>NC_052635.1:33661452-34861452 GCF_016161935.1 Mauremys reevesii | reverse complement strand
ATACCTATTGAAGTCAATAGACTTTTTGCCATTGGCTTCCATGGGAGCAAGCCTGGGGCTTTGAATATGATGAATTAAAAATGACCTAGATGTAGTGGAATTATTGTATATTATTCAACAACTCTAGGTACTATGTTTTAATATGTTTAATTTCCTCAGAGACTTGCTTTAATAATGCAGTGTACCATGAGATATTCAAGATCTCTGGTTCTTTTTAGGGCAGATAAAGTTCCAGGCAAAACATCCTATTGTTTTGAATCGTCTTGGTTCTCAAGGAGCAAAGTCATCTTGCACAAGTTGTTTATTTCAGCTGACTTCACTTGAGCAAGTGTGTAGTCCAAAGGAGTTGTCTAGTTTTACACAATTTTGGCATAGAAGGAATTAAAAGCTACCATAAAAATTACTTGGCAGATTGGTTTTCCCGTATGCACTCTCTTCTTGTTGGATTTTAATAAGCAGCACAAAGAAATATGTGAACTAATTATTTTGTTTACACAATAAATTGGCTAGATGGCATGTTCTAAAAAAACTGCAACTCATTAGATGATAGTTTAAAAATAAAACCCCAAGAAGGGGCAGGTTTTCAACAGCATTATACACACAAATGCATGCCTGACTTGGACAAGTATATGGGGTAATTGCACACACAAATCCACTAGAAACCTTGGTCATCTCAACATGCAATTACCCAAATGAAATGTGACATCATGGTACATGTGTTCCCATTAAGTATGCCCACCTGTTCTGGCACTGCCCCTAAATTATCAGTTGAGCATCCTGCATCACTTCCCCATTTTACATATTAGGCTTTTCTTACCATGATCCATAAATGTATAAACCACACAGGAACTAAGGCTTTGATCCTTACAATGTGACACCCACATGGAGTTCCACTGAAGTCACATTGCAGGATCTGCCTGTTAAACATGCTCTCTCTCCTATTTTGGTGGAAGACTTGCTTTTGTTTTTAAATCCATTGATCTTACATTTTTCCTTCAAGAGCTAGGCTGCTTAGGGTGGGATAGTAATTTTTATGTGCTTCAAGGGTTCTAGTGCTGCTTGCATTAAGCTGGATGCTTTTCTTCCTAAAGTTTAACACATAGCTAATTAGATGTATTTGTGTATGAGCATATACACACACATGTTATATACTTGGGTTGCAATCCTGCAACTGGCACCAAAGGGACAGATCGCTGCACCCGCATGATGTCAGCTAAAGGATCGAGGCTCTTCATACATGTATATAATATAGACTACATTTTAGTGGTTTTATTTACAGCTACATGAAGTCTGCCTATACTACTGTATCTGCTTTTCATCATTTTACATGCCAAACATTCGATAAATAATATAGTCTTAACTAACTTCATATTTATTTCTGGAGAGAGGGAGGCGGATCCTAAGACACAGCGTTATGTAGTTTTGTCTCTTAAAAATGTTATAGCTATGCTGAATAGCTTCAAAACATATAGTATTAAATTATTTCCTTTTTTTTTTGCTAAGCAGTGTTTTTCCAGTATTAATATTGTTACATAAATAAAAATTGCTCTCTTGCTCTCTCTGTAGAAACATTAGGTTCACCTTGGAAGAGTTAATAGCATTTGTGAGTAATTTGTTCTCACTTTATCTGGAAAATAGCCATATTTGCACATGAGGAAATTCTGTCTTTCCTCAGTTATCTGAATGTTTCACCACAGTGCCTTCCTGCTATTGTACCAAAGGTCCTCCAAATATACTGTCCACAGGGTGAACAACTCTAATGCGTTTTCCATCAATGTTATACCATGCTCAGTACATGGGGCTCATTGTAACTCAAAGTACGTCTAGCTGTCTTTTTTTTCCCCCACACTTTTCCGTCATAGCTTTGGCTGCAGATTACAGGATGCGCTTCTATAAACTGTTGCATCAATTATATAAATACATAAAATAAAATAATCATTTTTGATACATAAACAGTCTGAGAGCATAATGGGAGTTGACAGCTATAAGGAAGATTTTGTCAGTTACAAATGTTGTAAGTAAAGTTTGCCAGGGGAGTAATTGCTTGTGAAGAGATTGCAATGAAATATGCAGCCCTGTTTTGTTTTTCTCCATGAGAATGAGCAAAATGTAAGATCTGAACAGCAGCAGTGGATTGAAAGTGTCTATTGTATGTGTTTTTATTGGTAGAAAGAATGTAGAAGAGCCACGTTTTTTGCACTTGCTTTATTTGTATCCATGTAAATATGTATTACTTCATTCTTCTTGTAGGAATACACCATTTTCTGAATGTAGTATATTTCCGAAGACAGCACTATGTTATTCTCTATTGTATAAAAATGCTGCTGCTTGATAATATATCTAAAACAGTTCTCAAAATTAGCTAGCATGTTTTTAATATATTTTGTAATCCATATCTTTAAAAAATAAAAGTGTCTATGCTTTTTATCTGCCCAAATATGCAACATCTTTTGCATTAGAAATGGTATTTATAAAGGATTGTTTTGTATTTTTTCCAAGTGGATTAATTTCTCTACGCATTTGTTATTGAACTTTTCCCCCATAAGATAAATGATTTCAAGCTGGTATTTGATAAGCGTTCCAAAGACTCCAAACATGTTTTTGAACACACTATTTTTCAAAATACTTCAATGTGACTTGTTTTCCAATGAATCAGTGTCCAAATTGCTACTTATCACAGAAGATTTGTTTCTTACATGGATTCAAGAAAATGTCTGTCTAAATTTAAGATATAAAACTGGGTCAAACCTGGTGGTGTTTGACCCAGTTTAAATTATTTGATGGCCCAATTTAGTATCTACATTGAATGTTTGTTATTTATACTGTTTGTGCTTATGGAATTGGGAGAGGTGCCTACATTGGATTTAAAGTTTCCCCAAAACTCAGTTACTTACTGTTTTCTATGGAATTTGTGATGTTTTTTGTACTGTCCATGATTTCACACATGTAATTCTAAAGCATTTAGCTTGATATGAAAAGGGATAGACACCAATATACCAATTAGTTCTTAATACAATATGAACTATCCACCCCTTTGAACATTTCACATGAAGTTAGCATACCTTTCTCTTACATCTGTGCTACTGTGTAACCCCAGTGAATGACAGTTACTAACAATTTGCTTAACCAGCATCAATCACCTTATTATAGTCTATGTAAGATTTATCTATTTTTAAAATTGTTCCTTGTGTGTAATCCAAAGAAATAAACTAGTACCTGACTAATGTTGCAATAAAGTTTCAAATGCAGGTGCCGGTAGCTGTATATGATCATATAGGCTGCCAATGAGAGGCAATCAGGGGAAAAGTTTATATTTTGAGTTTCCTTCGCTAACTCCCCTGAAACTGCTACAAAAAAGCTGGAAGATTCCAGCAATAATGACCTATGCAGATGCTACATGGATATACTGAGTTTCCAAACAATCCATATATCTGTTGTAGAGTAGATGGGTTATTTTCAAATAGTACTAAGGACTAGACTGCAATGCTCATACTCATGCTGAGCAGTACCTTACTACATGAGTAGTCCCATGGGTGTCGGCAGGTTGTAGACGGTGTAGTCAGGTGCTATTCAGTGTCAGTAAGGGTGGCATAATTGGGCAATAAGTAAGTAATTCAATTAAAAAATAAGTATTTCTGGTGATCCCTGTATTCCCAGGCTTGCTGCTCAAGTCACAGTCTCCCTGTTCAGATAACACTCTGCATCAAATGCAGATACTCAACTGAAGTGAGCAAATGACTTTCAAACAGACGTTTTACTACTAACTTGCTTATGCAAAAGTCTATGTTTAAAAAGTGAAGAGGAGTTTATATCACACACATTCCTATGCAAAACATTGTTAACCTCCAATTCAATGCTTTTTCCTATCTGTAAAATATTTTTATATAGCTTGTACTATGATAGTTTAGCAATAAATCAAAGAACAACATCTGCAGCATGTGTGTTTGTGTGTTCTTAAATACCTGTATCACCTTATTTACAGTAATTAGGCTTGATCTTGTAACATTCACTCTCTTGAGTAATCCCAATGAGACTGCTTTAGTGGGACTCTTCAGTGACGCTAGTATGAGTAAAGATTTCCGAACCGGCACCATTGTTTGCAAACTAGATACTCAGTATCCCTCTGAATCAAGGTCTTCTCCGGTTTCTGTAGATCAGATTGAATTACATAGTGAAAAGAAACGATAAAGTCCATCCTTAGCTCTTAACAGTCATTTTCTGTTTTCCTAGTAAGAGAACCAAACAGGCCAAATTAACAGATGCTCTGTAGAGGGTTACCAAATGGTACACATTTAATTTCCATTTGAGCAAAGTATTCATATACACAGTTTACAGTTATTGGAGATGTGATCCGTTTAATTTGTGTTCATCTATATCCCAGATCTGCAGCTCTTTTCTGGACACACTAAAAGGTACATTTTCAGACTGCTGTGCTGGAAAGGTGCCCAGAAAGCCCATTATTTCTTGATAACAGTTAAGTTTATGTAGCATATGATTAAAGACATTTACCTTAACAAAATCAATATTATCCTTTGCATTTTAAAACAGAAAATTCAAACCATATTTGATGCATTTGTTGGACACAGAAGCAAATGCTTTGCTTATTCACAAAAGCCTCGGAGCAAGAACCATGTGGAAGTTCTTAACTCCCACTACACTGCACAAAGGCTGGGAAGCCCATAAACCAGACAAGCTTAGCCAACAAAGAAGCTGTTACTGGCTAGAGAGAACATTTTATGACGAGCAAATACATGGCACAGAGAATTTTAGCTGTATTCAGCAACAGGACAATGCAAGTAACTTAACCTCGAAATTCCACAGTTAAGGCTGAAAACTTGAGCACCTGAGCTGATGCTCTGGCTTTAATTCATTTCTTGGGCCCAAAACAGAAACCTACAACAGCGCCCCAAATTTTCATTCTTAACTGTGAATGTCCTGGATTTTGTAGGTTTAAATCAGATCATTTATGGCCCTGCAACATTATATTTTTAACTACATTTCTTTTGGTAGCAAAATGAGGCAGTAGCAAGGTAGTAAGGAAGACAGATTCATGATTCTAATGATCATCTGGGTCTAGTATAGTATGGTAACTTGCAAGCTCGGGCTTCACTGTGTAAATAAGTGATCTACAAGAGTTTGACAACAAATTTAATTTACTGCATTTAAGAAGCCCTTTTTCAGTCTCATAGCAGGCTCTTTTTTATAAACGCATCATGATGAATGCCTTGCTCTGTAATAAATGCCCTCAGCACCATTGCATTCACTGTACTAAGTTTAAACTGTTTGCCATTAAGGCCCCTGGTAAATGTGCCCCAAACTACATCTTAAATCCAATTAGCAAGAGAGGCTATCTTCTAGGTCTCAATGCATGGATGAGAAGAGAATGGCGCTACATTTATTAGCAACCAAGGAACTTTTTAAAGAAGGGAAAGCCTATGGCCTCCACCATAACTGTTAAGACTGCTGGCACAGAAAACTGCTGAGGGTTTGTTTTTGTTTTTTGGGTGGAGGGGCGATGGGACATTGGGCAGGGGGGCGGCTTGGAAGCCCTGGGAAAAGTGAGCAGGTGCTGAGCTACACTCAAATTGCACAGACACATCTGTAAGGGTGACAGCACTACAAAAAGCAACTCCCAGCAAAGGGTAGGACAGAAATTACAGCTGAAAAGGAGCTGAAGATCACAAAAGTAAAATTGTCAGGCAAAGGAGTGAAGACAGATGGCATAAAATAAAAACTATTATTCAGTAGCTCAGGACAGCTATTGATTAGGGTACTAGCAAGCCCAACCAGACTAGTTCTTGTTGACCTGCTGAGGAACAAACTGGATTATCTGCTATCACTGTGCCTGGCAAACTGGAGGGAGAGAGAGATTAGGCTGGCTCTTTCTCAGACTGGAACTCCAGGTCCACCTAAGGGCACTGATTATTCACCACTGATACTTTCCTATCTTAACACCGCAAGAGTCTCTTGGGTACAAAAGAAAGGAGCGAAATCAGGTATCTAATCTCCTATCCCTTCTCCTACTAAAGTTGTTAACTTTCTCTTATGTTAAGGCCCTTTCTCTACCACTGCCATGCTAACTTACTGCCTGTTGGCCTCTTGATGGCCTTTGCTGGTCCATGTGTGTGATTAACAGCTTCAATCACTCCCCAAATTTTTTTTAAAGGCCCTCAATATATAACTGGAGTACAACTCAGATGACTGCATCAAGAACAAAAAAACTAATCATATGCTGTGGTAGCAGTACAGTCTACTCCATCTCGGACAAACAAACATATGCAAGGGAGTAAGGGGAAATAATAAATCCTCAAATCCATGTACAGATTAGCCAGACCTTGGGCCCAGGTGCATAGGAGACAGCAAGTGCTGTGTTCTTGTTTACTCGCTTACTACAGGTGGGCAGAGTCTTGGCTCCACAACCCCGTCTACTCAGATGAGCCCTTGCCAGGGGCATTGTAATTTGATTCTGCTATAGATCAGCAGCAAGTTACTATGAGGTCCCTTCCCTCCCAAGTAAGGAGGAAGCAGTGGAGGAAGTATGATTCAGATATGCCAACAGAAACAGGTTATGCATCACCCCTCACTCGGAGGGGTGCCTACAGAAACACTCTGGCCCCAAATACTGCTGAATATACAGAGTGGAGTAGGAACCTTTTAGAAGTATTACAGAAATTCTCCAACAAACTCTTTGTGATTGCCCACAGTGTCTTCCCTCAGACAGTGTAAAAGTAGATTACTTTAAACTTCACTGAACCCTTGTGTGGACACTCTCATTCAGAATTACAACATCACCTTAAATCAGAAATTAAATGAAACAGAATTAAGGTGATTTTAATTCTGAATGAGATTTTCCATGTAGGAGTTTAATGCAGTTTAACTATCCACTTTAAATTTACACCTTTAGTTCATTCAGGTTAACTTTTCTGAGTGAACCCAGTAAGACAAGCCCCTAATGATGTCTTATGAGTAATTCTGAAAGAAGTCAACTTTGATTTTGTATTGATTTTTGACAGATGACTATTTATTACAGTTATATATTTTTTCCATTTTTATTTACTTACATTTTTGCACTAGTAGGAAATGTCATAAGCTGCACCAACATGACTTATTTGTTCAAAATGTGACGACTGCAGAAGTCAAAATTCCTAACACATTCAGAAACAAACATATTTCAGGACAATCATACTGTGTGATATCCTATTGGTTGCTGGATAGAAAAGAGTGCAATATATGGAGACATAAGCCTGAATTTAAAATACTAGATAGGAATCCCTTCACATTAGGAACTCATTTGGATCTGCATCCAATGGTGTAGCTGAAAACTCCATCATGGTAGAGAAGGGACAAGACTCAATACTAATAAATATAAATGGGATATACATTAATATTGAGGTAGCTGGATGCAGACAAACACTGTGGTTCTCACGGATTCTCCAGCACCCACACTGACTCAACACAGTTTGTGTTTATTTCTGTCAGCAAAAACCTTGCCTGGGATAAGCACTCATTGAAGAGACTGCTGACTACATTGCAACAGCCTCAGCCCATCTCTAATCATAGGGTTTTAATTTCACTCTCCATAAATTTTGGTATTTTTTTTTTTGGTGCCTCTTTTGGAGGGAGAATTGATTATTACCAGTGTTTAGTATTAATATCAAATCCTTCCCAGCTAACTTACGAAGAGGACTCATTATGTCACATGAAATCCTAACTTTTCCAGCAATCAGTGAAATAGTCTACACCGTATCGGTATTGACACATCAGTAACAGAGACTGCTGAGTGAACCTGGGAGGATCCGAAAAGGACGTTGTCCAGAACACTTGCATATTTATTAAATAGATAAAATTATATGAGCACTACTTTCAGGGTAATTTTTTCTAGAAGCTTGGACATGCACATGTAGAAAAATTTAGAGTCAAAACACATCTTAAGAGATAGGAAAGGTACTTTCCTTAGATTTACAATAAGGTCTTGGGTTTGACCCATGTCCTCTCTCAACACTCTTAATATAACCCAGAAATACAGGTGAATGCTTCCACTAGAGGAAAGCTATTTCATTAGTGAACCAAGTGCTTTTAATATTGAGAGTTGTCTGAAGCACATTTTTATGGCCATGTTATATAATCTATTGAAAATAAGGCACTAGACTATTCACAAACCCTTGACTGTATTAGCACTAACAAGCATCTCAGACTAGACTAAATATTGGACTCCAGCTTGCTTTTCAATCCAGGTTTAACAGAATATGAATTTACAAACTTTCCCAAGTCAGCCTTTCTGGAGGGAGCTGTGGGGGAAAGGAGAAGTGCTTACTCCTTGAGTTCAGGTGCCTGTGAACCGCTCACTCCATCATTAGTATTGAAGTGTCTCTCTTTTTTTGTTTGTTTGTTTTATTCATTCATTCATTCAAGCAAACAGTTCTATAAATCAGGATTCCTGCTGGCCAGGCACAAAGATTTTGCAAGATACTGTTCTGGCCTCATTTTCCTGAAAAGACCGTACAACACCAGAATTAAATGGGAAGAATAAATGTAATTGAACCAGGCCCACATTTCTTACATTTTCAACACTTTTATGTGTGTTTGGGATATGAAATACTCTCCCTCTCAATGGCACTGCTCCCTCTAGCCTCTCCATTGGTGCCAAAACAAAGTTTAGACACAAATTGTTCTTTAGGCTCAACACATTTTTTTTTCTTTTGAGTAAAAAGAACCGTTTTCCCCTTTTAAAAACAAAAGCCACTGTAGAATTGAGGCTAAGAATTCAGTTCTATGCAGAATATCACTGCCATCTGGAGGAAAGCAGTGATCACAGCTGCCTTGGTGATCTTATGAATCCAGTTACATCAGATGACTCATATTAACATGCCACCAAGTGAGCGTGCAGAGCTTGTCACTGTCTTCGAAACACGTGCGGTCATTTGTGCTGAGCTGAGGAGAACAAAGAAGCCCAAGGACATGATGAAAACCCAGCTAGAGAGTAGCAAGCTGTTAACTCATCATCCCTTCCCATGAGGTCTATTGCAGAAGTTCTCAAACTTTTGTGCTGGTGACCCCTTTCACATAGCAAGCCTCTGAGTGTGACCCCCCCCCCCTAAATTAAAAACACTTTTAAATATATTTAACACCATTATAAATGCTGGATGCAAAGCGGGGTTTGGGGTGGAGGCTGACAGCTCGCGATCCCCCATGTAATAACTTTGCGACCCCCTGAGGCGTCTCGACCCCCAGTTTGAGAACCCCTATTAGATAGGAGTGTTAATAAACATAGATAGGCCTGAACGAACACCCCTCAGTGCAACCACCAGGTAGTTGGGAACTTTGAGCTCAGTTTGCCGAGGGATCTGGAGCTGGGGAACATCCTCTCTACTCTGGAGCAATCCAGAGGATTCATAGCCAAAGCAGTTGTTAAATAGATGCTATACATACAGGAGAGGACTCCTGAGAGAGCCATGCTGCCATGGGAGAGGAAAGAAGATGGCTGCACCAGACACAGTGCTGGTCTGCCTCCTCACTCTGCAGAATTTGCCTGTGTGGATCCCCGGGCACCACAAACTTTCTCTGCACAATCCCATGTCTGCTAACAGGAGAATGCAGCAGAAACTCTGCAAGTCAAAGATCAGGAGAAATCATTTCCCTCCTAGAGGCATTTGCATACAAGGGAGATGACAAGTTGTGTCTTAAGAGTGACACCCATCCAAAGGAAGTAATTCAGGATGCCTTCTCCATCCATAGATCTCACAACACTTTGCCAAGGCTGGTAGGTGTTTCATGCCTGTGCAAAGTGTTTTGTCTGGAAATCCTGCCTGTCCAGTGGTCTGAATCTCTCCATGCTGCCTGTTTGCAGGTGCTGCACTGTTTCTCTTTTAATCACACTCTCTTCCTTGCTGTGGGTCTTCACTAGGCTGACTGCCTCCACCATATTTCACATACCACATGCTGAGTCATGACACAAGAGGACTCCATTCTTATTAAACTAAACTGTCTCTATACTAAATCAACAATTAAAGAGCTGTTACAATTGCAGAGTAGCATTCTAGCTATGTGAACACAGACTGACTTCCTATGTCCTTCTCCAAACTTTTCCCACCTGCAATGTACACACCATCCTCCAAGCAAACAGCAATACCTCCATTGTACATATGGGGAAACCAAAATACAGGAATCTGCCCACGTTCACATAGCAAGTTAGTGACAGATGTGGGAGCAGAAGTCAGGTCTTCCAGGACTGGGCACTATTCACTAGGCCACTGCAGCTTCATGCAGAATAACAAACCTTGAGTAAGAACTTAGTTCCCTTGTACAAAACAAGCAGGAAACAATATCCTATTATTTCACACAGTATGTTTTCTCTGAAAGATGGATGTGGTGCTGTATTACATTAGGAGGTGGATTTGGTATCAATTAATAAACAATTAAATGAACGATTCTTACATTCCTTAGTAATAAATTAAGATAAACCTTTGAATTCTTCTACAAGAGGCCATGTGTAAATGAGATCCATTTTTGTCTTCATTATTGTCCAGCATTGATCATCTTCGCTAAAGTTGTATCAGATAAGGCCAGATCTTGTAGTCCACCTTGGGACTCTTTGAAATAAAAAGATTAATGATGATTTTATTTTTAGCCATATAACAGATACTGTCAGGAGAAGGCAGTGACTCTCTCACTAAGGGGAGAGAGGATCTTGTGCTTGACAAGAAAATCAGAGGCTGAGGCTGGTTGTGGTTTAGAGGAAATCCATGCCCAACAGATAGTGACAGAATCCCAAGAAAAAATTATTTAGTTACAGTATACTAGAGATGGATCTTAAGTTTTTAAGATGACCTCTCTCCTGCTAATGTCTCAAACTAAAACACAAGATCTAAACACCTCCAAACTTTGGGCTGTTTGAAATCTGAATTTTGTAGCTTGGGCTTTCATTGTAATGTAGGACCAGATGCAGCCTGTGGGCCCAGCAGGTCTAGAAGTCTTTGATGAGAATTTTGCCATGTCTGTTTTATTAGAGAGACAAGGTGAGTGAGGTAATAACATTTTAAAAATGAGAAACAGAATTTCCCAGAGACCTTGATATAGGACATAACATTTTGGAATCCCTTAGCTCAGTGTAGTACATTGCGTTTAGGACTGAAGCCCAGATCCCCCAGGGTACTTAGGCAGATAGCTCCCATTGATTTCAGTGGGAGTTAGGCATGAAAATACCTCTGAAGATTTGGCTCCAAGAGCTTATTATCTGGAAATAGTAACATTCAATAGGTATTCATTTAGGGCCCTTCAGTGAGAGCCATTTGAGGGACTGGGTCTGAGTAACCAGACTTTGAGGTTGAAGTGCACATGGAGCCGGGAATTAAATTCAGCTCCTTCAACCTGGCCACCACTTCAGTCTGTGCAACAATGCAAACGTTAGCTGGGGTATGATTTACAGATATACCATGGAGTCCATACACTAACCACTTGGTTAAGCTGCTTTCCTTTATGAGACCTGGTTCTTCAGGACCAGATTTCCAGGACTCCATGCGCACATTTGTGTATGCCTTTAGCAGAACACAAATTAGGATCATTTTTGCATGCGCAAATTTCAGCTGGAAGGTATTCTGAGTCAGTGGTCTAGCCTAAAAACATAAAGGTCCACACATTAAATAAAGTGTTATTTAATTTTTAAAAATGAAATAATGTGTAGCTCTTACTCAGCATTTTTCATCCACAGAGTTCAAAGTACTTACAAAGCAAAGCTCATTAACCCCATTTACAGAAGGTGAAACTGAGACACAGAAAAGTGAAGTTATTTGCTTAGGGTTATGCAGCAGGAGAGTGACATAGAACCCAGATCGCCTGAGTCCTAGTCAAGTGCACTATCCACTGGCTCACATTACCTCTTTTTAAAAATCACTCTAATTAGGCTGCAGATCTATGTTCCTGAGGTGTGACATCTGTAAGAGCCTGTATCCTGTCATTTGAAGCCTTGATGTTATTCTTATTACTGAAAGGTGAAGCAAGCACTGTAATAAAGGTATAGCTTGGCATGTGAGCTGCAGTTCAAGTTGTCATTGTTGCTGTTGGCACTGGATATATGTCAAGTATGTTAGTGCCAGAAACACTCTTGTTATTCTGCTGTCCCCCACTTCTGAGTTATGGATCCCTCAAGAGCACAAGTGAAAAGTATCCACTTTGCTTACTGTATGTGTGGTGGGAAGTAGGATTTCAGGAATGGCTGAAATGCATTCTTAATGCAGAGACAGCAAATTCCACACTGATTTTCTGCTCAAAGGACTAAAGATTTGTGCAGAAAAAAAGGCAGAGGGGTTTTGTTAAGAATAGGAACTCAAGGTTTGTTTTCTACCCAGCAATAACATTTGTTACTAATTAATATCTATTGTGATAAAGAATCTCTCTTCAATTATTACCACTGTTGGAAGCCTTAATGGGGGGGGGGGGCGGGTGGCAGGAATGAGAAGGACTAGAGACCTGATGTGGAGTCATGGACATGCCAGGATGCCATGGAGTCAGAACTAGACTTCCTGCAACCGTGGATATAGGAGAAACATTGGCTGGGAAGAGTGTAGGAGGCTGGCACTGTCGGTGCCTACATTGTACCTGCTTTGTAGAACTGAACAGAGCTTCTATCTGCAAATGGTCCATCTTTCACCAGCACTAACTTGGAAAGCTGTTTAAAGCTCAGTACCTTAACACTTCCTGCTCTGCTTTGTGCCATTTTAATGTCACACTTCAGACCATCTTCTTCAGCTCTCAGTGAGGCCTCCAAATCCCTACTGAATATCCAACAAGCCAGCTCCTTGTCTTGTGCATTTCTGCCCATATCAGGAGAATAAATCCACTGGGTGAGTTTTTTAAAACTGCTCTTTTAAATGTTTCCCCTCAGCTTTAAAAAAAGGTAAATAAAGTTCTAACCCCTAACACACATTTCCTGGTTGCTCAGAGACATCTGAATTTAAGTCTCCCTAATGTGCAAACACAGTGCATTTAATTTTGTTTATGAAAACAGATTCATTGTGACAGTTAAAAGCATGAGTCAGGCCCTCTCTGAAAGGGTGTGCTGCAGCTGGGGACACTCACCAAACAGAAATGCCTGTGAAACCAAAAGAACTCCCACAAGCCAAGTTTCTCCTCTAACAAAAAACACTAGTACACACAGCCTGTGGTAATGCTTCTTCGTTGCCTAGCAACTGACTGTTTAGCCACCATCTCCATGGTAAAGCAGAGGTTTTGTGAATGAGCTGTGTAATACATTTGTTTAGCTGATGTCACAACACTGTGCACGAAACCCTGCAGCCCTTACGCAAGCGGAGCTCTTAGTGAACCCAGCCTGAGTGTGACCCATGGGTTTGAGCCCCCTGGGTAGCAACTTCAAAGTCTGGTCATTGTACTGCTCTCTCTGTAAACTGTGTCAAATGATAGAAGTGAACATATATATTTGGGACTCCTAAATTGGGGGAAATGATAAGCTCCATGGACTGTAGCTTCAATTCAACTTAGCTGCACCTACAGCATTTGTGAGTGCATCTAGTTTGCTTGGGCAAAATGGGTAACTGCTCAGGCAAATACGGTGGCAAGTTCAAAAGAACCTGGAGGAGAGGCAAGAGGGACTTTAAGGTATCGTTGTGGCTACCCAATCCTGGGAGGGTCCAGTTCACCACCTGGCTAGGCCCTGTTAAGCTGAGGTATAAAATGAGGAAGGATCACAGAGATTCCTTTTTTTTATTTTAACCCAGTTTGCCAACCATAGTAGCCCACAAGTCTCCACGAGCCAGGGCCTCATCGTCTGAAAGGTAAGTCAGAAGGGGCCAATGCACAACTGAGGGCATTTACCACATGCCTTTTGAGGAGACTACGGGTACGTCAATAGTGCAATAAAAGTCCCACAGCAGTGCCCCAGCTGGCCGGGGTCAGCTGTCCTGGGCTCACAGGGCTCGGGCTATGGGGCTAAAAATTACAATGTAGACATGTGGGCTCGGGCTGGAGTCTGGGCTCTGAGATCCTGCAATGGGGGTGGATCGTAGCGCCCACGATCCACCCTGAGTCCATATGTCTACACTGCAATTTTTAGCCCTGCAGCCTAAGCCCCTCAAGCCTGAGTCAACTGACCCAGGCTCTGAGACTTGGTGCCACAGGTTTTTTATTGCTGTGTAGACGTACCCTAAAGACTTATACATATACACAGTCTGTCATGTCCCCAATGCGGGGTATACGGTGGGTGGGTTCAAGGTACAGCCAGTACACTTTTGATCTTAGCTCAGGCACTGCAGGGCTGAGCACTGCCGCACCTAGCTTTCAGGCACTCTGCCCAGTGGTATCAGAAGCCCTGAGTTAGGCCCCAGGTTCCCTGTGCAATGCAGAGGAGAGATAGGTGCATAAGAATGTGATTCACAGAAGCCAGCAAGCAGATCAGGGAGCCACCTAAGCTAGCCAGTAGCAAATGCTGAGGAGAGAGGTGGGTTTAGACTCCTGCCCCATGAAGGGATTTAGACGCCTAAGTCTGGGTCAGAAGGAGGCACCTATCTCCGCTTGGGATTCACAGACATGAAATCTGTCCTGAAATTAGGCACCTAAACAAGGTCAGCCCCTTTTCAAGAAAAACTGAGCGGGTGATAGCGCTGCCCTCTTATCATTTCTAGCCATCTCCTTGACGCAGTTATTTCAGATGGTGGGGATGCAGTTTCTAATCTCCTTGCTCCCTCACAGAGACCAGAGATTTGAACCCACACCTCTACCTCTTAGAGGAGTGCCTTGACCACTGGGCTATTGAGTGTTCTGGGGTAAGACTCTCTTAATCTCTCCTGTTGAAGCTGTTTCACTTTGTATAAATAATTAAATAATCATTAGAACAGGGACTTGGGTCTCCCACTTCCTAAGTAAATGCCCTAACTACTGGGCTATCAAGTCATTCTCACTCATTCTCTGGCCCACTGATTAGTGGATTGGGCCTTGAAGGCAAGCTAGACAGAGAAACACCTAATCTAAGCATCCCTCTGGGACCAAGCTGCTAGGTGATGACAAGACTGAGGCAGCTATGCACATGCCCAGCTGCCAAATGTAAGTACCTTAAAGACTTTAACAGTGGAAACACCTAGGAATTCTAGGTACCCTCAGGGTTAGGAGACAGCTGAATGGAGGTATTGTGAATGCTAGTGGTGCCTACATTTTTAGGTGCCAACAGTGGCATTTAGGCTAAATCCCTTTGTGAATCTAGCCCTGAGGTGCTGGAGACATTCTCCCATTCTCCTCCCTGAAGCAGAATTCTGTGGTCTGACACGGTGCCACCAGCACCATTGAAGAGTGATCCAGGCTTTGAAATGAATCCATGATTTTAACCCAGTCCCTAGCACATTGCTGACACTCCATAAATAATAACCACCCACCCTCAGATCATGAGGCCTTTGTTTTTATTTCTCTGTTTCACTGATGTAAATTTGCCCTGTACACATGAGATTGTGCCATGGTGATGAATGATTCTAAATAAGGAGCCACTTAGCTAATGTTTACTGTACAGAGTTCCATTGTACAGAGGAGGATTAACACACAGGGCTCTGTTCAGTCAAAAATGAGGTAAACAGAAGTTCAGCATTTTTTCTTTAAAAAAAAAAACTATTTTTTTCCTGCAGGGCAAATGTGGCAGAAGTAAGAAGACTTCAAAAAGAAAAACAAAAATCACAGGTTATATGTTTGCACAGAGGTGCATGAGTCATATGGAGGGGAAAATACACTGGATAGGCACATGAAACTCAGACAGAAGGAGGCATGTTTTCAACCATTGCAGGGAAGCCATCAATATATGCTAATGTGTATTACAGAAGGTGTCCACACTGTGCAAGCTTATAAAAAATGCAAAGGATTGAAGGGGGTATGGGGTGCCAGCTCCTTTAAAACCTCGCTAGTTTACTGCCAGCTCCATGTGGAAGAAACAAATCTGCCAATCAGCCCCAACAGTAATAAATTCATTTTAAAATACAAATTCTAAATCAATGTTTCACTCATATGTAGTTAGCTAAGGTGATGGCATCATAACCAGGCATGTGTTAGCCATGACTGCTGCCGACAACTACAACAGGCCTTCTTTAATAGCCAGTCAGTTAGTTAACTCCCTATACAATCAGAACTGCCAATTTTCATCATTTGGCCTGCTACGCAAAACCATGGTGCAACATGCTCCTGACAAATACTTAGTCTTCAACTATTACATTTTTTAAAACATCCAGTCTTGCAGGACTGACCCAGGCAATTATTGATGGGAAATAAACTAGCAGCTTTACGTGCAAAGAATATGACTGAGCTCTCCGCTTGCCAAAAGGTGACTAATCAAATGTAGAATGAAAGACTTCATTATCCAGATTGTCCATTACTCAAACTAACATTCAGCTTTTGGCATATGATTGAAGATATTATGGTCAGTCTATAATCTCACAAACATTTAAGCTACTAGCTTCTTCTAGTCAGCAGTAGCTATTACAGCAAGTAGTATTAAAGGATTCATTGCAACGTATTTTCCAACATAAGGGTGGTAGAACTAGACCTTCATTCATAGCCATTTCCTTTTAGGGGGAAAAAAGGCTTCAGAAAACCTGTTGAAAGGTAACAGAGTACAGTAAAAAGAATAAAACCCTCACCATGTTTAAAGACAAAAGGTAAAACTCATCATATTCATGAGGTACCACTAGAGGGAGCATCAGTAAAATAATAAACGCAGCTGTGTTCATGCTGAAGGAAGAGTGTCTGCCAGTTCCAACATGTGCTTACTTACTAGCCCCAAAAGGAGTTGTCCTGGCAACTAAGCAGCTATTCAATATTGCCACGTCATTAAATTTTATAATGTTTAGACTATAAGCTTTTCAGAGCATGGACGGTGCATTCCTACATCCCATATATATTCCATAGAGCACCTAAAATATGTTGTGCCCTACTGCAATACAAATAATTTTCCCTTGGGACACAGCCTAGCCTATATGTGCACACATGCACACACCCACACACATTTAGCTTGCAGCTATTAAATAGTGCCACATTATTAAATGTATCATCATTTCACAGTTTATGCATGGATGCCAAAGACACTGCAGGAGTACTGGTTCTGATCCTCGACTAACCATTCACCTGGTGCTGTCACTTACTCTCCTAAAAAATCAGAGAAAAAGTAGGTTTAAAACATAAGCATTCTGATTTAGGCCGTGTTTTACATGCATGTTGCAGTGCACCAGTACATGATGGCACAAGATGAAAGGGAGTGGAGAATAAGGTCCTATGTTTTCTCTCTAAGGAAAGCCACATGGATAGGAGATGGGAAACGTCAGGGTCTCATTTTTTTTTGGCCACCAATTCAAAATCCAGCTCAGGTTGAATTTATTAGGGAGTGAACGGGTGTTCAATGACCTGTCTGACATGAAAGCGAGGTGATCTCAGTTTAGTTCCTAGCAGATATGTCCTCACCTCTCAAAAATCACTACCACAGCAGGCGCAGGCATCAGAAAGATAAATAATTAATTTATCATGAATCTCAACTACCATAGCTCATCTATAGAGGGAGCTCTTCCAAAGAAGCAACGATGAGGCCTTTCAGCACGTCAGGATGGGGAAAGCATCTTTATAACAGTGACTGTTGTAATGGTGAACAACCCTACAGCATACTACAGTGCTACAAAATATTTTGGTTACTTTATTACTTTTTAACCTGGGTGCTTTCCCCCTGCTCCTCTGGATAAAGCAAGAGCTTCATTCACCAAGGATGTCCGTTCCGCATTTTTCAACCTCACTAAATGCACTTCCAAACTAAATGCTCTATTTTAAAAAATGAGCCTAATAGAAATGGAGACTGTCACTTGGACAAATAAATGACAGGAAAGGCAATGTTAGAATATTCCTTGGAAGGTTGTGCTAGGCATTGTTAAGTGCTTTATATTATTGTAATTCATGGAATAATTGCAGCAAAAGATGAAACTATGGGAAATAGGAGTGGTTTTTCATTTTGGTACCAGCTTGAAAACAAGGCCTCTTATGCCCCAAATTTAATATATTTTGTGGTGAGGCCTTGATTGAAAATAGGCCAATTTTGTGCAACTCCGAAGTTTATAATTTTACATTTGAATTTTCACGCATCCTCAAAGCAGAAAAACAGCCATTTCACTGAATTTCACTGAAAAATTAAACCTGATGGGGTGTAAGTGACTCCATCCCAAACAAAATACCAAAAATGTCAGACAAAATCCTGTGAAAACGTCTTCATCCAGTTTTCACCCAGCTCAAATTATACCCACTCTCATGACTAGAGCGCCCAGATGGCAGGGTCAGTTTAGGTGGACACATCACCCCAAGGGCTTCAGATTGTAAACTCTTTGAGGCAGGAACCATCTTTTTGTTTTGTGTTTGTACAGCGCTTAGCGCAATGAGGTTCGGTCCATGACTGGGGCTCTGAGGCACTGCCACAATATAAGTAAATAAATAATACAGGCGAGTCTCATCTTACGCGCATTTAACATGTGCAAATTCAGCTTTGTGCTGTCGGCAAAAAAAAAAAAGAGAAACATAATTTAAATACTGTACCTGTAGTGCAGGCGATTCCACCCGCCATTACACTCAATGTCATTTTGACTATACGCGCTGACAGCGGAACTTAACCCCAGCGTAAGATGAGACTTGCCTGTAACAATAATTTCCCTAATGATCCATTTGAAAATTCCATATCCAACAGTTCTTAATTAAAAAAACCAACACTACTACTTCTATCGTCCTAAACTTGGCTCAATCTATTCATTTGAAGAAAAAACTCAGGGCTGTAGATTAGTTGGCCTTTCACCAACCAAGTCTTGATTGAAAATCAAATACAGATGTGAACACACATACAAAATGAAGCAATTTCTGCTCATGCAGCAGCCGCCTATTGTTGGCACACTTTGGAAAAATATCAGCACAAACTGGTACCGTCTGGTACACTCAGCAGCATTTGTGGCAATTATGTGGCCGGAATGTTCCTGCACTCCCCGTTAAGATAAACGTTGCTCTCCACTCATTGATCCCAGCCTGGAGAAAAGAGGGATGAAGGCAAGAGAAAATAAAAAGGACTCAAATGGAGAAGCTGAGTTATACTACAGCAAGCCTGTGCAGGAAGCGAGAACAAAAGCCAAAGGGTTCATCCTCCTGTTGTCTCCACCTAATGGAGCCCCTGTGGAAATGGACATCCTTCACAGTGTGATCCCTGCACTGCACACAAGCGAGTGTAGTCTCCGGGCAGTGGGGCACAGTGAATTGGAACAGGCTAGAAAATGGGAACACTGAGGGCACTAAGAATGTGTTTCCTCAGCATACTAAACTGTTCTAAAGATGGTGATGCTTCTAAGTTCCATTGCTACAAGAAAGTGGGTTAGGAAGGAAGGATGATCATGTAAGAGTTTGCAGAGGTTCTTACTAATATTACATCCTCTGTCATAGGACCAGCATTTGTGGAGCAATACTCTTGATGTTCTGGCAGGTCTGTTACCTTGCTGGCGTCTATGACTCTAGAAATATGCTAGCCAAGGCAGAGCAGTGCTTGATGTTTGTGACTCCAAAATCAGGGATACTTTTCTCAGGACAATAGTGCAGCCCACTTTGGTATTATCTGCCATACCTTGAGCTTGACTCCAATTTAGCATAATATTACTGTGGATTCATGTTTTTTCATGCCATTGGATGCACCCTCCTGCATCTCCCAAGTGTCCACTCACCAGCCCACTAACATGTTACACACTGCCTGCTCACAAAAAAGTGTTCAAAAAGTGAGTTCAGTTGGTGAGTCATCCATCAACAGCACAAAATCCCACTCAAAGCTTCTTATAGGAATGCAAGGCCAAATGGTTTCTCCCTCTTAACTGGTACTCCCTGGGAGTGGGAACTTGGAACTTCCCTGTGCTATTGAATAGCAATATATTTTCTCCAGACTAATTTTTTTTAGAAAATAATTAAGACTGTAATAGTGGGTGGTCCCACAAGCTATAAATTTCATGCTATGTTTGGCTTCAGGCATCTATGGAAAACAATCTGCTTGTCATAATGGTATTAACCTTCTGAGAACAGGAAAGCCTTAGGGGCAGAAAGGAGAAGGAAGAGACGTTTATATTAAAAAGCTTTCCACCACTGTAGCCCAAGGGTAAAATATCAGAGCTGATTTATGACTCATCTTTGAATCTATACACTGCTTAAATACCAAACTGCTTTGGTATCTTATGTGGTCATGATAATTATCAACTAGGCGTTGAATTCATGAGTTTAATATGTAATGCTTTAAAAAAAGAAGGTTCCTCAGCCATCCAGTTCTCCTTTCTCTCTTTCCTGATCTTTCCTTTTTCTCCCCTTATCATCTTGTATGTCTAACCTCCTTTTTTCCTGATACCACCATGTCACATCTAGGAGCAGTCAGGAACACTGACATTCCAGAAGCACAAGGGTTGTCTGAAATAATGGTGGGATGTTTTTTGTATGAGCCCGCAGAAGCCCGGAATAAAGGAACACCTCTCTGCAATGAAAACTGTTGAATGTCTCCAGTTATCAAACCCTATCTATCTACAAACCCAAAAGCTATCCCTCCAACTCACTATCACCACCACCAGCAGCCTCAGAAATGCCACCAACTTACATCAGTGGGAAATTGATGGGGCCAGCAGCAAAGGAGGGAGACATTTGCCAAGGGACAATAGGTAGCTCCTCCCCTTGGAAGTCTCTGGCTTCCATTGGCCAGCTGAGGGAGAGGGGTGTTGATTGGCCTGCATTCCTCAGTTCCCAGGATTTAACTGTCATGGGGATCATGTGGAGCTTCTTTCAGCTCCATTCCAACAGCCGCTCCTACCCACCTGGTCTAAAGATGGGAATCTGGCCAGACAGATGCTGCTGGTCTAGCCAATCACCCGTTTAGGGGGTTAGGAAGGAATTTTTTCTCCCATGGGCCAATTGGCAGAGGACCACAGAGTTTTTTGCCTTCCTTAAAGCACCTTCAAGCCACAATGGGTAAAGCAGGAATGCATTTAGTACCTAACTGAGGTACTGGGGTGGAGTTGTTTATTCATTGTGACTTCCAAGTGGTTAAGAGAATAAAATGAACAGTTCCCAGAGGTAAAAAACCTGGGATTTTGATGATGGGCCTTGGGCTCATGCGACAGGGCGAGACCTTGTGGCTCTTGCAGGCTGATGTCCCCATCCTTCTGCACCCTCTGTTCCCCCTGTGTGGCAGGAAAGGGTGCTAGGACTCAGAGAGAGATGAGTCCTGGGGGGTGGGCTGAGGAGAGCCTACCCTGTGTGATGCATTATATGGTAAGGAGCCCTGTATCCCCACACTGGAACCAATTAACTGCCTGGTATAGGACAGTATGAGTGTTGGCCGAGTAGCACCCCTCCGCTGTGTTAAAGTTTAATAAAAGTTGCACCTGATGCTTAATTCCATGCATGTGTCTGTCCTCATTTTGCCACTGTGTTCACATCAATAGGATGGACCAACAATACAGAGTCAGGGCAATTAGCACAGATACTGAAATCCCACTCTGGGACTCAAGATTTAGAAAACACATACAGGACCCCCCCAATGCATGTCCCCTTTACTATTCAATTCAGTGGCAAAACTCTGACTAGTTTCAGTGGGAACAGGGTAGGATCCATGTGACTCATGGCCAGAAAGGGTTAAAGATCCTGCAAAATAAATAATCATCAAAAGACATGTGGGGAGAAATATTTGTGTTTTTCTGTATTTACATATGTCTGAGTAAGGTCGACAATGTAATCAACAGTCCCTGTCTATGCTGTATTCTGATAATTCAGAGATCAAAAGAACATCCTATCATTTAAATGAATTGTAAACATGGGATATCTCTGTATTCATCTCTCTTTGAAATGTATAGCAAATAATCTGTGAATGGTGGAGGAACAAGTAAATTGCCTTATGTTAATTCTACAGCTAAGTACCGGTGATGGACCTCCTTCAAAGTCATCCTAAATTACCTTTTGTTCCTGAGGAACTCCAACTTGTCAAAAGACATGAAATTGTATAAAAGATCCTTAGGTCTTGATCCTGTCATCTCAGATCTGCTTAGGCTTCATCGGGGGAAGTTTGAGTCACAAGACTGAGGTCCTAGTTATGCTGGTACGCCCTGAATATGGTATTTGGACATTGGACTATAACCTATGAACTATTTCTAAAGGAACACTTTGCAACTACAAAGTTCACCATCTCTGCTATGAATCTGAACCTCAGTGAATTGAACTCATGTCTGTCTGTATATTGATCTTTTAACCATACTCTCTGTCTTTTGTTTCTTAATAAATTTTAGTTTAGTTAATAAGAATTGGCTGTAGGGTGTATTTGGGTAAGATCTGACACATTCAATAACTTGGGAAGTAATGTGTCCAATTCTTTGGGATTGGTAGAACCTTCTCTTTTATATGATGAAATAAGATTTTCAGGAATCTTCATCATATTTGACTTAGGTACGTGGATGGAGGCCTGAGGCTTGATCACTTTAAAGGAACTGTGTTGTTTGGACTTCTAAGTAACCAGTAAGATAATAAAGAAGCTGTTTTATGCTGGCTTGGTAAATCTAAGTATTGGAATATCCACCAGCTTTATGAGGACTGTCTGCCCGATTCTTTGCAGTTCACCCTAATTGAGTGATCATAGCTGGCTCCCTACTAGGGCCCTGGTCACAGTCCATAATGTAATTCTGAGGAGAAAAGGACAGGAAATTCTAGTCCACCAAGCCAACACCAACTGTGCATTCAAGTCCTCCTTCCTCTCTTTTGCTGCAGTGCCCAACAGTCAACAGTAATAGATACATAGATTGACAACAGCAGAGTCAACAGTAATAGGTAAATATTGTTATTTAAAAGAATATTTTCAACTGTCTACATTGTTAACACGCTGCTGAGGAGACCCTCAGCGCCTGGCTGGTTTGAGCTATCTACATGGACACTCTCCAGCCCCAAGCCATCCCTCCCCGGTACAGAGCTGAATGCAGAGACACTGCACCAGCGCCAACTCCACAACCTGCTCCACCAGCAACACTCCAACTCCTGGGGCAGCTGCAGCCTCAGCGCTTGCAATGCAGCGCTGGCTGAAAGTGCGCAGCTGGGCACTCAAGCCCAGCTGCTCCTCCATCCAGGCAGGAGGCATCCATCCCCAGCTGTCCCTCCGCTGGCTTCTGCCAGATCCCACTCACATACTGCTCTTCAGTCACCACTCTGCTCATGCCCCACTTCCTGTAAAGCTCCCCTGCCTTTCAGTGGCCACTCAATTGCTCTGCCCTCCTTTTTTCAGTCCAAAGTGCCCCAGTTTGCAAAAAATGCCATTCCATGAGCCTCAGGTGGCTTCCAGTGCACATGCATAATGGTTGGCATGCCCATGCCTCACGCAGGCATCAGTCAGCTGATGGACCTCATCAGTGTTTGGAGCAAGAATCTGTGGCCATGGGATGCGCGCTGGTAGAGCTGAATGCAAGAGCAGGAATCAAGATCGGCGCCATGAGAGGGTGAGGGGCAAAGCACGAGAGGGGGTGCCACGAGGGTGGCTGGCAGGTGACAAAGCCGAGGAGAGAGCTGATAGACGATCCCCGATCCGGAGGAGATGGACGAGATGGGCCGGAGGATCTTTGGAGGACCAGGGAGAGCAGGCTGGGGAGGGGGATGGCCCAGGGACAGGAGGAGGAGGAGGAGAGAGAGGAGGGGCGGGCGGGGGGGGGGAGAGGAGGCGGAGGAGCGGGGGGGGGGGGAGAGCCTGGGGGGAGAGCACGGGAGAACCAGGAGGAGGAGGGAGCATGCAGGAGGGAGAGCCCCAGCAGCAGGAGGCAGGCAGCCAGGAGGGGCAGGAAGCAGCCAGCAGTGCTTTCAGGTTGCGTTGCAGGAGGTTAAGGGGTGGCAGGGTGAAGGGGTTATGAAATGTTTCATGAGAGCCTGTAGATGTAGCTGCATAGATGAATGCCTCTCTCTGTCTGTGATAGTCTGCTTTTCATCCAATCAGCAAAGTTTATCTGCGTTAGTGGGCGCAGCAGTATCTCAGCAAAAGTCCAGAGCCAGAGTGTCTGTGTCCTGTGGTTTGTCGGGTGGCGTGTCTCAGGCACTCCTCTGCGGCCAGTGGCCACCGGTGGGTAGACCACCATGGTGGGGCGCGGGGGTCCAGGCAGCAACACAGCATAGCCATTGTTCGGAGCAGACCTCCTTCAGGCCTCCATCTGACTTGCAGCAGGCCTGTAACTCCTGGGAGATACTCATCAAGATCTTTGAGGAAGCTAAGATAGAGAGAGAGACCCAGACTCACTCCTGCATCACTCTCACTAGCTCAACCCCTCACACACTCACAGCTCCCTCTCCCAACCCCTCCAAGCCTCCCCCACCCCTCACCTCTCCTTCACTCCTTATGCCTCACACCCAGCTTGGGTGCTGTGTTTGAAAGAATGGATGAGTGAAGTGGTAACAATTCATGTCTTGTGTGAGTGGAATGAATGGCTTCAATGCTGGAGATGTGTTCTATGGTGTCATGTGTGTTTCATTTCTGTGTTTTGCTGTGCTTGACAGTGACTTTGACTACATGTTCAAGGTCAGAAACACATCAAAAAAAAAAAAAAAATGAAAAAGAAAAAGAAGAAAAAAGAGGACATGTTCTTCATCACAAAGGAAGAGAGAGGGAGAGAGGAGAGAATTGAGAAGAAAAGAGGAGGAGAAAGAAGAGAAGAAGAGAAAAGGTGAGAAAAGCTGTGGCAAGCACAAAAAGAGATCAGCTGCCGATGCAGAGGGCTCCACCAGGCTACAGCCATGCAGCCAGCACACCCCCCAGTCCCAGCCCCCTGCCCCCCCCCAGCTGCCTTGCCCAAAGCCCCAGCCCCAGCCACAGCTTTCCTACCCCCCCACCAGCTCCCCCCCACACCCAGCCCACCACCTGCCTCCACCACCACCCACCACCAACACCACCTGATACCTACCACACCATCCCCCCCCATCACCCCTCACCATGCAGTATATCCAACCTGAAGTGCAGGAAACATTAAACAAACATCAGAACAGACAGTAGGCAAACTTAACAACACCACCAACCTCACCTCACACCCTCTGTGTGTTGTGTGTTGTGTGTGTGTGTGTCTTGTGTTTTCTTTTTTTTTTTCTTTTTTGTTTTCTTTTTTTTAAAACTTTTTGAAGTTTTCTTAGAATAGAAGAAATAGTGAGGCCTGAAAAAAGAGAAAGAGAGCAAATCATAATCATATTTATTATTACAGATACTGCATATCAGTAAGCAAAAGCAGTGCAAAGGCAAGGCAAGCAAGGCAGGCAACTGGCAGCTTCCAAATTTTTTCCCCTAACATCCCCCTCCCTCCCTCCCCTGTGCTTCCTCTCTCCCTTCCTGCTGCTGCTCTCTGGCTGTGCATATTCAGCCCTCAGGACTTGAACCCCCTCGGTCCATGCCTCACTGAATGTTTCACCCTCCCTTCACAAATATTATGAGAGTGCAGCAGCGCATATAATATATATGGCTGCTTCCCCCCCTAAGTCTTCCCATCCCAGACATCTCCAGCAGCTTTAAAAACCTAAAAGCAAAAGCACACCATTCTGCACGCGCTCAGCCTGTAGTTGAAACCGTCCTGCCTTGCTCCTGCTTCCTGCCTGTAGTTCATTTGCCCTGAACCAAGGCAGGCAAGCTGTCAGGGGTCTCCAGGCAGTGCATTTGCACATCACACTTCCATAGTGATCTCTGATCCTCCTGTCTGTCTCCTCTGCCTCTTCCTTCTCAGGCTTCTGTTCCTTCCATCATGTGCATCATGTGCCTCATCCCCAGGCAAGCCTAATGTCATGTCAATGCCTGCATGCCACAAGCGCCTGGAGAAACATGGAGAACCAAAGAGATTTACATGCTCTGACTGATGCCAGGTGGGGCCCAGAATGCGCGCCTCCGCCCCCATCTATCACCCTACCGCCCCATCCAAAAAGCCATCCACCCACAATGTCCAGCCATCCCCAGAGTCTCAGCTCTTCTTCTTCTTAGGTCTTTCTTAGCAGGATGCAAACTTTGCAAAAAAACGATTCCCACGGACTTTCCTTCCTCGATCCCTCGGTCTCCTGGGGAGACCGGCTTCGGCTTGGCATTGCCCACCCAGCTTCCCCACCGCCAGGCAGCTCCCTTGTGTGCAGCTCTCTGTGTCCTTGCGCCGCAGCAGAGGGGCACAGCAGCACACAGTCACTTTTGAAAGTGGCTTTCTTTGCAGAAAGTTCTGCCTTCACTGCTGAGTCATCCAGAGACCATCTCCCATGATCCACCCACCACCCAGTGCTTGTTTCGGGTTCCGAGCGTTTCAACGGCAGCGGTGCTTTGCGCATCTGTGAATGCAGCACACACGTCACACACCGAGGCAGGAGGAGATCGATATCTCTCAGACACTCTCACTCTCACTCACTGTCACTTTGATCTTTGGATGCAAACTCGCTTGTGCTTCAGCACAGTCCTCAGCATCCTCCTCACTCACTCAGCAGCATTTGCACCAGAAACAAAGAGAGAAACAGAGAGTAAAGAGAGTAACACAAAGGCGCTCACGACAATGGCGCAAACGCGGAATGTGAGAGTGAATGCTGGCAAGCACCACAGCGATGGCTGGCGGACACAGGAGGAATTCACTTCCTTCCTTCCCTTTCCCCAATACTCAAGCCAAAATGGGGACGAGGTGTCTGTAGCTGCTGATAATGCATCTCTCAAACACAGCGCTGGCGAAAGCAAGTGTGTGGCACACACACTGCTGCGCTGCTGTCAGTGTGGTGTGCCACTCCAGTGCTGGCCCTACACAGCTGCATGACCAGTGCTGTAACTCCCAGCGCTGCAACTTGTAAGTGTAGCCAAGCTGACAGAAAGGAGCTTATGCCCCAGCTCTGAACCTCGTGCTGCTGGAGGCCAGTTCAGCTCCTGGTGCAGGCTGGGATAGCCTTATGGGAGGCACCGTGCACCAGACTGCCCATACCTCCTATAGACTTTGCTACAGGACCTCCCCAGTCACTCTCTTTGTCAGCACAGAATGTCCCTCCCTGTCCCAGGAGATACCAGGTGCAGGTGAACACAGAGATAACAAAGCCATCTGCATGCGTGGCAGGGAAAGCCTTCTGAGGCAGGGGTATTCTGGGCTGGGATGCAGAGAGAGAATGAGTGGCTTTTTTGCACTGGTATAGCACTGGGCAACTCTGAATCAGCCCTCCCTCCACAGGCTAGGTTACTGGAGTTTGCCTCCAGACAGTCAGTGTTGCATGCAGGAACTGAAACAATGTGTATTAGCAAGAGTGTTGTAAGCAAGACACAAGGATGGCTACTAGCGCATTTGCAGCGCGCAGTGCAGGCAGTGAAAACACAACTCCTCTCAGCGCTGCGCTGGCGGTGCTGCCGCCAGTGTAGCGCCAAGCCCCCCAGCCCGGGCGCTGGCCGCAGGCTCCCAGTATTCCCCACAGGGAGGGTGGAGGAGAGCACACAGCTGGGAGAGCTCTCCAGCGCTGGCGGCTTGACTACACTAGCGCTTTGAAGTAATTCTTGCACTCTACTCATCACTGATTAGGTCTCAGCTGGAGAATTGTGTTCAGTTCTGGGTGCCACATTTCAGGAAAGACATGGACAAACTGAAGAAAGTCCAGAGAAGAGCAACAAAAATTATTAAAGTTCTAGAAAACATGACCTATGAAGGAAGATTGAAAAAAATGGGTTTGTTTAGTCTGGAGAAAACTGAGAGGGGATATGATAACAGTTTTCAAGTACATAAAAGGTTGTTCAAAGGAGGGAGAAAAATTATTCTCCTTAACCTCTGAGAATATGACAAGAAGCAATGGGCTTAAATTGCAGCAGTTTAGGTTGGACACTAGGAAAAACTTCCCAACTGTCTGAGTAGTTAAGCACTGGAATAAATTGCCTAGGGAGGTTCTGGAATCTCCATCATTGGAGATTGTTAAGAGCAGATTAGACAAACACCTGTCAGGGATGGTCTAGTTAATAGTCCTGTCATGAGTGCAGGGGACTAGACTAGATGACCTCTTGAAGTCCCTTCCAGTCCTACAATTCTATATTCTCGTGTAGAGTGTTCTACATAAAGCTTTCACTTCAAAATAAAATTTAAACCAGGAACATTCAAAAACAAATGCTCTGGTTTTGCTCTTTTAATCAAAAATGACTGTTTAATGTGGCACAATAAAAAGCAAAAATGCTGCAGAGAACACTTACTAAACCGATTTCAGACCTTCAGAGCCTGCAGCCTTCAGAAGGGTCGTGGGGGGAGGAATCCAGTCTGGTATTCTGGGAGCTATGCATACCAGGTTTTATTTCTTTTGGTGAGACCTGAAGTACAAAGTCCTGACGAGAGAGACATTTTGAGTGCACTAAGAAGGTATTGTTGCAAGCAGGGTGGTAGTTCATTTTGGCTGGAATTCAAAGTACAGTGGAGACTGTGCCATAATGAAAACAAAGAGAAGTTGCTGAATTACTTTTCTCCTGTTAACTCTTCAAATGCTGAGCCCTTTTTCAGACTTAGTGCTTGGAAGGACACGCTACACACACACACACACACACAAAGATCTAATAAATCTGGCATAAAGATATATAATTAGCACCTATAGCACCTTTCATTTGAGAATCTGAAAACGCTTGATAAACATTAACTAGTTAATCTGTAAAACAACTAAAAAAGGTAGTGAGGTCGTATAATCTCCATTTTACGGTGGGGAAACTGAGGCACAAGCCAGTTACGTGACTATTCCAGATCATGCAACAAGTCACAAACAAAACTAGGAATAAAACCCAGGAGTCCTGGCTCCCAAGACTTTAACTAGTACAATATACTCCTGCTCAGATATTGGTTCCCATTTCAGATATTGGAGTAATAGAGACACCACCCAGCTTTTAAAATTAGCCATTAGCATATCAAGGCTGGTTTTCTCAGTCTTTCCTTCCCTTTCTAATACTTGCTTTGTTTGGGTGGTATGAAAACTGCAGTTGACCATTACAGCCATCACACCCCGGGAGAGAAATTATGATTAACTGACTTAAAAAGAACCCTTTCCTGTTCTGCTCTGTTCACTGTAACCCTTCTCCAACATGTTCTCAATATCTTCTCTGAAGCCAGAGGATGGATTGAGCTGGTACTCAGTGGTATCGCTGCACCAGCACTTCTCTGGGAGCCCCTTCAATTTCTGCAGAATTTAAGCTTTCGTTAAAAGGAAATTCAATTCCTAGCCATCTTGGTTGTGAGGAAAAACATCCAAAAAACAAGTGACCCATTAAGTACTCTCCTTCAGAGTCTGCACATAGAGGAATGGAGCACTCTGGTGTGAGCTGGCCCTAGTCATCTCAGTGGGTGTTGACTCTAACGTCTAAAGATCAGTAACGATGATCATTTTAGCAGAGCCACCCAGCTATTTGCAAATAGAGAGCTCGAACAGACTGGTGTCTGTCCATTCTTCTCTTGTTGCCAAAAAGAAAAGTTCAATCTAGGTGCTAAAACCTGCGCTGTAGAGCTCTGTGATGGCTTTGTACATGGTGTGTCTGGAACCATTCACCTGGTCATCTGTTCTGGCAGGACTCTCACTCCCCTCATTGTTTTAGTTCCCCTCTTCTGCCAGCTCCAATCTGCTCTTTTGTGGGCCTGGAGGATTTCTTACAGCATATGGCTCCACTACCACCTCCCACATGGCAAAATATACATCAGGCATGGAATAAACTGAAGAATTTAAGGTCCCAGCTTGACAGGATAGAGCCCATGCTGTGATTTGGACTTGTAAAGCTTTATTTTATCCTGAAGCCCTATAAATTCTGATTCCCTCCTGTCATTTATCTACCATGTAGAGGTGGACACAAAGTGCACTCTGATAGCCTTGATAATCTAGGGACGCTCCTGCCATCTGTAGTGCACTACAGACAGTCACAAGTAGCTTTACCGACATTAATTAGAATGAGCCGCACACAGCACCTCTCTTAAAGTACTTGGTATCTTCCAATCCAGGTACTATTGCCTTTTATGCCAGCGATGAAATTTCAAGATGGGTGGAAACCATCCAAGAGAGCCAGAGAAGCCAGCTGTAGTTTACAACGATCATATATTGGATATTTCTGTTTTCCCAGCTCTTACAAATTCAACAGAGAAGCCACCAGAGTTTATAATGGTGGCGAACTAAAAATACATCTCAGAAATGAATACTCTAATTCATGATAATATTTACAAATGCCACCTGTCTACCTATGGTGTTTATGCTACTCATGATCTTCCATGGGTGCAAGGCCCTTAGGAACCTTACACTGGGGCATAAGTGAAAGTAGTGTGGAGGTGTCTATACTCAGTGCAGATCCTGGAACTGTAACCAACTCCCCAACAACCCACCCCATCCCCTGTTCAGACTGCAGAGTTCAGAGATGGGGAGAATCAAGCCGGGTGAGTAAGCACAGCGCTGAGAAAAGGGTGGTGTGTAAACTCTACCCTCTACAACTAGGAGAAGCCCTACACAGCACTGTGATTCAGAAATATCCCTCATCATTCCTCACTTGCTGTCCCCTTGGTCCAGAGAGATAGTAATTTGCTGCTGGCAAAAAAGCCTCGCCCTTTGCTGATTCAGCTACCCGGACCACTGAGTAGAAGGGATGGAGTCATGACTCTTCTGATTGCCCACACCTACTCTCCCGTTCTCCAACCAATTGCTCCAAGGACAGGAATAAGTTGGTAGCATACAGTGCTTCCCCCTATAAACCTGGACTCAAGGGTAGGGAGCCCATGCAAACAAGCAAGGGGAGTTCTTTCTCCCTTGTGTCGGCATGTAGCCCAAAATTAATTTAACAAAAAAAAAAAAAACCACATCTCCAGCATCATTTAATGGACTCTAAATTTTCAGTAATTTTAACTATCCCTACAAAGAGATCCAAGTGTCCATATTGGCAAATAGACATCACTACTAAGAATTGAGGCCTCAAATGTGTGTCCCTTTCTCAAATGAATAGCAAGTAGCTAGACATCTTAAAAACAGACAACGGCAAAATGGTTACATTAGGGCCTTTAGAATGGTTGGTTCAGCGTGTGTAACTCCAAAATTGCATGCTGAAATCCAAATGTTTCACCAGGCACTAGCCTCTGTTTTTGTATTTGACCACACCCCAAAATTGGACACTTAGTACCTCTCTGATGTGCACAAAACCCCTCACTCAAACCGGTAATTCTGCATCCAAGTATCCCAATTTTACACTTTAACAGTTGTATGCCTCAGGACATACAAAAGTGAACATCCAAATTTGGAGTCCAAGGGTGAAAGTCTGGAACTGGGTGACATAAAACATTTACATGTGGTAAATGTGCTGTAATAATCTCACACCAGATCTTTTGCAGAGATTTTAACCATTATAGCAGAAGGACAAGACCGAGCAGCTGTGTGTAAGTTATATATATTTCTCCCCTGGCTGTGCATGCATAAATCTTACTAAATTTAATGGAAATTTTGTGGCAAATATACCCATATAATATTTAATTCTGACATGTTTTATGGACAGTGCTCCAGTGTTTTTCTGCAGTGTTAGCAATGTTCTACACTATCACCTTATAAAAGTGTTCATTGCTGCTAGTGACACTACTACTCTGATGTATTATTCCAATTTAATTCTGTTAGCAAATTTCCATAATTTCCTTGGAGTATCAAAATTCTATTAGCACATAACTATACTAATACATTATCATTTGTGACAGTATATGATACAATTCACAGACAAACAGGCATGCTGTCACTCTGATGAATAAAGAGATTCATGCACAAAATTCCAATTATAACATTAATCGGAACAAAACACATCTCTGGCACATCAAGTTTCTAAAATCCAAAATACAATTAATGGAATGCTAAAGCTGCCACTAGAACCCACAAATGTACCAAAATTCACAACCAAAGAGCGACCGTCTGAGATTTTTATTTTATACATTGGGCCACATTGTAAAATGGCATTTGAATATGCACCCTCAGTATTTGCAAGGGTGTCCACTTTACACCCTTCATTTTCATCTGCAAAGTGGGTACTGTGGCAAGGCACCTTCTCAGTCTCCCCGGCCTCTGCTGCTTTTAGCTCTGGTGAGACAGGCTTGGGTAATGCAGTCCCCCTTAGGACCCAGGGGAAGTCTGCTCCCTGTCTCTCCACCAGTCCTTTTAAAAGTATTTTTACTCCCCTGTGGGAGAGAGTACTGCCTCTCCTCCTGGTGAGGCTCGCTGTCTTGCTGCTCCAGCACTCCTGGCAGCAGGGCTCCTTCTCTCTCTGCTCTCTTCCCTCCTTCCTCCCAGGGAGGGGTTTAAAAAGGTCTCAGGCAGCCCCAAGTTGGAATCAGCTGATCCTAATTACCCTCAGGTAGCTCCCCCTCAGCTGATTCTAATTTGCTACCTTGGTAACCCTTTCTCAGCTGAACCTGATTGACCTGTCGTTGTCTCCCAGTTGATAAGGGGGAGGGCCTTTTAACCCTCTGGGACTGACTCCTACTGCTCCCTTGCAGCTGTCTGTCCTGAGTTTATCACAGTACATATACATGCACCCATACATTGTGGGTACACTAATGCCCAACTGTGCACACACACGCGGGGTTTTTTTGTGCAAATTTTGAATTGGAAAATGTTGTGGGCACAATTTTGGAGGCCCTTCAAAAACGTGATCCATAATGTTTCATCTGAAAGCTGTGGGATCAACCCTATTTCTAACATTGCAGTGCCAGCACCAGAGAACAACTCTTATGTCTCATAGAGGACACGTATCCCCAAGGGGCATGTAATTTAGGGTATGTCTACACAGAAAAAGTTGTGCATAAGCTAACCTACCTGAGTTTAAATCCTGCTAGTAATGGTAACAATAGACTATGAAAACAGCACAGCAAGTAGTACAAGCCCTGCACAGAATCTGGGTACCTACTTGGCTCTCTAGCCCATGATGTGCTGTTTTCACTACTTGTGTTACCCACACTAGCTGGATTCAAGCTACCTTAGGTAGGCTGGCCCATGGACAGCTTTTGTTGTGCAAACATCCCCTCAGGGGCACACTGATCTAGTGAATTACAAAGTCCACTCCAGACGCTGTGTAATAAGAGTGGAAATTTGGTGTGATCATGATAGCAGCCCTTCAGAGGTCTCTTAGTAAATTAAAGGATTCGGCCCAGATTTGCAGAAGTCTGAGTGCAAAATGTGCCTGCATCTACACTTGCAGTCACTGTGATTGTATATGCAAACAGCGAGTTAGGCATTTAGGTGATCATTTGCTCTCATAAATATCAGAGTTATATATGCAAGCTCGATCAGCGCATATGCACATTATGCATACAAATACATACGTATGTTTTTCACATAAATACTGAACACCGGTCCATAAAGTTCAATCTGGCTGTTTTCTTTCAGTTACAATATAGGGGAACCCCACATGGAGGAGCTGAGGAGAAGCAGCACATAGGGCAGTTATGTCTTGAAGGAGCAAGCAGGAACAGGAGAGTAAATGAGGGATAGGTGTCTCATGGGGAAGACCATGTGATCAACAATATGGGAAAACAAGGAGCAAGAGCATGGAAAGGAGAGATACTTCTTAAACCGTGATTCTGCTGGCTTCCCATCTCCTCTCCAAACATCCCCTGGAAGAAAGCCTGGTAGCACACATTGCCTCATGTGTATCTTGTTTATTGCTGGCCTGCATTGCTTCCTTTGGAGTTAGACCAAACCCATTGTGAATGTATGAGAAATCTAGACTCATTTGAAATTCTCCTTTGGAATTGGCTGGCAGAGGTGACCTTGTGAATATGTTATTAGGAACGCTCCATTTGGTTTAACAGATTAATCAGAAAGGCTCCATAAATTTCAACTCTCATCTATACTAAAAACTCACAATCTTTGGAAATACAGATTGTTTCAGAGCTATTGGGCTTTGTCTTAAAAATTTATCTCTCTGTAGAATTAGGTATCTTGACAATTTGGCCCCACAGAAACATGTATCCATCAGGGTTCCTCCATTAAGTTTGGAACCTATATATTTGTAATGATTTGCAAAGTCAAAGAAGAATATAGCAGAAGTGATAACATGGTCCAAGGAAAGGATAATAATAAAAGATACAACAGGAAGAAATAGTGTACAGAATAGAATCAGGTTTATTTGTTGACACCAACTTCCAGCATGTCCTTGGGCAAGCCACTTAACCTTTGTGTCTCAACTTCCTCATCTGAATATAATATATATTCAGTCAATATAATAATCCTTATCCTATCTCATATGAGTATTGTGAGACTACACTCATTAATGTCTCAAGGAAATAAGATGGATGATCTAATTGGTATTTTCCATCTGTTAATGTTAGCATTCCATGAAGTAAAATTTTTGATGGCTGATGCACGGAATATTTCTAATTGAATTGGATTCCTTACTTGATTTTTGAGAGGAAGGATGGTCCTGTTGGTAAGGCACTGGATTGGGATTCAAGACATCTGCATTTAAATCGCATTCTGCCACAGATTTTGTGTGTGACTTTTGGCAAGTGACTTAATCCCTCTGCACCTCATTTTCCAATCTGTAAAATGCAGATAATAATCCTTCCCATTTCCTACCCTTTGTCTATCTTATCTATTTGAATATTAAACTCATCATATCAAGCCCGGTCTTTTATTATCTGTTTGTGCAGCACCTAGTACTATGGGCTCTATTCTCAGCTGGGGCTTCTAGGTTCTGCTGCAATAGAAGTAATAATAATTTTGGTGGAGGGATTAGTGGAGTTACTGTTGGGTTGGTTTTGTGGCCCATTTCCAATAAATCACTTTTTGGCAATTGCTCAGCATTTATAGAAGAAGTGTCCTGGGGCCTGCTTTGAGACCCTGTAAACCAAGTATTGTCATGGGAAGGGACTGCTACCACAGTTACAAAACTCTGGAAAGACAGAATTTCTAATGGAAACACTGACGCATCTTTACCAGAGCATCACAAATGCACTGCCATAATGCTAGGAAATTACTGTTATGATAGGAAGTGGTTCATATGGCAGACAATGCCAGTAAAGTCCTATAAAATGTTCATAAACTTTTCCAGAACCTCAGCCCCGGGTATAATAAGCAAAGAAAACAGCAGGGTGAAGGCAAGATATTTTTCTTCTTCTTTGTTATAACCACAGAGAGTTCATTCCTATGAATGGCACCTCCACACATCTCTTCCCTCAAATAACCCCCACTATCACTGAGTGCAGATAAATAGCTATCTCATTGAATTAGCTTAGATTTTCTTTATGAAAGAAAAATTTGGATGCCATAAAAACCTCTGGGCTCAGATCCTCAGTTGCAGCTCAAATGCAGAGTGTGTAGGACAAAGGGAATTTACAGCCCCCTCTTATACCACCCTTTATATTCCTTCCTCCCCAAGAGAGACTTTAACCCCAGAAAGGTCCAAAAATACAGTCCAGGACTGACTTAGCAAAGGGTCATCCGGACATTCCACTTTCTCTAACCATGACCCTTTTCCTCTGTCACACCAACAACACAGAAGGTATTTGCCCCAGAATGATCCCCCTTCGGCAGTGGTTATTCTCAGACTGATGATGACCATGGGATGGATAACGCAGATGGGCAGATACGGGACTGGCCCTGTTGTTCCCAAGGATCATGAACACGCCTATCCATCCCACGTCCCAGGGACCATGATGCGACCGAGCGGCAGCCCATGACAGCCATGGGGTGGGGTGTCGCTGATGCCTTTCCACTCTCTTTCACATGTGAAAGGGGAGAGTGAAGTCCAAGATGAAAATGACTGAAGCTATTAAACTGAGCTGCCAAAGGTTCTGCCCTAAAAGAACCCCCGCCCCACCTATCCCTCCCACTCCAACAGAACAAGTAAATAGTAACAAGCAAAATTGTTACCAGACCCTGCAAACATGCTTGTTTCCACTTAAAAATCCTAGGGCCCTTCTTTTTCTTTTTTTTAAAATGAGAAGCATTTGTAATTTACAAATGCTAAGCTCTAAATTGCCTAGGTTCACTTATGAGCTCCAGGTTCCCAGGGTGTTTATTCTGCACTGGAGATTCCAACTGATCCATTACAAGGCTCCAGAAATGTTTGTTTCTCATTTGTACATACACAAGCAATTATTGGTAACCAAACCCATAGCTGAGGAAACTTACTTCATAATGGCACAGACACTTTTAGACCCTGGCTGACCACAGACACACTGGTGGGTAATTTAGAGTGATAGGACACCATGACATCAGTATGAGTTGTGTCTCAAACATTCTGCCAACAGCAGAAGAGATTAATCCATATGGAATGATGGAAGGTTTTTCCATATCTGCTCAGTTTCGTGGGCCTGGTATTTATATTCATTCCAACAAGAAAGAAAAAACAGACATTTTTCAAAAGAAGTTCAGTCATAATGGATATACAACGAATAATAGGTGAGCATTCAATGTATGGGACTGGTTTATTCCTGGAAATTTAGATGGAATATTGTACATGTTTTATTACATTTGTGTTGTTTGTTCCTACTGATCATGGACCTGTTCTTCTGAACTCACTCCAATCTTACAGAGGTGTTACTCCATTCACTGAGTTACACCAGTGAATGTGAGATCAGAATCAGGCCCAACGGACCCCATCATGTTCCTTTTAAAGCAATGGGGAAATCCGTTTGACTTTATTGGCAGCAGAATCAGATAATACGTTAGAGATATTTTACTAATACAAATAAATAAATAAATAAATGATATTTTTAAGACAAGGGGCTGGCTTTTCAGCTGGTGTATATTGGTACAGTTTCACTGAAGTCAATGGAGCTATGCCCAACGGCTATTCTTTTTGTGAACAATGCCCGTTCAGTCTAGCCCCAGATAAAAGACTTTACAAAACCTAACATCAGTAAGATTGCCATTAATTTTTTCAGTTCCAAAAATCTGGTTTTTGTTTGGATGTAAATAACCAATTGCTGTGCTTGCAACACAAATGTTTCAACATTGTGCCTGGCAATGAAAACCACAAAGTAAAAGTGACCAGAAACTGACTTTAAAAAGACACACTTTTTGTCTTTGTGTGTCTTTGGTGAAGCACTTAGCATGCCTGACAGTGACATAAAATAAGTACAGTAAATAATAAATACAATGATCATTTTTTATTATTATTATTAACACAAGACTATTTTTGTTATTCTAGTTGAACGTGGTGCAAAAAGCAAACAATGGTGAAATGCAAATTGGATTTGTCTAATTCATTCGCTTTAATAATCTACAATTTTATTAATAGGACAGAAACAATTTTTTTTAACAAAGTGCAAACATGACTATTTTAACTTAAGTGCTCCCTTTATGAAGGCAATGTTTTTGTTGTTGTTTGTTTTGAGTCTTTTGTTTAATTATAAAATAAAAGCTTTTTACTGGGATATTAATGATGGCGGCTAGGCAAGGAGACACCAGCAGTGATTCTAACCCACTCACTAGAGCAATGTTTCAGAGTTTCTGATTCAAGAATGGGTGAAGTATTACAAATACAAGAAGCTGCATGCAGGGCTGCCTTATAAATGTGTATACAAATGTGGTGGTCATGCAGTTAAGCAGGGCCAGATTTTGAAAAGTGCTCAGTTCTCAGTTAGGCACCTAAATGATTTTCAAAAACACTCAGCACCCAGCCACTGCCACTGTTCTCCATGGAAATTGCTGAGGCTGAGCACTTTTCAAAATCTGACCCATTGACTTGAACAGGACCAGGATTTCAGCCATAATATTTAGTGCTGGGAAGAATTAAGAATGAAGTTGTAACACATTTTAATATTACTGATCTATTTATTGTGCAAATATTCATCACCTTTGAAAACCAGGGGCTAATTAAATTCTTATTTTAACTGGAGAACTCCAAACTATCTTATAAACTAACAAATTTGCAAATGTGAGTACGCTCTACTCTTTGTAAAGCACAGATAGGCAAGTATGGAGCTGGTAATGTGAAGGTATAAAGGTACCACAAGGTATAATGGGCCTGATCCTTTCTACTTACTACCATGAATAGTCTCATTGAAGACACTGGGGCTACTCACTCAAATAAGAGCTATAAAAACATGTAGGTTTGCAGGATCAGTTTGTATACACCTTGTGGGATTCCTCTTTCCAGTCCCTACATGCCTACTAGGAAAAATTTATTCCTGTACCAAGCACAGAACAAGGCATGGTTTTATGTAGGTCACTACCAGAGATAGGCCCAAACCTCAAAATGGAGCAGAAATGGGACGTAAGCCCTGGCTGGTGCCTGCAGGAGGGCTGAATTTCACACAAAAGCAAACATCTGTCTTGCATTAGTATTTGACTGACTGCAGACGATTATCCTGGTTTCTTTACTCAAGTGATCAACCCTATTGAGTCACGTCAGTAAGGCAAGCTGGATTTGGCCCTGGATTTTGAGTCTTTCAGAAAGAAACAGCCACTCTCACTGCATGGTGGGTCACTAAGGGGGATGTGCCCGAACCAAGAAGTTCAAATCAGGACGTGAATACAGTAGAACCTCAGAGTTATGAACAGCTCGGGAATGGAGATTGTTCATAACTCTGAAATGTTTGTAACGCCGAACAAAATGTTATGGTTGTTCTTTCAAAAGTTTACAACAGCACATTGAATTCATACAGCTTTGAAACTTTACTATGCAGAAGAAAAATGCTGCTTTTAACCATCTTAATTTAAATGAAACAAGCACAGAAACAGTTTCCTTACCTTGTCAAATCTTTTTTTAAACTTTCCCTTTATTATTTTTAGTAGTTTATGTTTAACACAGTACTGTACTGTACAGTATTTGCTTTTTTTGGGAGGGAGGGGGGTGTCTCTGATGCCTGATTGCGTACTTTCGGTTCCAAATGAGGTATGTGGTTGACCAGTCAATTCGTAACTCTGGTATTCATAGCTCTGAAGTTCTACTGTATGTTCAAAGATACCTGAGGAGATTTGGATAGGGTATTTTAGATCTATCTCTGGGACTGACGCAGATAGGAGTGTACCATCAACTGACTTTCAAACCACTTTTCAGAGTACCAGGGAGGGAGGGGGTGTTCTTGGAGATCTAACCCCATTTTGGCCAGGAGTGAAACTGCTCAGCATATGAGATAAGATGAGATCACAGAAATGGAAATACTTTCAAAAGGGTCTCCTCCCAGTCTCTACATTTACACACATCATTGTATGTGCCTAAGTATTTCAAGGCACAAATAAAAAACATTTAATATCTCTCTCTCCCTAATTTGCAGTTGCAAATGTGTTTCACTCAAGCAGCTAGATGTCAAAATTTGCACCCACAAATGATGTGAGCATTAAATATTGTGGTCACATATTTAGAGGCATTTTTTAAAATGTTCTTGCTAACACACTGTACAGTATTAATAGAGTAGTTTGAAATCAAATTCCTTTGCTAACCTTTTGCTAAAGCTCAGTGAAGCTGTGTCATTCATAAGCCAGTAACTCAAAAGCAAAATTTGTGTCTTCTGCAGTACATGAGCCAGAACACACTGCAGTCAGGTTGAACCTAACAAAATAATATTAATTTGTTAGTTAAATAAAAGCAAAACTCACATTTCAGTCAGTGATAAGCTACAGCCAAAACTTTTGAAACTATGCTGAACCCCAAATCTCTAACCTTTGGATAAGTTCAAACTCTGGACCCAAATCCAGCTGCAAATTTCACAAACCTCTTTTTCCTACAATGGGCCACATCAGAACACTGGATCCAGATATTCAAAAATGTAGATCCAAATACAAATTTTGTACCTCGAGCTTCTGCTCAGATAAAAGGTATAAACTTGTTTTGTTCACTTCTCATACCTATTTGAGAAACAGAGCTCACCCCCATCAGAAAACAAGGCTGTGCCATTCATTTCAGCGGGATAGCTGTTCCCCATACAGAATCCATTGACTCTACCCTAGAAGTATTCCTGCGGCCAGTGAGGCTAGTTTGTAGCTGGTCATTGAATCATACGGTTCTAGATCATGAACTGCTTGATGTGTAATGGAAGAACCTGAGTCTAGGGCACAATTCTTTCAGGGAAGCATAATAACGTCTGAACTTCCATCACAGACAACAGGTAAGGAGAACAGCTCCCATTTTTCACTGCCCCGTCAGCCTCCATGGTAGTCTTGATATGCAGCATTTTGTCATTTTTAATTGTGATTAAAAGTTGTGCATCTACACCTTTAAACACCATCTATATCACACAGGTCTAACAACCAGAACAGAGCTAACAAAGGATGACACAGTGTTAACAAGGGGACTTTTGATCTCTCAAGTGCACTATATATCAATTTCTAAGTGCACAGAGTCCCTAAGTGCCCTTTATTCCAGAAAGACTGTTTGTACAAATGGTGATATAGGTCTAAAGGCAGTAGTCTGAAATTGCCTTCTGTAATACATATTTGTTTACCAGATGAGAATAAATATTCAGTTATATTGTGGTCACATCTACATCTCAGGAGAAGCCCGCAGCATACCTAAGGACAAGCATAATGTATGCAGACTAGATAAACATAACAAATTTGGAGATATTTCCAACTGAAAAGCTGTAGATTTTCTCTGCATTGTCAAAGAACAGCAACACGCAGTCGCTTTGGTTCCTGCTGTGCCATATGTATTAAATTACCACTGCCAGAGGAAATCATCAATAATAATCAAAATAGCGGTTTGTCTGGATTACAAGAAAGAACTGGGTCAGTCTGACCATCAATAACGTTTGCACCTGTGTACGCAAAGTACAATCAGGGTGTATTCAAACCTCATGCTTCAAGATCCATGTGTATATAAAGGAGGGTTAGGCAAAGCATTTCCCATATACATTTCCCTGACAAATAAATTTGCCAGTGCACAAACCGACAAGGTGCGTTATGGTTTTTCCCCCATTTTTTCTTGTGTCCACATTGTCGCTTAACTTAAATAAAGCCTCGCCCTCCCTGGTATTTATCCCTCTGATGTATTTATAGAGAGCAATCATATCTCCCCTCAGCCTTCCTTTGCTTAGGCTGTTCCAGTTTGAATTAATCTTTCTTAAACATAGGAGACCAGAATTGCACACAGTATTCCAGATGAGATCTCAACAGTACCTTTTTTAATGGTACTAATACTTCTCTCTTTACTGGAAATACCTTGCCTGATTCATCCTAGGACTGCATTAGTCACATAACATTGATGGCTCATAGTCATCCTGTGATCAGCCAATACACTCAGGTCTTTCTCCTCCTCTGTCACTGATAAGTCCCCAGCTTAGAGCAAACATTCTTATTTTTAGTCCATAAATGCATGACCTTGCACTTTGCACTATTAAATATCGTCCCATTTCTATTAGTCCAGTTTACAAAGTCATCCAGATCATCTTGCATGATATTCCGGTCCCCCTCCATATTGGCAATACATCCCAACTTTGTGTCATCTGCAAATTTTATTAGCACATTCTGACTTTTTGTGTCAAGGTCAGTAATAAAAATGTTAAATAAGATTGGTCCCAAGCCGATCCCTGAGGCACTCCACTAGTAACCTCCCTCTAGCCTGACAGTTCGCCTTTCAGTACGACCCCTCAGGTTACAGATTCATTAAAAATCCTTGCTATTAGGTTTGCAATTTCATGTGCTTTGTAGGCTTTCTGCTTTTTCTTAATCACCTGTTTGAGATGCTTCCCCGTGCAGCTTGGTATTCAACACTTCCCTACAATTTTTTTCCCCTTGCTTGGAAAGCAGGCTTCAGATAGTTTCTGCAACTTGTACTTAAAGTAATTCCAAGTCTCCTCCACAATCAGACACTTGAGTTCTTCAGTCCAATCCACTTCCCAAACTAGTTTCCTTTATTTTTTAAAGTTAGTTTTTTTTAAATCAAGGACCCTGGTTGCAGATTTTTTTTTGATCCTTCCATTTAGTTTAAACTGAATTAGCTCATGAACACTCGAACCAACGTTGTTCTCTACAACCAGTTCTTCCATAAGGTCCTCACTACTCACTAATACCAAATCTAAATTAGCATCACCTCTTGTTGGTTCAACTACTATTTGGTGAAGAAATCTGTCATCTATCACATCCAGGAAAATCTGGGCCCTACTATTATTAGTAGCACTTGTCCTCCAATCTACACCTGGGAAGTTAAAGTCTCTCACACAATTCCTAGTAGTATTTATTTCATTAAAAACATTAAAGAGGTCTCTATCCATATCCAAATCAGATCCTGGTGATCTGTAACACACCCTCCCAAAGTGATTTTGGCCCAAACAGACTCTGTTTTATCCATCCCATCACTTCTAATTTCTTTACAGTCTACTTCATCATTAATATACAGTGCTACTCTACCACCTTTCCCTTTATTTCTGTCTTTCCTGAACAGCACATACCCTTCAATACCTGTACTCCAGGCATGACTACTCCCACTCAAACTCCCCCGTTTATCTCTGTTTGCTGCTCCTGTGCCACTGGCTGCCTTTATAGGCCCTGTAGTCAGGGAAGCCACACCCCCTAACCAGGGCTCTACTTCTCTCACAGCACGCTGCCCCCTATTGGCCTACAAACCAAGCAAGGAGAAGAAAAAAATAAAATAAAAAAAGCCATCCACACAAAACAGAAAAAGACACACAACACACACAAAAACCTCACTCACTGTCCCTAAGGCCCACAGGCTTGTTCCTCCCTTCTCCTTCAACAGAACTCCCACTCAAGCCCCCCTGTTTACAGCTCTGTTTTCTGCACCTGGGCCGCTGCTCCTGGAGGAGAATATAGTTTTAAGAATGGAGTGAGGTTAGGCTTCTTTTCCATTCGTACCATCAGGGCCGTTCTTAGGCATATGCAGCAGATGCGGCTGCGTAGGGCACCTGAAAATTTGGGGCCCCGTTCTCCTCATTGGCCACGCTGGAATCCTCTCTTCTCCAGCCCCTCCCCTTTGCTGGGCCGGCGGGCTTCTCCCTGACCTCAACCCCACCCCCTCCCTCACTCGTGCCTCTGGCTCTGCCGCTCCAGCCCCAGGGAGCCCAGAGCAGCAACCCAGCCCACTGCTGCCCGGAGTGGAGTCCCTCCCTGGACCCTGCCTGCCTGCGCCGCTCGGGGGCTGGGGCCAGGACAGGAGGAGCGAAACTTCCATGCAAGTCAGCGTGGGTGGGTGGAGAGCCAGGCTGAGCAGGGGAGGGAAAAAGGGAGGGACTTAAGGTGACAGTGCGCTCACTGTCTCACACACACACACACACACACACACACCACACACACACACACACACACACACACACACACACACACACACACACACACATACACTCTGCCTCTAATGAGTCACATTCCCCCAATACAGATTGTCTCACACACACACAAAATCTCATACTCCCCAACACACACTGTCACACAGTCCCCCAACACACAGTCACATACAAACACACACTGTTTCTCTCTCTCTCTCACACACACACACACACACACACACACTTGTATTATTGTTGTTATTATTACTGCTTGGTACTTCCTGTCAAAATGCTAGCGGTGAGCCAGGAGTGACTAGGGGCTGCAGGAGGGCCATTGGCTCTGGCAAGATGCAGCCCCCATGTGACAGCGCAAAGCCTGCCTGGAGCCACTGCGGCAGCATCGGCTGAATACGAAGTTCAGTGTGTGTGTCAGCAATGTGGTGGGGAGGGGGAGTTCTGTGAGTCTGCGGGTGGGTGTGGTGGCTGTGTCCCCTCGACACCTGGGGTCAGTGGTGCCGGCTGGGGACTGCCTGCAGTAGAGTAGAAGCACCAGTTTAATAATATTGTGTAGGGCCCCATAAATCCTAAGGATGGCCCTGCATACCATACCCTAAAGATGGATTCAATTTCCATGCTAATCTCAGTTTTTCAAACAGAGTTACTTGCCAGGTACCCAAGGAAAGTTTCAAGACTAAATGTCCTAGTATGTTAAAAGCTGTAGCAAAAAAGACAGTGTTCCTAAATATCCCAAACTATTGGGCTAAATATTTCTGCTTTTAAAGAAAATGAACAGCAACCACAAATTGGAAAATTTACAAAATAAAAGCTTCCTCACTAGAAAACTCTTCTTTTTAAAATAAGGAAAGGAACCAGGTTATGCTGCTTAGATTTGGGGGATTATTACATCTGCATTTCAGAAATAGCCCAAGATTTTAACTAAGAATGATTGTTTTTATTAGAGTTTTAATGTCTTGAGCCAACCTGCCTATATTTTCCTTCAGGGGCAGGCCAAAAGCAGAGCTCGGCATCCATAGCCCTTTGGGTTTTGTGGTAATTCAGATATGAATCCCACCTATCAATCCAACCCCTGGAACACGGACTGTCTTCTCCAAATTGCAAGATACAAGACATGCTGTGATTCCAAAAGTTCCCCCAAATCACATGTATTCTAGCAGATGTGTTTCTAATGTAGCCTCCTGCCCTAACTCATTTGGTGTCTCGGTGTTGTGTTAAACAGTTGCCATGGTCCAGCCCAGAAGTTGCTGCATTTGTTGATGAGTGAAGTGATTCCTCTTCATAAAATTCCCTTAGGAAACATGCCATGAAAAATCCAATGTCCTTTCCAACAGAGAAGAGACACCAAATGGTTGTGTTAGATACAAATTCTTTATTAGACACAGACTAAACATGTAGTTCCTAGACTCAGATTCTCTCGCTCCCAGACAGACTAAATACAACCTCTGCAGTCTAGTGTCAGCACACAGCTCTTTTAGCCCTGATGTAGCTTTGGCAGCCATTGAAAGGACTGCTGTGATTCTGCTACACCTCTACAAAAGTGTACAGTACTGTATTTTTAGTGTAACTGGAAGGTGGGGGAGGTTGGAATTTTGTAACTTTCTTGTTTATCTCCATCCATAACCAGAGATGTGAGGAAGACTAAAAAAAAAAAAAGTCAGTAATTTTCCTTCACAGCCACAAGAGGGGAGCCTTCTCCTTCTGAAACTGAAGAGATATTCTGTCAGAAATTCATTGTCGCATAGAAGCCACTTTTGAATGGTATGTGTTTTGATTTATGGGCAGAAAAGTTTGGAATCATCATTAAAACAGGTAAATAGAGACAAAGTTTTAGAAACACACCCATAAAGTTTTAGTGAACATTGGTTGTACTATACATGCACCATTAAAGCCTCAATTCACAAGGATTTTTTGCATGGAAATCTGTAGATTTGCATAATTTTTTTCTGCAATGAGAGGGTCACAATGTAATTCTCACTCTTCACTATTCAGTGTATTATGGTCACTAAGGGAATTTGCAGACTTCTCATGGAAGACTGAAATCATTCATTTTGAAGTTCAATTTTAGATAACATAGGGCTGGATTAAGGGAGAGTGGTGCCCATTAATTTAATGCTCAAATGTCATGCCTGCTATTAAAACTGCCTAAGTGGTTCATTGTGCATGGTATCCTTGTATTATATGAACAAGTTAATAGTTCAGCAAGCCATACTTTCCCTTACTGATGTCGAGTGTCAAAATCATAAAACCCATCATAGGCAGATATTTTTCACTAGTAGAATTTTAATGAATAAGGTCTGGATCCAGAGCCTATTGAAGTCAATGGGCCCCTGACTTTGGGATCAGCCCTAAACGATATTTAGAGGAATAAGTCAGTTCTAGCTGATGGATGTTTGGAGAGAAGTTTAGATTGATTTGGGGGAAGACAGTTCCTTGAAGGTAGCTACTGATATTATGAAAGCAACCACCACTGCTGGCACCTTTACTGTTATCCCAGGATCAAAGAGCAAAGACTGAGGGACATGGAGTCTGAATTACCTTCTCACCCCAATTAGACTGCAAGTTCCTCAGGGCTGTAACTATCAATATACTCTGTCAGTACAGTGATTAGCACCATGGGGGCCCCAATTCTTCATGGGGGCCTCTATGTGCAACTGCAGAAGAAATTATAAATGATAATCTCTATTCCAGGTGAGGATTAAGGTGCAGTGTGTCGAAGTTTGCATGTACTATGTCCAATGATGTGTCCTTTTGGTGAGTAAATAGAGGCCTCCAGTCCTGTCAATTCAGAACTTTTCACCAGCACTAGATGTAATACTGTAGATATGAAACAGAAAAAAAAAAGCAGAATGATATGATTTACATCAGCGCAAAACAAGTAATGAGAGATCAGAATCAAGCCCTCCAACCCTGGCTCCCTGTGCCGCCAGTGTTACTCATTTATCACCTATACGCTCTCTTTTTATTTTAAATCCACTCATTGTAAGTAGCCACAGTTAGACCTATACTCCTAACTCTATCTGGCAGTCAGCTCTGGACTATCAGCCGAGTCTCAGAGGAGACTGTGAGCTTTCATAGCTGCAGGGTTAATACTGCTGAACTATCGGAAGGGGAAATGAGATTGTTTAGTGAATAATGGCTGCCTAGGATCAAATGAAGGTAAGGACCCTAGACAATTTTATAGATTTCAGATGGAGGGTGCTCCCTGGGCATACAGGTCTGGATAAGGCATGTGGGTTAAAAGGTAAATCTTTTAAAAAGGGAGAAAAGTGGTAAACAACCTGTATTGTAATTCAGTAAACAAACGGACTGAATTTCAAATACTTCAATCCATCTTTATTCTCTGAATAGAAAGAGCCCCAATTTAGAGGCTAACTTGGCTCCTGCAATTTTGCATCTCCAAACAATTTCAGACTCAGTTTTGTGAAATGAAGAGCAGAATTGATATGTCCACAGATGCAAATATTGGAAATGCCAGTAGTGTTGCACACAATTTTTTCTGGGTACAAAACTGTAGGCTGGCTTAAAAATTTGGCTTGAAGGGAAAATATCTGCCTTGCAGAGTAACCCTCTTACTGGAGTGGTATTATTTTGTGCCTCTGTAATTCGCAGAGAGCTGCAGTTATTTTTTCCCACTAAATCTTTGAATTAAATGCTGTTTGGAGGGGCTACCGCTGAACAAGAGTCTTAGAGGCTGAATTCTAACTATCTCCAATATATGTACACACACTGCCCTGCCAATGTGACTCTCATCCTTGAACCAGAGGACTACTTCTATTTGGTAGCTTCCTCTCCATGACTCACACAGTACTGAGACTCTTAACTTGGGTTACAATAGCAGTGAAGTAACCTGAGGTCCAGTGAAGATACCGTCTCGTTCTAAAGGTCAAAGGCAGGATCAAGACTGTTTTCCTGTCTCAGACAGTTGGCTCCTACGATCCACGTGTTACAAATCATATTCATCCTTCAAGGTGGGAGCAACAGAGACAGCTAGTTTGGGAATGTCAATTTTATTTGGACGAAAAACAGAACTATCTTGAAATAAAGTCAGGATGCTCCCAGGTAAGACACAATTTACATCTTGCCTGAGACTTTCACAGCATGGCAACCTGGAAGATGGCTGTAAATTTCTTTTCTAAAAAAAATAATAATGATGTAGATATGTTTATCTGCCAGGGAGGGGAAGGAGACTTGGGTCTAGTTATGCCCATTTCTCACAAGCATTTCATATGTTTATATGTACGTTGCAGATTAATTTTTCGTGCTGCTGGATTACACCTCAAGGATTGCAAGGGCCTGCTTGCATACTTACAGAACCAGTACAGCATGGGAAACAGCAGGGACTCACTGCATTTTGGATCTTACACAGCACGTTACTGGCACTTACTAAATACTCCTAATAATATTAATAATTACTAGATGGCTAGAGTTCTGCATTAACCAAAGATATGGGTATCTGCCTCCACCTTAGGTGTACACACCACCCAGCATGGTTGTAGGAACTAACCTATGCATATTGAGGGTACCATTTTATGGATGGCACAAACCAACCTGAACCTTTCCCCAAAATCTGAAACAAACTCTCTTGAGGTTTTAAAAAGTTCCATTAACTTTGTTTTCCTTATTATTTTCCCTTAGCATCTACATAACAACTGACTGGAAGGATATAAAGATCCAGGGCTCAGAGCATGCACAGAGCCTGAAACTCTCTCCAAAGGAGTCAACCATTAGAAGGGAAGCACAGATCCTCAGAGGTATTTAGGCACTTGACTCCCATTGAAAACAGTGGGAGCTACGCCCCTAAATAACTCAAAGGAGCTGGGCCTGAGGGACTAAATGTTACCTTAATCATGGAGCAGCCTGCTTCCTGCTATGTGTTAGGGCTAGGATCTGATTTGGGGTTCAAATTTGGGATTTAGAGGAAGCCACTTTCTCAAAAGGGCTGTGGAGGAAAGGATCAAATTCAGCCTTGGTATGAATGGAAGGCAATGAAAGCTACACACACTTATGCTAGCTTTGAGTTTGCTCTGGGGATTATGTGGGCATAACTTTAAATGCATGAGGTGGGAACTGCTTTATTTTATATCCTCCTGCTAGCTGCTTTTCCTGCTAAAACACCCACCTCAGCATGTAAATTACACAATTGCTGAATGCAAAATCAGCGCAAGTTACATTACTTTGCCACTCCCTTGTGTATTCTCAATTTACACTTGGAGGCTGACGCCTTAACTCTTTTGGTGTTCTGGTCACCCTGCACCACTGCAGTGCTGCAAAGCAGCCCTAAGGATCCAGCTCCTCCCTGGGGAAATGTTTGGGTGACGCCTATGCCACCTTCCCTCCCAGCCATTGGCAGAGGGCATCACGATGGGGAAAAGAGGTATGGTCAGGGTGTCCCTTGCACCTTGCCTAGTTATTTATACCTTAGCCAGGTGAGAGAGCATGAGGTATAAAACCCAACTGCTGCTGAATGAGTAAGTGGAGAATGCCAGATTGGTTTTGCTTAACGTTGCTTGGCACATGTGTACCATTTGTAAGATGCCATTTGGAGAATCAGGCCCCAACATGTAACTTAAATGACAACTTGCATTGCCTGGAGACTTCCAAGAGTTTAACGCCAGGCTGTGTTTGGTGACTTCAGTGCAGTCATTCTCAACATTTTCCATACTGGGAACCTCCTTCCCTTCCAGCTAGCTGGGATCTAGTCTCCCATTGAGCAAGATGGGAGAGGCAGGGTCATTGTGTGACCTGTTGTGAGTTGCAACCCCTGGGCTGAGAACTCATAAGCTAATGAAACCAATGGAGCTGTTGCACCTTTTTACATCAGGGCTGAATTTGGCCCATGGTGCTTTTACTTAAATGGAATTGGACCCCTTAATTCAGAGGATACATTTTATCCTCTATTGTTTTAGGGGGTTGTTTGTTGACTGGTCAAAAACTCAGCTGCATGTACCTGGCTATTCTTTCCCCTCATCTTATTTACAGTCCAATTTCTTCATTTTTAAGGGCACCTTTCCTCTCTATTTTTTCATTCTGGCTGCTGTGGATGCAGAATGTAGTTACATAACATATTCTCATAGCGGTAGAATCAGAGAACATGTAGTACCACAGGGATTCAAAGGGAGTCCCATTTATTGCTCAGCTTTTGTAGAAGACTATATTGTATACACCATCAAGCAACAGTCCAGCACTAATAGACCTCTTCACAACAGTTTGAAACAAGCTGTGACTTAAACATTTCAAGGGCTTTTGATTCCACAGTGACTGTCTTGTGCAAAGCCCATTAACTTCGGATATCCACATCTAGTGGCAAGAAGGACCCAGGAATTTTCTTTAAGTAACCTAAGGCTGCCAAGAGTTATAATCAAAAGAAAAAGAAAAACTTCCCTTCTTCCTTGAAATAACCAATACCTCAGGCTTTCACTTACTCATAGAGGATAAGTTATCCAAATTAGTTTTAAACTCTCTTTATAAAGAAAGTCGTTAGCAGAATACAGCCCAGAGTCAGTTTTCACCACTTTCCAGTTTCTTATTAGGAATCCTGGCCTCTCCCTTGTCAGTCACAATTTTTATGTGGAGTTCTTGATATTAATTTGCTGTGGGTCAGGGTTATCACTGTGAATAGCACATGTGTAATCCTAAATACAGGATATATCAAACGCTTGTCTCTGAAGGTACTCTGGAGTTTTGATTATGGGGTTGTCTAGATCCCCTCACATCCCCTAATTGTTTTTTAGCCTCTCCTCCACCTGAAATGGTGAGTGGAGCTGAGGGTGCCCATGGTCTCACAGGAAGTACTTGCTACCTTGCAGGATAAGCCCCTTACCTTGGATGCTGGTTGTGGCAGCAGATTATGGGGTGATTAGGAACCACGGAATCAGTGTGCAGAAAACAAGAAACAATCTACACCCTCATCCAAAACCTCCACCACCATTTTGAAGCTACAAAGGAATTATCTCTCACTCTCTATTGTTAGTCATTTTTGAACCTGCGTCTGCTCTCCCTACTTCTAGCTGGGGCCAGAAGCAGAAACTGCTAAATAGAGTGTAATATTGTGAGAATCATGATATTTCTGGCCTAACTGTTGATAATTTGCACTTACAATCTTATGGGTGGCTCTTCCATGTCTCCCAATTTGCCTCTTTGTAGTTTGCATTGGGTATTCCCTTCCCTTGGCTCCCTCTACCCATTGAAACAATGAGGAAAGGCAACTCTAAGCCTCTCTTGCTTCTCTTGGATGCCAAGATCTAAACTTCTCCCTGCCTTGAAGATTGGTCCAACTCCTATTAAAGTCAGCTGGAGTCTCTCCATTAATCTGGAGTTGGGTTGGGCTCTTTGGTGTTATCATCCATGCCAGAGAGGAAGAAAATGAAGCATTAATGACTGAATATTTCAAAACTACTTTAATTTACAGGCATGCATGCACTTGTGTGGCTTGGACACTGGCAAGAGTCCATCACAAATTACCTCTGTTGCTGATTACTCTGATCCTGAAGCAAACCCAGTTTGTATCCATAATGAAGCTTCATAAGACTGGTGGTGATGTTAATATCAATGTAATTAGTAACACTATTTATACCACCCAGGGACAGTTGCTAATGACACAGAAGGATTGACAACCAAGAGAGTATTAACCTCATCTTCCTAGACGACCTCTTGAACTTTTTTTCACCCAAGTACCTCATTAAGGGCTATGTTTAGAAGCATCACCATGGAGAAAGAGAATTGAAGCATTTTGGTGAACAATGTGCTGTTCTACTAGCTAGACCAAAATATTCAAAATTATGCTAAATAAAGTTAAGCTCTTAAATAAATCTATAGCAGGAATCTAAAAACATGATTTTCAAAGGTGAAGTAAATGGATGTTCAGTGCCCTTGAAAATCAGGCCACTATTTTGGGAGTCAAAAGGAATCTGTCCACTGAGTTTAAAGGGAGTGAATCAGGCCCTAAGACCCAGATCCTTAAAAATAATGGAAGTGGAAACTAGACCCCTAAATACCTGTTAAGGTTCTGAGCCAAGGTGCGTAAGTGTAGAAAACTCACTTTAGCCGCCTAATTTTGAAAATCTCAGACCTAGTTAACAACAAGTACCACAGTGAATGCAGAAAATTTATACGGAAGAAAAGAACAAAACTGACATGGTTGTTCCTAATAAAAACCACCTTATTAAGGTGATCTCAAAAGCGAAAAAAGACAGGCTGTGAGCCTTTTTTATTTTTATCTTTGGTGTCTTATGGTGTTTTTTAAAAAGGCCTAAAAGTTTTTATTTTCATTTAATTTTTTTAAAAGTTCTTTTTCTGTTTGGTTTGTATATTGGACATTCAGGCCCTATCTACTCAGATTTTCCAAGATGATTGGAGAACTGATAGGCTTCACTTGCACAGTATCACTGCTGTTATCATCCTAAATCATTGAGATGGGAGCTGACTTTTCTTCAGACTATTTAAAGCTGTTTGTTTTTGTTACTACTACTTTAATTCTGACATCTAAGAAACACTTCAGAGTAAAGATGTTTTTGTTAACTCTGCCCCCTGCAATTAAAGATTAGGAAAGGTCTCACAAACCATATATGAGAATGTAAATGAGTTACCTGACAAGACCTGACTTGACAGAGAAAAACAAGCAGAAGAAAACCCCTTAATATATACAGAACACGTGCCCAATTATCTTTCCTTTGCAGGTCCGCTTTAAGTGGGGTTTCTTTTCATATGCAATTTCTACTCTGAACACTAAATCTATTGATGATAAAAGAAAGACAAACAAACTTTTGAGTAAGCTTGTATCCATAAATCTTGACAACCTGGAAATCAAAATTGCCTAAGAAACAATCTAGTAGGGGATCTGAGGAGATCTTGACAAAATCAGAACTCTAGTAGGAGATGTCTACATGGTGCCTTAGTCCGCACTAGCTGGGTGTAAAGTAAACTTTCAATGAGCACTAGCGGGTTGCACAATAACTCGCCTGTGTGGGTCCTGCTGGCATGCACTAAAAGATCCCTAACACATGGTAATGCAAACTGTAGTTTGTAACCTATCATTTAAATCAGCTTCTGTACCAAATGACTGGAGGATAGCTAATGTGACACCAATTTTTTAAAAGGGCTCTAGAGGTGAGCCCGGCAATTACAGGATGGTAAGCCTGACTTCAGTACCGCGCAAACTGGATGAAACTATAATAAAGAACAAAATTGTCAGACAAATAGATGAACATAATTTGTTGGAGAAAAGTCAACATGGTTTTTGTAAAGGGAAATCATGCCTCACCAATCTATTAGAATTCTTTGAGGGGGTCAACAACCATGTGGACAATGGGGATCCAGTGGATACAGTGTACTTAGATTTTCAGAACGCCTTTGACAAGGTCCCTCACCAAAGGCTCTGAAGCAAAGTAAGCAGTCATGGGATAAGAGGAAAGGTCCTCTCATGGATTGGGAACTGGTTAAATGATAGGAAACAAAGGCTAGGAATAAATGGTCAGTTTTCAGAATGGAGAGTGTCGGAGAAAACCTCAGTTCTCGCTTTTTCTTTGGGTGCAGCAAAATCAAATACTTTATTATTTCTCCAGTAATTACAATGGAGGGAGAGAGTGTCCTAGGACACAGGGTCGCCCCAGTCCCGGACAGGTCTCTCAACGGGTAAACAATTACAGCAAGCATTTATACCTTTGTTACAGACAATAACAAGCAATAATACAGACAATAATGAGCAACAGCTGCATTTTGTTTATACATAAGCCATCCTGCTATCTTATTTTTCTCACTCCTAGAAAACGCCAGTCTGCATATTTGCTTATCAGTTGCAAGGTCGTAATAACTTTTTACACAGTTCTTTCCCTCTCGCCTCACACTATCCTTGCTTCTACAAGTCTCATGTCATAAGGGTAACAGTGTGGCCTGACTCTTGCTAACTGACTGACATGCACTAAGATCCCCTTCAAATCCTTATTAATTCTTTCCCTGCTTCCACAAGAGAGAAATAGTGGTGTCCCCTGGGGGTCTGTTCTGGGACCCGTCCTATTCAACATATTAATAAATGATCTGGAAAAGGAGGTAAACAGTGAGATGGCAAAATTTGCAGATGATACAAAATGACTCAGGATAGTTAAGTCCCAAGCAGACTGTGAAGAGCTATAAAAGGATCTCTCAAAACTGGGTGACTGGGCAACAAAATGGCAGATGAAATTCAATGTTGATAAATGCAAAGTAATGCACACTGGAAAACATAATCCCAACTATACATATAAAATGATGGGGTCCAAATTAGCTGTTACCACTCAGGAAAGAGATCTTGGAGTAACTGTGGATAGTTCTCTGAAAACATCCACTCAATGTGCAGCAGCAGTCAAAAATGCGAACAGAATGTTGGGAATCATTAAGAAAGGAATGGATAATACGACAGAAAATATCATATTGCCTCTATATAAATCCATGGTACACCCACATCTTGAATACCACACACAGATATGGTCGCCCCATCCCAAAAAAAGATATACTGGACTTGGGAAAAGATTCAGAAAAGGGCAAAAATTATTAGGGGTATGGAACGGCTGCCATATGAGGGGGGATTAATAAGACTGGGACTTTTCATCTTGAAAAAGAGACAACTAAGGGGAGAAATGATAAAGGTCTATAAAATCATGACTGGTGTGGAGAAAGTAAACAAGGAAGTGTTATTTACTCCTCCTAACACATGAACTAGGGGCAACCAAATGAAATTAATATGCAGCAGGTTTAAAACAAACAAAAGGAAGTATTTTTTTCCACACAACACACAGTTAACCTGTGGAACTCCTTGCCAAAGGATGTTGTGAAGGCCAGGACTATAACAGGGTTAAAAAAAAAAGCTAGATACGTTCATGGAGGATAGCTCATAAATTCATGGTTCCATAAGTTCATGGATGGCTATTAGCCAGGATGGGCAGGGATGGTGTCCCGAGCCTCTGTTTGCCAGAAACTAGGAATGGGAATCATTCCCATGATTACCTGTTCTGTTCATTCCCTCTGAGGCACCTGGCATTGGCCACTGTCAGAAGACAGGATACTGGACCTTTGGTCTGACCCAGTATGGCCGTTCTTATGTTCTTACTGTTTATAATGCTACTACATTAATGAGCACTGTGGAACTTTTAGTGCACACCAGCAGGGTCCACACGAGCCAGCTGGTGCACAATAACTGGTGCACATTAGAATTTACACCCCAGCTAGTGTGGAGTAAGTTACAATGTAGACAAGCCCTGAGCTTCATTCTGTCAAATCTGCTCCTCTCTGCTAACTAAAGAAACTGAAGTACTGGCAGAGGTCAGTGGGGTGGGAGAAGCTAAAGGAACAAATCTCATTAATTTACTCATCTGTGGCAATGCTGGATCTATTCCTTTGATCTTAATCATTAATCTGGTTTCATTATTTTCATTAATATTGTCATCTATGCCTTTGCTACTTTATATTTTACCTAATTAATTCATGCTAAACATTAAAACTACTGGTGCATGAGTTATTACCGGGATTCCTGGGAAACTTGTATTGTAGAAAGAAAATGTTTACAAAGGAAGCAGCCCTGATTTAACAGATCAAGCAAAATCTTTAGATGCCAGAAACAATCTAGTCTTCAGAAAATGCTGTAGTCTCTTCTGAAGGCAGATTGGAGAAATAATAGTTAGTCCAACACTGGCTTCTCCTGGTCAGCTTTCTCTAGCTACAAGCCTGCATACATACATATAATTTATTATGGAAACATCTAGGTACAAAGGGATCTCAGAATAGCTTCCAATGAACAGTTTCATCAATATGTAAAGGAACAGAGACTGTTCAATGTACAGTATTGTTCTTTTTGGTGCAAAAAAGTAAGCCCTAAGAAACCAAATCAACAGGGGACTGGATGGCTCAGGGAACTGGAAATTGCATATGGAAGCTTCCATCTCTAGGTCTCTGGTTGGAATCTAGCCCAGGCTCAGAGTGATCAAAAGACTGTTGCCATCTGTTAGCTGTTCAGTGACTCATGAATTCATGTAGGCACATACATTAGCACTCCTGAAGCCCAACATCTGCAATTGTGCATCTAATTGCCATTTTCAAGCACATGTTTTGCAGGATAATGAAGGCTGTCTGAAAACTGAAGCCCTTAGTGTGTTAACACTACAACACCTCCCTCTGCTTTGGGAATCACAGGGGGGGAATGGTTTATTATAATTAAGGCTTCGTCCTTCGTGTCTGTCACAGAAATCACGGATTCCATGACTTTCCATGACCTCCGTGACTTTTGCAGCAGCTGTAATTTGGGTGTGGAAGGGGGCTTAGGGCTGGGACAGAGGGTGGGGTGCAAGGCGGCACTTATCTTGGGGGGCTCCCAAGAAGTGGCTGGCATGTCTCTGCAGTTGCTAGGTGAAGGGGCCGGGGGGCTCTGCGCACCACTGCCCCTGCCTTCAGGAACCGCCCCTGCAGTTCCCATTGGCTACAGTTCCTGGTCAATGGGAGCTGCAGAGCCAGCACACATGGTGGGGGCAGCACACGGTGCCCCCCTGGCCTTCCCTCCCCCTAGGAGCTGCAGGGACATGCCATCTGCTTCCAGGGAGCTGCACGGAGCTGAGTAGGGAGCCTGCCAGCCCCACCAACTCTGCCCCCCCCAGCACCAGCAGGGGTCCCGGACCACCGCACAGAGCACCCACAGCCCCCCTGGCACAAGTTTCAGTTAGGGGTATATAGCACAAGTCATGGACAGGTCATGGGCTGTGAATTTTTGTTTACTGCCCATGATCTATCCATGACTTTTACTAAAAATACCTGTGACTAAAACGTAGCATTAATTATAATACTTTGCACTGCAAGCACCTTCCATCCAAGGGTCTGAGAGCACTTTAAAGAGAGCAAAACCAGCCAGATAGGTGGAGAAGAATAAAACCATAACCTGGTGCATGAGAAAACTGTCCTGTCCCTAGGGAAAGGTCCCATGGCCAGTTACAGCGATTTGTGAGTGCATTTTATTGGCAGTGTTTATTGAGAACTAACTACTAACAAAAGGAGACACTTGTAAATATCAATAGGAGAATGTTTTTCAAAGGAGTTGGCTAGGTCTGTATCTATTTTTGCTCTCTCTAAATTTCTGAATGAATTTACTGTTCATAAATAATGCCACCTAGCTCTCATACAGTATAAATGTGAGAAACTTTTAGCTGTGGCATAGTGCTGGCAGGTGTGGGGGAGGGGTGTTGGGCGACAAAAGGGGAAATTCTCCCACAGATAGCTTTGCTGAAACCACTTTATGCTGACCAGCACCCCTGCCATTCCAGTCCCAGAGCTCTTCTTTGGGAAGAAAAGTACCATATAAATATACATTATTAGCACCTCTTCCTGTGCAGGATACAGCCACACAGCATGCACTCTCTGGCTAATTGGGAAACCATCTTCCACAGAGATTAGCTGTTGCGTCCCTTCTTGTGGCCTTGTCAGATTTCATATGTCAGCAACCGCTCCTCTTATAAAGCAGAGGAGACATTCTTCTTGTTCAGGACCTGCAGCAAGCTAAGGAGCTACGATACTGCATACATTCTCACAGCACTGAAGGTGCTCCAGCCCTGCATCCGAAACCCACAAGGCAGTGACAGGATAACAGGATATTTCCACACTAACAATGCAGTGTTGACAGTGATATTTTTCAAAACAGGAAATTCATCCAAATCGACCTTTCCTGCAAACAGTTTCAGTTTTGATTAATTGGCATTTTCCAGTCCCCCCAAAAACAAACAACCTTTCATCAAACAATTCCTGACCAATTCTAAACTTGTTTAAATTCTAAACACTTCTTTATATATATATATATACATATAATAACAAAGACAAAGCTATATGGACAGCATACTTGCCAATACACTACCTGACTAGCAGAGGAACTTTGGGAATCCAGAACCTTTGTTTCCGTTCCTGGCTCTTAGATGTGGTCTAGTGACTACAGACAATGCAGACAAGCCCAGAGCTTTTGCATATCAAAATCACTGGCAAGTGAATGAGATTTGCCATATTCATCTCCTAAGGTGAGTCAAGAGTAAGGACTGTGAAGTACACAGCATGAAATCAGCTTTTGCCAGGCCCACAGTATTTGATTGGTGTATTTATCATCAGACTCCGGGTAAGTAATACAGCCTTTAGAAGAAAAAAGGGTTGGTAGGATCGTGTTGTTGTTATTATCAAAGACAACAGATCTGGACCATGGCTGGAAGTTAAAAGGCACCATGTTCACTCCATGGTTAACTTTTTGCATGTGAAGGAAGGAAGTTTCCTGTGGGCTCTCCTCTTCTCCCCAAATTCTTCTTCATTTTTAATAGGGTGGTGTGTGGGTCTCTGTCTGCCTGTCTCAGCCTTCAACAATCCCAGCTGTGATATTTCTGTTTGGTTCCTGCCAAGTGAAATCAGAGCTGCGAGATCAATACTAGAGCTCTGCAAAAATCTCCCATGTCTGCTGAGTCCCAGGCCAGGGCTCTTGTACTAGACCCCACTGGCTTCCTTTTAGTCTCTCGCCTTTACAGACACATGCATACTGTTGTAGGGTCTGAGATTTAAAACTGCTGTACCAAATGTGTTACAATTTCTAAGCAGTGAGAAGTTTACATATGATGCACCTCAAAGGGCATCAGAAACTACCATGCCCATTGCAGGGTATGTTCAGTTCCCTCAGTTATATTCTTAAAGTTCCCATTGTTGCAGCCAAACTAGCATTCACTAAGTCCTATGTCATATTTTTAAGTGCCCTTCAATTTTGCCTCCTAATATTTTTTCTGTAAAATTTAGTATCTTATTCCATTGATTTACCTCAAACTGCATGTGCAGTTTTGTTCTCCCACTTTTCTTTTAACAGTTCTATTGATTCATCTGGATATAATAAATCCTTTCCAAAATAATATAGTTCATGTTTGAGATCAAATGGGAATACCCAGCCAATTCAATTACCTTTAAAGCCTCAGTAGAATTGATGGGCAGAACGCTATTTGCTAGACCAAATTGAGGTCACAGATTTAATGAGGTTTGCATGGTTCAAAATCAAACAGAATTTGGCCTTTTAATTGTAAAACTTCCCCACAAAACCTTATCAACTAGTAATCAAACAGCACTGCATGCACACACCCATTATGTGACGGGACTCTGACCCCACATTTTGACTAGCCACTCAGGCTGAAAACGGGCAACACTGGCGTTAGCCGTGGGATCATTTCCAAGGAGAAAGCTTGTGAGTTGGTATCCTGATGGAACAAATGATGGCAGTGCTCACAGAAATAAAAAATGACCAGTGGGATTTAAAACAAGACATAAAACAGGAGCTGGAGACTTCACAAAAGGAATTAAACACAAGACCTAAAGCAAGTGCTAAAGGTTTCCCAGAAAGGCTCAGAGAGAACTTGCAGGCTGAGATCCCTGCTGGAGCAGCAATTACAAAGAGCCCAGACACATTGCAAAACCCAGCTGCAACACACCCAGGCTGGAATGGTAAAACGGACTGATGAGGTGACCAGCAATCTGACTACCACAGACCAGTAGTTTTTTTCCATGAAATAGTGGAAAACCAAACAGGCTTTGGCCAGTTTGGAACTTGCTAACAGAGGTGAGTTGCAGTAAGGACTTAAGGAACTGAAAATTCAGCTCCAGAAGGAAATCAAAGGGTGTAACAGCCCATAGCATAAGGCAGCTGCCTGGATGAGGAATTGAACCAGAGGATATTTATAACAGTTTTCTACCCTGTTTGTAACCCACAGAGGCTGAGAGGGAAGAGGTGAGATTGTCCCATTGCAAATGATGCAAAAGCCCCACTATCTTTGAGGGGGAAAACTCACTGGGAGGCTTATTGGCTCATTTCGACATTATAGCTCAAATGAATGGCTGAGAAGATGGACAGAAAGGGGGGCATTTCTAGCAACCAACTTGGGTGGCCCAGTTCTGACAATGCTGCAGAAAATACCGCCAGAAAAGACTGAGTTATCTTGACCTGGTACAAGCTCCTGACGTGCGGTTTGGAGATAGCCATCAGTGAGAGATGGCTAGGGAGCAGCCAAGAGCGAGAAGGAGAGGAAAAGAAGAACTGGCAGAGGATCTGCAGAGACTTGCGTTCCTGGCATACCCAGATACCATTGAGGCCTTCCAACATAAACTGGCAATGGACCAATTCATAAACGCTCAGCTGGACTTGGACTTGCAGTGAAAGATCAGTAAAAGGAGGCCAAAGACACTATCCAGTGAGGCTGTGGAATTTGCCACAGAACTTGAATCTTTGCTTGAAGCAGTTCACCAGAAGAGGAAGCAGCTGCTATTGAGGAACATGGAAGCCGATCGCCATGAGTTCTATAAATACAGCTGCGTGTCCAATGGGTACAATGAAAGAAGGGATTCTAATCTGGTTCACGGCCTTATTGAATGATTAGAAAAACTGATAAATTTGGTTTGTAAAAAAAAAAAAAAAACAACCACCAGGAAATTGTCAATAATGTAAAAATAAAAGGAAACAATTCAGTTAAGTGCTGGTAATGTGACAAAACTGGCCACAAAACAGCAGCTTGTTATAAATTTAAAGCAGGCCAAGACAGATTGTCTCAAGTGTCTAATGAATGCCTCTCTCCCCGTTCAGGTAACAGGGGCGCACCAAGCTGAAGGGACAAAGCTTGGTGGAGGTATCAGATCAGCCTCACAGTTTTTATTTAGGTCTGGGCAGTTAAAAAACAATACTGAGAGCTTGGATATTGAAAGAGGATCGATAAACAGCACAGCAGTGATTGTCACATGGTTCAAACATAACAATTATAAAACCAGATATTCTAAAAAGGTTAGAGAATTGGGGATCCAAACTGAACTACCAAAAATTGGTCTCAAATGGAGACAAGTGACTGGGGCAAGGGTACCCATCTAAAAACTAGGGCAATGGAGTTTGAAGATTGGACCTCTGGAATTCGAGCAAGAAGCGTGGCTGGCTGAAATAGTGGATAAGCTAATAATTGACTCGGATTTCATTATGGCTAATAACGATTTAAGAAATGTCAGGAACGGTGTCCCACAAAATTCACTCCGTGGAAAATCCCTTCAAAGATATAGCCTCATAGGTGAGACAAATGGATTGTAAGTAATTGGTTTGCCTTGAACATAGTATCCTGCCCCTAAGGGCAGAAACCATTATTACAGCTATGTGCTTTGGTAGCTTTCTATCAAGGGCAAGGGTAGTTGAAACCTGTTTTGAGACCCCGGGGTCTGAGGGAATTTTAGCTGCCAAAGCTCTAGTGGATCTGAGTCAAGAACCAATCCCTGTTCATTTGCTGAATATTTTGGACAAGCAGTAAATAGTAAAAAAAAAGGAAACCATTTCAGTGGTCAGCATGGTATGATTTAGCATTCTCAGAGTTGAAAAAGGCTTTTGGAACTGTGCCTGTCTTGGCCTATCCATGTTTCAACCACCCTTTCATATTGGACACAGATGCTAGTGCTTACAGTTTTAGGGACAGAATTTCAGCCTGGCTCCACCCTCCCGTTGGCTGGGAACCATGGCCAATGGGAGCTGCGGGGGTGGTGCCTGTGGGAGAAAGCAGCGCACAGAGCTGCCTGCCGCACCTCTGCCTAGGAGCTGGGCCTGCTGGTCCGCATTGCGATCCATGGTGCTAGGACAGGCAAGAAGCCTGCCTTTGGCTCCCCTCCCCCCCCCCCCCCCCCCGCTGTGCCGCTGACTGGGAGCTGCTGGAGGTAAGAGAACACTCCAACCCCGAGCCACAAACCCCTGCCCCAACCTTGAGTGCCCTCCCGAAACCCAGAGCCCCTACCTGCACCCCAAACTCCTCATCCCTGGCTCCACCCCAAAGACAGAGCCCCTACCTGCACCCCAAACCCCTCATCCCTGGCCCCACCCCAAAGCCGGAGCCCCTACCTGCACCCCAAACCCTTCATCCCTGGCCCCACCCAAGAGCCTGCAACACCAAATGGAGCTCTCACCCCCCGCACGTCAACCCCCTGCTCCAGCCCAGAGCCCCCTCCTGCATCCCAAACCCCTCATCCCCAGCCCCATCCCAGAGCCTGCACCCCCAGTTAGAGCCCTCACCCCCTCCTGCACCCCAGCGCCCTGCCCCAGCCCAGTGATGGTGGGGGCAGAGCGAGCCACCGAGGAAGGGGGAAATGTAGTGAGCGTGGGGCATGGCGGTGGGGAAGGGGTGGGCTAGGGGGTTCAGTTTTGTGGGATTAGAAAGTTGGCAACCCTACTGGGGTCACAAACTTCGACTAGCTGCTCACGTGAAAGGGGGGAACAGTATTATAGAGTAAACAATAAAAATAGCTTTCTGGGAAAGAATGAAAATATTTTATAAACGATTTTTACGTATTCCAAGCTACTCCATGTTCCGACTCTTATGAATATGGGTCAGATCCAACTTCCAATCTTACAGCGATGCGACTCCAGTATATAAGCAAACTCTATATATCCAATTTATATTAGATTGTCAATACTGAATCTTCTGATAGGAAGGATAAAATTATCCAAGATGAGCATATTATAGCAAAAGAGAAGAGTTTGAACTATAAGAGGGTTTACTATCATTATAAATACCAGTTTAAATATATAGCAATATCTGTCAAATTGGAAGGAGAGAGTGTTACTGAGAACATAAATCAAAGGAGACCAATACGGGAAAAGTTGTAACACTTCATTAAACATTCTACAGTATAAGGAAGCCAAGCTGGATTCTGTTCAGAAATCTGCTGCTGACTTTCTGCCTGACTTTGGGTGAGTCTCACTTAAAAATTAGATCAACCTACCTACATTACTCCGGGGCTGTGAAAAAATGAATTTGACCTAACCCCCAGTGTAAGCATAGCTACTGCCTCTTGGAGAGGGGGATTGCCTACATTGACAGAAAACCCTCTTCTGGCAATGTGGGACATGTCTACACTACAGCGTTACTGCATCACTGCTGCAGCACCATAACTGTGCCTCTGTAGCCACTGCAGTGTGGATATCAGTGTGCCCAGCAGCACTATCTGTAAAGGGCATCAGGAACTGCCACGCCCACTCATAGGGAGTCACCCAATGCAATTAATAGGCAGCAGGTTTAAAACAAACAAAAGGAAGTTCTTCACAAGGTGCACAGTCAACCTGTGGAACTTTTTGCCAGGGGATGTTGCAAAGGCCAAAAATATAACAGGGTTCAAAAAAGAACTAGAGAAGTTCATGGAGGATAGGTCCAGCAGTGGCTATTAGCCAGGATCGGCAGGACCCAGTTCTAAATTAAAACAAAAAGAATGTGTTTAACGTCACATACAATGTAAATATAAAGGGCCTGATTCTCATCTGATGGTCACTAAGGTAGAATCAGGCATAACCAAATTGAAGCCAATGGAGTTAAACCAAGTTAAAAAAAAACTGGTGTAAGTGAGAGGAGACTGAGGCACTATTTTCTGCACATATCAGGGGTAAAATAATTAAAAAGACACCTTTAGATATTTTCCTCATTTGCAAATAACCCATCTGTATTTCTCCTCGATTAAATCTGACCATACTTGCTTCCATATTATGTCCACGTAGCTCATTTTGTATTTTCTGCCAAGTAGAACATATGAAGGCAGCATTTGCTGATGCTACAATTTCTGGAAGCACCCAAGTCACATTAATCCAAGCAAAACTCTGCAATGGATCAGTTAGAAACCAGGCACAGAAAAGAGGTACTTCTTTCCAATGGGCCACGGTGATTTAACTGAGCACAGTGTGTTCTTTCGGTTTAGTCTGTTTAACTTTTATTAAACAAAACCAAAAAATTAAAAAATAAGCTTAAAAACACCAAATTGATTCCAAACCATGTGCAAAGTTATGGCTCAGATAGGTTTGTGGTGGGCCTGGTAAAAGAACCTAAACAAAGTAGAATAATAAATCCTTCCATACAGCTTGTTGCATTTAAGGCATTTACATGAACAACACCAGGTGCCTGAGAGGTTTGTGAACCTAAGTTATGTTGTTTATTATTATTATTACGACCGCATTTAGAGTCCCCATTGTTTTGAGTGCTGTACACCCACATAGTGAAAGACCACCCTTGCTTCAAAGATTTTTCAGTCCAAAATAGACAAGAAAAATAAGGTGGAAGAAATGGAGTATCATTATCTCCATTTTACAGATCGAGAATTGAGGCACAAAGTTTAAGGCCCCAATTCAGCAAGTTACCTAAGCATGTGCCTAATTTTAAGCTCATAGCTCCACTGAAATCAATAGAACTGTTTGTGTGCTTGATGTTAGACACATTTTTAAGTCCCTTGCTGAACAAGGGTTTTAAGTGATTTGCCCAAGGTTGCAGAGGCAGTCTGTGGCAGAGCTGGGAATTTGAACACTGTTCTCCTGTGTTCCAGTCCTGTGTGTTCAGATCAGCCTTCCCCTCTATTTCAGGTTTTGTTATAAGACTATGAGAACCGTGGGAAAAGAAACACAAAGTGTTTTACAACCATTAGTGAATGTAATAAGTGTTATTCATGAATTTAAAATATGAACATTGGATTCAGATACTGTTCATACAGAACAGTTTCTATTGCTATCCCCACTTTACAAATGGGGATACTGAGAGACTGAGAGAGACATTAAATGACTTGCCCAAACTTCACCCAGCTATAATAAAAGGTGTTTAGAGGTACCTGTGGCCTTTTTATAACAAAAAGGACCGTTACAATTTGCTGGCCCTCCTCCAAGCCCTACAGATGGGTTGCCAGATAGTCTTTGGTCTCCATTTTGATTACAATTCCCCATTGATCTTGTCAGGAGCATTTGTTTCATATCCTCAGTATTTACAGAAAACAGATCAAGTAAAGCAACAGGCAACAGAATATTGCTCAAAAGAAAGTGCCTGTTATTGATCCCTGACACCCCAGCTAAATGTTACAATGCATGGTGCAGTATTGACATTCATTCTATCCCTTTGTCGGTCTTTTCTTCATAGAATGAATCTTGCCCTCTTGCCAAGAAAATTGTTATCTCTGTGCACAGTTAATCTTTGCAAAGCCATAAATTCAGGGCTGAATAACTGAACCCGCGGTTCCTTTGGGGGTGAGAAACATGAGCATCAACATTTGCAGAAGGGCATCCACAGATATGTAGGCCAGAGTTTATTATCTGGCCCCTGGTGTGTTTAATTGTCTCTAATTGCTATTTTATATTGTCATATTGTACACATCTTACAATTATTGTGCAAATCAGGACCCCCCTCATCCAATTAGACCAGAGTATTTATGGACCAGTAACAGTATAGTATCCGTGTATTCTGATTAGCCAAGACAATTCCATTTCTTTATTACCATATTAACTAACATAGGGATATAATTTGTTTAGTTGTGAGAAAGGGAGCAAGAGTCAGGACTCCAGGCTTCCACACAGAGTTCTGCTTTACGAGACTTATGGAATTTTACCCATTTCATAAGTTAACTCCATTTTGTACTGTGCTCTAAAATAGCAAATATCTTATTTCTGCAGACAGAGGATTTCTACTGAGCAGAAAGATGCATTTTATATAAGCCTAGGACCACTGTAATGGGCTTTAAGGGTCAGAAAAACTGTGCACACTGAATACCTTGATACTCTCCATACTTACTCCCCTTAGGATTCATGTTCTGAGACAAAGCAGCTTCGTTTACTGACAAAATGAAGTTTTTTTCTCCTTTCAAGATGCAGCGTTCATATAATAGCAAAAGTGCAAACTATTCTTTTCTGTGTCACACAGCAGAAACACCACTGCCAGCTTAATTGTCAGCAGGGACATTGTATGAAGTAGAATGAACAGAGAACGATATGCACAGGGGCACCATTTAGGGGGGCAAGGGGAGGGCTCTAGCCCCCTCTCCCCTGAGTTTTGGAGGGGAGATCTACTCACCCTAGCCCCAGACTGGAGCTCTTAACTGCAACAACTTGAGTGTAATATGTGATGAGTTCGGAAGCTGGGAGCAGCACAGCCTTTGGGCTGGGAGTTTGTTTATAAACATCAGAGGGGTAGCCGTGTTAGTCTGGATCTGTAAAAGCAGCAAAGAATCCTGTGGCACCTTATAAGCTGGCGCTATTCACGTAGCTGAATTCTTAGTGTAGACCTGCCCTTACAGACGTTTTGGAGCATGAGCTTTCGTAGGTGAATACCCACTTCGTCGGATGCAAGCAGTGGAAATTTCCAGGGGCAGGTGTGTATATGCAAGCAAGAAGCAAGCTAGAGATAACAAGGTTAGTTCAATCAGGGAGGAAGAGGCCCTGTTCTAGCAGCTGAGGTGTGAAAACCAAGGGAGGAGAAACTGGTTTTGTAGTTGGCAAGCCATTCACAGTCTTTGTTTAATCCTGAGCTGATGGTGTCAAATTTGCAGATGAACTGAAGCTCAGCAGTTTCTCTCTGAAGTCTGGTCCTGAAGATTTTTTGCTGCAGGATGGCCACCTTAAGATCTGCTAAGATCTGGCCACACAATAGCAGATCTTAAGGTGGCCATCCTGCAGCGAAAAAACTTCAGGACCAGACTTGTTTGTCCAGCAGACTTAAAAAAACAGGTGCAGACAATCAGATGCTCTACTGCTGAACACTTGAGAAGAAAATCCTGCACCTTTTGTTCAAACAAGACTCAAACCTTTCTTGTAGATTTGGTTCAGACAGCTTCATGAGAAGAAATGTGATCTGAGTTAAGGGTTCATTTAAACTCAAAAACTTGAGACTGGAGATAGGGTGAAGCCACAAAATGGGGATCCACAAATGTGATTTCCCTAAACTTCCCAGGTGTTTCACAGATTTTTAATGCCAAAAAGGACCGTTATGATCTACTAGTGTGAGAACCTTACCCAGTAATTTCTGCATAAGTCCATAACATCTGTCAAAGCTACTGTATGTCTTTTTAAAAAGATACCTAACCTTAATTTTAAAAACAAGACTTCAAAAGATGAGAGACTATGCTATGTCCCATTGGTTAATTACCCTCGTGGTTAAAAGTTTGCTCCTTATTTTGTTTCATGCCCATTTCCATTCAAGGCAAAAGTCAGTTGCAGCTGATTAGCTTTGTCATATTTTTGATAGCATATATCAAATATGTAGGTTTGGAAGGAGTAGATGTTTACTGGTAAATGTCGATTTCAACACACACACACACACACACACACACACACACATACACACACCCCTGAAAAAATATTTCATCAATGATAATCGAAGTTTACAGATAGGCAAAGTAAGAAAAAATGCTGGTTAAGATCTTAGATTGATTTAAGAATATTTACCTTTTATATTTGACAAGTTGTTGACAATTTGTGTTTTAATGGTTATAAAGCTGTAATTTTTTAATTGGAACATCTACTGTTACTAAATAAGTATTGTATGACCCCTGGGACACCTTCCCCCACCCCCATTATCTGGCTCCACAATTTCCTACCATTGTGAAAATTTAAATTGATAAAAATAGAAAAAAATGCTTAAAAATAAACATCAATATTATTCATCAAAATGATAAAAAAATAAAGATCAAATTCTGCCAAGCCTACAGATATGGTTGATTTCATCATAAAATCCCAGCAATGAACAAATCAATCATTGTCCAAACACCGCCCCCTTGCGCTGCCTTTGGAACTCAGTAAAAGGTGGATGCAAGATTTGTGGGGGGGAGGTGGATTCCATTCTACTGCCAGTACCTGGGTGGCCTGGAGACGCTCTCCCCTTCGTTTTCACATGCTAAGGATACAGAGTCATTTATCTGCCATGGGCAGGGATATGCTGCTAGAATTTTAACAAAGCTCTTACAAAAACTTTTTTTCTTACTTTGCCATAAATCCCATGTACAGTACCAGGGATGTATGCTGCCCAAAGGAGAGGTGAGGGGCTGGGAACCGATTTTCTCTCTATTTAAACAAAAATGCTCTCTTATCTCTGTAACCAAGGAAATAGACTACACCCGCTATTTATATTAAACCATTGACTTCAAAGGAATTATGCCAGCAGGGAACCTGGCCAACTGACTTTGTTCCTGTACTACAGTACTATGATCCTTGTGAAGAAATAGATAGGTGAAAGACCCCTTTAGGAGAGCCCAGATTCCCCTCTACTGGCAGTTCATCCTCTTGACAGCCAGATATATGTGGGAGTGAGAAGAGATTAGGTGTGGGGAGAGTATTATAGTATCTAAATCATTGGATTCTTTTTAATGTATTGTCTAATTATAAAATCTCCCACCTGTTGTATTTCACATACTGTACCTTCTGTTTTTTCTGTGTCAGTTGCTGTAGCAGGTAGGAGAATTTTAATGTGTACAATCTTTAAATGTCACTGTAATGGAAAGCAGATGAGTCTTTTATGACAGCAATTTTTCACTCACTCACTTTTAGTGCTGGAACCATGTAACAGGAATAAAAAAAAGAAGTAGATGGTGAAAAATTGCTGTTTAAATCAGACACTGCACTCAGTCTCATAGCATTTGCCATATGAGGCATATGAACCCTATTAAGATATCAACCTTCTTTCAAATTGCTCTGATACAAGCAAAAGTTATGAAATTGCATGGCAATTGCTCGTTAGCATTGCATAACCTTTTCTGCTAGTCACAGTTTACTTATGCACTTAATTGTGTGGCACCATCACTTGCCAGAATGCTCTTTGCTCATTGCTTAAGATACCTTCTGCAAGCAGCAGTACACTCAGATTTACAGACGTCTCAAGTGCAGCATGGTGGGAAGGGTAAGCAATTTTTTGCCCTCTTTCCCCTCCAACTCAGCTCCAGAGGATCTGCCCCATAGTTATGCCCGTGCCACTTGAAGAATCTGCGGAAAGGGCTAAAGTGTCAATAAGCCTCTGCAAATGAAACCAAAATATTTGCAGACATCTGTTCATACATTCTGAATCTCAGCTTTGCATTGAATCAAACCAGATACTTCCCTGTATGCAGATGGACCAGAACTACAAACCTCATCGCAAAGTTTGGGGAAATACAGATTCAGACAGAGATGGGCTGCAGCTGAGAAATTCAGGTCTACTCTTTGAAGACTTGGTGGTGTTGTATATTCATGTATTATTTCATGTACAAATGGATGGCTGGATTTGCTAATTCTGATGGGTCTCCTTCAAAAGGTGGACCAAAAGTTATTAACAATATTAAAGAATTGGAGACAAATCAGAAATAAATCAGATGATTCCATATGTATTTTCAGCAGCAATATGATACTCCGGGGCAGAAAATTACATCTTTGTGAGCAAATAAACCAAAAGAATCTTTCAAAGATACAGTAACGCAATCTTCTAGTTACATCCCATGTTTCCCTATGCAATACCTTCCACTAGAAATCAAGGCACTCCTCTTCAAAGGTAAAGTGTGTGTGCCCGAGCTGTACATGCACCATACCTTAGTGTGTGTGCAAAAGTCAATGTTTACATCTGAAAAGCCCTGCTTGTGTGCATACATCAGGGATTACATACACCTAAGTTAGCAACATGCATAAATAAGTCTTTGAAATTTTTCATCTCATTGTATAATCCTTTCACACCAAAACGATTTCTCCAAAATGATTTCTGAATAGCACTGGGACTCAAAATATAAGGCTTTCCAGCTTGCTATAGTTGAATCTGTGTATGCTATTTGCATGTTTAAGTGTTCTTGTGCAAGCAAAAAGAAATGAAGAGTATTCTTTCAACCTACTTAAAAATACTTTTCAAACATTCAGCTAACGTATTATAAGTGTGAAAATCACTTCTGGACATCTCTTGTTGGGGTGGAGGGGAGGTATATAGGCACACTATATCCCCCACCTGGACATCTGAGTGGCTGAATTAAAAGTAAATGTCTGTAAAGCGTGGTGTCAGTGACCTTGTTCTGGACAGAATTTCATGAAACACGTCGTCAGCCTGCTTAATGAGACAGATGCAGTTGGGATGCTTTGTTCTCTTCTGGATGGACTAAGGTTCATTCTTTTGGCAGACTTGGAAGTAATTAATTCCTGGCAGTTGTCATTGGGGAATAGATTTCGAAGCAGACCCTCTTCCCTTTTATGTCAGAAGGCATCTCTTGGTTTTCGTAAGAAATGAGATGCAGAATGACAATCAGAGCTGCGAATATTTTATGATCTGAACCCATCAGTTGATTTCAAAAGATTACAGGAGGTGCTCTAGAAAGTTTGAGTCATCAGCAGTAAAAATGGGAACAAGCTTCCCTCATTTCATTCTTTAATGGAAACTGCTAAATCATAATATTCAGATGCCTGAAAAGTCTTTTAATACCCAACTACACCAGGACTAAAACCAGATTAGTACATTCACTATTGTTCCTTTTACTGAGGAAGATTTGCTTTGGAGCACAGCTCAAGAAATTGAGCTAATTTTAAAAACAGTTCTGAGCCAATGAAATTCTTCATACCTATTAGCAGTGGTTCTCAACCAGGGGTCCGAGGCCCCCTGGGGAGCCGCCAGCAGGTTTCAGGGGGGCCGCCAAGCAGGGCCAGCATTAGACTCACTGTGGCCCAGGGCAGAAAGCCCAAGCCTTGCTGGATGGGGTTGAAACCCAGGCCCTGAGCCCTGCTACCTAAGACTGAAGCCGAAGCCTGAGCAACGTAGCTTTGCAGGGGTTCCTGTGGCATGAGGCCCCGGGCAATTGCCTGGCTTGCTACCCCCTAATGCCATCCTTCCCTTCTATATGCAGAAAACCTGCTATTGTGACACAGGTGGGCCATGGAGTTTTTATAGCATGTTGGGGGGGAGGGGAGTTGCTGAGAAAGAAAAAGGTTGAGAACCCCTGCCTAGTAGCACTTAGCTGTAGGCCAATAAGTTCAAGGTGCTGAGCACCTTCTGTTCCCATTGGCTCAATGGGAGTGTTCAGCACCTCCAGCAATTGCTCGCCACCTTGCAGGACTGGGCCCAGAGTTAGGGTGACCAGATAGCAACTGCGCAAAAACGGGATGGGGGTGGGGAGTAGTAGGCGCCTATATAAGAAAAAGTAACAAAAAACAGGACATCTGGTCACCTTACCCAGGGTGTGCCCTGTCCTTTCAGAGGTCGTTTGACTTTGGAAGAGACTGACATGTCTAATCCATATCAAATATAAAGTCATGGCAAATAATCCTGAAATGTACCTGCAGAGTCTGGTATGAGGAAGAATAGTGTTTAATCTCTGCCTAGACCTGCTTTCTGAAAACAGCTACGGGCATGGGTGCCGACTCCACCGGCAGCCCCCTTATCAGCTCCCCGCATCCCCCCCCAGCACCCCCACCTGTTGGTGGGCCCCATGGATCAGCACCTCCCCCTCCCTCCCTGCGCCTCCCACCTGCTGCGAACAGCTGTTTCGTGGCATGCAGGAGGCTGGGTGGGCGGAGGAGGAGTGGGGATGCGGCATGCTCGGGGGAGGGGGCAGAATTGGATGGGAAGAGGCAGGGCAGGGGTCTTGGGGGAAGGGGTAGAGCGGGGCGAGGCCTGGGGCAGAGCCAGGGGTCAAGCACCCGCCCAGGCACTTTAGAAAGTCAGCACCTGTGAACCAAGAACCCTGTGAACTCTAAGACTCTTTGAGGAAGAGATTTTTGTCTTTTTGTTCTGTGCTTGTACAGCACCTAATGGTATGAAAAACCTTTTCCTTAAGCTTCAAAAAGATTTGGTTTGAGTTCTGCATGAGCCTTGGTAGTAGTTCTTATTTATCTGAACCAGTTTGCCTGTCCTTGACAGTCACTTGTTTTCTGGAATAGTAAGTCCAGGGTTTTTATTGCCCTTCACTGTAAGTACCCAGGATAAACCCTACTATCTTGCTGCATCAGTTACCAAACAGGATGAAACGTGTCCGAATGTAAAACTGGCCTGTGGAAACCCCATTCCAATTTCAAGGCTGCTTGCTACATCCATACAGAATAGTGGAATTCTGAAAGCCAAGCAGGATGCTCTGACTTGCATGTCATTCTAGCTTATGACAAATTCATAACAGAGCACGTTTCTGAGTTCTGTGAATAAGCTGATAGTTGTGAATGGGCTGGTATGTGTGTGCAGTTTACTGTTAGCAGTTGGTGACTTCTTTATAATAATGCGAGTTTTTGTGGTTTTGGTGTGGGTTTTTTGTTTTGTTTGTTTGTTTTTGTTTTGTGTGACCACAGATCAGTTTGCTGGGATACTTGTCTCCACTAGAAATGGGCAGAGGAGAAGGCAGCATTCAGATTCAGGTTTGAATTAGCTGATTGTTCAGGGATTCATGACCAAATCAAAGGGACAGGGCTCAGATTCTGATTAGACAGTGTTGAAATCTCAATCTCTTCCAGTGGTTCTCAACCTATTTACTACTGTGGGCCACATATGCAGCTCTCTCTGGGTTATCAGAGCTGCATCCACACAAATATCACATGGGCCACAGCTGTGTGCTGATTGGCCTGCAGGTGTACTGTGGGACGAGGGTTGAGAGCCACAGATCTGTTCTCACAAGATTTCAACTGCAACTATCCATACAGATACTCTCATATGGCTTTCATCAGTGCTGCTCAAATACTGCATCCAAGCCAGGAGTGAAATTTCGAGGTTATTGTACTGGCCAATGTCTCTTCAACAATATTGTGGTTAAACAATGGCCTGGTGTCATGTGGGATGGTGTAGAAAATAGGCCTGAAGTATACATCATCATGAGATGCCCAGAGTCTATCAAGGACCATTGCATCAGCCAGAGTGACCACAGCTGATGACATCACACCAGCCATTGTGTAGTGAAATTCCTGTCTAAACCCTAAGATACTGTGGTGTTATAAGAATCTAGATGGAGCATAGCTACCAGCGAAATTGTATTGTAATGAAGCTTCTGGAGAAAGATTCTATGGTTCTCTGTATTCTCTAACTCAGTGGTTCCCAAACTTGTTCCACCGCTTGTGCAGGGAAAGCCCATGGCGGGCCGGGCCTGTTTGTTTACCTGTCACATCTGCAGGTTCGGCTGATCGCGGCTCCCAGTGGCCACGGTTTTCTGCTCCAGGACAATGGGAGCTGCTGGAAGCGGCAGCCAGTACGTCCCTCAGCCCACGCCGCTTCCAGCAGCTCCCATTGGCCTGGAGCAGCGAACCACGGCCACTGGGAGCCACGATTAGCCGAACCCGCAGACGCGGCAGGTAAACAATCCGGCCCGGCCCGCCACGGGCTTTCCCTGCACAAGCAGCGGAACAAGTTTGGTAACCACTGCTCTAACTAAGCACAACCTAGGCTACCTAGTACCACCATATCCAGAGTCATCCTACCTCCCTGCCCAGATAGACTAACCAATCATACAGTAAAGGAAGGGACCAACACCTACACTGCATTCACATCCTCTATGGCTTGCTACAGTATTAGATGTTTAACCAGTTAACAAATAATGCATACAGTTTTCTGTATTCTGTTTACTGTAAGTTAAAGAGCTAACAAGAACACTTTGTGCTGCAGCTTAACCCCGAGCTAATCACCCAGTTTAGCTGTAACTCAAATCCTTGTTTTAACTGAACAAAACAGCAACAATATTTCTTGTTTGTTTCTGAGGAGAATGGGATTCCCTGCCAGAATGGGATTCCCTGCCAGAATTAGGGTTCTGAATTTGGCTGATAAAATGAATGTGAGAAAGTAGACTAGGTAAACTGTCTGTCCAGCAAAGTTTTATTTACCCTGCCTTGTTTATGGAAAAGTTCTTCACAATGATGGGCTCCCACAGGAGATTCATTATTCTATTTCACAATTGGAACAAACAACAAACGGAGCTCAAATTAATCAGGTTCAAAAGCAGAACTAATTGCATTGTTTGCAATGCAAATGTGATTTCAGGCTTCATTAGCATTTTCTTTAAAGTCTAATTTTTCAATAGTAGAACAGAATGATGTTTCTCCAACCACATAACAATGTTCGCTAAGCACCTGGGTCCATTTGTTATCTCCTTAGGGCCAGTTAATAGATGAGAGATGGATGCTGTGTGAGCTTTCAAACTTCTGTGTGGTAATGTATGTTGGCTTTAGGGGCAAATCCTGAAAGCTTCACTTCACTTTTACTCAGGCAAACCTCACTGAAGCAAACTATGAGGACTTTATTCAGTCCTTACTCAAGCAGAACTCCCATAGTCAGTACAAAAAACTTGAGCACCCTGTTTTACTTTCAGGGGTGAGACTCAAATGCAGGTTCTGAGTAAAGAGTGAGTGAACAGTAAGTAAAATGTGTGTCGGAAGTTCAGGTTCCAAACTTGGACACATTCCAACCCCATGTTTTGGAATGTGTCCTCATGGGCATTCACTACTATATGCACTACCAAGACATAAGACAAGGACCAGATTCTGCCCTCCTTTATGCTAATGCAGTGTTTCTCAACCAGTGAGTCACGACCCTTGGGGCGGGAAAATCATGAAAGGCAATCGGGGGGTGTCACTAAGGAGTTGAAAAAATTAATTACAATCAGGGCCGGCTCCAGGCACCAGCTCAGCAAGCAGGTGCTTGGGGCAGCCAAGGGGAAGGGGCAGCACGCCGGGCTCTTCGGCAGCGGGTCCCTCAGTCCGTCTCGGAGGGAAGGACCTGCCGCCGAAGTGCCACAGAAGAAGAAAGCGGCGTGGTGGAGCTGCCGCCGATCGTGATCGCGGCTTTTTTTTTTTTCCCCGCTGCTTGGTGTGGCAAAAACCCTGGAGCCGGCCCCGACCTTACAATCTAAAGCAAAGATAAGCTTGCTCCCTCATTCCAAACACACCTTTGCCCTTCAAGGTGAAGTAATTGTCTGTCACCCTGTTGAAATGCACACACAAATTATACTGGTGTATAATTATTGTCAGTACATTTTGCACTCTTACTTTATAGTAAATGCGAAGGGTTGGGAAATGTAAACAATTCACTTGGAGTAAGGAGGAGGAGATACACTGTGCTTGTGTACATCTGGAGTAATATGTCCCTCCAGGTTTATCCTGGTGTACGAGCACAATTTGGCACAATTGCTTTAAAAATATTCTTTCCATACAGTTCAGATCCGTTGTGCCATACACTAATCCTTTAGTACTGCTATGATTACAGAGCAGTGATATATAGTCCTTTATTTTGATGAGAAACAAATAAATGGGTTAGCTAGAGTTTACTTTTATATCCAGGGCTCCTGGCTGTTGTGCAACAATCAGGGCTGATAGTTTTCTTGACTCTGTTTAGTGTCTTATGATGCTTTGAAAAGACATGCAGCTACTTTTTGTTTTCTGGCATTATAACAAAAATCTGAGTATAAACAAATGTAGATAAAGCAAACAAACTTTGAAGTCTATAAGGCTAGTTGTGGTACTAATCAGTAAAGTAACACTGCATACTAAAGAGACAATGTGGGTGACTTAATATCTTTTACACTGCAACCTGCATACTAAATAGGTTTTGTTAGAAATAATGACACTGTATGTGAATGCTGTAAGAACAAGTGAAAATATATGCACTTTCCAATTCACAAATAAAAATCATGAGCTGAAGACTTCTTGGGGATTTGGAAAGTACTGAATAATACAAATTTACGTACAAAAAACTAATCTGATTGAGAGAAGAAGATAGAATGGAGGCATGATAACTCCCAAAGAGTCATTTCAAAGAAAATGGGTAATGTCGCAGGGTGACTGCCTCGCTCCTGCCTGGAGGGGTTAAAAACAGCCCTGGAGAGGGCTGTGGCTGGGGAAAGGCTGATTGGGGAAGCAGCCTCAGCTTGGGCCACGCCCCAATCAGGCCGCAGCTGGCCCTATAAAGGGGCTGCGAGGCTGGAGATAGACAGTCTCTCTCTAGAGGTTGAGAGGGATGGGCCTGGGTGCTGAGGAAAGGCCAGAGGAGCTGGGGAGCTCCGACCTGGAAAACCCCCAGGCTGCAGGCCTTGTTAAAGGCCAAGAAGGGTATTGGGGTTGCAGGGGGCAGCCCAAGGGCAGGCAAAGGCAGCAGGTCCAAACCCTCCTTGCCGATGATGAGTGGCAATTATACTGCAGTCCGCCCCAGTGAGCGGGGCTAGATGGTGACTGGCAGTAGCCAAAGACTGAGGCGAGGTGGGGTAGGAGGTTGGGGATTCCCTGGGAAGGGGAGACTCAGCGAGACTGTGGGGTACTGCAGGGGGCAGAACCCCAAGAGAAGGGGCACCGGGGTCCAGAAGGGATATGGGGGCCAGCGGCAAGGTGAGACACTGGCCTGCAGAGGGCGCTCCTGAGTGGAAAGAGCTAATTCCCTGGGCCACCTGCAGGAGGTGCCACAGGGTGAGTCTTTGCCCCATTACAGGTACCAATAAGTTCATGTTAATGAAAACAGAAGAGTAAATGGATTTAAAATGCAGCCAAGAAAGAGTGGTTTAATTATTAGGAAAGGATGTTTTAAGAGTTAGGGAAAAGAAAGAAACTATTAGTGTCAGTTATGGAACTCTGTAACTGGAAATTGAAAGGGTTTGTCACAGAAAAGCTATGCCAGGGTAAGCAAAGGTGTGCATTTAAACCAACCAATATAGCGACTCATCCCCCTTCCCAACATGGATACTCCTATTCCACTATAAGAGAATGGCTTTTTTCAGAGTAGTTGTCATCACTTTGGTTTAAGCTGAAATGAAAATGACACTCTTATTCCAGAATAAAAGTATCAGAATAAGAGAGTTATACAAGTATAACTATAGCAGCTTAACCATACTGGTATCACTTCTAAAACTTTCCTTAAAAGTTTCCCACAAACTCAGACTGGATATCCCTCTATCAGGATAGTTTAAACTTAAAGGATAACAAAAATTAACCATGGACTAAATGGTCCACTAGAGGTCCTTCTGAAATCAAAATGATCCAAGCTTGATTTGCTAAACTGTGTGCTCAGTTGCATGTATTAAACTGCACATGCAAATACGTATCTGATCTGAATGCACAGTTACTGTGATGACACAAACCAGTCCAGTACCTCCATATCCCACAGGTCAGAATGTCAAAGAGTTAGCCAAATGCACAGGTAGTTGTGATTGTACACATAAGCTGAACAAGTGACTGCGTGCACAGTTGCATGTGTAGCAGAAAAGAAAGCTGAATGTGTGGTGTCATTTTCGGTTTCAAATTCAACTCTTAATTCAGGTTCACTGAACTATTTGCTAAGGTTCAGCACAGGGCAGCTATGAACCCATATGGAATTCAGCATGTGTGTGTGAAAGCAGGTGCAACTTGGTGGGTCCATCAGGATCAGATAATGGGGGCAAAAAGAGGAGAATCAAGCTGTGCTCAGAATAGCTGGATGTTACGTAATGAAATAGTTAATGTCTCTAGTTAACCAGTGTCACCCTATGAGCCCCTCAATGCAACTGGCAGAGGCCCCACTCTTCTGTAACTCCTATATGGCCTGACACACTCACTATATCTAGCCTATTGCTGTCATAGTATTTCTCTATAAAGAGTGATGTGTGAAGTATCAAATGAAAGCTGGTGACACACTGGGTATTAATATCATTGGGTAAAGTATATACTGATGGTGTGTAAAGAGTTATGTATGTGTGCTGGAAACATGTTCCTAAAACATCTTTTGGGGGCACAGATGATAAATAAGTTTGTCCTAGACAAAGGAATGTTGATTTGCCAGGGTCTCTGATGTAAACTGAACATGGGGATTCCAGAGATAACGGGGGGTTCATTTATTTCTGAGGTAAACACCAGTTAGGAGGATGAGGAACCAGCATGGTGTCAGCACACCAAAGGACACCCAGGGGTAATCCTGACTCTTAAGACAAAGACAGTGAACTTTGGGGAATATAAGGAGAAGCAAAAGGGCAACTTGTTATCCCATCATGGAGGGAACAGAGAGGTCAGTGCTCTTTGTATTCGATGAATGGTGGATCCCCAACTGTAGGGGGCTGGGGACACTAAGAACTGGCTGGGTAGGTGAGAAAAGACAAGGAGTATAGCCTGTTGCTTTAACTTTTCATCACTGAAAGCATGATTAGATTTGATGTTTTATTTACAAGCACTTTCTGTTTCTCCTATCTCTGCTTAGTACCTCTTATTCTTGTTTTATTATCAATTCATCTCCGTGCTGCTATATTAAAGTGAGGTGTGCATCCTCAGCTGAGCTAATCATATTCTGTCTCTTCGCAGACAGCAGACTTGGTGTTTCTGAAGGCATCCAGGGACGGGCTGGATGCTGCAGAGAGATGCTTCTGAAGAGTTCAGGAACTGAAGCACACAAAGCGTTAGGGTTCTGCCAGTCCTTGCCATGCAGGCTAAGAACTTTGTCAGGCTTACAAACTAGGGTGACAGGGAGCTGTCACACAGTGTTGCACCAACAAGCTCCTCTTTTGCTAAAGCAGAAGGGTGACAGAGTGACTTGCAGTTCTGAACACCCCAAGAAAGCATCACACCTAGCTAAAAACTGAGGGTATATTCAGTGATATTGATGCCGAAGCACTCAAAAGGCATAACTGGAAACTTTCTTCAGAGAGGAAGGAAAGCTACTAATGAGGGGGAAACTGTAGCATTACGTGCAAACACAAATACCTTCCCTTAGATGGCTCAAACTTACATCCATAGCATTGGAGTTCACTCAGTTTAAAAGTGACACACATCCCTTTTCATCATTCATGAAACACTCTCATTTATTATCCTCATTTCTAAAGTATCCATCACTGTCACATCTGACATCATATGAGAGAACAAGGGACTTCTGTTGGGATGCAGTTTGTCTTCAAGCCAGTTAAGATCACAAACATTTTTTGGAGGACTGATACCTTCCTTTCACGGTCATTATGTGAAACAGTGAAAAACCAAAAGAGCAAGTACAGAGTGTTGCAAATTAGCTGTGTGAAGTCCCTTGCAAATGCATCACAGTCAGTCATTCATAGCTGCCATCAAGACCCACTATAAACTGTGCTTGTGGTCAGAAAATGGACATTGTTAAAGTAGCACATTCTTACTCAGCATCCCCTAGCTCTTTCATCCACATCTATTTTATTGACAAAACCAGTTTTCACTTCTCTCAACACTGCAGAGCCAAAGGACTAATGGAAGGGGGAGCTGGATTTCTTTCCTCGTCATGCGTCACCACCAGAACACTCATCTCAGTTCAGTGCTGGTCTGGAGTTTTTATTACTGGGGTTAATACAGGAGGCAGAAGAACAAATGCCAGATGTTAGAAAATTCAGATCCTGACATCACATATGTGAGGCTTGATTCCATAGTCCTTCCTCATGCAAGTGGTCCCATTGAAATCAATTTGTCTACTTGCCTAAGTAAGGCAAGCAAGACTTTTACTTTTACTACGTACTACTAAGTAAGAAAAGTTAAAAGATCAGGACCTGGATGTCATTGAGAGGGAATAAATATGGAATTTCACAATGGGCCAAACCCAAAGGCCCTCAAAACTTTATTTAAATTAATCCTCACTTCCTGAATGGGAGTTTGACTGAGTAAGAACTGAGTGAAAACTTATAAAGGATCTCCAGATTTGGTCCAATTTCATTTTCAGAGTGACTACCTGAAAAGGAAATCAGATCACTATTCCAGAGGGACTGCTAAGAGCAACAGTCATGATTTTTATACCACGTCAGCTTTCATTTCTACCCCAACACTAGAATTCTGCAAAAGAGCCAAACTGGCCTGTTCAGTCAGGAGCTCCAAATCCTTTACCACTGATGTGCCCTCCTCCGCAGAGTAATACTTCTCTGCCCTGTTTCAACATGTAGAATGCAAAGAAACTGAAAGAAATTTAAACCATATAATCCACATTCAAGTCAACCTACACATATCTGTAGCCAACTCTCCTCCACCACGGTGTTGTCCCTAAGCATTTAAAGTCAAAAGACTGCTCCCTTCCTTTCTTCTGATTTAATCAGATCTGCTGCAATTTAGCAAAGCATGAGTTGGTTCTGGAAAAAAAGGCAGTAAAGTTCAGAAAGACTAATTAAAAGTAGCTAATCCAGCTAATCTCTTCAGCAAGCAGAGCGGAGCTCATCAATAAATCAATGGCTCATAAAGTGCCAGTTTTAGTAAATTAACCTTGCTGTTCTCCTTGCCCAGTTTGTGTCATCTGTGTCATTCTATTATCATCCACAGAACAGCATTTCATGGAATTCCCCAGACTGAGTCCCGAGTCCCTTCCTGCTGATTGCCAGAGCTGCAATCTTCAGTTAATCAGTGCCAAACGGCCTAGCCAATTAAACCACTTCTTCTGACAAAATCAAGACCTGCAGAGGTCAAACATGATCTAGTACTCTTAACATTTTTAATCACTGTATTAGGTCCTGTAGATTGACACAAGTTGTGGGCAAAGCATTAATAACTAACAAGGCCTCTTTTTAATTAAATGGTACTGTATCTTTACTATTACTTACATATCCAACACCCAAAGTGCAGCAGGCACTTTACAAACAAAGATGGAGGCAGTTAAAGGATCCAGTTGTCTATTCTGGCCAGCCTGCGCTCAGAGAGAGGCAAAGTGACATTAGGGCTGGTTGAAAATTTTCCACCAAAACATTTTTGATGGAAACTTTGGGTTTCAACTAAACAAATGTTTTCTGAAAGCATCCGGCTTCCTTGAAAAAAATTGATTTTTCAGTGGAAAATTGAACGCCCAAAACTAGAAAAAAAAATTGACCAAAACCTGAAAAATTCAGTGTGCTTTTTTCATGAAATATCCCTTTTTTTCATCTCCATTGACATTTTCCAGGGTGGGGGATGGGGCATTTTCTGACCAGTGCACTGCACCTCTCCACTGCACCTGTGGCTGTCCAGGATCTGCTCAGCCAGCCTCTGTGCTGCTCTAAACACACACGCAAGGTATATCTACACTTAAACGCTACAGCGGCACATCGGCAACGCTGCAGCTGCACCACTGTAGCACTTCAGTTTAGATACGACATATGCAGACGGCAGGGGATCTCTCATCAGCGTAGGTAATCCACCTCCCCAAGAGGCGCTAACTCAGTCAAAGGAAGAATTCTTCCGTCAATTTAGCGCCATCTACGGAGACTTAGGTCAGCTCAACTCCTCTGCTCAGGGGTGTGGATTTTTCACACCCCTGATAGACATAATTAAACCAACCTAATTTTCTAGTGTAGACCAGGCCTCGGTAGTCCATGGCCCCTCAGGGCTATTGTGTCAGCAGAGAATAGCAGTGGTGCACCAGCCATGTCCCCTTAACCCAGTCATGGCCCAGAACACCTGTTTCATTGCCCTATATTGTGTACAGCCAGCTACATCAATACTGTGCCAGATGGAGACGCCCCTGTTCTAAGATTATTCTGCAGAAGCAGATCTACTGCCTTTATGCCATAATGGCCACAAGAAACAAAGGGGCCCATAAATCATAAGGGAACTGAGTCCAGATCTACAATCCTCCAATGGAGCTATCTTCCCAAATAGCAGAGCACTGCATCTTGGAAACCAAACAAAGGACAATAGGAACTGAGATGGCGAGAACTAGAAAAGTATCAGCTTTGGAGCTTTGTCTGGAATTTGCAATTACTCAGGTGGACTGTATCTCCTGGGAAGAGAATTCTATTCAGCTGAGATGACCTGGGCAAAATTCAGTATCTAGAGCTGGAGGATGATAAAATAATGGAGTGGAATAAGGAAACTGTTTAACACAGTATCTCCGTACAACAGCTTAGGATAGGAAGTGAGGACTACCAGGACCACTTGGAACTGCTGGAAGAATTCTAGACCTGAAGTGTGCTGAGAATGTGCAACATTCATTAATTTCAATGATATGCTCAGTGTCAAGCCTTTAGCCAAGAAGAAAGGAATTTGGCTTGAGTACTAACACGCCCTTCCTATCACAAAGTGCCAAGGTATCATTAATGGCTACTAATGGTCAGGGGCATAGTGTTAGATCTCATCTGAAAGGTATTACACATATATTCATTTCTATCTAATTATTTACATGGCCTCCATCACCCCAGTATCTTGTCCATGTATTAATATTATCAGGCATTGTCATTTACTGAGGAGAGCTAAAATACAGTTTTCAGTTATCCACACTTGAAGTTAATGCACCATTTTCACAACTGATTTAAAGCACACATTTCACTCCTACTAACAATAATGCCTGCTGATTATTTTGGCATTGCATAGTGGCTATGAAAGGAAGTTCCTCTCAAACAGGATATCAGAAATAGGACTGCACCGGGGCACACAAAAGAGCAATATCAGTTCTTGCATTCCGTTCCATTTCATGTCAAATCATCTGATCTGAAGATCGAATTTTTTCTGAAGAAGAGGCCAGAGGCACCATCTCCTCCACATAATCGTTGTCATCTGTAGCAGAGCATTGGAAAGTACCTTTCTGATTATGGTTTAGTTCTTCATTATTAAACATGGGCTGTAGTTGATTCATAGTTCAGCTGCAATCAAGTGACACCCAATTACCATCTGAGTGCAAGACGTTTCCAATGTGAGCTCCCAGATTGCCAGAAAGAAATAGGTTATATTTCTAGAGTGCGAACTTTGTCATTTTATACAGTTTGGGAGTTTTGTACAAAACTTTGTATAACTACAAATTTCACTAGTCACTGGAGCTAGATTTTCTTTTAGCCTGGCAGAGAACATTAGTTGACCATGGCAGCTTCAAGATAGTACCATCTAGCTATAAATCTAAGGGCTTGATTACCCCATGCCACAAAAAAAACCACAGGAGGAGACTAAAAGGTTTCCTCATCGAGATTTCTCTCCAGTAATTCCATCAGAGGATAGGGTTTGTTCCTCATCTCCCCCAGCAGAACAGGCCACAGGGCCCAACCACAGACTGTCCAAGCCAGCTCTGTGTCCTCATCGCCTCCCAACAACTCCCATGCAACCCATGTCTCATGAAGACACCCAGAGTGCAGATGGGGCTCATTAACACAACTTCGAATTGCATTACATTTCCACCAGGAGCTCAAAGGCAGACGGACAATGATGCCTGATGCACTAGCCCCATCCCAGCCCCCTCACTTTTCTCCTGGAATCCCACTCCCTGCACCTTCCACACATGGGTCTAATCAAAATAAATAATTCACTCTGCAACAGTTACCCTGGCCTTCTGTAATAACATTTTAAAAAGGGAACCAAGGCAGCTAACCTGAAGCACTAGAACAGACACTCCTCTTGTTTAAAAAGTGAGGAAGCTGGAGATGGAGCATTCCTGGTGAGGGTTCTCAGCTGTTCATCAAATGCCAAATCCCTTCAGGTCATGCTACAAGGCTCATTTGTGCTATCACATTTGACCCAGAGGGTAGCAAGGAGAAATGTGGAAAAGGAGAGGAGTAGCTGTGGGGGCCAGGGCAGGTTAGCTTTGCATGGTAATCCAGTGAGTCTATGGACAAAAAGTTACTTTGTTTGTTGTTAGGCAGTGGCATGAATTAGCAGGAAAAGCCTGCTCTTAGCCCAAAGTAAACAATGCTGACCTTTACAAGGAAGACATATAAGAAAACTTCTCAGCCCCCATATTGTACAAATTTGTGTTGGGCAACAACAGTTGCAGGTAAAAATCGGTATCTAGATGCCCGAGTTCTGCGTTTTTATGCAGACTACATTTGGGCTTACCATAAACATATTTAAATAGGCCAAAACATAGACTGCATGGGGAAAGAAAGGGGACTGATGCACTAATTCCAGTTCAGTGTGTAAAAGCAAGGGGAAGGCAGCCAACTGTGAGAATGAAGTCATTAGGGACTGGACGCTGAAACAAAAACAATAACCACTCTCTGTGTTTCCGTTCTGCTTTGGAGTCTGTCAGTGAAGTCACATGGGCAACATCACAGTCATCTCCACAGCAACACACTGTGATGTTGCAGAGCGCTGAGAGGGCTATTTTTAAAAAGGTAGGAGGAGAAACACAAATTGTGGAGCAAGTATGGGGTGTAATAGGCACCCAAAGCTAATGACTCTAATGGTACAAGCACAAAAAATACTCCCTAAAGAATATTCTTTTGAAACATTTTTTAAATGTAACATCTACTGGCCCTAGCACTGAACAGCTTGAGTACAGCCTGTACCTGAGCAAATGTAAGGACAGCAAAGAAACCACAGGGGCTACAGAGGTAGAGTATAGTAAGTAGCACTGATTGCTTATTTTGTGGAACTATTCAGGGCTACAACTTCTGATCATTTATGGCCAGGAGCAGCAGGTTATCAAGAGAGAAACTGCACAAGTGTGTAAATGAAAAATTCAAAAAGCAAAATTGGATCACATGACATGCATAGCGAGGGCGCCTCACTCGTAAGAGAGATAACATAGGTCTATGCTCGTCCTTTACACAATGATAAAATCTAGTTACTTTTCTGATGGGAAATGCACACAACTGCTAAACAGTCTAATATAAGTATTTGCACACACAAAATTCCATGGGCCAAGAGCAAAGACCCTATTTTCCAGGCTTGATTCAGAAATAGCCAAAATTTTGTGAAAATGATTGCTCTCATGAGATTTTGGCGTTATTTTTTCATCTCTGTACAACAAGATCGGAAGCTGCTGAGTACTACAGAAAGCAGCAAGAAATACCCCTGATGAATGTAGGGGAGTACCACTTATTAATAAATAATAATAATAATTAATAATATTGGGAGGAGGGGTGGAGTGGAAGTGCTAAGAAAACAGTCCCTCATTTTTTTAAATACAATGCTGGCAACCCTATGTGAACCTGAAGTCTGTCTGAGTTGAACCTGAACCCTCCTCTCCATGTCTGGATTCAGAACTGATCTCAACACTTCCTTTTCAGCCTTAGGAGAGGGTTCAAAGAGAGGGGAATTAACCCTCTTTTTCACCACTTACTAACACCTTTGGTTTCAAATGTCAGACACAAGTAAAATGAATTTGATTATCTTTACTGGGGCACACGAGCTCTGAAACTGTTATGCCTTTGCTAATGGTACATTGCATCTTCACATTTCTGAAAGTCCTGCCTATATGTAGAGAGCGGAGTCATTTTGTTCTCAAAGCTGCTGCAGCCTGTTACACAAGGAAGAGATATACACACACTGTGCTTGCCACCTGGACACTTTACTTTTGTTCTTTCTTGTTTTGTTGTTCTCATTAACTAAATTCATACTCATGCATGAAGAAAGCAAGTATTAACCTAGTAATGAATGGATATTTATCCACATATCACATGCAACCTGACAGCATTCCCCTCTTCCCCCCCTTCCCAGAAAAGGAGGCCAAACACTGAAACAATAATAGAATGGGGTAACAATAGACTTTGGGCAAGTGAGTGGAGACCTGCAGTGCATCTGAATCCTTTATATCTAATTCAAGGCCATATTTCCATTTCTCACATTTATGAACAACAAATTACATCTAAATTTATGCCAAACAAAATTCTAAAAGAAGATGATAAAGCTGTGTTTAAAATTTTGATTGGGGAATGTAGTGCTGTAAATATTTTTAATGAATGCTATAAATTATGTTTGTTTTATCCTGCTTGTGCTGTGCATTGCATATGTCTTAAGATCAATAGTTTTGCACTGAAACTGTCTCATGAGTCACACCAAATGCAAGCTAATGAGAATTGCAATATGGAGGTGTAATAAATACTGGAGAATACATAGAAACACTTCTCATCTTGGCAGAAATAAACCACCCCAAAGCACAGGTTTCTCTACTCTGTGGCATTTAGCAAGGCTTGGAACCATGGATGATCTCCCTGGCTATATGGTCTTGGTGCAAATCTCACAAGATAGTTAGGGCAAGTGTCCAAAGCGTCAGGTAAGGTGGTGCAGGTAAGATGAATGTAGTTCAGATGTTTCTTCAGATTATCTGAACCTATGGAGCCTGCAAAATCTATCTGGAAATTCAGAAAAAGAGGCTTCTGAGCTAGATTTCCACTACTTTTCAAGTCCTGGTCATGATAAAACTACCTAAAAACAGCTTCCTTCATACTATTGGGAGACTTCTGCCTCCACATCTAGCAGTAGCTACAATTCAGATGTGCTTAAAAATTACAAATAATGAAGTGCAATGCTCTGGGAGTAGAAATGGTTCAAAGTTCAAAGAGTTTAATCTCCTCCCCACGCTGCTTCCCCATAATCCAGGTAGCTGGCTGGCACAAGGAAGTAAGGGGGCAAGTTACACCCCCTTACTCCCTTTGCAATGCTTCACAAGCCAAGCCACAATCTGGCCCTAATTATATCCACTGGCACACGCAATGTTTATGAGCATCCATGGGTATTGTGCGTGCTTTTTAAATTCAGGTCTGCACAGAACATTTGTAAAAGCCTGGCTCCCAATTGGTAGCATTTCATCAAGTGTTTAAAAAAAAAAACACACACACCCCTTCTGGCCTCTTTAAGAAAGCTAGATGCACCTAGCTAAAGCACATCCTTCCTTTCACTCGGAATCAGTGGAAGCTCCACAAGTTGTTATTTATACTCACATTCTCTTGCACCAGGCAAGACGATTCCTGACAGAGAAAAGTCTTTGGTAACCCTTAACGAATGCCAGAGGGCCATAGCTGCTCAGCTGCAATCCACTCAGAATATTTATTGCAGCTGTTTTTAACATAGGTGGGATGGACTTTCAGTCCCAGATTTGGTGCGGAAGGGCCTGTCTGAATGAGATCACATGCTGTGGTGCTGCATTTATCCACCAAAAAAATCAGGGAAATGGAACACATTACAACTTGCGGAAAGCCTGTCTGCAGCAGGTACGTTTAAAAAGAAGTCCCTAACATGGTTCTCACACAGCAAACTGTACCCAGCTGTCCAGTCTACCCCAAAGGAATAATAAAAGGTTCTTGTTATAACCAAGGCCATGACAGCAGATTAGTAGCTAGTGTCATTGCCAAGACCTCGCTTGTCTGTTCAGTTTGACGGATCTCTCTTAATGCACCTGTTAGAAAACATGCTCTCCCTGGTTGTCCCTGTCAGTTGAATTGATAATAGACTAAAGGCCAAATTCATTCTTTTCCTATTGAAGGCAATGGATGTGAAAAACTACTATTGTAGGTAGATTTTGTCTTAATACCTGAAGTCATATTTGACGGGTATATTTGCAATCACCCTGAAGCCCAGCCTCCTTTTTGTAGATGCAATTTATGCCTTCCAATTTTGTGTTTGCAAATCAACCTGCAGGTCTGTAAGTCTAAGTAGCTGCATATCTAGCTACTTGATTAGTGCCTACAAGCAAGCAGAGGGGCAAATACTCACACACAATTCAGCTATGGGCGAAAAATTCTGTGGATATAAAAGGAGGCTCCCTTTCTGAACCACAGGATATTTAGAGATCAATATCTATCCTAACAACATTATTCCATGTAATATTTTGACACTGATAATATTTGTATTAAAATATACAAGAGGCACAATTCATAAATTTTCCTACCTCATTAAAAAAAAACTTGCGTGATAGAGATTTAAAATTACTGGGAAATTAGAGAAATAAAAAACGTGTTAAGTTTAAGCAGCTACAAAATTTGGTTTATATCATGTAACAGGATGTGTTTAATGTGGTTTTACACAGCAGCTTTTTATCATTTACATTTGCCTCTGGCTTAATAAACTGTGTCACTCTGTTAGGGTTGGATATAAAAACTTCTCAGGCAGCAGCCCCATGAATTACACCTGGAACATGGAAACTGGTCATCACCATTTTCAGCCAGCGAAATATGGATCTGCCTCTCAGCCTGGAGCATGAATGATATTTCACTTAGGGACACACACAGCATTTCCAATAAAATCTATTCTAGACAGCTGAATCCGAGCAGCTAGTCTTTCAAGGATACTGTGCAGTGCAAAGAACGTGAAGGGGCTCAATCCTGCTACCCTTACTCATGGTCAGTAGTACCGTACTCTCAGAATAGTCCCATGGATCATAGGTGCCGACTCCATGGATGCTCTGGGGCTGGAGCACCCACGGGGAAAAATTAGTCCCACTGGCAGCCAAGCTCCAGGCCTCGCCTCACCTCACCTCCTCCTCTGCCTACCTCCCAGCACTTGCTGCCGTCAAACAGCTGTAGCAAGCTCCGGGAGGGAGCGGGGAGGAGTGGGAATGTGGCGGGGGAAGAGGCGGGGCCAGGGCGGGGATTTGGGGAGGGAGTAGGAATAGGGGCAGGGAGGGGGTGGAGTTGGGGTGGGGGCTTTGGGGAAGGGGTTAGAATGGAGGTGGGAGGGGGTGGGGCAGGGGTGGAGTTGGGGCCGGTCCGGGGGCAAAAGAGGGGGTCGAGCACCCACCGGTGCCGGTAGAAGTTGGCACCTATGCCACGGATTGAGAGTCACCACCTGCCTAATTAGGGGAGGTGACATAGAGGCTATCTGTATTTCTGGGTACGTGCTCTATCATTAGATTTAGTGTAACAGCCAAGTTTTGATCACCACAGAATCTGGAGCACAAGTAATTAACAGTTAAGTGACAAGTAAGAAAAACGGCAGCAAGAGTTTAACTTAGACATACATGTACCCTCATATCCAGTGCAGGAATGCCTGTTAAAGCAGTGTTTCTCAAACTGCGGTCGCCGCTTGTATAGGGAAAGCCCCTGGCGGGCCGGGCTGGTTTGTTTACCTGCCCCATCCACAGGTCAGGCCAACTGGCTCCCACTGGCTGCGGTTCACCACTGCAGGCCAATGGGAGCTGCTGGAAGCGGTGGCCAGTATGTCCCTCGGCCCGCTCTGCTTCCAGCAGGCCCCATTGTCCCAGAGCAGCGAACCACGGCCAGTGGGAGCCACAATCAACCGGACCTGTGGACAGGGCAGGTAAACAAACCGCCCGGCACGCCAGGGGCTTTCCCTATGGCGACCCCAGTTTGAGAAACACTGTTTTAAAGCAAACTAACTCCATCAACAAAACACCAAGTTAGAAGTATTAAGAGAAGGGCCTAAACCAAAACCAGGGGCAAAACTCCCTCACTTCAGCAGACTCTATACAAGTCCTGAGCCAATGCCAAATTTCACATCCTGCCCTCATTTCTGTAGAGAACTGAATCAAAAATGTAGACTCAAGTGCTCTAAGGGTGAAATCCTGTTAAGATCAATGGCAAAACTCCCACTGGTCTTAATGGAACTTGGCCTTAATGGGGTTCACCTCTGAATTTCAGAGCTGGAGCTCAACTGTGAAGCTAAGGCCCATTACATCAGGAGAACAAGCTCTTGCTGGGTGCTCCTCTCCCGAAGACATAGTATTGTTCCTAGCAGCTCCCAGAAGCTGCCTCTGCCAAATTAACCTTTCCATAACATCAGTAGTTTCCCATCTCTCCAACAGAAGATGGTTCCAAATTCAGCTCCTCTACAGAGTTTGAATGCCTCACAAAACAGTACCTCACAGTAAGATTATGGGAGTTCATACTAGGGTGACCAGACAGGAAATGTTAAAAATCGGGACATGGAGTGGGGGGTAATAGGAACCTATATAAGAAAAAGACCCAAAAATCAGGACTGTCCCTATAAAATCAGGACATCTGGTCACCCTAGTTCATACTACACTGGCATCTCTGTTGCATATTTGCACTACATATAAAGCTATTTTAAATACTTGCAAACAAGTTCAGGATAAAGAAATGTCTATAAATTGCTCTAGCTGTGGGAACAACAGAAACAGCCAGTTCCACACTCTAGATGCCTTAGATATGTTACAGCTGCATGATCTAGTACAGTTATCCCCAAAATTCTTACCTCCCCCCACATCCACGTCCCCTCTCCCTCATGGAGCCAGAAGTGGGGCCGCAGCTCCAGGAGGAGGGATGTAGACAGGGGTAAGGAGGCGGAGGCTGTCAGGAGCGGAGCTGGGTGGTGCTCCCTCCCCACCTCCTGTGGGGGCTGGTCTGGGCCCCAGCTCCAGTTCCCCCCCCCAAAAAAAAATTCTACTCTGTGCCCCCCCTAGAGATCTCTGATCTAGTAGAATAGGGCAGCAGGAATTAGGACACCCATTTTATCACCCAACTCTAAAATTGAATTGCTGAGTGACACTGGGCAAGTCGTTTAAACTCTCTAGTACTTTTCCCATCTTTGTAAAGCACTTGGAGATCCCCAGATGAAACTACACGAGAGAGATTTTCAGAAGTGCACTTTACTGCATACCTCACACATGCAACCCCAATTCACTCGTACACGTTGGGTTCTGCATGTGCAAAACCCAACCCAAGTGTACAAAAGGGCACATGTGAAAAATCTGGGCCTGTAAATGTTAAATTCGTATTATTATGGCGACAGCCAGGGCCTTCAAGCCTCAAGCTCTCATTCAGAATCACTGATTCCATGTCTTATTGGAAGACACCTGTCAGCAAAATGAATCTGCTTATCGGCTCTTTGGATCACTCCAGAAGAGGGATGTCCTTGAACACTTATTTAGTGATGAAAACATTAAGGTCTTTTCTCAGAGGCCTGGTCTACACTGGATAACGTAACTGAAGTCGACGTACTTAGATCGACTTACCATGGTGTTTTCACCGCAGTGAGGTGACTGCTGCCGCTCCCCCGTCAACTCCGCCTGCGCCTCTCGCGGTGGTGGAGTGTAGGAGTCGATGGGAGAGCACTCAGGGATCAATTTATCACGTCTAGACTAGACACGATAAATCAACCCCCCGCTGGATCCGCCGATCCGGCAGGTAGCATAGACATACCCAGAGTAAAATAGAATTGATACATTGATACATTTCTAGTGTCTGTATAACTATCTGAAATATCTCTGAATCTGATTCCCCCTGTGTTCTTTGTGCCGTAATTGTTCCAAAAGGAACTGCTAGTAAATTTGTACCATCGCACTTTGCATCTATGGATCTCAAAGTGCTTCATAAACTATAGTGAACTTAGCCTCACAATTCCTCTTGCAGTAGCTAAATCTCATCTCTACATTACAGAGGATTAAACTGAGGAACAGACAGATGACTTTTCCCATGGTCACCCAGTAAATCAGTGGCAGAGTCAGAAGGAAAAGCCTGGAGTCCTAACCCACCAACTTTTTTTCTAACCACCAGACAGCATTCCATTCCCCATTGTAAACAAATGTCCCCAGTGAATATCAGACTGAGCAGATTTTGTCTGTTAAAACAGGAAGAAAATAAAGTAGGGATAAAGAAAAATGCTTTTCATAGGTGTTTTTATGCAGGCGTGGTTTGTAATATGAAGACATCTATTCATTTTACCAAAGAGATTACAAGTAAATATCTAATCTCTTCAATGGGTTTTCATTAAAAATCAGGAGGTGTACAGGGTTTAAAATTCTCCAAGCTTTTATTAAATTGGGCAAAACTGGAGGAGGAATAACAAGTATATTCATGAGGATAAAGTTTTACTGTCATTAAAAACTTCCACATTTTCTCCTTTATACTAGCTTCTCTATTCTTCCCCTCAGGCACTGTCTGGCTACCGCTCATTTTGATGTTCACATTCTTCATTTCAATCTAGATCCAATATGATACAGTTGCACAAAGAATAGAAATCTTAATAGAGGGAGTTACATTTTTATAGACCTATCAAACAAAGTCTTTCATACAAACTTTACCTAAAATGCCTTTCATAGTTAAATAAGTGTTACAAAAACCAAAAAGGAGAGAGAAATAAATAGGCAACAAAAACAGAGGTTTTCAGACAAGATTTGGAATCTGGAGTCATGTCAGGGAGATATTTAAGATACAAAGAAACTGTCCCAGATGGCAGAAGCAGCAAAGGCTTTTGCACAAATCATGGTGAAGGAACAGAGAGAACACAAATTAAGGTGGTCAAGTTAGGTCTGACATGAACATGAATGAAGAATCTGTAGAGTGATGGGGCTGCAAGTCTTTGAAAGTGCGAAAAGTCAAGCGAGCCATTCTGACCAGGCTGGGGTATGGAGAGCTGAAGTATGGGAAAGCTACAAAGAAGGGGCAGCAGTAGTCAAGTTGATTGGAGGTGGAGAAGACACGGAATAGCATTTCAGCAGAGATGGGTTTAAGGCATTGACATGTACTGGTAATGGCAACCATTTATATGCAAGACATAGGACATGTGGGAGGCGAATGGAGGTTCAGAGTGAAGGATGATGTAAAGGCTGTGAAAGTGACGTTATAAGGAGAGGGATGAGTCGAGAACAACAGAAGAGATGGAGGGCCACACCACATTGACCCTATGACAGCTGATTTGCACCATTATCACAAAGTGGTTTTGATATCGGTTTTGATATCCTCTGTTGATATTCAACCCTTTTTGTCAACTGTTGGCAATAGTCTACATCCACCCTGTTTGAATTGGCCTCATTAGCACTGATCCCCCACTTGGCAAGGTAACTCCCATCTTTTCATGTGCTGTAATATATATACCTGCTTACTGTATTTTTCACTCCATGCATCTAATTAAGTGGGTTTTAGCCCACAAAAGCTAATGTCCAAATAAATGTGTTAGTCTCTAAGGTGCCACAAGAACTCCTCGTTGTTTTTGCCGATACAGACTAACATGGCTACCCCTCTGAAACCTGGTTTAATCATGTATCTTTGTAATATCCAGGCTGTCTCCCCCTACCTCCTGCCCCACCCCATAAAATCCCACTAAACGTCTCCTCTCCTTAGCAAGGTCAATGAAATGACATAGACATGGAGTTTTTAGACCCAGTTCTTTTGTATATGAACAAAATAAAAAGGTATTTTGGGGAGCGGGGGGAGTCAACCACAATGAAAGGTTTGCAAACGCCATAACTTTCAAATTCTATTTGTGATTTTTCCAGATTTCCCAGAAAAATTCTACCCCAGTAGCTCAAGTAACATGAAATTTCAATGGGATTAGTTTCTTTTGGGTGGTGGGGGAGGGGGACTACAGAAGGTTGACAGTCAGGTTTATAGTGGAAAGTTAGCTTAAACCTTAACAATGGAGATGCAAATTTGTCATGTGAACTCTGGGATAGGCTATACCTTCAAGACACAGCCCAGCAATACTGGAGGAGGGGGTGTAGAGGAGGCTATGCTGCAAATCAGACCCGCATATTTCCCCAAGAGGAATTCTGGAGGACTTAGCTTAAATTCTTCATGGGGCTCAGAGTGCATTTCTACAACAGCAGCAAAACCACCCTACTCAAGGGTTCAGCAAATGTTCTCCTCTATTTGCTCAGTCCAGGAAGCAAGTGGGGTGCCATGAGCCATTCTCTCCCTGCTTCCTTTAGGACGGCTAGCTGTGGCACTACTTCCGCTCTGCCCAGCTACGCTGTGGCTGGTCCTTGGTAGATTCATCAGAAGTCTCCTTTCCTCTCCCCACGTACACAGCTCTCTATGCACATCTACATAGGTTTCCAGACAAAGTAGTTACTACTGCTCTTACTAAACAACAACATATTACTAACAATTCAGCTGTAGGCATAAACAAACAAAGAAAAAACACCTTTACATTGTGCATTAACAAACACAGTGTTATTTATGTGCTAATGAGAGGCTCAGCCAGTTCCAGCCTGTCCCAAACTTCAACCTACCAGATGGCTGGGTAATATTCCTCTGAATTGCCCATGAGCAGCCTAACATATCTGATGATTTCACAAAGATGCCGGCTTTATCATTTATTATTTTAAGTTTACATCCCTCTTTAAAGCCTACCTCTGCTGGGATGCCCCCAGATCACTCCCATGTGGCATCGAGTAGGCAAATGATGAGCTGCCACTTCTGCTTTTCTGCTGCCCTCTGTTTGTTTTATCATTGACTCCTCCTCACAATCCATCCCCATCTCACTTGTCTGTTTTATCCACCTGTTACATCCCATCCATCATGTCGACTGTGAGCTCCGTGGAGCAGGGACTTTCTTCTTGGTACACTGCCTAGTACAATGAGCATGATCCTTGATAGGAGTTCATAAAAACTACTGTAATACAAAAAACAACAAATATAGCCATTCAGTACAACCTTAATTATTCACATGATGCACAGAGCTCACTGAGTAAGCTTTGGGATCATCCAAGCATATTTCTGTCATATTTATAATTTTACTAGTAGTAAGTATTTATATCATAATGTACAACAAAGGCCTCAGTCAAGATCACAGCTGGGCATTTTAAAAATATAGGTAAGACACAATCCCTGCCCCAGAGAACTTACATTCTAAAAGACACAAACTAGACACAGGAGATAAGCATCAGCATAGTCTAGTGACTAAGGCACTAGACTTGGAATCAGCAGATCTGGTGTGACCCTAACAGCATCACAGTGCAAGAGGCTCATGGGTATCTGGTAGTGACTTTCAGCTGGCCTGAGCAGTTCATTGTATCCCAATTCACTAATGTCAAACTGTATCTGATGCGAGTCATGTAAGGTATCATTGGAAAACTAATACCATGTTGATCATTAATTTTCTTGCATGGCGTGTGTACAGTAAATATCCATGGGACCATACAAATATAAAGGAAATGTGGAACTAAAATATGTTTATCAGACAAGTTTGGGGAGTGAGTAAACAGTTTCTCCCAGACAAAGAACAAGCCAATGCCTCCAGCCAGGTGACAGAGTCAATTAGCTATCACATGTCAAGTGCCATTAATTTGCACTGAAGGAGGAAGGAACAGATCAATTTGCATTTTAGCAAACACCATCAGGGAAGAAACCAGCATGGAACTTCCTTCACCACCGGACTCCATGTTTCCTTCCTTACAGCTGGAATGAATTTTTTTTGGGGGGGGGACCTTTGCAAGAATCCATTTCAAAGGTTCACTGTACTAAAAATGAGAGGGGCAAAGAACCCCAAGTTTTCTTTCATCTAGGAAGACATGGAGAATCAGCACCCTGTTCTTCTGTGGAAGGTCTTGACAGAGAGAGTCAGCCAAGCTGGACAGGGTGTGACTGGTGAGAGAAATCAAAGGCTGTCTGTGCTAGATTAAGTTTTAATCTATGTTTCACTATGTTTCACTTTTATTTGCTTGTAAACATCTTTACCTTTATTTCCTTTACTTCGCATCACTTAACCTATGTCCTCTTAATAAACTTGTTTTATTTTAATCTAAACCAACCCAGTGCTATATTTGAATTGAAGTGATTGTTAATAGCAGTTAATGCGGCAAACTGTTAGGTACTGTCTCTTTAAAGGAGCTAACAGATCATATTATTCCCTGGAAGGTCCAGGAAAGGGCATTGCAGAGCACATAGTTTTGAGGAAAATTGGGATGGGGAGTGTGTTGGAGTCACTTGGCTAGCAGTAACGATTGCTGGTAGATACCAGAGTGGGGTTGGGATGTAAAAAGCAGGCTGCTGGAGAGAAGTGCTGAGCCAGAGCTACTTAACACATGGACACACTCAGTGGATGCTTGTCTGCTGGTTGTTGGTGTCCAGGCTATGAGACACAGCAGCAGAGGATTTAAGGCACCCAGGGTAACTCCTCGCTGGTCTGGATTGCACTCAGAATGTGACACCTGGCTTCCGCACCAGGCTTTGCCATTCACAGTGTGCAACCTTGAGCAAGTGTCTGTGCCTCTGTTTCCCTACCTCCCACCCCCGGCCTTAGCTTGCCTTCTTCTCTGAGACGGAGATCTTTGAGTCAGAGATTCTTGCTCTTACTATGTGTTCATACAGTGCCTAAAACCACTGGACTCCAGTCTCAGCTGGGGCCTCGAGACACTACTGCGGTACAACTAAGACATAACTTTCTGAGAACAGAGGTATCAATACAGTGAGGTTCTACTGTATAAACAGTACAATTTTTGTGAGGGGAAGTCAAGAGTAGAAAGGCCAAGATTCAACCTGTGCAATGAGATTGTAGCTTCCAAGCTGCATGTGTGACTGTTGGAACTGCTTTAGCAAACTGTGTGGTTACACCTTCTTTGTAACCTTTATTCATTCAGAGAGATCACTTTTCTTCAAGACAAAGACAATAACTTCTCCATGACAGAGAGGCTCAAGCTCCATATCCACAGATAAAACTAAAAAAATACTTAGAACTGAAACAATAATCCTCGGAACATGCAAGAACAATTTCAGAGTCCCTGATACACAGCTAATCAGCCAGTGATGAAAGCTGATCTTACATTTTATGACAACAATCAGCTAAATTAATTAGCAACATGCAAATTGATGCAGTTTGCTCATCGGTAGTGCCTGGATGTGGCAAAAGCAAGTCCAGTGTGCCTTTATATATCACTCCTTCCTGGATATAAAAGGCATCAGTATATAGAAACTCAGAAAAACCATATCATCGTTTTAAGGCAAAATGGAGCATTTTTGTGCCACCCATGTTGATGACAATGATGAAGACAGATGGGCTCCTCCCACCTCATGTTTATATCTAACAACAAATCAAATACCAACCAACCAAACTGGGTGCTGCTGGCAGTTTCAGTATTGTTCTGCTGCCATCTGTGGAACAATCCACCCCATATAAACCCTTGTTTTTAATCATAATTGCCCTGTGAAGGAAACTACCATATTGATCAGCAAAAGGTAATATTTTCCATTCCACAAAAAGTTTCATTTCCTTTCAAGTATTTTGCAGAAAATACCTCCCATTTTCCAACCAGCTCTCGTATGTGCTATACACTGTGGGAATTTACTCACATGTGAACGCGCTCACACAAAGGGTGACAGAATGGATTCCAAGAGTCCAGTAAAAACAGATAGAAAATACTATGCAAATATAGAAGTAAAACACTTGTGGTGCTAATCACTGAGGCCAATTCCCAAGTTCCTTAATCAAAAGGTCATCAGGCAAAACTCCCAGGAATTTTGCAAGAGAAAGGACTTCTAGGGATGTTGCAGTGATATATTAACAAGGGGCAAATCCTGATTAGTTGCTAATAATACCAAGTAAGGTTTATCATGTCACATTTTTGGTTAATGACTTTATACAGTTCGACTGCAAAATCAGTGATATCCACATGCTGTCAGACTGAAATATGTTTTTGAAACATACGAAATTAGGCCAGTAAAGTGTGAAAGGAAAAAGATGGGGAAATATTTTTGTACTCATGCTTGTACAAAGCACAACAAATGGGCATGCAAATCCAAACACTAGAGGTATAACTTGACCCTGCTAAGCAACCTACATTCTTGATGCGACAGATGCCAGGCTTCTAGTGAATATTTGTGATCTTAGATCTAATGTAGTTAAATAGATGAGAAATGATATAAAATCCATCATACCCTCTGCTGTCTGAATCACTTTATGGGGTGTCTAGAATCAAATCATATTCTTTCCAATACCATACAGCATGCAATATTATGACACATCCATTCTATGTTGGCATTGATACATTATATCCATGATTTGGAGTGATAAAGTATCCCGGTGCAACGTTTTATTGGTTTCATAAATCAAATTCACAATGGCATTATATTTTTTGTAATCTACAATGAAAAATCTATTTTGTTAGATGGAATTACATTCATGTATAATGTGTTTACCACAGTGCACAAGAAACATTGACAAAAAGCAAAATCCCTGGCCCAACGTGTTGCCCGTTTTTCAAAGCAACAATAATTTGCAGTGGTCAAAGATCGTGTTCTTTCCCATTTTAACTCCTGATAGGCTAAACCTAGAGATCAACCCACCACAAAAAGTTTTGATATTGATTTAGAACACTCCAAAGCCCAGGGATGTTTGAAAGGTTTGGATTCCAAACAGGGCCGTCTCTAGGATTTTTGCCGCCCCAAGCAAAAAAAAATAAAAATAAAAATAAAAAGTTGGCCACCCCCTCTTTTTGTCATGCCCCCCTGCCTCCGGCCCCACCCCAGCTCCACCCCTTCCCCAAATCCCCAGCCCCGCCTCCTCCCTCAGGTGTGCCGCATTTCCCCCCCAATTGCTTCCTGGGGCCCCCCACGACCTCCCACCCTAGCTCACCTCCGCTCCGCCTGCTCCCCCGGGTGCGCTGCCACTCCGCTTCTCCCCCCTCCCTCTCAGGCGCATTCAGGGGAGCAGGTGCTAGGGGTGTGTGTGCAGGAAGTAACGGGGGGTAGAGGAACCTCTTCCCTGCTCCAGCTCACCTCCGCTCCACCACCACCGCCTCCCCCAAGCGCCCCGCCGCTCGGCTTCTCCTCCCTCCTAGACTTGCTGTGCAAAACAGCTGTTTCGCACGCAGCAAGCCTGGGAGGGAGGGGGGAGAAGCGGAGCAGTGGCGGTGCGCTCAGGGGAGCAGGTGGAGGCGAGCTGGGGCGACTAAACGCCAAATCTTTAAAATCAGAGTTTTGGAGATAAACTTTTATGTCAATGGAGTTACACAAGTAACTCCCATCTGCAAACATGGGATGAAGTCTCGAGAGCGCAGATTTTCTTAGGAAGTTCTGTGAATTTCTTGCTTTCAGCTGGGCCAGAAATACCCTGTCTTGCTGTATTACAGATCTCTGCTTCCAGCCCTGAGAAGGATGTGCAGAGAAATATGAAAATAATAAAACTAAACTAAACTTCTAGGGGAGGAAGTTACATACATTTTAATTTCAGGCCACAAATAAGTTTACTCAGAGTATTGGATGGAAGTTTGAGTCATCAGTTCTTATTTTATCCAAACCCTTTCACCCAGCCCCTAAACATATCAGCTTGCAAGAAATTACATACTGTATTATGGCAACTAACAAGATTTGTTCATTGACTGCCACCACTTTGATAAATCATAGCTGATAGTTAACTTAAATTCTACTCTCCAAAATCAGGGTCTGTGCTATTCACACATGACAAGGGTTGAATGGAATGGCCTCAGAGTCACCAAAGTGACATGGCATGAAGGGTATGTTTAGAAAATTATCTGTAATCAGAATGTCATTCCGTTGCAAATTGTGGGGCCATTCCTGCAAGGCAATATAGGATTACCTGCTATGAAGATTTCAATGCATGTAATTTACTAAGAGTGTTTGATTCCTAAGAACTCTAGAAGTAAAAAGGTATAATGATCATTTGATGTATCAGTAATCTTCACATGCTGCTGTGTTGATCTATTCCCTGAAATTTTGCAAGAGGTGTTGCAATGTCATTTACATTTAAGGATTAAGAGCAACTGTTAAAGTTCTGGAATTAAAACTATTTCTACACTACACCATTTCTGATATTGGCACTTGCAAATGAGAATGAGTTTATTAATGTTTAATTGTTTTTGTACAAAAGGATCCCTTTAATGCGTCCAGGAAGACATTGTCTCTTCTCTCTGCTGAACCTCACTAATTAGTTCACAGACAAAAATATTTCCTTGTTGTAATTCAGAATCAGTATAAAAAGCTTCAGTGGAGAAATCTCCATGTAGTCAGTCTCTTTTTTATCCATTTCATGTCCTGTTTTAAAATTTTATTCCAAAACGTAGAAGTAGGGATGGTTTTTAAAAAAACCATTTAAACAGGGACTGTATGCCATAATCAATCTATTAGCAATAAAACCAAAACCCAGAAGATATGAGCTTATGATTTGTGGAATTCATATGGAGGATGTTATTTTCACAAATTCATGAAAGCCCAGTACCAGTGTCAGTTAATATTATAATCCTACTGGACCAGGCCAGCAAGTGGATCACACAGATCTCCTGTCACATGACATTGTATGCCATATGGCTCACACCCTAATTCCTCTACCTAGGATGAATGGGAAATCAACATTTTGATTCCATCGCTAGATATTCGACTGCACCAATAATGATGACATCAAGCAACATTAAGAGCTAAAGGAAACTCCAGTGTGAAAGTGGATTGAGTTAAAAGACCCCCCACAGCTATCACCTTTAGAATCCAGAGTGCACCTTCTCCATGTGCTGATTGCAGCTCCCCTCGTTCGGTTGTGATGAATACAGATCAATCGCATAACCACCGGAGTGTATTTCCCTGAAAGACACACACAGCTGCTTGATGTACCCATGGAGATGTGGTTTCAATAAATGTAACATATGACACACATGACAGATATGTATCTCCAATTGCCTGTGTCTGACTTTTTTGCTTTTGGATTATCTCATCCATACAGGTAACAGGTAAGAAGATTCGTCTGCTAATGATGAGGTTTATATTCCTGTGAACAACAATTCTTTTATTCCTAATGTGGATGGTTTGTTGTTTTTGTTTGTTTGTTTTAAGAAGAAGATAAACTTATTTCTTGCAGATCACAAAATTACTTCATTTATATTACTCCCTCAAAGGCTCTCCCCCCCCCCCAAGCTTGTATTGCTCTGTACACTCAAGTTAAGGTCACCGCTCTAATTTACTAAGAGCTAAATTGTGGTTTTAACTTGTTGCCCCGGTGCAGGTGAAAAGTGCTGGTGGTAGCCCTTGCATGTATTATGCTTCTCAAGGGCCACTGTGGGTCCACATTACAATGACATCAGTTTTATTCTTCAAGAGTGTGATGTGCCACATTGCACCAGCATTCAACAGCTAGTGCAAAATGGCTACAGGGGCTGTGTCCCTGCCCTCTGTGAGCTTTCTAGTAACAGTGATTGTACCAAAGTCCCTAATCCATGTGTGCCAGAAGCATAAGTATGGAATCCATGCCTCCTCTCTAGTCCTTGTAAAACAATAGCACTACATCCTCCCACCCTTATGCCCTCCAAACTACAGTGTCCCTTTTGCAACCACATACAGACAGACACAATCCAGCACGAAGTAGGCAAGTACTACAGTTAAGGTCTCTGAACACCTTCGTACATTTTGATTAGTACAATGTCTTGCATTATTACTCCTCTCAATATATAGTACACTTTTCAAGCTTCCCTGAGGCTGTTTTGACAGGAGAAACTAGCAGTAGAGAGGTTTCAGAGTGGTAGCCGTGTTAGTCTGTATCAGCAAAAACAACAAGGAGTCCTTGTGGCACCTTAGAGACCAACACATGTATTTGGGCATAAGTTTTCGTGGGCTAAAACCCCCTTCATCAGATGCATGGAGTGGAAAATACAGTAGAGAGACATAAATACACAGCATATGAAAAAATGGGGGTTGCCTTACCATATGCTGTGTATTTATACCTTTCTACTGTACTTTCCACTCCATGCATCTGATGAAGTGAGTTTTAGCCCACGAAAGCTTATGCCCAAATAAATGTGTTAGTCTCTAAGGTGCCACAAGGACTCCTTGTTGCTTTTAATCAGTAGAGAGTGATTATGTCTGTCTGACCCTAGGACACTTATCATCCTATGGGCAGCTAGTGGCTATACTCCACTGAGGTTTAAGATGGTCTAGGTCAGTATTTCAGTCGCAACCCTTCCTTACCAAATTTAGTGAGTGCCATTTTGTAACCACTACTAAAGAAAGTGTCTGGGAAATTATGCAAACATCCTGCTCTTACTTTATTACAAATTCCTGATCTCAGCCATTAGAAGTCTCTCCCCAAAAGATGGTAGCCATGGAAATTAAAAGAGATTGAACTGAATCTTTTCCACCAATTAGAAATGCCAGAGCGTGCGCGCGCACACACACACACACACACACACACACACACACACACACACACACACACACTCACTCTATAATCTATACCTGGCATATTCAAGCAAGCAGCTGATCATCAATTTTACCAGCAAAAACAGGGCTGCCAGGAGCAGGAAGCATTTTATTACTGCCACTTTTATAAGGCTCTACAACATTTGATATCCCTAAATTGTCAGTTAACTGCCAGCTATAGGACAGGCTATTCTTTCTTTTTGGATATTGCTAGACATGTTTACTGGGAGCAGAAGCCTCAGCTAATCCACACTTACAGGTGTTCCTCTCTCTTTTCAATTCCTTCTTCCACTTGAGGTGAGAGATACGAGTGCCTGAAGAAACTGAGGGCCTGGCTTTCAAAAAGGTCAAGTGACCAGGCATGCATGTAAAAATACATGCATCTAATTTGCACGTGTAATTACAGCAACCACATGCAATCAGGTTTTTACAGGCACAACCAATTGTGCCGCTAGATTAATTGGCTGCACAAAAAATCCATTTGCGTGCAATCATAGTGTGAATTAGACACAAATGCACATGTATTTTAAGAAAAATGAATTATAGTTTTCACACATTTTTGGCATCTAAACTTTTGAAAATGAGGCTCTCTGAGTATATGGGTAAGAGAGAGGGAAGAACTGACTTTCAAAATTTCCTGAGACCAATAGACTTTTTTCCTGTGTTATGGAAGATTTTACTGTCTTGAAAAACAATTATGAATTGAAAGCAATCTTGATCCTGAGGAACAGGTGAACTAAAGAAGCCTCTGGAGAGAAACAAAATGGTCTCATCCGATGTTGCAATTTAGCCACCTGCATTAGGTATCTGCAGTCATTTTGTGAACTTCATTAACAGCAACAATAGTAATACCTAGTGTGATGGGGCAAGGCCAGATGGCTATAATAAAGTGGTGAGGAACAGGTATTTTAGCCCCAGGCTAAACAAATCCCTGGTACCTTGGTAACCAAATGGCAGTTGCTCCAGGTTAATCAAGACACCTAGGGCCAGTTAAGATCCTTCTAGAAAGCAGTGGAGATAGCCAGGGCCAGCTCCAGGCACTAGTGAAGGAAGCAGGTGTTTGGGGCGGCCAATGGAAAGGGGCAGCACGTCTGGGTCTTCGGCGGCAGGTCCCTCAGTCCCTCTTGGAGCGAAGGAACTGCTGCCGAATTGCCTCCGAAGAACGAAGCAGCACGGTAGAGCTGCCACTGAAGTGCCACAGATCACGGCTTTATCTTTCCCCCCGCCCCTCGCTTCCCCGCTTGGGGCATCAAAAAAGCTGGACCCTGCCCTGGAGATAGCTAGGTTGATTGGGACACCTGAAGCCAATCAAGGGCTGGCTGGAACTAGTTAAAAGCCTCCTAGTTAGTGAGAGAGAGAGAGAGAGAGAGAGTGTGTGTGTGTGTGTGTGTGTGTGTGTGTGTGTGTGTGTGTGTGTGGCTGTGGCTGTGTAGAGCTGTTGGAGGAACTAAGCAGTACAAAGCCATGTCAGGTGCAAGGAAGGAGGCCCTGAGATAATGGTGAAGGAGATATTGAGTGGAGGGCTGCTGTAGGGAAATGTCCCAGGGAATTGTACATGTCCTAGTTCCAAAAAGTCAGCTACCGTAGCTGCTACTATTAGGGTCCCTAGGCTGGAGTAGAGGGCGGGCCTAGGCTCCCCTTTCCCCTCCCCGATTAATCACTGAGACTGGGAGACAACAGAGACTGTGCAAGGGAGGGTTGCTTCTCCTCACCTCCCTTGCTGGCTTATGATGAAAATGGCTCACTAGGCTGTGACCCTTCCCTCTAGAGAGAGAAGGGCTACTTGGAGGGTCACAGTGAGCATCTGAGGCTAGCGAAATCTGCCAGGAAGCCTGGGACCCACTGAGACAAGGACAGAGCTTTGTCACACTAGCATTTATATATACACAGCTCTGATTATTAAAACATAGGATTGAACCCTTACAGAGTATTCCACAGGGCTAGCAGGCAGATATTTCAAATTAATCAATGTGATGGCTTTGTTACTATGGGCTTGGCTACACTGGCACTTTACACCGCAATAAAGCCTCCCAGAGCGCTCTACCTTACTCCCCGTCCACACTGGCAAGGCAAGTAGAGCGCTCTGACTCCCTGGCTAGAGCGCTCCTGGTACTCCACCTCCCCAAGAGGGATAAGGGCTGTTACGTATTGGCTGAGATGCCCCAGGGCCAGTGTGAACGAGGAGTTGTGTTACAGCGCTCTGATTGACCTCCAGAAACATCCCATAATCCCCTTAAGTCAAGTGGCCTCTCTTCTCTTTGTTGTGAAATCAGCTGAGGAATGCGGAAGTGCCTTTTCAGAGCTCCGTTTCAGACAGCCGCTGCTTATCTGCAACGGGGCAAAGCAAACATTTACTGAGTGAGTGAGAGAGGGAGGGGGAGTAGGGGGATCTGAACTTACAAGACAGCACACTGACACACTCTCAGCACTCCAAAAACCCACTCTCTCTCTCCCCCCACATACAAACAACACACTCCACCCCATCAGGGGCGGCTCTAGCCATTTCGCCGCCCCAAGCATGGCAGCACGCTCTGCCGGTCGCCGGTCCCGCTGGTCCGGTGGACCTCCCGCAGACGTGCCTGTGGATGCTCCACCGGAGCCGTGGGACCAGCGGACCCTCCGCAGGCACGTCTGTGAGAGGTCCACCGGAGCCGCCTGCCGCCCTCCCGGTGACCGGCAGAGTGCCCCCCGTGGCATGCCACCCCAAGCACGTGCTTGGCATGCTGGGGCCTGGAGCCGCCCCTGCACCCCACCCCCTCATTTCAAAAGCACGTTGCAGCCACTTGAATGCTGGGATAGCTGCCCATAATCCACCGCTCCCAATGCCACTGCAAATGCCGCAAATGTGGCCATGCCAGTGCGCTTGCAGCTGTCAGTGTGGACAGACTGGAGCGCTTTCCCTACTGCGCTCTTCAAAGGCTGGTTTAATCCAAAGCGCTCTACAGCTGCAAGTGTAGCCAAGCCCTATGATTAATGGCATTTGTGTGCTGCTGAAGGATTCAACTCAACCCCCCCACCCCCATCATTTTTACTTTCCTTAATGATAACCACACTTACTCAGGCCTTATTCAGGCAAAGCTCTAGTTAATTTCAATGGAAGTTTTGCCTGACTAAGGATCCTAGTATCTGGCCCTTTAAGTTTATGTAAAAACAGGATGAGTAATGCAACTTGACATCATATCTGTTAAGTGACATGTTGTGCTGTATGTGTTAATATGAAATCAGCTGGAACTGGCATAGCCCAGTGGCCTGAACATATGATAGGGAGCTACGAACTCCTAAATTCAAATCCCAGCTCTGAGTGCAGCTTCTTTTCTGGCCTTGGGTGAGTCACTTAAACAGTTTCTTTTCAGTTCAGTAAAAGGAAGGTGATAATACTAGGCTACGAGAATTAGTGTCTGTAAAGCAGCTTGCCAATTTAAGAGCCAGGTATTATTAGAACTAAAAATGCATTAAGCATTTCAGGTATAGCGGCAGCGGTGTAGTGAAGACATTTCCTACATCAAAAGAAGGGTTTTTCCAGGTAGTTAATCCCTCCCTCCAAGAAGCAATAGCTAGTTTGAGGGAAGAATTCTAGCTGCATCTACTGCAGGGGTTAGGTCAACCTAACCACAGCACTCAGGGTGGGAAATTTTTCACCACCTTGAGATCTAATTTTTATGTGTAGACCACCTTCTTCTTTGATGTTGCAAGTGCCAAGAATGGTGCTAGACTCACTTGGTCCTTGTGCGGTGACAGCATAAAGACATGGTTGTAGCTGGCTCCTATGAATAGGAACCATTTTCCCACATCACACTATATAATACAGAACCTGTGTGTATTTGTATTAAAGTGCTCTGCTGAAGAGCCAGGAAGTTGTGCAGAAAGATTTCAGAGAGATTCCATAGGACAGTGAGTTAGGAGCTGGAGTTACACATTGCTCTGCAGCAATGTTCACATTTATTCTCATTAATCCTCCACATCAGTCACATACTACTTATGCAGATGTTAACAGAATCCATCTTAGTCATGGCAGGGCTTGAAGCAGTGGCTTTTAGAGCTAGACAAATATCTCAGTATCTTGGAGATGTAACATACTCAAACCTGCTGAATCAGGTTCAGACAGAGGACATAAAACACTGACAAGCAGGTTACACAGAGTACGTCTACACTACGGGATTATTTCGATTTTACATAAACCGATTTAGTAAAACAGATTGTATAAAATCGAGTGCACGTGGCCACACTAAGCACATTAAATCGGTGGTGTGCGTCCACGGTCCGAGGCTAGCATCGATTTCTGGAGCGTTGCACTGTGGGTAGTTATTCCGTAGCTATCCCATAGTTCCCGCAGTCTCCCCCGCCCCTTGGAATTCTGGGTTGAGATCCCAGTGCCTGATGGGGCAAAAATCATTGTCGCGGGTGGTTCTGGGTAAATGTCGTCAGTCATTTCTTCCTCCAGGGAAGCAACGGCAGACAAGCATTTCGCGTCCTTTTTCCCTGGATTGCCCTGGCAGACGCCATATCATGGCAACCATGGAGCCTGTTTTGCCTCTTGTCACTGTCACCGTATGTGTACTAGATGCCGCTGACAGAGGCGATTCAGCAGCGCTACACAGCAGCATTCATTTGCTTTTGCATGAAAGCAGAGATGGTTATCAGCCATTCTGTACCATCTACCATGCCATTGTAAATTGGCAATGAGATGACGGTTACCAGTCCTTTTGTGCTGTACCATCTGCTGCTGTCATTGGTGCCCCTGGCTGAGATCGGCCGGGGGCGCAAAAGACAAAAATGGGAATGACTCCCCGAGTCAATCCCTCCTTTATGGTATCTAAAAATAGAATCAGTCCTGCCTAGAATATGGGGCAACTGTACTAGAGAACCAGTGTATCAGAGAACCAGAGAGCACAGCCTCTCCGTATCAGATCCCGCAGAAATGATGAGTCGTATGCCATTCACAGGGGGTGCCCCTGCAACAACCCCACCTGTTGATTCCCTCCTCCCCCAGCCTTCCTGGGCTACCGTGGCAGTGTCCCCCATTTGTGTGATGAAGTAATAAAGAATGCAGGAATAAGAAACAGTGACTTGTTAGTGAGATATGAGGGGAAGGCAGCCTCCAGCTGCTATGATAGTCCAGACAGGACATTAAGCAGTGTGGGGGAGAGGAGCCCAGCATCCCACTGCTATGATAGTCCAGGCAGAACAGAATCTTTTCTTTACACATGAAAGGCGGGGGCTGATGGAGCTCAGTCCCCTGTTGCTATGATGAAGATGGTTACCAGCCGTACTGTACCATCTACTGGGAATGATCAGGAGTTTTTTACCCAGGCGCCCCCAGCCGACCTCACAGGAGGCCAGCCAGGAGCACTCACGGGCTGATGATGAGGACGGATACCAGTCCTTTTGCACTGCACCATCTGCCACAAGGCTGATGATGATGATGGATATCAGCCATATTGTACCATCAGCCACCCTTGAGGGGGGGCGAGGATGCTGCCGTTGACTGCTGCAGCATCGCATCTATCAGCAGCATTCAGTAAACATAGGGTGACATTTAAAAGAGTCAAGAGAGGATTTTTTTCCCTTTTACTTCTGGGGGTACGTGAGGGGGGTAAATTGACGAGCTATGCCCTGAACCACCGCCGACAATGTGTTTGACACTACAGGCATTGGGAGCTCAGCCAAGAATGCAAATGCTTTTCGGAGACTGCAGGAACTGTTTGATTCTTTGGCTTTCCGTTACGTTTGTCACGCAGCAGCGTGCTGAGTCCCTGCTGATCGGAGCTCCACACTGGGCAAACAGGAAATGATATTCAAAAGTTCGTGGGGCTTTTCCTGTCTACCTGGCCACTGCATCCGAGTTCTGATTGCTGTCCAGAGCGGTCAGTGGTGCACTGTGGGATACTGCCCGGAGGCCAATACCGTCGATTTGCAGCCACACTAACCCTAATCCGATATGGTAATACCGATATTAGTGCTACTCCTCTCGTTGGGGAGGAGTACAGAAACCAGTTTAAAGAGCCCTTTATATCGATATAAAGGGCCTCTTAGTGTGGACGGGTGTGGCATTAAATCGGTTTAACGCCCTAAAACCTGTTTAAATGCGTAGTGTAGACCAGGCCACAGACACAGTGCTGAACCAGGACAAGCACTAATCAGAAGGAGCTCCAGTACGACCCTGGAAATCATGAAGAAAAAGAGAACCACATAGGGGAATCAGGATACCCTTGAAGAGAATTAGTGAGAGGCTCTTTAAATGGAATAAATGCATAGAAGCCTTCCAAAGCTATAAAAATATCTGCTTTTTAGCTGCTTTATGAGTTCTCAAAATGATAGCCCTTAAAAGCAGATTTTGGGTTTCATCTTCAAAGTGAATGAAGGAAGAAAACAATGTATATGAATGAGAGAGAGACAGGTCTAATTAGAATTTCACTCAACCCCCAGAAATGTCCCAGATAGGTATTTTGTTTGTTTGTTTTAAAGGAAGAGGAAATGTAGGTGAGAAATCAACTCCTAAAATGATAGGCACCTCACCGGTATATTAATAGAAATAATCACATGGGAAGGTAATAACTGGAGTACAGAAGCATCTCATTTTAGAAAATTTTCGTCCACACGGTTCTTCTCACTTCTGCCACACACACACACACTCTTGCCATAGCGCAACCAGCCTTGAAATCAAGATGTTTCAGTGAATGAACTATTTAAAATACAGACTAAAATACAAAATATTTTCCATCGCCTAAGGTGCCAAAGAATTAACTTGTTTTATCTAAAGCACCAGGTGTCAGTGCTTTGTATGCACTTAACTCTGATTACTGCCACTGGTTGACCCCACTGCATACCAATAGACAAATGTAATCACCAGCTAAGGATGCAATACAGGCTTGTTTTTTTAGAGGAGAAGATAGATTGTATGGGGGCTGTGGGGAAAGTGAAGGGGTGCCTGTCTAATAATACCTGCATTGCAGCAGCATAGCAAAGCTTTCAGAACACACATACAGAGATGCGCACGCACACGTACACACACAGTTATTTTTATTTTAGCTGCAAACAGTTTCACGATTGATAGGAAACGATATATATGATTGTTTGGGGAAATGATGCTATTTACCTTAGATAGAAAACAATCAAAAGCCTTCAGAATGAGCCAAGCTTCACAAATGGTCCATTTCTCTGGAGTGGACCGAACCAGAATTCTATACCACAACAGCCTCCTGCACTTTGAAAAGTTTAACTGTACCGTTCCATGACATCTAGAAATGCAAATGTCATGGCTTGTGCCCCAACCCAACATCCCGTCAGAAGGAAAAGGTATTTCTTAAATCATCTAGTTAAAACCTCAGGAAGCTCATAACTGCCTAAACTTGAGAAGTCAGAGCTGTTGTAAAGCATGTACAGCACTACGGCAGGCAGAGCACAATAAAAGCACAGTCTTGTGGCCAGAAATAGGGTCTGAAAGTAGAGACACGTAATGGTCCTGTTGACTGACTGACCCCCCAGGGATCTTAGATAAGTCACTTTACCTCAGTTTCTCCCTCTGTAAAATAGGGTTAATGCATCACTGACTCAGAGGGATATTCTGAGGCTTAATTAGTTGATATTTTAAAAGCGCATTGTGATTCCAGCACGATGCCTGCTCTTGACAGCCTGGTAAAAGCATATTCTATACCAAAGATACGCATTGCAAAATCCAAATGTTCTTGAGAGTAAAACGATGTGCTTTTAAAATATGGGACAGCTTTGTTCCATAGCTGATCTGAGGGAAGTGGGAGATGAGTTAATAGAACCTAAAAAGTTGAAGACTTGGGGGGGGGGGAAATCACAACCCACAATGTCCTCATTTCTCCTAAGTTCAGAAAGAATCTGGTTTCTACAAACACTTAATTGTTGGCCTTTCAAAAGCAAATATCACTGAAGCCTGATTGCATGGGACGGATACTGTATGATGGGAAGTGAGATCCACTGCTTCCCTCATAATTCATCCCTGCTAACTCATTGGTACAGAAAGCCATCTCTCTCTGGAGGTAAAAGAGCTCAGCCCATCAATCCTCAGTGACATTTAGTCTCCAATTATACATCGTTTAATTAAAAACTAGAGGGCTGATCTTACAGCATTGTTATAGATGGAGCACATTTGCAAGATTCCTAACCTTTATTGAAACAAAGATGGGAAGACAGCTCTACTAATTACAGGACTAGACTAGCCACATTGATGGATAATTTGCAGTGGCTTTTACTGGGGACTAGCTACTGTCACAATTGTATCTTTGGGCCTTTTGAGGTTTCCTGTTGAACAAGTATTTAAAATGCTGTATAATGGGGGCACAGCCCCTTCCCCTTATGTGAAAGCTGGCAATTACACAGCTGCAGGCAACATAAAAGGCCTTTTAAAAAATTACACATATGCTTTAATAACACCTCTGCCTTCTGACTGCTTTATGCACCATGTGTTATTTTAACGGCTCTGTTCCTGCAGGGCCATAGCTCAATAATGGGGAGGGGTTGGTGACTGCTGTGGGAAGGGATGGCTCACTCTGCATAATGATTATACTCAGGATATTACAAAGTGAGACAAGCGTGTCAGGGCTGTTCCCTGTCCAAAGCAATTGCTGCCTCCTGAAATTCCTTCTCCTCTCTAAGAAATCTAATTATCAAAAGACAAAGCTGCAGGGGATCTATGAATCTTGTACATGCACTTGCAGTACATAATAACTGCTGTGCAGTTCCTGTTAATTAATGCTGATGATTTGCATTTACATTGGACCTAACTTGATTACACACTTTGTTCCATCATCGGGGGGAGGGAGGGATGTATAATTCCTCCGCTCAGATTGTAGAGATGGATGTGTTGGCCTCCATTGATCACAGTGATATAATTCAGACAGTACAGTACTTTATGTCAGGCCAATGATAAGTTACTTTGGTAACCCTGTGCCATGCTTCTGTCTATCAGTACATTATCCACTTAAGGCCTTAAGATTTCAGTTTGATTTTTCTCCCCTCCCCACACTGCTTTCTCTCTCTCTTTTGGTTGTGGTTGCTGAGCAAAATATTAATGTGAAATATGAATGAAAGTCAGTGAGAGCACTAATAAAAGGATCTCTACTTTTGCAGAAAATACAGTTCCAAGACTATTTTTCATAACAATATCAATAATTAGCACTTCTGTGGTGTATCACAAAGAGTTTACAAAAGTGGTAGATGTGATTATGCCCATTTTGCACACGGAGAAACTAAAGCACAGAAAGCTATGGGAGTCTGACCCTGCACCCACTGAAGTCAATATTGTCACTAACTTCAATGGGTACAGAATCAAGCTATAAGTGACTTGCCAAAGTTTCCAAAGTAAGTCAGTGGCAGGGCTGAACACAGAAGCCAGTTTTCCTGATTCTCACTCTCATCACAACCTATTGTAAGGATTATGCTGCAGGTAAGTTATTACAATATGTGGCTCTTTAGCATACAATATTAGACATGGAGGGAAGTGCTATATATTTTAATGCAATGGCTACTGTTCTCTTCTCCTTTCCTTGTGTTACTTCTTCATTACCCTGTGCAATACGTTACACTTACTGTTCATCTTATAGGACAGAATTTGAACGTAAGCTATATTTCTATTTCCATTTAATATTGTGTTAAATTTTGATTTCCAAATTCCCTAGAGAAGACAGTGTCACCTTCTAACTTTTCTTCACGTGATATTTGAATGTTAAAATACTCTCCAGGCAGAAGTTCAGACTGCAGTAGCTATGCCCCTAAACCAAACTCCCAGGACTTTAGACATGAGTCACAGTTAGCGATAGCTGCACCTTTGACCCCTCTCAGGTCTCTCAGCAGGTAATAGGGGCTGTGCCATCATCTCTCTCCGGGTGAAATCCTGCAATTCTCCCACTCTCAGACCAGGTCCCCAGGCTACAGCCCTCTGTGTCACCCATGATTTCTCAGCAGGGCCAACTACGATCATCACCTGCAAATCCTACCTTTGGGACTGTGACCAGTGAAGAATAGAGTGAGTCCAAAGCAGCCTTCTTAAAACAAAGCATTGTTTTATCCTAAGAGTAACATAACCTAACAAGAGAAAAGGATTTTAAAACCACAGGCAATATGCTTGTCTATCCTACCTAAAGGCCTATCTTACCCTCCTGACCTCAGTGTATAAATATCAAACGGCTCCCCAATAATCTCTGCTCCAGTCTCTCCCATAACTATCTGGCCTCTGTGTCTTTAAAAAAAAAAAAACCCTTCCCCACTCCCAAGGCTTTGATCTTCCCCCACCCTAACTGCTGAAGTTCAGACATTTCTGAAGAAACCTGTTTAGCAAGCCCCGTAGGAGGAGGTTGTTGTATTAGATGGAATATATGGGCCCAAAGAGTCACAGATGTTAACTTAACCCTATCAGGCTCCAATATTAAACGGTGTTAAAGTTCAGGGTTTGATATACAGAGATATACAGCCTGCTTAGTACCACGCTAAATACCTCATTAAAAATCCTTTTGTGAAAAAACAAAACCTTTGATTAAAGAGAGAGAGAGAAAAAAGTTAAAGCATTTGAACTGAAAGTATTAAGTACGGCTTTCATTTTAACAACATCCCTCGTTCCCTTTCCCTTTAACTGCAGAGAGCTTTTAGAAGGAAAAAAACCCAACCCTTATTTGCAAGTCTCAGATGGTAATAACTGTCATTTTGGGGGGGAAAGAGAAGACATTAGCTGAGATAGACTGGAGCTGTTAAAGTTTGATCCCAGTTTCTAGAAGACGAAACAAGACAAACACACAAAAGGGGAAAGAAAAGAACAGCAAAGCGAAAATGCAGCTTCTGTCTCTGGGGTTGACTCTCACTTGCAGCCTGGCTGGTGGAAAAACACAGGTACCGCACACGGCCTTATCAACCACTCTGAGACCTGGCAAATGCGTATCAGTGTCGGGACGTTTGTCTGTCTCTCTGGTCACATATTTACAACAATGTTTCAAAATACGCAGAAGGGGTGGGGAAAGGAAAGAGATAAGGAAAGAAGAGAAGGGTGTGGAAGGACAAGAGGGAGGAAGAGGAGCAGTGTAACTAGGTCTCACATCCCAGGTGGAAATCAGGATTAGCCAGAGCATTGGAGGTGGTGGTGTCATCTCCCAGTCTGGGATCTCTGGATGATGATGAGGAGGATGATGAACACATGATGATGAGGGATGGTGGGGGGGATGGTGGGCTGCTGGTGGTGGTTCGTGTGGAGCCTTTTCCATCCCTTTTCTTTCAGTCTCTGCTCATCCCCATTCTCCCTCTTTCTCTCCCTTTTGAGAATCCCAAAGGGAGAACAGAACAGCCTGACCTCTCATTATTTTCTCCACCAATTAGGCCTAATTTCTGACACGTCAGTTTTTTCACCCTCAATTTTTGGTCCCAAATTTTTTTTGCTTTCATCCATTGTGCATCAACTGCATCATCTGTTGACAGTCCTTGATTGATTTTTGATCTCTTTTCTCTTTTTTTTTGTTTCTCCATCTCTCATTATGGTTATAGTTATATATATATATATTATTTTGTGTTTGTGTATGAAATTTATCACATTAGGGTCACAATAGCATCACATTCAAACATCCATCACAGAGCATCACAAATGGAGATGTTGTAGGAGATGATGTTGTAGGAGATGTACATGTCATCTACATGCTATTTTATTTACCTACTTATTTAATTAATAAACACTAATACAACAACACAACACAATAACAACAATAATAATCATAATATAATATATAATATTCATAAAATAATCGCAGCTCTCATGTCTCCCCTCTTCTTAGAGCCTTTGCAGCTCAAAGTTTGCAGCTCTCTAGTAAGTCTAGTGTTGTCAGTAGGTTTTTCACTTTATGTTTTTGTTTTTTTTTTTTTTTTTCTTTACTTTCTTTCTAAAAAAAAATTTAAAAAAAAAAACTTTTTTGAAAAAAATTGAAAATGAAATTTGAATTCACAATATAGCTGCGTGGTGCCTTAGGTGTGTTGTATGCTTGCCTTGCCTTATGCCTCTTCTCTATGATGCCTGATGGCTGATGATGGCTGGCCTAGATCGCCCATGCTGCTTTGAGTGAGAAGAGAAGAGAGGAGAGAGAAAATGTAATACACCCAGAGGAGAAATGGGGAGGAGGGGGCATGAGCATAATTCCATCTATGACCATGGGCATGGCAGCATTGCCAAATTAACATTTTTTCAGTTTTTATTTTGTGTTCAAAATTTTTTCTCAAAATTTTTTTTTTTTTTTTTTTGGGGGGGCGGGGGGCTTAAAAAGAAACAATCTCTAATATCTAATCTCTTCTTTTTTTTTTTTTCAAAAAGTCAGTCAAAGCATGAGTGAGTGGTGAGTTATTGACTGTTACATCCTTTGGGGCATTTGGGGCATCTTTTATCTTGAGAGCTTTACATTTTGCTTGCTGCAGCACCACTACAGGCACTGCAAACAGCAGCATACACCAGAGTGCTGCACCTTAATTCCCCTGTTTGGAAACTAAAAGGTTCATTGTTTGCATTAATGAAGAGGACTAAGTTAACATGAACTAGGAACCTTTTAATTCGCGACGCAGTGTAGTTACAGTGCAGAATTTTGGTGCAAACTACAATTCACACTCCTGTAGTCCAAACTGCAGGGTAGTGTAGACACAAGTGCTGTACAAATTCAGGCTAACACACAGCAGCCCAGATCCTAATTGGGGCTGATAGATGTTACCACATTAAAGCAATGATAACAGTATATGAATGGTGGCTGGGTCTGCCTACAAAGAGCCTAAAGGAACTGGACACCCCAATTCCACTAACTCTCAATGGGAACTGAGTGGCTAAATTAGGTCCCTTTGAAAATCCCACTCTAATTTGCTATCTATGAGTTGTCCCTGCTTGTGAAGTAAGCACTTCTCTGAAAGCCTAGGAAAAATATTCAAGCTTCTCTACTTACTTGTCAGGCTTCTTGGCAAGTCGCTCTGAAACCGGTCCAGATGCCAAGCATTTGATTCTAAAAATCAGTACTTCAGACAAGACGTCATTAAAACACAACAAAGCTCTGTTCATTATGCAAATTATTTCCCATAGTTTAGCTCAACTTGGAAGTGATTTTTTTATTGTGCATTCCACAACCCCAAACCATCACTTACTGCTTTACTTGGTTTGCTGTTTGCAACATTGTTGCAGCCATGTTGATCCTAGGATAGGAGACAGACGAGGTGGGTGAGGTAATATCTTTCACTGGACCAACTTCTGCTTGACACATTTCAAAACTAGCCATACCTATCTGGCTGAATTATACCTGGATTTGGAAGCACAATCACAAATTCATATTTATGCTTATTAAGGTCTGTGATGGTTAGGGGGCTAGCTGACTCCTGTCTGGTCTCCTGAGTGCACCTCCTCAAGTCTCAAGCCTTGTGCCTTTACCTAGCCTGAGGTGGAATTATATAGTTCTCCCACTCACAGACCAGCCCTGGGCTACAGTGTCTGATGTATCCACTGTTCTGATCCCACAAGTCTAACTGAGTTTGGACACATGTTGTTCTTCCCTACTGGAGTCTTTAACCAGTGGTACACAGTGATCAGGCAGCCTTCTTAAAACCAAAGTATTGCTTATTTTAGAAGTAGGAACAAAAGTTTTCAGAGGGAAAAAAAAGAAAATAACCTTCGGATATATCTATCTTACCTTAGTCCTGCCTTGAGTGCAGGGGACTGGACTAGATGACCTCTCGAGGTCCCTTCCAGTTCTATGATTCTACCTAACACCCTTCCACCCTTTGATGGTGACCCACGTAGGCCTAATTTCTTCTTCAGACACCAGCTGCATGGTGACACATGTTGCCATTTGGATCCCGGAACTACTATCCCCCATCTCAAGAGAGCTTTTTTTTTAAAAAAAAACCTGCCATGGTTCTTTTGATCTCCTGTGTCTGCAGGCCCTTTCCTGTTCTGGTTTAACAATTCAAGTGTTTACAGACAGTGAGCTTATTTTGTGCCATTCTTTTCCTTCCTGACTGTTCTTCCAGATGTCCTCTGTTGATTTAAACCACTATAGTCATACAGAAAACACTTCAATAACCAGTCCAACATATGGTTTTCATAAATTATTAGAGACAGCCCCATATCTGTCACAAGGTCTACACAACCAAACCTTCAAACCACCACCATTTCTGGTGACATATCAATCTGTACAATTTCCCCCTGTGATGTTGACAGATCGGGTAAGATCAGAGCCCTTGGGCAATTCACTGGTGGGTGAACTACAAAGGAGTGTTAAAAGGTACTGTTGTGCATCTAGACAATTCATTTGTCAAAATAGATGTTAATTGTATTTGTCTTCATTTACCTACATCCTGTTTGATGTATACTCGTGTAACTAAATTAACCTGTTGTTGCTATATCCTTTTTTATGTCCTGTAACTCGGATTAGCTGCACATTAAGAATACAACTCTACTTAGTTAACATTAGGTCAAAAGGCCTGTATTTAGTGTTTAGATGTGAATGTACTTAATATGTAGATGATATGAAAGCTAATGAAGAATTGTTTCTGGCTATCCCATTATGTACTCTCCGGTAATTAAATAACCTTAATTTAAAGTGTGTTAGTTTTAAGATAAGAATGTATTTGATATGAAAGCTTCATGAAAACTGCCTTAGAACTGTAACTGAGGAAGCATCCTGTCTTCAAAGCAAGATTCCTTGGTTTAACAATGGAGAGTCACAAACTGTCTACATTGCCTGTTCTTCATCAGAAGAAAATGCATGCTGTTATAAAAACACCTGCCAGATTGCTTTCCAGAGAAAATGGCTATAAGAAGAAAATCCTTTGGAGTGATCTATTTGGATGCTGTCAGGGAGCGTTCCAGATTCAAGACAGAGATCCCCAAACCAAAACCATTTTGCGGCAGCCCTGAGAGACTTATGGAGAAGTAAACAGATACACCATCTCTGCCATCAGATTGGACTTACAAACTTTGATTTGTCTGTAATGTATTTTACCTGCTTTAATTTCTCAACAACTCTTCTTTCTTTTCATAGCTAATAAATCTTTAATTTAGTTTACTAAAGAAAAATTGGCTTCAGTGTTGTCTTTGGTGAGATCCGTCGTGTACCGTGACCTGCAGGGGCAGCTCCAGGCCCCAGCACGCCAAGCACTCTGCCAGTTGCCAGGAGGGTGGCAGGCAGGCAGCCTTCGGCGGCATGCCTGCGGAGGAGCCGCGGGACCAGCGGACCCTCTGCAGGCACGCCTGCGGTAGGTCCACCGGAGCCGCGGGACCGGCGACCGGCAGAGCGCCCCCCACGGCATGCCGCCGTGCTTGGAGTGGCGAAATGTCTACAGCCGCCCCTGTTGACCTGGGGTAAGCAACTGGCCCTTTGGGGCTGGCAGAACCTAATGTGTAGTGCAGGGGTAGGCAACCTATGGCACGGGTGCCGAAGGCGGCATGCGAGCTGATTTTCAGTGGCACTCACACTGCCCAGGTCCTGGCCACCGGTCCGGGGGGGTTCTGCATTTTAATTTAATTTTAAATGAAGCTTCTTAAACATTTTTAAAACCTTATTTACTTTACATACAACAATAATTTAGTTATATATTATAGACTTATAGAAAGAGATCTTCTAAAAATGTTAAAATGTATTACTGGCACGTGAAACCTTAAATTAGAGTGAATAAATGAAGACTCGGCACAACACTTCTGAAAGGTTGCCAACCCCTGGTGTAGTGTTTTGGGTTTTAATAACCTTTCATCATAAAGTCCAATCTGTCTGGGTGGTAAAGTGGAGGCCTGAGAGTTTAAGTTGTACTGTCTGTGGCTCCATGGTAAAATTAATGTAGTGCTCCAGGAGTGCACATTTGTTTCTGGTTTGGTAAAATCTAATTATAGAATATACCACCACCACTTTGGGTGTGTCTGCCAGTTTTCTGACAGTCTGACCTGTGACTGGCACTCACAGCTGTGACCCATTCCAGGCACCACAATACCCCCCACTCCAATTACTTTAATTGGAACTTTCAAAGATACTTAGTCTTTCAGCACTGGACCCACCATTCTGAACAACAGGAACAGACTTTCCTTTGCTTAGCTCAAGAGAGTTGCTCTAAGTGATGAACTCAGGCTAGCCCTAGAAAGATGTTATTAATTCAATTTTTAAATAAAGGACATTGTGTTCACATTAGGAGCAGTAAAAAAACAGGACTATCCATAAGGGTTGCAACAGATCCCTTACCAGGATACTAACTCATAACTCCTTCTGCTTCAAGTCAGCTCAGATTTCATGCAAAGTACACAGCCAAGTCAAGCAATATAGAATCATAGACTTTAAGGTCAGAAGGGACCATTATGATCATCTAGTCTGACCTCCTGCACAACGCAGGCCACAGAATCTCACCTACCCACTCCTGTATCAAACCTGTGTCTGAGCCACTGAAATCCTCAAATCACAGTTTAAAGACCTCAAGGTGAAGAGAATCCTCCAGCAAGTGACCCATGCCCCACACTGCAGAGGAAGGCGAAAAAAACCCAGGGCCTCTGCCAATCTGCCCTGCAGGAAAATTCCTTCCCAACCCCAAATATGGCGATCAGCTAAACCCTGAGCATGTGGGCAAGCCTCACCAGCCAGCACCCAGGAAAGAATTCTCTGCAGTAACTCAGATCCCACCCCATCTAACATTCCATCACAGGCCTCATGTAACTTAAAAATCAGTATTTATCAACAAGGTTACCATAGGTTAATAGGTATAAAGAACCCATTACAAATATCTTGTTCTATATCCTTTTGACTGGCATTACGGATTTGTGACTTCACTATCAGCCGAGCTCAATCATGATAAGTGGAATGAAAATTGTGCCAGCTAATCTTAAAATGGAGCTTTCAGACAACAGTAAAAATTATATTTGCTTTGATCTTTGATGGGCTGAGATAGTGAGATTTCTTTGCTGTCAATACAGCTGTTGTTGTGGGAGAACAAGGATATTTGTGTCCAATGTGCCTATCTTCCAAAATAAAATATATAAATATTTCCCTTTCATCTTTCCCCCATGATAGGGATTATGCTCTGGATGCCGTAGAATCACTGAAGCAAGTTGTCAATGATGTTTGAAATGAAACACTCCTGTCCAGTGCACAGAGGGAATGCAAACAGCAGTCTGTCTAATCATGGTTGTGCAGTGATATTTTCTGTAATATTCTATCCAGACAACCAGAAAAGGCCAAACAAAAAGGCCCCCTTCAAAAGAGGAAAACTGAACCCAATGCCATTTTAGGAGCAGCTCCTATATAGATCATTATGAACCTGTTTCACTCGTGTATTGTACCTTATGCTGTCACATACAGCCATCCATATCAGAACCAGCAGCACCCAGCTTTGCACAGGTGCAAATGACTGCATGCAGGGCAGGGCAGGGGAAAAAACTCCCCTCATGGCCCAATTCTGATATACCAGTCCTGCACTCAGTGCAGAAATGAAGGTGGCAGGAGATGTAAGCCACTTTGCAACACCATATTCTGGACCCTAGTTTAACTCCTAGTTTAAGGTCCTGCCTAGTTTAACTCCTAACTGAAGTCTCATAAGGAGCTAAGAGAAGGAGAATATGAAAGGCAGTTCATACCTAGATTGCGGCAGTGATCTGGCAATGCCCTCTCTCCACCCTGTCCCACTTCTTTCCCTTCCCAACTTCACCCTAAGGAGGGATTGGGAGGAAGTGGACATGGTGAGGGGTCATTTCTGCCCCCCTTTATGCCAACAAAGCATCATAAAGGAGCTGGAGGAGGGGAAAATGTCTTTATTTGGAGGTCTCTCTTTTATCTTCTCATTTCGGGTACTTCACCCACTGCTACTAGCTCTTTGGAGGCAAGATCTTTCATTTCATCCACAGAAATTGCCGGATCAGAACTTAAAAGAAAAAAAAGGAAAAAAAAGTCAGGTACCATGGACCCAATCCTGGGCCCTTTGCCGTCAATGGGAACAGGATTAGTCTCCATACGGTGCAGCTGGCACAGCCCTATTTGCCTCACTGATGCTTTCCCCAAACAGACACCCTGGAACAGAAGGTTCTGCTAAACTGAACTTTTCGTTACAAGCATGTCTGAGAGCACAGTTTGTAACTTCAGCCCACGGCGCTCCCACGCAGGCCACCTATTTGTTCAGAGTTTAACTGAGAAACAAACGTCAAGTTTGTTTGTTTTTTTAATCATTTCTCTGTGCCAGCAATTGAAAAAACTTGGAACATAAGTGCTAGCTGCTATTGGGAAGGGAAAAGGGCAGCTTCATATGCTTTAAATAGTTTTTCATTGGCCTTTATGCAATAACATACCCATTAGAGATAAGTGATCCCTTATCCAAGGCATGAGGCTAACCTGAGAACACATTTTATTAACTATTATATTGCCATCAATCTGGGGAGAAGAGAAGTGTGAGGGGTGGGGAAATCAGCTCAAATAATGCCAGTACTGTAGTGATGGATCTAGATGTGGTTTTATTTTTCTTCCTGCCTTGTGATATAATCAGTTTCATGTCGAACAGGAAGGTAACATGGGTCAAACCTTGAAGGACTGAATGTATCAAATCTGTGTTAGACAGGGGAACGAGTTATAGGCTTTTCCTAAACTGTCTTCTTTGCACTATGGTTACTTATGGCTAATCATGATCCTAATTATATATAGTGTCTTTCATTTAGAAGCATTCCAGAATGCTTTGCAAACTTTACCAAGATATTTGCAAGTATTGTAAGAATCACTAGTGAAGTGCAACTACCTCTACAGCAAAGCACAGCAGCTATTAACAGTGCCCAGCTGTTATGTCTTTGCTCTCCTTGCAGCACTGGTAATAGTAGGAAACGACACGGGCACGGTTGGGTTCCAAATAACCAAGCTCACTGACTACATACAAGGTCCATGTCTCTCTCTCTCTATACACTATCTGTTAGGACCTGGTGATTTCTACAATATAAGACTGGGCGGTCCACTAGAGGGCTCCCAAACTATCAGGGCTTCCAATTCCTATACAACAGCAAAACTATCAAAAACTTGAGAACAGAAGATATTCTCTCTCTTATTCCTCATGAGACTACAAGGAGAATGTTAAGTAGGCAGGATAGATCACACACTGAAATTTTATCAGGTTAACATTGAGGCTGTGAGATGAGTGATTCCTTCCCCTCCACCCCCCCTTTTTTAACCATTTCATTTTTAGCCAAATTTGGAGTTTCCTCACTTTGACAAAATGGTTACTTTACATTCATTAGAATATCAAGGTTGGAAGGGACATCTAGCCCAACCCCCTGCTCAAAGCAGGACCAATCCCCAATTAAATCTCAAAACGGCCCCCTCAAGGACTGAGCTCACAACCCAGGGTTTAGGAGGCCAATGCTCAAACCACTGAGCTATCCCTCACATTCTCGTATTACCCATATGTTACTTTCACTCAAACTGGTCCACCAATTTTTTTGAACTATATTTAGATAATGTAACAAGCAAAATAGGATCATTTTTTAATTCATGATGAAATTTAAAAAAAAAACCCTCACTTCTTGAATTTCAAGTAGTTTGGCACTCATTATAAACAGTTCCAAAAGTGACAGAAAGTTTTTTGTTTGTTTGATTTTTAAACAGTCACCAGTGATCAACATTGCAATATTACATTTCATCCAATGGATGATACAGCCAGCCATGCAGTATGCCAGAATGCCACGCTGGGGCAATGATTCAGTACTGACTCAAAGAGAAAAATCATTGAACATATAAAAAGAATGGAGTTTTTCATAAGAAAAAAAAGTTGGTCTGAAAATAATAAGTAGGAAAAAGGTATAAATATCAATCGACTCAGAAAGATCACATATAGCCAGTCAAATATTCTTTAACAGAATTTAAAACATCAATAAATCCAATCCTGTCCCTCTCACATGCTAGTAGAACATAAGCAGCTTGAGTAAAGATTCTGAACATTATTTGTATCCTAACTTTGATTCATGCACAGCTGATTGGAAATAATACTTGCTTTTGGAACTCTCAACATCTGAATATATTTTAAGCTAACATGCCTAGGGTTGTTTTTTTGTTAAATGTTTGAAAATTATTTTTTTAAGTATCCAAGATAAACACACAAGTTCTCTCCACTTTTTGTCTATAAATTTCTTCTCTGGTGCTGGGACTCAGAAAACAACTGTAAACAGCCAGACAAATGAAGTCAGAAATCAACAATGCAAAGAAAGGCATATATAGGAAAGCCATTACAGGGCGGAAGGCAACGAGAGACCTAGGCATTTGTATCAGAGTTTGACTAATGGAACTTTGAAATAGGGCAAAAATAGAAGGAGAAGCAGGGGAAGGCTAACCACCAATGCAGATGATAAAAAGAACCTTCACTGAAGATGATTACACAGCAGTAGTTCAGACACCACTCTGAGCCCACAGGCCCCTGCAAAATGTCTAAATCAATGTACACTTTGTTTTTACACTTGTGCTTCACCAAATCATCTATTAGAAATGAATAGAAACCACTGTATTGTGCTCTGAGTCACACAACGCATCCTGGTTTTAATCTCACCTCTAGGTACAGATAAGGTTTAGGAAAATCAAGAGGCTTGGTGGTTTTTATATGGCATATTGTTGCTGGCAATCATGGAAGTAATAACATCCTAGTATTTCACAGTCTTCAGTATGCTGGGTCTCGTTGGCAGAGATGAGAGTGAAGCAGAAAGGAGTGATGCACAGAATGAATCTTGCAAATGAAAAGCAAGGTCTTAAAATTTTAAAGTTGGGATTTTAATTAAGAATTCCAAATAAAGTCAATTTGTTTTTACAACCCCCAAGGGACTTACTCTATCCTACCATTGCCTATTCTTCTGCTCACAGTCTGTTCCAGCACAGGCTGGATAACGTGCAAAAGTGAGCTCAGTCTTGTGCAAAGCTGCCACTATCTGAAACAGCTTCCCACTCTCTATTTCTAGGGCTTGTTCACAATACCACTTCTGTCACTCAGGGGTGTGAATAAGCCACCCCTGAACGATGTACGTTACACTGACCTAAGCGCTGGCGTGGACAGCTCTATGTCGGCAGGAGAGCTTCTCCTGCCGACACAGCTACCTCCCCTCACTGAGATGGTTTTATTATACCAATGGGAGAGCTCTCAAATACACATATTGTTATGAGCTGGCTTAAACCTTGTTATGGGTTGAGTTAAAACCTCATTGAAACTGATATGTGAGCATGCCCTTCACCTAATATAGTTGTAAGACACAGCTAAGGGGCCTCACCTAAAACAAGGCATAATAGAATCTTCCCAGAAACCAGGACCATGTGGGTGGAGGGTCCCACGGGACATTATTTTGATCAGGTAGGTGGCTGCGTCACTGGGTGTGGAAAAAGTCTAGCTGGTGGGGTGACTAGAAACAGAGAGAGAACTGAGGCAGAGCAAGAAAGCTAAGCAGGAGCCTGTAAGCACAAGAGACTGCTTCTGGCTAAGGAGGCTTGGGGCTGTACATTAAGAAATTGCTTCTTTTGTTCTTGATTCCTCCTGCATTTGAAGAAGCAGAACTTTGTACGTTCCTTGTAAATGAACAAGATGGCATAAAAAAACAAACAAACAAACAAACAAAAAAACAGATTTCATCACTTTCTACTCCCAACTGGAACAACCTGCAGGGCCCCAACTTTGACTAGCCATTTGGGTCAAAAAGAGGTAACGAGATCTTTCTCCTCTTCTTAACTATTTTCCCCTCCCTCTAGTTATTTCTCTCACATAAGCATTTTGGGCATCTGTATGAAAAAAAGTTATACACCAAATGCAACTTTATTATATTGGAAAAGTAAGTTTCTGAATTTCTAATTAATTTCTCTAATTTTTAACACATACAGGCAGTTTAAACTGATAAACACTTAGCTTGCATAGGCCCAGATTGAACAAGCACTTAAACTCAGTTAAGTGTTTTGTTAAATTGGGACAGGGCCCAACTTCAATGGATACAAGGTACAAGTGGTTGTCTTCTTTTACAGGGCCTAATTCGGAGAAGTTTTAAGCACGCATGGACTCATGTCTACTGAAACAATGTACTAAGCAGTTTTGTTCCTCTTCAAGACTTCCCCATCCCCAATGTTGGCCTGATTTGGGGTGACAATTGTTGCCTGTAAAACACCTAGACTGCCTTTAGCTTTTTTCTTTTCTTCCTTCACATAGTCCTTCCTGATTACTGGACCGGATGCATCAATGAGATAATGACAAGAATGTTCTTTGGTTTTGAAGCTGAATGAGTAAACAACATTCCTATTTATTATTTATCTGCTTTCAAATCCTCATGAATACCTCCAGTGATAATTACCTAATTTCTATCAATTTATTTCTAGGTAACCATCACACACAAAATGGACCATACATAATAGCACAATTCAATATTTATGAAGTGATTCTTTTTTATGAACATATAGAGACTCAGTAATTACAACTAGAGCTATGCTTTAAAATTCCACAGTGGAAACAAACTGAATAGAAATAATGTTGCTTTGTTAGAACTTAAAGTTATCCTGCCAGCTGAAAACACTGTAATTAAGATAAATAAATAAATAAACACAACAGATGTAGTTATCTTGTCGCCTGCATGCTGCCAGCTGGGATTCATAAAGTCGCCTGGAATTAATTCTGCAGAGGAGGTCTTTCCATGAAGAAAGTTCTGACACTGCCTTTTTGCCATGTTCTTCTCTATGAACCAACAGCAACAGTGCCCCAGGTTGACTTGGGATGGGAAAGAGGCAGTTTCTCCAACAGCCAGGTCCCAAGCTACCAAAGGCTTTAGAGATGGTCACCAACATCTTCAATTGCACTGAAAATTGAATAGACAGCCAGGTCAGAGCATGAAGCACTGGCGATTCATGCTCATATCGGCTCACTCATTGTAGAGATAGGCAGTAGCATTCTGGATGATGTTCAAGGGTTGCCCTTCACAGAGTTCACTGAAGTTATCAATGCGTGAGGTGACGAATGCATAAACAACTGTCAGACCTTTCAGCTGATCAGACCTTGAAGGCAACATTTTGAGTGTTTTGAGCTATCTGACTCCTCATTTCACCTACTGCTTTAATAATGCATCAATTAAGGGGTGAATGTTCACAGCAGTGTCTGGAAAAGGTTGGAGGATTCATGCATTTCAACATTTAAGGCCTCTTGACCCTTATGAAAAGGAGAATGCTCTACTATGCAAAATAGGGTATTTTAAAAAAAACATCCTACAAACCTCCATAGCAGGCAGGGCCGGCTCCAGACCCCAGCGCGCCAAGCGCGCGCTTGGGGCAGCATTTTGCCGGCAGTGCAGCAGGCGGGTCCGGCGGACCTTCCGCAGTCATGCCTGCGGGAGGTCCACCGGAGCCGCGGGACCAGCGAACCCTCCGCAGCTGCAGGAGGTCCAGTGGAGCCGCGGGACCAGCAGACCCTCCGCAGTCATGCCTGCGGGAGGTCCGCTGGTCCCACAGCTCCGGTGCACCTCCCACAGGCATGACTGCTTGGGGCGGCCAAATTCCTAGAGCCGCCCCTGATAGCAGGCATAGAATTCTTTATTACATTCTTTAGGGTGGTTTAAACATTTGATAGAAAAGTTACCTCTTTACTGTAAAACCTATAGAATTTAATAATTTTAATGTAATTATTGTTTTCATATCACCAATTCATAGATAAGGCTAGAAGAAACCATTGTGATCTCATCTGATTTGCATAACACAGGCCACAGGACCCCCGCAAATTAATTCCAGTTTGAACTACAGCCTATCTTTTAGAAAAACATGCAATTTTAATTTAAAAATTTCCAGTGATGGAGAGTCCACCACAGCCCTTGGTAGGGTGTTCCAATGGTCAACTATCCTCATGGTTAAAAATGTCGAGTCTGAATTTTTCTAGCTTCAACCATTGCCTCTTGTTAAACCTTTGTCTGCTAGGCTAAAAAGCCACCTATTATCAAACACAGAGGCAGTTATGGGGTGATTTGATCATCGTCTATAATCTTTTCTCTATTAATCTAAGCACATTGATTGACACAAGGAGCTCACTCTCTGAACCCTCTCCAATTTATTAACATCCTTCTTGAATTGTTGACACAAGCACTAGACACAGTATAACAGCAACGGTCGCACCAGTGCCAAATACAGAGGTAGAATAACCTCCCTATTTCTATTTGATATGTCCTTGTTTACACATCTAAGGATTGTGTTAACCCTTTTGACTACAGCATCTCACCAGGAGCTCATGTTCAGCTGACTATCCATCATGACCCCCAAGTCCTTTTCGGATTCAAAGCCCCCCAGGAAAAAGTATCCTGTCCTGTAAGTTCAATTCAGTTCTATGAGGCTTTTCCATAAGGGATCATTCAATAAATTTAAGTCATCTGTGACACTGTAGTAAAACGAAGGATGGCAGCCGAATCACCCCAATTTTGACTGCATTAGCTGATAACAAGATCAGCGTATGGTAACAAAATAATGATAATTTGCAGATGAAAGTGGGGGAAAAAACAAAAATAGCAGGAAATGTTCAATGAATAATAGCATTGTATAACTGCAGTGATAAACAGCTAAGTGTTTTGAATAAAGACATCACCAAATTGCACTAATAAAATCTATATATTTGCATATGATCCCAGTTCAGTTCTACCATGTTGTTTCTTGCTCCCATCACTGCCTGTCACACCAAATCAGGGTATCACCAAAACTATTTCAGACATCAATCTTAAATCTTATGTAAAGCTTGGTGGTCTGACTGCATTTTTTTAAAGTGTTGGATAAAAAAGGCATGGGAAAAGGTTCAAGCTACTCTTCCATTTGACAAGTGATGTTAATCAGCGCTTAACATTTAAATGTCTTTTTTAAATAAACAGATGAGAGGAAGCTATCAAAGTAAACATTCAGCTTGCGTGTGTGAAAACATGGCATGGGGAAAGAGGTGGACACTGAATGAGTTAGCAGCTGCTTCTTGTTGCATGCAGTTCAGACTATTTTGGAGTATGTCTAGTGTTGGGGGAAAAATTAAATACCTAGGCCGTAAACTGAATAACGCACCTTAACATGCAACAGGAAAAATGACTGACAAGGCTTTTTAATGATTTACAAGCATTGTGCTAAACTTTGAGATACCATGGGGAGGGTGATCCAAAACCAGGCAGTAAAAGAACAGATATCGAATAAAATAAAGATGACTCACAGGGCGGAATATATGCCCTTAGAAAGTGCATTAGACTCACACAGTAGACAAAAAGGGAACATTAGGAGACCATAACATGACCCGCTGCAGCCCTCTGAGGGATTGGCTCTCTTCTCTCTCCCTCCAAGCTCATTATTACAGCACTAAAACCATCCTCTCTCATAGTCATTTGTGCAAGAAAAATGGCAGTGCCCCACTCTGTAGTCACTCAGTGTTAAAATCTAGAACTGCTACAACTATCTCTGACTGAAATTAGACGAAGGTTTCTAACCATTAGAGGAGTGAAGTTCTGGAACAGCCTTCCAAGGGGAGTAGTGGGGGCAAAAGACATATCTGGCTTTAAGACTAAGCTTGATAAGTTTACGGAGGGGATGGTATGATGGGATAGCCTAATTTTGGCAATTAATTTGGCAATTGATCTTTGATTATCAGCAGGTAAGTATGCCCAGTGGTCTATGATGGGATGTTATATGGGATGGGATCTGAGTTACTACAGAGAATTCTTTCCTGGGTGCTGGCTGGTGAGTCTTGCCCACATGCTCAGGGTTTAACTGATTGCCATATTTGGGGTTGGGAAGGAATTTTCCTCCAGGGCAGATTGGCAGAGGCCCTGGAGGTTTTTCGCCTTCCTCTGCAGCATGGGGCACGGGTCACTTGCTGGAGGATGCTCTGCACCTTGAGGTCTTCAAACCACAATTTGAGGACTTCAATAACTCAGACATAGGTTAGGGGTTTGTTATTGAAGTGGATGGGTAAGATTCTGTGGCCTGCATTGTGCAGGAGGTCAGACTAGATGATCATAATGGTCCCTTCTGACCTTAAAGTCTATGAGTCTATGAGACTGGATGTAATATGGAAGCTATTAGTAAGAGAAATGAATTGGGAAATAGCTATAATAAGCACATGACCAAAAATAAAATATAAAGAGGAGATTCCCTCCAAAAGGAAGGGCAGCCATAGCACAGTATTTCTGTTCCTTAAGCATAGTGGGAGCCACTGCAATTCCTTTATATGGTTTTCTTGCATGACTGGCAGTGGTTAAAAAAAAAACAACCCTCAAAAAGTTCATCGTTTGGATCAATATCCCCAAATCCAGCTCTGCCATCCCTGACACCCAACTCCCACCCCCTATCTTGAGCCCTCACGGATGCCACTGAGATACCTCAGAGCACTGGAACAGGAATTGCAATGCTCTTACCATAAACTGAGTGCCAAAGCTATTGCCTCTCCCTGCTATGTGCCACCTTTGGGGCCCAATTCTGCTTGGAGTTCCCTTGACTCCCACGGGGTTGTTGGGATTATTGGTCTTTGTAACCCTCTAGTGGTTGGGCCACAAAGGATTTAAGTGTCTTCTAATGCCATCTTGCTAAGGGAGATGGTCCTTTGGCTTAGGCTGTGTGGGGAGTCATGTTTTTGGATCCAGAGCACTCAGGGTCAACCTCAAGCAGGGTTAGTTACAGCTATAATTTCTGAGTAGTGTCTGGGGTGGAAATGGGTGATGGAAGAAAAGTCCTGAGAATGGGATTAGCAAAAGGAGAGTGAAGATGTATGGAGTACGGAGTCAAAAAGGCTATTCCAGTTACAAGGGAGAGGCACACTAGCAGGTACAGAAACAAAGGGAAATGAACAGGAAGAGCAAAGGGGCCAGGAGAGAAGTAGGGAGCAATCATAGCCCAGACATAAAAAGACAGAAAGGCCGCAGGAGTGCATGTGTCTAAAATTAACTTCACATTTCTCAAAGCTAACAATGAATGAATCCCGCTTCAGTATATTAAATGCCAAGTGTTCAAATGGAGCCTTACCCAAAGGTTCGATGCTGCATTGAACCACCACGGTCATGTATTTGGCTCTGCCATTCTCATGGATTTTTTGAGCTCTTGAAGCTATCAGAGATGCTAAGAGTCAGCAGGTGCAGCACTTAACCCCGCTGTTCATTACACAGGCCCATAAAAGGTTCCAGTAATTGGCATCTGGTTGCCATAACAACCATAAAAAAGGCCCATAAATAGAACATCTTCAACCAGCAGGAAATCATGTGGGCAGAGAAGGTTTAAGAGCCAGCTTGTCTTAAGGTGCATTCTCCTTAAAAAAAAGATATTCATATTCAGCCTAACACAAGTGTAACATTGCCACAGCCATCAATGACTACGCTACTGTCATTACGCTGCAAATTATGGCTACTCTGAACTTTGTGGCAACAGTAGGGAGAGTACTCCAATCCTCCTTCCCCTAGACCACTTGGCCCTAATATTTCAACTAAAAAAAGAAACAGTTCTTAGTATACGGCCTATGAGCCATATATGAGCCATTCAAACTCCATCCAATAGAGAGCAGGCATGGACACGCTTCTTACCCAAAAATGCATTTCCCCTTTGTTTCCTACTGCACAGGGGGATGTAGCAGAAGAAGAGTCCCATTTCTTTGTAAACCAACCCAAGCCACTCAGATTTAAAAGAGGGCAATCACTCAGCTGAGAAAGCAGCAAGAGATTCTCAAGAGTCAAAGCTTTCCTTATGGTACATCCAGCTTCCAGGAGGGAAGAATGTAAGAATGGAGTGAAAGGAAGGTCTCAATGAAGATTAGGATATTCAACTTTTTTTTCTGACAGCTTTGCTTTCTAGACGAAGAGAGGCTCTTAATTATGTGACTGCCTTTTTTATTATTAATTATCATTATTATTAATTTGGTTGTCACAGAAGCAAGACACCATTACACCACACCTCTTACAGTAATCACAAGCATAACAGCTGCATCCAGTCATTAGCATGAGGATCCCCTGAAGGAGGCAAATACTGAATGTGAGGCTATTTCACTTTAAAATACTTTCCAATATAAAGGTTGGTCTGGGATCCTTGCAAACACTACAATGTACACCCATAGATAACAGCATGCATACTTACCATAACTTACACTGCTTCAACTTGACTGTATTCCCTTAACTTGCATCTCTGACACCCTCCCTGCTTCTGAAGGAAGAGGGCAGCAATTATTACTGAGCATACAAAATGGAGGAGTAGGCTTATGCCTATAAGAGAGCTGTGGTATTTGGACCTGTCTGAGTTAGCAGTGAAAGAAAAAATAGCTTATTGACAAGCAGAGCAATCATATGAATTTGAAGAAATGTGGACCACGTTTACTGATCTATTTGGATACAGAATGATCCGACAGCCCAGTAATGCCAGACTTCCATTCCACCTGACCTCTCTGCTTTTTCCCCTCCCTCTTCTCTCCCTCAATCTCTTCCTTCCCTTTATTGCCTATTTGTGTGTGTCTTTTTATTATTCTTGTTACCCCACCCAAACATATTGTCTAATTTTGTATTGCAGGTTGGCAAGTTGTAAAGTTGGGTAATGGCATAATTTTATTGGCTGTCCTATGAAATGTGCAGTATTTGGATAGATATACAAGCTGGGTGTCATTTACCTTTTGTATTTTTATTATCTGCTTCTTTATGAACATTACTTTAAAAATTAATCAGAAAAATATGTAATGAACTCAAAGCCACTTACCTGTGAACATAGGTAGGCTTATGGCCATTAACCTCCTCCCCTTCCCAATTGCCTGTCACACCTACTTGTTGCACTGTAAGCTCTTGATGGCAGTGTCTTTCTTTTGTTAATGTATTCGTGCAGTGCCCAGCCCAGTACAAATGCCACCACCTTGCTCACATACAGCACTTTTCATCAGTAGCTCTCAAAGCACTTTACAGAGGAGGTCAGTATCATTATCCTCATGTTACAGGTGGGGAAACTGAGGCACAAAGAGGGGAAGTGGCTTGCCCAAAGTCACCTGGCAGACCAGTGGCAGAGTTCAGAATAGAAGACGAGTCACCTGGGTCCCCATACTGGGCTCTATCCGCTAAGCCAAAGACTGCCAATAAAGCCCTGATAATATCTGGGGCTTTGGGGCACTATCAGAATACAATCATTAAAAACAGTCATCTCTGGCCTCTGGCCTCAGTGGAGATACACATTCACATCAAGATATTTAGAGAGCAAACTTCACAAAAATATAGACCTACTTTTTCTCAGGCTCTCACAGCTGTGTTTTGATCCTGCTGTATGTTGAGTAAACTTCAAGATGTACAACACGATGTATTCTCCACTGCTATTAACTGGATCCTCTAATTACATTTACTTAATCAAAGATAAAACCTCCCAGCAGAGGTTCTGTAACTATATGAATTTTTCCTTTATCTTTCCAAAATACTCTATTTACTTGGCATCTTTGATTATATTTTTCATTCTCAGTAATCCTTTTAGCCTCTGAAATCCATAGTTATTTCTTTTCAAACTGTGCTCTTACTCTCGGTGTTAGTTAAGCCATTTCTGCTTCCACGTGTTCGGAAATTTGACAACAGTGAAGTTTTTTTAAAATCACATTGATTTTAATTATGTCATCAGCGCATACAGCCATAGACAGGAACTTGCTTCTGTGTTATAAATCTAAATAAATGTCTGTAACCAATATCCTATGACGGTTCAACAGTAGGAGTTCAACTGCAATAAGCTGTTTACCAGACATTCTGGGCCTGATTTCAGAACCCATAAGGAATACAAGTGCATGTGCAAAACAGGCATATCATTATGTGCCTAATTTGTGTGTGCAGTTCCTGGGGGTGTGTAAATGGCTAATTTCCATACACAGATACCTTATATGTGCATGTATTAATAGTCCTTGACAAATGGACATGCAACTGAGCATACATTTTGTTTATATAACTGCATTCATAATCCATTTAAAAATCAGACCCTCTATATCTGGTGAGCAAACACTAATATGTTCCTAGAAAATCTGAACCCAGACAACACACATCATTCTGGCTAGCTTAAGTCTTATTGAGGTTTATGGTGAAATTTTGCCCTCATTTACACCTGTACAAACCCAGGTGAAGTCAATGGGTTGAATAACAGAATTTGTTTCTTACATACTCAAATGATCATCATTTTCATCTCAAGAGATCCTGAAGTGCTTTTACAAACTAAGGCCTGGTCTAAACTAGAAAGTTTTGCCAGCATAACTATGTCACTGAGGAGTGTGGGGGAAAAAAATCACACCCTTAACACATAGTTATGCCAGCAAAAGCCCTAGGGTAGGTGCAGTTTACCAGCAAAAGATTCCTTTTGCTCATATAACTTACTCCCTTTGGGGAACTGGTTTTAGCTATACCAACAAAAGAACTCTTGCAAGTATAAATGTCATCTCCACTGGTGGGGGTGGGATGAGGTAATATCTATACTGTATAGCTATACCAGTATATCTGCATTGACAACCCTTCCAAGTATGGACAAGGCCTCATACACAGCATGGGATCACTTCATCCAGATCTGAAATGAAGCCACCTCTGGGGTGAAACTTGGTAAATGCTTAACACAACAACAACATTATGCCAGAGATTATAGAAGGGGACCAGAAGAATATTTTATCCATTGAAATTGCCTGGGGTATTTGGTCAGGATGTCAGATTAATTCTATAGCTTTTATGAAGAGTACCATAAGACCTTTAATGTCCTGAAGCGATCAGGACCTCAGTCCTAAACCTCATCCAAGAGCATGTGGCACAGCAACACATAGCAGTATTGGTTCAGTGTTGACTGAGAAGGCAGAGTGCCAACGACTTATTCAACAGCAATCATCTGGGCTGCCTACGTAGGTCTCCAACAATGGCCTTGACCTGACCTGACCTGACTCTTCTTCGCTTCTAATTAATACATCTCCAGTAATCTTAGTTAACTAATGAGAAAGGGGAGAAAACTTAGCTGGCCACCAAGTCTGTGGTGAGAGGCTGGGACTGAGGTAGGCAGAAGCTTTGTTCAGTTTCACATGGCAGTAATTTTTATTTTTATGATTTATGTATATATTCCAGCAAATAGCGGTTTAAATATGAAAGCTAAAACAAATTTAAGTTCACTCATGAGTAGATGAATGGCAGAATTAAAAGCTACTGTCTGATAACTATGTTAATTGAACCAACTAAAGGATCAACAAAACGATAAGCAGGTCAGGTAAGTGGCTTCCTCCAGATACAAGAGCACAAGCCTGCACCCTACAGCCATGGTCCTGAAGCAAACTATTGTTTGTGCCTTCAGCTCACTTCAGTAGTGTCTTTCCCAAGTTAAATGAATCCTCCCTACCACTACAGCAATGTTTACCGGGGATTTTGCCTTCAAATGCCTCCAGGCTCACTTGAAGGGCTTAGATCTCACTTCAGTTCACTAGATAAAGACGAAAGGCAAGGTTCAAAGTGTCTAGTAAGGGAGGGAGCATATCTTATGCACATCGACCTAAATCTTGGAGAATTCTTGGGGGAGGACGGAGGGAGATGAAGAATGAAGAAGGGTTATTGTCAGGGCTTTTTCTCACAACTAGACAAACTCTCCTAGAAAGACAATGGATATGTGAACTGGGAAAGGGGATAGACAGCAAAATTTGTGTAAATACCATGAGCCAAACAGATGGCAAAATACACACTACAGCTCAAAGAGAGCAAAACTTTCCAGAGACCAATATGAGCAGTGAGGAAAACCAAAAGGAAGGATTTTGGTTTTGCAAACCTTCATCAATAGTCTACTGTATTTGCAAAACCATTGGTGGCTCAGATTAAGGGTCCCCTTTTATCCAAAGCCCCAAAGTTTGGATAAATAGTTCCAGTTGTGACCCATCTCTAGCCACATCCCATTGGGAACAGTAGTATTGGTAGAAGAAAGCTGAGCACACAGAGCAATAAAGGAGAAGAAACTCTTCAAAGACAAAATTTTAACACTTACTGAAACTAAGGGAATATTAAAATGAGTCAGTTAGAAGAATGAAGCCATACAGCAGAGATTCTCACACTTAAAGATCTAGCACATCACATCTAAAATTCAAGAGGTATTTTCCCCTTAAAGGGATTCAGTTTTGGTATAAAATTCCTCAACATCATTTTGTAGTTATGATGCCCTCCTGCAAGAACTGATGTGAAGCTGGGTTTGGAAGGACAGAGTACAATTAAACAGCAATATTTCCTTACACCAGCAACAGTCAGCTGTCATTTAACTAGCAGCTATGGCAGACTAAAAGATTTGTGGTTTCTTCAATATGAAGGGATTTTTTTAAACCATTTTACACTGGACAAGATGCAAAGTCTTGAAATTCAGAGATGAGGGTGGGAGAAGGGGATGAAGAGAGACAGAACTGGAAACAAGAAGCAGCTCTTCTCAATTTTACCAGACATTTTCCTTGTGGCAACAGAGTTTATTGAGGATACATTAATAAATTTGACTGCTAAAATCCAAAGGAAATCATGGATAAATATGAAGAGCTGCATAGAGAACCAGCAGATGCTTAAAGAGTCTATTTTCCAAATAAAGCCAGGTATTGAATGTTGACAATTTCTTCTAATGATATTTAACTGGTATTTTCATCCCAAAATGTGACTCCTGGTGAATTACAATACCCTGGCATACCCTTGCAGTTACAAATTCTGCAGTGTACTATGACACTTCTGGGAGTCTGTGCTCAATGAGTAACATGGGAGATACTTGGTTAGAAACAAAGAGCAGGAAATCCACTCGTCCAGTTTACTTCCACCAATAAATCAGAAAAGGTTTGTGGATTATTTGGGAAACATAAATAAAAGCTTGAGTTGCCAACTATGTCCAATGTGCCTCATAAAATTATTTAGAAACGCAACATAAGAGCAAACCGAACTGAACATTAAACCTTTCCAAAAGAAAAGCCCAGAATCCCTGTTAGTACAGTATTTGTGTTCAGATTAACTCTTAATACTTGTATTTGGGAAACAAGCATCTCAAAAGGATACAAAAAGTGAATTTAGAAATGTCATCTCCATTAAAACGGACTAACATTAGCATTAAAAGAGTGTGGTGATAGATGATACAGAAACACCTAAGATAAATAGAGCTGTTACTGGAAAACATGAAAGCAACTGACTCAAAGGACCTAGTTTGAACATGCACTGCAGATAATTGAATATGCAACTGGACAGTTGCATTAACCGCTATCTTATTTTACATAGTTACTTTCATTAGACTATGATACTCCGATTACTGGAATCCAAATTAATGGCACTCTCCAGTACACACCCTCTAGAACAACACTGCTACTAATACTTTGGTTTATATCAAAACTCTGCTTACAAGCCCTGTTAAATTTTCCAAAACAATAGCCTTGCACAAGTTCTGCTGTCTCCTGGACCAAATGTCTGCAATGGTTTACTCCTGGGGGCATTCTGCACCAAAAAATTAAAAATTCTGCGCACGTTTTAAAACTCTGCAAAATTCATTTGTCAGAACAACACTACATAATCACACCAATTTCAATTATTTTGGCAATTTATTTCAAAATACCTGTCAGCAAGTATGTCTGTAATAATACAAACACACAAAATTTCCCCCAGGAGTAGGGAATTAAAAAAACCTCTATGACAACCCAGTTCCTGTTTCTCTGGCTCTCCCCCATTGAGCCAAGCCAGGGGGCCAGACACCCATAACCCCACCCGCACCAGAGCCCAGCCGTGCCCCCCCCCCCAGCCAATACACCTGAACCCCCTTCACACCCAGAGCCCAGCCACTGAGCCATACCAGCCCAGATACCCGCTCCCTCCCACCCAGAGCCCAGAGATCCAAAGGGAGAAATAGCCTGATGCTCAGTCCCAGGCTTGCACTGCACCTACCCTCTCCTTCCCTCAGGGCATGCTGGGAACTACAGCTGCCAGGAACCCTCTAGCTCCCTCTCCCTCCCGCCAGCAATGTCTCTTATGTGCAAGCTGAGCTCTGCTGGGTCCAGTGGCTCCTAGTGGTGGCCAGCAGCACTGCAGCCCATTTCTGTGGGGGAAAGGAATTCTGCATGCACATTAATTTCTGGAAAATTCTGCATTCCTCAGTGGTGCAGAATCCCCCCAGGCAGGGCTGGCTCCAGGGTTTTTGCCGCCCCAAGCAGCAAAAAGAAAAAAAAAAGGCGCGATCGTGATCTGCAGCTCTACCGCCGCCGCTTCAGTCTTCAGTGGCAATTCGGCAGCGGGTCCCTCACTCCCTCTCAGAGCGAAGGACCGGCCACCGAATTGCTGCCGAAGACCTGGACATGCTGCCCCTCACAGATGGCCGCCCCAAGCAGCTGCTTGCTGGGCTGGTGCCTGGAGCCAGCCCTGCCCCCAGGAGTGTACATTCTGTTCTGCCTGAGAGGACAGAGCCTGCCCCATTCCTCAGAAACACCCCAAAGCCCTGCCCCTCCATGCCGAGCAATAGCGAGCAAGAGGGACTGAGTATCACTCTCTCTCACATGCACAACTGCCTATCCCTCTGGCCTCAGCAGTGATTTACATTTCTACCAGCTGCTCCAAGCACCCAAACCAACCTGTCTGCGCTGCCAGGGACGAGAACATGACCACCCTTGTGGCTTCCCTCTTCTTCCCCAGAAGAAGTCATTTTTCTGCAGGGAAGCAAAGAAATCTGTGGGGGACATGAATTCTGCACATGTGCAGTGATGCAGAATTCCCCCTGGAGTTATAATGATTTCAATGCATTGCTGTGTGCAGAATGTAATCCTGGCTATCAGAGTGCCACTTAGAACAACACTGTTCATTCTGAAACAAAAGTTACTTCACTGACAGTGGAATTTTTGTCTTACACATAAGGCAGGAACTTTTATGATTTGTCTGCATTTTATAAATCTTTTATTATATAGTATGTATTAAAAAAATCAGAATCCCTTTTCCTCTTTTCTGATATAGAATCATAAATAGAGAAAGGAAAGGTCAGATTAGCATTCAATAGCATGTAAATTAGAATAGCAGGAAAAATATGAAAGCTAAAGAGATATGCAACCCACTTTGCTCTTCGCCGCTACATTTGATTGTTTTCTTTATTGCTTAATTGTATAAATTGAAAGAGTTTAAATGCCAACATGTCTAACAAAATGGCACATGCAAAACAATAAGGAAGCAGACAAAATGATTCATGTGACATTTTAGAAATATCTCAGAATATGTCAGCCGCCAGATGCCATGAAACCTGCAAGAGGTGATATGCTGATGTGACAGAAGGGCAAGGTCTAGCAACTGCACACACAGCAACAAAGCAATGGAAGATTCAGGGAAAATTTCTCTAGAAACCATGACAAGTCCAGAGCCGTCTTGGAAAGAAAGGAATGAAACATATTTCAGATCTAAAACAAACAATGCTGAGATTTCCCATTCATCTGCTTCAAAGATTAAGTAACACGTTTGAGACCAGCTTTCTAAAAACTGATGGATAATGCAGGGAATTTGTGCACAAAATGGAGAATTTTAAAAATACAGGGCCAAACTCTACCTTACACAGGTATACGAGGGCATCATTTGGACATAGCACACAAATACCTACATCAAATACAGCACTCATCACAACTAACCTGTACCAGGTGCCATTGGTGTTGCTGCAACTATAATCAGAGACACACACACATACAAAACATACTCAAGTTAATTTACATCACATTTTGATGATAATTTAGATGTCTAAGAACAGGCATTAGAATAGAGATGTTGACAAACCTTGATCCTTAACTCTAGCTCTACTAGAAGGGCTGCTGCACTGTAATACAGCAATAACTCAAGTATGCTGCAATAATCATTCCGTTTCAGACACTACAGAAAGAATGTGTGTTTTCTCCAGCAGAATAGCAATGCCAATCAGGGAGCTGCCTATGGAACCAGAGATTTCAGTGGGCTTAGGAGAAAGAAAAATACACACACACACACACACACACACCATAATTTAGTAGCATGCTGGAGTCTGAAGAGAATTTCATTCACCGCTATAAATAATGCTGCTTTTGTTAAAGAAGAACCCCTCACCGTTGTAGAGACCAGAAACTGACTGAGCAAATCTTTCAGTTCTGTAATTGCATGCAAGAAAATATAAATGGTTTTACTCAAAGAACTCAGATTGTAACCTGTGATTATTCCTCTCAACAGTCAGTTGCTTCTATTTATTTTTTTTCCTTTGATGGATTATCCGTTGAACTAAAACATAAAGCAGTCCAATGCCTGAACCAATGAACACCGCTCCCTTCACATCATGTGTGAAAAACCAATAGTTAAAATTACGTATTTTAACCTGTTAAAGGGCTGTGCCTACCTACTCCTGATCGTGTTAGGGAACTGTTCCCCTATGAGGTGCTAAGGTATTTGACAAAGAGAGAAGTTAGTAGTGACACTGGTTTCTCCATCTGCAGCAAATGACTGAAAACTGAATGAAGAATTAATGTTGTTTATTTTTTCTACTGTAATGATACCGAGAGTCCCCCCTACTTCCAATCAGGACTAGGGCTCCATTTGTACTAGAGGCTGTACAAAAAAGAGACTCAATCAATAGGGAGCAAGCAAGCCTAAAATACATGGCTCTCTATATAAATTTGCTTAACAGGAGTCAAAAATTGACCAAAAAAAGGAAGTGAAACATTACTTGAATAAACAGCATCTCCAATGCATGCCCTGGGAAGCCCCCCCTTTAACCTAGCAATATCAGGGCACTATCAGTGAAAGTGTCCAGGGAAGGGCTTTACCCTCCTTGCAATGGGATCTGGTCGCATCCATTTAGAGACCTATGAACAGTGACTGAGAAGAAACCCAGAAGTCATACAAGAACCTGATAGAGGTCTGAACAGGAAACCCGGTAGAAAGTAAGGCCCCCAGTTCAGCAAAGCACTTAGGCAGATGCTTAGCTTTAAGTAGGCAAGTATACCCAGAGAATAATCTTGTGCTCAGAAATTAAGCATCTGCTTAAGTGCTTTGCTGAACTGGAGAGGAACATGTAAGCCAGACTGTTGTCACAAGTTTCCCAAAGTTACCCTCAAGTCATGGGATGTGTCTTGTGGGCTGAATACACCTGCTCAAAAAACTTCAATTTATTTATTTATTTATTTAGTAAGATAAATGTAGAAGAGTTTGTTCTTGGGGAGAGGTGCAAAAAAAATTTCCAAAAAAAAAAAATAAGGTCAACCAATTCTCGTGTGCTAAATTGCAGTGCAGGGACAGGGCTGAATCTCCTACTATGGAAAATTTGTTTTTCTTGTCTTTTCAAATTGTTTTTCAGAACATTTGGTTCCACAGTAGGAAACTGAAAAAAGCAGGACCAAATTCCACCAACAAGAATGTAGGTAGCTGAGAGCAGGGTTGACATGGTAGTAAGGAAGGTCATACTGGAGGAAGAGTTTAGTGCACTGAGGGCTTCTCTTCATTGCAACAGCTAGCTCATGCTAGTACAACTGAGTTACTCCCAGGGGTGAAAGTAACTCCAGACACTTACCGATACGGGACTGGGGCCGGCTCCAGCCCCCGGACGGGGTGGGGCTTGTGGTCAGCATCCGCCCGCCGGCCCTTCCAGGCCACCTGCCCCACACCACCCGGGGCTCCAGCAGAGATTTAAAGTGCCCAGGGCTCCGGACATGGCAGCAGTGTCCGGAGCACCAGGCCCTTTTAAATCACCAGCCCTGGGACAGCTGCTCCCTTTGCCCCCCAACTCGTCAGCTGCCGCGGGGGGGCAAAAGGGGCAGGGACGTTAAAGCGTTCCAGGGTCCTTTGCCGTGGCACCACGTTAACGTCCCTGCCCCTTTTGCCTCCCCTGTCAGCGGTCCTGCTGGTACGGACCCTACCAGCAGGTCTGCCAGCGGGAGAGGCAAAAGGGGCAGGGACGTTAATGCGCTGCCACGGCAGTGCATTAATGTGGGCTTCATACAGCCCGGTGCGGTTTCTTACCGGTACACCGTACCAGCCCATAGTGGCTCACTTTCACCCCTGGTTACTCCCCTCCAAGTAGCCCAGTTAGCTGATATGGAAGCAGAGTAAGCACAACCAGACTGTGCAACAAGCAGAGTGATTCGTTTCACCGTGGATGAGCTGCTGCCGCCTCACTTCATGACTAGGTCCAGTCATGTCAGAAGCCTTCAAGCTTCAATCCCCCTTCCCCCACCCTCCAACAACAGGCCAGCTTGCTCACGCTTAAAGCGCCACCTAAGTCAAGCTAGATATTTTTGTGTGAGGACAGAAGTTGAGTTAGGGCAAAACTTAGTTATAGCTTAAGCTAACAATGCAGTGAACACAAGCCCTGTGCTCTGCTGCTGGACTCCCAAGAGTGCAGCCCTGAAACTCAAACTTTCTCACTGGAGGTGGCCTGCCACCTGGGTAATATAACATCAGTCTCTCACTCACATTCTCAGTCTCACACATGATGCAGTGACACGTTACTGTACTAGATGAGGTGTTTGTGCACCACTGGATGGAAAAGTCGGACTTGCATGGGAGGGCATCTGTTTGCAATGGCCTTTCTCTCTAGAGACTCAAAGGTTTCTCGCAAGCATTATACATAACAGCAGCATCTACAGGTGCACATACAACCACGGCGCGCACCAATGGCAGGTCCTACGAGTGTGTGTGCTGAGTGGCTTTAAAATGTATGGGGAAGAATTATGTACAAATTAATTAAGCTCATTAAAGATCAGCAGTGTGGGAGCTTAATAAAAAGGAGCAAGACTGATTCTCAGCGCACTGACCTTGAGTTGCTGATGAACGACACACAATTTCTCACCGGGAAACATGAGTCTTCCTTAAGCAGGATAGTCTGCACTTAGAACTGCAAAGCAACCCTACAGAACTACTTCTATTCTTTCTGGTTGAAAATATAATGAAAAAACTCTGCTCTGAATTAGAGACATGAAGAGTGATGTATAGAAAGAAAACATGATTTTTCATTCAAATCACCCACCAAGTTCAAAATAACAACTCATTCTATCTTCTCTAGCAGAATAACACATAATAGAAGTAAAAATGGAATGAGAAAAATAGACTTTCAAGCTTCCCATTCCTCTCTGCGCTCAAGTCTATTTTTAATATTTGGCAGTGGAGATACACACACCCTAACAAAGCCTGTACAGTCTGCCTTAGCCAATCCAGGGAGGGAATCTGCAGAGTGTCCATAATCAATTCGATTTAGTTTAGCCCATGAACTCTGGCAGCCAAGTTGCACCATCCTGTGCAGTAAAAGAAAGGGGGATGGTTCATTCTGAAGGATGTGGCTACCCCTGCCCCCTAATTCAGTGGCAATGAAAGATGTTGGTTGGCAGCCTTGGGCAATGGAGGTTTCCATTTATCCACAGAGCAGGTAAAGCCCTGGCATCAGCACAACAAGATTCACATGTTCACCATGCAACTATGCCTTAGTTCTGAAGATCTGGAAAGGTCAACTGTGGGGTCAAGAAGATAGTTCATTTTCCATGTCCATCAAACCTGGCTCTCTGTTAAGATTGCCAGCAATGGGGGCAATTAACACCAGCTTCAGTGGTTATTATGTGATGAGGATACACATCACTGGATTGAAACCAACAACTCAATTCAACTCAATTCACACAACATCTAATAGCTATGCTGTGACCCAAGAACTTTTAGGGCCAGAGCCTTGGTCCTGATGGCTGCTTTGCACTGCTTCAGCATCACAAAGCATCCTCAAACCCAGTTCAACTGGCCAGTGGAGGAGTCCCACAGCTTAAGACCACCACAGTGGCTCCTATACTACACTCTTTACCCTAAGGGGTATGGCCAGGCCATATGCAGCCAGCAGTAGCTCTGCTTCAGGAGGGACTTCCCACGCTACATTGCACCAAACAAACCTCAGATGCAGCAGGACCCTGGCCACTGTCTCTTGCCCTGAACCTTGGCAACATTTGAACTAGCACTTTAGAAATGAAAGACACTATTACCCATTTCCTGGGCCATCCAAACACCTCATTAACTCCTTTTTAGCAAACATAAGCTCTAGACTCATCACCGGTAATTTGACTCTTTACATAATGGGAGTGAAGTGAAATGCCGGCTGCTATCTCTAGGTTTATTCATTGTAATGATTGCTCTGGAGGTGAGCGGGTGTAATTGTTCTGAAACGTTCATTCTAAATCATCCATGTGCATGGAGGAGGCCAGCTGTACTCCAAAGCGACAGCCGTCTATATAATAGAAGTGGAACAAGATGGAAACAGTAGCAGTGAACATGAAGGGAAGAACACGAAGAAGTGAGGCCTGTGCCATTGTTTGCAATGACCTTTTCAGTCATGGCCACCAGGAGATGGAGCAGGAGTTCCAAAAACAGGGTTTTTCATTCTTCTGGCTTAAGCAGCCAACCCACTATAGGGCCAGCTATCATTATATCATTACTGGCCAAGATCAGTCCCTCTCAAAATGATACTCATGAGAGAAGACTCTGTGGAGGGAATCTCCAATAGTCCTTTCCCGCAGATCCGGACGGTGTGCCCCTCTCCCGCTAACCCTGGTTCCCCTAAGGCCTTCTCTATTGATAAAAAATATTGCAACATGCTGCAGACAAGGCTGTTCAAAGACGATGCAACTTGTATTCTTCCCCTCCCTCATTGCAAGAGGGGCCATCTCTGTGACTGAAGAACTTCATAATGCCAACTAATGAGGGCATGCAATGGAGTTATGGGAGTCTTCTAGTTCTGGTACGTACATTCTGGTTCTCCAAAGAATGTCATGTGATGGCTCAGATAAAAGTACAGTGTCACACTGGTCATCAATATCATTGTGAAACGTATACAACATGTACTATGCGAGTGATGTATGTGTACCAGAAAGTTATGTTCTTAAGCATGTAAGGTAAAAGCAGATCACCAAAAGGCGACATAGCTTAGACCAGTTCCTCCAGGCAGGAGGTAAGAAACATGTATCTCTCTCTGCTGTGATGTAAATTAAGCAGATAATGCAATGGATGCCCATTTACATACAAAGTCATACATTAACAAAGAGAAGTGAAGTCAACAGGAAAGCATCACACAGGAAAAAACAAGTCCGGGGCGGTGTGTGGATGGTGGGTGGGGGGAGTTATCTTGTCTGTGAGTAAAGACAATGAACACTGGGGGGTATTTCTAGAAGAAAATGGAGACCCCCTGGTATCCTGCATCTAGGACAGTGCAGTTGCATTCATAAAAAAGGTTGGCTGAGATCCCGCTATTGAAAATGCTGCCAAGGAGTTGGGTGAGAGAATCTTCTTTAGACAGGAGGTTAACCTGTTAGTTTAGTCCCTAGAAAGCGTGTTATGATTTTGTTTTATATGTAACCATTTGTTTCCAATATTCTTACTCACTGCTACTTGAATCTTTGATAGTAAATTAATTCTTGTTTTCACTATAAATGTATCTAAGTCCTGCGGTACTAAGCAGGGTGGCAGTCCAGAACTGCATTTTACAAGCTGGTGTGTACTGTTCCTTTAGGAATAGCAGGCCTGGTCATTCTGTGAGTGTCCAGTGGATAAGGGTCTGGATACTGTGGGGAATGTGCTGAAGAGTCGGAGGTTAGTCTGTGTGCAGTCTATTGCTCCCTGTACAGAAAGAGCAAGGCTTGCAGAGCCTGGAAGGTAGTGTTGGTTTCAGCAGCTGATCCACAGCAGGCACAGAAAAGACGCATTCATGCTAAAGAAGGGGAGTAGTGAGGTGCCTCACAACTCCCGGTACTAATGGATAGAGCAGATGGTGAGCAAAGCTATGACACCTTCCTGCATACCTGGCATGTTCAGCCCCACCAACTAGACTTCAGTGAGAAGTCTATCACTGCCTAGGAGTGGCTCAGCATCTTCAAGGACCACAGGTAGCCAGACAGCAAAATGTGATTTACGCCCTTGCAAGCTTTCTAAAAAGGGTTTGACCCAAGTTACTAGCAATGTTGGTATTACATGGTTCAATGACCTATAAGGCCCTGAACTGCTTATTGGCATCAATATATATCATATGCCAAGAATCTAGAAAGAGGGACTAGGAATTTGGGACTATCACTGTAGTGAGGCTGAATGGCCTCCCTCCAAGAGGGAGAGAGAGGGTCCACTACACTCCCCTTGGTGGGCGGAGCCTAGTCTGCCCTGCCCCCCTCGCTGGAATTGCCAGAGTGGTGCCGGAAGTATAAGAGGAAGGCCCTGCAGCCCAGTTGTGGTGGAATCCCCAGAGGAGAAGGAAGCTCCAGGCATACTGCCATGCCTAGGAGGAGAACCTACCCCTGGCTGTCCGACAGTCGCAGAAGTGAGAGACCCTCCCTGACGAGGAGTGGCCCCGGACTACCAGCCACAGTGTACCCCGAGGAGCCCTGGAAGTGAGAGGTACCAAACCCCGGGGAGGCAGGAAGTGGCCCGGGGCAGCCACGGAGTAGCCGGCTGCAAAGCCAGGTGTGGCTCAGTCGGCGTGTTGCGGCTGGATCCCCGCCAACGCAGGTGCAGCCAATCCTGCCCCTGCCAGGGCCCTCAGCTTGGACACAGTGGAGTAGGGTGGGCCCGCGTCCCCCTGCCACCCAACCCCGGGGTGGCCGACTCCCTACACTGTGCAAGGAAGCACCTGCTTTGAAGAGGGTGCCTCCCTTACCAGCTCCCTTATAGACTGTTGCTTTGCTGGCTGCCTGAGCCCGAACCATGGCTAAAGCCAGCCTTGAGACTGTTTGTTTGCTGGCAGCCTGAGCCTCCTCAAGCCCAGGCCCGAACCAGCTCCATAGACTGTGATTGCCTGGCCGGCAGGCGGAGCCCCACCCTGGCCAAAGCCAGCCCCCTATAGCCTGTGTTTAATTGCTGGCAGCTTGAGCCTCCTCCAAGCCCAGGCTAAAGCTTGGCCGTGACTATCTGGTGCCCAGCACTATTGTGGGGCTGGGAACTAGAGGACCTGGGGGGTCTTGCTCCACCTCGGGTGGAGACAAGAGCCCTAGCCTGTTCTGCAGCATCGTGCCTTGTCTAGACAAGCCGAAGGCAACCGGAACGAGTGGCCTCCCTCAAAGTGGGAGAGCGACTGTCCACTACAATCACTCTTCCCACCACCCGATGGGCCCAAACTCCTGGAGACAAAATAGAGAATGCCAGATTATAAGCTTGCAAGATGCAATCAAGGTGTTCGGAGGATGAGTCGAGATAGGTTAGCTTGAGGTTTCATCAAGAGGAGCTTTGGGTACACACAAAAAGGAACAAGACATTTTTAATTATACAATATCTTTTGCCTTTTCAAAAACCCATAGATGCTTAAGAGACTGGGAAAGGCTCATAAGCCAGGCACCACTGGTGTGACTTTGTTGGTGACTTTTGACTTGCATAGAGCACGAAGTCAAGTGCTCTGTGGGCTTAACAATTTTATATCTTCCACCTGACACCCTGGTGTAACACTGCATAAAGTTGTCCTTTGACAATCTTGTATTAGTGAACTATATTTGCTTACCAATTATTTATCAGGATAGGAAAGGTCAGTCTTGAATGTTACAAAAGCAGAACTCTAACAATACAGGATCTGGAAGAGCCCTTTGCTCATTAAAGTGAAACCCTCTTACCCATCCCAAGTTGTTATTCTGGCCCAAAGTAATTTACACTCATTAGGTAATACTGAATTGGAAACATGGAATGGGGGGCTTTAGTTGGGAGTTATTCACTCACCCACACACCAGAGTAGGAGGCATTTTTCTGAAAATGCCACATTGAAATAGAGTGCTCATTTTTCATGTGGTTCCTCAATTATATTTTGCTCTACTGGCAGAGGGTGGATAGTACTTTCTCCAATGGAGTGCCCTCCTACGTGGCACAACCTTCACATAGCTAGTTAGATCCTTTTTAAAAATGACTAACATCAGAATCCCTCTGGGCTCACTAATCTATTTTCAATGAATCTATAGTTTTGGTCACCTGAATATACCTGACTGGAGGGATATTTATTTATTTTCTTCATAAGGGGTCCAATCAGGAGTTATTAGGTGCCCTGGATTAAAAGGCCAGACACGGACTGTTACATATATAAAGATAACACAAACAATACCCAGATCTTATATAGCACTTTTCATCAGTAGATCTCAAAGCACTTGAAAAAGGAGATCAGTATCCTTCTCCCCATTTTACAGATGGGGAAACTGAAGCAAAAAGACATTAAAATGACTGTCCCCAGGTCACAGAGCATGCCAGTGGCCAAACTGGGAGAAGAACCCATGTCTTCTGAATTCCAATCCTGTATCCACTAGGCCATATTGCTTCTCGCCAGCCAATGGAAATGCTCGTGTGAGTAAAGTCTGCAGGATCACACTCCTGGTGAATTTTCTTAGCCACAGCCAGTTTCCTCTAGCACCTGTTGGTTATTTCCCCACTTTATATATATTTCGTGGAAAGTTGGCTGCGCTTTGTAGAACCATAGTTGAGCAGCAAGCACCTTCTGGACCCTTCAACTGTTTATGAAGGAGCAAGGAAACTTTCAGGCTTGTCTCCATGGGAAACTAATGCAAACTAGCTAGGGTGTGAATTTAAAGCACAATAGCTCTTTCTCACTAATTCCCCAAGTGGACACTCTTATGTCAAACCAAGGGTGTCTTTAGGGCAGTGGTTCTTAATTTGGGATGCGAGATGCCCTTTCTGGGGGTGCAAGACATGCCAGATTTTTTTAGAAGGTAAATCATCAAAAACACAAATTAAGCACAGGCACGTACGTATAACTACTTTGTTTAATCAAATCTATGTATTTATTAACATTATACATTTTTAATGATTACTGTAATATACAAACAAATATCTAGGTTTAAAGAACTGACCAGTGATTTCAAGTTTTGTGAGCTAGTTACATACCAATTTAGTGACTGTTTGGAAATCTGAATTTAAACTGAAACATTAATACACACTTTAAAAGCTTATACAGTGTATGATAAAATATGTGTATCTGAAAAAGTATAATAGCTGTGAAAAGTATGACCATAGACTAGCATCCTTGCTTCCTTATACAGCTGTTTTTTATGATGTCAGTGCATTCATTTTGGTGATGTTGGCCAACCTAATAATTTCAAATGATGATTTGTAAGCAAAGTCTAAATGAGTTCTCCCTGACAGCTAGTGATGAGCTGGGGGCTAAGGCTTCAGGGCCAGATTATTTAAAATAAACGATACAAAGTGTTTGATGCGTTACATTCACACCTAATCTACCTAGGTATCCAGCAAACAGAGCTGTGTTGTCCAAGTGATAGATTTTGGCTGGGGTTGGGTTACAAACCACTTGAATGATGAAATGTTGTTCTTTATTGTATGAGTAAAGGGCAGTAGAACTGTACTTAGCCTGTGATGATTTGAAGGCATCAAGAGAGAGGGTGGGGACCTGTCCCTCTCCACTGTTTAAAGACAGAGCTGATTAGGCTCCATAGATAGTCTTTTGTTCTGTTAAGTGACCACTGCAGCCGAAATCACTGACAATCAGGTCTAAGTGCTTAGTCCTGTTGTGGGGACAGTGTTCCTGTAGGTACAGTGTTTTTGTGTAAGAGACAACCCAGACTGCACTAGCAGCGAGGTTCCCGCACTGAGGGCTCAGCTGAAATCACTGAGAGCTGGTGGAACCTCAAGAGACCAACTCACAGAGGTCACAGTGGTAGATGACAGCAGAAGGTTACTGTGCAGGGCCATTGGCAACAGAGTGGTGGAGTGAACGGTGCACAACAATGAACAGCCATGGCCACAAACTGTGCTTTTTGTCCCCACCTGGAAGGTGTACTCATGTGAAAGCCCTTCTGAACTCTGAGTCTCCACTGACCAAGGGCAACACCAGTGAGTGGAGTTAAATAAACATTTGTTTGTTGGACTATATTTTAGTCACTTTGCTCCAGAATGCTAGATTTGTGACTGGGAATGGAAACTTATATAAATATGTTTCAAGATTTTTAAAATGCATTATTTGCCAAGGTTGTTATCTCATATTGTTGCTATCTTGGGAGGTCATTATGTTGGGGAGTTTCTGTACTAAACATTTTTATTATAATTAATTTTTACATAAGAATGGTCATACTGGGTCAGACTCATGGTCCATATAGCCCAGTATCCTGTCTTACAACAGTGGTCAAGGCCAGGTGCTTCAGAGGGAATGAATAGAACAGGGAATCATCAAGTGATCCATCCCCTGTTGCCCATTCCCAGCTTCTGGCAAACAGGCTAGGGACACTCAGAGCATGGCATTGCATCCCTCTCATCCTGGCTAATAGCCACAGATGGACCTGTTCTCCAGGAATTTATCTAGTTCTTTTTAAAATCCTGTTATAGTTTTGGTCTTCACAGCATCCCCCTGCAAAGAGTTCCTGGGTTGACTTTATATTGTGTGAAGAAATACTTCCTTTTGTTTTTTTTAAATCTGCTACCTATTAATTTCATTGGGTGACTGCTAGTTCTTGTGTTATGTGAAGGATTAAATAAAATTTCCTTATTCACTTTCTTCGCACCAGTCAAGATTTTGTAGACCTCTATCATATCCCCATTAGTCATCTCTTTTCTAAGCTGAAAATTCCCAGTCACTTTAATCTCTCCTCCTGTTTCATACCTCATCATTTAAGTTGCCCATCTCTGTACCTTTTCCAATTCCAATATATATATTTTTAGGATGGGTGACCAGATCTACACACACTATTCAAGGTGTGCATGTACCATGGATTTATATAGAGGCAATATGATATTTTCTGTCTTCTTATCTATCCCTTTCTTAATGATTCCCAACATTGTTTGCTTTTGTGACTGTTGCTGCACATGGAGTGGATGTTTTCAGAGAACTATCCACAATGACTCCAAGATCTCTTCCTTGAGTGTTAACAGCTAATTCAGATGCCATCATTTTGTATGTATAGTTGAGATTGTTTTCCAATGTACATTACTCTGCATTTATCAACATTACATTTCATCTGCCATTTTTGTTGCCCAGTCACCCAGTTTTATGAGATCCCTTTGTAATTCTTCGCAGTCTGCCTGGGACTTACCTATCTTGAATAGTTTTGTATCACCTGCAAATTTTGCCACCTCACTGTTTACCCATTTTTCCAGATCATTTATGAATATGTTGAACAGCACTGGTCCCAGTATACCACTATTTATCTCTCTCCATTCTGAAAACTGATAATTTATTCCTACCCTTTGTTTCCCATCTTTTAACCAGTTACTGATCCATGAGAGGACTTTCCTCTTACCCCATGATGGCTTACTTTTCAAAAGTCAATTTAAATACTTTTTTTTTAAATGTATATTTTTTTAGAAATCTAGACCTGTTATGTGTTTTGGTGTAACTTGCATTATTCTTATGTTAAATTTGCATAATCCTAACAAAACATTTACTTTATTCATATCTTTTTTTATATATCTCATTGGTCTAATTTCAATTCCTGGGGAAACCACTGGAACTGACCTACTTCAACGATTTTTGATAAGGGGTGCGAGAACATATTTTGAGAACCAAAGCGGTGCAGGTTGCAGTAAAGGTTAAGAACCACTGTTTTAGGGGGTTAGCTAAATCAAATAAAAGCACTCTTACTGTGAAATGAGTGTGTCCATGTGAGGAGTTAGTGAAGAATAGCTATTTAGCAATATCTACTCTGCACTAGCTATTCCGGGCCTCTCTCTCCCCACCCCTACCTCCACCCCCACCACCACCCTGAATAGACATGCCTTTAGATCCCGAAATGCTGATAGATAGCACTAACCGGGAGCATTTGCAACCAATATTTTCCATTTCTTCTCTCTCAGTTTTGGATTCCCTGCTGCATCCATCTTTTTTAACTGAAGAATGGATTTCAGCACCTTTTGCCCTCTGGCTAATGTAAAAAGGACCAAAAGCATTTCTTCCCCAAAAGGGGAGACTATCTTTCTGAAACAAAGCCATCAGATTATATAGTTCTGCTTGACTGCTATGATTACTAATTTAATATAAAAATAATGACCGTAAAGCTAAGCTAGGTCTTCCAGCTGCTGATCACAATTGCTCTGTGTAGACCCCCTCACTTTACAGCAAACCAAGAAGGAAAGAAAAGCCACTAGCTCATATTAAAATGGGAAAAAATAAAGCAAATCTCCCATAGGCAGCTGAAAATGGCATTTACTTCCCACATGGATCACTGGAGACTTATTTAGCCAGGCAGAAAAGACCCATTCTCTTCAAGTTTGCTTGTACAGCATGCACATCACTAGAGATTTTTTTTTGTTCCCAGTAATACAGTTCAGATCAAAGCTCATCTAAATGTGGCCTGGAATATCATTAATCTCAGTGTCCCAATTCCAGAGATACTCTCTCTTCTAATTGTGGGACAGCTGCTTAATTCAGTGAGTAAAACAGCAGCTCCAAAGATAGGTGGACATTCGTGGTTTTGAAAAATCTAAAACAAATCACTGTCTACAAGGTCAGGACCTTATGGTGCTATATTAGGATGGGAAACAAGAAATATGTTTCACAGGTCTGTCCAAATAGGCAGCTAACTGGAAGCAGGCCTGCCTTCCTTAGCATTGCTCTCCTGAGAAAAAGCATAATTCAGGTGAATGGCAAACAGGGTACAAGTACTTGTCAGTTCTCAAGCAGTGCACTCCAGAACTAGCTCATCTCATTTCTGTCATAATAAATTTTCAGCTGGGCAATAGGTCCTTGAAATGGCAGCAAGTACTTAAATCAGCAGAAGCTTTTTCATTTGATGGCTCTGACCCACTGGGCCCTATTCTCCATGCTTTGCTCCTTGAATCAGCCTTTACGCCTATGCAAAAAGAGTATAAAAATGCTACCAAATCTCAATTGGGACCATGTTATACCCACTTTGTGCCGCTGGACATGATTTCACAAGGAGTAAAAGCAGTGGAGAATTAAGCCCACTATTTTGCATTATATTGGATACTAAACAGCGCTAGACAGAAATTGAGGTTCCCCTCCATGGAAAAACTTCAGTCTTTCACAAAAACTCAGACATGTAAATATTTGGACCAAAACCTGAAAAGTTTAATTTAGAAATGATGCCACGCTGCCTTATGCTCCAATTCTCCTCTATAGACCGAGGTCCCTGGTTGGATTACACACCAATGAAGCTATATTCCTCATTCTTGGGAGCCCGGTCCATACACGAGAATGGGGACCTTAGGCAGCTAAACTACCATTCCCATGAGGCATTGCAGCAGCATATCCAAATTCTAAATATTTCAGTTGTCAGCCAAAATGTTTTGGTTTTCCAAAAATCAATCAAATCAAAGTTTGAGACAGAAAGCTGGTATTTTGCAAAAAGTTGTTTAATTGAAAACTCAAATTCTGCGTCAAAAACAGCTTCAGTTTCAAGGGAAAAATTTTGACCAGCACTAATACTATATTATACAGTGTTACCTGACTTTAACCAGAGTACCAGAAATTTACAATAATAGCTTTTGCACTGCATGACTGAAGACCAATTCAAGGTCTAACTGGCTCTCAATCTTCTTTTAATATTGTTATGCGTGACACTGTACTTAACAGCTAGGCCTCCGGCCCCCCGCCCCGGCTCCTTTTTAAACTGTCTCTATGGGATGAAGTCATGACTGCTCAGCTGCCTGTCATAAACCCTATGCTGCTAACCGTTAAGGGAGATTCTTCTTTAACTCTAGTGGTAGGGGGCTGTGCTTTAGGAGCAGATGAAGATGAGAGTTCTACTCCTGTTACCCATAAGATTTTGGGCAGCCATGCTGCACAGGACAGTGACCAATAGGCAATCCTGTGTAGTCCCAGATTTGTTACAAAGATATAAATATTGTATCTTTTTACAGGAGATCAGTCCCAGTGAGTGGACCCCAAAATAAACCCCAGTGACTGGACCATTGTGCTTAATTTTTAGAAACCATTGTTTTCAAACCATTGTGCTTAATTTACCATTGTGTTTAATTTTTAGAAACTATTTGCCGGGATGAAACAAACTTTGTTCCTTTTAGTGCAAGCAGCTCCTTCTCCTTCCACTTCTGAAATTAGCTTCCAGTCATAACAACCGAAGAAGTCAGAAAATAACCTCTAACTAAAATTATTTGGAAAAAAACATTCTTTTCATTCAACTGTTCAGCTGTGGACAAGGCCATAACAACTCAATCCACTAGAATACCAGAACAATTTGAAAGGACAAGAATCTTGAGCAGAGGAATGAGTTTGAAGTGACTGGAAGCATGTGGTCCAGACTGCGCTGTTCTCAGTCCTGCTGCAATAAGTCTAGGCAGTGGGCCAAGTTCACCACGGATGTCACTGGCTGCAACTTCAGCAAAGGTGCTCCTGTTTAGCTAGGATGGATTTTGGCTTCAGTGGAGTTGAATTATAGTCTGTGTGAATGAGAGAAGACTATAACCCATGTGTATTTATTCTTATGGATTTTAGTGCTGCTTGGAAACTTTGCAATCCATAGAACAATTTTTAACAAGTTTTTCCACTAGCTTTAACACACATTGTAATAATTTAATATATTAAAAGCTAGAATATGAACACCAAGTATTAGCTGAGGCAACAGAGCGGGAGAGTTTCATAGAGATTTCAGCAAAGATTCAGCTTGTTCTCATGAGATTTAGCCTGATTCAGGCGGAAGCAGCTCAGATAAGTACAAATTCCCAATTTGTGGCATGTCCCTTACTCACTGCCTAAATTCACACGCACACTGTCAGCAAATGGCCATACAGACACAGGCAGAGTTTAAAGCCATGCCAAAATATGGCTTCAATTTAGTACATATCAGTTATTAGAAAAATGCATTTTTCTACATGAATGAACGTACATTGCTTTTATGCACATAATCCAAGCCTTTGGATCTTGCTTGTTTCTGCAGTTACAGATTTACTGAGGCCTGTATAAACTTGCCTGGCACAAAGCCTGCATCATCTGCCTGCTCTCTGATACCAAATGGTCTTGCTTTTGCATCTCTTTCCAGAATCTCAGAGCGCACAGCCCAGCAGCCATCTGCAAGGCTATTTTTTTACAATTATCTATTTTTTAGCCATAAAAGCAACAGCCAAACAAAAAACTGCACCCAAATCCCGATGAGCTATTTTCACATCTGATTGTGTCTGCAGTGGAGCTGCTTTCCTGCTTTGCAAAACCATTTCATTTAGCTGAGCACCAACAGCGAGAGAGGAGCCAGCTCAGCCAATAAGCGAACGCACATAACACTGATGTCATTGATACCGCCAGCCTCATACACCTTGGATAGGAAGCAGGTTACAGGTCCAGAGCTCAATGTTGTAATGATGCTTGTTTTCTTCACATCTTATGGCCAAATTTGTCCTCTGATGCAGACATACAACTCCCAGGGATGTTAATGAGTGCAATGTACATGCATCCTCCAGAAGAGCTTGTCTCTTAATTATTTGCATTGCAGTAGCTCCCAGGAACCTCAGAATCAAGGATCAGGGTGCTATTGTGCTAGGCACTGTAGAGACATGTAACAAAGAAGATGGACCCTGCCACAGAGAGCTTGGACAGTAAATTTCACCATGCCATTATTCCACTTTTGAAGTGCTCCTCGCTTTACTCATCTTCACACCTGGTCCAGTCTGGAATGAGAGAGCTAAAGCAAGAATATTGATATGCCCTGTTGGTGCAACTGATGCTCTTGTCCTCCTCACACAGGAACATAGATCTGCTGCAATCCACCACTCTGATAATATTTACTAGTCTGAAAATATTGCTTCTGCCTGCTTTCCCTTTTCTCTACTCGACTCCTTAACTACCCAAGCTCTCTCTCCTGTATGGCCTTTCCTTTTGACACTTGAGCAGGTGTTTCTCCCCTACAGTTCCTTGAGCTATAACCCCCGTTCTCCCTCTTTCACTCAGCTGACCCCAATTCAATAGGAGGGATGAATGAATATCCTGAACGATTCTGGTTACAATGAGAACCAGAACTCAAACTTTCTGATCATCAGAAAGTGTTTTCACTCTCATTCTCCTCTGTACTTCCTGGTTCCAGCCAACCCTGAAAGCATAGGTACCAAAACTGTTTTAGAAGTTGGTTTTCCAACTGAACATGGTTTCCAACTGAAACTTCAAGAGGAATTTTAAAAGAGGCAGACTTCAATTATGCCAAACTGCAATTTGGCCAGGACACCGCTGCTAACACCAAAGTGCCATGGGATCTCCAATGGCCACAGGAGATTAGAATTTCACTTGAATCTCTCATGTAGGAGACCAGCATTCCCAGAAACAGGACCCAATGCTCTGGCACTAGACCCCTTATTGACTGAAAAAATACTAGCCATTCAATCCACAATATCATTTCCCACAGCACCTGAGCTATGACCAGGCGAGCCATACTTCGCTTGTGAGCCCTGACACAGTCCCCAGCTGCTGAAAATAAAGCTTTAGCCTGTCAGAATAAAGCAGCCCACATGTTTCCATTATGTGCCTGCTTTGTTGGCACACAAAAGATCCAATTTTGAAGTTATCACAAGGGACACACTGATCAATAATTCCTCCCTCATCTCTGCTCCTTCTCCATTCATATTTCTGTGATAAGAATGAAAAGCATGAAGTAGGCCAGCACAATAGCCAGACAGTGAAATTACCATCATCATGGGAAGAGATTCAAATCCTGCATACAATTTTCCCTTTGAACTACCTTATGATTGTTAAACTCCTTCATTTGAATTGCACCGCATCTGTCGATAGGGACAATATCTTTGATTTATTCCCCTTTTATTATATAAAAAAATTTAATTGTAATTCAGGCCACTTTATCCTTCCCTTCCATTTATTTGAACAGCTGTTATATTTCTCTAGTTATCTTCATTACAGATTTTATGCTGAGGTGTTTTGTTTGTTTATTTTGTTGTACATCAATCAGATCGGCCTATTTTGGCTTCTGTCAAGAAGGCACTCTCATGACATCATCCTGAGAGCAGATGGAAAAGACTGCAGCTGTGCTCATGAAAGTGATCAAATAATCAACCTGCTGATGAGCCTTAATGATAGTCATAGTCCTTGAAGCGCGGGAAATGCCACTGCATTTCAGAGTCAGGCCCAAGCATCAGAACTGACCTTCCCCCACAGAGCTCAGGACAAAGACAGGACCCAGATCTAGACCTGAACTTCCACCAAATTCAGAGACATTCCGATGGGGTCCGATCCTACAGCACATTTCAGTAAAGCAGTCAAAGCACTGTTTGAGATCATACTTATAGGGAGAAACTGGCCCAATTCAACACTCGGACAGCCTTGCCAATCATGTGGGTATGCAGATCATGTGGAAGGATTTCTATTTCTCTGGAACTCTGAGAGCTCAATAATCTCTCTAGGATTTTGTACCATGCCTTCCACCGGTGAGACTAAAGAAAAGCTTGTTTGAAAATTGTCATCCTATTTTCATTAGATCTCCATTGCTTCATCTCACTTTTGGTTAATAAAGTTTATGCTGTAGGTTATTCAATTTACAATATCTTTTTCTATTCATTTTGTCTCCTTTTTCTACATGGGCTCCTCTGACCATGATATGTAAAGTGCTTGGCACATTCTGCAATGAACATTAAACATTAGCACAGCCTCTTCATGCAATGCAATAGGGAACACTGTGACATGGACATGTCATGAAGACTAAACAGAGAGAAGGTGGGTCAGGTAATATATTTTAGTGGACCAACTTCTGTTGGTGAGACAGACAAGCTTTTGAGCCGCCTAGATCTGAAGAAGAGCTCGGTGCGGCTCGAAAGCTTGTCTCACTCACCAACAGAAGTTGGTCCAATAACAGATATCAACGCACCCACCTTGTGTCTCTAACATCCTGGGACCCACACGGCTACAACTATACTGCATACGTGAAGACTAAATGGCATCAGACACTCATGCACCTGCCAGTCCATTGCCTTTTTAAACCACAATGTTTCAATGCCAGTATAACCCATATTTATACAGTGTGGCACTCTGTACAGCCTTTAAATGCATTCATTCCCAAGGATACACGGACTCAAATGCTGCATTTCCCAGTTCCCTGAGACCTGAAGATGAGTCATTCACTGCAGAGGGCTTTAACTTGCATGTTACACAAGCAGCATTTGCCTTCACTGGGCCATCTGCTAAAAATTCTTTATCCATTCCCCAATTTATAGCTGACATGCCATGTGCATTTCCCCAAAGGGTTAAAATAAGTCTCTCATATCTATAGCACCTTGTCTTGGTCCCCTGGTAAGCCAAATAGAATGGGTATTATCCTCTTTAACCTCTGGAAATATGGCTCTTGTCCTGAAGCATATGCTATAAACATGTTATTAGAATGGCAATATTGGCACAAAGTTACTGTTTTGGTTTTCACCCTTTTAGCCAAGAACAAATGCAGCAGTATGTAATTGATCATTTTTTTAATTGGCTTTGAATTACACAAAAACCATGTTTACTCATGTTAAAAAGGCACTGAAGATACCGACTGGTTTGTTTCATAGTTGTCTGACGTCCTTTTCATGAAGCATCTAAAACAGATTATCTTGAAGGGATTACTCCACTTTTTCTCATAGTGACTGGATTTCAGCTGGATTATAACATAACATAAATCTGAGAGCAATAATCTCTTAGCTAATATGTTTATGTTCTGAAAGTGAGTCAGCTGGAATATTAGCCACATGTAAACACCTGCTTTGGGAATTTTAGGATGATCACGCTCAGCACTTTGACTCCACTCACAAGTGACATCTAGAATTGATGATGACAAAACCAGCCAATGATTAGAATTTGTTTTTCCTGTTATATTCTTATATGGTTTTAATTTTTATTATTTAGTTGGCCAGTTTATAAATGAAGAATGAGAAACTGCAGGGAGAATCCATTTCAGTTATGCTAGCCTCTAGCTCTCATCTGAAGCCCAGAAATGTGGTTGCAACCTGATCCTTTGAACCCAGAAGTATAACAACATGATTCCCGTTTACAGGAGAACTTTTTCTGATGTCAATATAAATTTGCCAAGCACTGGAATTCAATTTACATTCTCAAAATGTATGAAAGCTGAACAGATTTCCACCTCTGGTGAATGCTAGTTAGGTGCACTTCCATATTGCTTTCTTGCCTATGATTGACAGGAATGACTGTAAAAAATTAGTGCCTGCAAACCATGCAGCCATTCCTTTTGACATGCTCTTGTAATTTCTAAGCTTGCATTATTATACTGCACAGTCTGTCAGCAAAAGATGTCTGGGTTTCATTTAAGCCAAAACATTATATAATCATCTGCAGCTTTATCCTTTCAAGGCTTAATTTTGCATCCTCATTGCTTTCAGCAGTGACCAATTGGTGAAAATATTTACTGAGCAAACATCTTCATACACGTACTATTAAGGCTTCATGAAGTGCACACACGTGGCTTAGTTTCCCTCTTATTCAGCTGATGGAGGACAACCACAACATTTCCGAAACTGTTCTTGGGAGCTTTTAAAAGAAGGAGCTATAGGGAGCGCTGCAGGAGACTACAAAAACTTGGGAGTGATGGGATCACAGAAGTTAGAAGGAGAAAGGCCTATTAATGGAGCTGGTTGAATAATTTGTAGCAGATTGTTATCTGATGAATGTAGCCCTTTCTTCCTCCCCTCCCCCTAATTTGTGAATCCTTTGTAAATTCATCATTCATTTCTGTGAATGGATTAATTACTAAGTATTTACCTAGTGATCTAGACAAGATGATCTGCAGACTATGGTTTGTTTGCAGACTGACTCTTCGCTATTCGTTGCACCTGGTGTGAGACTTATCACTTGCATTGCATGGGACTGTTTCTGTTCCCTAAGTGGTTGAGTGAAGCTTTTTGGACAGTTGAATACGGAAAGCGAAATGCTGCTGAGAACAGTGAAAACTCCTGTGGTCACACAAATCTGGCACCTTGTTTGCAGCGGGGTAGGTGTACTTGCACAAAGAACAGCCTTTCCCCAAACGTTCATATGAAACAAAACCTATGTTTGCACCAGCATTCACGAATAACAATTTATAAGTGGTACAAACAAGGCCTAAGTGAACAGCTGTTCAGAAATCCAACAAATGTTCTCACAGACAGATTTTGGACTGCTCAGCCAGCTCCACCCATTTAATGTGACATCATCTAATCTAGCACCCAGAATTGTTCCCCACAGCACATGTTCTAGGGTCAGGACCAGTATATTGCAAGGGTAGGATTTTTCAAGGGAAAAAAAAGAGAAGTGGTGTTTTACCCATGAAAGCTTATGCCCAAATAAATCTGTTAGTCTTTAAGGTGCCACCAGACTTCTTGTTGTTTTTCTGCTCCCACTGAAGTCAATGGTGATGCTCCCATTACACTTCAATGGATGCAGAGTTGGACCATTGCTCAGCCCTTTTGAAAATCCCATCCTAAAGTGGTCCAAGCAGTAGGGTTTGCCATGCTCCTGTTGGAATACAGTTCTACTCTATAGCAGTTAGGAATATTCAAGCTACATTTTCCTTTTAGTAATTGCATCCCAATACTCAATAATACCACCATAAATAATTCCTCCCCCTCTCAGGATTTATGCACCTACAGTCTACTGGGTTGAGTCTGGACCTGGCATTTGAAAATAGAGATTGTATGCCCAGCTCTTCTAATGATCTTGAGCAAGTTACTTTATCTCTATGGTGCCTCCATTTCCCCATCTGTAGGATGGGAATGATAATACTTGCCCATCAAAACTCTGAAGTGTTTTGAGATCTATAGTAGGAAAGCTCTATGAGGGCAAAGAACATTATTACTCAGGTACTTGTAGATGCACAAGCCCTCTTACGTTGTTAGTATTTCTGAGACATGGCAGATAACTATCATCAAAGCTAGGGCTGTATAGGGCAAATGTTTAGCTCTGAAATGCAGAGACGAGTATTATAATAAAATCACAATTTCATATTAGCATTTTTATTACTTTAATCTGAGAAGCAAAACTGAATTGTGGTTTGTATATTAAATGTCTTAATCAAAAAGTCTAACCGATGGTTAATGTGCTGACAATTCTGCTTCCAAAGCAGAATGCAGAACTGTGTCTCACAAGATAAAATGCATTCTCCTCGGCCTGAACCTCCCTCCAGACTGCAAAGATTTATATTTCTTTTGGGGACCAAGCTAGCCTGTCCAACTTTTCCGGGCCTTCTTTGTATGCATCATCATCAGGGATATTTTTCAGAGCGGTAGCCGTGTTAGTCTGTATCAGCAAAAACAACGAGGAGTCCTTGTGGCACCTTACAAATTTATTTGGGCATAAGTTTTTGTGGGCTAAACCCACTTCATCAGATGCATGGAGTGGAAAATACAATAGGCAGGTATAAATACACAGTACATGAAAAGATGGGAGTTACCTTACCAAGTGCTAAAGAGACAATTCAATTAAGGTGGAAGTGGGCTATTCTCAACAGTAGAATACCAAGGGAGGAAAAATCACTTTTGTAAGAATTTGAAGTTGTCAAGTCCAGCCCCTTGCGCTGAGGCAGGATCAAGTAAACCTAGACCATCCCTGACAGCTGTCCAACCTGTTCCAAAAAGCCTCTAATGACAAGGATTCCACAGCCTCCCTTAGAAGTCTATTCCAGATCTTAACTACCTTTCCCTCACCATGGATTCCAATCTTAAACCTGACCTGTCCTCTATCTTTGATTCAGGCTTGAACTGAAACCAGAAATCCCAATCCCAATTCCTTAGCCCATCTCTACTAATGATTAGGGAAAATAATTATCTTTAGACTTTAAAAAAAACAACCACTTATTAGGAGGAACAAAACATTGTAGTTAAATAAGAACTGACCAGGATCCTAACCTGAAACTTAGACCAAAGTTGGGCTTTTTTTGAGGTTCAAGAGAGTTCAATTAACATTTTGAAGTTATTCCTTTCATCGCCACAATTCCTGGTTTCCAGAACACAACATTAGCAAAGTCCATTCATTTTCACAATAAGTTAGCACATTCCAAGGTTTGATTTTATAATGCCAAGCCCCAAAAGCATCAAATACTTACATTTAATAAAATACTTTTGCCTTGAGGATTAAAATATTGTGAGATGTTTTAGTATGAACCAGGAAGGAAAACAGCATTAGGAATCAATACATAAAGCATTTGTATTAGCTATGGGTGTTGAGAAGAATAGCAGGACAGTAGAAAAGCTGGTGTTTCATTAAACTAGGCAGCCTGTGCATAACATGCAAATAGTATGAAATCAAATAGATTAAACAAGCAAAGTCAAGCTGAAGTCGATATATTAAAACTTGGATCTTCCACTGAATAAAAGCAAGGCATTTTCTGGAGAGTAATTTAAAAGTTTTATTAAAGTTTCTGTTAAAATAGATAGCAATAATACTTGGCAAATACACCACTAGAGCTCTAAGTATTAGAGAGAGAGAGAGAGAGAGAGAGAGAGAGAGAGAAGTTATTTCTGAATGATAAGCAGTGTGAAATACCACACCATATTACTTTGAGGCAGGGAGAGAGTCAGGCTATGCCAGATGTTCGGTGGCAATATATACTTTCAGTTCTTAATTAAATGTAACACAAGAATAGCAAGTCCCAAGTCATCATCCTTGCAAAGAATTGGAGAAAGAACTAAATTAAATCTCTGCTGATTCTCCCAGGACTTAAATGAGTGTACACTAAAATGCACAGTTAACTAGATGAGCATAGATCTTTTTACTGACTTAATTAAATGTCACTCAACTGAGTCAAAACATTTTTGGAACCTTCAAAGAAGGTACCGATCTCCCAAGGGAGAAAAAATAAAAATCACAGGAGAGTGTGAATGAACATACAGCTTATTGTACAAAATTGCATTTTGGAGATGATACTGGTAAATAGACTCCATATATTATGAGGAGCAGATTTAAAGATTTTGCAACAAGCTGTGCCAGACCTCTGACATTTGGTGCATAAGCTTCTTTGCTTCAGATAAGGAGGTAATGGAAATGTGCTATGCAGCATAAAACATTTCAAGAGGAGTAAAGCACTGATAGTGTAGGCAATCTTATGAAATGTGCACTAAAGGTCAGTGAGCGAAATTACGGCCCTGTGAGCCTTTGGAGGGGATGGAAACACTTTAGCACTCCAGCTGCGTTGGAGAAAGGCATTTTGCTTGGAAAATGTTTAATGTTTCATGGGAAGCTGGAGAGAGTGAAGTAAGGAGTAGCCTGTGCTCTACCCGTTCTCCTCTGCCGGTGCTTACTTGTATGTAGAGATGGGACATGGCCACATTCCTGCCACACCCTCTGCAGGCCAGTAATTGTTGCCCACAAGACTAATTGACTCCCACCACTTACACTTCTAGTCAAACTACAGTTACTGCCATGCCTGCTCTGGAATACCTACAAGAGATGCCAGAGTCTGACCTAGTGCCTGCTCAGCATAGAACCACGCAGAGGTTTACAAGAGACGACACGCTTGATTTTCCAAAAGTGCAGTTTTCCAAGACTTCTGCCTGTGCACAACATGTATTGCACCTTTGCAAGCAGGGGAGCTACATGCATGTGTCCCACCTGCACACCTAATATGTATCTGGACCTAGATGACATTAATACTGGAGACTGGCAAACCAGTGCGACTCCAATAAGAGATGTCTTATCTTGTCCATCCCTTTCAGTGATTCCAAACCCAAATCCTGTCTGATGCTCACATTTTTTTCAATTAAGCATTTTGCCATTTTATGTTTGATTTGAAATTCCAGGCTCCACACAGAAGCAGAAATGCCAGAAGAAAGAGGCTTTCACCATATTTAGGGTCCAGCCTAAAACAGGAAGCACTGAAAATCTTACTAAAAAACCTGGTTTTAGATGATTTTTAGACACAATCTCAGCCCAAAAAGGTGTGGATGAGAGTCCAAACTTTCATGACTTCTTCAAACTGAATCTTTTGAGCCCTATTTAAGAAACTCCCCACAGCTCCCACTTTGCTTTGCTGGCAAAATTAGTTCTCTTGTTGTTCTGCATCGAGACCCATTTCTTTTTCTCCTAACATGAAAACAAACTCCATCGAATGTAAGAACCTTTTACGTGAAGATTTGCACAGCTTTCTGCCTACAGTATTTGTAGTTTTATTGTATTGTTTGGATCTTGTAATATAAAAAGAAACTGTATAAAAGAGTGGAATCCCACCAAATACCCAGAAGTGGTGAGGAGACTTGACCTTAATAATATCACTGCTCTTTAGAGCTGTGTAAAAAAATGTATGAAACCTTTTTTGCGCTGACAAATGCAAATTTGTGTTGACTGAAGCAATTTGTAAATTTGGGTCAATTTTGGCAAATTGTTCTTAGTTTAAAAAAAATATGTCAGAAATATCAAATGCTTCATTTCAGCATTTCCAAAACATTGCAGTTGTCACAAAACAAAAATATTTAACGTTCACATTTGCTGAAAATTTCAAAGCATTTTCATTTTGGCTCAACCCAAAACTCTCCTCCTCTCCTCCCAGTTTTTTGCACCTCTTTAAAATCCAAATAGTGCATTCTTCAAACAGCCCCACTTCTCATTTCCACTCCTATTGTTTATAATGATACAGTATCACTTGGTGCTCACAAGTGGCATTCAACACGTTGCCCAATATACATACAGTTAATAACAGAGGCGCATTTTCAAGGCACCCTATACAGATGGACTGTGTCTCATGGTTAAAGCATTGGACTGGAAGTCAGCAGAACTGGGTTCTAATTCCTGACTCTGCCACTGACCTGCTTCATGTTATTGCCAAGTCACTTAACCTGTATGACTCAGCTTCCCCCTCCGAGATGTTAATTGTTATCTTTCCTTGCACCTCACATGGACAATGTGAGGCACACATCAATGTTTGCAAAGTGTTTTGGGATATCTGGACTGACGGTGCTATCAAAGAATTCTGCAACACGCTATAATCTCTTTGTGGCCGCAGGAGTGTTTGTGAGCCATTGGAAGGCTTAAATACACAGGATGTATCTTAAAATCACAAAAGTATGTCTCAGTGGCCAGGCTATCTTGTGTGAAATCTTAACTAGGTGGTTGAAGGCAGGTTAAAAGACTGTCTTCCTTATCATTCCCCATCCTTGGCGAGTGAGGTCATTTTACTTGGTATTAAACTATGTAGGTTGTTTCTCACTGCAGAGTAAATTGGCACAACATGATTAATGGCCAATTTTACACATTTCCAAGGGAAATCTATTTGGCTCTCATGATATTAAACTAGATTTGAACTTTGGCAAATCTAATTTTCTTTTCTAGACCAATATTTCCAACATGAGGCTTAGGGAAAACAAAATTACATTTTCTGTACTTCTACATTTTGAAATAAGTCATAATCAGACCTTGTTTGTTGGCCTTCAAAACTCATCTCTTGTCATCTACTGGAAGGAAACACTGGCTACTAAGTTGGCCTACAAAATAAAAACACTGATACAGACACAAGTTCTGAGGAATTAATGTCTTCACCCAGGGATTTAAATCACTCCACTATCACATCCACATACTCCCAAAACTCAAGGGCATTTGCTCTCATCGCTTATATTAGACAATGGGTTTGCTTGAATACTAAAGCAAAGAGTATTAACATCGGTGCTAGAGCCCATATAGGTCATGGCATTACATGGCTATTTGAACTTCTCTTGAATGTGCAATACTTTCATGTAAACCCAGTGAGACAGGATTTATTAAACAATTAAAGAAGAAAAATTACAAACTTCTCCAGGTAAGGACCATGCCCTCTAAAGTGTTTGGACAGTGCAGGAAAAATTGAGTGGTTTCTTAAACAGAAATAATAGTTCTGATAAACTGGGCTCATGAAAGCAGAATCAGAATATTTATTGCGATTTTCAGCAACAATTTTTATACTGAAATTTTTAAATCAATTAAAATAAAACCATGTATCCAAACACTGCAAAAACTGGCATGCAGCAGGTTACAGATACAAGACTCAAATTTGACATCAGAACAGTGCCTGTTCTAACCATAGTCCTGGTGTTTGATCCAACTCCCCCTGAAGTCAGTAGTAAAACTCATCAATTTCTAGGCTGGAAGGTGGAGTCTTGTACTAGATATATTCAAGATGAACAAATCAAAGGATAGAATGGTGCTTATCCCAAAACTCCTACCCTACTAACCCTGGGCCCAAGCCTGGTGCCTGAGTCAGGGAAGACTCCCCAGAATTTCATACCCAGTCCTATACCCATTGAAGTTAATGGAAGTTTTGTTGAATCAAGACAACAGGAGAGGGATCCATAGAAGTCTGCATGGAATATGGATAGTCAAAAAGACCTTCCTAGAAACCAACTTTTCACTACAAATCCAATAGTGTTTCTCAGGCCAGCATATCCTCCAGGGCTCCCAACATCTTCATAAGTCCCCCAGTTCAGCAATCCTGCCTCTAGATGGAGAGCAGGGTATGTGCAATACCCTCCAGAATCTACTAGCACCACCCCATGAGTGGCCAGAGATGTCGCATAAGAGAAGCTTGAGGTGCTTCTTGCTTTCCCACATCTACCAGGGGTTAAATTACCTCCCAGAAGTATCAAATCAACTACTGCAGTACCATAGAGATCATTTAAAGCCTTCTATAAAGGGAAAAGAAAGACTATGACTTTGGCCCAGATCCTGCAAACATTTATGCATGTTAACTTTGTGTGCTTGAGGAATCCACTGACGTCAGTGGAGATACTGACACACATGAAGTTATGCACATGTGTGAATGTTTGCAGGATCAGATTGGTATTTTCTAATAAAAACCAGTTCACCTGGCCACATGGTACTCTAGGTTGGAAGCAGCACCAAAACTGCACTTTTCATCTGAAAATAAAAGATTAGCTCCGGCTGCTTCGAACAAATACACACACACAGTCTGGATGGAGTTAGTTCACCTCACTGTTTAGTCTAATACAAAATGCAGTACTGAGTCTGAGAGACGCTCAATATTCTTGACCGCTTCTATCATCATCTCTGTCCTTTTTAACTTTAGGAGGAAGAAAACTTCACAGGTTCTCCCATTCCTTTATTTTGCTGATTTTATTGATTGCTTATGAGCTGTGTTATAGTTTGTACTCAGAAAAGTTACTTTAAACACAGCCACAAAACATCAAGCTAATGTACTAAAATAATGTTATACTTTGTGGGATATTCTTCTGGTTTTGCGAACAAAGCTACAATGCACAAAAATCATGCACACGCAAATGAAGGCTATGTTTTGATAATCTGCTCCAATACACACGTGGGAGGGAAGCCAATTTTCAGTATACAAAACAATGAATCAGATTTATAAATAGTTTAGACACAAAACTATATTAAGAATGCATCCACAATGATTACCCACATAACCTGGTATCTGCACAGAGAAATGGCCAGTTATTCTTTGCCTTTGATTTAGGCACTTCAGACTCTAAATTGTCTGGTTGTGGAAGCTCAGATTTGAAAAAAAAAAAAAAAAAAAAGAGACAAGTGGCTGCAGCATTAGCCTTGATGTGAAACAAAGCGATGAAGAAGAGTACCCTTGAATAGCTTTTATAATATTGAGCAAACAGAGCTATTGCTGGTAGATATTTTTTTTTATGCTTTCTCCCTTCAGAAATTTTTCATAGAGCAAAACAAACACCACAATCCCAACTCTTCTCTCTCAGTCATAATGTTTCTCCTCGCATCTTCTGTTTGGATACTCTCCCCCTAATTGTTATCTCCCATGCATACATTTGTCACAGAAGGCATAGGGTCTCATCTTGCACTCAATTAGGAAACTGTTTTCTTCTTGAAAGCTCATCAGATCCCTGCTGCTACAGTACAGCATTTCCATTGCCTCTTTAGATCCCAAAGTGCCTGGGCTCCATGCTGGGATGAGTGAACAGTGATATCTCAAAGAATGGCAGCTCCCTCTGTTCTAGGTTCTCTCAGGTCAGTGGGAGATTCCAGCATGAGGCCTCAAAACAAACTCTTAAGAAAGCACTTTGTTGTTTTAGGCAGGGCCGGCTCCAGACCCCAGCGCGCCATGCGCGCGCTTGGGGCAGCATGCTGCGGGGGGCGCTCTGCCTGTCGCCGGGAGGACGGCAGGCGGCTCCGGTGGACCTCCCGCAGGCGTGCCTGCGGAGGGTCCGGAGGTCCGCGGCTCCGGTGGACCTGCCGCAGGTGTGCCTGCGGATGCTCCACCGGAGCCGGCGGGACCAGCGGACCCTCTGCAGGCACGTCTGCAGGAGGTCCACTGGAGCCACAGGACCGGCGACCGCCAGAGCGCCCCCCGCGGTGTGCCGCGCTGCTTGGGGCGGCGAAATTACTAGAGCCGCCCCTGGTTTTAGGACATCTACTTTTCCACACACCATGGTGAAGAGGTTGTGTTGCTATTCTTAATAACTAATTAAAAAATATCAAGAATCTTGTTAAATAGTTTATCTTAGAGGTTCTCAAACAGGGGGTCGTGAGGCTATTACATGAGGGTCCCAAGTTGTCAGCCTCCACCCCAAACCCCGCTTTGCCTCCAGCATTTATAATGGTGTTAAATATTTTATTAAGATGATGTTTAAAAAAAGTGAATGGTACAGAGTTTATACTATAAAGTGTTTTTAGCTTATAGGGCGGGGGGTGGGTGTCGCGCTCAGAGGCTCGCTATGTGAAAGGGGTCACCTGTGCAAAAGTTTGAGAACCCCTGGTGTCTTTACAACAAGGAGTCCTATGCCCAAATAAATCTGTTAGTCTTTAAGGTGCTCCTGGACTCCTTGTTGTTTTTGCGGATACAGACTAACAAGGCTACCCCCTGATACTTGTCTGCTGCCTTTGAATGCCAGTTAATTAAAAAAAACTTGTTTTCCCCTGTGAAAATAAGAGCAGCGGTTTATAAACAAACAAAAACTCTTGAGTTTGAGGGAATGTCCAGGTTGTCTACAATGCTATTTTAGTGTGCCTAATTAGGAGAGTGTGATTTAAATGAAAGGTCGGTGCAGAAGCTTTAAGGTAAAAGGATAGGATGAAACCAAGAGAGAATAACATACAAACAGATAGGTATAAATACAGAAACGAGAGAGAGAGCGAGAGAGTCAGTTGCCACCCTTTCAACCACTGAAGTCAAATTAAGACAATGACATGGGATTAACTGCAGCAGACTAAAGGGTACTGGGCTCTTGGGACCCTTGTCCGTTTCTTAGGTATAAAATGGAAGAAATACGTACAATAGCAGCAGAGAAAAGGAGCTGGTGGCTTACAGAATAACTCCACTGTCAGAAGGCAAACAGCCTCAGCTAACATGCAGCTGCCTTAGGTGAGGTGCTCTAGACTCTGACCGCCGTACCCCCTGTGGATTGCAAGCTGTATAAGGAAGGATTTACCTGTAGAAACGTCTCTGACGCTTCACATTTTGTGAAGCTGGCCTCTAATTAGCTTCTGGCTTCTTCCTTATGCTGGGTCTGAGGATCAGGACTATTTTGTCCCCTACCACTCAGACTTTGTCAACACGTAACCTTTCCCAATTCCTCCTTGGAGTGTCAGGCTTAACCTTTAAGGCTCCATAGAATTTGAAAGAATACGCAAGTCATCAAAAACAGCGAGAAGTCCTTGTGGAACCTTAGAGACTAACATTTATTTGGGCATAAGCTTTCGTGGGCTAAAACCCGCTTCATCAGATGCACGGAGTGGAACATACAGTAGGGAGGTGTAAATACACCGCATATCAAAAGATGGGAGTTGCCTTACCAAGTGAAGGGTCAGTGCTAATGAGCCAAGTCAATTAAGGTGGAAGTAGGCTATTCTCAACAGTTGACAAGAAGGGGTGGAAATCACTTGTGTAATGCTAATGAGGCCAGTGTAAACAAGGTGGCCCATTTCAAACAGTTGACAAGAAGGTGTATCAACAAGGAGAAATTAGTTTTTGTACCTCCCTACTGTATGTTTCACTCCATGCATCTGATGAAGTGGGTTTTAGCCCACAAAAGCTTATGCCCAAATAAATTTATTTATGCCACAAGGCCTCCTCTTTTTTTTTTTTTTTTTTTGCTGCTACAGACTAACACGTCTACCACTCTGAAAAAGGTAAGTCCTATTTTCTACTTTGCATTTGTAGAACAGCTTTCTTCCAAGGACCCCAAATCCGTTGTGGGCATTAATTAATGAAGGCTTTTAATATGCCTATGAAGGAGGAATTGTAATTGTACAGTTGATTAAATTGAGCATAGGAAGGTTCACGTCTAGATTTTTGGTTGTACATGCAAAGGCAAGCCTGCTTGCGTACCTCATTGGCATGCACAATTACCGTAGCTGTGCGCACAATTACATAACTGTCTAAGTAAATAACCAAGGAACTGTCTTTGTCCAGATTGTGCACTTTTGCAAGTAAATGCATCAGCAGATTAGATGTGCAAGTATATGTGGGTCTGTGCAATTTGCCCAAGACCACACAGAGTTAATGGCAAAAACTAAAACCCCAGAATCCTGATTCTAAGCACTGGACTTTGCTGCTGCTCTAGTTATGAAGAGAGTGGTGCAATCAGTGGCAAAGTTAAATAAAAAGTCCAAGTGTGCTCTTTACTCATGACTAATAATGTTTTTCTTGTGTGCTTGCCACCACCTCTCTTGTGGAGGCAGTGCATCATCAGAGCCTGTGTGGTCTTCTGAGCTGCCTGTCTCCGTGTTTCGCTCCTCTCAGTACAAATGGTGCCTTGCTGTGAGCGGGAGGTCCTGGACCACAGAGTGTGCTCTGAAAAAGTAGCTGTCATTAAGGAAAATGGTCAAGAGAAAAGAACACACTTTCTAAAGGTCAGCTGAACCCATGAAGCACTTAGAGGAGAGGAAATTATAGCTTTAGTCGTTCTCATTAGTACAAGGCTAGCGGGCTCTGCAAGAGAATGAAAGGAACAAAGATTCATTACAATGTGCCCCAAAGAAAAGCCTTTTTAGTGTAGCTATTAGAAGGTTTCGTGCATTTCATTGGCACAAATGAAAGGCAGCTCTATTCAAGTGGAATGTTCTTTACTTTTCATGTGTTAAATGGCTCCCTTGATTATACAGGCTTGCTTGGCAGTTCCTGTAAACTGCATATTAACTTTTAGAGTAATTCTGATACCACGTGCAGATTAGGTGAAGTTAACCCTGAATTTGTGATCCTGACAGAAGCCCAATGCTTTTCCTTTCCATTCTACTGCAAAAGGCTGACATGAATGCATGTTCATCAGGTGCTAGATAAGGATTTTGGCAACGTGGTCTGATTTACAGTACAAAGTTACAATTCTCTCCTCTCCAAAAGGGGTTGGGGGGGATGGGGACACTTCAAGAATCTTTGCACAAACAACAGAAATCCTCAATGCCCAGGACAATGAGGCTCTGATTCTTATACAGGGGCTCCAGGCACTACTGCAATAGGAATAATAAAAATAGCTGTTTTATAAACACATTTCGGTACTTCTTTGCAAGCTGCAATGTATTACCTTTTTGGCTAGGTGCTGGTAATGTAATATAACTAGAAAAATTGAACAAAAGTCATTTTTCAAAACACAACAAACAAAAAAAAAAAATAAAATGTAATAAATAAAAAAAAAGTAATGTAAAAAAAAAAAAAAAAAATAATACAACTATACATAACAACAACTATACATACAACAGACAGGTCTTATAAAAAACGTGGCGTTATCGTGGGATAAGATCGATAGTTCGTCTGTGAAGAGTGCAAAGAAAACAAAAAAGCAAACAGGATGTTGGGAATCATTAAAAGGGGATAGGAATAAGAGATAGAATATATTATTTATATATATATATATTATGCACGCCCACATCTCCCCTGTGTGTGTACCACTGTCTCCTCCAAAAAAAAAAAAATCAAAAAAACTAAAAAAGTTCAGAAAAAAAAAAAAAAAAAAAAGAGGGTTTTATTAGGGGGAGAGGGAGAGAAGAAAGGAAAAAGAGGCTAGGCAGTTTGGAAAAAGAGGAGAGAGAGGGGAGGGGAGGGGAGGTATATAAAATCATGAGTGATGTTGAGAAAGTGAAGAAAGAGAAAGTTTTATTATATATTATTAATACAAGAGAGGGGTCAGAAAAAAATGAAATTAATAGGCAGCAGGTTTAAAACAAATAAAAAAAAGTCTTCTTTTCTTCGCGCACAGTCAACACACAAAACTCTTGTACCTGAGGAGGAGGAGAGAGGCTAGCTAGGCTAATAATAAAAAGGGGAAAGGATAAATTGGAATTCATGGTGGCTAAAATGGCTAATGGCCATTAGCCAGGATGGGTAAGGTGTCCCTCTCCTCTGTTCGTCAGAGGATGGAGATGGATGGGGAGGAGAGAGAGATGATCATTGCCTGTTGTGTTCACTTCCTCAGGGGCACCTGGGCATGGCCACTCGTCGGAGAGACAGATACTGGGCTAGATGGACCTTTGGTCTGACCCGGTACGGCCTTTCTTATGTTCTTATGTTCAGAGTCCTCTTAGCTGAAACAGTTGCAAACTGCAGAATGTGCAATGTGACATAACCTAACAAAGGTTTTTTTCATGCAGAATTAAGCGAATTTGCAGGAAGAAACTGGGGTCCTGTTCAGACTTCATTAGCCCAAAAGACCCCACACCAGCACCAAGGCTATGCCTCCAACATCCATCAGTGACCTGAAGCCTCTGCCTTCTGAAAATTCCTCAGGACTTTAAGATACCTAAGGCTTTACTGTATGTCTGTGCAAACCTACTCATAGCAGCAATATGTCTTGGAATATCTAGGAGATATTATTAACATAGCAGCACTCTGTATATATTAGAAATCCTCCTCCTTTATTGTACAGAAAGCTTTCTTAGCCTCTCAGTGCTATCTAAAGGATAAGTTTCGATGGTGAAATGCTATGCAACATTATTGCTATACATCAGCTATTTGAATGTCAGTACATAACTTCTAGCTACAAATATGGTAATTCATAAGAGAAATAACCAATATAAAGTATGACTTTGCTAGAGGCTTATTACTCAATCCATTAGCTTTCCAGATGAAAGTAAGGACATTACAGAAAAGCCTATTCAATAATCACATATCTTTTTCTTTGAAGACTATTCTAGAGAACTGGAAAGAATGCAACATTCTGGATCTCAACACTTGATTTAACCCAGCGGACCAAATTCTGCTCTGAGTTACATGAGTGACATTTCAAATTACTGGCTATAAGATCTTGCTGTCTACTCACTCTCCTGTTTTAGGATATCGGACACACATATGCATGTGTAGCATTACCCAGAGCTGGATCCTGGCTTCCCAATAGTTCTGCAATGCCAAAGCCTATTTCTTCCAATCATCGTTTTAGCCAGCCAGATGCCAGTGCAGATGCCAGTGGATCTGAGTATGCTAGCATAGCTTGAATGGCATCATACATGACCAACAGTCCATAAACTGTTTGACCAGCCTAACCACAAAATGCATGATATGGTTGAAATAAACATTGGCAAAATGAGCATTTTTCTTGAATGTTGGACAAATTCATGTAGTTTTCCAACAATAAAGGAAATGTATTTTGAATGTTTTCTGGTGAGACAGAAGCCATGTGAATGAACTGAGGAAGAGTGATAGTGGAGTGCAGTGCATTCAGCATAAAGGTCAGGTGTCGGGGGAAAAAAATACTTTATTTTCTTGACCAACTTACTAACTGGATAACCTTCTACAACATGTTAGTTTCTCTTTGAGAAATGCAGCCTGTTGATTCTGAAGCACATCAGCATAAGAATAAATGATCATTCTCTCTTTCAGCATTACTATCAAAGTCACCCTACTAGTTGTGGTGAATCTGTATAACAAATTCCTACCTTATTGTAACTAGGTTGACTTCAGTGAAGTTACACCAGATACGAGTTTGGCTGCATGTTTCCTGTCTTATTTTACTACTAATGTGTAAACAGAGACATTTCCATTTTTCATCAAAGGTGAATTTGTTTTCCATTCTTCTTCTTCTTGAGTTTCTTTGTAATTGGCAACATGCCTCTTCACTTGTTCCCTTGTCTTTCATGTCCTGGAAGACTTGCAGGGAAAATCAGAGTTCCTAACACAGCAAGTCAATGGCCAAATCCTGCTCTTACCATCACAGGAGTAGACTCAAGGAAGTCATTGGGACTATTTGCGAGTACAGCGAGTGGAATAGAAGCGGTATTCATGGGGGGAGGGAACCCTCTATTTTTGCTACTATTTGTATCAATTTATTCAGACTGCATATTTGGATGACTGCTCAATAGTCACCAAAACGTTTGTAAATTTGGAAAGTTTCATGCATTTTAGCACAAAAGATGACTAGTAACAAAAAAAAATCATAGTCAAAAGTGTTATTTGTTCTTCCTTGTTCCCCTGTTGCTTGTGAAATAGGGAAGCAGAAATAATACCATGTGATTTACAAGACTTACTGCACACCATGAAGACCAAATAGCTGAAGAGAACAATCAGAAGAGATCCCCATTGTGCTGCACACTGCACAAACACAGGAAGATCTGGACCCGACAAATCTCATTGAAGACAAAATGCAACAAGTTAGTGTAATAAACAATGGAAAGGAAGGAGAGGATGAGGGTAACAAGATCATAGGTCATGTAGGCTAAAATGTGCACAATTTGAAGGTTCCAAATCACACTCTAAACAAATAGTGAATACTTATGAATAATGTACGTGTGAAGAAACTGTACTTGGTTAGTGACTATTCACCAGTCAATTAAAAAAAAACGTGCTCAGTTCATGGGGGCAGATCCTTGACTGGTGTGAATGTCACTGAAATCACTAGAAATATGACCAATGCTATGATAATTCATACCAGTTTAGGATCTGCCCTGTGATGAATATTAGATGCAGCATAGTTGAACAAGCACAACTGCAATGCCAAGTCCTGCTTTGCTCATCTGAGACTTTCAGGTTCTGGAACAAACTGTTGTTTGTCTCTGTGGACTTCAGAGGTAGTCTCCATTTCTGAAGGGCCCCTATACCTTTTCCCTGCTGTTCACTTATAGCTCACTGTGACTTTTTATTTTGAAAACTATGATCATAATTGCAGTATGTCTTACCTCCACCACCACGGCAAATCTGTTAATGTGTTTGCATAATAACTGGTCTCTCACATACAATCTGTGTTGGTGGAATATCCAGCCTTTTGAATTGGCTATTCTGCAAGATACAAGCTGACAATGCAGCACACATTAAAGATGCCCTTGCAAAATTCTTTGCCATCACCTGCTAATGTTGTGTTATCAACCACCTTTCCTGTGCTGAATGATCTCATACAAATTGTCACTACCCTATCCATTCCTTTTCTTTAAAAGGATAGCAGTAAAGCAGAGGATTAGTTAGCTGAAGATAATGACACAGCTGCAGCTGGATGACTCAACTGAAAGCAATGTTTACTGAGAAAATTATCGCAAAATAATTAGCAATGAATAAATCCTTAGTGACATCGGTCTGTGGTATTTGTACAGTATTTTCCTGCAGATAAAAGTGACTAGAGCTGGGGTCTGTAAAGTTTTAACGAATTATTTTATGTACACAAAGCAGAGTTAAAATACAGCTGAAGAACCTGCATTATATTTTATATAGGAAAGAAATGGTCTGCCAGCTCCATTCTCCACTGCAGCTCCATGGTTATAAACTCACCAAGATAGTGCATGCTGGGGTGTTATCCTAAAGGAGTGTGACCCTGTGATCCATAAGTCTTTTGATGGGGCATAAAATGAACAAAAAGGTGCTCATGTGCTTCACATCCCTCTCTTGCTTCTTGGGGCATTGCTTTGCAAGTCGATCACTCAAATCAAAATACTTGGCAGAATTTTACTATTCATACTATGGCCATTGCGTGACTGAAGGGCACACAAATTCCCATGTGCCCTGGAAACCAGAAGGGGAATCCACTTCCTGATCCGGCACCACTGAAGTCAGCAGGAGCTATACCATTGACTTGAGTGGGCACAGGGTCAAGCCATAAGTATCCTAAAGGAAAACGGTGGATTAAGTGTGGCAAAACAAAGTAGGAAAATGCCTCTGGGGGAAACAAGAATGAGGCAAAGGGGTGACTGAAAGCAGAGCTGATCATTTTGTAAATGGGACCTAATATCATTGGTCTTAATTCTTAAAAAATTAGAGACCAACAATAGTAATTTCTTCATTGCACAAAACCGCTGCTCTAGAGGTATCACTACACCCATTACCCGGGGAATAATAAGAGAGAGATAAGGACGGGGGCAGAAAACAATATTTGTGAGCTGGGGAGGGAGAAGGGGGTATGAGGATGGGGGAGAAGACTGCACACCAGTAAGACGATAGACCTAGAGCAGGAAAGGGACCTCAATAAACCTTACGCTGCAGGTTATCCTGTGTGTGGATTTTTGTTTTGTTTTGTTCATTGGGATGAGCAGGAACAATATGGCCCAATGGGGTTCTTAAGAGCCCAGTCTTATACGCAAGGCCTAATGGAAAACAATGCATTTCAGGCTGCAATGTCCAATGACTAAAGGAAAACAGGGAGACAGAAAATAGCACTCTGTGCTGGCCTGCTCCGATGGTAGTTAAAATGTATCCACTCTGCCTTCTGAATTGGGTGCAGAAACAGGCCCTTAGATAGATAAATCATTTTAGTACCTGCTAGGCAGACACACTTTGAGCTGCAAGACTGAATCCTTGTTCCCCCCCACCCCTAGTTTCTAGAGGAGATGGTGGAGTGAGATACCTTGTGGAATTTGGGTTCAGTTCATTCACTTATTGAAAACACATTGCAGCAGGGTATGGGGCTGGATGTTCAGGGGGTTGGTAAGGGGTTATGGGGCGAAGGGGTGTATTTATATTGCTGGTTTGAATCTATTCCAGGCTGGTAGTAATAGAAAGCCTTTATCCAGCTATTTGGTATCCTGGGGCAATTCCTAGTGGAGCAGTGCTTTCATCACCAAATCCTTGGCCCTTTTGTTGCCTTACTCAGATGCTGTAGTTCGGCTCCCTGTCCACACTAATGCTGTTCTAAACCATTTTACCTTCCAGGTTCCCACTCGGCTCTCAAAAGCATTGAATTCTGGGAGATTCTTAAAATGCATAGTGGGCAGTAGTGAGCAGACAGAATTTCTAGGATGCAGTCAGTGGCAGGATGCAGCCCTCATATCCCTGAACAGTGGCACCTGTCCATGAGTGCTGCCACAGCTCCTGGATTGAAGTAGTTTCCATCATATGGAGGTGTTGCAGGTTGGTTCAAAGGCTCTCAGCACCCCCACTGTACAAATTGTTCCAGCACCCCTGCACATGTTGCTTTTGCTGTACCTTGATGACCAGTTTGGTGTCTGCCTTCCACTGCTGGATGTCAGGTGGAGGAATATTGGCTAGGATTGGTAACTATGGAGGTTCTAGTATCAGAGGGGTAGCCATGTTAGTCTGGTTCTGTAGAAGCAGCAAAGAATCCTGTGGCACCTTATAGACTAACAGATGTTTTTGCAGCATGAGCTTTTGTGGGTGAATACCCACTTCTTCGGATGCAAGTAGTGGAAATTTCCAGGGGCAGGTATATATAAGCAAGCAAGAAGCAAGCTAAAGATAACGAGGTTAGATCAATCAGAGAGGATGAGGCCCTGTTCTAGCAGTTGAGGTGTGAAAACCAAGGGAGGAGAAACTGGTTCTGTAATTGGCAAGCCATTCACAGTCTTTGTTTAATCCTGAGCTGATGGTGTCAAATTTGCAGATGAACTGGAGCTCAGCAGTTTCTCTTTGAAGTCTGGTCCTAAAGTTTTTTTGCTGTAGGATGGCCACCTTAAGATCTGCTATTGTGTGGCCAGGGAGGTTGAAGTGTTCTCCTACAGGTTTTAGTATATTGCCATTCCTAATGTCTGATTTGTGTCCATTTATCCTTTTCCTTAGAGACTGTCCAGTTTGGCCGATGTACATAGCAGAGGGGCATTGCTGGCATATGATGGCATATATTACATTGGTGGACGTGCAGGTGAATGAACCGGTGATGGTGTGGCTGATCTGGTTAGGTCCTGTGATGGTGTTGCTGGTGTAGATATGTGGGCAGAGTTGGCATCGAGGTTTGTTGCATGGATTGGTTCCTGAGCTAGAGTTACTATGGTGCGGTGTGCAGTTGCTGGTGAGAATATGGACTAAAGGTAAAAAATCCACTGCTATCTACATACTACACAGACCACAGTGAGAGATTATGCCGTACTCTATCAAAGAAACTGAGGAACCACCTGATCAGCATCCTATACAGCAAACAGGAAAACATCAAAAAAGAGCTCTCCAACCTGGAGACTCTCATCAATAACCAAACTTCCATACAAACGGACTTCACTAAAATAAGACAGGAGATCTACATTACTCACTTCACCTCTTTACAAAGGAAAAAGGACTGTAAGCTGTCTAAACTCCTACCTGCTACATGGGGCCACAACCATGGTACCCCTAACCCACCCAGCAATATCGTCAATCTATCCAACCACACACTCAGCCCAGAAGAACAGTCTGTCCTATCTCGGGGACTCTCTTTCTGCCCTGCCACTCCCACCAACATGATACAGTTCTGCGGCGATCTGGAAGCCTACTTTCGCTGTCTCCGACTCAAAGAATACTTCCAGGACAACACTGAACAGCACACTGATACACAGTTACCCTCCCACCAACAGCTCAAGAAGAACTACTCCACATGGACTCCTCCTGAGGGTCGAAATGACAGTCTGGACCTATACATTGAATGCTTCCGCCGACGTGCACAGGCAGAAATTGTGGAAAAACAACATCGCTTGCCTCACAACCTAAGTCGTGCAGAACGCAATGCCATCCACAGCCTCAGAAACCATCCTAACATTATAATCAAAGAGGCTGATAAAGGAGGTGCTGTTGTCATCATGAACAGGTCTGACTACCAAAAGGAGGCCGCCAGACAACTCTCCAATACCAAATTTTACAGGCTACTTCCCTCAGATCCCACTGAGGAGTACACTAAGAAACTGCACCATCTACTCAGGACACTCCCTACACTAACACCGGAACAAATCAACATACCCTTAGAGCCCCGAACAGGGTTATTCTATCTACTACCCAAGATCCACAAACCCGGAAATCCTGGACGCCCCATCATCTCGGGCATTGGAACTCTCACTGAAGGACTGTCTGGATATGTAGACTCTCTACTCAGACCCTATGTTACCAGCACTCCCAGCTATCTCCGTGACACCACTGATTTCCTGAGGAAACTACAATGCATTGGTGACCTTCCAGAAAACACCATCCTAGCCACCATGGATGTAGAGGCTCTCTACACAAACATCCCACACACTGATGGAATACAAGCTGTCAGGAACAGTATCCCTGATGATGCCACAGCACAACTGGTTGCTGAGCTCTGTGCCTTTATCCTCACACACAACTATTTCAAATTTAATGACAATATATATCTCCAGATCAGTGGCACCGCTATGGGCACCCACATGGCCCCACAATATGCCAATATTTTTATGGCCGACCTGGAACAACGCTTCCTCAGCTCCTGTCCACTCACGCCCCTTCTCTACCTATGCTACATTGATGACATCTTCATCATCTGGACCCACGGGAAGGAAACTCTGGACAAATTCCACCACAATTTCAACAGCTTCCACCCCTCCATCAACCTCAGCCTGGACCAATCTACACGGGAGGTCCACTTCCTAGACACCATGGTGCAAATAAGTGATGGTCACATTAACACCACCCTATACTGAAAACCTACCGACCGCTATGCCTACCTTCATGCCTCCAGCTTCCATCCCGAACACTCCACAAGATCCATTGTCTACAGCCAAGCACTGAGGTACAACCGTATCTGCTCTAACCCCGCAGTCAGAGACCAACACCTAGAAAATCTCCACCAAGCATTCTCAAGACTACAGTACCCACACGAGGAAATAAGGAAACAGATCAGCAGAGCCAGACATGAACCCAGAAGCCTCCTGCTGCAAGACAAACCCAAGAAAGAAACCAACAGGACTCCACTGGCCATCACATACAGTCCCCAGCTAAAACCCCTCCAATGCATCATCAGGGATCTACAACCCATCCTGGACAATGATCCCACACTTTAGATAAGGCTTGGATGAGGAGGAGACTGGTATGTTTCAGTCTCTGACCTGCTGAGGAATGCAGTGCAGAATGGTGCTCCCATGTGCTGTCACGTACCCAGGCCTGCTCACAAATCCATCCATGACAGGTTGGCCAGGAGAAAAACTGATTTTAACAGTATTAAAATTGGAGTGGGGGGGGGAAGATTCACCCTCCCACCCCCACCGAAATCTGGAAGAATTTTTCTTGGAAAAGGCTCTCGGTGGGGCAAGATCAACTTGAACCTGTCAATGTTCAAAGTGTCCCTTTAAGTATGTAGAACATTGGGGGCATACAGTGTTTCTCATAGCATCCAACTTTGTGCTTCATCAGAATTGTCAAGTTTTACCTCTGTGTTGTACAGGAATAATAAAGGCAGGCATTCAGTAACAACTGTCAGGGCCAAGTGCTGGTAAAGAAATGCTAGGAGAGCATTGACTGAAGAGTGTTGGGTCTCCTCAAGGGAGCAAATATCTTCTGAAAATAAACAAGTTTTGTCAAATTTTAAGTAGAGAAGAAATCCAATTGAACCTTAAAAAGTTTCCGTTATTGATGAGCTCAAAATATCCAATGAAAGAACTTTGTCAACCAGAGTTTTTCTTGCCACAACCCATTTTACCTTTTCCAAGGCAGCGTATTAGTTGTTTGTGCTTCCATTTTAAGGTCTAACCATTGTACTTAACATTCATTGCCCTTCAGCACTCCTCTTCACTCAATGATAGGATTACTGCTGGAGGAATTCTGCGCCACTGCAGATTTCTTTGCTTCCCCGCAGAAAAATGACTTTCTGATAGGGAATCAAAGGAAAGTAGCAAGAACGGTCATCTGACCCTCCCCAGCAGTATGTTTCAGGTGCCCAGGGCAGTCGGCAGAGAGGTAAATCACCGTGGGGCAGGACTGGGGAAGACCCAGCTGCTGGCTCCTACCCTGCGCCAGGCTCAGCTGCTAGTCCTGGCTGGGCTGTGGAGGACAGGACTTCCTCTTCCCTTGCACAGCATCCAGGGCTGGATCAGACCAGCCCCCAGCTTTCTCCTCTGGCTGCAGGAAGCTCTGCAAATTCCCCCCCAACCCGGCTTCCTGCGCTCATTGTCCTCAGCCGTAGAGGGAGGGATCACTGTACAGGGAGCTGATCCCCCATCTGCCCAACACCTGTGCATCCAGACCCCTATAGCCAGACCCTCCCACTGAGCCTCACCCCCCTCAGGTTCCCCACAATGAGCCCCACTCCCCCTGCACCTGGACCACCCCAATGAGCCACCCACACCTGGATCCACACCCTACCGAGCCCCACTCCCCCCAGCATCCGGACCCCCATTAAGCCCTCCACACCAAGACTCCCCTGCCGAGCTCTATCCCCCCCATGAAGACACCCCCTGCTGAGTCCCAACCACCTTCACCCAGACCTTCCTGCAGAGTCCCATTACCGCTGCACTCAGATCCCCCTGCCAAAGAAGCCCCTGTGCATCCAGATCCCCCCACATTTAGATCCCCCACTGAGCAGCCCACACCCAGATTGCCCCATACAGAACCCTCTCAACCCACACCTGGATCCCCCCAGACTAAGCCCATCCATACTTGGATCCTGGCTTGCTGAGCTTGCCTGACCACAACCTGGTACCCGTGGCACGGAGGGGCAGGGGCCTGGGGTGTCCTTGGGGCAGACCTGGTCCTTGCTCTGTGTCAGGGTTGGGTGCAGCCTCATCGCTGAGTCCATGCCCCGGGGGGGGGAAGGGGGGAAGCTGAACAGTGATCTCCCACCTCTATGCAGCTAGTGGCCTGTGCTCCCCAATGCCAGGCTGGAGCCTCCACATTTATTTGAGAAATAAAATTTACAGAATTTTAAAATATTGTGCACAGATTTTTTAATTTTTTGGTGCAGAATGCCCTCAGGAGTACATGATCTCCATGCAAGCATACGGTGGTGCTGCTCTGTACAAATGGTCTAGCTTTGTTGTGTGACTAATGGGACAGATTTTTTGGAATTTACAAAAATGTCTCTGCATATGCAAAGTAGGCTCATGTGTCTACAATCACTACACAGTTAGAATTCTAAAAATCTGACCCAAAGAATTGATGTTTGCATGCAAAATTTATGTCTTAACTACTTATGACATTTCCATGAGATGTGGGCTAAATGGATAATACTATGCACAAATGATCAGAACTAAAAGTTTCAGGTTTCAGAGGGGTAGCCGTGTTAGTCTGTATCAGCAAAAACAATGAGGAATCCTTCTGGCACTTTAGAGACTAACAAATTTATTTGGGCATAAGCTTTTGTGGGCTAAAACCCACTTCATCAGATGCATGGAGTGAGAAATACAGTAGGCAGTACATATATTACAGCACATAAAAAGATGAGAGTTGCCTTACCAAGTGGGGGGGTTAGTGCTAACGAGGCCAATTGAAAAGTTTCAGGCATTTCAATATTTCAGAGTATTTCAAACGGAAGTTTTCAGCTGCAATTCCCCTTGTTAGTATCTGTGCCAGGGTCTCCTGCTTCCTGTTAAAGGTCTCTGGATGGATAGATGGATGGACACAACTATGATGGTGGATGTTATGTTTCTGTACTAGATATAGACTGGCTACAGAGCTTCCTTCTTAGCCAGGTACGCAAATCATAAGATCCTTTAACATTCTCCCAGGTAAGGCTGAGGTTAGCTTAAAGAAGGTGTTTATACTCAGTGCCACCTAGTGGTGGAATAGTATAATACAGTTTAGCATTCCTTTGCTGTGGACACCCAGATACCATGACTGATGATGGACCCTTCATATATTCATTAAACTGCCAAAGTTTTATGTTTAGAAAATTGTCCGCTTATTAACTTACATTTAGGGTTTGATTCTGCAATCCCTATTCAGGTCAAGTGCCAGTAATATTGATTTTTAAGGGCTTACTCATATGAATAACTGACTAATGGTGGCAGATTTGGTGGGCTATATTTACCATCATACTGATACATAATGTAATACCTGGTGCTGAAAGTATCATGGAAATTCACTTGCTAGTATATTTTGCATTTCCCAGGCTGAGTGCAGAATTTCATAGAGTTCAACAAGAACTGTGAAATTCTTCTCTTAATAGGGATTCCAGAAGGATTCTTACAGCACTTCAATTTTTTCCTAAGTTTGGTTCTTATAATACACTCAGACTAGTATTTTGAGGCCTTTGGATGGAAGAGAACAATCTGTTTTTTTATAAATATTATTAGAGATGGGCCCAAACCACAAACCTCAGATTTGACTCCAAAGCTCTGCAAGGGTAGGGACGTTTAGATCCGGCAGTTTACTTTGGGCCCAATTCTAATTGTATTTGAGGTTGAGAAATACAAAACTGAGGTTCATTTTAACAGTGAAGCATAATAAATCCAGACAAAACCACCCCAAATTCTTCTCACCAATATAAATATAAAAGAATACTACAGGGAGTTCAGATCTTCTTTCATTTATGATGTAACTCAAGAATGGCTCCACTGAAGTCAGTGAATTTACACAGATATAAAAATCAGTGCAAGTGAAAGACAACTCAGGCCATTAATATTTCCTAAGTGTTCTCCTCAGACCTCATCAGAAGATCTGTTCAGATTAAAGTTCTTAGTTGTCTTGTAACTCAAGTTACAATAAAACAAAAACCTCTAGTCTAGACAAAGCCAGTAAGATGGCTTTTTTCAGCTCAGGTTTGTCAGGTTACTCCAAGAAACAGCAGTATTACAAAGCTGTAGCTCCTGCTATTCAGTCAGCTTCTTTCAGACCCAGGTGTTTGTTTATTTGGTAGTTACTCACAGAGCAACATCCAGATATATTTTTACACCACCATTAGCAGATGGCTGCAAGGGGGCAGGAAGCCAACTAACCTATTCATCACATTAACCAATGACATTATTCAAGTGGCCCATGTGTTTTTCCTGGGCTTTTATTTGAGCACAATGCAATTTAGTTATAAACATTGCTTCCTCTTTCAGCTGCAACAGTCTTTACACAATTAACTTCTCAATAAAGAAATCTTGAAGTACAATTAATTCACTACCTCTTCCATAATATTCCATTAATTAGTGGTAAAAATAGGTACATCTGCCTGCCAGACAGACTATGCAATTATATAGTAAGTAGAACTTTGGCGCTCATAATATGCTAATAGACTGGTAATTAATAGCTTCAGAATTTTTTTTAATTACTATGTTCCATTGCCTAAAAATTAACTCATCTTTTTCCATCCCTATTTTTTTTTCTGCAGTGAATATACAATAGACAAGAACTGTGCAGACAAAAAAAGAATTTGATTCATGTTTATGGTAGTAAATTGAATATATTAGCTGCCAAATCAACATGCTTTGTATGCTAGGATGCACGTGAGACAAATATTTCTTCTCTTTTCTTTGAGGGCTGTTCTGATGCCAAAAGTTAACTGATAAGTCATTTCTTCCTGTTAGGGACTAGTCCAAGCCCATCCCCAAATTTGGGGTAGCTCAAATGCAGTGTTCAGGCCCCATTCCTACTCACTGGTCATAATCCGGCAGGAGGCAAAACAGAAGTGGAAAATAAACTCTTCTCGGAGCAATACCTGTAGGTTATAGCAAAAGTGCAACACCCATCATAGACTAAGGGGACCAAATGTCCCAATTTTATAGGGACAGTCCAGATATTCAGGGTTTTGTCTTATATAGGGACCCATTATCCACCCGCCCAACCCCTCATCCCAATTTTTCACACTTGTTATCTGGTCACCTTATCATAGACATTTCTCTCATTCATCAAGCCAAGTCACTGCAGCCATTTTGCTACCCTGTTAAGAGTTCCACAGATCAGGCATAAAGACACCATATTTATGGGGAAGTGGAGTGGTGGAGAAGACCCATAGGATGCTGTCCCCTGCTAAAAATCCACTGACACCCTGCTCCAAGACTCATGGCAACCTGGCTGAAATGTACCATATTTGCTTCGAGTCAGAGATTACACCAACCAAGGAGTCAGAAAAACACAGTACCCAGCAAGAAACATACTTATTTTGTTGTATTTACCAAAATTAGGACATCATAAAAATCCTTATATCTGAATGCACAGAAACAACCTGTACACGATCAGTTCCTCATAGCCTAACCTTGCTGTCCCTATACGATTGTGCTGTAGTGCAGAACACTGGATTCCAACTCACTAAGGCCCTTTTGCTGGCACTGCAGACACACAAAAGGGACAACCTGCACCTTAAAGGGCTTACTTTCTAAAGGAGTTGTACAAAGTGTATTTGTATATGAGTGACTATGTGAACTCTAGACTATCTCCCGAATACCTCAAACCTCCCTGACTAGCTTAGACCAGTGGCTCTCACACTATAGAGCAGTGGTGGGCAAGCCACTAGTGGCCTGCCAGATTGTTTACATTTGCACAACCACCCGCAGTTCCCAGTGGCTGTGGTTTGCTGTTCCCAGCCAATAGGAGCTGTGAGAAGTGGCAGCCTGGCCCACACCATTTCCCGCAGCTCCCATTGGCTGGGAACAGCAAACTGCAGCCACTGGGAACTGCAGGCAGCTGTGCAAGTGTAAACAAACCGTCTGGTGGCCTGCCAGCGGCTTGCACTGACGGGCTGCCGGTTGCCCACCACTGCTATGGACCACCAGTGCAAAGCCACTCCTCAGTGAGCTAGAGAATGAAGCATTTCAGGAACCAAGCCATGGAGGACTGGGAGTAGTTAGATGGGTGAGTGAGACAGATCTCTTTGTGATGTCAAATGGTTATAGAATAAATACATGAGTCACTAGCGTAAGCACATATCACTTAAAGTAAACTAAGAATTTCTTTTTCTTCTCTGCGAATGTATTTTTAAACAAAAAAAGCTCTGTAGATTTTAAATTTCAAACTGGAACATATTACACCCCCTGACGACTGCTTTCTTATCCACTATAACCCCACCCAGATTGCCTCAAACTCAAAGTGTCTAAGATCTTTCCAGTAATTGTTTAACAGCACATACCCCTAAGGGATGTTTAGCTGCAGAGAGAAAAAGAAAAGAAAAGAAAATCAGAAATATTAACCCCATCTGAATTTACCTAGCAGCAGTAGAGAGAAGGGAAACTAGACATTTCCATCTTTCTTTGTCAAAAGTGAATTCAAAGCATCACAAAGAGAGCTACAGAAATCTTGACTATATTATATCTCAACTGAAAAAATACATTTAAATACTAAGGCGCAAGCTTTAAACCTACACAAGCATGAAATGGCCTCTCCGTCTTTAATTCATCCCATTTAACTCTAGGAAAATCATTAGACCAGGGAGTTAATTTTGTATTTACAATCAACTTGATACTCAATGTTCATATTAATGCATTTGTGACCTTTTAAACCTAACCTTTCAGAAACTTTTAAGCATCTCTTGTACTTAAAGTCAGCTGTAACCTAAAATGTCCAGCTTTTCTTTTTAAAAATTTGTATAAAAACCTATTCTCTGCTTGAAGGAGCATGATACATCTGCAGTGCTGATGGTTACCACCCTCTGATACAGGGCAAGAGTCTCCAATTGCCATGTCCCTGGAATTGCAACTTCAATCAGTCCCATTGCAACACCTGTTTATAACACCGCATCAGTTAAAGTAAACATCATTAGGAAAGAGGTTTCAGATGGATTCAAGATGGCAGATGAGAACTTCTGTTGACATGAATAATTAATCCGTGGTCATTAGAGTAATCAAATGGTATAACCAACCAACCACCTCATACTGCCACCTTGGGCACAAACAGTTCAATCTGATTACCAAGTGTTAGCATTCCCCCACTGAGAATGCTCAATGGAAACTCACTGACATTCCTAAGATGGCCATGGTATCTTACAAGGATATTGAACGGGCTCATTCACCTCAGTGTGAGCTGACCAAGTGCCTGCCAATTAGACTAACTTCCCTGGAAACAGATGAGTTTCTTGTAATTGGCCTAAGCAATTCTAACTTTTAGTAACTTCCACCCCACCCCCCCAACACAGCAGAGGGAGAGAGTTACATTGGTATGCTCAAATGCATGTAACTGTCTATTCGTGCACGTTTGATTTCATGACATGCAAGTACTGCCATTGTGCACAGAAGTTAGCTGAACAGTTAAGATCTTTTCCCCCAAACTGATCCTATAGATTCTCTGGAGGGGCCCTGACTAAAGGATAAATTTCTCTCCAAAATTATCAGAAGTTCTTCTGAATCTGACCTCCACTATCTCTTCAAGAACAAGCAGCATGGGAACATTCCTCAGTAATGAAAAGTTTTCTTGGGAAACACTCCAATGACTTCCTTAGTGTGTGTTTCCTTATAAGGCTGACATCCAAATACATGGAGGGGAAAATTATCTGTTCAAGAGAAGAAAATGCCCCATTGAAGTCTTTCTATGGACAGACTAGGTCAGATCATCATAGAGGAAAACATCCCAATAAGAAAAGGGGGTAACCGAATGTAGAAAAAGAGTTTCTCCACATTACGAACAATCATAAAATGGATTAATCTAGCAAGACACAGGAAATGCTTCGTTTTCACGCAAGAAGTTACATGGCAAATCCATCAGAAACACAAAATGGATCACTTGGATTTCTCAGCTACTGTGTAACAAACTGGATAATATAATAAGGGAATTGATTTTTGGACAGTGAAGATAGAAACTGCATTTTTGTGGTTTCTCCCTCCTCACCGTTTATCTTTGGGAGACGCCTCTTCATTCTAAAATGTGGGGGGGGGGGTTGTTGTTTTTTTTAAACCAAAGTGCAGTTTGGATTCTGTCCCAATGGTTTTGCCAGGGAGGCAGTCATTCTTGAATTGCACCTGACACTTAGCACTTCCTGTGTTAGGCAAAAACCTCAGAAGGAGGCCAGAAGGTTGACTTTACACTTGTAAAGACGTGGGAAGGTGTGATCACACCCTCAAGGAGAACATCTGCTGTAACAGGGCCTGAGTATGGGGACTGGATACTTGCTTTCATATTCTGCTTTCTATTCATCTCTCTACTGAAACATGAAAGACAGTGTTTGAAAGATACCTTGCAGGTCAGTAAATCAAGCCAGCAAAGCTATTTAACACACAGTCCCAGCAAGGCTCAATCCATTCCATCAGTGGTTCTGCCTCCTCTTTGCCCTTTTTAGGATGCAATGTTGGTCCTCTATCCCCCACGGTCCAGAGGAATCACTCCTGCACTCCACCAAGCATGGGGACTCCCGCTGTGACTGGAAGGCTCCTTTTGTTGCCCTGAATTTGAGAGGTGTTTATACCCCAGAATGTGATCAAGTTAATTGCAACCATATTGAGTGTATTCAGCCACTCTGAATTAATGAAATAGAACACCACATTGTTAAGGGTTAATTTGAAGACAGGCTTTCAGAAAGAAGATCAAAACTAGCTACAGTTTCTGCTAATCAGAATAGGAGGAGGGGACAGAGAAGTGAACAACTGAGACTAAAAACCTTGGTGGTTGGAAAACCTTGACTCTAGATGCCCCCGATATTAAAAGTTTATTGAAAGTTAGAAAAGTGATGATCCAGTAGGGGTCATTTAGACCTACGTGTTTTATAGAAGTTAATTATAAAAGATTAGCTAATATGGTGTATTTTGGAACAGTCCTCTGAGGCCATCTTGAGAGAGGTTTTTCCTGACACCTTTTCTTCCTGGCAGCTGAGCAACTGGCCACTGCAAACCTGCTGTTAATTAGTCAATACTGTGACAGTTAGCAGCGACCCCCGAACAGCTAGTAGCCTTATAATAGCTGGCAACCATTAGGGAATATTGGACACCTTACGGACACAGTAGCCTGAACTTTTGAACTGTTTTTTTTTATTGGTTTTGAGGCAGTTGAAGCTGGTTTTAAGCCGGTTTTTGTTGAGCAGATTGCAGAAGTGCAGGGTTTGCTGACCACCAATTAAATGCTAACACAACCAAAGCCTGTGTGTGAGTGTGTATAAAAGATTTTTGGCTTTTGTATGGAGTAGAGTCTTTGTACCAAGGTACAAAACTCTCCTTTTTTTTGCAGAATAAAGCAACCTTTTTTATTCCTGTTTGGCTGTTCTTGGCTTTTAGCTAGGCGGACCTGACATTTTGGTAACAGTTTCTGGCGACCCCAGATGGGACACTCCTAGCTCAGACATCGGACTCTGGACGGCTGCGGCGAACTAGGAGCGGCACCACCGGGGTGCTTAGCCCCTCTTCCTCACTTCACCACGGCCCCTAGGGTTCGTGCTCCGATAAGGTGAGCCCTAATAGGAAACATTTCCCGGGTTCTGGTTATATTCTGGTTACTTGGTTGCTGTATTTCTGTCTTATACCTTTGGGTGTCAGGTGTGTGGGCAGAACTGAGCTTCTTGTTCGTAACTCCTCAGGGTGGAAGCCGTGGGATGTTAAGGATTGACTAGATACGGGCACTAGATAGAGCTTGATGTCCCGGGGTCAGTACATGACCAAGGTAGGTTACCTGGTTTTTGGCAAACTGAAGCTTAGAAGGGCACACTTTATGTCCCTTATGTGCCAAGCAATTTAGCAAGTAAATAGTAAATTTGTAGTCAGCTGGAAGAGTGACTGCAACCTTTCTGGGGCTATATTATCAGTTCAGCTGTGCAATTGTATGCTAAACTTGCATGCAGAAAAACTACAGCAGCTGTACTTGCTAACCAGACAGCCGTCTTCAAAATTAGCTAATAGGATGCATTTATGCTTGCCGTTATGTAATTCATATTAGCAAACATAATAACTGCCTGCTCAAAATAGGTATATAATTGTGCATGGCTTTCACAAACATAAGCTGTCTGAAATATGGCTCCTGTTGGCTGTGGGAATATGTTTAAGGGTTCTATTCGTAGGTTAAATCTGCTCTAAAGAGTTGTACACTAACAGATGAACATATCCTTATCCCCCTCTCCCAGCACCATATACTGACATACATTTTTTCTTGCCAAAACAGCCTGCCTCCCTATTCTTTATAACAGCATACTTCTTGCAATATTTGGCACTGAAGTTTCAGACAGCAGTAAAATATGTTGCTCAGTTTTCCACACGCTAACAAACCATTTAGCTAGTCCACTATTCTTAGCAGTGTCAAGCAATCAAGACTCTGTTTATAATACAGCTTCGCCTTGAAAGCTAACCAAATCCTCAAAGTGGTTTGAGGATTTGTTGTTCTCACCTTTATTGTGAAATTTTAAATAAAATAATAATAATAAAAAGATATGGTTTATTGTGAAACTTCCATACACCATAAAGATTGCTCTTAATGGTAGCGGAAAATGCTATTCTAATAGCCCACACTGTATTTTAATGACACTGAATGATCAGAAGCCTGCATCCCAAGAAAGGGGAAAAAATTCATAGGCAGGAGTTGTAGACCAAGCGTCTCAGAGAGGTGATTGAGAAAAAGCAGAAAGCCTACAAGAAGCGGAAGATGGGAGTGATCAGCAAGGGAAGCTACCTTACTGAGGTCAGAACATGTAGAGATAAAGTGAGAAAGGCCAAAAGCCATGTAGAATTGGACCTTGCAAAGGGAATTAAAACCAATAGTAAAAAGGTTCTATAGTCATATAAGTAAGAAGAAAACAAAGAAAGAAGAAGTGGGACCGCTAAACACTGAGGATGGAATGGAGGTTAAGGATAATCTAGGCATGGCCCAATAGCTAAACAAATACTTTGCCTCAGTCTTTAATGAGGCTAATGAGGAGCTTAGAGATAATGGTAGAATGACAAATGGGAATGAGGATATGGAGGTAGATATTACCACATCCGAGGTAGAAGCCAAAACTCGAACACCTTAGTGGTACTATATCGAGGGGCCCAGATAATCTTCATCCAAGAATATTAAAGGAACTGGCCCATGAAATTGAAAGCCCATTAGCAAGAATTTTTAATGAATCTGTAAACTCAGGGGTTGTACTGTATGACTGGAGAATTGCTAACATAATTCCTATCTTTAAGAAAGGGGAAAAAAGTGATCTGGGCAACTACAGGCCTGTTAGACATCTGTAGTATGCAAGGTCTTGGAAAAAAATTTGAAGGTGAAAGTAGTTAAGGACATTGAAGTCAATGGTAATTGGAACAAATTACAACATGGTTTTACAAAAGGTAGATCGTGCCAAACCAACCTGATCTCCTTCTTTGAGAAGGTAACAGATATTTTAGACAAAGGAAATGCAGTGGCTCTAATTTACCTCGATTTCAGTAAGGCATTTGATATGGTTCCACATGGGGAATTATTAGCTAAATTGGAAAAGATGGGGATCAATATGAAAATTGAAAGGTGGATAAGGAACTGGTTAAAGGGGAGACTACAATGGGTCATAGTGAAAGATGAACTGGCAGGCTGCAGGGAGGTTACTAGTGGAGTTCCTCAGGGATCGGTTTTGGGACCAATCTTATTTAATCTTTTTATTACTGACCTTGACACAAAAAGTGGGAATGTGCCAATAAAGTTTGCGGATGACTCAAAGCTGGGAGGTATTGCTAACACAGAGAAAGACGGGGATATCGTACAAGAAGATCTGGATGACCTTGTAAACTGGAGTAATAGTAATAGGATGAAATTTAATAGTGAAAAGTGCAAGGTCATGTATTTAGGGATTAATAACAAGAATTATTGTTATAAGCTGAGGACGCATCAGTTTGAAGTAACAGAGGAGGAGAAGGACCTTGGAGTATTGGTTGATCACAGGATGACTATGAGCCGCCAATGTGATAGGGCCGCGAAAAAAGCTAATGCGATCTTGGGATGCATCAGGCAAGGTATTTCCAGTAGAGATAAGGAGGTGTTAGTACTGTTATACAAGGCACTGGTGAGACCTCATCTGGAATACTGTGTGCAGTTCTGGTCTCCCATGTTTAAGAAGGATGAATTCAAACTGAAACAGGTACAGAGAAGGGGTACTAGGATACTCCGAGGAATGGAAAACCTGTCTTATGAAAGGAGACTCAAAGAGCTTGGCTTGTTTAGCCTAAACAAAAGAAGGCTGAGGGGAGATATGATTGCTCTCTACAAGTATATCAGAGGAATAAATACCAGGGAGGGAGAGGAATTATTTAAGCTTAATACCAATGTGGACACAAGAACAAATGGATATAAACTGGTCATCAGGAAGTTTAGACTTGAAATTAGATGAAGGTTTCTACACCATCAGAGGAGTGAAGTTCTGGAACAGCCTTCCAAGGGGAGTAGTTGGGGTAAAAGACATATCTGACTTCAAGACTAAGCTTGATAAGTTTATGGAGGGGATTGTATAATGGGATAGCCTAATTTTGGCAATTAATTGGTCTTTGACTATTAGCGGTAAATATACCCTATGGCTTGTGATGGGATGTTAGATGAGGTGGGATCTGAGTTACTACAGAGAATCCCTGGGGGAAGGATAGCTCAGTGGTTTGAGCATTGGTCTGCTAAACCCAGAGTTGTGAGTTCAATCCTTGAGGGGACCACTTAGGGATCTGGGGCAAAAATTGGTCCTGCTAGTGAAGGCAGGGGGCTGGACTTGATGACCTTTCAAGGTCCCTTCCAGTTCTAGGAGATTGGTATATCACCAATTATTACCTTTATTTTTAATTCTTTCCTGGGTGTTTGGCTGGTGAGTCTTGCCCACATGCTCAGGGTTTAGCTGATCGCCATATTCGGGGTCAGAAAGGAATTTTCCTCCAGGGCAGATTGGCAGAGGCCCTGGGAGTTTTTGCCTTCCTCTGCAGCGTGGGGCACGGGTCACTTGCTGGAAGATTCTCTGCACCTTGAAGTCTTTAAACCATGATTTGAGGACTTCAATGGCTCAGACACAGGTTTGATACAGGAGTGGGTGGGTGAGATTCTGTAGCCTGCGTTGTGCAGGAGGTCAGACTAGATGATCATAATGGTCCCTTCTGACCTTAAAAAGTCTATGATTCTATGTTTATTGCTCTTTGAAGGAAGGGGGGCACTAGATCTTAGATAAGAGGTTGTGGGGGAGGAGGGAGGGAATGGAGCTAAAGGAGTTTAAAAATATGGAGCAGACATGACCTGAACTTGTATATTTCTCAAAGGCTTGGCTTTGTAAGCAAACCTTGACCTGAATAAGCATCATTCCTTTGTATGGCTCTTCCCCTCTCCTTTCCAAGCTAGTAATTATTGCATAGCTCTGGGTAATTTTTATTACTTCACAAGCGTGGGCCCTCATTGAAAAAAAAAAAAGCCAAGTGAAGCACAAAGTGCTAAGTTCATGCTAAGTTATTCATTTGTATGCCTCTTTAGCACTTCAAGTACACGCTGGTAGGGTCACTGCTTATTTTAAGCAAAATAACTTGCCACAGTTGAATCCCACCACCAGGCAAGGATGGAGAGGACAATTCTAGCCACCCGAATATAGGATTTTGACAACAAACAAGTAACAGAGAAAATAGATTTGCCAGTCTTTCCTACTGTGTAAGACTCACGTGCACTCTTATGGAAGGAGACAACAAAACTTTTCATTCAAAAATTCACAGTCTACATTATGTGAGTGTTATAGGGTCTTTTAGTACTAAGCTAGGGTACTGAAGGTCTCCCAGCATTCACAGGAGGCTTGCTTTAATCCCTCTTCGTGCCTTGTGCTGCACACCCTCCCTACCAGAGACAGTGATCACTACTGTGAGCAGACCCAATGGCTCCCATTATCCAGCTGGAAGGAAGCCAGGGATGTAGCTTAATTAGGCTGCAAACTTTATTCACTTAAAATATCTGGGAGTAGCCAGTGATAGATTGTACAGTGCAGGTCATCATCATCTCCTCCATCATTTCCAGCCTGGTGCCAGCCGTTCTGTTGCTGTGACCCTGCCACCCTCCCCTGCCATAAGAAAGATGGGGGTCAGCTCCCCACTGTACCAGGCATAGGAGCCCCAAACCCCTTCCTCATCTCCCTTAAGAGAAGCTTTCCTTCAAACTCAGTCTCAATCCATTTTATCCAATAACCATACCCCTTCCATACCAAGTGATTGCACTGGACTTCTGCCACAAGGAAGAGCCAGCAATCATGCTTAGCTGCCTCACCCTAACCCCCATCAAGTTCCCAGGTAATCACCAATTCTTTCCTTACAATCAGACAGGACTCCTCTGTACAGGGCTTCTCCGAGGTATAAATACCCCCCACTCTTCCGTCAGCAAAATGGGCAGTGCTTTCCCCACCCTCTGACCTGGTCCAGCCCTTTCCTGCCCCTCTCCGATGAACTAATTGCTGGGGAGGGGACTTTAAAAGGGGCAACAACCCCTTTTCTGCCATCCAAGGACCCACCACATCAAGCTGCGATGAGCACTTTATCTGGCTTCACTCACACCTACCTATCCTTTTCCTTGCCCCTGCTAGCACCACATTTATACTTATTCTCTCTCCTTGTGTGTCTTTCCCTACAACCTTCCCCCGTCCTTCTCTTCCCTGCCATCCACAGCTGGCTTCCTCCTCTCTCACCACCTCAGTTTCTCCTGCCCTCTCCTAAAGCCAGCGCACAAAAAAATCCATTATCAACCATCCATATTCTGAAGCAGCCACTATTTAAAACCCAAAGCCCTGGCCCTTTCGGAATTGTCCCTCGCTAAATGGAACAACTACAAGCCCTTATCATATCTCACGCCCTCCTTTCTTCTACTAGCTCTGACACATTTTCCCTGGCTTTCCTGGTCACGTGAAATCCAATCTGAAACTATAAATCCTTTGTGGCACACACGATGGTCTGATCTGCACCCTGCTCTCTGCTATGTGTGTGTAAATCTGGAGTAATTCCAATTAAATCAGAGTTAGACTGCACCATTGAGACTGGGTCTGTCTTTTGTCTGTAAAATGACGGGCCTATTTATGGATCTGTAAACTTAAAGAAATAAATGGCATATAAAAGCAAATATGACCCATACACCAAAGCATTTTAATTCTCCATCAATAATAATCTAGGATACTTTTAAGGTGTTTTTTTTTTGGTTTTTTTTTGGTTTTTAACACATAAAACTTAGGTGTGTACAATTAAACCCATAAAGTAGCAAGAGGAATCTTTCCTGTACCACAAGTCATCTTAATCTCGAAATCATTTCCCAACCAAAATACACACTCACTTTTGCAGAGAGAATATATCTACATCTGAAACTGTAATTAAGTGACTGCCGTAGGTACCTTGATGACATTTGCAAATCCATCGTCACAATATGCTGTCAGCACTTGATAACACAATAAGCTGCCTCACGGAATAAGTCAACATACTGTTTAGAAAATAGTTCCTATGACAACTATGTGGTCAGAGCTCCCAAAATATCAAACTGAAAGTGACATGTAGGTAGAGAAAGCTCTATCGGAACATCAAGGCAGTTTGTTAACTTGTACTAAACAGCAGTTCAGAGCCCAATTCTAAACACCTTTGTTCATATTCAGCAATATTTCAAGGCCTGATCTAACTCTAGCTGAGACCAATAGGAATGGGATCAGACCCTTAGTACTCAAGAACTCATACTGATTTCAGTAAGCCCACTTGTAGTGTAAGTTATTGCTCAGTAAGATTAAGGACCAGGCTCTCTGTGATATTACCTGTTCATTTGACTCATGTTAGAGATCAGTAGATACCGGGGAAATTGACAGGAAGTCAGAACGTACCATTCTCTGCACAGCTTGGCATTGTGAACTTCAGGACATTGAGCCTGGTATGCTGGCTCCAGTGGTGTCACATCTTGGGGCACAGACAAGCTCTCACTCTTCCAGTCTGGGAGCAGAGTTATGCCAACCCAAACACACTGGGTCAGATTCAGCACCTGCATATGCAGGCTCATCGCCCATTGAGCAAAATGAGCCGCCAAATTTAACCCATTTATACCCATTTAACCCAATACTAGATTTGGAGCATTGTCTCCAAACCTACTACCCCAGGCTCTTGCTCTAAACCAGAATTTATTTTGTACAGACGTGTGTGACTAAGTCTCAGCTAATCACACACACAAATGGAGACATCATTTACAAAATCTGTTTCAGTCTTTAGCCTAGAGGGACATGCCAGCAAGAAATATGCTCCCCACTCACTCATGTTTATCAGGGAAGGTCAAGCAAGTCTGATAGCAGCAGTGATTAACTGGTTCAGCTGACCAGTAAGTACATCTTTAGCTGGCCCAAGGGGGGAGGGGCCATCATCTTTTAAATGTACTAAAGTCGTCATGGTGATGGGAATAGAGCTGTTCTACAGTTAGCAAACGTCATGTTAAAGTTGTGGCCTGCCACTTAATAGAAATTCACATTGAATATGATCCATCCTGCCACTGGAACTTTAGTACCCTAGGCTTGGGAACAAATTTTAAGGGAGAACTATTACCATAAGAACAGCTGAAAAAGGCAAACGCACTCAGCTCAAAACTTTTCATTAGGTTATTTTAATCACCTACATAAATCAACAGATATGTTATTTTCCTCCAGTATAGCTTTCCAAAAATCACTCAATATCTGTCTTTGAATAAAAACTATCACTGGGGTGCACAAGAGGAAACCTTGTTGCATACATAATAATTCCATACCCCGTGAAACCTTCAAGCAGAACTAGAGTTTATGAGGTGAGAAGTGTGATAAGCTGCAATATACACATGCAAAACATCCTGCTCAGATTCTGTACACCACAAACTAAAAATATCCCCGTGGCACGTCATTTGCAAATTCAAAGGCTGTTTAGATTGTGATCAAACACCACTTGATACTGTTTTTTTACTAATGATTAAAGATACTGCTTGATTTTAGGTGTTCTGATTGCTTTCCTTGATTCATTTTTATTTCTATTTTTAACCTGCACTTCACGTTGTCAGCAGCCCTGCGGGAAACATAAGATACAGAGTTTAGATGGGGACTAACAGGGCGCCTAGCTGGAGACACTGAGTGCACTGGCCAGTCTTTCATATGAAAGTGACATGAGGGTGGCCAAGGAGGTGAAGGGAAAGCTATTGCAGAAGCACAGACTGGTCAAGTGTCACTGATTTACACAGGAAAGGGGATAAGAGGCTGAAGGTACCGAGTGATACGTTTTCCAGCCTTTATTTGTGTGTGCGCATTACCTGGGCTTTGCAGCTGCAAATACCTGCTAAAAATATTAAACACTTGCACATGCCCTTTAAATTATCCAAAATTTGTGCACATGCATAGCTGCATCCACAAAATCTACTGATCACAGTGGGTGGTTAGAGTCTGATCCTGCAGGGTGCTGAGTGCCCACAACTTCAATGAAAGCAGAGGCCACAATACCTCACAAGCATTTTTCAGCACACATCAGGATTGGGCCCTGAACACATGCAGGTTTTATGCTATCTAAAAGCCTTGGAATAGTGTAGCATGGGGTATTAACACCTGGGAGTGTGTGGAAATTTTGTGCATTTTCAAATAGAGGCTGAGATCCGAAAGCCCTGAGCGGAAAGCTACCAGCATAACACGCTCCCTCTGTCTGTCCTTTGAAAAGATCCAAAGTCTGAATTAAAAAGGATATTTCAAGTCCAGGGTTAAAAGGTACTTGAACATAATGACTATAATCTTAGTTGGATAACATGATTTTTCCAAAGCATTTGCAAGGATCAGTCAGTTTCCATTGAAATCAATGGGAGCTGGGAGTGGTCAGCACCTCGGGGGGGAGGGGGGGAAGGCCCCTCTTATTTTAGGGGACTACACATAGATTCAGCTGCCTAACTTTAGGCAACAAAATTGGAACATTGTCCTTAACTTACCAATACAGGAAAGAATCACCTCTTTCTCTCCGGTCTTCATTTGTGGATATGAATTTGGTTACTTTGGGCTTTTGACCTAGGCCCACAGCATCAAGGCATGAGCAGCTCAAAATAAATAAATAAATAAAAACCAAACAAACCAGACCCTTATATTTTTTGATGAAAAAAAGAAAAGCCCCCATCTGACTCTCTCCTCCTCCCACCCCCCTTTTTCCAACCAGCTGTAATCAGGACCTTTGCACAGCTCCCTAATCACCTCCCAGAGATTTCATAAAAGAGTGACTTCCAGACACTGGTAAGAGATGCCTGTCTGGTGAGTCTTGCCCACATGCTCAGGATTTAACTGATCGCCATATTTGGGGTCGGGAAGGAATTTTCCTCCAGGGCAGATTGGCAGAGGCCCTAGGAGGTTTGCGCCTTCCTCTGCAGCGTGGGGCACAGGTCACTTGCTGGAGGATTCTCTGCACCTTGAAGTCTTTAAACCACAAGTTGAGGACTTCAGTAGCTCAGACATAGGTCAGGGGTTTGTTACAGGAGTGGGTGGGTGAGATTCTGTGGCCTGAGGTCAGACTAGAAGATCATAATGGTCCCTTCTGACCTTAAAGTCTATGAGTATGTGTAGAGCTTAAGTACACCTCTCCCCGATATAACGCGACCCAATGTAAGGCGGATTCGCATACAAGAGCTTTACCGCCTGACAGGCTGCTCTGAGCAGCGTGTTAAGGGTGCCGGGCCAGGCCAGGGCCGAGGGGTTCGATAAGGGGCAGAGGGTCTCAGGGGCGGTCAGGTCTGGAGGGCAGGAGCTGCGGGAGGGCACTTTTGGGCACCTTGCAGTCCCAGAGTGGGAACAGCCCGCTCTGTTTCCCTCGCCCTGGCCCCAGCCGTGTCGCTCAGGGGAGCGGACTTGGGGGAAGGGATCCCCCCTGCACTCACCAGCAGTGGCGGAAGCAGAGCAGCCCGGCCCCAGCCCGCTCCACTCCGCTTCCCGCCGCAGGTGAGTACGGGGAGGGCGTTCTTTCCCCAACCTACCCGCACTCACCGGCAGCAGGAAGTGGAGCAGCCCAGCCCCAGCCAGCTCCACTCCGCCAGCTCCCAGCCGTGGCGCTCTGCTTCCCTCCGCAGGTGAGTGCAGGACCTTTCCCCAGCCGCCCCCCAGCGACACGGCTGGGGCCAGGGCAAGGAAAGTGGAGCAGGCTGGGGCCGCATCACTCCGCTTCCCGACGCAGGTGAGTGCAGGGGGGCGTCCTTTCCCCAACCTCCCCACACTCACCGACGGCAGGAAGCGGAGCGCCGTGGCTGGGAGCTGGCAGGGTGGAGCGGGCTGGGGCCGGGCTGCTCCACTTCCCGCCGCTGCTGGTGAGTGCCTGTCAGGGGGGGATAGGGGTCGGAGCAGTCACGGGGGTTGGGTAGGGGGTGGAGTCCTAGGGGTGATTAGGGATGGGGTCTCTGGAGGGTGGTCAGGGAACAAGGAACGGGGGGTGGGGGGAAAAGCAAGTTTGATATAACATGGTCTCACCTATAACGCGGTGAGATTTTTTGTCTCCCCAGGACCACATTATATCGGGGTAGAGGTGTAGCTTAAGAAGCAGGAAAGCCCTAATGCAACAGAGCAGTTCTGAAGTCCAGACCACCAAAGAGAGGGTTAAAAGCAACAGAGTAGAAAATTCTGTGTACAGAGCCCTGCTCAGCAAGTCTGGCAGCATCCTCAACTAAGTGATATTTACTGCTTGCCTCTCCGCTTCTTGCTTCTTTATGTGTTCATTGGACATTAGCCTTCATTCTTTATGAGTGTGCTCATTTCTTTTACTTGTTCTAAGAAGGCAATAAAAAGCTACTAATGGGCTCCCACTCCCTCTGAGCACAGAGCATATGAAAATTTGAAAACTCAGTTCAGCTTCCCTTTCTGAAGGCTCTCGGAGTTTCTCTTGTGATAGTCTGGTGAGATAAGAGGGGCAAAGAGGATTGTTTTAACAGAAAAGCCTCACACAAGCACCAGAGGGACTAGTTGCCTCTGGGGTCTCCCTTCAGGATAATAGACAGGCTATATTTTAAAGAAGGAAACTCCTATATCATTTTGCTGCACAAAGGGTCATGTCTAAGTGTGGCATTAGCTACCAGATTTAGCCACCCTTCTCTAGAAGGGTAACCTACTTTTATGCAGCCCATCTAGGAGGTGCTGTGGAGCCATTTTGCTACAAGAGCAACAGTGGAAGAGATTATAGCTCAGAGAAACAATCTCTCCAGTACTGCTTCCCGGGTGCAGAAGGTGAGCGATCTCTCCCTGGACAAGTGGCCTCATGCAGAAGGGGGGACAAAGAGTGGCTCCACCTCCTCTGACCCTTTTTCATCATCTTTCTCGCTGGAGGATGGGGAAGAAGATGCAAGCAAGTCCCTGTACTCCCCAGAGCACAGGAAGCTCTCCTATGAGATGCCTTTGTACATCCATGCCAAGGGAGGGCAAGGGATGGGGAGAGATTCTTGCTCACCTCTTCAGTCATGCAAACACCTCTGCTGATGTAGCCCTCATGTAGCACCTAAGCACTTTTTATCACTTAAACTGATCTACAAAGCAGAATACAAGGATTGTGTCACCTGTCACCAAAACAGAGCCTTCTCTAAGGTGAATCAGAGTGACAGGAAGACTCCAAGGCCTTTGAATACAAGATGCACCAGAGCCAGAAGGAAGATGATATTTGCCTTACTCCAAGCTTTCAAACTGGAGCAGCTGGTTTTGATTCTGTCTTCTGGGAACTACGCAGGTGACTAACTGACCTGACCATGCGATGCCACGGCTGCTCCATGCAAACGTATCCAAGAGAAAGCTTCTATTGCAAGAACAAGAGAACAAAACTCTTAAAGAGCTTCAGAAACAACAGCTTGTGCGTTCATGTTTCCACCATGAGTTTCAGACTTCAGAGAGAAAAAACCTGAGGCTGTCTAATCTTTTTGCTTTCTAATCCCTTCAAGAGCAGAGTGCCTCATCGGTCAGGATGGAAAGGAAAAACTTTCCACAGCACAGCTCCAGGTTTAAAGACATACAAGGCTGACTGCCGTCTGGAGTTCTGAAAGTCAAAAGGACACTGTTAGAGATTTATGTACAGGTGATTATACAGCACAAGCCGCTCTGATTAAAGGGAGCTAGCAAATGCAAGAGATGAGCTGAAAGCCAGAGTGCCATGCAGAGAGCTTGTACAACCATGATCTCCAAATAAAAAAAATTGGGAACAGTCAAGTTACATGAACTCTATCTACCAACATCTAAATGGAAGAGTCTCAAAGACCCTAGATCTGCACAAGATTGTGTCGTGGATATTTTTAGTTAAAGTCACGGACAGGTCACAGCTTCCATTAATTTTTCTTTTTTGCCCGTGACCTGTCTGTGACTTTTACTAAAAATATCCATGATAAAATGGGGATCTGCGGGTCCCCACACTGCCTGAAGTAGGGCAGCAGTTAGGGGCTCCAGGGGTTCCCCCACTGCCTGCAAGCTCCAGGGGCTGCCAGAGGCACCAGGTACACTGCAGCTCCCTGCCCTCGTGGGCAGCAGAGGACCCTGCAGCTCCCCACCACCTGAGGCTGAAGTCACAGCGGTCGCTGGAAGTCATGGATTCCGTGACTTCTGCAACCTCCGTGACTAAAGCGTAGCCTTATGTACAAGTCACCTTATAATAGGAAGGATTTTTAGAGAACCACCTCAGGTCACCACAACTTAGAAAGATTGTCTCTGTCGTTCATTATTCATATATCTGTGATAATCCATGGCTGTGTGTACAAACAGACACCACAAACCTCAGCCCTAAAAATTAAAAAAAAATTTTAAAGACCCACAACATGGGGAATAGCATTCAAGAAAACTGGCTCCAGAAACATGGGCCTCAGACTTAAGGACCTTACTTCTTTCTACTCGTGGGCAGCGGGTATAATAGGCAAAGGAAGGCGGTGCCTCCCCTAGCACAGCTGTCCCTGCCATCTGGGCCATGGTGCTCCCCAGCCCTGCCTCTTCCCCTCCTTGCTCTGACAACTTCCCCAAGGCTCTCAGGGACTGCCGCTGCCGCCTGGTCAGTCTTCCTCCTCTTCTCTCCCCCATCCCCTTGGGAGGTCCCCACCACTGCTGGCTGAGTCTCTCCTCCCCCCTTCCCCCTGGGGCATGGTGTGCGTGCGCCTGCACCTGCACCTACACACACACACACGAAGCAGATGAGGGAAATGAGGAGAGGAGCAGAGGGGATCCCTGAGTAACTTTACACAGTGAAAAAGCCTTCCAGAGCAGAGACCTAGTAGCAGATCTCTGAAACTGTTCAAGGGCCATTAAAGTGGTAACGAAGCTGTTTAACAGGCATTTGCCAATGCCCAGGAAGCCTTTGGCCACATTCTGATGGCTTTTATATTGTAGGAAAATGTGTTATTGGGGTTAAAAACAGTTTCCGAACGACCCGTCCGTTATTCTCTGTACCCAGCAGAAGTATTTTTGAGTAGCCTCGCTCAAGGAGAAGCTGACATAGCCAGTGAGTTTATTTCTCGATCTAGTCATTTTATACAAACCCAGTTTAAGTAAACGAGTCTGGCAGGGGATTCTGTGTATGAAAAGGGTATGAAACACTTTTTCAAAAGGAGAGATTAGGGTTAAATTTGGTGCAGGTAGCCTGGCTTTTCATCTCTATACAATATACACTGAACTCCCTGCCACACAGAGGAGAATCCATCTGGCAATTGATCTATAGCTGCTGCTTGTTCGGTTCCCTTGGGGAATGTTATTAGTGCTTTAAAGTGAAAAGGGGGGAGGGTCTTGCAGTGGCGGTGGTGGTGGGGGGCAGCAGCAGTGTGAGGAGGTGAGCAGCAGGCCAGCTGCACAGCAGATGGGCGTGGGTCTCGTGTGGAGGGGGAGGGTTGGCGGGAGGGTGAGGAGGCGAGCAGTAGGAGGGTGGGGGAGGAGGTCAGTGGAGGGGGGAACCTCATGGGGAAGGGGGGAGAGGTGAGCGGTGAGTCAGCAGTGGGTGGGAGCAGGGCCTGGGGCAGAGCGGGGCTGGAGTGTGGGAGGGGCCATAGGCGGAAGAGGTGGGACAAGGAGCTAGCCTCCCGCAGGGGAAGTTTCACCCACCACCCATGTTTCTACTCCCCTCTTCACTCACTCTAGCATTGGCCTTCTCTGCTCTAGCCTGCCATACAATCTGGCCTCTGTTAGTTCAAGAGCCTTCTCCTTTGCAGCTCATGTCTTTACCAACTCTACGCCTCATTTGAAGACCAATCTGTTCTCACTAGTTGTACCCTTTAACTTTTTCCTTTTGAATTCTGTTAGTCAAGGACACTGCAAGATGCTGAGGCCTCCCGAGAGGAGCTGAGCATACTCACCCCAACAGGAACTATGGACATTTAGTGCATCGCAGAACCTAGCCCATAGCATCCTCTTTTACAGAGATGCAATGGCTCCCAGGGCTCCTGGGGAATGTAGCCACTGTACTTCTCCAGAGAAGGGTTTGCATTGTGCCCCCTCACCTCCTTCAGAGTGGTTAGCACTTCCAGGGTATTAGCAAGGAGACACTCGCATCACTCAGCAGGGTTGAAGTATCGCAACAGTGCTGGGCCCCTGCACAAGAGAAAGCGAAGGTTCCTTGTACTCTACTTCCCCCTTAGCATATTCACACTATGAGACCCCAGACCTTTCCCTGTTCACCACCACCACCACACTCTTCACTTGCAGCAAAAACCTCATAGGACTGCTCTCGTGAGTGGAGTTACAGACACTCCAGCTCCAGATACAGTTTCACCCAGCTCTGATCACCTCTCATCTTTCATTTGTGCAGAGATGAAACAGATGGTCTCTCTTTACGGATATAAAACTTGATAGTACAAAGGCCAGGACATCCCCCATAGAGAGCAGGGATAAAATTCAGAAGAAGCCCATCATACTGATACAAGATTAAAGGTTTCAAATGATATCCCTTCTCATCACAACAGACTTTAAAATAGTTTTGACTTGCATGATGCAATCTCAAGGAACCATTGACTCTTTCATTGGTGAAGAAAATAAAACCTAGCTAAAGAAATTTTTTAATAAAAAGCACGGATTTAAGTTTTATGTGATAATTTAAAAGATTAAGCAACTGTGATGCTTTGGGGTTCAACCCAGACCAGTAAGAGGTTGTGTTACCACCTTCCCTGCAATGCTGACTGCCTTAAAATGCTATCTTGCTAGGGCTCACAGCCTTCACATAAGCATGCAGGTCAACCCCGGGCTTCCACCACCCAGTCACTTTTTGATGAGTGACCCCAACACCTCCCAGTCCTGAATTGTCTGCCAATGTGTCCAGCTTTCTCCTGGAACAGTCCCAGAAGTCTGTTGCTCTTTTAAAGAGACGGTATACTGCAACCTGTTAGTTTAACTGGGATTAGCATACACTTCCATTCAATCAGTGTACAAAATTGGTTCACAGTGAAAAAGTGAAACAAGTTTAACAAAAAGACATAGGATTAAGTGATACCAAGTAGAAGGAAAAAAGATAGAAAGGGTTACTGTGACATTTCACTTCATGTTCTTCATGAAAATATGTTTATGATAGGAATATGACATAACTGGGATGTACTTTATGCAAGATGGGTCTTGTAAAATATCATTGGAAAAGTTATAATTTACTGAATGTGATTATCCAATTTGTATGCATGTCTCATTTCTGTATCTGAAGTTAGGAATATGGACTATGTAACCATTACAACTGTATGTGTACTGGGAAGACACCCACCGGACGACAGGCCATCAAATCTGATGAGCCATCAGGAAGGAACAACAAAACCATGATGATACTAATCTCTCTCCCTCCTGGGAGGTGTCCGGGGACATAAAACTGTGACACTACTAAATCAGGTGGTCTTGTCACCTGATACTAAACATTACCTGGGAGTTCTTGTAACTTCCCACTGGAAGGGAAGGGTTGGGGGGGTCAAGTTTGGGAAACAAATGATTCCTGCCTTATGTAAATCCTATTTAAGGGTGGGCAGGAAGGAAAACGGGACTCTTCTTCTCCATGGCCTGTCTGCCCAAGAAGAAAGACTGCTAAAGCCACCTGAAGGGATAGCGGTGGGGAGTCCAGACTGAGACAGGGGTCCAGTCTGAAAAGAAATATAACTGGAACTCTGAACCACAGAAACTTTGCAACCTGCCTAAAACAACATTTAGGGTAAGAAATTCCATTGTGTAACCTGTTTCTTAAGTATATTGAGTTTAGCTGGCGTATTCTGGATTATTGGTTCAGTAATCTGCTTTGTTCTGTCTGTTATCTCTTATATTAACTTAAAATTCACCTTTTGTAGTTAATAAACTTACTTCTTGTTTATATTATAAACCCAGTTTATGTAATTTCTAACGGGGCAGAGGGGGCAAGAAGTTGTGCATCTCCCTCCACATTGAGGGAGGGGGCAAATTTCATAAAACCTTTTGGCTTGTACCCCTTATGGGGAGAGGACACCAGAATGTTGGGGCCAGCCCACCAGCATGCAGATCACACCCTGGGGTCTGTGTGCTACACAGCCCTGGTTCAGCACCTCTGACACCACCAGCCTGTCTACAGCCCCACTTTGGCTTCCACCAGCCTTGGTTAACACACTCCCAAGTCCCAAACTTTCCCATATTACATATTACAACTAAAGTATTAAAAACACTAAGTGAAAGGTAACTGTCCTTTTGTTAATGGCAAAGGAACTACATAAATGCTGTGCAGCACTCAAGAATAGCTAGAAATTAAAACATGATCATGTAAAGGATTTTTATGTTTAAAGTCTCCATCAGCTGTATGGAAATTGCTCCAGCTGTATGCTGGTGTAACTCAGAACAGAATCAGGCCCAACATGTACAACTACACCTGCAGAATAATATAAATAAATAAAAACTTTGCTACATCACAAATCATGTGAATTTCTGACTCATTTCCAACAAAGAATATGCTCACATTTACAGAAAGGATTCACCTACATCTCGAATTTCAGTTAGGCGACTGATGATAGTTACCTTGGCGACATTTAAAAATCCATTGCTAGGCTCCACTGGCAGCACTTCATAACACATTAAGCTGCCTAGGAGAATAAATCATCACACCGCTCAGAAAACAACTTCCATGACAGCTCTGGCCTGGCCTAGACTAGCAAGAGCTATACCAGTAAACCCTCCTAGTGAAGATAGCTTATACCAGCAAAATAATGCTTTTGCCAGTATAGCTTCTACCATCAGCTCCACCAATGAAAAAAAGCTATGCTGACGAAAGGCTTTTTTGCGGTATAACTGCATCTACACTAAGGCTTTGGCCAACATAGTTTTGTCGTTTAGAGGTATGGATTTTTCACACTCCTGGCAGACATTGCTACTCTGCAGAAACTTTTCATTATAGACCAGGCCTTAAGGCACAGAGAAGATGCCAGAGATCCCAAGGTTTCAGACAGTGGTGTATGGGTAGAGAAAGTCCAGATGACAGTGCTGACATGGTTTTGAAACTCATATTGAGTCGTACGTCAGTGAATATTCACTGCTTGTGCTACATATGTTTAGATATTGAAAAAGGCACTAAAGTGGATTATAGAACAGTGGTTCTCAACGCCGGTCCGCCACTTGTTCAGGGAAAGCCCCTGGCGGGCCCGGACGGTTTGTTTACCTGCCGCGTCCGCAGGTTCAGCCTATCGCGGCTCCCACTGGCCACGGTTCGCCACTCCAGGCCAATGGGGGCTGCGGGAAGCGGCGGCCAGCATATCTCTCGGCCCGTGCCACTTCCCACAGCCCCCATTGGCCTGGAGCAGCGAACTGCGGCTAGTGGGAGCTGCGATCAGCCGAACCTGCAGACGCTGCAGGTAAACAAACCGTCCTGGCCCGCCACCAGTGGATTTACCTGACGGGCCGCTTGCCAAAGGTTGCTGATCCCTGTATTAGGGTTTCTGACAAGAAAGCAAGAAATCCCCAAAATAGATGCAACCAAGAGAAATTGTACTTTATAAATGTAAATCATATGCTTGATTTTTAATCCTGGAAGGCACTTAGATACCACGGTGATGATATCTGCATAAGAATCTAACAGTAGTCTACCAATAGTAGACATTGTACAGAGATGGATCTGAGCCACAATGTTCACATCTAGATACAAGCTCTCCATAAGAATAAGGAAGCTAGGCCCCATCTATGGTCAGTAACTTGTATGGCATCCTTGGCTAAATAGACTGCTCAAATCCTTGCTCCTTTCTTCCCACCCCTCATTCAAGACTCCCACTGATTTTAATAGAAGTTCCACCTGAGTTAGGACTGGGTAAAAATGAGCAAGGTTTCAGGAACTGGTCCATGTACTGCAGATTCAGTGGCTAGGCCCAAGTGTAATGCTCACAGATCCCGGTCATCGGCAGGCAGGCTCAAACCTGAGACCTCTGAAGCTTGGTGTGTGTGTCTCTACTGCATGAGCTAAAAGCCACATGCCTCTTATTCAAGCCTGTAGCAGATCCATTAATCTTTAGGTGGGCTAGGTGCCATTAGAGGGGGACAGAGCGCCACACACCAAGCAGGCATGGGTTACACAAGCAACTACTTATTTTACAAAAATGAAACCGATTTGAAGCAGGATCATCTATAGCTGAGGGGACTAAGATCCTAATCCAATGGCCATTTAAGTCAACGGGAGTGTTTCCATTCTAAATCCTAGAATCCTGATCATACTTCCTTAGTTATGCTCTCCCCACCTTGGATTTAAGACAATTTAAAAATACTAAAAACAAAACACAACAACCTTCCAGAATCCTAAAAGTTTCAGGCAGAAAAGAGCTTCAGATTATATTTCAGTTACCTCCAGATATTAGCATGTCAAAGGACTTTTGTCCAACACACAATACAAGTTTTCTACTACCTTAATTTTACCTAGTCAGTCAATCTGACTTCAAAAATCACCAGATGGTTTTATTTGAAATACAAGCAAGTTCCATACCTTTCTAGCTATGCAGTCTTGAAAAGGTACAATGTTCTGTTTATTGATTCAACATACATACGTGGGTGGTTTCACTTAAAAAAAAAAAAAGACCCCAAAACTAATATTAGGTATTGTGTGTTACAAAGTAAACTTTTTCACTTATAAAACAAGCTGTTTCTATAGAAACTAATCCTTTTCTAGCAACACATTTCACATTGGGGTTGCTATAGAAACAGATCCAGAGAATTATAGAAATGTGTACAGTAAATAAATTCTCAATAGCTCTGTTTCCCCCTATTACCCCACCCACAGTTTCTACCTAGGGTATCTTAATTTCATTTATTCTTCAAACACTTAAGTATGCGGAACATTTCCCAGAATATAATTCTGACTGTGTAGCACTTGAATTCAATTCCACATCTTTCTTTAGTAAAGAAAATGCTCAATTCTGAATAAGGGAGTACTTCTGGAGTAGAGTCAGATAATAAGCCCAGCATTCACTGGAGCTATTACTCAGAAGGACAATAATGAAGCATCTAGGTCTTCGTAGAACAAATGGTATTATCTGGCAGGCTGAGTACCTCTAAATATCAACCAGAAAGGCAAAAACTCCATATAATAAATTTTAAAAGTTAACCAAGACTGTGTTCTACCTTGTAGAAACGTTAAGGCATTGCTAGTAGTTATGGCAGGGAAACTCATGCAGCGAAGAGGACTGAATCCCATTTTTAATTATGGTTCATGGGCATATGTTTAGGACTATATGCTATCATCAGTCATGGCTGAACTCCCACTCACATCAAGGAAAGGTGTGCGTAAAGATCAAGCCTACAATTTGATATTTACATAGTATGAGATATTGTTTTTGTTCAGTACCTTGTTGTTGCATTCATGTTCAGTACCTTGTTGTTGCACCCATGAACTCACCTTTAGAGAACTACTATTTCTGCTTCTCATCTTTCCAAATCCTCCTTTCTTTGTTCTGCTGTCTCATCCCTGCCTTTGTTTCTCTCCTCCTTTCCCACCCACCCCCCTTCATTTCCTTCCTGGTCTACAGTCTCAATCTCTTCTCTTTTCTGTCTGCTAAAATGGATCAGCAGTTAAACAGTTAATAAAAGTGTCTTTGTAAGGCTGTAGAGAAGCTCCTGAAGAGATGAATGCAGGATGATGTCGTTCGCACCTGCCATTGCTTCCAGCGGTTTATAGACTCAGGAAATCAACACCATCTCATTTTACACTTAGTTCACACATAGAAAGTTATCTTTGCAACAGTGAAGGATAGAAGCTTGTTCTGCACTTAAATGAAAGTTTGGATCCTGCAGAATCCAATTATGACATGCAGGCCATGTAATATACATCAAGTGAGGCGTATAACCACTGGGCGCAACTGTAATATAAATATTAAATGTTTTTTCCCTCCTCTTTCTAACTCTTTCAAAATCTCCATCTCACTGGCTCCTAGGGCCTAGTAGACCTGTGCAGAATGGTCTCGTTGGCTGAGTTACCCCAAGGCAAGCACAGCTCTCTACGTTCACGTAGACTTAATTTCAAACAGATTGTCTAATGAACCCCACAAGAAAGCCAGGAAGGGAAGAGTCCAATCCAAACCCACAGCACTTACAAGCTATAATAGCCTCACTAAAGAAGAGGGATATGAAGTCTCACTAGACCCAATTAGACATTACGTCCACACACTACAAGAGTTTTAGATATGTTCATCTGATTCAGGGTTCCTGCTGAACTTTTTTTAAAAATAAAGATTGAAGATCTTCGGTTCAGTGCATGTCTAATTGACAAATACTGCTATTTACTCAATGCTGTTCCAAATTTCTATAATATTCCATGAGTTGAGGAACGATACATGATTTGCACACTAGGAACATTTAAGTAACAAAAGCCTTTCCGTACAGCACAGACATATGCATTAGGTCATGAACGCCCCCAAAAGAAAGAGAATATAAGATCAAAAGGAATCCAAGGAGATCTCCTCAGTAACAGAGTCTTTCCTGAGGCCACAACCTCTCATCTAGAGTTTCCTATGGGGATCTGAATTATTTCAGTCAGACATCAATAGGGTCTAATCAATACAAAGATAAAAAAACTCATACCTGAATCAGAACTAAGAACTATACCTCCCTTAAAGGTACAGTTTCCCAATTTGTCAGCATATCACAGCAAACGACTCCCCCAAAATGTCAAGCAGGAAAAAGAAATCACAAGAGCAAACATTTGATGCTAATAATATTCAGAGTTGTATTTTAATTAAACTATGAAAGATGTGTTAGCTCTTCTTAAGGATAATTTTGGCATTCAAGGTCACCTTAAAAACATGACTGGCATAAGAATCACCATCACTAGACATGACCCTGAGCCAGCAAGTTTGGAAAGTATCGGAGGGGTAGCCGTAGTCATGCTTGCATCCGAAGAAGTGGGTATTCACCCACGAAAGCTCATGCTGCAAAACGTCTGTTAGTCTATAAGGTGCCACAGGATTCTTTGTTGCTTTTACAAGTTTGGAAAGAAACCCAAACCTTCCCAATATTCAGGTATGCTCAGATCTGGGGGGGTTTCATAGATTCTAGGACTGGAAGGAACCCCGAGAGGTCACAGAGTCCTCATGGCAGGACCAAATAGTGGGGTGTATTGGTTGGGGTTGGATGAGCTTAACTCTACCTATAACTCGGGTTTCCACATAGCAATGTGTGTTGCTATGGCCACCATATCAGGTTGCCAACCTGGTTTTTGCCATTTTGAAGTCCAGCCACTAATGGGCCAGATTCACAGGGCCGCCCGGGGAGGGACGGGGGGGGCAATATGCCCCTGCTCTGGCCCGGTGGCGGTCCGGGTCTTCGGCAGCATTTCAGTGGCGGGGGGCCCTTTAGTGCTGCCGAAGACGCGGAGCGACTGAAGGGCCCCCCGCCGCTGAAATGACCTGCGAGCCCTGGCCTGGCGGCGGTCCAGGTCTTTGGTGGCATTTTGGCAGCGGGGGAGGCCTTCAGTGTTGACAAAGACGCAGAGCGACTGAAGGGCCCCCCGCTGCCGAAATGCCACCGAAGACCCGGACCACCGCCGAGTGAGTACAAGCACCGCAGCTCCCCCGCTTTGCCCCAGGCTCACTGAATCCTCTGGGCAGCCCTGCAGATTCAGATGTGAAGCTAAGATGATTGCCATGCTGAGGGGGTCAGAATTTAGCTATATTAACTTATACACACTGACAATCCTGCTCTCAATTACTCCATTGTAAATCTGTATACAGTCTATTGAGATCAAAGAGCAAGGTCATTTCATTCCTAAGTTTCAAGTATTTTAATATTTGGCTGTCATAGATAAAACATGAGTTACCCCAGCCCTATATTCATGCCTCTTCTGGAAACAACACCCCTCCATCTAAAGCATTTGGAATACTTTTTTTTTTTAAGTCACTCTTCGCCACACCTGTGAAAACCACAAGTAAAATCCAGATCACCTTTCCGTCCTTCCAACCCAGTCCTGAAAATGGACTCCACGAATGCCTTGTCTCTCATAAAAGTTTTGTCATTTACTAACTGCTCTTCCGCTGGAGGATCTCCAGGGCTTGACAGATGCTCTGGACAGGTCTTCAGTAGCAACAGAAGGCCACTTAAGAAATTCTATGCCAGCAGATAACACAAGCACATGTTGCCTATAGAATGGCTGACTCGTCAACCTGAGGTGGCATCCAACTTCTAGGAGAAGGTCTCAGACTTTCACACCTCAGGTCCAAGGAACTTAGAAGTCCTTTAGCTGACCATTGGCATAGAGCCTGAGTCTGCCACCTGGCCTAATTTCTTCTACAGTCAACTTCTCCTCTATGGCAACTGCACAAATAATTTTAAGAAGTGTTGGGGTGTTTGGGGGGGGGTAGTATTTTTGCTGCTGAAACACAACAAAAGTCTGAAGCAGTCAGTGATTTACACTGCTTATTAAATCGGAGAAATGAGTCTGAATAATTATAGTCCTCCTTGTCCTCAAGTAGGCAATAACCAGTGGCTGTTAGAGACTCACTGAGAAGCAGCAGAAGACACCCACCACAGGAAAAGAGCATAGTTTGGGGCTGGCCACGAATGGGTTCCCCAGGAAGAGAAGAAAAAAAAATACTTCACACGTCCCCCAGCAGTGTGTTCGGGTCCTCTCAGCTGTACATCACTGCAGCAGCTCATCGCAAGTTGCTGGAAGCAAACCCTGTGGCAAAAAATAGCTTTTCCAAATGGCAAAAACAGAAGGTGGCAAACTGTGACATATTCCCAAGCTTGCACACCAACAAAACAGCCTGCAAGCAAATTAAAAATAAAGGGACAACTTAAAATACACAGACTGGAAAGAAAGTTACACGCTTAATAAAGAAACCAACTTCATGCTGACTAATAAGAAAGAAGATTACACTTCCTATTGACAGGCTCCAAAGGGCTGTTTCTGTACCTTTTGAAGGCTAACTGAAGAAAGTTTGGATAAAATTGTAGATAGTCAGGATCTGACTAACCACCTACCTGCTTAACATTACTGCTGGAACTGCAGGCAGGACACAGGTCTCTAAAAAGGAGGGAAGTGGCCCTTTTTAAAGGCCGTGCATTAACCAAACAGTTCTCATGACATTTTGGCTTCAAAGAGCAAAAACTTTGCCAAATCTGCTCACCATATAAGATTTCCAACACCATGACTTATGGCCAAAGTCACCTCTACTATTGAGACTGAGCCAAAACCTCTCCATAATAGGATACTTCTGATTGGGTAGCAGACCCAGAATCAAAACATTAAGGGCTTTCAGACACGGGGATCTGAATCTGAAACTACCCCAGATAAAGGGATCTGGATCTAAGGTTGTGGGTTTGGCTCATTTCTATTTGTAATCCTGTTAACTGTGATGTTGTTATTATATTGCACCCAGATGTTTACTTGTCTTGAGCATTAATTTGTCTGAGAAGTTGACCTGCAGACAAGCCACCGAGACCGGCTTGTTTCCTAGGTGAAACAAATAGGATAGAGAATTCAGTCCAGTCAATGGCCTGGTTTAACAAGAAGCTTGCCTAAAAGCCCATCCGTGGGGCAACGCTTTATACCACTTTGTCTTTTGGAACTAAATGACCCGTTTCACATCCCAGTGTTTCTACCAACATGGTTCACAATTGCTACACATTCTTAGCTTTCCACCATTCAAGATTCCCCTGCCATGCCTTCAAATTACTAAAACCCCAAATCTGCAAAGACTGGTGTATACGCTTACCTTTATTCACTGAGAGTAGTCACACTGAAATCAATGATTCTGCCAGCACAGCAAGTACAAATTGCAGGTCGAGGCTTGAATTTGCAAACTCCTCATCCCTCACATCGTCCTCATTCAGTGTCACCAATTCACCCCTGCAAGAAGCAGTTGTTGCCATGAATATATTAACACTGACTTACCCAGTCCCTTTTCCCTTCTCCCAGAACAGTTTTGTTTGAGTGCTTGATATGTTCATTAAAGATAGATAAACTTGGTTTACTTACTTCCAGACATTCTTAGACACTGGGGGCTCAAATGTTTAACCTCAACTCAAGTGTTGTTGGGTTTACATTCTGGTTAGGGAGACTGATTAAGAGTAGCAGAAGGGGAAGGGAGGAAATCAAATTAAGAAGTAGGGGTCAGTATGAAGCAGGGAGCAAAACATTATTGCAAAGAGACTGTGGAAAAGACAAGAAGCAGAGTAGGGAAGTGAGAAGTTTTAATAGGAAACAGAAGCCTATCTATACCCTATGTATGCCTTTGCCAGCTCAACATTTTGGGAGGGGATCTTCTATCATTAACACAAAGAACATGTTGCCCTTTGGGTAGGAAATGCAATGCACTGAGTTGTCTTTTTGTTGTTTTTTTTAATTGAAAACACTCTTCTTAGGAAGAATGCAACTTCCAGGGTTTAAGAACCTGAACAAGTTTTGCAAACCCAGAACTAGTTTGAGAAGTTTTCAAATCTCAGATAACAAGGCTCACCCATCCCTGCATCTTGCATTTGAGAACAACAGTGCATGTTGTCTTAAAGGTGAATAAAAGGGAGATTGGGAGGTTTTTTTATTATTTATTATTATTATTATTACTACTACTACAACAAAATACATTTTCAAAATCCTTTTAAGATCCAAAATTAGCTGATTTGTTTTGAGTTACAATTAGGGCCTAATCCTCCACCCTTACTGAGGATGGAGACTAAATACATTTTGAACTAAATGGTTGGAAAATCGATTCTTCTACTTACCTGCCAACAGCCAAATACAAGATTTGTGCTTCTCTCATAACAATTAACACACTGTTGTGCCTTTAAATCAAGGCACTAAGGGCCTGAATCTCTCCTGCTCTGTACTTTATGGAGTCATGCACAAGTTGACAGTTGTATTTTACACTAACTTGACACAAATATAAATGACCAGCAGCACAAGGGAGCTAGCAGTCAGGTTCTGACTCACTAGTGAGGTTTATAGCTATTAGCTTTATTGATCACATCTGCACTGCATACCTACTCCCACAGCACTCATTAAACTCCAAAACTCCTGTTCTAGAGGCTCCAGGCACAATGTAAAGCCGGGATGGATTCTCTATGGTCAGCCTATTCTTTGGTTGTTCCAAAATCCTGGCCAGGAATTAAGAATGGATGGCCCTACAGCATTGCATACACTGTTACTACTTGAAGCAGTGCAAGAAATTCTGGTAATGCAGCTTTATATATTGATATCCATTAGAATTACATTGTGACTAGCCCATGCATAAATGCATGGTCAGGATGCAAGAAAACTTCTTGATCCCCTCTCGCATGCTCCACACAAAGACAAAGGACAAGCAGAGTGCAGGGACTTCTCCTTCGGGGCCTGAACTAACAACCACTGAAGTCCGGATCGGGCTGCCAGTGAATGATTAGGTTTGCACATCTGCCCAGGGAGCCAAAGAAGAATTAGAACTATGGTTCCCATTCTCCTCTACATTAGCTCACTCTCTGAGAACCTGGTACAGCAATGGAAAATAGACTATGGTGCAATTTACTCATTACTCAGCCAGGCTGGCGAGCTCAGGGGGCTTTCTGCCCCCTGGATCTGCACCACTAACAATGTAGAGACATAATTTTGCCCTTGCTGTTGCAGGAGAAGCAGAGACTCTTAAATGCAGGTTTAACAGATAAAGCAAACAAACTGAAAGTTCTGTTTAACCTTTAATATTAATATAGGCCTCCATCCATCAGCATCTTTCATTATCCCATTTGTACAAAGCTCAGTGGTATATCACTTAGCATAAAAGAACAAAGCTTCATTTACAAAACAAATATAGTAAACAAAGAACTAATCCTCACAGACCAGAATAAAATCAAATGATAATAATGATGATCATTTTACTGGCAAGCAAGCCACTCAAAGATATGTCTGCCTATACGGAGACTGATTAACTGACCCTCAGATGGCATCACATGCCAACCAGTGGGCAACAAACCTTCCCAAACAGACAGGCCCGCCAATGGGGGGGACAAAGGGGACAATTGCCCAAAGGCCCGGCAATTAAAAGGGTCTGAGGGCCCCCGGCCGCCAGCAGCGGAGTGGGGCTAAGACAGGCTTCCTGCCCACCCTCACTCCACACCACTCCCGAAGCGGCCGGCCCGTCCCTGCAGCCCCTGGGGAGGGGGTCTCTGTGTGCTGCCGCCTCCCCGAGCACTGACTCCGTAGCTCCCATTGGCCGGGAACTGCAGCCAATGGGAGTTGCGGGGACAGTGCCTGTGGTCAGAAGCACACAGAAACCCCTGGGCCCCCCTGCCGAGGAGCCTCTGCCAGAGGGGTGTGCCAGTCACTTTCGGGAGCTGCCTGAGGTAAGCGCCGATCCCCTGACCCACTCCTGCACCTGAACCCCCTGCCCCAGCCTAGAGCCTGCACCCCACACCCAAACGCCCTCCCAGAGCTGGCACCCTGCACCCCCTCCCACACCCAAACTCCCTCCCAGAGCCCAACCCCAAACCCTCTCCCACATCCAAAGTTCCTCCCAGAGCCCTCACCCCCTCCCGCACCCAAAAGCCCTCCTAGAGCCTGTACCCCACCCCCCCACACACCCCAAATTCCTGCCCCAGCCTGGTGAAAGTGAATGAGGGTTGGGGAGAGCAAGCAATGGGGAGCGCGGACACAGCTTGTTCGTGCGTGGGGGCCCATTGACTGTTCTGCCCTGGAGCCTGGAATTGCTGTCGGCGGGCCTGCAAATAGACAAGAAACATTACTCTCTCCTTCAAGGAATCACAAATAAGGGCAGGTTGATTGCCCCTTCCAATACACAGAATTGTTCAGCTTTTCCAAACCATCATCGAAACATCTCCCTTATTTGTCAACAACTCAGCCTCAGTCTCTCCCTGAGATTTCCCAATACCAGGATGAGATTCAACAAACATCACTGCATTGGGAAGGCCTTAATGTTCACATTCAACACTGAATGGATATAAGCACAAATCTTTACATTCTGGTGTTCACACAAATCAGTGTCTGTCCCCCTTCCATGTCCTGGAGATGAGAGTATGAGATTTTCTTTGGGAGAAGGACCAGGCTCTGATTCCTGTTGGGTATCAGGTCCCAAATACTTCCTTTGCAAGTCTTCTTATACAGGTTGATGAACATAGGAGCCTAGAAAGTGCCATGATATTTTTTAAAAGCAGCTACTGGAGCCCACCAGAAGAGAAGCAGTTAGGTACAGTGAGCTTGACCCTGTATTCCTCATGAACCTACAGTTCGCATTAAAGTCAGTGGGCGTTTTGGTCATATAAGGAATGCAGGATCAAGCCTATTATGGAACCATAGATATCATTCCATAGTTAAGGCTCCAGTCCTACAAGGCAATCCACATTAGTCTTTACATCCATATAGAGCCCCACTGAAACCCATATAGATCAGCTCACAGGATCGGGCCTTAAAGTTGCAAGAAGCATTTAGTCAGAAGCCTCATTTTTAACCCACTGTTAACTTTCTAATTAGATAGATAGATAGATAGATAGATAGATAGATAGATAGATAGATAGATAGATAGATAAAGAGGAAAAGTGCCAATGAGATTTTGCAGCTTATAAAGTGTGTTTAAAATACAACTACTCCTTTTTATAGAACTCCAAATATATGTCCAGTATTATTGTATAACGAGCTAACAATTTGACAGAATTCTTAAACTAAATGTGATTTCCAAAAGCAGCACTAAAAATAGAGACTATCTGGAACTGGAATGGATCTAATGGTGATGCCAGGGGAAGCAAGACTAAACATGTTAGTTGTTACCGCAGTAATTTGTTTAAGAACACGTATACTGTTGTGTAGCATGGAGAAGAAAAATTGATTTTCCAGCAGCACTATAAAACATGCCAAGAAACTGCAAACCAAAGCAAAGCACAAACTATGATGAGATAATAAAGCACCCAATCTTTCTATATATTTCCATTTATGGAAGGAATTAAGGAATTATTCTATACTTCTCTTGCCTTCCTTTTATGTCCTCTGCTGCAGGTCAAAAGACAAAAACACATATATAAAGGCAGAACTGGAACTCTAAAATCTGGAATGCTAAAACTTGTGTGCATAAAGAGAGATACAGAAAGTGATTCAGCTGAGATGATAGAACTGGGAACAGAACCAAAAATTACTGATGATGATAATAATGATGATTTGTATTGTAGGAGTGCGTAGGAGCCCCACTCATAGGCCAGGATCCCACTGTGTTAGGTTCTGCACATACACAGAATGAGAAGACAGACCCTGCCCCAGAAATCTTACAGTCTAATTACTAACCCCCAGTGCTTCTCTTCTAACTACTAGCCAAAGTAATCAGTAAGTACACTGAAGAGAGATATGAAGCTCCTGAATATGCTAAAACACTTCTGTTCCTTTTCTGTTATTAGGGGTCCCGATTTCCAGTTGGTATAACTAAGGGTAGTTTCACGGACTTCAGTGGTCCTACATCACTTTACACCATCTTATAGTCTGGATCTAATACATACCTTAATGCAGAGGTTCCAAACTGTGGTCTAAGCTCCATTCAGGTGGTCTGTGGATTCAGGTAGTTCCTTCTAAGGTGTGCACCTGGACGGCTGCACACGAGAGAATGAAGGGCCGCCCACCTAATTAGTGGAGCTGTGCAGGTGTAGCTCCACTAATTAGGTGCCTGGACCCTGGAGAAGATGCACCTGTAAGCTGAGGTGGTGGCCTTGGGGGGAACAGGAGGTAGGTGGGAAGGGGCAGTGGGGTGAGGTGAGGGAAATAAGAGGTAGATGGGGGGGCAGGGAGGTGAGAAGAGGGGGGAGGGGGAATTTAGGACATGCAGGGCTGCAGCAGCCAGAGAAAGAGGTGACTTGCTCCAGCTCCAGGGTTGCGGCAGCGGGAAGAGAACCTCCTCCTTCCCAGCCCAGCTCAGTGGCTGCCACAGCAGGGGAGAGACTACTGATATTAAAATATGAGTTGTGTGCTTTTATTTATAGAACAAAAACATGTTAATTATTATTTAGGGTTTTTTTATATAGCACATTTATCCAAAGCGCTTTACAATAGTTAGCTAATGGTACAAACAATATTTGGAAAGATCATTAAGTGGTCCGCCAAAACCCTCAGCAATTTTCAAGTGGTCCATGAAAAATAAAAGTTTGAGAACCACTGCCTTAATGCTTAAAGCCATGCTAAAAGTTACGCAGCCATGTGGATGTAAGTTACACACATACCTCAAAGAGGTATCTCAGGAAGGCAGTTGCTACTAAATAACGGATGCAGAGCTAGTATTTGGGATGAAATGAGGATGGGGTTAGCTGTGCACGGGTGTATATAATAGGATTAAGGATTTCATCTTCATGAATTCTCTACTGGTTGGTTAGTTCTTTCAGGGTATTTAACAAAGCTTCCAAAGAGCTACATCAATTATATGGCTTAATGCCATTGCGAGATGTTTGCTTCCATCAATCTGCTGATTCATTTCACATTTTATGCGTCACTTTTTTTCCTCTCTCCCCTCTCTTTAGAGAATGATTTTTGGTAAATATTTTTGGCTCATTTATAATTGTGCCAGGAGATGGCGAGTCAGTGCTGGGAACTGAGCTCTCTGGGGTTATGACCAACCAGCTTGGTACAGGGCCATGGGCTGAAATGTCAGAATCACATGAGTGAAGTGGCTCTTGCTGTGATCCAGCTAAGACTTTGCCTGGAAAATGCACCTTTCATTCTTACCACCTCACCCTTTTTGGGATAAGGAGGCCAAAGTATTCAGGAAACAAAGTGGGGAGAGAGGATTGGAAAAACTAGGGGGATAAGGAGTTAATAAGATCTGCCTTAAATTGAATTGAATAAAGGCCCCATTTCCAGGGAGTCTCCCTAGCTTCTAAAGAGTCGCTGATTGAAGAGTTGTATCATGTACAGCAGGGCCAGAAAGCATGCTCTGAGAACTAAGGTCATGCCACTAACATCAGTCACTACTTATGGAGAAGATAGAAGTAACTAGGATGGGACAGAGAAGAAAACAAATCTGATCCATAGTTCTGGTCCTTTAAAACTCATCCTATTCTTCAGGGTGGACTCCACTAAATAACATTGAGCTCCTGTTTTAAAATAAAAACATAACACTCTCTTCCTGAAGAGTAAGTGGAAATTTAACAGCCAGGACTGTAGTTAAAAAAAAAGTTTCAAGTCATTTATACTAGTGTAGCCAGACCATAGGGTTAGATTAAATTCTATATTTCTATATTGCACCTAAAGGTCACAATTTAGGCTCCATTATGCTAGACACTATATACACACACACACACTTAGAGACAGACTCTGCACAAAGGGTTACAGTGTAAACAGACAGAGGGTGGGAGGAGAACCCAGAGATGAAGTGTCTGCCCAATGTCATACAGCAGGTTGGTGGTAACCGTGGGATTAAAAAACAGGTCTTCTGACTCCCAATCCAGTGCCCTGTTCACTAGACTATGCTAGTGCTGACACCGATTTCCTGTGTCTTTGAGCATGTAACTCAACCTGACAATTATCCAGAGTGGCTGCTGCCCTTTTTTCAGATTTAATTGACAACATGCATTGACAGCTTCCAAAATTCCAATAATATCTGGAAAGGTAGGTTTAGAATGGAACATTTGTCCCTGCCCAGGAATTTTTTTTAAATTATGCCACTTCTAACCATGCAGGACCCCAACTGAAATGGATCCAGGGCCCTGTTTCACAGGACCATCATGCACTTGCACAGAAACAGCTCAATCTGTGTTTTTTAAATTTTTGTGCAATGTTAAACACTCTTGCCTGATATGAGTTTCCATCCATCTGCCCTCACAGGACAGAAAATTATAAAGACACCAGGAGTGATCCTGGGGAGTGCTACACACAATTGCCTGAACTGCTGTGTTTCATAAAGGATACAGTGTGCAGGTTTATAACCACTACATTTGGAGGAGATGATTCAGAATGGATATTAAACAGGGAACCCAAACATCCAACTGTTGGAGACAGGATACCGGACCAGATGGGCCACCCTTCTGATCCATAATGGAAATTGCTTATCTGAATGGGCCAAAGAGTTGTCTGTCTCTCACAGTTTAGTAGCCATGCCCTCCAGCTGTCTCCCAGGGTTAGAGAGATCACTCATTTTACTCCCAAAGTTACCTATGCCCCACACATCCCACTGAGTCTAATTTATATCAGAAGTGAAGTTAATGAGGTTGAGGTTATAGTAAGAGGAATGAATCCCACAGCATACACAGTTTCCTGCATGAATAATTTTTTTTGTGTCCCTCCTTTTGAGTCTTTGTCACACATTTAGGCCTTAGAGGGGGTCCATGCTGGGAAGTCTAATAAGGTTCGAAGCCCCATGAACAGGCAGTTGCGTGAGGGCACTAGACTGCTGCTGTCCAGGCAATATACACCTCTAGAGATGTGTTTCTTTTGCTTTGTGTTGCTCTCTATCACCTCCTTTTGGCTGAATCAGAGTCAGGCTCCTTGACTAGGAGGTTGACTTGGCATGTGGAGTAAAACTGGGAAGATCCTGCTAATTCCCTCCAAGAGCAAGAGGATGCTTTAGTTGTAGATACAAGGTATTGGTATGCTACAGTCGTTGTAACAAAGCAGCTTATTTCTCCAGTGTAATTTATTGCGGACTCTCACTATAATAACTAGTGCCTCAAGCTTCCTCTGCAATGGCACAGTCTGGCATCAGATGATATTCTCTCATCTAGCTCAGAGATCTGAATGCACAATCCAGCTCTCAGGGACATCAGAAGGATTTGTGATACTCCTTGGAGGACTGTAGGTCCATAAACCAGCGAATTATTACAGCAAAACATAAATACAGTATTTTCATCCATGACAGATACGATGCTGTTCACAGTGTACCTACGAACATCATACCCATCTCGCTGAGATCAGCAATCAGAACGTCTCAAAGACACAAAGTGCTCCTCAACATTTATAAATTAAGTAGTGTATTCAAAATTGAAGTGTAATTAACAATGATAACAAGAAACTGAAATTGAGTAACTGGCTGTCAGTTCTTTGCTAAATTTCCAGTTTAGATGGCAAGCTACAAAGATAGTCACATTAAAAAGAAACAGAGCTCAGTGTAATTACTTCTTATATGGACCCAAAATGTTGTTTTATGGATACTGTTTAATTTTTATGCAGCTCTTCATTCATCAATACACCCACATGAACAGATCACAGATGATGTGCGCCCCCGAATAAAAGATCTCCAGAAAACTGAGATACTTTTTGTGTATTTTTAAAGTAACACACAATATCCAAAGCTACCAATATAATCATGATGAATGAGGATCAGTCAATGGGTAAACTTTTCAAAAGTGTCTAAGTGATTTAGGATCCTAAAATCCCTTTTTTGAAAGTGAATTAGGTACTTAGAGCCCGATTTTAAAGGGATTTAGGCACCTAAAGATACAGCTATGCATTTAGTGGGATCTTCAAAAGCACCTGAGGAGCTCAGCTCCCAAAAGTAAATGGGAGTAAGGCCTGGTCTACACCACAGACCTATATTGCTATAACTACATTGCTTGGGGGCGTGAAAAATCCACACCCCCTAAGCAACATAGTTATCCCGGCCTAACCCCCTGTGTAGACAGTGCTATGTAGATGGGAGAGGTGGATTAACTATGCCCAGGGCAGACGCTCTCCCGTCAGCATAGTAACATCCTTACTAAAGCACTACAGCCACGCAGCCACTGTAGCGTTGTACGTGAAGACAAGCCCTAAGTGCCTACATCACTTTTGAAAATGAGACATGCTCCTGAGTCTCTTAGGCTCTTTTGAAAATTTTAGCCAATATTCCTGTTATGGGCCTGATCCAAAACCCATTGAAGTCAAAGACAAAGACTCACATTAACTTCAATGGGTTTGAACTAAGCTTCAAATTCCTTTTATAAAGAATTCATAAACTACCACAAATGATCATGCCGGCCTAAACCATGGCCTGCAAGCCCACTCCAGTTAGACACAAATTTCTTTATTCTTACAATATTAAAAGATTGGCTAACTAGTCTTTCTCTAGGCAAGTGAAACATTTAACAGCTACCGGAGCCTGTACACATTTGAGAAAGTTTAAACGAAAACCCCAACTCTGATTTTTGTAGAAAGGACTATTGAAAATAAATGTGAGACCTATCAGATCCCATAAACTAAGCAGAGTCAGGTCCAGTCAGTACTTTGTTTGGGGTGAGGGAGCTGTCAAAAACCATCATGATTCTCAGAGAGCAATTACTGGTAATTCAGTCTGTGGCAAACCGTCTAGTGAGTTACCATTGAACCAATTCCCAGCACAGTATGTCGGAGCAAGGAGCTGTCAGAGGGGCCATTGTTCAGAAGAGGGCCAAATTCTTTATAGTCAGGCATGTTGGCAGGTTTAAAAAAATAAAGTTTTGGGGTCTGGAGTTCTGGCCAAATTCCAATTTGGGAAATTATAATCTACCTACATTTCTTTTATAGTTTCAGCTGCTTTGTATTCTTCACTTCCTGTCCAAACTGTGTAGTGTTGCTGCTAAACGAGATACCACATTGCACCCTAGAGCTGATGGCAGTTCACTGATGTCTGAAGTGACAGTAACAAAGCATTCGTGTAGATGTACATGGATAGCCTAGAGACTGCCCCTAACATTAAGACTGTTCATCAGGCTACCAACACCAGCATAAAAATCATTACTATAATGTTTTATCAGTACATCAGTCAGACCTGTAATGAAAGCAACCCACTCAAACTGGACATTCAGTTGATACCCAATGTAAAAATACTTCATTCCCAAAAAGAACAAAATAAGGTAGAGAATTAAAATGTTAAGCATGTCCACTTCCCCAGGGACCACTTGATATCCTTTATTATTCTGGTAATATGCTTATTATAACTCCTTTTAGGATCATTTTCTCAGGCTAATAGCTCCCCTATTACATCCAATCCTAGAATCTACAAAGAGCAGTGACAGGTTTAATACACTGAATGGTTTGGGGTCATTTTCATTCCCTGAACATAAAGGACATTAAGTGGCACAGTTACACCAGGGCTTTCGTTTTTGTATAAGTCATCTCAAGCAAGGGGAAATATTTGCTTCAGACATATTATACCAAGTCAACACAAATGTCTTGTAAACTGTAGGCCTCACACTGCATCCTTTATGTGCCCACTGAAATCAAGGAACTTTTGTGTGCACCAGAAATGCAGAATTGGACACTCTGTATTTTCATCTCATATGAGATGTGAATACAGTATAACATATGAAAATACTTTTTACCGCATTATATCGCTGGCTCTACAGCTGCTTAAAAGTTATTTGTCGAATGATGGATTTGATTGAACAGCAGCAATATTTGATGATTAAATAATATGTTCACTTTTGCTTTATTGACTAGCTCTATTGAACAATCACGTGTGATATTTTGCTACACAGGCCAAATTTTGAGTGGGATCTCCAAAACTGCATTAATTATAGGTGTAAGTGCATCAGCTCATGCTGGGTCGTGCACATGGGTACTGGCACATAAAGAGCCATCTTTTCAGACCTCTGCTTGTTCAAAGTCATAGGCACAAAAGTTTGCCAGTTTGTGATTACATTTATTGCAGTTGTGCATGCAAGTGAGGAACAATATGCATGCATATGACAAATTATTAGTCTAACTGCTGTTTTCTATACATACCGACCATGAGTATATGCATTACTGCATTAAATGCACATACTATTAAAAACCCAGATCTTCCAAAGCCTTCAGCATGTCCTTAACTTTAAACACATGAGTAGCCCTATATGCTATGTTGAAAGTTAAATGCATGCCCAAGCTTTTGCAGGAGCAGAGCCTAAGTATTCAAATACATTCATGTTTTTGAACATACATTTTCACACACAGGAATCTGAAATTATGTCCCCAAATTGCCATGATAGCAAAAAGGAGAGAGGGTTGCACATAAGTATGTTATACACTGAATTGATAGAAGCATTTCTGAAAGCCTTTTTGAAAATCTGAACCACATTTGCTTTATTTCTGTTTACTTTATACACCATTAAGGAAACAAAAATAGCATGGAATATGCATAATATGTAGCAGCACTGAAATCAGTCTCTTTCATTTGCATTATTATTTTAAACATCTGAGGTATATTTTTATGCAGTGGAAAATAAATGTTACTTTCACGCCATTTGAGCTCATTTTTCTACTTTTCTGTGATAAACTATTCTTTTAATTGATAGTTTTGAAAAGAGACTGAAAAGCTATTTTCTGCAGACTGAAACATCATTGTCAAAGTAAAATGAAATCTCCAAGCTCCACAAATCTAGGATTATTTGTAAGCATAAGTGTCTGAAGAAATTCCTGTGCTGTTCTGAACCCATGCAGCAGGTAGCGATGGTAACAAGACTAACAATGATAGAACCAAGCAAAGATAATTGAGCACATGTATCTTTTTATTATTGCTATTTTAAAATGTCTCTACTCTCTAAAGCAGCACTGTTGTCAATAAACACTTTCCTTCCTTCTTTCCTTTTCTTTTGTCGGTGAATTTACATTTTCTCCTTAGATAGTGATTATCATATTCGATTCTTATTCTCAAACAATGGGCCAAATTCATCCTCGTGGGAACTCCACTCCACTCCAGGGCATAGGTCGTGGAGGAATGACCTGGTGCATTTAAAGTTAGATTTATTCTACAACCATTATTCTAGTTAATCAGGGTATCATTCTATACAATAAATGCTAACATTGCTAAAAACTATATATGGTTAAATTATCAAAACATTATGGGCCAGATTCTACCCTCAAATTACTGTAATTTGGTCCAAAATTTAAACCTCTTTCCTTCTCTGATGCTGCCATGTAATTTATTCCTCAGACCTAAACTTACCCTAAATCATATTTTGCATAAATAGGCCTGAGTGAGATTGTACAGTACAGCCACTGTGCTTCCTCCCCTCACAAAGGACATCTGTTCTGAACAGCCATTCCTACTTGGACTGATTATGCTATCTGCATTACTGTCGTCATGTTTCATTAAATGTAGACTCTAGAGCAGTGTTTCCCAAACTTGGGACGCCACTTGTTTAGGGAAAGCCCCTGGCGGGCCAGGCCGGTTTGTGTACTTTGCCTGTCCACAGGTTCTGCCTATCGTGGCTCCCAGTGGACGTGGTTCGCTGCTCCAGGCCAATGGGAGTTGAGGGAAGTGATGGCCAGTACGTCCCTCGGCCCGCACCACTTCCAGCAGCTCCCATTGGCCTGCAGCAGCGAACCGCAGCCAGTGGGAGCCGCGATCAGCCGGACCTGCGGACACGGCAGATAAACAAAGCGGCCTGCCAGGGGTTTCCCTGCACAAGCGGCGTCCCAAGTTTGGGAAACTCTGCTCTAGAGGCTCAATTCTCCTCTCCAACTGAGTTCTGCTCAGCCCAGGAAAGGATGAAACATCTGGGAGCCATAACCAGCTCCCTGATTCTGTGTCGGCTAGCCCCAGCTTGAGGTGTGCTCTAACTCATACCACTGGCATATGGGACATTATTTCAAAGAAGGATCAATGTGGCAGAACAATGCTCTGCCACGGCCCCAACAAGCCGCCTCACCATGCTCCAGCATGCCAACTGTGCCAGGAATGCAAAGAGCAGCTGGTGTACGAGTCAATTTCACCTGCTTTATGCCAGTTGGGGAGTACCTCTCCACTAAAGGAATTCTCTGCTGGCCATTTATGGTCAGACTCCAGCTCCCATGTACCACCTGCCTGGCACAAAGTGGACCCAAAAATCTGGGCCTAAAAAAAATCCCTGCTCGTAGCAAAAAAACAGTACATAGACAGATCTATCTACAGATCTACATCAACCACAGAGTGTAAACAAGCCTCCACTGAAAAAGACCAGGGTCAGTTTTCATTTTTCATTGCTTTGCTAAAGAAACAAAAAGTTTTAACCCCTAACCAACTTGCTGAACCCTCTTCCACACATTCCATGAAGTTTCATTTCCCTTTCTCACCCCTTATATTATCCCTTTGGCCTCCTGCCATCTAAATCATAACAGAGGAGAATTCCACAGTTTGATAAAAAAATTCAGACAGAGTGTTCTGAGCCATGGCAAGCAGCTACTCTGCTCATCCAAAGAGTTTAATTCCTACCTGCCAAGGCTCAAATGTGGGGTGCTGCGCTGTATGCCAAAGACCCAGAATGAGGGAGACCAATAAATTATTCATGCAAGCATGCTGAAATGCTCTGGGACTCATTTCTTCAGTGCAAATAACTATACCCTCACTTTTTTATTTCTGTTATAAATAATTTTCAGTGGCAAAAGTGAGAAGATCCAACATGTATAAGGGATGTAGGTAACCCTGGGATTAATGAAAATGATGTTCCTCAAAATGGGGGACATTGGAGAGAGAAGGTTTAATTCAAAATGTGTCAATACTGGATTGAAAGCTGAGTTGTTTTCTATTTTCCTTGTCACTCAGCTACAAACACACGTCCAGCTTTCCTAGAAAACTGGAACTCTACAGCGGGGTTGCTGTACTCTGCATGACAAAGAAATCCCCAACATTCTAGTCATTATTGGTATGTTTACACTACAAAGAAGAACTGGTGGTGGAGAGTCTCAGAGCCTGGGTCAATTGACTGACAGGCTTACTTGCAGGGCTCCAGCTGCAGGGCTAAAAATAGCAGTGTAGATGGTCCCACTTAGGCTTGAGCCCAGGCTCTGAAATCCAGCAAACGAGGAGGGTCTTGGACCATAGGCTCCAGCCCGAGTGGGAATATCTACACTGTTATTTTTATTATCCAAGCTCTGAGATTCAGTCCCACGGGTTTTTCTTTGCATATCTTAGTAATACTGAGTCTTGGACTATGAGAACAACTCATCAGCATGAGTAGAAGCAGCTTCTTTACATAGAGCTCCTTTAAGTTCTGTGTTACTTTTGAATTCAGCAGCACAGCCAGGCACTTGGCAGGATGGAAGGACATAGTTTCACCGCCACCCAAAACAGCAAATGTTTAAGAAAAACAACAATAATCCTGATGTTTAAGCTTAGCAACTCAGTCAAAGATATTCCTGAGCTCCAGGCATCTCAGGTGAAGAAAGAAACTCAGCAAAGCACAGAAGCTGAAGAAATTCATTTGCAGTTAGGATTCAGTCACCATCCAAACAGATAGAAGGACCACACCAATTGCTAAAACACAGGGCATGCCAAAGAGAGACTGCACCACCCTTTGAGCTGGGAGTCTAACAGCAGTATTAGGCACTGGCACAGCCAATGATCATTCTACACCATCCAACAGAATACCTATCCCATCTCAGTTGTTCCAGGTACTAAAGGCCAAATTCTGAGTAACACAAAAATAGAGTTTACTCTCTCTGGATTTATACCAGTATAGCTGGGAGGAGAACTGGGCCCAGCTAGTCTATCAAATTCCTATGTTCAGAAAACAGTGAGCAAGCAGATAGGTTTCTCTAATTTCTTCTGGCAAATGAGCCTTGCAACAAAACAGCAAAGACTGAGAAGAAAGAAAGTCTAACCTTCTCAGATACTGAAAACAGCTATCATTAAATTCTCTCCTTCATTGCCTTCAGAAGGAAGGTACTGAGGCAATGGAAGAGCCCCAGCCTAGTCTAAACACAGACTTTGTAGCAATATAATTATGTAGGTTAGGGGTGTGATTTTTTGTTTACCAAAACAGTTATATTGGTATAACCCTAACATGGACAGTTAAACTGGTCCAGCTTATTCCCCTTCCTATACAGGAATAGCTATACTAGTATAATGCACCATAATACCATTATAACTATATCCACACTGGGGAGCTTTAACTAGACCAAGAAAGTTATAGGAGTTTCTACGGATGTCAAAGGGAATTTTGCTACTGATTTCAATCGGAACAGAATCAGGCCTTCCAAGAGCATCCTGTGACTGAACTGCAAATGTATCCAACTAAAATGCATTGCCTAGCAGCATTTCTAGGTGGAAGACAAAGCCGTGCACAATCATAACTTAACAGGAAATGTCAAGCCATGATATTTATTTTTAGATAAATACTTGATTTTTTAAAATGTGGTAAATGTGAATGACTAATGCATAGTAAATTACCAATAAGGAACCTTATTATATTTCTATGATTCCTAAAATAAGAATTATTTTAGAGGAATGTTTCGTAAACTTAATAAGAAGAAAATAAATCTTATTAACCAGAAAGCTGGTCTACATTTTGTGGCAATTTTATTGTAAGCAAGATGTACGGCTGAACAATAATTAGGTATAGTAATCACATTATGTGTGTCTTGCTTCTTGAACATAAGGTTCCATTTCTGAATTATAAGAATTATGTATTGTTTAAACTTGAAATGATATACCAAGTACCGTTGTTAACTTCATTCACAGGGAACACTAAATGGCCTGTCTGAGGTGGTTTGCTGGAAAGAGTCTTTCCAGTATTTTCATTTTTTATAATTGCTAATAGGGTCCATATATAATTTAATCACAGTAACTCATCCAATCCCGAGAGGAGCTAAGCACCCACACTGCCTCTAAAGTGAATGGAAGATGTGTGTGCTAAGCACCTCTCAGGATCAGGCCCAATAATATTCTAGGGAAGAATATTTCCATACAATTCAATAACCCATAGATAAGCATTTGAAAATTCATGAAAGGAATTTATTTTTGACACTACTTACAGGTAGATTTTAGCCAGTAGCTATTACCAGCCACAAAAGGGAGGCATAACAGATGGACTTATTACAAGATACTACATGTAGCTGGGCTCTAGCTGCAATGTACGAAATTCTCAGGAAAGTTATTAGATTATTGTATAATGTGGTCACCAATTGTACCAAGATGTTCTACAAAGATTCTGCAAAAATATCAATTATAAACAAGTATTCCTGCGCAATGATTCTGTAAAATTGTTCTGCATTGTGGTTATCAATTATAACCAGATAGTCCTCTGATGGGATAAAATTCTGATTATGTTTGGATGACTAATGACTATCTCTTATCATGGAGTAGCCTGGTTAACAGCTCTCTGAAGATCTGTCACATTAGATCTATCTAACTTACGTGTACATTACTTTATCTATAACTCTTCTTTCTACAGACTGAGATAAGACCTATGCTGCTGTTAAAATATCTCAAGGACTGCAAGAGTCCCAAACCTTGCAGGTTACCAGAAGGTCCTTTTATGGTGCTGTAATGGGGTGCTTACATCGGCAAGAGAAAATATTTAGGGTCATCACGTGTCTAACCAGGTCAATGCAAGCTGACTTACATCGACCTAACTTCATAGTGCAGACCAGGCCTGAGACTGAAATGTTAGAATATTACGCTAATATCGGACCACACCATTGGCCTTAACTGCAGTAGCAATGAAATTTTAAAAAAATAATCACTTGAGTACAGCCTGAAGGCTCAGGTGATTGGTATGTCAGTTGCCAGGTTTTTCACCTTCCTCTGCAGCATGGGGCACAGGTCACTTGCTGGAAGATTCTCTGCAGCTTGAGGTCTTCAAACCACAATTTGAGGACTTCAATAACTCAGACATAGGTTAGGGGTTTGTTACAGGAGTGGGTGGGTAAGATTCTGTGGCCTGCATTGTGCAGGAGGTCAGACTAGATGATCATAATGGTCCCTTCTGACCTTAATGTCTATGAGTCTAAATATGACCCAGGCCAGTACACCCCAAAAATTGCCACACCTTCTGGTGGCATACATAAAATACATTGACACATGTCCACATCACAATGACCATTGAGCCGCTAGTCTCGGCAAAGTGGCCAATAACTGAATAGTCTGTGGAGACTGCACTCACCTCTAGAAATGGCCTTTCCAGCTCAAGGTTGAGACATACCGATGGAGTAATATGTGCAGAAAGCTTGCAATGCCATAATCTGTGGTGTGAGGAAAAAATAGAGCATGTCCATTCTCATTAAATTCACGCAAAAATGGAAAGAAAAAATGCTTGCTCTTTCCTTCAGTCCAGCTGCCCCATACCACCCACCAACAAAATCTTTAGCCCCAGAAAATTATGGGAGACATTATGACAACATATGTGCATGAGACTAAATCTGTTTGAAGGTCCTCTGATGTGGTCAACCCCCATTGCCTCCTAGAAAAGGGGAAAAAAACAATTAGAGTCATATTCCGCATCCGTAGAGTGATTAACCAATTACCTCCCATTCAGAGGGGATTTAACTAGCAAAGGACCCATTAGGCACCCGACCGCATAAGGAGCTGAGGGCACTCAACTGAGAGGAGAAGGCCCAGGAGAGAAGTAGTAGGAAGTGTGTGCTTTTGCTCTCTTGGAAGGGCCTGAGGTAAGCAGACTAAGGAATGCCGCAGGGACAGAACTGATCCCTGTGGTAGGCCTTGGAAAGGGGGCAACACCCAAGAAGAGATTTCAGAGGACTCAGGACTCTTCTAGGGAAAAAATCCCACAGAGAGCAGAGTAGGCTCCTGTGGGGGAGAGCCCTGAGAGAGGCTTTGCAAGTGGAAGCAGAAGATTTCTGTAGCACAAGGAGGCAGAAGAATTATTAGTTGGATTTTCATTAGGACCTTTCAGTTATTCACAAAGGGAGATGTACTTTGTAATGTGGCTGGAGGGGGCCGAGCCATGGAACACTTGGAGACAGGAAGATGGCCTGCCGTAACTGAGAATAATGACCACACTATGCCTTGATGAAAGGGGGCACTCTAAGGGTGTACAGTAATAAAAATGCAGACAGTGAGCCAGATTCTTAGTTCGTGTAAATTGGTGTAGCTCCACTGAAGTCAACAGAACTATACAGCTTTACACCAGCTAAGAATCTAGACTATTTCAGATGTAACCCAGAGTAAGGCTCAAATCCGACCTAGTTTATTCAAGTGAGTAATCACAATTCCATCAAAGTCATGAGTGTGTAAGTAAGCTGAACAGGTTTGATCCCTGTGGGCCTGATTGTGATAGACAGCGAATAGTGCCTTATCCTTGAGCGTTCCCACTGAAGTTAATGAGACTATTTGTGAAGTCAGAGTCTCATAATCTGACCTTTTGTGTTTAAAATACTGATTTTCATTTTCACTGAGCCACAGTATGCAGAACATTTGTGGAGATTCAGAAATGTCATCTACAGAATTAGCCTATTATTATCCAGCTAAATCCTTTGTTTTGCCACTGTCAAAATTATGGCAATTTATTTTTTCTACACAGCCTTCAACCAATCAAACATGTATTTAAATTAAAAATGCAGAGCACAACGTGAAAGGTACAATGAAACATTCATACGCCACATTTAACAAGCAGCATTGAGACACAAAGAAACAGCAAAATACTGTTCATGAACAATGAAGGGAAATTAACAGGAAGGCTCCCCATTTGCACAACTCCATGCAACAAACAGACACACACAATGCGTTCACACTTTGGTTTGCCTCATCTGAGCACAACATTAACAATAATGTATGTGAGCATAGGCTAAATTTGTGTGCAAATGACCAGTCAGTTGCTTTTATTAATAACAATAATGATAACTAGTTGCATTATAGTATAGCCTATCAGTCCCAAATGAGATTGGGGCCCCATTGTACCTAGGCATTGTACAGTCCATCCTCCAAATAACTTACAGTCTAAGAGGAGAGATTTATAAAGTCATAAATGTGCCCTAGGTGCCTTTAAAAATCTTCCCCCTAAGCAAACGATATAGACTAAGGTTGGGAGGGAAATGGACCCACAGGAGATTACCTGATTTACCCAGTATTGACCAGAATTAGGAATAGAACCCAGATCTCTTTACTCCCACTCTAATGTCCTATTCACAGTAGACCATGCTGTCTATATGTGCAATTGCACATGCAATCATGGCTACTGAATGAGTAAATTATGTGTATTTGTGCATGAACAAGTATTGGCAGGGCTGTCCCTAGGGGAGTGCGGGGCCAGGGCAAAAGTGACATCACTTCCAGGTCTCACCAGGCCGGGGATGGGATAGGGGAGGCTGGGGGAGGCAGTGCCTCCCCGAACAACCAGGCATGGCCCCGCTCACACTCCACCCCCCCAGGGCCCAGCTTCGGTGGCACCGCTAGGCTCCAGGGTGCTGGGGCCATGCCACCCGCCTTCCTGGGGCTGGGGAGGCTGCAGTGCCACCGTGTGTTCTCCCTCCCCAGGCAGTATCCCTTGGGTAGAAGGGGGAGGCTGGGGGTAGCAGTTCACCTGCGGCCCATGTGGCGCCAGCCAATTGCTCTGGCCCACAGGGCCCCCCCAAAGCCCCAGGCCTGGAGCAGTTGCCCTGATTCACTGTCCCCTAGGGATGGCTCTGAGTACTGGAATATGAATCCTTTGAAGGATGCATTATACTGTATGCCCATGTCTTTTCAGAACAGCAATCACAATAATCATGAGGAACATATTTGCCTACCAATTTTCTTTTGAATTGCAAAATATGGTACATTTTGAATGTCAGGGCACCAAAATAAATAAATAACACACTACTCAAGGAACAAATATTATATTAATACATTAAATCTTAAAGATTATGTCACCAGTTTGAAAAATGACTGAGATTTAGAAAAACAAATGTAAGTCCATCTCACTTCCTTAATTAAGAGTGTGACCAGAAGGGATTGGCTGGAAACTGTATCCTGGGTGACACATAGGCACATCTATCCAGCATTGTTTACTACAGCTCATTAAAATCCACATTTGCATCAATCGGATTCAAAAAATATCATTAGAGTCATAAAGACAAATGTATCAAACTGGTATTTTCATAGTGCCCCAACATATCATAAGGAAAATGATTTTCTTCATTTAATTTCATACAGACTGATTATCTTTGCATCTGAGTATTTGGAACTTAATCCAGTACAACTCGCAAAGCCACACAAAACTCAGGCTAAAGCACATGCATGGAAAAGCGATTTGCAGATCCTTGGAATACTCCTTCAGCTCAGCAGCTCCAAAAAAAGAGTGACTTTTTCTAACACTGCCAGGACCCTGAAAAACAATACACTGTCCCTGATAGTTCTCTATACAACATTTCCCTGAAACTCATTATGGATGAATAGCCTTCCTCTTCTGCAAGTACTTTCATTGGTTATTGCCTGTACATGATGTACATTAATATTTACAATAAATAAATAGATGAAATATTTATTGCATTGAACTTCTGGAAGCCTAATCGTTTACAAATGTGGGTTTAACATTTGTGCTTAATTTGCTCTTGCAATAACAGTGATTGTGCACAAAACCTGCATAGTGATGTGCAAATGGCTAATTATTATTTGCACATACAGATACCCGGGATACCCATGCAGTTGCAGTAACTGCATATTCAAATTCAGCAGAGATTTTGCACATGCCATTGTGTGCCCAGGTTGCTGTTTTTCAAACTATCTGCTTCCCACATTCTTTGTAGAGTGAGTGCTTACACTGACTGCATTTTTATACCCACATGTGCATCTCATTTGTAGCGTGTCAGACTTCAGCATGTTAGGACACATCCATCAGCTGCACAGTATTCAGCCAGAAAAATAGGCAGAATACTTATCAGTGCATCTGCATTGGGGAGGTAGGAGGAGATTAACAGCATAAAGCATTTGAAAAAGACCTCAAATGTCTGTAAATTAATTTCAGTCACATTGGCCACCTTCAAAACATAAACAGAATAATTATGCAACCACAAATGAGGAGGAGTACATTACCTTTGTACTCCATCAGTGCCAAAGATAACACAATACAGATGTGGGGAAACTCTAGCAGGAGTTTTATCTGATCATACTCTGATTTTGTTCAACAGCAAAAATAGGTGGAGCCAGAAGGAAAGTTTAATTCTGGGGGAAAAAAAGGTTCAAAAACAAAAGCTATACAGTTTATTCCAGCAATACTAATACCTCTGTAGCTTTATTTACAAGTTAAAGCAGGGATTGTGTGTCAGGATACTGAAGCAGTAAATCTGGCTCTCCTCCTGAACCCTATATGAGCTTATTCAAGTGATTTCCCCTCAGCGTGCAGCAGCTCCTCACCTACAAAATGAGGATATGATACTCACATATCTTGCAAGGTGGCTGAACTAATATTTGCAAAGCATTTTGGGTTTCTCAAGACACTTAAGAAAGGCAAAGTATTCTCACAATTATTATGAAGACCTTTTGTTATCTGGCACTTATGTTCCTGGTGGATTATGTCAGGTAGATCCTGGAGACAGAGGCCTCGGGTCAAAGTTTGGAACAGTGGGTCAGAGGCAGTACAGTATCTCCTCACTTAAAGTCGCTACGTTGTTTTGTTGTTATGTGGCTGATCAATTAGAGAACATGCTTGTTTAAAGTCGTGCAATGCTCCCTTATAACGTTGTTTGGCAGCTGCCTGCTTTGTCCACGGCTTGCAGGAAGAGCAGCCCGTTGGAGCTAGCTGGTGGGGGCTTGGAACCAGGGTGGACCGGCAGCCCCCCATCAGCTCCCAGCTCCCCTAAGTTCCCTGTGCGGCAGCCGCCAAGCAGGCTAGCAATTGCTGGCAGTTCAGCTGTCCTTCCCCCCACTGCCATGTGCTGCTCCTGCCCTCTGCCTTGGAGCTGCTCCCGGGAGCCTCCTGCTTGCTGTGGGGGGGAAGAAGGGGAGGAAGAAGGGGGCTAATGTCAGGGTGTCCCCCTCCCCCCTGTTCCTGCCCCCCACTTATCCCGTCTCCATATAGAGCAGGGTGGAGACAAGACAGGGCTCAGGACGGAGGGAGCTTGCTGGGCGCAGATGCTGTCTCAACTTGCTGATATACTTAAAAAGGCAGTTTACTTAGAGTGCGGTCAGCGTACTTAAAGGGGCAATGCGCATCTCTCTCTCCCACACACAGGGTGTGTGTCTCTGTCTCTGTCTGCCATGCTGTCTCCCCTCCCTCCATTCCTGCTGCCTTGTAGAGTGTGAGGCTACATTAACAACGTGTTAACCCTTAAGGGCTCAGCCGAATGCTAGTTCATCATTTAGCGGTAAGGCATTCCCTGGGAAATATCCCTCCCTCTTCCACCCTTTGACTTCACCACCTCAACCGAGCTTCACAATCATCATCGCTGTGTACAGTATTAAACTGTTTGTTTAAAACGTATACTGTGTGTATATATTTTAGATATATTATAGTTTTTTGTAAGTTAAAAAAATTTCCTTGGAACCTAACCCCCCCTATTGACATTAATTCTTATGGAGAAATTGGATTCGCTTAACATTGTTTCGCTTAAAGTCGCATTTTTCAGGAACATAACTACAGCGTTAAGCGAGGAGTTACTGTATAGCTGATTGCTTCTGTCTGGCTAGCTGCTTTCAGGGACAGAGCAGGCTGCATCTCCTGGAAGAAAGATCCAGAAAGACAGGACAGGATGCAGGATAAGCATGCATCTAGGTGGCTGGGACGGAGACTCCACCCCAAAGACTCTGGGCTTGGAGGAAGTGTCTGCCTGTCGTGTGGGGAGTTTTGTGGGAGTTCTTTTGGAGGGTCCAAAATGTTGGGCCCAGGCCCCTGCATGCCAAGGAATTGCCAAACCAGAACTAGGAGATTTGTGAGGACATTTCAAGGGGCCCGATTTTGAAACTTTTACTCACATCAGTAGCTCTTATTCATTCATACAAACGTTCTATGTGAGCACTAATTCAAATAGTACAAGGAACATCTGTTACTGACCTTTAGAGGGCTTCTTAAGTTGTGTTTTCTGTGAATTCCTTCCACCAAAAAACGGACTCTGCCTGAAGCCCTATATTCTGCTGCTCACAGCAAGTCAGAGAGACTGTTCCTTCTTGAGCCTATACCTCATGAGTTTTAGAGCAGGGGTCGGCAACCTTTCAGAAGTGCTGTGCCGATTCTTCATTTATTCACTATAATTTAAGGTTTCACATGCCAGTAATACATTTTAACGTTTCTAGAAGGTCTCTTTCTCTAAGTCTATAATATATAACTAAATTATTGTTGTATGTAAAGTAAATAAGGTTTTTAAAATGTTTAAGAAGCTTCATTGAAAATTAAATTAAAATGCAGAGCCCTCCGGACCAGTGGCCAGGACCCGGGCAGTGTGAGTGCCACTGAAAATCAGCTCGCGTGCCGCCTTCGGCACCCATGCCATAGGTTGCCTACCCCTGTTTTAGAGCATGTCATAATTCCACTCTTCATTCTGATTTCCCCCATTTAACCCCCTTCCATCCCATTCAGGTTCACACACACTGGAGCCTGGAACACCACTTAACACAACAACGGCTGTAAGGGGTGCTTGTCCCTCAGGTGTTGCATCCCCAGAGGCTATGAGGATAGGCCTGCTGTTTCTTTAATACTGTATCAGAAAGCAATGGGCCTGGGGAAGGCTCTGAAAGGAACTCTGATGCATGGAGATAGAGGGACAGATTTCCTTATTTCTAATAATGAACCTTTGCTCAGTATTAGAAGAAAGCAACTCTTTGTCCTTGTGCATCCCTATCCATTCTGATGAGTATGAGCTAAAATTTGACTCAATTGTAAGCCTCCAAATGACTGTGGGCTGTGCTACCCACTGAATCAACCATTCAGCCTAACATCTGGTGTATGCACCGAACAACATCATTGCTGTTAGAGGCAGAAGTATTGGGATTTCTAAGAGCAGGTAAATAATTTGTAAAGAATAATTTAGTCAAAGAGTTTTGCCTCCTTCTCTGTTTACAAAAGTGCACTCAAACAGATGGCATTTGTCCTTAGTGTACTCATTAGCTGAAATTGTTTGCTGAATAATTTCTTGTGCATAATTCTTGCTCTGTAGCTTGGTGTTGGAACCCCTCACTACTTGACTTAGCAGATATCCTAATCCTACCTCATAAGAAATGAATTTGTTCTCCTATTTTGTTTAGGGACCAAGAGGGCAGAGGTGCCATTAAGCTGAAATACTCTGTTTTGCAGGTAGCACCACTCCTGACTGCAGAGTGATGCTAGAATTATCTGCAGCAGCCAGAGAAGGTAGAACAGCATTTCAGCTTCAGCATTCAAAGGAACAGAAGGAAAGACAGCCCACAAGCAACAAAAAGTAATGAAAGAGGGATTAAAATTTTCCTCTGCAGCAATGCTAATTCTTCAAGGAGCACAGAGTGTTTGGTTTTCTCAGGGAATCCCCAGACAATTAAACACGCAGTCAATTTATTACTACAGAAAAAATGTTAGCCCCCTATTCATCCTCTTCACGGGCATGTATTTGAATTTGTTTAACATATGAATTCAGTACTCATGAAAGATGCTGGTATGACACCCTGCAGACCAAAGTCCTCTATTTACCAACAGAACAGATATACAGGCTACAGGATCAAAACAGAAGCTACCCTGTTTTCCTTACCCGTGTTCAAGTTCTTTATGATGCTTTTTCTTCTCTCAGAAGCTTTAATGTTAGCACCCAACACTCAACATCAGGCTTACAATAACTAAATGGTTCACACATTCAGTGGTGGAATAATAATAAACAAGAATTGTTTAGGTTTCATGCTACTGCGAGGCTAACGAAAAACTATTTTCGTTAGTTAATATTGTGCAAAAAGAGCAATAATTCACTGCGTTTTTTAAATGCATCTCTGGTTTGCTGCATAACTGGCCTTCCCTACCCTGGATGGAAGTGGAGATAGGCACAAACATAACCCAGAAAAAGATACACCTAGATGACAAGAAGTAAATCATGGAAAGTAAATCATAGTGTCTCTCTGATCCCCACTCCCTCCATAACCCCATTCAAGTTTTACAGTCCTGATCAAGTAGACCTGAGACTCGTGTTCATTGGCTCTGCTGTGTGTTACGGTGTGGGACAGGACTGAGTCTGACAGCTGGGAGGAGGGAAGGATCAAGTGAACTGCCAGAGACTGATGGGGAAAGAGCAGCAGACCCTGAGACCCTTGTACATACAGAGCTATTTTAAATAATTGTTGAATTATACTATTGTAGCAACATAGTGTTTCATGCGCCATGTCTATGTAATAACATTAAAAGACTCCCTGCTTCTAAAAGTAAACTGGATCTTTATTAAGAGGAACTTTTCATAGAGATGTTGCAACTGCAGCTAGCATTTCTGCCATGTGCACACAGACTGACTTCCTGGTGCCTCCTCCAAACTCTTCCCTCCTGCAACCTATGCTCTTCTCTCCATCATTCCAAGCAGGTTGCTACATCATTCCCTTTTACTATTTTTATTATTGTTGTGTCTTTTATGCAAGCCTTTTCGGACTTGCTGAGGCCAGGGATTACTAGTACATAGACCACCTTAGGGATATGACCTTTACTGCTAGGCCTCAGAGTCCTTCAAGCATGCTAGCCTTTGAACTAGTCTCACACTTTTTGTTTGTGTTATTGTTATTGGTGGGGTTTCTATCCTTGTGCTATCATCACTCTGTTGGGTGGTGTCCTGTTGGTCCTCGGTATTGCTCATATTCCTCACTTCTTCTAACTCTCCTAGGTTAGGTCAGCTAATGGCTGAGGCTGTTTCTATATCCTTCTGATTCTGACCTTGGCCCTCTCTGACTAGATGTGCCAGCTGCCAACCACTACTTTGCAATTGTCTTAAGTTTCATTTCCACCATTGTCCTGAGTCTGTAGCTACTGCATATGACCAGCTTGAACTGTTGCTTTTTGCCATTGCTTTCTGTGGCTATTGGCAGGTTGGAACCAGACCTGCTTACCTGTGCATTGTGGCCTCAGGTTCTTGGCTCCTTTGTTGTAGCAGGCTGCCTGCCTACTTTGGTATTCTCTTAACTGCTTCTGTGTATTGACCTCCCGCTAGGCTCCAAGAGATTACCCCTCCTGGGAAGCAGTCTTGTTTCTCCAACCCCTCAATCCCGTCTTCCACACAGAGCTCATCCCAAACCTAGTAGTAGCGGGTGACCTTGTGTGGCACTTGCTCCTTACGACACAGCAAACTCTGGAGTATGAACTGTTTTACAGTCCACTGTGGGCTGCTGGCTTTGCATCAGCACTGCTCCTCGGCCTCCTTCTGAGGCATCACACTGTAGTACTAGCTGCTCCTCCAGGTTGTCAGGCTGTAGGACTGGTGCCTTGCATTTTATTTACTCCTTTCAAATGCCAGTTCTTGTGTCTCTGGCCCTTCCCAAGCTGCATTGTGGCGCATTAACTGACTCAAGAGTTCATAGGCTTCTGATAGGTATGTGCAGAATCTGGAAAGATAGATGGCCATCCCTATCAATAGCTGGACTCCCTTCTCCTCTGGCCTGGGCATTTCCCTAATGACTCTCACTTTCTCAGTGTCCTGCTGGAGTCCCACAGAAGTCAACAGACATCAAATATAGGGGACCTCAGTCCCACCGTGTCTGCGTTCAGCCTAATATTCCACTCCTGGCACCTGTTAGGAGTTGTTGCAGATTGATATAATGATCTTGGATTGCCTCTTCCTTGACATCTACTACAATTAGAATGCCAACAGCTACAGTCTTCATGCCTAGGAGTCCCTCAAGTGCCTGGTTTGGTTTACCTTGGAACACCTCTGAGGTGGGGCTGCTGCCCATAGGTTTTTGTATTCAGCAGTACCTGCCAAAAACTTGTCAGGCAACTGGATGGCTCATCTTTCCATCACAAACTCTGCACAGTTGAAGACACTGTCTGGATAAATCAGACAGTATGTCTTCAATTATTGGTAATGGGTAGTGACTTCTTTTCAATGCTCTGTTCAGTGGGTTTGGGTCCATGCAAATCCTCAGTTTACCTGAATATTTTCTCAGCATTGTTAGGCTGCTGATCCACTCTGCACTTGTTTCAGTGGGTGCAATGATGCCTGTTCTTGGCAGGTTTGCCAGTTCCTTCTTCAGTGGCTCCACCAGGCCTCATCGTACTCTGCATTTCAGTAGTCTCACAGGCTGCATGTGGGCTCTATTTCTAATTTACGCTTGCCTCTAGGTATCCACCTTCTTGAAATAATCCATATCTTCTGTTAGACTGCTAGACAGGGCCCTGGGTGACTGTTATCCCTCCTTGTCAGATTGAGAATATTGCGGTGTTATACTGTGATCAAATCCCTGGCCCCTGCTGCCCAGCAGTGGGTGGTATTCCTGTGTGCCAATTACTATAAACACCAAGTGATAATATCTCTTGTTACATGGGTTTCTTATCTACAGCCTGCATTTGCTCACTGGACTCAGAATTTATTGTACATCACCTACATTTGGTCACACTTCTCCAGACTAATATTGCTGCTTATCAGTGTTGCTGGGATTACATTGCAGCTGATTCCACAATCCAGCTGGAATCGAATAGGTTGTTGATCTTATAATTTAGATGCAAATGGCAGGTGAGTGGCTGGAAGCCTTCTTCTGCAGTACATATACACTGAGAGTCTTTGTACCTGCTAAAGTCACACTGCAGATATCCTTCTCTTTAGTGGAAGTCTCTACTTCCTCAATCACTGCATGTGGCGTCACTTTTTTTCTTCCTGGGATAGCTGCAGCATTGCAACATAAAGTAGTTCTGTTTTCCACACCTCTTGAACAGCTGTCCATACGCTGGGCATTTTTCTTTCTGCCTTTCATGTTGCTTTCCATGGACCATGGTTCCATGGACCCATCCTCAGTGGGTTTCTCTCGAACCTGCTTCCTGCATTCTTTTAGCTTAAGCCTTTCCCTGCACAGTTTAGTTACCCTTGCTATGGAAGGCATTTCTTTAAGATTAGATCTGTTTCTCTCAATCTTTCCTTTAAGCCAGAATCACGAGTCCCACAAATGATTCTGTCTCTAATAAGGAAGTATTTTATGTCTCCAAAGTTACATGTGAACGCCAGAGTTCTCAGCTCTGCAAACTAAGTCTCTATTCCCTCTTCTGCTTGTTGATTTCAGGCAAACAACCAGTATCTCTCTACGATGTCATTCTGTCTGGGACCACAGTGCTCATCAAACACCTTGATTAGTTGTTCTAGTGCTTCACATTATTCCTGGCACCAGTGTCTCACTCACCTCTCCTCCTTTTTTCCCAGTGTGACCGTAAAAAAGCTTTACCTTCATTTTATTATCTTTATCCTCCACGGTCAGCTCTGTATACAGACTCAGTTTTGCTTCCAGGCTTCTGCAACATTTTTTGTTTGAAAATTCAGCATTCTCAGTGGTCTGAGTCCCTCCATGCTGCCTGTTTGCTCTGTTTCTAGATGCTGCTTCATTTGCCTGTTAATCCCACTTTCTTCCTTGCTGTGAGTTTCACTAGACTGATTGCTGCCACTACGTTTCATGTGCCGCATGCTGGGTAACATGAAAGGACTTCATGCTTCTAAGAGTATGTCTACAATGCCCATGTTACAGCACAGCCGTGGTGACATGGGCAGTGTAGTCACGCTTTATCGCCAGGGGAGAGCTATCCCGGCAATTAAAAAACCCACCTTGAACGAGGAGTGGTAGCTTTATCGCTGGGAGTGCGGCTCCCAGAAATAAAGCACTGTCTATACTGGTGCTTTTCAGCGCTAAAACTTTTGTCACTCAGGGGAGTGTTTTTTCACACCTATGAACCATTGGCACCGACTTCCCCGCTTTCCTGTGGGTGCTCAACCCCGCCTCTGCCCCTGGCCCTGCCCCCACTCCACCCCTTCAATAAGGCCCCTGCCCCACCTCCTCCCACCCCCGTCCCGCTCCCATTCCAACCCCTTACCCAAAGTCCCCACCCCAACTCCGCCACCTCCCTACCTCCATTCCAATTCCTTCCCCAAATCCCCGCCCTTGCCCCACCTCCTCCCCGCCTCCTCCCCTGAGTGTGCCACGTTCCCATGCCTCCCGCTCCCTCCCGGAGTTTGCTAACGCCACCAAACAGCTGTTTGGCTGTGGCTGAGTGGGAAGCACTGGGAGGTAGGTGGAGGAGTGGGGACGCAGCGTGCTCAGGGGAGGAGGCAGAGGAGGAGGAGGAGGTGGGGCGGCAGGTGAGGGGAGCTTGTCTGCCAGTGAGTGTAGAGCACTCACTAATTTTTCCACATGGATGCTCCAGCCCCAGACCACCCACGGAGTCAGCGCCTATGCCATGAACAACTAAAGTTTTAGCGCTGAAAGTGTCAGTGTAGATGCAGCCTAAAACTAAACTTCCTCTTTATTTAGAGAACTAAAATGCTGCAACTGCAGCTAGCATTCCAGCCATGTGCACACAGGCTTCCTGGTGCCTCCTCCAAATTCTTCCCTCCTGCAATCTGTGCTCCTCCCTCCAAGTTCCATGCAGGTTTCTACACAGAGCATTAAAAAATCATAATGTGGATTATACTGGGCTAGATGGACCTTTGGTCTGACCCAGTATGGCCGTTCTTACGTTCTTATGTACTGCATTCTCCCCCTGTATCATGCTATTATGTCTCTTCCTAAAGGGATAGCTGCAGTTTGTTTACTTTCACATCATAATTAATAATACTTTTCATTGCCTAGCATATTTCACCCAAAGAACTCCAAACACTTTACAAACATCAGTGTGGTCAGTAGTAACCTCCATTTTATCAATGGATAAACTGGGAGACAGGGAAGCTAGATTTCCTAAAAGTCACATTGTAAGTGACTTGCAAAGTCAGATATAGAATCCAAGATTCCTGGCTCTCAGGCCTCTGCACAGCTGCTGGTTAATAAATGTTGAGTAAGAGGTTAAGTATATCTATACTGCTGTGTCCACAGACTTCTGAACTTCAGTACCACTCCACTTTAGTTTAAAAAAGGAGATATTTTAAAACAATTGTAACTGAGATTTTTTTAATATTAATATTTATTTGTATTACAGTAGCAGCTAGAGGCCTCACCAGAGATCACAGCCCCACTGTGCTTGGCACAGTACATAATACTTATAGTAAGAGATGGTCTCTGCCCGAGGCAGCTTACATTCTAAGGTCCCAGTCCTGCAAGTAGTTCCACATGGGTCCAAGGGAATGCCTGCATGGGTCTCTTTGCAGGATTGAGGCCTAAACAGACAAAAAAGACAGACAAAAAGAAGCAGTATTATCTCCATTACAGATGGAAACTGAGACACGGAGAGATTAAGTGTTTTGCCCAAACTCACACAGCAAGTCTGTGGCAGAGCTGGGGACCCTATATTCCCTAAGTCTCAGTCCAGTTCACTAACTACCTAACCAACATTTAACATAAAGACAGACTCCTTTAAAATCAAGATTAAATCCATACAAATGAATCTCTATATATGGTATAAGGATTCTTACCTACCTGCTAGACCATACATCTTTCGTGAGAAATATAACAATGATGGTGAGTCATGTATTTTTCAAAACTTTAATAGCAGATCATTAGTTTTAATAGCATTTTGTGACTTGCCATAGGAATAAAATGTATTAATATTCATTTAGTTTTTATTGGTTTATGTGGGTTTATATGATGTGGTTTATGTTTTTAATTGCCCTTTGTTCTGATTATTTTTAAATACCATTCAGGTGCCTTGGCAGAGAATGGGGGATGGAACCAAGGGTTTATTATCAATACTATTATTTGATACAACCAATGTGTCACCGGCTGTCTCCCGCAACTTCACAAAAATGTATCAAATTGAGGTCATCCTGTTAAGCAAACAGCAGTGCAGCGACACCATGCGGCCCAACGGCCCAACTACAGGGCACAGTGTGAGCTTTTCCGTATCCAGAACCACGCAGAGTAGGCTTTGCAGAAGAGACGATGAAATGTTGCCATCAATTTAGCACTGAGAGCCTGAAGCCTTTGAGGTTTCAGCTGAGCGGGACCTGGATTTTCCTTGGAGAACAGCCTCATCCCTGTAACAATCTAATACACTTCACCTGCCCTCCAGAAATAGTTTGGTGCAGAAGGTGCAAAGTATCTCATGTATGTAGGGAACAAACCGCTTCTGCGGAAAGATATGCTCAGCTTCTCCCTTCACTCTCAGTCAGGTCAGAGCCTCAGAGGCATGTGGGCAAGGTAAAAACTGAAAGTCTCTGTAAAAAAAAATCTGCAAAATACACATCCTCAGAAGGTAGGTTGGCCAATTTCTCTGCAGTTTTAACATGATGATGCAGTGTGTGCAAATATGCTGCACATGGACTATGTACGCGCCTGTGTGCGCACAGGGAACATGCGTGATGTATGCACGTATTTCCAATCAGCATACACCCGTTTATTTTGAATGGGCCAAAACTTGTCTTCATAGTTGTGTGTAAAATACCTACCACAACGCTGGTATACTATACAAATAAATAATACACAGAGTGTGTGCATCCCTCCTGGGTGTTTGCAATGGGCATAGGCGTATTTTTGTGCAAAGCGGGTATGCATGCAGGTAAGCAATGTGTGTTTGTGTGGTGTATGCCTGTGTCTAGTGTGTGCACTATGGGTGTAGGCCAGTGCCTGCTGCACATGTGGGCCTGTATTGCTGGGTCCATGTTGAACCTGAGCTGGATTCAGGTAGGCTTGTCCTACTCAATTCATGTTCACAGTGTGTGTGTGTGTGTGTGTGTGTGTGCGCACACTGCACAGTGCCCGTGTGGGGGTGTGCGGCGGCCTGTTGCATGTGCGGGGTGTGCACGTGCCGCTCGCCCGTGCGCGGGGCTAGTGTCTGCGGTAGGTTGCATGTGCCGGGTGCGCGCCTGTCGCTTGCGGGTGGTGCCGCCTGCCCGCGCGGTGCCCGACTCTCCGGAGCGTCCCGGTGGCTCCCTGGCGGCCCTGGGTGCTGCGGCAGCCGCCGGTTGCGAGCCGCGGTTACCATGACTCTGTCCCTCTCCGTCAAAGGGACTGGAGCAGGCAGCGTCCTGTGGGCGCAGCCCCAGCCCCGCCGCCTGCGCTCTGGGCGCGGTGCCTCTGCCCTGCTCAGTGCAGCTCAGGCTCCCTCCCCAGCCGCCGCGCTCGCGGCTCCTGCTGCCGCTGCCCGGCTCCTCCACGCCAGCCCAGCTCCTCGGGGGAAGGACCCAGCCAGCCGGAGCCGCCACAGCACAGTAAGAGCGTCCCGAGTCCCCTGCCCCGCCCGGCGCCCCTCTCCCGCACCGCTGCGCTCCCCGGCTCCCTGCCCAGCCGCGTCCCGGAACGTCCCGGGCAAGTTTCTAGCCAACTTTCCTCCCTCCCGGGGAGCAGCCGGGGCTGGAGCCCTGCCTGGCTGAAGCGCCCGCGCTGCGGCTCCTTGGAGGAGCGTTGAGTGCGAGTCCCCCCTCCCCGGGTCGCTCCCTTTCAGGCCGTTTATCAGTGGGGGCAAAGCTGCTTTTTCGGCTCACTCCAGTCCCCGGGTCACCAACCCTCGTGGGACAAGAGCCGCCCGCCCGGCCGGACAGCTCTGGGAGGCTGCCCCGTGGCTGGAGGCTCTGACTGTGTCCCCGGAAGGATGCGGATTCGGATGATGATTTCAGACCCGTACACATCACGTTCAAGCAACAGGTTTTCGCCCACCGCAGGGATCTAACAGACGGAATCCTGCCCCTTCACCCGGCCTCCGTTTCCTACCCTGGAACTAAAAGAATGGTTCTTTGGCTCAGCAAAGTGGCTGATCCAGGTAGCTAAAGTGCCGGGAGCTCCTGAACTTTCGCTGCTCTCCAGCCTATTTTCTGTTTCCTTCTCTCCTGCCTTTGAGTGCCTCGCCGACGCGGCCTCGGCTAATCCATCAGCTAGACACGGCTTTCTATTCACATCCGCTTTCCTTCTCCGTGTCCCGTTCCCCCTCTCTCAGCTGTCTGTCTGTCCAGTGCGATTCGCCGACTTTCAGAGTCGTGTGCCCGTTGTCTGGGCTCTGATTGTCCTTTAGCCAATTCATTTTAATTATGTTACTGTTTTCTGTTTCATCCTGCTCATGTAATGACTTTGTTTTGTGTTTACTGTCTTAAAAGCTGTTCTTCACAAGTAGTGTGCTTCAGTCCTATTTCTCCTGGGGGGGAAGCTACTGTATGTATTATTAGTAAAGAGTGTTCACTTTTCATTTCAATGGCAAAAGGTGTACTAAACGTTTATATATATAAACATACTACAGATCTCAAAAACAACAAGGAGTCCCATGGCACCTTAAAGACTAACAGATTTATTTGGGCATAAGCTCTCCTGGGTAAAAAACCTCACTTCTTCAGATGCACAAATCTACATTTACTTGTTAAAACGTGCTTAACATTTACTATAATTTCTATTGACTGTATCTCATTTTAAATTGCTTACAATGAAAAATCTATTTGGAAGTAAGAGAGCAAGTTATCAGTTATAATCCCAGGAGGATAGGGATTCTTTTTTGGCAAAGTTGCTTCTCTTTTGATTGTTTATTGACAGAAGCATTAGTCTCAAGAACATGCTCAAATAAAAGGAAAGTCAGCATTTAGTTTGTGGGTTGGCATAATATAACATGCCCTTGCCTTAAGTATAACTGCTTACCAAATCAAACAGAGCAGCAGATATGTGCTTATCATTTATTTTCATAGGATATATTTATTAATATGATTTTTAATGTCATACACTAACTTTTACAAGACTTGTTTTGATGAGAAGTAATAACAATTAGTCTAGTGGGGGAAACAGATCCTTGGGGAAGTTCCTTAGGTTGCAATATGTAGGCTGTGTTTGTAAGTAGAGTAGAAGTTTGAAGTACCCTGTCACTACATAAGTAGTTGTGTCAGTGCAGTCTGGAGTATTTCAGCATGGTACCCTCAGACAGGTGTTATAGTGTAAGCACCATATGATGGATAGATGAACTTCAGGTACTGGAGAATAACAAGCTGGATTTGTAATACAACCTGAGAAGCATGTGGAACTTTTTTTCCATTTGGAAAAGTATAACACAGGAATAATTTTTAAATGGCAGGAAAACTTCTTATGGCAGAGCCTTTATTTGGAGAGGTAATTATATAAGTAGTCACACTGTATTGGAACATGTTTTACCAGAGGAAATGGTAAACAGCAGCAAATGTAAGACGTATTAGGAACCAGACTTGGGATAGAAGTCTGGGGAACTATTCAGATAGAAGTCTGGGGACCTGTGTCCCCCTAGCGCTGTTATTATTATCCAGGCACAACTTTGACTTGTCTCTGCAACAGAACAGTAGCAAGGCTTCTTGCAGGATTTCTGATTACATCAGAGATGCACTGCAGAAATCAAAATGCTGCAGAGGACATTCAGAAAAAATTGGAACTGGAGTTTTAACAAGTAACTAGTTGTTTCTGTTTGCTTTAGAAGGGCATCCTTAATAATCCCTTCCCCCTAACTTAATTAGTCTGACAGCCTCCCTCAATTGTGGGGATAATCAGAGCAATCAAATGGATTTCTAACTTGGTTTACTCACAGAACATAATAGATAAGGACACACAAACTGAGCATGAAATATTTCTGAAGCGGTTGTGTCTGTCTGTCTCTCTCTCTTTCACACACTCTCTCACACACACACTAAAGAAGTTAACCAAGGATATTTCCCCCTCCACCCACACACACACTAGAATACTTGTTATTATGTATTACTTGTATAACAGTGGCACGTAGAGCTCACAAACAAGATCACGGCTTTCATTGTGCTAGGCACTGTACAAACACAGTGAGAGACAACCCCTCCCCCAGTGAGCTTGCAAGCTAAATAGACATGACAGAAAAGGGTGAGAGGGAAGAGAGCCACAGAGACAAGTGACTTGCCCAGGGTCACACAAAAGGCCAGCAGCACTGCCAGGAACAGGACCCACATTTCCCAGGTCCCAGTCCACTCCGAGCAGAGAGAGTGTTGTCTCAGAGGCAATGAAAGGAGCCAGTGGATTGTTATCACTGTGCATTACCCAGAGCTGTCTCCGTAGAGCAGGCTAATGCAAACACATCCGTTTACAGCTTGACCTGTCTCAGCACCCAGAATAATTACTGATATGGACTGACTAGTTTGCCTAATGGGTTAATGTTCATATGCAGTGTCCGACTTAAAACATCTCTTAATTGAAATTGATGGTTTATGGTGCTTTTGTGAAACTGATACAAGGCTGATTTGCTATCAGGGTAGTGTTGCTTGGTTCTTGGTCTGTTGTGTGTCATAAAAATATAGTTGTAGCTTCTTGCTTTTATACACTATTGGGGTTGGGCTGAAATGGGATAAGTTAATTCCTGGTATAAATCCATTGCAGCCAGTAGAGTTACCCCAAGGATGAACTTGGTCCTTATCGAGCTTTACTGTAGCTTCCTTGTAACCACAGAACATTTTTATTTTTCAAACTAACAACATGTTCTTTGAGAAGGGCATAGAAGTCAAGTTGCTGAATGGAAACTTTACACAAGTACAAGGGCTGAATTTACTTATCTTTTAAGCAAAAGCACAGTCCTAATATTGGCTTATAGTTCCTTGAGGGGTGAATAGAATTTGCTCATTGCTGATGAGTTTTTCAGCAACAGAAACCTGCAGTTGGTTGTCTCTCTCCTGACCATCTTGGTCTTCTGGCAACACCTATCACCATAGTATAGGAGTGCCTCCCAAGGAATAATACAAACAACACAGTCTAACACTGCACTGTTTCATTTGCCTTCCTGCTTCACCCAGTCAGGGACTGTGGGCTTGTATATTATCTTTGATTTTCTTCTATTCTCTCACCTCATTTTCCTCCCTTTCCCCCCCACCCCCTTCTTCTCCATGTTCTGCCACATTTCCAGGAATGCCAAGTTGAAGGAGTGAGTTTTAAACCTCATTTTGAAGGTTTTGAATGTGGCCATTCTGGTCTTCCTCAGTAAGGAGTGCCAGAGATTTGGCCCTGTTTCCAAGAATGTCCTGTCTTCTGCTTTCACAAGCTCCATCCTGGATGTTGACAGTTTCGCATTTCCTGAGGAAAGTAGCCGTGGGGGGTGGTGTTGTCACAGCGCTCTCTGGGGTACGTTGGGACAATCCCCTGTAAGGTCATAAAGCTTAGCTCAGAGACCTTGGGTTTGGCCCAGTATTCCACAGGAAACCAGGGTAGTGAGTGGAACGGGGGTGGGACGGACGGGACAAAGTTCTCCTGGCAAATTTGGTGTTGCTGAAGAGAAAGCTGCTGTGTTCTTGAATTACTGAAGCATTGCTGATGTTGGAGAATTCATACCTAGATACAATGAGTGGTAATTGCCTAGTGTGGAGGGTAGAGTGTAGTTTTCTGGCTAGTCCTAAATAAAATAATTGTTGTGGCCCAGCAGCATTGAGAAGACCTGGAGGACCCTTACGCTATGGACCAGTTTGGCCGTCTTGGGGTAGACGCCTTTCATGGAGGGTAAATAAAAAGTGATAGCTAGCTGTCCAAAGGTAAACACTAGCTAGCTGTTCAAAGTGTTTCCCGCCTTCCAAATGTGACCACCTGTGGCTTGCCTGTGTTTAGCTTCAGCCAGACATAGGGATGGTTAGGAGGTTGTGCTTTTTGCATATGAGATAAAGGAATATAGAGATGGATATCTACCGGGCACCCACCATTGTAGCATCTAGTTGTACTGTCTAGGCTTCTCAACCTCTCGTCACAGGAAAAGGGTAGCCAATGGCCACATTTTATAGCCCCAGCCATTCAGTGGGTTACACCAGGGATTAATTTGGCCTGTCATCTTGCACACATACAGAGACAGAGGTGGGAAGGCAATGAAAGAACACATTATTATAGCTTAATGATTTCACAGTTGGTGCCTGTGGGTTACAGTGTAAGCCTGATACACACATAACATTTACATTTTTTCTCCCATTTCCTCACGTTGTATCAGTGGATGTACTGGGGGATCAAACCAATTACAGAGATGAGCTGCCTCCTCATTTTTTTTCTGGCTGCAATTCAGGGCATAAGCTGTTATTAACCCACATCATTTAATATAGCAGAAGGGGAAATGGTTAATTTAACTCCCCTCCTGGTTATTCACAATTTTCAAGAACTGTAAACGTATCAGCATTCACTTTGGCCCAACCCCACAATAGACACAGTCAGATTGGTAAGAATAAAACACTTTTTTGAAACAGAACACCGGGGAACACTGAAGGAGGGGGTTTGGGTGTCAGTTCAGCATCTTACAGTGTCTCCCACATCTCAGCAGAGGCTATAGCCTGAAGTCCCCAGGGCATCACTCTCACAGAGAACATCATCTCAGGAGTACTTTACTAGTAGACTGCCTGTAAAGTCAATGGGAATGCTTTATATGATAGGACTATATCTCAGGGTAAGTGCAAGTTTGGTTGTTAGTAAAAGCACTTCTCTGGGAACTAGAAGCTAACACCAACCTACCCTTGAAGCCAATCTATGAAAAACGGCCTCTAAATTTGCTCCCCTTGACCTATGTTCTTGGCAGGTGCAAACTTTTGAGGCACAACTATCATTCTATACAGGATTTATTAGCTTATCTGAACTCTACAGCTTTAATGGCAGAGAACCATCACTTGTCATGAAGCTTCACTAATAATCTCACTATTGGCTGGAATTTCCCGGACCATGTCTTTTTACATAGAATTACATTTTGTGTTAATGTTTCTGCAGAAAATATGACATGTGAATCAATAGCCCATTACTCCATCTTTATTCAGGCAAGACACTTACTGAAATCCATTAGAACCTTGCCTAAGGACCAGTGGATTTGACCCTTTGTTTGTGCTCCACGTTTCAGATCCAAAGATTTTTTAGAATTGCATTTCTCTTGCCTTGGGCATTGCCATACGTGTATGTTCCTGGCCAAGACAGAACAACTTAGAGCTCAGTTTTGTGAGCGAGTGTTTGTGGAATAAGGCAGGGAAAGTTGAACGTATAGGGGTTTTTGGCACCATTCCAGTCAGTTGTGTTCATGGAGCATGGAGGAGCAGCAGTGGAGATCCTACTCCATGATACAAACAAGACGACAAAGCCCTCTTTGCTTACCTCAGGCCAGGAAAGAGCGCTGTGGCTCTATCAGGAGTTGAATGAAGCTTTGGCTATACTTGTGTATTCTACAAAGGTTTTCCTTACCCAGGATCCTCCATCTTCTCTTTAAGGGGAGGTGATTGTTGAATTCCTTTATGCTGAGATGTGTCAGAGGCATGAAGGTATCACGCCACCAAGAACGCAAGTCCATCTGCCCTGAGGAAACAGGAAAAGGTTAACTCCAGAAGGGGGATTAAACTTCAGCGTAGAGAATAGTTGAGATAATGATAACAGTAAAGTCTGCCATGTACAGAGAATTTGGGCATGCATGAGCAGCCCATCATGCTGAGACTGAAATGCAGCTGTTCTGCGGCTTGATACTTGTGGTGCTTCAAGCTATAAGTATGCAAGCTTTTAAAATAAATGGCTTCATTCATAATCTTTAACACCAGAGAAGAGTAGTTCTATGTCTAATGGAGCCTACTGTATCTGCTGCCCCCCTCTCTGCCCATTAAAGGAGAGAGAGTAAGTGTCCCAAACACATGCAGCAAAAATATATTGTTGTGTAAGGCAGGAGAATGAAATATTTACTGCCCCTCTGAGCCAGTGACTAGCAAGTGTGATTACTATTTATTTATTGCACTCAACTGTTATTCAGTGAAAACACTCCCCCCACCCCAAATTAAATAGCTACTCATGTTAAATGTGGCTGAATATACAGATGAGAAATCAAGAACCAGCGTGGCATATTTCTCTCCTATGCTACAGCCACCTTCTAAAATAATTCAAGTGAATGTTGCAGTGCAGCAAGTTAGGCAGAGAGAGAAAGAGTTTAGCAGTTTCAGGGCCATATTTTTATATTGGTATAAACTCAAGATTACTCCATACCTTGTGTGAAGTCACTCCAAATTTACACCAGTGTAACTTAAGAGCAGAATTTGCTCCTTCATATTTTCAGAACCATATCATAAGAACCTTTTGGAGACTCTTAGAATGACAGAGAAAGGTACCTTTGCTCCAACTATATTAAATATATTAGCAGTACAGTGAGAGTAGTGTCAGACAAAATTATTGACTCCAAAGAATAGTGTATGATTTGTGTGAAATTCATATAAATTATTAAACTATCTTCTCTGAATAAAGCTCCAGAGAGCAAGCTGTCATGCTATTTATATGTCCAGTTACACACAACATATGAGCATTATATTTGAATAGCAGTGCAGATGTTTTGTCAACATTGTTTCCATTTGACTTCCTTGAAAGTAGTCTAAGACTTCCTGAACAGACTATGATGAACTTCACTAAATATCCTTATCAGCTTCGGATTCTTTTGTATATACTTAATTGTTGCTAAAATATTTAAGAAGATTTTTAGCTATGGTAAACAAACTGGAATGCCTTTTTCCAATTCCTTTTCTGCACCACACACTTGAACTCTTTGTGTCTGTGCAATAACTTCTTTTTTACAGTTGCATTCTGCTAAATACACAGAGCCACTTGCAAGTTTTGCCTGTGATTTCTTTAGCAGCCCTATGGATAGTCAAGTTTCAGATCCAGAGGGCAAACATATACACTAACACAGGGGTCAGCAACCTCTGGCACGTGGCTTGCCAGGGTAAGCACCCTGGCGGGCCGGGCCAGTTTGTTTACCTGCTGCGTTGGCTGGTTTGGCTGATCGCGGCTCCCACTGGCCGCGGTTTGCCATCCCAGGCCAATGGGGACTGCTGGAAGCGGCACGGGTGAGGGATGTGCTGGCCGCCCCCATTGGCCTGGGACAGCTAAGCGCGGCCAGTGGGAGCCGCGATCAGCCAACCCTGCCGATGCAGCAGGTAAACAAACTGGCCCGGCCTGCCAGGGTGCTTACCCTGGCGAGCCGCTTGCCAGAGGTTGCCGACCCTTGCACTAACACCAAACATCTGTATTTTCTTTGTTCCAGAGTACTCTTGCTGGAGTGTCTAAAGGATGTGAAGTTAGCTTCCAAGATGACTCTTTTAACAGGAGAAAATTCTGATTATGACTATAGCGCCCTGAGCTGTGCTTCAGATACCTCCTTCAACCACACATTCTTTCCAGAAACAGAAACCCTCAAGGGAGTCTTTTACCAAAGAGCCAAGCTAATTCACCCTGAAGAGGATCTCTTTAAAAGCATTCACCCTGAGGACCGGAAGCATCATATCATCATAAATGTAGGGGGCATTAAATACTTGCTGCCCTGGACCACACTTGATGAGTTTCCCCTGACGCGCTTGGGCCAATTGAAATTTTGTAATAATTTTGACGACATTCTAAATATTTGCGATGATTATGATGTGACATGCAATGAATTCTTTTTCGACCGTAACCCGGGGGCGTTTAGGACAATCCTGACATTTTTGCGGGTTGGGAAGCTTCGGCTCATGCGAGAGATGTGCGCTCTTTCTTTCCAAGAGGAGCTGCTCTACTGGGGCATTGAGGAGGACAGTCTGGAATGGTGCTGCAAGAGGAGGTATCTGCAAAAAATGGAGGAGTTTACAGAAATGAACGAAAGGGAGGACGATGACCTCATAGAGAATGAAAACCCAGGCGAAACAGTGGAGGAGACAAAAGCCAGCCTGTGCATGAAAAAGTTACAAGACATGGTGGAGAGGCCTCAGTCTGGGCTTCCTGGGAAAGTATTTGCATGTCTGTCTGTATTGTTTGTGACCATTACTGCAGTGAACCTATCCATCAGCACCATGCCCGACTTAAGAGAGGAGGAGGAGAGAGTAAGTTGACTTTCAGGATGGTAAAACATTGTTCCCTGGAAAAAGTAAAGCAAATACAGGGCCTAATCCTGCTCCCATTGAAGCAAGTGGGAGTTTTGTAGTTGTCTTCAGGGCAAGCAGGATAAGGCCTGTAGATAAAGATACTGAAAGTTGTAAATGACACTTTTCTCTGAGAAAAACATTTTGTAAATATGCATTATTCTGGACAGCCATATCATGAATTTTTTAAGCTTTGTTTGTGCTACTTAAGAACACCATAACTACTAATAGAAACTAGGGAAATTGGAGCCAGACCTCACTGCCTCTGAAGTCAATGGGAGTTTTGCCATTGACTTCAGTGAAAGAAGTATTGGGCATCTGGTAAGTTTTGTATTTAGCTTATAATTCAGCAGATTTGCCAAACTGGTTACCCCTTAATACAGCTTCAATTCATTTAATATTGTGGTTTAAAAGACCAAAAAAAAAATTCCTGTCACTTTACCAACTAAAACAGTGAATGTTCATTTACTGAGTATAAACTTCTTCTCTTTCTTCTAGGGTGAATGCTCCCAGATGTGCTACAATATTTTCATTGTGGAGTCTGTCTGTGTGGCATGGTTTTCCTTGGAATTCCTGTTGAGATTCATTCAGGCAAAGAACAAGTTTGTATTTCTGAGGAGACCATTAACCCTGATTGACATCATTGCCATTCTGCCCTATTATATCACTTTACTAGTAGATACTACTTCGGTGGGCTTTAAAAAGCCAACCTCTGGCAACATCTATCTGGACAAAGTAGGTCTGGTGCTCCGCATACTCCGTGCCTTGAGGATTCTATATGTCATGCGGCTGGCCAGGCACTCCCTCGGCCTGCAGACTTTAGGACTCACCGCTCGCAGGTGTACCCGGGAGTTTGGACTCTTGCTGCTCTTCCTCTGCGTGGCCATTGCGCTTTTTGCGCCGCTCTTGTATGTCATTGAGAATGAGATGGCGGACTCACAGGAGTTTACCAGCATCCCTGCGTCCTACTGGTGGGCAGTAATCACCATGACAACAGTAGGCTATGGTGACATGGTTCCCAGAAGCATTCCAGGCCAGGTGGTGGCTTTAAGCAGCATTTTGAGTGGCATTCTCCTCATGGCATTTCCAGTCACCTCCATCTTCCACACGTTTTCACGCTCCTACATTGAGCTGAAGCAAGAGCAGGAAAGAATCATGTTCAGGAAAGCACAATTCTTATTAAAAACTAAGTCTCAGCTAAGTGCATCACAAAGGAGTGACATTTTATTTCCCAGTATCTCTTCTGAGACTAGGGAAAATGACTGAAGTTTAAGTTGCCATAACTGTCTGATATTGGGCAAAGTTATGCAGTCAGATATCCCATCTTACCATTTGCTTTGGAAGCATTTAAAGAAATCTATATACAAATAGCAAGAAAGGGGATTTTAGCCATCAAGCTGATATGGTTTTAAAAGCCTATTATTGAAGGCTTTTTTTTCTTTTCAACAAAATGTACAGTTAAGACAGTTTTTCCCCATGTGATCATGCAGTGGGATATTAGGAATTTGAGTTCTCTGACTAAAATGAGAACAATGTAAAATTACATACTTGACACAGACTGTGTGTGATGTACCATTTTCCAACCAAGACATTATGTAGGTATTAATTTTGATCATTAAATAAGTTCTTTATTTTCTTCATGTATATAAATAATATAAAGATAACAAGTCCAAGTCTAAATTCATCCCTGGTGTACCTCCATTGACTGTAGTAGAATTAACCAAATATGTAAATTACCCATTGTGCCCTTAGAGAGGATTAAACAAGGTGTGTGTCATTTAGGGCAGGCAAACATAATATTTTCCTTGTGAGCCTTTCCTGAAAATAACAACAACAATGAAGAGGAGCTATTGGTTTCTGGGTGCTCTGGGACAGCCATGTGCTGAAGATGTAAATACTTATAGCTCAGCAGCTTCTAAACTTATATGGCTTATACTGTAGCTCTGATATAGTTCAACAAAATATTCCCAGTGATGGGTAAGAGAGTCTTGAGTTTTATGACATCCAGTACAGATGACAAAGAGATATCTAGCTGCAAATTAAACTGAATGTGCATGATAACATCATAGTAATGATGTCTGTTTCAATATTATCCCTTTACACCCGATAGAAAACAGAAATTAAAAAAACTCTCTAGATGAAGCTACAGCATTACTAATCAGGTTGATGCTAGTGCTGTGCATTGACTGTATGACATCTGACTTCTTTTTAAAAAAAAGCAAAGAGTATTACAACAAGTTGCCAGTGATGTAAAAAGGAAATAATATCAGTTGAGTCATGGGAGACTAAGTCAGTCTCCCATGACTCAAGACTGTAAGGTGTAAAGCTTTCAGCTAATTAGCTCTTCCTTCACTGATACAGCAGGCATCATAGCACTGAAGAAAAATTATCTTGGGAAACTTAAAGGCAACTAAAGAAGTGCAATCCTGCATCTTTTACTTTACTAGTCCTTAAACAAGTTATTCTCTTTAAGTCAATGAGACCAGGTGGGCAAGTAAGGCTTTCAGGATTGGGTCCTGATCTGGCTCCCCCAGAAGTCAATGACAAACCTCCCATTCATTTCAATCAGAGCAGGTTTGGGCTACATGACAACTCAAGAGACAAAGTCCAGAACTTTAACAAAGAAATCAAATTGGTTGATATGTCTCTTCGTGAGTGTATTGTGTTGAAAATCTTAACTTTAGGTGAAGTTTCCCAGTTTAAAAGAACTGTGAATTTCCTGTTCATTAACTGTCATGAGCCAAGAAATATGAATGTTCCCAGCATATCTGCCATCTCTCCTTAAACCTGTTTTTCAGAATCCCTGTTCTGGTCTCTGATCTCTCTTGAACAGGGACTTTCAGTCATGCTAAACTATATGGTGGTTTTGTGATTTATATCAAAGAGGTTGGGGATGAAATGCAAAACTCATCTTCACTTGAATTTTTGTCTGTGAAACATGAAACCTAGTGTATCAACCTACACTGAATGGCCAAGTCTCCATGTTACAGTGACCTGGTTTAACTAATAAAATAATATTAGATATATACAATTATAATAACAGACATCTTATGTTTTCCTACTAAGAAATAATAGTTCAAACCTCCTTAGCACCTTTTAACCAGAGTTCTCAGAGCACTTTACAAACTCTAATGAATGAAGCCTCACAAAATTGCTGTGATATAGGTAAATATTTCCATGAAACTGAGACATGATGAGTCAAATGAGTAGCCCAAGGTCACAGTAATTGTGTGACACATAAGTGAGTTGTATTCCTAGCTGAACCCCATTCTTGTGTTTTAATTAGAGTTGAAAAAAACAGGGACTATTTTTTCATGAAAAAATAATCCCTTCTCCATCAAAAATATTCTAAATTCCAAATGTTTTGACCAGCTGTAACTTTAACCACAACACAAGCACGCCACATCTTCATTCCTTTTGTATTAGCATCCATTATAAAAGGATTTGGTAATGGGACTGTTTGAAAGAGTAACATTACTTGTATGTGTTTGCAGGACTGGGCCCTAAAGGAGAAGCTGTATTTCAAAATAAACATAAATCAAGAGATTATGGGCCACATCCTCAGCTCAGCTCCATGCTATGCAATCTTACACCATCTGAGGATTTGGCCTAATTTAATCAATGTATGTTTAAATCAGCATTAAGTAAGTGTATTTCAGATATTGTTTTTTCTGTTGCAAAATTATGGCCAAATCCTGAAGTCATGCCTTGAGTCAAATCCTTAAGGGTACTAAGCACCAAGCCGGCCAGGGGATTTGTCTGAGTCAGAAACAAGTAAGGATTTCAGGATGTAGCCCATTGTAATTTTGCACTTGGCAACAAATAACTTGTAAGAGTATCAACATGTTGTACTATGAATCATTGTAACAAATTGCTTGTGTTTTACAGCAAAGTGATACATGCTGTAGTTCTTATGCTAAATTAATACAGCTATATGTCTTAGGAATACAACATTAGCATTAAACCCACATGCTGAGTTCCAGTTTCTACTGTGAAGGCTGAAGATTTTAAATGATTATAACTCTTGACAGTATATTATCTCAATTTTTAGACAAATTTATTAAATTGTAGATTGATTCAAAAGCTGACTCTGAAATGTTTCTAGCCACACAGCTGACAGCTACTGAGTCTGATATCTTTCCTTTCTTGCTTTTTAACAGCATGTGAAGTTAACAAAAAGTTCCTATAAAAACACTCTGTGCTTAAATGAAGTACAAAGGAATTGTTTAAATTGCCTCTGATAAAAAGTGGTACTTGTCAAATATCCTACTAGAGATGGATTTGCTTTGCTATTTGTATTATCCTGTATATACAGCAATAGTATGTACAGTTTCAAATTGAACAGTAGTAGCTATATTAATTTTGATTAATAAAGAGTTGGGCTTTCTTTATATTTTCATGTGCTTGCTTATAGTGCAGGCTGGCTACCACAAGCAGCTGAAGCATCATCAGGGGAGCAAGAAGATGATGCAATAGTAGAGCAAATCTCAGAGCAGACAAAGACTTTCATCCACCTTTATCCTCTCTTAGTGACACATTCCTCATGCCTGAATGCAAGAAGGGAGGGATGGAAGAGGCTGCAAAGAAAGCAAAAGTGGGAGAACTTTCATGGGTGATTGACATTCTGAGGTCCCACATAGGAAGTGACTACCAGTTGGGACAGAGGACTTGGGCAATGAACATCACTAGCTGAAGCAGGTTGGCTACAGAAGAGAGCTTTAGTCAGGAGTCAAAATGTATCTATCTGCCTACATACTTCTAGTGCACCCTTAGGCTCAAAGTGCCAATTCAACAGCTTGAGTACAGGAACCCCTCTCTCACATGTGTTTCTGAGAGCCAGAAACTTACCCATTCACACACACACACACACACCCGCCAGTCAGGACATAGCTTTAAAACTGTTTGTAAAACTAAGTAAGAATGGGAAGAGAAGAAATCAGGGACAGAAATTAGAGGAATGAATAGGAAGCAGATGGGGAGTTCAAGTGAAGAGAAGAATCTCCACAGAGACCTGCATTTCCAGTTAGGATGACAACGCATTAAATTACACTCCTGAAAATCTCTTCTTTTTTCCCCACCTTTCTCAAAAGTGGCAAAAAATAAAATTCAACAGATCAGTGTAAAAATCATTTAAACACATTTCTATAACAAAGAAATAGTGAGTTTCTCTTTGATTTTCCCCCACTGAACATCATTTGATGTGGATCACTGACTGCAGTGGCAGTTTGCACACTGCCCTGTATCTGGAAGAATGGGAGACTTGCATTATACTTCCCTTACTAGAGGTTTACTCAATGCCACTTCACCATGAACTATATCCTGCAATCCTTACTCAGGGAAATCTCCCTTTGTGGCAGATGTAGGAATTGGGTCCCACTGTACCATCATTCCATTGCACTTTCAGTCTTTCCTCTATGAATATTCAATACCTTTGGCTACGTCCTATTAAACAAAAACCATTTGTGCAGGGCTGAGTCACAGATTCATGCATCATCTAATACATGTGTCTGAGAAGGAAAACTGGCATGTTCTGCACACTCATGATATGTGTGGGCAGAGTTTAGCTGAGTTCAGATTGATGTAAAACCAAAAATTGCTGTGGTGGAACAGCACCTCTTTTCCACTGCTCTTCTTGTCTATTGATAAGAGTTAGTCTTTATAGGATCCTTCAGTAAAAAATACCCTGTCATAGGTGAGGCAGGACTAACCCTTGGACAACAGTTTTAGTCTTCAGTTGTACAGTACCACCAGTTCCCACCCCCATCCCCCATTCAATTGCTTACTGCACATCCTAGTTATTACACAGTGCCCATTAAATCCAGATGTAGTGCCCAGAAAGGAGCTGGCCTGTATCAGCTCAGAGCAGCTAGATAACACAGTAGCAGATAACAGATACTAAGAGATTCAGGACTGACCAACACATTAACTGTACCCTATATTATAGGAGAGAATTTTTTTTAAAAAGAGTTCATCATCATGAGTTAAAAAACAAAGAAACTGATAAATATTTCTGATAAAACTAAGAAACACCAAATCCAGGGGTGGCTCTAGACATTTTGCCGCCCCAAGCCGCGGGACCAGCGGACTCTCCGCAGGCATGCCTGCGGGAGGTCCACCGGACCAGCGGACTCTCTGCAGGCATGCCGCCGAAGGCACCCTGCCTGCCGCCCTCCTGGCGACTGGCAGAGCGCCCCCCGTGACATGCCGCCCCAAGCATGCGCTTGGCGTGCTGGGGCCTGGAGCCACCCCTGACCAAATCCCACTCACAGATTTGCCAGTAGAAGTTAGCACAGCAGAACAGACTGAAAACTGGACAGCATACTTCCAAATCTGTGCAGATTGAAATGAACATATTTAAATTTCATTTTTGATTGAAGAGTGACAAATACAAATTAGAAGATGGGAGGAGGAAACTCAGACTCTGAGCCCGGATCAGCCAATGGTATTAACTAGAATCTGAACTGTTTGCTCTAGGTTTGTGGGAGGGATTGTCCACATGGCCATTTTCATTTACACCTTGTTAGCCAGCACATGTGTGTTAGGGCCGGGGCATAACAGATTAATACCATATTATACCCAGCATGTGGGCAGTTATGTTAACCAATTTGTATTATGTCTTTCGCACGTTTTCCACTTTGCTCACTTATGTCAAGAGATATATATCCCACCATACTCTGCAAAGCTAAATGTAGCTTTTGCCATTAGCAAATATAAAGGCTGTCAAAGGCAAGATACATTCATTCTATGTCCTTGTACCAGTAACTTCATGGGCAACTGGTTTGAAATGTAGTATCCAGAAGAGAGATAAGGGAAGGTACAGAACCACAAGTTAAGGAACTCGACAAACTGGTGGGTTGGATCTCAGGTGACACAAAGTGCATTCTAACTTGCAAGCAACAGTAGCATAAATATAAGTGAGTTTGGGGGTATATTTTGAAGACCACCTACTGTGTACGGTGAAAATGCTGTGGGATAAATATTTCTTCCCAAAAGGAGGGGTATGTATGTCTGCTTCATACTGTACTACTTTGTCTTAGACAATAAACTTTGGCTAAGCTTGTTTATTTGGCCTTCTGAACATTTTTAATACTGAACTATAAATGTAGTCAATCAATCAATCAGCTATACTATTAATCAGCACCCTGAAACTGATTGAATTAACAGATATCCGAGCTGCTGTATTTTAACAGCCTTTTTCAATTGCTTATCCCATGGAGGATTTTGCAGGACTCCAGCATCCAGTTATCCCAGCGATGAATTAGGCCTCTTGTCTCAGAAATACAAATCATCAGGGTTTAAAACTAGGATGTAGAGAGCATTATGGAACAGTGAGTTTGGAGGGTCCAACAGAGGTGTCATGAGATCACAAAGGGTATGGCTACACTGCAGTTAAAAACCCACAGCTGGTCCATGCCAGCTGACTTGGGCTAATGGGCTCAGGCTAAGGGGCTGTTTAATTGCGGTTTAGACATTCGGGCTCAGGCTGCAGCCCAGACTCTAGGACCCTGTGAGGTGGGAGCTTCCCAGAGCTTGGGCTAAGCCCAAATATCTACACCACAATTAAAACAGCTTGAGCCAGCTGGCATGTGTCAGCTGCAGGTGTCTAATTGCATTGTAGACATACCCAAAGAGAGCCATTCCCAGAGACCAGGCAGTGGCACAGGGCACGAAAGTAGAGTCATGTTTTATAAATCCTGCCCCCCAGTGGGGAAAAAAGCCTGTAAGGGCATATTTCTAAACTAATGCTTAAAATGCCTAATGCTAGATCCACCAGCTCATTTACTTATCATTGTTCCTTCATTGCCTTCTGAGATGCTATGGTAATGAGCAGTCTGAAAACCTGGAGTGCAACAGAGACTAGATGAGATCCAAGAAACTTCTAAAACTCTGCCTAGTTCACTGCAGCATGCAGGCTCTGTGAATGTTCTGTATTGACTTGTACTGTTACTGTCCCTTTGGGACAATATTGGTTATCTGTTTGGCACTGACCCACCAGTGTATGCAAGTTTAACCATCATCAGTAAAGTTCATGGGCATTTTGCCTGTGTATTGATTAAAGAAGGAGTTCAGAATCTGACCCAAAATAATTAACAACAAAATTACAACTTCCAACTATTGTGTCCGTTTCTTTTGTGTTTCTTTGGAATGCTCCATCATCCCATATTCTCTGAAATCCTCCACAGATATCACCATGGACACCATTAACCATGCTGAAAGCACAGCTGATAAGCTACAGGCCTTACTGATGAGGAAAGCTAGCAAGCTCACATGATATTGGCAGATCTTTCCGCACTCCCTGTCCAATAGCTATTTTACCTCCTCTCTGCCTTGAAGACCTAATCCAGAAATGAATGTCACCTGAACAGAAATAAAGTTCTCTCCTAGCTAGAAGCACAAAGACCCAAATAGACTAATTATAGAATGTGTGTTACATGTATACAAGCTACCATAACCACATTGTTACCCTGTGGCCCTGCTGATAGGCTTTGTACACCCATACGACTCTCTGAAACTAGTTCTGGCACTAATCTTAGCATCTTAAGGCCAAATTTTCAGCTTCTCCTTACCCAAGCCTCTTTTTCTGTTAATCATTTTGTTCCTACTTTTATTTTTTTAATCCAAAAAACAGTTGGAAAATTTGGTCATTAGCATGCATCAAATCCAAAACTCAAGTGGCTAACCTGGAATACACAGTATTATTAGATACTATCATCTGGGGATCTGAGTTAAAAGCCAGGGTTGCTTGCTTCCCAGGCTACGGAGTTGTCAATTTTTGAAACTTCTGTAAATTAAAGTACAGCAGGTCAGCAAGTATTTCCATATTTAGATGTATAAATACTCCACAGATCAGTATATGTTTCTGCAATAAGCACTTCAATAAGTATATGGACATGCATGTATTTCTGTACATTTAATTATATTGGGATGGTAGCAGGATATTGTGTTTTGACATTAAGACATACAGTTGCTAAGCTATGAATCTAAGTAGTACATACACATTTTCATTATCTAAATACTTAATAAAAGAGTCTGATGTATTTCATCCTACAGCTTTTACATTGAAATCTATCAGGTCATCCAAGGGAAAGATGACTCATTGCAAGAGTCACCAATTGCCATAGACTTTGGAGTGTAAAAGCAGCATTAACCCAAAGCAAAATAGGCCAAATGCTGTGCTAGTATAAAGGGTATCTTAAGAAATTGGGCAGGTACACTTTAGAGGAGCACTGGAGTGAGGAAGCTTAAGGCAGTGAGGCATCGTGCGGCAAAGTAAATGGGTCATAAATTATTTTACTTGTAGGGTGCAGTGGAAATAGGGAGAATAAACTCAAAAATGGATGTGACAGTAAAAGAGGGCATGGTATAAGCATGGAAAGAAAAAAGAAGTATAAATTAAGGTTAGCACTTTGCCCCACCATAGGGCCTTGTCTGTACACAAAAGTTGCAGATATCTCTTTTCTGCGGGTGGGAACTACCGTGAGTCCATATACATATTTTCTCCCATTACTGGTTCCCTGGCCTTCCATTTATAGACGTCACTCTGGTTTAAAACCAAGGCAACTCATAAACACTCATAAGGCCATGCTGCTCACACAGGCTTAGTGGATGTCACTGATATCCAGCGCCAATGGGCAATTTTCCACTGTATGCTGAAACTCTAGTCAGTGTTTGTAAACTTTGTAGAGGTTTATACTGCTCATTTTACAAAGGTCCAGCCTCAAAAGATCCATGATAAACCACAGGAGCAGCTGTGTTCAGTCCCGCCTAAAGCTAGAGGATCTGTGATTTCTAAGATATACACTGCAACAGTGCTTCAGTATGAGAGATATATAGATAATGATTTTCATCAGTGGAGAGTTATGAGTCAAATTCAGGATTCAGATTTATGCATCCTACATTGCCATCTACAGACCATTCATGGTATTTCACTCCAGAGGTTTGTAACCTAGTGATAAGCAGGGATCCTAGTTTATACCGTGATTAATCAGAGAATTTAAAAAAAAACAACCAACAAAAAAAACCCCACCTTTTTCTGCTATTAAAATGAAACACTGAAGTTTAGTTTCCCTGGCTACAATATATATAAGTATCAGTTGAATACAACGTTTTATTGATATATTTAAAGTTTTTAAGCAAGTTTGAAGCCTACCATCAATATGAAATTTGTCCTTGCCAAACTCAGTGACACGGTCTTTTGAGATGATTTTTAACATTTTCAGCATCTTTTCATAACTTTAATTACTCACATATGGAGGCTGAAGTGAAATTTTAGATGCATTTACACACAACCCCCTATATACCGTTAAGTAATCTCTGTATGCCAGAAGAGTTTATTGGAGTATGTTTAGCTATGTAAATTTAAAGCGCATTCAGAAAGCAACCCAAGAGGGATAGGTTGCACTCACTGAAAAGTGACACTGGTACTTTCCGTAAAATTTAGTTACTTGTTAGTATGTGTTTTCATTTTTTCACAAAACGTAAAAACTAAAAGATGCTCTTGTAAAAACACACAGCTCACTGGAGTGGCAGACTTGGGGATTTCTGAGCAAGGAAACTGCCTGATGCTGTTTGTTTCTATTGCGTTCAGAGAACAAGGACTTTATATACACTTTTGTAATAAAACAAGATTACACTGAGGATATATCTGACGCTTATCATTTCTCATCCAAATGGAAACATCCCTGCCAGGTTCTGAATTCTGGCGAACTGCTTTGACCAAAGGGGCAACACCTGTTTAGCTGATTCCCATCACTCCTGAGCAAAAAAAAAAAATCTGTTTCTCTGTAAATTAATAAATGTTTTAATCACATGGTAATACTTTAGCTTCTAACTTTGTCAGATAAATTATATGTTGCTTGAGAAACTGCTACCTCCTCTTGCAATATATATGGTTTATATATGTTTAGAAGTGCCCTCCAGAAGAGTGCCCTCCACACACACAAAAATTTGCGCACACAAAAACTCAGTCCCCTGGGCACCTGCAATTTGGGTATTCTAGACCACACTTGTTTTAGGGACCATCTTACACTTCTTCATTGCCAAGATATGTTTATAATTGCATAGTAGTATGAATGTATGCATCTAAGTAGTTAGGCCCAGATCCTAAAAACACTTATTACACATGTGCTTAAGTTTAACCATGTAAGTAGTTCCATGGGACAAAAGTTAATCATGTGCATAAGTGTTTGTAGCATCAGGATCTCACTGCTGTAAATGAACTGAGAAACTGAAAAATTCCACCATACAAACAAAACTATATCCTGTGCACTAATTGCTTATTGTTTTGGGAAGTGTGTTTGAAAATTAAGTCACCATAAACTGAAATATAGACATTACAGGTTCTAAACTGAGCTAACTGAAAAAGACCACAAATGCAGCCTATATGTCTAGACACCTAAAAAATCTATTGCAAAACTGATTACTAATATCACCAAAAGCCAGGGTAGAGCATTAAAATAAGTGAAGAAGGAAGCAAAAATGGCACTGTCATAAGTATAGGATCCCTGAAGTCAATTTGAATGGTTAGTGGTACACATATATTGGCAGAGAACTGTCACACAGCTACAGAACAGTCTGAGCCAGACCCAAAATAAACTAAAACACTGTAAGAGGAAAAATGAAAACAGGACTTTTCATCCTGATTACCCCAGCTTTGTATAAAACAGACTTAGGTCAAGCACTTTGCTCATTCTGAAGGTGCACCTGTGAAGTGGCAGATTTCAAAGTGGGGGGGGGCGCTGCTGCTGCCTCCTGAGCTGAGATCCCTTTCAGCAACAGCATTCCATAAATCTCAAAGTGCAGCAGGGGGAAAATGCCTGGGCTTTGAGGAAGGAATTCACAAATTTATAACACAGCTTTTTGTGTATGAGGCCCCTTCTCTTTGTGAGGAACACATGAATCTCAATCACTTGTGGAGCTGATCCAATGACAGTCTTCAACAATCTCTTTACTTTTCCAAACAGGTAAAGTATCCAAAACTTCCCTATCATAAACCTCAGTAAATTACCTTCTTGCAAGCAAGGCACCCCCTACTGGGCTAATCCATAAATCAGCAGTTTAGAGGAAACCTTTACTGTGTTCTCTTTAGGGTGACTAGATGTCCTAATTTTATAGGGACAGTCTCGATATTTGGGGCTTTGTCTTATATGGGCGCCTATTACTCCCCTACCCCTTTCCTGATTTTTCACACTTGCTGTCTGGTCACTCTAGTTCTCTTCCATGAGAAGCAAAGCACTGAGGCTTGGCTGCTTTGTCAGGGAAGAAGATTGGAAAACAAACATACAAGAAGCCATGCTGAAAATAACATTCTGGCCTCAATTTTCAGAAAAGTTTGGCACACAATAGCACAGACAAAATACGCACCCAATTGATTGAGCCAGCTGTGGTAATCGCATATGCAAATTTGTTGTGTAATTGTGAAAACGTGGGCCAACGGGGCACATTTTCAATGGACCCCCCCCCAAACACCCACAATATTTGTGGATATGTCTAGTTGCACACAGAAATCCTACATTTGCATGCCCTAGTGCTTTATGTAGTGTGTGCCATGCACACACAGTGATATCTCCATTCTGCAGGAGTATTTTTGTCTGCTATTGAAAATGTGACCCTCTGAATCCTTAGGAAGAGTACAGAAATTCAGAGTTTAGAGAGACATCCTGGATGAGATTTTCAAAAGGGCTGGGTTCAGTGTGGCCTTAGCTTTGTCCCCTCTGTCAATAGGCAAACCCACTGTGACCTCAGTGGGAGCAGAGTTAGGCACAATAAGGAGTAATGTGTAAAATCTCACCCTCTTTTTTTATTTGTCCCTAAGATTTGCAAGGCTTTGGGAAGTTGTTCAGAGTTTATTTATGATTTAAGTTGCCTCTTTTTTTTGGTGTTGTACAAGCATGGATTAAAAACAGTCTCTGCACCTCAAAGAGCTTATAATAACAAGACACAACAGATAAATGGGACAAACAAACAAGTGGGGCTGGGGTAAAAAGAAAAAGGTAACAATTAATACGAGCATTTTTCCTGTAGACTGGCTGTGCGCACAGTGCAGCTTTGCCACCTGCCTAATTGATAGGTACTGCCCTGTAAGCATCGCATCAGAAGTGAGATCTGAAGGAGGAGAAGGGAGCAGATTAATTAACTTTGGGGGTGGAGTGGAAGTTTGTGGGTGATGTGAGCAGCACTTGAGGCCATTGCAACATCAGCACAGATACAGAAGGCATGTTGTCAGCCTCTTCCTATTACTGACGCCTTCAGAGGGGAAAAAAGGAAAATAAAAATTGTCACACAAACAAAAATTCCTGGACCTATAGAACAACACATCCAGTGAAACAGCCATAGCTTTTCCAGAACTGCTATGTCTAAATGCAAAGGCATGAGATACTTGTGAACAAAAAGCATCTTCCTCTGATGCCGTATCAAGTCCACCACTCCTGTAGAACTGCCCTGTATCAATGGAACCGTTTAATATGGTCAGAGTGAATCTAGTGATTCTAGAACTAGGAGGCACAACTTTTGGGTTCTATTCCCACTATCAACCCTCCTGTGTTGTGAGACACTGGACAAGTCACAAGATAATCTCTCCCCTTTGCTCAAGTTCAGCCATCTATAAAATGGGTACATGACGGGGACTGGTCCACTCACCATGCCTAGTGGCTCATCTGGGGAATTAGCTCCGCTACCTGGTCTGACCCCGCTTCCTGTGACTACTCAGTCTGTCATTCTCCTCAGTTACTCCATGGCCTCTGATGTACCGGAGGCGGCAGCACTGTCCTTTTCATAGCTTAGCGCTCTGGCTAAGTCATATTAAAGTTCTCCCCCCTTCCAGGGTATCACAAGCTGTTTGAGGCAAACTGTCGCAGGCAGTCCACTCCCTACCTCTTGGTCTGTGCCACTCCTCCAGTGACCAGTAGGGAGGTTCCAGTCCAAGGACCCCTCAACCCAGAAGCACTGGGATTTTACTCTCCCTGTCCCTTCCCTGGGCAGCTTCCTGCTCTTCCCCATGTATCAGGGAGTGCAACTGCAGGTTTTCCTCCCTCATTGCAGCCTACCCACTTCCTCTCTTTATAAACCCTGCCCAGCTCCTCCCCTGGCTGGACTTCATCTGCAATTCAGCCTTAGCACTCCCTAGGTACAGCCTAAGGTTAATTTGCCTAATTTACCCATTCAGGTCTTGTGTGGGGTGGACACCCCCTTGCAGATAATATTTTACTTCCCAGGGATGTTGTGATGCTGCTTCAGTCAATGTTTACAATCTGAGATCCTGGAGTGAAAAGTGCAAAGCGTTATTCCCATCAACGCCCACCTGGTGCAAAAGATTCCCACGAATAGCGTAAATATTTCTCATGCAATATGATTGCTCTCTAAAAGTCTGGGACACGGAGGCAGGAGCTAGGGAAAAGAGGTAAAAGGAGGGGGCTTGTGATAAAAGACAAGAGCAGATAGAATAAGGAAGGGCAGAGTTTTGAAGGGCCTGGAAGGTGAAGATGCGAAGTTTGAACTTGATCCGATGAAGCAAAGGGTGTAGGGATTCAAAGAGGGGGTGATGGGCTCAGAGTGACCAGGAAGAAAGTCCATCCTAGTCGCTGTGCTGTATGGACTGGAGGGGGCTATGTTGGAGAGAAGGAGCTTGTCACCAGGGGCGGCTCTATGTATTTTGCCACCCCAAGCACGGCAGTAAGGCGGCTTTCGGCAGCATGCCTGCAGGAGGTCCACTGGTAGCGCAGATTCGGTGGCATGCCTGCGGGAGGTCCGCCAGTCCCGCACCTTCGGTGTACCTGCCGCCAAATTGCTGCCGAAACTGCGGGACCAGCAGACCTCCCGCAGGCATGCCGCCAAAGGCAGCCTGACTGCCGCCCCCACGGCGACCGGCAGGCCGCCCCCCGCGGCTTGCCACCTCAGGCACGCGCTTGGTGCGTTGGTGCCTGGAGCCGCCCCTGCTTGTCACAGTAAACAGGGCTGGAGATGGTGTGGGCCTGGTGAGCTTTGACTGTATGAACAGAAAGAAAATATCAAAAGTTTAGAAATATTATGAAGGAAGAAGTGCCAAGCTTTGGATATAGCCTGGATCTGCAGAGCAGGGAGTCGAAAATGAGCCCTAGGTTACAGGCCTGAGTGACAGGGAGAATGGTGGTGTGGTCAACAGTGACAGAGAAAGGCAGAAAGAGAGAAGGTGAGGAGCTCAGTTCTAATAGTCAGTGATGGGGGAGGCAGGGCAGAGAGGCCCGCATATGTGCCTGAATTGGGCCTGATTATTATTACATCTTTGGTCACCCACAGGCTCAGTAACAGAACTGTAGTCTAGATCGGATGGTTCCAAAAATATATTTGAAACCTATAATACACAGCGTACATCTTTTGGGAGTGCTTCCTGTACATTCATCTTACACCTGAAAAACTACCCATGATGCCATCATATGTTACCTTAAGTATGTTTGTGTTTGTATGAGAAAAAAATGAAATCCCTTATTGTCCCTTAAAAAGTTAAAACCCTTATCTGCCTTACAGAGAACTAACCATTCCTTAGCTGGTGGAGGCAAATACTTTTATCATAAGATCTGGTCTTCTGTTCAGTATTCATGGGCAGGTGAATTCCCCTTTGTGTAGGAGAATTAATTTCCTAGTTAAAGATGGGAGATGAGCCATTTTAAATTTGGAAATAATCTTTCTTCCCAAGCAGAGAGTCAGTCTCCTAGCAACGGCAGGAACACCTTGTGAATAAAACAACAGTGATTTGCACAGAAGGGCTTCATGCCAGGGGCAGGGAGAGCTGCAAGAATGTTCAATTGTCAGTTTCTTCCTTCGGTGATCCATTATGAATGATTTTGTCAGCAAAATCTGTGGCAAATGCACACCTCAGGGCCGCGGTGAAATAGGGAAGGAAGGGATCTATTTCTAAGTACCTACATGGCCTCTATCACCATAGTATCTGAGCACCTCCCATGCAGTTATAGATCGTCAGTAACAACTCTCCCTTCCTTCCTTCCTAGCCTGTAGGGAAAATAGTTTGATTAGTTTCGGGGGGTGGGGGGAAGGGAGTATATATTTTTATAAGTGTATTGTGTTTGAGTGTGAATTTATCAAGGCAACAATAAGTTGAAGAAATTAGTTTTGCATTTTGTTCTGAAGGGATAAATCCAAGGACGTACTTGTCTCTTGCAGGAGTGAGTGACATAGACTAGGTCCAATTGGCAAATTCTGTCCCCTGAACTCATGATGAGCCTCCCCTATACTACTTAACAGTTTCATTGTTCCAGAGGGAGGCAGCCACCATGGGAGTCATGGTTCTACAGGGAGAAATTATCTCTCCAGTACTACAGCGGATCCCACAAAAGGCTCTGCATCACACATGTTCGTTTGGAGACTTTGAGCAGGACTCCTTACTTAGTGGTGAGTGTACAGGATCTGAGACTGGGAAGGCCAAAACCAAACTCATACATTTAAAAAATAAACAAATGCAAGCCCCTTTAAGAAGGCCTCCAAACCAACCCCGGCTGCAGAGTTCCCTGTGCCATTATTGCTTTAGGAGGCAGGCAGACTTTCTCCCTTTCCCAGAAGCAGCAGGTCAGGGAAGAAGCAACTTAATGAAGTTCATAAAGCTCTTAACTCCCAGCCTTGAACCAGAGCAACCAAACGCAGGGCTTGTCTACACGGTGGACTATTCTGTGCATTTGTGCATTCACTGGCCTGTATAGACCCTACTGCCGCACACTAAAAGTTTGCTAATGCACATTAATGAAGTAGTCTCATGCAGAATGCTACATAACTAGTATGTTACATTACAGTACTACCTTAAAACACACTAGGGAATTTTTAGTGCGCACCAGCAGGTCCACATATATCTGTTACTACACACATGCTAGTGTGCACTAAAATATACTCCCCTGTAGTGCAGACTACACACTATGTAGACAAGCCCTTAAAGTCAGAAAACAAAAGTCTATAGGTCCTAGGCCAGTGTCCCAGTGCTTGAACGAACCTGCAACCTGTAGCCATCAGCATGACTTCTGGTCCACCCCACACCCATCGCACACATACACGCTTTCCTTGCTCAACTTCCTTTTCCTGTTTATATAGCCCTGGCCCAAGGACAGGGCAGGGTGCTTCTGGATTGTGCCCAGACTGTCTTGGCTGTAAACTCTAGATTGATTCTTAAAGGGGCGGAACACCCCACCACAGGGAGGAAGTTTAGAGATCAGAACACTAGGGTGAATACCAAATGTTACAGATGAGAATGGAAGAGCTACTGCAGAGAAAACTCCTAGGACAACCTGCACTACTGAAAGCAAGCACCACAGATGGAATACATTTTGTTTAGAAAGAAAATAATTTCCTTCTATGCTTTAGGGAAAACATATGTGCTTTCTCTCTTTGCTGACAGAAATAAAGAATTAAAGGGGTAGATCTAGTGTATTAATTGAACATATGCACGTACAAGAGGAAAGTGCAACTGGATGCATAATTTGCACATGTTACAGCGTCACAGTTGCTTTTACTGCAATTATTCACTCAGCTCTAAGGCTGACCATATCCGTAACAGCCAAGAGGTACAGTACCAGGGTCATTTATACAAATTCATTTTCTGACCACAGACCTATTTAAGAATATGGGAACTGCAGAGATAATTCTGCAAACTCTCATAGGTAGATTAGACAGACTGTGCATCCTAACTAATTTAAGCAATTATGATGCACCAACCATCGCAGTATCTTGAATCCACAAGCTGCCCAAGGAACCTACCTCATGAATTAAAGGTGAGATTTTCAAAAGCACTCCGTGCTGGCCTAATTGCTCCCATTGAATTCTGTCCCTACTGAAATCCAAGTTTTACTACTGACTCCAAAGAGAGCAGAGTAAGACCTATGATGAGAGCTTATAAAATTCCACCTTAAAAGTATAACAGCTCTTCTTTTACACATCCCATGATGTTGGAATTTTGTTAAACTCCTTCACCAAGAGAAAGTAGGTACTTTCAAGTGTCGCTTTCCTCTCCAGCACTTAGAGTCTGTATTTTACGAGAGGGACGGGGGAAAGATATTCCATGACTTGGATTAATCTGTAAGATTGTGAAATGAAAGCATTAGGATGGAAGTCACAATTCGTGATGTGGCTGACAAAATCCAGGAAGAATGACCTCGCTAGTTTGGACACCGAGGATGTGTGAATAGGACTAGAAAGCATAGGAAGAGATGGATGGATTGCATCAAAAAAGATGGTAAGCAGATAGACTTTAGTACCGCCTCGGACACACAAAGATGGCGGATGCTTGCACGATGACCCAACCCCAGATGATGCAGGGTGAGGAAGGAGAAGGAGGAGTAGGAGAAGAAAGGAGTGTGCAGTAGTCTCACTTTGAGAGATACGACTGAGATATTTAAAATTGGACTGGACAGAGGATAGAGGACTGGAGAATTCTTTGCCTGGAACAATTTTGAGCCCCAGGGCAAGGCTTCGATGATCTGATAGATCCTTTCCATCTCTTGCTTTTGTGATTCTATAGCAGGGGTAGGCAACCTATGGCACAGGTGCCGAAGGCAGCACGCAAGCTGATTTTCAGTGGCACTCACACTGCCTGAGTCCTGGCCACTGGTCTGTGGGGCTCTGCATTTTAATTTAATTTTAAATGAAGCTTCTTAAACATTTAAAAAACCTTATTTACTTTACATACAACAATAGTTTAGTTATATATTATAGACTTAGAGAAAGAGACCTACTAAAAACGTTAAAATGTATTACCAGCACGCGAAACCTTAAATTAGAGTGAATAAATTAAGACTCGGCACACCACTTCTGAAAGGTTGCTGACCCCTGTTCTATAGATTTAGCTATGGCTTGTGTCTAGACTTAATTAGGTACTCTTATTTTAAGCAAGCTTGTTAAAACATAAAAAATAGCCTCACTGTTGGCTTGAAACCATCTTTTGAAATACCCAGCATTTAGAGAAATACGAATACTTATAATCTAAAACACTGAAAAGGGAATAGGCTAAATTTACACCATTTTCCCTTTCTTATTAGATTCATAGGACAGATATAGATTTTGACACCGAGCCATTTTTCTGTTCTTCACTGCAGTCTTTGGCATGAGAATGAAATATTAGACTTGCAAATGCCTTACAATAAAAATAGACAGAACCAAGAGGTCAGAGCAGCACCATGACATGGATAGATTTCAATGGGTTTTAACAATCAGCTAAACCAAATCAAATGAAAAACACTGTAAAGAAAATTAATCCACCAGATCAGTGTTTCCCAAACTTGGGACGCCGCTTGTTTAGGGAAAGCCCTTGGCGGGCCGGGCCGGTTTGTTTACCTGCTGCGTCCGCAGGTCCGGCTGATCACAGCTCCCACTGACTGTGGTTCACCACTCCAGGCCAATGGGAGCTGCGATCGGCAGGACCTGAGGACATGGCAGGTAAACAAACCTGCCAGGCCCGCCAGGGGCTTTCCCTAAACAAGCGGCTTCCCAAGTTTGGGAAACATTGCACCAGATAATAAAGGATCTTGAAAATGATGCAAACAGAATCCATTCTTCTTCCTGATTTCAGGACTGGAATGTTATGCACTCTCTTCTGTTGCTGTACAGACAAGAAGAGCACACAAACGTGCGACTAGACTTACTGACTGTATAATAAAAGGATATAATACAGCTGCACTGGAAGTCACCACCTACTTATCTCTGTTTCCAACACAGTCACTGCAATATCCCATCATCTGACCCCACCATGAAGAATATGAGTTATATTACCTGTTCAAGTTCTAAGAGCTGTTCCAGAATAACACTTATAATCAGGCTTCTCTGGGGTCCCATCACCATAGTATCTGACCACCACACAGGCACTGATGAATTTATTGTTACAACATAATTGATAGAGGAGATAAGTGAAATGCCCCAGTACACGGGAAGTCTGTGACACAGCTCAAGAGAACCCAGATCTCTTTTGTCTCAGTCTATTTCCTTAACCACAAAACCATCCTTCCTTTGTGCAACTCTGCTTTACTTGTAGTGGGAAGCTATGGAAATCCCTTCCCACACTTTAGAAAAGATGGACAAGTTGGAGAGAGCCCAGAGGTGAGCAACACAAATGATAAAAGGCTTAGGAAACTTTATCTATGAGAAAAGGTTAACAAATCTGGGCATGTTTAGACTTGAGAAAAGAAGACTGAAGGGGGAACAGATAACAGTCTTCAAATATTTTAAGGGCTATTATAAAGAAGACAGTGATCAATTGTTTTCCATGTCCACAGATGGTATGACAAGAAGTAAGAACTTAATCTGCATCAAGGGAGATTTAGGTTACATAGTAGGAAAAGTTCCCAACTATAACGGTAGATAAACTCTGCAATAGACTTCCAAGGGAGGTTATGGAATCCCCATAGTTGGAGGTTTTTAAGAACAGGTTGGACAAACACCTGCCAGGGATGTTCTAGATTTATTGGCCAGGTCTCAGTGCAAGGGGCTGGACTTGATGACTTCTTGAGGTCACTTCTTGCCCATTTCTATGATACTATGATATTTATTTCCCATCACAAAGTTCTCAAAGCTACAGGCTGAGGTAAACAGTGTGGCCTGATATATTTAACTAATGCTAATGAAAAATGCAGAAGGTTTATGCCACAAACCACAGAGCATTATATATAACTTTTCTGTGGTTTGCATTAGCACCCGATAAATATATCCCAAATTCTACCACCCTTACTCACATTGGGCAGTACTTTGCTGATGGTCATCCCAGGACTGCTCAACTAGACAGCTCATCCACACCTGGTGGGAAAATGGAGGAGGAAACTTATGCTGACACATCATCCCTCTGAAAGGGAAGGAAAGAAGCTAAGGGGGATGAACCTGGCCAGCACAAGAAAGGCCCAAAATCCAGTCTTGCTATTTATCTCTGCCCATAGCTTCAATGCTTTTGCGGGCTTCCCTTCCTCTAAAGGCCTCATTAACCATGGGAGTTTAGCCATGTTCATGTCTCTGCTGAGTTTGTCATAGTTATTGCACCCAAAATGTATCTAACAGGCCTTATTCAGGCAAAACTCCCATTGTGTCAGGGAGGAGTTATGATTGCAGGATTGTGCCATGCAAACTCGATTTTGCTTGGAAGCCCACACAGCCATGGAACAGAGAGGATGAATCTGCATTCTCCATTTTTGCTTTTCACAAAGCCATCACTCTGTATCTGACTTATCAGTCCTTATCCTTAAAGGAAATCTGCACAACACTTTCAAAAGATGAACCTGGGAGCTTAAATTCATAATTTTGCTAGACACTAAAAATCATGGACTGAAGAGAGACACTGGATTTATGGCTTATTACAACAATCTATAACCCACTAGCAACACCCCCAGCTGCCTTCCTCCCTCTTCTTTCCCCCCAACCACCATGACTGGAGGGATGTGAATGAGCCACTTCACCTTGAATGGGCCCTTGAAATATGTGTTAACTACTTATGCTAAACAATCTGTTCCACCTTGTATTTAGCTGTTCTGAGTATGTTTACCAGATGTGAAGAGCTCTGTGTAAGCTTGAAAACTTGTCTCTTTCACCAACAGAAGTTGGTCCCATAATAAATATATTACCTCAACGACCTTGCCTCTCTAATATTCTGGAACTAGCCAGGCTACAACAACGCTGCATATAATACACTCTTGGCAGGTAAATTTTCCATCCTGCAATTTACTGACTAGGATTTGTGAATGAAAGAATGATGGTACTGCATTATCCCCCTGTTAGTCTCTTCTCATTCAGAGGGAGCATTTCTCAGATGATCTTAGATAAATGTGACCTGCTTAGGTTAAACCATTTGCCTTCTCCCACAGCAAACATCTGCCACATTTCATTAGCATTAAGTGATCACAGAGGAGCAAAAGGCAGATGCTTTCAGTTTCACAGGGTGTAATCTTTGATTTAGATATTCCCATTAATATGTTTTGATGCAAAATTTAAAAATAATATAAGCCCAAGGTACGGTCCTTGATTCGGTTACAGGTAATTTATTTAATTTGGTCAAAGAACCTTGAGTGCCACAATAAGTGATGAAATTCAGAATTTTATTATATTATAAAACTAAAGCAAGCATGCATAAAAGAATCACAGCATACAAATGTAATGCTACATTTATACTCATATTTCTATGAAATAACACCAAGGGGTGATCAGTTCCTAGATGAAAAAATGGGTGTAGGGTCCTTCCTTTAAGCTGTGCATGATGGTGTATGAAGCGCCTCATAATTTAGGAGCAATCCTATTTATAGTAAATTATAATAAGCTAATTAACAATAAATCTCCCTTTTTATCATATTTATTTTTCCATTACCATATTTACTCTTCCATACCCCAAAATTCAAATATCTTCTACTTTCTTATTGGCTATTAATATCAAACATCATTCTAATTATTATTTGCATCAATGCAAATTCTTCAGTTACCAATATTTAAAAACATCCAAAAATTCCCCTACAACATTGGCTACAAACATTTAAAACAAAAGGATGTTTACTACATGACCCCAGGTTATGCCTTGAGTCACTTCTATTAATAATTCTTAATCACTTATGTTAACAGCTTAACTTTAGCTAATATGCAGCCTAAATTTTAGGCCTAAAGGCTTGCTCCCTACTTGCATTTCAACACCCTTAAATTAGCATATGCAAATATTACCCCATAGTCTACAATGGAAAGGCATGCCTGGCCTGAGTGTATACCTATTACAGCATCAGGCAACTGGTAACCTCATTATACGTCTGAGCCAATGCCCCTTCAAATCAATGAGAATCTTTCCATTGACTTAAATAGGCAGTGCCTACAAGCCAAGGACTCCCAGAAATCTTATTGACTTCAACTGTCTTGCAGAACCATAAGACTATTATCAGGACCCATGTTAGCTATAAACGCTGTTAAAGTTGAATTAGAATAGTCATAACTTTGTAATAACTATGCTTTTATAAATGAATAGCCATCTGTTATAAATATTAATTTTAATTGAATCTTCTAAAGATTTATTGACACCTCGCATAACACTCTGAAACACTTTTCATTTAGAACGAACTCCTTTTTGATATCATATAGTACTGCATTCTTACTTACTAAGGACATTTGTATGAAACAGAATTTTTACTGTGTCTACACTACAAGTGTTACAGTCGCACAGCTTATGCATAGCAGCTACTCCACTGTAGAATAGACACTTGCTACAGCAACATAAGGGTTCTTTCCTACTTTTTTTACTACTTCTGTAGTAAATCCACCCCATCAAAAGGAATGGAGGAATAATTCTTCCATTGACCTAGCAGTGTCTATTCCAGGGCACAGATTGTCTTAACTATGTCTCTCGGGGATGTGAATTTTTCACACCCTCTAAAACAATATAGTTAGATAGACCTAAGTTGTAGACCAGGCCTACTATAGAATTCATGGGCTCCTGTTGCTTGTTCTCCTCTCCCCCACACAGTCACAGACACAATTCCACCCAGGCATAAGCTGAGACATATTAAATTTCATAGGGATCTGTTTCATATGGATGAGGCGTTCTGAAAAATCAGGAAGATAGTTTGAATCTTAACTATGGAATGACCGTGGCAAAGAGTTCTGTGGCACCTTATAGACTAACAAACGTATTGGAGCGTGAGCTTTCGTGGGCGAATACCCACTTCGTCGGATGACATGCATCACCCACGAAAGATCATGCTCCAATACGTCTGTTAGTCTATAAGGTGCCACAGGACTCTTTGCTGCTTTTACAGATCCAGACTAACACGGCTACCCCTCTGATACTTGACACTATGGAATGATAATCACTGTTCCATAATATTTTACACAGACCTACCGGTACAGTACCACATCTCCTCACAGTTGTTCAAAGTCCTTAGAAACAGTATACAGCCTGTGAGACAGCCAATTATATCATTTTTTCAAGTGGAGAAACTAGATCAAGCATATGTCAAGTAACTTGCCCATGCCAAGTTCCCCTCTTTCACCTCTAGAGCAGACTGCACAGGTTATCTGAACCCAGCTGGTAACTTTGTGAAAGCATTGTTGCATCCCTGCTACTCTACATGCTCTCAGATTTCTCAGTTCTGTTTAAAAGCTATTGGAACAGTTAGTCTCACAGACATTTATCAACCAGGTGTCACCAATGAAGTTCTAGCTGAGTCTGTAATGATTCAACTTTTTGTAAAATACAGAGTGATATGTGAGCCTATCATCTTTAGTCATCGAATGATTCAGTTTCAGGAACAAAAAGCAGAGTCAACTACGACAAGATTTAAGCATATGTGCAGTTTAAGCAGTTTCATGATAGTCTATTGTTGGAAGTAGCATATATAGGTGACATCTGGAATCCAATTACAACTGTTTTGCTTTGGTGTAACTGCAATGGAGTTATTTCTGATTTATACCCAGGTAAGTGAGAAGTGAGTCAGGCTCTCTACCTCTAGTGTAATGTGAACGTTTAATCATAGCATTAATAGTGTATCCAAAGCTTGGAAAGGTAGCCATCCATTAACCTGTCTGAAAAGATGTAAAGATTTTAAAAATATTGTCAAAGGATTGTCATTAAATTTGTATTTATTAATAATGATAATAATGTGCTAAACTAATGACCAACTCTCCTCTTAATGAAATTTTGGAAACTTGAATATGAAATCAAGAATACTGTTCTTTCCCTGTTGCTTCATTGCATATGCAGAGTGGCTTGTTACTCTAGTGTTTCCATGGAGTGCTGGAGTGAGCACACTGCTTTATTGCAGTTTCTTGAGAGTTCTGGGCTGATGTATTGTTATCAAGTTACTCATAAATTCTAGACTGAGCACCCTTGTTTGCTTCTGTAGAGTTTTTCCTCAGTACCTGTCTGAGCACAGAGATTATTATTTTGGGGTTGCATGTGAATGTTGGGGGATCACAAACTACCTTGTTACTGTAGGATTGCTCATGAATTTTGGGCTGTGATACTGATTTGTAGGGTTGCTTACATACATTGGGCTGTTGCTATTTTTTTGTTTTGCTTTTTATTTTTGTTTAATAGGGCGGGTTCAGTGACATCCATTTTTGAGGGTTTTTTTTAATTTAAAAACAAATAAGGCATGAGGGCTACAATAAATATTTCAGTTCCAGGTTTACAAAAGAGAGGAACACAAAAAGGAAATCTTTTTGCATTTCCAAATGGATAGAAAACTGTCTTAACCAGGGCTGAAAATCCTGAATTCTCAGTAGCTCATTAAATAAATATTTCCTTATGTTTTACATTTCTGAGAAGCAGATTACACTGGTCTACAATTTTTGAGAAGTCGTCTGCTTCAGAGATAAAATGTGCTATTTATTAGTGCTATTTATTATGTATTTTGATGTGCTGAATTCAAATATGACAATTAAAACAACTGATTGGCTACTGTTTCTAACTTATGTAAGTTTTTACATTTTATGTCTATGTATATTGTGTAGATAGTAGAGTTTTAATCATAAATTGTAAACCTAGGTCTTTTCATGTGTTTATGGTTGCTTTACATGATAATATGTCACCTGTCCTGTTTATGTAACACTTTAAAAATCAGCAAAAGGGTTATATAAATAAAATTTATTATGAAACAAAAGGCAAAAAACTATTATGTACATAGTTTAGTCCTATTCAATGTCTACTTGGTGCTTCTTGGCTTGTCTCTTGTATTCATTAAATGGAGCATCTCTTGTCACTGTCCAGCAATAGTCTGCAAGCATTGATGGGCTCCATTTGCCCTGATAGCGTTTCTCCATTGTTGCAATGTCCTGGTGAAATCGCTCGCCGTGCTCGTCGCTCACTGCTCCGCAGTTCGGTGGAAAAAAATCTAGATGAGAGTGCAAAAAATGTATCTTTAGTGACATGTTGCAACCAAGGCTTTTGTATGCCTTGAGGAGGTTTTCCACCAACAACCTGTAGTTGTCTGCCTTGTTGTTTCCGAGAAAATTTATTGCCACTAACTGGAAGGCTTTCCATGCCGTCTTTTCCTTGCCACGCAGTGCATGGTCAAATGCATCATCTCGAAGAAGTTCACGAATCTGAGGACCAACAAAGACACCTTCCTTTATCTTAGCTTCACTTAACCTTGGAAATTTTCCACGGAGGTACTTGAAAGCTGCTTGTGTTTTGTCAATGGCCTTGACAAAGTTCTTCATCAGACCCAGCTTGATGTGTAAGGGTGGTAACAAAATCTTCCTTGATTCAACAAGTGGTGGATGCTGAACACTTTTCCTCCCAGGCTCCAATGACTGTCGGAGTGGCCAATCTTTCTTGATGTAGTGGGAATCTCTTGCACGACTATCCCATTCACAGAGAAAACAGCAGTACTTTGTGTATCCAGTCTGCAGACCAAGCAAGAGAGCAACAACCTTCAAATAGCCACAAAGCTGCCACTGATGTTGGTCATAGTTTATGCACCTCAAAAGTTGTTTCATGTTGTCATAGGTTTCCTTCATATGGACTGCATGACCAACTGAAATTGATGGCAAAACATTGCCATTATGCAGTAAAACAGCTTTAAGACTCGTCTTCGATGAATCAATGAACAGTCTCCACTCATCTGGATCGTGAACGATGTTGAGGGCTGCCATCACACCATCGATGTTGTTGCAGGCTACAAGATCACCTTCCATGAAGAAGAATGGGACAAGATCCTTTTGACGGTCATGGAACATGGAAACCCTAACATCACCTGCCAGGAGATTCCACTGCTGTAGTCTGGAGCCCAACAGCTCTGCCTTACTCTTGGGTAGTTCCAAATCCCTGACAAGGTCATTCAGTTCACCTTGTATTATGAGGTGTGGTTCAGAGGAGGAGGATGGGAGAAAATGTGGGTCCTGTGACATTGATGATTCAGGACCAGAAGTTTCATCCTCTTCCTCGTCTGACTCAAGTGAGAATGATTCTGGTGCATCAGGAACCGGCAGTCCTTCTCCGTGGGGTACTGAGCGTATAGCTGATGGAATGTTTGGATAATGCACAGTCCACTTTTTCTTCTTTGACACACCTTTCCCAACTGGAGGCACCATGCAGAAGTAACAATTGCTGGTATGATCCGTTGGCTCTCTCCAAATCATTGGCACTGCAAAAGGCATACATTTCCTTTTCCTGTTCAACCACTGGTGAAGATTTGTTGCACAAGTGTTGCAGCATATGTGTGGGGCCCACCTCTTGTCCTGATCTCCAATTTTGCAGCCAAAATAAAGGTGATAGGCTTTCTTAACCATAGTGGTTATACTGCACTTTTGTGATGCAAAAGTCACTTCACCACAAACATAGCAGAAGTTATCTGCACTGTTCACACAAGTACGAGGCATCTCTGCTCACTTTGGCTAAACAGAAATGTGTCCCTTTGCAAAATCAAACACTGACAAATAAGAGACCACGACACTGTATGATTTCTAGAGCTGATATAGGGCAATTTGTTCAGCAGAGTGATGTAAGCTTCGTTATGATTGCATCATCCATGACTTCTAGGAATAACATGATGCAATTCATATCATGTATGACGCAATACCAGCTTCAGATTGCATCATTCATTGTTTTGTCTAAAAAGCAAGTACTGTCCAAACCCAGTCATAGATTTATTCATAGATCCAGTCAAAGATGTATTTTAGTCATTTCTGGTTTAAATTGAGATCCCTTCCCTTTATAACTCACTTATCCTCCGCTATTCCCAAGTCAAGGGTCATATATACTGACCCAATAGCATATATTGAAAACTAGAGCCAATCAACAATTTTAAGCATCATTTTCGTTCTCAGTGACCCAGAATTAGTAAAGTTTGACTACATTTATTTCAGAAGCATTTTGGCTGTAGAGCAGTGTTATCACTCGAGTAGGAAAACTGTAATTTTAAAGAAACTGTTCCCTTAATGCCTTACAAAACTACAATACCAATTCTGGATTATTTTTAACACACAAATTAGTGCTGATCTTACACAATTAAAGCTGAAAATCTTTCCATGTGTTAAAAATCTGCCGGTAGTTTTGCTCTGCAGAATTAAGGCCTAAAATTTCTAAAGGTAAAATTGTGCCAGTAATTCCAATAAACTCTCCTTTATAGGGTTTTCTAACTTGACTACAAAATTTCCTGAGATGAAGTTTAGCACACAAAGTCTCAGGATAGGTATCTAAAACAAATGTAGTGCTTTTTAAAATTGGTGGTTTTCATTATATTTTCTCAGACTGTTGCATCTAATGTCAAATTGCAGCATTGCATTTTAAGTTCTCTCAACACAGTTTTGAAAAAAATGTGACCAGACCTATTTTTTACATGGAACCAAATTAATCTAATCTCTTGTTGAGCTCTGCTAAATTGCAATCTCTAAGAGAATGGTTTATTAACCTATAGTGCCACCTAGCAAAAACAAACATCCATTTTTGCTGATGTGCTTTTAAAGGGGGCAGCCTACAATGTTATACTAAATAAAAAGAGAGAATGAAAATATTGCAAGCATGTATTTTAAGCATCCGGTACAAGATTTATTTTTAAAAGCAACCCTGATCAGATATTACATTGATAAGTGGAATAATAATGCTCTCAGAGAGATTCTGAAATTCTACCATTCACATTTTGAAAGCGCTAGGCCAAATTCTCCACTGACTTGTATGCAGCATAACATCATTAAATTAAATTAAATTGTATTGTATGGCTATAAACCAGGGCAGAATTTATCCCATTATTGTAATTTTATTATATAAACCCCCAAACCAAGGGAATTTGTAATTGATTAAATCTATAATATCAAGGCACAATGGTATTAGCACCTTACCTGAAGACAACAAGAAGATTCCTTTGACTTGGCATGGCACTAAGATACCTAATAAACTTGTTTTGTCTTTGCGAGATAGGAATTTTGCTTCTAGGCCCATGCGTGATTTGGGAAGCTCAGCATTCCATGGATTTTCCTGTGGTGAGTATTCAGATATAATAGTTGAGAGGATGCAACAGTCTTATAGTGGATGCTGTTATAATTCCCCTTTTCTACATGCAATCGCCTGGATAATTCACATAAATCCTGTTCCTTTATGGAGAATTTGCAAGAGCACCTTAAGTAACTGCAGTTGAAAAATCTGCCCTTTGCAGCATATTTTCTTCTATTTTTTTTGCTAGTTACAGTCCCATAAGTCCTTGTCTAGTTTACTTGGTAATATTGCTGGAAAATATTGTAAAGTTCAAACCGACACATGAAACTTGAGAAAGTGCCATTCACTTTTTGGAGCCTGAAAATGTATTTGTGTTATCCTAAGTATTCACTTAGGCCTTAATTCAGAAAACCAGTTAAGTATGGCTGTAATTTTAAGCATATGAGTTGTCTCATTGAATTCAGCTGAGACTACTCATGTGCTTGAAGGTGCACACATTTAAGTGTTTTGTTAAATCAGGTCTTGGTTAGCAGTCTAGAAAATATCAGCATTCTAATAGTCAATAAAATGCATTCAAAAAAGCTCAGACTCTGCCTGGTATAAAATTTGGATTGTACACTCATCAAAGCAGAGACTATCTTTTTAGTGTGTCTAAAAAGTGCCTAAGCTTTCAGATAATCTTTAGCAGTTGTTTCTTTAATCACTGCTGTCTGACTGAAGCTGAAGAGTCGCACCTCACACTTAAGAGGATGAAATATCATCCAAGAGCAGAATAGTGAATTAAGATGATCCCATGAAAAACTGGAGGTCAGTGGCTGACATGATAGATTGGCCTTTCAGAAGATATGTAGTATGTTCTCCTTCCCCCCACCCTCATTAATAAGGGAAAAAGCTAAATGGAGTAGGGTACAACACCTTGAAAGCCTGAAGCCTTCCTATAATCAGAGATCACTTGCTAATCTACATACTTTTTATATATATGTAGAATAAAGGGTTCTTTTGAGTCAAGATTCTTCAGTTAGAGCTGCACAAAATCAAGAGGAATTCAGGGGCTGTTAAATGAGTCTTTGGGAGCAAAGATTCCCACTTTTCATGATGTTACAATATTTCCCATATGGCTGATTTGATGCATTAAGTTTTTGGATAGTTTCAATATTTTTTGATTGGCTCTTACTCATCTGAAGCCTTGCTTTTTCACATGGAGCCCTCCAGGCCTTGGCACACAAGTAGAATATTGTTTGCTATAAAACAGAACAAATGTTTACATTTTGGTTTCCTATTTGCTGATTTGATGCAAAGACTCTGGTTACAGAGATCTCCTATATCAAATTGGGTAGGCTTTATTTGGTTGATTTTGGCTTGTATTTCTTTCAGTTTATGTATAATTTCTACTAGCAATGGCAGATTGAGGTAAAAATTTAATAAAATGCTTTACAATGGTGATTCCTATTCCCATGCACTGCATTAATATACCACCAGATTTAGGATCAGAGAGGAATTTTCCACCAAAGAATAACAGTGAGAACCCTGTGAGTAGTGGATTTTCATTGCCTTTGGATTACTGAAGAGAAATTATTTGCTCACATCAAGTAGGCATCCAGACACACAATCAATTGCTTGATATGCAGAAGGACCTTGGGTACTGAGTCAGCTCTATCCTTCTCATCTTCTACATTTGTGTTTGGATTATGTTTTCCTTCTTGCTATTACAGTGACTAATGATTTTGGGTTTCTCTGTTTTCAGATTCCCAACAATTGAAACCCCCCCGAGGCCTGATTTTCAGGAATCCATCCAGCCTCTGAAAAATTAAACCCCATTAATATATCTCAAGATCCCAAAAATCACTAATCTCTGTTGAAAATCTTGGCCTTAGAAGTTTTCATTGTACTTTAAATTGAAAGAGGTTTGGCCCTGTATTTATATATTCATTAAACCATTTCCTTCACAACAGAGTATATAGATTTGTAGTGCTAGGACCTAGGGCATCTTATAATAAAGTAGATAGGGTGTGGGTATACTACAATTTGTGCTATTAAGTTATGCCTTTTCAACTATAATATTGGTAGTACTCCTTTTCTTTCCTTTTGTGCAGTGCAAAGATTAGTCACAACAGGTGGGCTTTTTTTCTCCCCAGAATGTAAAGGAAATCCATACCTTAATTAAAATCTTTAAAAGATAATTTCTGTGTGCAAGTGAAGAGGGTTCATACTGCTTCACTATTAGAGTTGGTTATTTTTCTCCCTGTCAGACAGGAATAGCTATTCAGACACAAATATCTGTCCATGCCAATTAAAGTTCTTCAGCACTCCAGGGAACATACAACCTACTGTTACAGCTGACAGATTACTGAGATTTTCAATGTTAATGAATATGAGGCCCTACGACTAGGAAGGGAGTTTCATGTCTTATCTTCTCTATACTCTGCACTATCAATTTGTGAAAGCGCTGCCCAGCCTTCGCTAGGGTCCTTTCCTTACATTTTCTACCAAGCTCTTTGTTGTGCACCCTTTCTGAACTAGAGCTTTTGGTCTTTTTAATGCTTACCCTTCATAATATCCTATTCTTCTTTCCAGCCCAGAGAAGCAAGACCAGTGCTGCCCAAAAGAGTTTCAGGGTATACTCGTAGCTGCAAATTCATATAGAGGCAACAATATCCATCATCAAATGTATGAATGAAATCTGAAAAAAGAACTCCACATAAACTGACCAAAACCCCCAATATGTAGCACTTCTATAGTGCTTAATATTTTTAGATCAGTGTACAAACCATTTTATATTTTTACATAGCCTTTACACAAATTTTCAAACTACACACACTTACCACAATTGCCACCCAAGTCAAATAAGCATGCATATATGTGACTGATTCTGGCCAACTATGTGTAATTTCTTAAAAAATATTTAATTCTATTATTCAATTTAATTGGAAATTTGTTTGTTTTTTAAAAAGCGACAGAGTCCTGTGGCACCTTATAGACTAACAGACGTATTGGAGTATAAGCTTTCGTGGGTGAATACCCACTTCGCCAGACGTATGTAGTGGAAATTTCCAGAGGCAGGTATAAATATGCAGGCAAGAATCAGCCTACAGATAATGAGGTTAGTTCAATCAGGGAGATGAGGCCCTCTTCTAGCAGTTGAGGTGTGAATATCAAGGGAGGAGAAACTGCTTTTGTAGTTGGCTAGCCATTCACAGTCTTTGTTTAATCCTAAACTGATGGTGTCAAATTTGCAAATTAACTGAAGTTTAGCAGCTTCTCTTTGAAGTCTGGTCCCGAAGTTTTTTTTTGCTGCAGGATGGCTACCTTTAAATTTGCTAGTGTGTGTCCAGGGAGATTGAAGTGTTCTCCTACAGGTTTTTGTATATTGCCATTCCTAATATCTGACTTGTGTCTATTTATCCTTTTACATAGTGATTGTCCAGTTTGGCCAATGTACATAGCAGAGGGGCATTGCTGGCACATGATGGTGTATATAACATTGGTGGATGTGCAGGTGAATGAACCGGTGATGATGTGGCTGATCTGGTTAGGTCCTGTGATGGTGTCGCTGGTGTAAATATGTGGGCAGAGTTGGCATTGAGGTTTGTTGTTTTTTAAAGCTGCTTCTAGAGCAGTCTACAAATGTTCTAGTATAGTTGGTACTATAGAGATGTCATGAGACCTGGACTTTAGCTGTATACTTGGCTGCTTTCCAGGAACAGTCTCTGAACAAGGAAGTGATCCTCTGTGGTTTTGTTACAGCGAGTGTGGTAGCTCTACTGTCCTTGTCCTGGTGCAGTGAAAATTTGTCTTTCATAATACTCAACACTCTCATCACACTTTTCATTTTCAGACAGCACTAGAAAGAGCAGCAGCTGTGAAGCAATATTATAGGTGTGAAAAGTAAAAATAAAATAAAAAATTAAGTGACTTGTCTAAAGTGGTCTTCATAGAAATGTAGCACTAGAAGGAACATCAAGATGTCATCTAATACATCCCCTCTACACTGAGGCAGGATTAAGTATACTTAGACCATTCCCGACAGGTGTTTTGGCTAACCTTGTTCTTAAAAATCTCCAAGGACGGGGATTCCACAGTCTCCCTAGGTAACCTGTTCCAGTGCTTAACTAGCCTTATACAAAGCTTTTCTCAATATCCAACATAAATCCCCCTTGTTGCAAACTAAGCCTATTATTTCTTATCCTAGTCTATCTTATTCCTATTCAACTGATCACCATCCTCTTCACAACAATCTTTTACACATTTGAAGACTTATGTTCCCCCTCAGCCTTCTCTTCTCTAGGCTAACCATGCCCAGTTCTTTCAACCTTCCTTCACATGTAATGGTTTCTAAACATCTTATTGTTGTCCTGCTCCTCTGGACTCTCTCCAATGTGTCCATTGTTCTTAAAAGTTTGGCACCCAAAACCGGACACTATACTCTAGCTGAGGCCTCACCACTAAAGAGCATAGCAGAACAGTTACCTCCCATGTTTTACATAGGACATTCCTTTTGATACATCCCAGAATAGCAATTGTGTTTTTTGAAACAGCATCACACTGTTAACTCATTCAATTTGTTATCCAGATCCCAGATCCTTTTCTGCTGCATTGCTGCCTAGCCAGTTATTTCCCCTTTTGTATGATTTGATTTTTCCTTCTTAAGTGTAGTACTTTCAACTTGTCTTTATTGAATTTCATCTTGTTGTTTCAGACAAATTCTCCAATTTATCAAGATCATTTTGAATTCTAGTTCTGTTCTCTGAAGTGCTTGCAACCCCTTCCAGCTTCGTGACATCTCACTGGTCTATTACTGATGCATCACCCTGGATGTTATCAATGGTGGAAGTGCTAGTGCAATTTTTACCGCTGCACCCTTAAAGCTTTCTCCATTGTTAGTATCAAGGGAGCTGAAATGGTGCTAGACCAGCAATAGGTGAATTGGTAAAGATTTTCAAAGTGCAACAAGTGCATCACTTTCAGGACCAGAATTGCTACTCAGTAGTTCCCACATCTATGTTCAATTCACTAGACCAAACTTCCACAATTCAAAAACAAAAAACCCCAAGTGTAGTATTTCTTTTATACAAACGTTTAGAATGTTAACAAAGAGAAATTAATTTCAAACATATACAGAATTTTTAGAAGTTAACATGGAAAGCACTTAACAAATAACTTTGTGGTATCTTCTCCCCAGTTTGTACATGCACCATAGTAGTTACTAAACTGAGCAGGTATAAAACTAGACCATTTAGCAGCAGAAATTTATGATAATATGTAGAATGTTAGTACTGGGGAAACGATGGATCGATTTTGCTAGCCCAAGCCATAAGCCCCCCTCTGATATCCTTAGCCAATATCGTACCAAGTTCTTTGTCAGACAACTCCTGTAAAACTCGCACAGCCTTCTGGGAGTCATTTCCTAGTTTGCAAATAACATATACTGGGAAAGTCATTTTGCCATTAGTTCTTTGGTTTTCTTCACATATTCTTTTTTCTAAAAATTTCAAACATTCTTCACTTTTTCCTTCTAGTTTACTTAAAGGAATATGGATAGAGTGTACAAGATAACAAATGTCCACTTCTACCTGTGGACGAACATCTATCAGTATATGAGGGACTTGCTCATCCAGTAGCTTTTTGTACTCCTCTACAGATATCCTTTGTTCACTTGGCAGTAGGCATAAAGTTCTACACTTGTCTGTTGCTGATGAACCACAGAATGCTTCATAATCCTGTAGGCTGGTCATAGTTGGCTTGTCACCACAAATGGCACAGTCTGGTTTCTTGGGTCTTAACTTGATGTTGCGAAATCTGCCTTCAAGGGCATCGAACATTAGCATGAATTGGTTGAAGGTAGAATCTATCCCTGAAGCTATCTTCAGCACCTCCAAGGCCTGGATGCACCCCATGATGCCTGGCACAACGCCCAGGACTCCCCCATCTGCACAGTTGGTCACTGTCTCCGGTGGAGGCGGCTTTGGGAAGAGACAGCGGTAGCAGGGTCCCCCTTGGTAGTTGTACACGACCAGCTGCCCCTCCAGGCGGAGAGCACTGGCTGATACAAGCGGCTTCCCAGCGAGGACACACGCATCACTGACCAGGTACCTGGTGGGGACGTTGTCTGAGCAGTCGGCCACCACGTCGTACTGCCGGACCAGCTCCAGGGCAGTGCTTGGGCTCAGGGCCAGGTGGTAGGGCACGTACTGCACCGTGGAGTTCAGCTGCCGCAGGGTGGCAGCTGCAGACAGGGCCTTAGGCAGCCCTTCCCTCGCTTCCCCGTGCAGGACCTGCCGGTGCAGATTGCTCATCTCCACCACATCGTGATCTACCAGCCCCAGGCGACCGACGCCGGCGGCCGCCAAATACTGGGCCAGGGGGCAGCCCAGCCCGCCGCAGCCCACCACCAGCACGGCGCAGCGGGACAGGCGCAGCTGCCCTCGCACGCCCAGCTCGGGGAGCACCAGCTGCCGGCTGTAGCGCAGGATCTCCGCCGGGCTGAGGGAGGCCCTCGCCTCCAAGGGGGGCAGCGCCGGCTCCTCAGCGGCCTCTCTCGCCAGGACGGCGGCCAGCTGCCCCTGCAGGGCGCGCAGCTCCTCTTCCCTGCGACCTATCTCGGCCCGGAGCCTGGCCGCCTCGCTCAGCGCCATGACCGGAGCGACGGGGCAAGCCACGCGCGCCTACCCCGGCCCGAGCTGAGGGACACTTCCGCTTCCGGTCCGACACCCTGGCAGGTCCGGTGACAGCGCGGCTGCCCAGCCCGACCCATTCCGCACACGTCGGTGCCACGCGCCGGGGTAGCCGCCCCCTTCCCCGAGTGTAGTAACCGCTCCCCTAGTTCCGGGTGGTTTGTGGCCCCGCCATGGCCGCGGCCCGCGGGAACCGAGCTCGGGATAAGTACTCGGTGCTGCTGCCCACGTATAACGAGCGCGAGAACCTGCCGCTCATCGTCTGGCTGCTGGTGCGGAGCTTCCAAGAGAGGTACCCCGGGCCCGGCTCCCCCCGCCCTCCCGGGCCTGGCTCCGCGCCGCGCCGCCGCCTGCGCTCCCTCCCTCCCCAGAGCCCGCTGGACCCGGCGCCTCTGGGCGGGATCCCTGCGGGGGCTGAACGGACATTGGCGGGGTGCGGCCGCTCGCAGCGGGGACGGGCCAGCCCTGCCCTGCCGAGCTGCGGAGCCCGGGGTGGTCGCGGATCGGCCGCCGTTACAGCGCCCAGCTCCGGCCGTGGGGACCGCTGCTGCGGTGCGAGCGGAACCTCCCCGCGGACACGGGCGCGCCGCGTTAGTCACCTCTCCAGCGTCGCGTTTGGCGGGGCCCTAGGGGAGGTCAGGCTTTAACACGGCTGTTTGTGTGTTGTGGTAGTGCCTAACACAGGCCCCCATTGTGTTGGGGTCACACCTGTGGAACAAAACTGCGGTGCATGCCCCAAGAAGCTCACAATTAAGTCTGGGGCTGCTTTTTGGAGCTCTTTGGCTTTTTGCATAGTTACACCCCCCACACACACACATTTTTGAAAATCTGAGCATAAATATTCATATAACTATGAATATAATATAATCCCTGTCCATAAGATTTTATAAAGTACTAGATAGCCTAGAGGGATAATAAAGTCGTTCATGGTGTGAAAATGTCTAAAATCTTTCTGTTAGTAGTGGAAAGTGCTGTCACTAATTGTGCCTCTCCTTGAACAGTGAAGAGTTCCTCCTCCCCTCCCCCCACTGTGGCTATTTAGGGAAACAAAATTACTGTAAACAGAGTACAAATCTAGCATTTGTAATCACCCCTGCACCACTATGAGGAAAAATTACTAGATCAAGGGATCAATGATCATTTTAATATCCAGAGTCTCACAATCTTGGGACTAGAAATGAGTCTCGTAGTAAGATGATGAACAGGTTGGTACTGTTTCAATTTGCTGTGAAGCAACTGCATCTTAAGATGTAAGTGAAACAGGAGTACATTAAAACATGTCTCTAAAAGCTGCAACTTTTGTATTTCTAGCTGCTAGCGGACCACTCTGCATTTTCTTCTCCGTTTCAAGCCTTTTGAAAACAACATAGATCTGAAATTGGCTTCCCACATGTTCATTTCAAAATAATTGTCATTTCAGTGGAAGCAACTTTGAAATTATAGTCATAGATGATGGAAGCCCAGATGGGACACGGGAAGTTGCTGAACAGTTGGAAAAGATATATGGTTCAGATAAAATTGTGAGTCATATGTTTTTTTTTCTTTGCTTTTATTTTTTGGTGAATTGGGAAGTATGAAAAGTGGTTAGAATGGGGGATTAGAGTTGGGGCTTCTGAGTGCAAGACCTGGCTTTTTTTATATATCCCTGAGCAATCTGTTTAACTGTTGTGACCCCGTTTACCGTACAATAAAATCATAGAAGTGTATGACTAGAAGAGATATTAAAGGGCCATGATGATAAATGGTGATGATAGTAATAATAGCAGCCTCACAGGGAATATTGTGAAGCCCTGTGAATTTATGTTTACAAAGTGTTTTCAGTACTTTGTCCACATACTTCATTCCGGTCAAAGAAATTATGATGATTGTACTTGGCCTGTGGATATTTAAAAGGAAAGATGAGGAATAGATAATGCTGAATTTCACTTTCTTTGGCTGCAGGTGTGAGCAACTATGTAGATGTATGTTAGTCTACTCTTCATAATTTACTTCATATTAATTAGTATATTTACTTAGAAGACCCTTCTAACAGGATTGTTAAGGGTTTCTGTTCTCTGTACTACTACAGAACACTAGTGTGGAAGTATAGATGGTGAGGTAAATATCACTTTAATTCAGTCAGAGTTTGAGTATTTAAAGATGCTTCATTTCAGTGATAAAAGCACATACACATACTATGGTCTGAGAACTAGAAGTTCAGCTTCATTGTGTTCTGAGCAACAAAAAATGTAATATGTTTTCTCTCCCTCTCCCCGCCACCTCCCCGGTCCACTAATTGGCAGTTGTAAATTTCATTTTCTGGGACTGAAGTTTAAGATTGTGTTAGTGAATTAAAATAATCTTTTTAAAGATTGTGTAAGGAGAAGTGTGTATATGGAGTTTGGATTTTTTTGTTGAATTTTCTATTGCTACTTTGTATAAAACAGTTATACCAAATGCAGGTCACTATTTGTCTCTAAGGCCCCCAATCCTGCAGTTGGATCCACATGAGCTGACCCTTGATTACAGCGTGGAGCCTCATATAATTCAGTGGAACTCCATGCAGGCATAGGCATCTGCTTACCCTGATCTAACACCAGGAAAATGAGAGAGTATCAGTAAAAATCAGTTATGATTTCTTTGTAGTCCAGTTTTCTTTGCTTCCTGAAATTAATTGTTGGTAGTGAGCAAAATCAGTTCTGACTGATGCACAAAGGTCTGTATTTAAATAATTTGATGGTGCTTCCTGTTTGCTGGGTAGTAACTGTATCCTGGTCTCAGGAAACTCCATTACTGAAGGTCAAGAAGTTTTTGATGCTGATGAATCTACTTTTGATTTTCTAAAATTGGCTGAGAAACAGAGGAATTGAGATTCCTACACAGAATCATACAAAGATTTCGGGGAAAAAGAAAAGAGAATGAAATAACCACTCTATAGAAGCTCTAATGATGACTGACTTTTTACAGGAGGTCTATCCTTGTCCTCTTTTGGTTTTCACACTAATGTTCATGATCTTACAGACACTTACAATGTATCAGAAGAAGCCAACATTTTCAAATCAAGGTGTCTAAAGTTAGGCTCCAAAGTCCATATTTGGTTCATCCTTTTCAGTGAGCACCCACCAACTCTTATTAATGTCAGTGGGAATTTCGAGGTGCTCAGCACTCTTGAAAATCAGACAGGAATCTAAATATGGAGTTGAGTGTCTAACGTTAGACTCTTTTTAAAAAAAAAAAAAACAAAGAAAACAAAAAAAAAACCTAGACTTGTGAAGTGCTGAGCTCCCTCTGACTTCTCTGGGAGCTCAGAATGGTCCGCACAGAATCAAGGAGGTGGTAGGCATCCAAATAAAATCTTACTGATGATTTTCAGTAAGATGAGTGACTATTAAGCTGAATTACACTTGTGTGTAAAAAGTGTATATTCAGTACTGACTATCTTAAGTCACTCCAAGAGTTTGCTCAGATATTGCCTCTTAATATGTCACCTCACAAAATTGGTGTGGGAAATTGTGTGTTCAGCTTTGTAAGAGAGTATTTCAAACAGTGGGTATTGAGGAGGAGATTCTTAAGAAAACAGCCGGAATGACTTCCTTACATAGCAGTTCTTCAGTAAAATTTAAAATAGATTGGTTTTAATCTAGTTTATATATCCAGTTAATATAAATGTTTCCATTGAACCTGTCTTTCCTTAGATGAATTTGATTCTCTGTAGTATCTAGATATTTAAAGGAAAAGGATCTCTTTCAATATTGGTTCAACATCTTGAGCTATGTAACGGTGGCATGTCACTGAAAGTGAGAGAAACTGTAGTCTCAGCTAATATAACTTTATTAATTTATGACCTAATCCCCTCCCCCAAATATCTTGCAGCTTCTAAGGCCCAGAGCAAAAAAGCTGGGATTGGGTAAGTACTCGTTAAGCTTCTGGTTTAGAGTAAAACTTCCTGCTATCTGTTTTGTTTGGGTTTTAGTTTTAACATTCCATAGGAGGAGTCATAGTGGAACCCTCACACAGAAATAAACATTTTCGTCAAGTAATTATAAGCAAACAAACGTGCAGTGATTTAAAAAACCACACACATTATATTATAGTGAACTTACAACAAGTTCCCCACAACCTCAAACCTGCAAATTGTGGTCTTGGCCAGTCTACATAGTAGCAGGAAAACAGTTACTATGCTCATCCTTCTTCCCCTGCTCCACCTACTTATTACGCAGTTGGGTCCTAAATTTAGACAAGTTGCCACTTGTACAGGGCAGACTGCTGTGCTCACATGGTACCCCATTGACTCAGTGAAGTCACTAGGGCTCCGTGCAAGTATAACAGTCTACCCATGTGCAGCAAATTGCAGAACTGGGACCTTAATTTGTTAAGGTCTTCAGAGCAGGGACTCTTTCCTACTATGTGTTTGTACAGTGCTTATTGTTGCTTGGATCAATTTAACAGGACATGTTGGTACTACTGTAATTCAAATCATACATTTCCCTTAAGGATCCAGTCATGCAAGTTGTTGAGCACCATCCTCCCCTATTAAGTTCATTGTGAATTTGAAGTCTTTTAGGCACATTACAAGAGTTGCTTATCACATACCAGGATATAGTCCTAATTTTGGGGCCAATCCTGAACCACTGTAATCAATTCTAAGATTCCTGTGAATTTAAATTATCAAGATTGGGCCTTCTGTAGCTCCACCGTTGACTCATTACTACTACTCAAGGAATATGCAGACCATGTCTGTTTTTCATTGTTACTTTAAAAAAAAAAAAGCAAAAATTAAGCATTTGATAATTTTCTTACTCAAGTGTAAACATTTATCACAAAACATACTGGGGGAAGATTAGTCTGTTTGGACTCATGCCAGATTTCTTCACCTCCAGTAATTGAAATGGAAAAAGCAATGGAACACAACTTACCTACTTGACTTAATGAAAATCAGTGTTTGTCTCTTACTGAATCTCGACACTCCCACAAGCTGGTGAAGTATTTCAGGTGCCCTGTTTATTGAATATTGTGCAGTTAATCTACTTGTCCCACAGGAAATGTTTAACTATGGTATGTGCCAATACCCAAAAGGGGAACAAAATTCTAAGTCTCAGTACTGAATTGTCTGTATTTAAATTCACCTTTTATATTCTCATTTAGATATGAGACCCTAAGAAACCTAGGTATCTTTTTATTTTCTATCTAATTTTTATCCTGACCTTGGTTGTGATCCTCTGTTCTGTGTTTCAAAGAACAAAGTCCTGTATTTATTTATATTTATTAAAATTGGCTTGGTTCAAGGTTTTTAATGCACCTTGTCTTCCCTGTAATAAGTTTATTTACTAGTTATATACACTGCATGGATCAGTAACATTCCTGGCTTGTAATTTTGCAAACATCGTGAGAAAGAGACAAGCGATGAGCTGTTCATTAACTAGAAGTAGAATTCCCTGTGTAAATGCTTGATATGGGCACCAAGGTCCACATCTGGATGCATGCTTTTTAAAACTCACGTTTATATTTTGGAAAATTTCTAGGAGGACAGCAAAGTTAATCTGAGGTAATGAAGACCATGTGCCAGATTTTGATTTCAATTATACCATTGTAGTGTTATTGGAAAAAATGTGGACTTAAAACAGCATCACTGAAATCGGAAAGTGGCCTTCTTGAGGAAAAACTTGGATACCTTAACTTGTTCTGTCTCTTATTGATATAGATGAACTGATTCAGATAGTGTGGTTAAAAGAAAAAAAAATTAAATTGAGGAAGGAAAGATTTTTAGCTTAGGCATCAGATGGAGCATTTTCATAAATGTTGACTGACTGAACAAAGTAGAAGTTAATAAGAAGTATCTTTAAGATCAATGGTAAAATTTTCAAAAGCAACTGAGTGAGTTATGTGCGTAAGTCTATTTTTGAGTATTTTGGGCACTGTGGAAAATCTTACCTGTATTGGCTATCCATTTACCAAGTGATGTTTTTCTGGTTATTTCTACTGCAGTGAAGTTTGTCCTGCAAAGTTTTACACTTTTGGAATCTAGTACTGAAATTATTGGAGAAACATCAATCTTCAAACATTAAGATGATTTTTCTATCCTATTTAAAAAACAAACTCAGGAGCATTTACTTAATCCGCTTTTGTAATATAATTTTGAGACTTTGTAGAAAGATTGAATCTGCTTAGAGACCTGTGTGCATGTTAAGATAGTGATGAAATTATTTCTATGATGTCTTCACCAGGCACTGCTTATATTCATGGAATGCAGCATGCCACAGGGAATTTCATTATTATTATGGATGCGGACCTCTCACACCATGTAAGTTTATATCTTGTGTGGTCTTTTTTTTTTTTTTTGGTAAGTGTTTTTAATTAATTGTTACTGACTTGTTTTTCTTTTTCTTCTTTTCCCACCCATCTGCCTGTTTTCAGCCAAAATTTATTCCAGAGTTCATCAGGTGAGTACTATTTTTAATATTTGGAGTATAACTTTTAAGCTGTTGAAGTTGTATGTTAACATTTGAATATCTTCCATTACTATATGGCTACCTCATTGAATCAAAAAGCTGTTTCAAGGCTTAGCACCAACTGCATCAAGAAACATAGTCAGGGCAAGGATTTGGGTGGCTCTAAGATGACCCAAATATTTCTGAAGTACCAGTACCACAGACATTAATCCTTAACTCTGGCAAAACTCCCATAGACTTCAATGGAAGTTTTATTTGCTTAAGGACTACAAGAACATGTCTTTAAAGGAAGAAAGAATGAGTGACTAAGCACTTTCGTTTCTCCTTTAACTGGTTCTACTTTGAAAAGTAACTTAGTAAAAATGGTATCTTCTTATTCTACAGTTCTGCTTCATGTGTGCAGTTAGCATTAGAGATGCTGAGTTGAATGACTAAATTAAGTTTTTTTTACTGCTCTGTATTCCTGTTGTCCCTGCAGGAGCCAGGATAGTGAAGAGAGAGAGTTGGATTCTAGTCCTGCTAGTGCATCATCAGTTGATGTGTTTAATAAGTTACACCTTTGCAAACTAGTTAAAGGCAATGGGGTTGCACAGGTGTAATTGAGGTGGAATTTGGTTTCCAAGTGATGATGCACAAGAAGGAGAGAGCCTACGCTGATTTTTGCAGGGCTTCCAGTTGGAAGAGAAAACATTTTTTTACTTGCAAACTGAGGATATTTGATATGGAGTCACTGATAAACAATAATCATGAAACTCTGCAATGCAGTTATTAATTATCAGAGTAGAACCAGACTTTAAATTTTGTGAGATAGCTAGATAGAACAGTTATAGCTATTATTTATCATTTTGAGACTAGAGGTGTGTATATATATATATATATAGTTAAAAGATCAGTCAAAACAATTAAAGACTAAAACTAGATTTTATTTTACAATAACAGTCCCTGAACAAAAGTTTTGTTTTCACTGACTCAGTCTGGATCTCTGTTAAAAGTTGCAGTACCCAGTTACAAAATAGAGTTAACTCTTACTAATTATGGAACATTTTTTTTCTTAACATTTAAAGTTGTATCAAAAATAATCGAGAGCGAGTACTTTCAAAGTTAAAGGTGTCACTGTTGATAGTTTTCCTCTTTCTGGGAAGTAATGCAGAAGATCTCAAACAATGGATTCTGTATAATATTCTGCAGAGCTAGGTACAGTGGGGGGTGCAGGATTGTGTCTGACTTATCTTTTAATTTCCTTGTTACTGTCAGTTTGTGTTATTATTTAAATATTTTAATTTTTTTTTAAATCTCCATTTTACATTGGAGTCTAATTTCTTTTGCCTTTCTTAAATAAGTAGGTCTAGATAAATTATTCATGAAGCAGTCTTTGAAGTTCTATGCGATAGATGGTAAAAAGCATCACAAGATGCTCTGAAATAGTCCTGCTTTATAAGAATGTAAAGAGAGTAGTTTAAAAAGGTATATAAATGTATAGTGCTTATAACCAACATAATTATTGCCTTCATGCCAACTTCTATCCCACCTTGTTTGAAGGTCTATAAAATATAAATTCGCTTTAAACTGATACAATGACTTTTCATGTTTGAAATAAATTGTATTTCCTGAAGAAAGCAAAAAGAAGGTAACTTTGACATTGTGTCTGGAACTCGGTATAAAGGAAATGGAGGTGTGTATGGCTGGGATTTGAAAAGAAAAATAATCAGGTTAGTATTTTTACCTATATATTTGCAGATAAGAAAATTGCTGCTCAAACTTTTGTCAATAATTTCAAAGAAAAGCCCTCTCAACCGATAAATCATAATGTCTTTCATCTCTGGGACTCCCCCTTCCCAGGAGTCTAAATTGCAGATCTGTGTGAACAGGACTAGATCTCAAATGACTAGGAAAGAATGTCCAGTGGTTAAGGCATTATAGCCAAGGACTTGGGAAACCTGGCCTTAATTCCCTGCTCCACCAGAGACTTGCCCAGGTTCACACACACAAAATTATTTAGCCTCTCTGTTCCCCATTTCTAAAATTAGGATAGCACTTCCCTACCTCCCAAAGATGTTGAGAATAAAGGCTGTGCGGCACTAAGATAAAACAGTGATGTGGGGACATATAAGTACTTTAAACAGAACAGTACTTCTCATCACAAAATAATATTTAATAATAGAATAGAAACTTTTATGCCTGGTAATTTTCTGGCTAAGAAAACATCAAGAAAAAGCTTAACCATGTGATATCTTTGGGACAATTGGACTACTTAGGTCAGAGTTGGAACACTACTGTGGGTAAATCTGCAGTGTATCAATTTGGGACAATTTTTGGCCTTGCCACAAATAGAACACTAGCTTCTATTTCCTATTTCCCTTCCTTGCCACAAATAGAACACTGCTCCCAATTCTTCCAAGTTCATAGGTGTGTACCTTTACATTTAAAGACTGTGCTGGCCTTTCCCACGGACAATAAACCACTCAATCTCCTTTTGGTTATAATATTGTCTTTCATTTATTAAGCGTTATCTAACATAAGTTTTCATGTTAAAATTAATTACCAGCCTATATAAACCATTCCTTAGATCTTGCCAGAAAGGCAAATACAGTTCTAACTATGGACAGTTGGAAATCTTTTTTTTTTCTAAAGAGAAGATAAAATAAAAATGCTGTAAGTCACATATATACATGGAGATCAGCTTCTGAATTCTGTGGTGGACTTGTAGTCACTGAGGGCTGAATCAATAGGGGTAGATTTTTTTTTTTTCATATAAAATCTTGCTCTTCTCAAATTTGTCTAAGGTCTGTTCACTCAAAACAAGTCTGACTCAGTTGGTCCTCAAAAGAATTGGGAGCAAAAGCCCTGGTAATCATTTTGAAAAGGAGTTGGCACCACAACTATTATGTTTAGAGTTTTTTTTAATTTTAATGCTATTTTATTTTTATGAGAGACGAAGGTGGGGAGGTAATATCTCTTATTGGACCAACTTCTGTTGCTGAGAGCAACGTTTTTGAGCTTACAAGGAGCTCCTTGTAAGCTTCAGGTGATGTGGGTGTTTTTTCCTCTTGGGTTTAAGTCAGACCCCATAGGAACTGGTGAAGATAGAACAATCATTCTTAGGCAGGAAATTGTGGTAGAGTTCAGGACGATATAATATTGTAGCAATGTTAAATCTGAAGAGAAGAGCTGCATTCTTTGAGAGGGATACTCGCTTGCTAGCTAATTGGATAAGGTAAAAACTAAATGGGAACCCCAAAGCAAGACTTGGATACCTTAGAATAAATGGAAACTTTTTTTTGTACACTTCAAACAATTCACATCAGTCTATTCACTTATTAAGTTTCTGATAATTAAAAAAAAAATCAGAAGTGGCAGGATGAGTTACCCCTCCTCTTCCTGCCAACCAAACCAGGTTGACTAGAGCAAAAGCCTGGAGGAAGTGGAATGTACTGATTCTGTTCCTATATTGGCTATACAGAATTACTGTCTAGAGTCCAAAGTGTGCTTGGAGCTACAGAGTTATACATGAAGTCATGCCCCCTTACAGTTGTGAGACCTTAGGAATGACTTGCCCACAGTTACACCAGAAATCTTCCTGAACCAGGATCTGAACACAGATCTTCTACATCTAAGTTCAGTGTCCTGTCTGCTAGGCCATCATTCTCCTCCCATTACAGGTGAACATGATCCAGGCAGAAGACTAATCTGTCTAAAATTATATTGCAAAATATTTTGTATTGCAATTTGCTTTACAATGCAGTATAATGTGTGGTTGTATATGATAATTCTGCTATATACATGTAAAAGGATAGTAAATCTGGCTTTTTAAAACAATGTTTTGTTTCTTAAAGAATATTCAGTTAGCTGTATATTCACTTCCAGTTGAAAAGCAAAATGTGTATTTACTGATCTAATCAAGTCTAGTGCAGTGAAAACCTATTTAGTTACATAACTTTCCATATAAAGCAATAAAAGCTTGCCTTTTTATGTTAAAATGGTAAATTCTTTTGTGGAAACCCTGCTTGTGCTTTCTAAACTTTGTTTTGAGTGGTTATTGACATGCTTATCTTCTTTGACAGTCGTGGTGCCAACTTTGTGACTCAGGTTTTGTTGAGACCAGGTGCATCAGATTTAACAGGAAGTTTCAGGTACATGCCTCTTTTTTTTTTTTTTTAAATAATTATGAAGTTGTATTAAAATTTTCTCAATTGCTAGCCAAGAATATGTATTGGGAACTATGACATCTATTAGAGTAAAGAAAGATGGATTGGAGTCATAAAACTTTCTAGTGACTATTTTTAAACAGTATTAATGTGGGTAGGCTGTAAGTACAATGCCTGTACATGTTATCTTTGTATCTGAAATCCAAAGTTTTGCCACAGGTTTCAATTTCATTTCAATTTACAGGTTATACAGAAAGGAGGTCTTGCAGAAACTAATGGAAAAATGTGTTTCTAAAGGATACGTCTTCCAGATGGAAATGATTGTTCGAGCTAGACAGTTAGGATACACTATTGGAGAGGTACAGTGAAAGCATAGAAAATCACATTTTAATTGTATACTGTAAATGTGGGTAAGGGCTATTAGAAGCAAAGAAACTACCGAACAAGAACTCATAGGAAGTGTCATTGCAGCTATAGGCTTGGATTCCCAATTAAGCCTAAGGGGCTTATGCACACAACTCTACTTCTCCAACATAATTAAATCTCACACTTGCACTCATAGCTGATATTTTTTGCAACCTTTGACTCACTCTTCAGACCTTCACCTCCTGCCTCCATTTGTCTCTCTGTGCAGGATCTTGCATAATTCTTCTAAAAGAAAATTGACAAAATATATAACCTTCTCTGTCCCCTTGGTTTGCTTTTCCTTCACCTTCTGTAACTCTCTCTCTCCTCCTTCTCTCCTGACAGATGCAGAAGTTTCTCATCTGCTCTCTTTCGTTCTCCTCTCCACTTGTTCCAGGGTCCCCAACCCATCCCTTGCACCAACTCCTAGCTTCCATTGTCCACTTGCTAAATTTTCAAACCTCTTTGTAGTTTCTCACGATTGGGAGACATCTGCAAAGTTACCTCATTATCCTCCTTTAAAATATCCTTAAAACTCTCCTTTGCCAGGATGCCTAAAAAATACTTGACAGGAGTTAGGCTACTGATATAACTGCTGATTATGCTGACCAACAATGTCTTCTTGTTTGCTTGTACTTCCCCCTTCTGTCTGTCTGCCACCTGTCTTGTACTTAAATTGGGGCAGTGACAGTCTTGTGTTTGGAGGTTGTATAGTGCCTAGCACAGTTGGTCCATGGTTGAGGCTCCTAGGTGCTACGGTAATGCAAAAATTAGTGATGATAAATCCTCAATCTCTAGGCACTCATGACACATTTTAAAATGTATAAATGTAGTTTAAATCATATATATTAGAACCATACAAATATTTGTTGTTTCTGACAGATTCTTCCTGGAAATGCTTATCTAGATACAGATCTTTAAGGCCCTGATTTTCAGAAAAATTGGGCACATAGATGTGCATGCAGATTAGGTAATTGCAGATGCTAGGGTCTAAATTAGGCACATGTATGTGTATGCTCACACCATTGCAGAATCTGCACATGAAGATTAGGATTTCAGTTCTGTGCATACTTTAAAATTCAATAGTAGTCAAAGTTTAATATGAAACTTGGCCATGAAAAGAAAAAGATAGTTGATATCTACCAACTCAAAAGAGAACAGTTGTGTGGTGTGAAGCAGAGTTGGCATATGCCGTACCTGGATGGTCTCCTATGCTTCTCTGTTTTATTTTGCTGGTCTTTTGTACCAGGTGTGAAATTCATTTCAATGCACAGGATGTACATTCTGGTGGTATATGGGTTACGGCTTTTGCACTATGTAAATCATTACCATTTAAAAATATGATATGCTCTTGAACAAGAAGGTGTAGTCCAGCAACAGTTTAGGAGGTAAATTCTAATTCTGTAGAGGAAATTGTGCCCTGAGATACTGTGATGTTGGATGGCTTGTGAATACAAAATGTTCTCTTTTCACTGTTCATGGAATGCCATGCCACTTTAAGCATCTTGCACTGACTTCCTCTCCAGCATGGAGTTACTGATTTTTTTTTTTCCCCTAGCCCAGCTAAATATAACTGTTGAGGTGCTTATCAATGTTGTCAAAGGGATCCTAGTGAGAAAGCTGGGGGAGTTTGTTGGATGTCTTAGTTTATGTTCTTCTTTGGCTAGCTGTTCTTGTTGTGAGAAGTAGAACTGTATCTGCCAGATGATTGCCTTGGCCTCTCTTTTGGCATAGGCAGCTGTGCCTGGAGATGAGACATACTCAGTTCTGGCACAATAACAAGGGTGTGGTGTGTATTTGTATTACACATGCCAGCTGATTTCTGATTGAAACTGCCAGTTGAGTGCAGATCCAGTTTTTTTATTTTATATGCTTCTGCAGAGTTAATGTTGTTGAATTTGGGCCTTGGAGTATTCTTATTTAACACATGCTTTTGTATTAGAATATTAAGAGTTCTTATAGAATTCTAGGACAGGAAGGAACCTCGGTAGGTCATCTAGTCCAGTCGCCTGAACTGAGGCAGGACTAAGTATTATCTAGACCATCTCTGACTGGTGTTTGTTTAACCTGTTCTTAAAAATCTCCAATGATGGAGATTCCACAACCTCCCTAGATAATTTGTTTCAGTGCTTAACTACCCTGACAGTTAGGAAGTTTTTTCCTAATGTCTAACCTAAGTCGTCCTTGTTGCAATTTAAGCCCATTGCTTCTTGTCCTGTCCTCAGTGGATAAGGAGAACGATTTATCACCATAATCTTTACAAGACTTTTACGTATCTTGAAGACTATGTCCCCTCTCAGTCTTCTCTTTTACAGACTAAACAACCCCTATTTTTTTCAATCTTTCCTCATAGGTCATGTTTTCTAAACCTTTAATCATTTTTGTTGCTTTCCTCTGGACTTTCTTCTATTTTATCCACATCTTTCCTCAAGTGTGGTTCCCAGAACTGGACATAGGACTCCAGCTGAAGACTTAACAGTACTTAGTAGAGTGGAAGAATTACTTTCTTGTGTCTTGTTTACAACATGCCTGCTAGTACATCCTAGAATGATGTTTGCTTTTTTTGAAACAGTATTTATTACATTTTGACTCCCATTTAGTTTGTGATCTGCTATACCCCCCAGATTCTTTTTTGCCATACTTCTTCCTAGGCAGTCATTTCCCATTGAGTATTCCTTCCTTAGTGTAGTACTTTGCATATATGCTTACTGAATTTCATCCTGTTTATTTCAGACCATTTCTCCAATTTGTCAAGATTATTTTGAATAGTAAACGTTCTCCAAAGCACTTGTAGCCCCTTCCAGCTTGGTATCGTCCACAAACTTTTAAGTGTACCCTCTATACCGTTATCCAAATTATTTATAAAGGTATTGAATAGAACCATGTCCAGGACAGATCCCTACGAGACCTTACTCAATATGCACTTCCACCTTGACTGTGAATCATTAATAACACTCTCACTGTTTTCCAACCAGTTGTGCACCCTCTTTGATAGCTTCCTCTACGCTATATTTCCATAGTGTGCTTATGAGAATGTCATGTGAAACAGTATCAAAAGCCTTACTAAAGTAACGATGTATCCTATATGCTGCTTCTCCCCATCCACAAGGGTTGTTACTTTGTCAAAGAGGGATGTTGGGTTGGTTTGATATGATTTGTTCTTGTTATCTTCTAGGTATTTACAGACTGATTATTTGTTCCATTATCTTTATGAATACCACAGTTAAGATGGCTTGTCTATAATTCCCTGGGTTAGGTACTATATTTGCCCTTTTCCAGTCCTCTGGGATCTTGCTTAATATATGGAGCTATACCTATCTCATAGAACTGGAAGGGACCTTGAAAGGTCATCGAGTCCAGTCCCCTGCCTTCACTAGCGGGACCAAGTACTGTCCCTGACAGTTGTTTTTTTGTTTTTTTCCCCTGGATCCCTAAATGGCCCCCTCAAGGATTGAGCTCATAACACTGGGTTTAGCAGGCCAATGCTCAAACCACTGAGCTATCCCTCCCCCAATCTCTTGCATCCTCCACAAGTTCTCAAAGAAAATTGCTAATGGCTCAGACTCTCTTTTCAGCTAGTTCCTTAAGTATTGTAGGGTGTATTCCATTAGACCCGGCTGACTTGAAGACGTCTAACTTGTCTAAATAATTCTTAACTTGTCCTTTCTCTACTTTAGCTTCAGATCCTATCCCAGTTACCCAGATGTTCACTATGTTAGTCATCCCATTGCTGCTATCCTTTTTGGAGAAAATTGAAACAAAAAAGCATTTAGCACTTCTGCCGTTGCTTCATTTTTTCTATTGTTGTCGTTCCCTCCTCATTGAATAATGGGCCTACTTAGTCCTTGGTCTTCCTCTTGTTCTAGTGTATTTGTATCATTCTGGCAAAATAATGGACAGACAGAAGTACCTAGGTGAAGCAATATGTGTATAACCTTCATGAACAGCAAGTGAATTTGGACAATAAGTTTGTATAACTGAAGGAACTAAAAATTCTGTATTTTAAGCAACTTTTTTTCTAACAACATAAACAGCTTGTTGAAGATCCATAGACCCAAGTCGATGTTGCGTACCAAATGTGCATTGAATACAAGTACTGTGTCTGTTATGTAAGTGAAGTTGAGCAGAAGGCCACTTCATGATCCCCCTCTTGCCAATGGTGAGGAATTGATGTTGGAGCATCAAGCAAGTACTTGTTTAACTCTGCGACTTCTGGTTATGGCAGTCTCTGCTTAAACCACCCCAATGGACTTTTGCCTCACTGACCCAGTAGAAATTTAGAGAAGTAGGTTGGTTGGGACTTCACAGCATGTTGTGAGCCCTTGGGTGTCCATTTCATTGATCCTATCTTTGAGAACAGTTTGTTCAGAAAACTCAGTGGCTAATGATAGAGTAATATCTTTAGACCTGTCTCTAGGGGTGTGATCAACCGTACACTCTAGTATCTCAACCTTGAGGCACAGTTAAGACTGATGGGTAGAACAGTGATGATAAAGAAAGCAGCATGATCCCAGATATTTGCCCCATTTCCCTTACAAGCATGTTCTCACAGCTAAAGGGGAAAAAATGGAAGATAAAATAAGCTGTACAGTGAGACCAGACACAACTATACCTAGCACAGCATTCAGGGACATCAGAAGATGGCATTCAGCCACAAATCAGTTGCTAGGAGAGGCTCTAACAACAAAAGTTAGGAACCACCAATGCAGATTCTATCCATCTTTGGAGACTACAAGTGTTGTTGCTAAGTCTCTGCCGACCTGAGGAACCCGTCTTCTATTCTGGTCTCCATGTGGAAAAGCACAGTAGCTTTGCTAACACAACCAGCACACTACATATTTAAATCTGTAATAGTTGCACTTTTTTAATGTTGATATGCTGTGTTCTGAACATACTAATTGTGCTAAATGTAATATAAAATGCATAATAGATTTAAAACTGTGTTTTTCTTTATATTAATGAAGTTAAATTCCTAAAATAATTAGAATAAATTGTTCTTTTTTTTTGTTTTTTGATGTGTGTTTTTGTTTTTTTAACAGGTTCCAATATCATTTGTGGACCGTGTCTATGGAGAATCTAAACTGGGAGGCAATGAAATAGTGTCTTTCTTAAAAGGACTGTTAACTTTGTTTGCAACTACATGATAAGAGCTTACCCTAAGTTAATTCTTATTTAAAATGCAACATTCTCATGAGTTAAATGTAATTTTTAAAATACATACAGTTGTACAAGCTTGCTGCTTTGCCTAGTTACCAGGAGACCCATCACCTATTTGTGATTAAGTGAACCAACAATAATAAAGCAAATAAACTGTATCACAGAATATTATTTTCAAATTAAATGAATAGTGTATTTATGAACAATGTATAATAATGAAAACCCACGCAGTACTTTTTTTTGTACAAATAATGAAGTGTTAATAAATTAGACCACACTTCAGTTCTGGGCTATAGATTTTTGTTGAAAAGTGTCATGAGACCTTTCTCTTATGTCCGTGAAAATTATAAAGTGTGCAAATTAGCAAGATCCTACTGTATACAGAAAGATGTGGTTTTTCTCAATTATATTCTAACAAAATATTTTTGTCTTTATTCCAGACTAATACTGAAAATTTCAGTCAGACATACTGTGTTAAGAATAATACACAAATAAATCCAAATAATCTTTTGCATAAAGCTTGTTTGCATGCTTACATTAGACGTTAATAATCTTATTCATGTTGAAATTAAAGATGGCTTTTTATAAAAAGGAAAGTAATGACAGAAAAAACAGGATTTATCTTATCTTTGCCTTGTGGTTTGTAGATAATTGGGGTTTTGTATATACTTGTACCAATAGCTGTCCCTCTTTTTCCCAACAAAAATCTACATAGAATGTCAGAAAGACCACTTCTACAAAATTTATAGTGGAGCTGGAGAAAAGTAAGACTGTGTGTAAAATGACACAGTGTTGGGTTGCTTAGGAATTTCCTAATACAAATGCTTACAGGGACGTGTTTTTTGTAAACCTGCTATTAGACAGGAGTAATAGAAACAGAAATACAAAGATATACAAATGTGGACTTCTCTAGTTTTTTGTGACGGATTATAGATAACTATCTTATACTCTTTAAACTGTTATTTTTTAAAAAAGAGAGACCCATTCCACCCAAACCCCTGGTGACATAGGCCACAATTCACTTTTCTCTGAAATCTATGGAGACCCCTCGTGTTGACTTCATGTGGGAAGGCTCTAACCAATAGTTCTCAGTGCAGAAGTTGTATTTGTTCTAGAAACTGTCGAATTAAGTAGAGACAGCATAGTTCTATATTTTTTCGATGTTTCACTGATGACTTATAATCCTATTTTCTGGCAATCAAACATCCATGGGGAGGAGGAAAGCAGAGGATGCTGTTGTTCTAAGAATGTTAAATATAATTAAGACAAGTATGTCTCAGCCTCTGAAAAGAATTGGCTGTAAAGTACAAATACCAAATTACATGTAAAATAGAGTACTATCTAGTTGTGAATTGTAATAGAGTGTATAACTAGTACTGATTTTAAAAAATACATTCATTAGAAAAATTAGGGCGGCAGGGAGACAAAGCAGCCAAAGAATGAAATAACACTTCATTAAATATAATATTTTTTATTTAATTGTTTGCATTCTTTTATCTTGGCAGATATAAACAGCTGATCTATGGTTCTAGTTAACAAAATGAAACACCAGAAGGAATGTTAGATTAGTTCACACTTGGGATATTTACAATATAAACAATTTCTAAGCAGCATTTTATCACTGGGACATCTACCATCTATTGGTGTCATAGCCTTCTTAAAGTTGTATGTATTCCAATATTTTACTTAGTTTAAAAGTTTTGTAAGTGTTCAGAGGAAATAATATTAATCAGTTGTTTTTTTTTAATAAAACATTTGTGGTCACCACTTTTTTAATTTAATTGCAGTTGGGTTTGACTTAGCCAACCAGCTTGTAATATCTTGTCTGTACATTACATTTCTAACAAATTATGTCCATATTTATATACTTTCATTTGGTGCACTCTAAGGGCCTGATCCTGCAATGTACACAAAGGTGGGCAAGCCCAATGAAATCTGAAATTAATAGTGTCCACCTATGGACATCTTACTTGCAGGATCGGGGCCTAAAATTTAAAATGTTTGTCACGACTTTTATAATAAATTATAAGTCTTTTTACCTTACACTCCAAAAATATTACAGTTGTTTCCACGTCACCGTAAAGCTTTAAAATGAGTTAAAACATATAATAGGAGTGCAGTGAGATCACGATTGTCAGTTATTTGTGATCCAACTGCAAGACAATGTGGCCTAGATTTTCAAATGTGTGTAATTGGATTAAAAAATGTGTGCACCTGACTTGTGCGCACAGTTACTACAGTTTGCTTGTGAAAGGTAGGTGTCTAACTGGTCATGGCTTTGTTCAGTTTAACTGATTATCAATGCAAGTGTGGTGATTGTGTATTCAAATTAGGCACACAGGTGCCTGCACATTTTTGTTTGCAGAGAGATCTGAAAATGTGGAACAAAATCTCTAATACTGCTTCATAAGCAACATTTATCTATATAGAGAACTTTTCTTACTTATTAATTGTAAATTAACTTTTCTTAGTCTTTACGAAGAGTGGTATTGAATAGCATGAACAAAGAAAACCTCAAAGGAAGAACTAAAATGCCCCTGGTATCAGTATATAGGTGGGCAGATAGTGACCTTTTTGAAATGACAATAGAACTTCACCAGTGTGAAATTCACCCCTTGGTGAAGGGCTGTTCACCAGGGTCCTGCACCCCTGGAGTCCCATGGTATCCCTCAGTGAGGTTGTGGGGGCCCTCTGCACCATCCCTATGGTAGAAAGGTGGGTTCTCTGCTGAATGTGAACAAGTCCCTGTAAAATGGAGTGTTGGGAGGGGTAGTGGTCCCCATTTAAGTCGGGGGCTGAAATAGTGGCTGCAGCTATGCACTCTGTCCTCAAATTGGGACATGAATTCCTTTCACTCCCACCCACGATGGAGTACCCTGTATGAAGCCTGTTTACTCATTCTTTGTGTATAGAGTGAATGTCACCCACGGTTGACCAGAAGATCCAATGGAGATTAGCGAGATTTGCAAACAGACTTCTTTATATTTCCACACACCCCTTTAGATTGCATCGCTGTATGTTGACAAGACAATGTTAGTTCTTCAAAGTATTATAAATAGTGTATTAGCGTAGTCATTTTCAGTGGTAGAGTTAGACAAAGTAATAAAATCCTTTCAGTGCCCTGCTACTAAATTTTTGAGAAGTGAGGAGAGAACACTACTTTGTGTGAGAGAGCCCCCTTCTGCTACCTCTTAGAGGCAACATGCAAAGGAACGGAAAAAAAAAATCATGTCTTATAACAAAGACCTGAACACTGTTAAAAATAAATATTTTGCACTACTTTTACATTAGCAATATTGATTTTTGTCTAGTATAAAAGTCACTTTGATAACTCAACAACTTGTCAGCTGACAGAATCAAGAGAGTGAAAGTGGAGCAATTGAGGGGAAAAAGTCACTGTTCAAAACATTGGGGTAGTGGTTGTGTGTGTTAACACATTTATATAAAACTTCTGTGAATAACAGTTTGGAAAGAGAAAATTTGTGTTAATGTTTTGATACCACTGCTCTTCTAAAAGTGTGACAGCTCAGAGTTGTTGTAGCTATCCAGTATGTTCTCCAGGAAAAAAACAATGACCATTGTTGATATTTCTAAGATTTTAAAAAAAGCGGGGGGCGTGGGGAAGATTAGACAGCAGAAGCTCATTTTGTTTAAAAAATAAAAAATCAAGTCCCTTTTAACCTGGTCTTAAAAGCTTGCACTTCTGAAGAAACAGCTCATGTTTGTTCTTAAAGTCTCTCTCTGGAAGTGCGTACACATGGTAGGGTTGCTAGGTGGCCAGTGTTTGACTGGAACACCTGCTTGAAAAGGGACCATGGCGGTGGAGCTGACCAGGCTGTTAAAAGTCCAATCAGCAGCGCAGCGGGGGCTCAGGGCTAAAGCAGGCTCCCTGCCTGCCCTAGCTCCGCTCGGCTCCCAGAAGCGGCTGCCAGCTCCCTGCAGCCCGTAGATGCGTGGGCAGCCAGGGAGACTCCATGCGCTGCCCTGCTGACCCTGAGGGATGGCTCTGCAACTCCCATTGGCTGGGAACCATGACCTATGAGAACTGCGGGGGCAGTGTCTCCCTGGCTGCCCATGCATCTAGGGATTCTCAAACTTTTGTATTGATGACCCCTTTCACACCGCAAGCCTCTGAGTGTGACTCCCCTCTTATAAATTTAAAAACATTTTAAAATATTTAACACTATTATAAATGCTAGAGGTGAAGCAGGGTTTGGGGGTGGAGGCTGACAGCTCATGCCCCCCCCCGTAATAACCTCATGACTCTCTGAGGGGTCATGACCCCCAGTTTGAGAACCCCTGATCTAGGGGCTACAGGGAGCTAGTGGCCACTTCCCAGCAGCCGTGATAAGCACCCCGAACCCTCTCCTTCATGCCAACCCCCTGCCCCAGCCCGGAGTCCTCACCCGCACCCAAACTCCCTCATGGAGCCTACACCACCCCAGCCCCCTGCTGAGGTCTGGAGCCTTCTCCTGCACCCCAGACCCACTCCAGAGTCCACACCCCCTCCTGCACCCCAAATGCCCCAGCCCAGAGCCCCCCTGCACTCCAAACCCCTCATCCCTGGCCACATCCCAGAGCCTGCACCCCCAGCCGGAGTCCTCACCCCCTCCCATACACACACACCTCTGCCCTAGCCCAGAGCCCTCTCAGGCACCCTGAATCTCTCATTTCTGGCCCTACCCAGAGCCTGCACCCCCAGCCCGGAGCCCATACCTTCCCCACATCCCAACTTCCTGCCCCAGCCTGGAGCCCTCTCCCACACCCCAAACCTCTCATCCTCGGTCCCACCCCAGAACCTGCACCCCCTGCCAGAGACCTCAGCCCCCTCCCACACCTCAACCCTCTCCCCCAGCCTGGTGAAAGTGAGTGAGGGTGGCGGAGAACGAGCAATGGAGGAACGGGGGATGGAGCAAGTGAGGGCAGGGCCTCAGAGAAGGGGTGGGGCCTCGGAAGCGGTGGTGTAGGGGTGTTTGGTTTTCTGCCATTAGAAAGTTGATGACCCTAACAGAATTGTCTACTGTGAATGCATGCCCAAATCCATGTCCTAGAACTGCCCTAAGCGTCGTCGGGAGAACAATTGCTCACCTTCTCTCTTCCTCTTGGACCATGGAGCATTTTTTCTCCAATCCGGCTTCTCCAGCTTAGTGACTAGAATAGCCTCCCCAATTTTAGTATACCCCCTGTTCTTGGGACTGGAAGACTTTCGCAACAATGGATCCTCTGCTCCTGACCCTCCTTAGCTCCCAAACACTGTATTGTGCAGTATAGGAAGCCCCCAGGAGTGCAACTCTGCAGCCAACCCCAAATTCACCATTTTGTGCAGTGAAATGACACTGCTGGGGGATAGGAATAGAAGTGCAACTGATGTGCATGCTAAAGCCAATATGTCAATAATAAATAGTGCAATGTTGTGATCAGCTGGTCAGAACTTTAATGGACATGTTTTTTAAAAGAAAGCTAATATTTGTCATCTTTAGTGCCATTGATAGTCTTTATTAAGGGCCACTAACAATGTTAAAAATGTATGCTGTTTTTGAGGTAGAAGGGCCAAACTTATAAAGATATAATTTCTTCTATAATGGGGAAAATGCCTCCCCCCTGGCCCCCCCAACCTTTACATAAGTCATATACTTGAAGGGTTTGTTTTTTAACTTTTTAAAAATAATTCTCTTTTGGTTATAAACCAGTCATTGAAGATTTCAGACAAAGAGGAGATTTTTTTAAAAAACTGCATACATGTGAGGGGCTTATAATGTGAACTGCTTTACAGTCTTATGAGTGTTCACTCCTGCAAAGACTGATTTTCAGCAGGGTTTATGTTGAAAATCCTGAGGGGGAAGATGGGTAAAATTTAGTAAAACCTACTGCAAGTGTTTATTAATACCTGTTTTATCATCATTTCATACATTTTAGCTTTTCCAGTGTTATTACATTGCCTACATTTATATACCACAATGTCATAAACATTGTTAGAGTAGACGCACTGCCCTGCTCTCAGGAATCCATGTGCCCTGTGAGAACAGCAGGCCATGTTAAGTCCTGGTGTGAAGTCAAGGATGTTACAGTAGGAATGAATTTGGCTCAGCATGCTTAACGGTAAGAAGGAAAGGAAGTGCCTTGTACTTTGTATCAGAGATGCTCCCCTCCCCCAAACAGCTGATTGGCTAGCTCCGGCAGGAGGCAGTCAGTCCTCATGGACTGGGAGCTGACAGATATAATGCAGGGCCTCTAGATCTGGGCAACTGCAGAATGGAGACGTGTTGACTGTGGGTAGGGGAAATAAATGGATTCTCCTTAGGGCTTTCACAGAAGGCTCAATCCTGAAAATCCACTGAACCACTTAAGCATGTGCTTTACTTCAAGCATGTGAGTAGTTCTAATGAAGTTACAGAAATACTTGTGCCTGAAGTTAACGCATGTACTTAAGTATGTTGCTGGATTGGGGCTCAGTGCTCAGCACCTTGCTACATTGAGCCAAGTACGACCCTGGCATTGGGGTATTTAGCTCAAATAAGCAAAGTTACATATTTGTGGTAGAATATTTAGGGGTTTGGGGGCTGTCCACTTGCTGAAATTCAAATTCCCTAAATTTTGGTGCGAAAATTAGACCTGCTCTTTGAGCAGTTCTTCCACTAGGCCTCATTCTTCTTCCCCTGTCCTAAAACAAATCACTTCACTCTATTACACAACTCCATTATTTGTTTTTAATCAATGTAACTAAGCTGGTGCTTCCTCAAATTTCTAATTCCTTATGTACTGGAAAGTTGTTTGTACATGATTTAAAAAAAATAGCTTACCAATTATGTTTACATATATAAATAAAGCATATTTAATTATATAAAATCATGGTACCAAAATTATGGCATAACTATCCAGAACAATTTTTTTCTTGGAATATTTCTCACCTATAATAGCATTTGAAAGGAACGTAGAAGCAGGTGAAAGTTTGGACCTAAAAACATTACTTGTATTCATTTTGTAGATGTGAAAAATCCTGTGGATTATAAGGCCCTGGTTTGTTTTTAATAGGTTGAGCACACAATTACACTCACAAATTGGCTAAGGTCATTTGCACATACAGCTACCTGATTTGCATGCCTGAATGCCTGGGAAATTAGACATACAATTATGTCTCAAAATCAGACCCTAAATCTACATTATTTTTAAGTACTATACAAATCTTACTACTACTGGGTTCTGCAAAAATAAAATGGTCTTTACTCCCTCTGCTGTCCCTGCAAGTCCTTAAGCTGTGCTGACATTGCTGATGCCATTTTAACTTTAAAGTTGTTGGGGGTTTTTAAGTCTTATTAACTTTACTCCTATTCAAAACACAAAAGGTAACAATCTGTTTAACAAAAAATAAAATTTCTTATTTCAATTCTTCAAATTCCTATGAGAATTAGAATTATTTAATGCCTTACTGCAGCAAAAAGTTTCCATAGGAGCTTCCCTTTTAGTGGACAGTGTACACAGCCCTGATTAATTCCCTTTCTATTTTGGTTTCCTTTGCATAAGTCTCAAATGCCAAATGTTGATCTTTGTGCATTATACTCTTGTACCTACAGTATAACCCCATATTAGTAAAAATAGGTGTTTCACAATAGCTTTAATCCAGTGGTTCTTAACCTTTACTGCAGCCTGCACCCCTTTGGTTCTCAAAAATATGTTCTCACACCCCTTATCAAAAATCGTTGAAGTAGGTCGGTTCTTTAAACCTAGATATATCATAATTATAGAATGAAAGAGAGATAATTATTTATTTTAATTTCACAGTTGAAATTTAACGCAGTAATCGTTAAAAAATGTATAATGTTAATAAATACATAGGTTTGATGAAACAAAGGAGTTGTACTTACGTGCCTGTGCTTAATTTGTGTTCGTGATGATTTACCTTCTAAAAAAATCTGGCATGTCTCACACCCGCAGAAAGGACATTTTGCATCCCCAGGGGGTGCGTGCACCCCAGGTTAAGAACCACTGCTTTAATCTGTGTCTAAAACACACAAACTTCAGACCATATCTAGTTGCCAACATACAGACATTGACTCATCCACTGAAGTATCTAGAAAATTCAATGCAAGATTGTACAAATTTTTAAATAACAATACAAAATTAGTCATGCCTGATCAATAATAGAGTGAAATACTGGTCTGATTTAACTCAATGGTAAAACTCCACCTCCATTTTGTGAATAGCACCTAGTTCCCCTTCTGACTCCAGCTTGAAAAATTGAAGCATGTTGTTCTGGTTAATTTCAATGTTTCCAAAAATCTTTTGTGCTTTTTTTTTCCTGATCAAAGCAATTTGCAAGAAATGATCCCGATGATAGATGAAAGAGAAAATCCATTTATGAAAAAAATGATCAACTATGAAATCACTGAAGTTAGGATTTAAATTATACTTTTTAAATTCAAGTTTCCCACTAAGTAAATTCAGTGTTTATGAAAGGTGCTGGATTGACAACAGGGGAAATTTCAGCAGCATACACAGAAGTGATTTATCTCAGTTAATGGCTGTACAAGCTTCCTTACTAGTATGCCTTATCTCTAGGAGGACACTTAGATTTCTATGTCCATTTAATCCATGGTCCCTGTTTTGAGACTACTAGTTGTGATGTCCACTAGGAAGTGGATGAAGACTGAGGCCACCAAACTGCGCTTAGGGGATTTTACTTCTATTTTAAGATTAAGTGATCTAGAAATGACTCATTATTCCATTACCTGTCCCATGATTCATCCAGTCAAAAGGTAAAATTATCAAAAGCACCTAAGTGATTTATGTCCCATTTTCAAAAGCGATATAGGCACTTAAGAGCCCGAGTCTTCCTGAAAGTCAAGTTTACGCAAAGTTCTATAGTGTCAAGCTTGTTTGACCTGGCACATGACGTAATAGTTCCTCATCTAGGAATAATTATTTTACATTGGTTTAAAGGCCATAAAAATACTGAAGTTTGCCATTTTGGACTTTCAGGTATATCTTTTATGAGGGCTGAGTCCTGACTTCTCTTTTTGTTGGTCTACATGAGGCTACACCTTAAAACCACTCAGAGATGAAAACCGGTGCAGAATGCAGAGCTCACTTACTGACTGGAGCAACATATTGGTAGTATATGACATTTGTGGTCACTGGTCTGCACTGAACGCTCCTTGGTCTGTGGGTTGAGTTTAAGGTGTTGGTTATGACCTACAAAACCCCTGAATGGCCTGGGACCAACCTACCTAAGGAATTACCTTTCCTCCTAGGCCAGGGGTGGGCAAACTTTTTGGCCTGAGGGCCACATCGGGGTTCCGAAACTGTATGGAGGGCTGTTAGGGAAGGCTATGCCTCCCCAAACAGCCTGGCCCCTGACGCCTACCACATCCCACCCCCTGACTGTCCCCCTCAGAACCTCGGACTCATCCAACCCTCCCTGCTCCTTGTCCCCTGACTTCCCCCTCCTGGGACCCCCCGCCCCCCTCAGGAACCCTACCCCCTATCTAACTGCCTCCCGCTCCCTGTTCTCTGACTGCCCCAACCCCTATCCACACCCCCACCACCTGACAGGCCACCTGGGACTCCCACGCCTATTCAACTGCCCCCTGCTCCCTGTCCCCTGACTGCCCCCCGGGATGCTCTGCCCCTTATCCAACCCCCCTGCTCTCCATGACCTTACCATACCACTCAGATGACCAGGACTGGCAGCCACACCGCCCGGCCAGAGCCAGCCACACCACCGCACTGCCCAGCAGGAGCTCGCAGCCCCGCCACCCAGAGCGCTGGCGGCATAGTGAACTGAGGCTGCGGAGGAGGGGGGGACAGCAGGGGAGGGGCCAGGGGCGAGCCTCCCCAGCCAGGAGCTCAAGGGCCAGGCAGGATGGTCCCGCGGGCCAGATGTGGCCCGCGGGCCGTAGTTTGCCCATCTCTGTCCTAGACCATACTGCCACAACTGTGGTCAGCAGAGGCACTTGAGCTGGATCCACCTCATTATAAAAGGGGGGGGCGGGGCTGTTGGCAGCACATTCTCTTTGTGGGTGCTAAGACTCTGGAATTTGCTTCCCTTGGTCTAAAATAGCCCAAATTTGATGACTTGCTGGGCACACTGCAAAAGCCAACCACTTGTTTAGCTTCTTGGAGATGTCTGAATATGTTTCCTAGATGATGAAGGACGATCGGTTGCTGGCTGGCTGAGTTCCTGTGGAACTGATGATTAACGCTGCAGAGATTAATGTAATTGTATGTATTGGGTAATTAATTATTTTGGGGTGCCTAGAGCCTTAGATATGCATCCTTATTATTTGAAATCTAAATAAATAAACATAAAAATATGGCACAGATGTTAAACCAGTGCAACTTTGTATGAGGACACTCATATTGGTTTAACTTGCCGCAGCTCAATGTTTGACTAAATCAGTACAACAACATACCTTCAGTTGAACCTACGTATCTTTTGTGTGTAGGCAAGCCATGACTAAACATCCCTTTCCCTCTCAGTTGCTCAACTTTCAGTCTCTCATTTCTTGTGATGCCATAATTTCACTAATTCTCCGTTTGCCACAGGCTTTCATAGTAGAAAAAAATCTGATTTTGGTTGTAAAAAATAGACAGGAATTTTTTTTTTAAATAAATGTTCCCGCAGTTTTGTACACATCACAAAGAAGCAAAAATAGGCACATTTCCCCCCCACTTTGCAGGTCACTTTTCATCATAGAATATCATAGCATATTTAACACCAGTATTCACCCTGGCACCAAGGCATGCAACCTTAGTGTCCTCATTGACTCCTTTCCTTGTGCTCTCCTGTCTTGCAACTGTTTGACCCAGTGTTATACTATTGAAGCCAATAGTCAAAATTCTCATTGAATTAAATAGGAGCAAGATCAGCCCCTTGATGTTGTTGTTGCTTCCTATACAATATTGCTAAGATCCATCCTTTTGTCTCTATTCCTACTGCCAAAACTTTAGCCCAAGAACTGGTCCTCACTCCCATTCATCCCTGCATTATTCTATGCAAAATGCAGCTGCCAAATTTATCTTCTTCTCCTGTTGTTTAGACTCTGTTCCCTGCCTTCACAAATCTCTGCATGGGTTTTCCATCTGGTGCATGGACTGTGAGCTTCCTCTTGGTTTGCTGCTCTGTTCTGCCCATATCTAACAATTTCCTCTCACACCTAATCCCCTTTCCTAAACTCTTCCCAAGTTTTTCACTATACTGATCCCTTTGGCCCCAATTCTGGTTTGTGAGTCAGCAGCACAAAGAGACTGGAAGCAGTCTCCAACCAGGAATTCCACAGCATAGGTGTTGAGGGCAGGAAGGATATTCTCAGAGCACTCTATGCTCCAGAGCAGGGGCTGCTCTAGAAAATAGGCTGCCCCAGGCAGCGCGGTGTGCTGCGCCGCCCTTCCTCTTCCCGCGGCTCCGGTTGAGCTCCCGCGGCAGGTCCACCGGAGCCCCGGGACGAGCGGACCTGCCGCAGGCATGACTGCGGGAGCTCCACCGGAGCCGCGGGAACAGCGGACCTCCCGCGGGCACGGCTGCGGACGGTTCGCGGGTCCGGCGGCTCCGCTTGAGCTGCCGCAGTCATGCCTGCGGCAGGTCCGGTCGTCCGCGGCTCCGGTGGACCTCCCGCAGGCATGACTGCGGCAGGTCCACTGGCCAAGCCTGCCGCCCCCTAGATTTGGCCGCCCCAGGCAACAGCTTGGTTAGCTGGTGCCTAGAGCCGCCCCTGCTCCAGAGGCTGGCAGAGAGGCCTGTAGATGCCTGTGGGAAGCCACCAAAATTTAGAGCAGGCTCAGAGGCTGCTCTGATGCTGCTAGCCGAGCACAGAACCCGAGTGATGCAAAGGTGGCATTAATCTCCCATCACTCCCTCTCCTGGGTTATAACTCCTAAGAAAACAGCTCAGAATTGAGACGACTGTTTCCTTCACACACTCACATTTTCATGTCACCTTCTATGTGCATGTTTGTCAAATCTTACTTCTCCTTCAAATTGCTCATCTCTTGTTCGATAATGCCTAGCTCCTCTAATGACTACATATCTCTCTGTGTGTGCTTTTCTACAACAAATGTTAATGTCTTCAGACTGCAAACTGACCAAGGAATTTCTTTTTCTTTTTTATTATCTATTTTATTTGCTGTAAAAACTGTATCCATTGACTGCTACATAAATAATACTGATTTCTAAGAGACTTTCTGAGTATTAGAATGTACAGTACTATCCTCCTTTTGTGCAATCACAGTGTCAATCTTTTTACAGTTTGTTTTTCCAAGTGGTAGAAATACCACTCAAAATCCCTGGAAAAAGAAATGTTAGTATTTGGACTTGACCATTGACTTAAACTGACAAATATAAAAACAGAAGTTTCTGTGCTACACATCATAAACTCATTCCATAGCTCCTCAGTATAGTGGTAAATAGCTAAGCAGTCACTATACTGATATATTCCTCCTTGCCTTCCACAGCTTCTAAGTACATACAAATACCCTTTAGGACTGTCTTGCCATCACAAATCTAAATTAATGCTTGGTGGCTTCTATTTCACTTATCTGTAACTACTATTCATTTTCTTCTGTTAAGTCTACACAATGTAAAACATCCCAGCTATTTATGAGTTTCAGCCCAAAACAATTAGCTGCAATAGCAGGGAAGATACTCTTTTATTCCATAAGTGTGCTTCCCTCCTTGACGCTCACCTATCAGTGTTCTTCCCTCTCTGGATCATCTTAGTTTGTCCTGTTTTTAATTTCAGCAAAACGGTTGTGACTAGCAATACTCTATTACATGTGTTGCAAATGGCAATCCACTACTCAGATCATTATTGACTGTAAAAAGAAAAACCAAAATTCTGACCAGATAGAGCCAAGTTTGGGAAATGATAGCATCTGTTATACTGCAATATTAATAAGCAATAGCTATAAAGAGATTGAGTGGGGAAAAATCAAATCTAGCAAATTGAAAGGTCATAAGGCTTGTTTGGGGGTGTTTTTGTTTTCATGTACAGCCATCAAATTGATTTAATTGGATGTAGAGTACATATTAGTATATTTCACTCTGCGGTACAGTCAGTTTAGCAGGTTTCAGAGTGGTAGCTGTGTTAGTCTGTATCAGCAAAAACAAGAGGAGTCCTTGTGGCACCTTTGAGACTAACAAATTTATTTGGGCATAAGCTTTTGTGGGCTAGAACCCACTTCATCAGATTTCATAGAGTGGAAAATACAGGAGCAGGTATAAATACATGAGAGGATGGGAGTTGCCTTACCAAGTGTGAGGTCAATCTAAGGAGACAATTCACTTAACAGTAGGTTACCAAGGGAGGAAAGATAACTTTTGAAGTGTTAATGGGAGTGGTTAATTTCAGACAGTTGACAAGAAGGTGTGAGTAACAGTAGGGGGAAATTAGTATTGGGGAAAATAGGTTTAGGTTTTGTAATGGCCCAACCACTCACAGTCTTTATTCAGGCCTAATCTGATGGTGTCCAGTTTGCAAATTAATTCCAGTTCTGCAGTTTCACGTTGGAATCTGTTTTGAAGTTTTTTTGTTGAAGAATTGCCACTTTTAGGTCTGTTATTGAGTGACCAGAGAAACTGAAGTGTTCTCCTACTGGTTTTTGAATGTTATGATTCCTGATGTCAGATTTGTATCCATTTATTCTTTTGTGTAGAGACTGTCCTGTTCGGCCAATGTACATGGCAGAGGGGCATTGCTGGCACATGATGGCATATATCACATTGGTAGATGTGCAGGTGAACGAGCCCCTGATGGTGTGGCTAATGTGATTACGTCCTATGATGATGTCCCTTGAATAGATATGTGAACAGAGTTGGCACCGGGGTTTGTTGCAGGGTTTGGTTCCTGGGTTGGTGTTTTTGTTGCGTGGTGTGTAGTTGCTGGTGAGTATTTGCTTCAAGTTGGGGGGCTGTCTGTAAGCGAGGACTGGCCTGTCTACCAAGGTCTGTGAGAGTGAGGGATCATCCTTCAGGATAGGTTGTTGATCCTTGATGATGCGCTGGAGAGGCTTTAGTTGGGGGCTGTAGGTGATGGCTAGTGACATTCTGTTACTTTCTTTGTTGGGCCTGTCTTGTAGTAGTTGACTTCTGTGTACCCTTCTAGCTCTATCAATCTGTTTCTTCACTTCAGCAGGTGGGTATTGTAGTTTTAAGAATGCTTGGTCACTCAATAACAGACTTAAAAGTGGCAGTTCTTCAACAAAAAAACTTCAAAACAGACTCCAACTTGAAACTGAAGAACTAGAATTAATTTGCAAACTGGACACCATCAGTTTAGGCCTGAATAAAGACTGGGAGTGGTTGGGTCATTACAAAACCTAAACCTATTTTCCCCAATACTGATTTCCCCCTACTGTTACTCACCGACCTTCTTGTCAACTGTCTGAAATGGACCACTCTCATTACCACTTCAAAAATTATCTTTCCTCTCTTGGTATCCTCCTGTTAAGTGAATTGTCTCCTTAGACTGATCTCACACTTGGTAAGGCAACTCCCATCCTTTCATGTATTTATACCTGCTCCTGTAGTTTCCACTTCATGCATCTGATGAAGTGGGTTCTAGCCCACGAAAGCTTATGCCCAAATAAATTTGTTAGTCTCTAAGGTGCCACAAGGACTCCTTGTTGTTTTAGACAATTTAGCAGTATCTCAGGAAAGAGTGTCCTTCTCCATGGGCTCTGTAGGGATACAAACATTGTAGAATGTTTCTTTTAACTGGTTAGCTTCAGAATATGGTACCCATTCATCTATGCTTCACAAATACTTTCCAGCATTTTTTTTCCTATATTGCACCCTAAAATGAAAATTATCTACCCTTGTAAAGCAAATGAAAGTTATATAAGAATTTCAAATAGCTTTTTGCTTTGTGTAAAGTTGCACAATTATTGTCAGGTTTTCTAGAAGACACATAATTAAAGAACAATTAGATATCACCTTTCTAGAAGTTCCTCTTATGGTAAATAGCACTGGCTAATTTGTTTTTTGTTTGTAGGGTTCAGTAAGTTTTGTGTATTTCAGTGACATTGTAAATGAAGGATTGTTTTCATGGCTTACTGTTTCTTATGACCACTAAAGTGAATTTACTGTGAAAATGCATATAGTTGTTTGGAATGGTTTGCACAAAAAATGACAATCAAAGAATAAATTCTAAAATCTGAGGAACAAGTAAAAGTCTTAAACAAGAGAAAAAATAGAAAATTCTACAAAATATCACAAAATTCTACCCCCCAAAAAGGGTGTGTGTATTTCAGATTAGAGGCATTTGAAAATCTGGGATTTACCTTTTGTGAAGTGTAAGTAATTTATTACAAGTTTTCCTTGCTCTTAAACTTCAGGCCATGGTTTGGAAAACTTGTTAGTCTTTTGTTTGTACAGTACTAGTGACCTAACAGTTATACACATCATCCTGAATCAACACGTTTTGGAACAGAGAACTGAATGAATTGAGCTACATTGTATCTATAAAATATCCCAGTATTTTGATGTAATAAAAGTTCCCAGCCCATCTCATTTAAAGATACTTTGTGCACTGTTATTGAATTAGACCTCAGTCCTGCAAAGGGACCTTGCATATGCTTTGCTTAAGTTTATGCACCATGAGTAGCCCCAATTGGGGCCTTAGTTTGTGAGATGACACTTGTTTTAATACAAGAAACTATGGTTTTGAAATATAACCTATACATTGTTAAAATAAAACTTATTTACTTTGTTTTGTGTAAAAGCTGCTAAGTAATAAACAAAATATAATATTAATCTAGTTTCAGAGAAGCCTTTCGTTTCTGTATGTTAGATCAAAACCTGTCAAATCTCAATGAGTTTTAGAAAGTGGTGGCAAAAAAAGAGAGCAATGTTTAAAGTGTCTCTCTCTCTTTTAGAATGAAAGATATTGCAATATATGTAGTTAATAAGACATTTACAATTTTCTTAATTTAATTTTAAATCTTCCTTCTTCCAGTTGTCCCAGTTTAAACCAGCTTTATGATTTAACCGTAAGTCTTAAACTGCATCAGCCCTGGGCTTTTTCCAAGAGGGGCAATTTTAAGTAGGGAGGTTCATTATCCAAATCTAAAGAGTGACCTACTCCTAGAAGTTCAAACTGTGTAAAAGGAAGTTCTGTCAAGGCAAATGAATAGATTGCAAGAAGGTGTTGTTGCTATTTTCCAAAGCCAGATAAAAAAGAGGTAACTGTTGCAATACAATAAAAGAAATATCAAAACTACCCAATTCTCTCAAAATATTTTAGCTACTCATCTTGCTCTATTCTGTACTCTTTAAAGCCAAAGGGTGTGGTTACTATTGCTCTGTGCACGGTGTGATCACTAGTGCGCTGTCCATGGTGTGAGGTGTGAATGCTACTGCTGTGTGTGGTGACTCTTGCACTGTCCATGGTGTGATTGTACTTCTGTACGTGGTCACCACAGCTCACTTGTGGTAACTACTGCTCGGTGTATGCTGTACATTACTGGCCTATGCATGCTGTACAACCTGGTCTCTATTGTGGCTGCTCAGCGCAATGCTTGCTTCAGATGTGCTTCATAACACTATGATGTGCTAGAGATGCAAACAGGAGGCCCATCTCCCTATATCCAAAAGCCATCTCTGGCCTCCCTTGCTTCTGTCTTTGTGGGGCCAACCCCTGTGCCTGATGCTTCCACTCCTGGACACGGGAGAGCTCCCTGGTGCAAGGTGTGCACACCATCACTAGGGCACGAGGTGGTGTGCTCACTATGATGAGGTCACGTGATGTAGTCACTTCTGTGTCACGTGGGAGTATGCTCACTATACTCGTGCCCCCGCTCCAGACACAGCGGCGAGGTCCCTCTCCTCCCCTCCGGGCAGGATGTAGTCCCGGCTGGGGGGTGGCGGAAGGATAAGCAGGCGGTGCCAAATTCCGCTGAGGCCCCCGTCGCAGGGCGCGGCGCCTCCTAGCGGACCCGGGGTAGATCCCGCCGCCGGTTCCCCCCTCTCGCGAGAGCCCCCCCCATCGGCAGGGTTATGTAACCTGATTCCCCTCCCCCTTCCCTTAAAGGACCCGCACCCCGAAGTGGAATGGGGTCTAGGCGAACAGGGCCCCATTGGGGCTCAGGCCCCCTCCCCCCCGGGGCGCGGCCCCCTCCCCTCCGGCTGGACAATGAGTCCCGTATGCTAATGAGATTCTCGCGTCACTTCCGCTCTTTCTCGGCCGCCATCTTGGCCAGGGCAGGTTCTGGGCAGGAGGGACCCGGCTGTATTGTCTGCAGGGCGCCCAGGGAGCCCCCCCCCGGCCCGGAGCCTGACGCCCCCCCCTCCGGGGACCGAGCGCAGTGGAGCCGCCACCGCCCCCTGCTCCCGGGACCCGGTCACCATAGGCCACCCACACACACTCACCCCCCCGCCATCCAGCCCCCGTTGGCTCCCCCGCGCCGCCGCCGGCTCCGCTCCGCCCGCCCGCCCAGGGACCCGGGCGGCGCCAGGGAGGCAGCTCCGCGCACCCCCACCCCCAGCCAGAGGTGCCGGGGGAGCGCCCGCCCTCCTCTGCTGAGGAGAGCCCCAGGCAGGTAGGTGAGTCCGCGGGTCCGAGCCGGGAGGGGGCAATCCCCACCCCCCGATCCGTGCAGCGGTGCAGCTGCCTTTACCCGTAAGCACCGGGGCAGAGCCCCGTGCAGCCCTCTCCTCGGCCGCTGGGCAGGAGCCCCGTGCCGGCCCCGCACAGTGCAGTGTCCAGCGCGATGCCCGCTGCAGGCGGGGGCTGCGGAGTTTGCGGGCAGCTCCCACCCCTCTCCGCAGCTGCACACATGTGGCAAAGACTTGCATGCACTGAAGAGACCAGTTCTTTCTCTGTGCTCTGGCCCGTTCTCCCGCCTGAACCGGCTGCAGGGACCGCTACCGGCTTCCCCTCTCCCTTGCCGGGGCCCGCACGGCAGATGCAGCCCCAGCCTCCTCCCTCAGTCCCTCCTCACCCCCGGCGGCAGGGGCTGCACATGGATGTGCCTCGAGGGTGGCTTTCATTGCACGCTCTGCACTGGCGGCGGTGGATGGTGGGGTGAAGCGGCTGAGATGGATCAGTGAATGTATGGATCCATCACCTCTAGCATCTCAGAGCTGTCTTTAACGTGCCGCCTGCCTGGTGAAGGTCCTTAATGGCAGAGTTGGCGCTGGAGAGTGGCCGGAAAGCAGTGCTGGCTGCGGTGCAATGAATGGAGACTAGAGCAGCCTCCCCCCACTAGCCGGGGTGTCTGCTGGAAAAGGCGCGATTCATAACTGGTCCCCTGAGCAGATCAGTGGCTGCAGGCTGGAGTAACATTCACCCAGCCACTCACCCTCCTCTTCCTCTCTCCATCCCAGGTCATAGCTGCTGTAACCCATTCTCAGACAAAGGCAGGAGAAATTAAGCCACAAAATGTTGCTTACTGCCTCTGCCGTTCGTAGGTTGCACCCTCCTCACCCACCCCATCATGTTGCTTTTCGTTCGTGTTTGCAGTCTAAGTGGGGTTTGTTTTTTTTAAAAAGCACCAACGTGAATGTGACTCCCATTTTTGTACGTTTTGGGGTTGGATTAAAGCTATATTGTTGCATCTGGTTTATGGCCATGGAAGAAAAATACCAGCTCCCACCCAAAATGCACCGCAGCCAATTCGGTGGAAAGGAGAGATGAGTGTTCAAGTCAGTAGGGGGCGCATTCTCTACACTGGGTAAGGTTGCTGCAGAGAGGGGGAAGGGCCCCAGATGCATAGAGAGGAGCTGCCACACAGCGCCTTCTACAGACCTGGGAAAATGGGCCTATCACTAAGTGCTCAGTTGCTCTTATGAGCTGACAGCAGCATAGTAAAGGATTTAGTGAATAGAGCAGTGATTTAGAGAAAAATCTGATCACTTCAATATGTTTTTTGGAACTACAGTGACCAAATTGTGTTCTTGGCATCAAATTCTCAGTGCCATTCCCGATACTACTACTATGTACTTTCATTCAGTTCATAGGGCTTGATCAACTCTCTGCCACTATAATAATCTGAGATCACTTTTGAAGTTGACAGAATACTTGTTTGGAAATCACACTGATTAAATGGAAAAATGAGAAAAGTAGAGCATGTGGATGACTTCTGTCTCTTTTGCAAGGCTGTACATGGACCTCCATGGAGAATGTAGTAATTGTATGAAAACTTGATTGTGGCTTGTGGTGCCATCTGCTTTATAAACTTGCATGGCTTTTTCACACATTCTGAATGCATGGCAGTAGTGATGTAGAAACTTTAAAAATGGTGCATTACTAAAGGATTGAGTGCTTTATCTGTAGCCTGAGTAGGCTATGCTTTGCTTGGACAACTGGGATTCTTCTATAATTTTGACTCATGATCTTGGTTTTAACGAAAATATTTGACAGGCTTAAGAGCTTTAGCATCTTTTAGAATAATATGACAGAACTTTCCTTAGTTTATGCCATGGGGTGAGGGGGTGTTTAAATGAAGAAGTAGTGTCACTACTTGTGCAGCACAGTGTGGTCTACTTAAATACATTCAGACTGAATTGCCTGGCTCCCTGGTAGCAGCAGTGCCATTCAAGTAACTTGGGTCTCAGCTGGACTATTTGGAAAAACTGAACTTTCACTTGGGGAGAACGGTAACTGTCGCAGCTATGAAGATTTACCAAGGTTTCATAGCACAGTTACCATCCGTCCGGATGAGGAAAATGAACCATCCCCTTAAAACCAGTTGCTTTTAAAACAAACAAAAAAACCAAAATTGATCAGTTAATGCCTTGTACAGTTTGTAATATATATTTACAGATATTGGTTGGATTTGGTAATGCTATCCAACATCTTCCTTACAATATGTAGTGAAGTTGGAGTATTATACAGAAATGAAAAGAAACATATTCTGTTGCTACTAAAAATTGCCACTTGAGGCTGATTCATTGTAACATGGTTGTTAAATCTTTGCTGAAGATGCTTCCAGTATACATAAAGATATTCCTTAGAATGGAGATGTCTTTTCGACACATAGTTGATAACACATTCCTACATAGAAATATTTAAGCAGAATATTAAGCTTGTTTATACTTGTGAATTTATTACGCTTTATAGAGGTTTTAACTTCTTTGCTAAAAGTGATTTTGACCATTTTATATTTGGCTTTTCAGCATTTAACAGTGATTGGCATATTTAACCTCTTCAAAGTTTACAGTCAGCTTTAAGAAGCTATTGCAATCTTGCTTTCATGTCTGAAACAGTTAACTGTTTAGTACCCAGTGTTTCAAATACTAACTCACATTTATAACTCCAAGTCCTGGTGACATGAGAATGAACTATAGAAAACAACTTCAATTTTTTTCCCCCCATAATGCCTAAATTTACCTTTAATGCCTAAATGTGTATTGGGTGAAGCTACTAGAATTTAAAAAAACATTAATGTAAGAGCATTTGTTTTAAATGTTGGGAGGTAAATAGTGTTTTGAATATGTGCGAGGAAAATATGAAAGGTGGCTTGTATTTCCTCTAAGAAAAAGGGCATGTTGGTTAAGAACAGAATGTGGTGGTACTCAATATGTTTGGGGCCGAGAGCCATATTTTAGAAGAACTTCTGGGTTTCTTTTGAAAAGCGTGCTCTGCAGCATTAAACTTCAGCAGGTCATGAGCATGCAAACAAAATGGCTAAAGTTACTATATGTGATATCCAAGGAGACACAAATAACTGAGAAGCGTTTCACTGTATGCAGGATTGAAGGTACCAGTTGTCAGAAGATGCCAACTCTCATATATTATTTTTCATTAACTTACAATGGTGCCTTAAAAGAGCATTTTAATTGAGCATAGAAGTAGTTCAGTGATATTCTACTGTTCTAGACTCTCCACTTTATTAACTGACTCCTAAATTAGAAGGGGAATGCCAGCTAGATTTCTAAATAAGTGCATATATAAGCCCTCTCTGTGCAAGGTAAGCTGTGCTTCCAACATACGCCAGCATGAATAAGGGATGGCTATTCCCCAAGCTTTAGTACATGAGAATAACTGCAACCTTTGAAAATTACTATTAAAAATGTTATAAAGCAATACTAATGACATGCATAGCCATATCTCAGCGACATGCGCATTGTTGGAATTAAGACAATGTGTACACAGCCTAAACCATAAATTTTATATGACTATTGTTTTTAATGGGGAAGGTGACATCTGGCTTGATTAGCGTAAAGGAAGAAATTGGAATAAATATTTGGGTAGGAGAAAAGACACGAGAACTAAAGACTCTAACGTACTTATTTTGGAGCAGCTCTAAATGAACAAACTGTAGCAGTCAGATTAGCAATTTATATGTATTAATAAAATAGAAAATTATCTTCACGTTAATATTTGTGCACAAAGGTTGCAAGAGAGAACAAATCAAGATTAGACTATGATCATCCTCATCAGGATCTAAAGTCTTTAGGACTTGTACTTTAAATCAAATACCAAAAAAGAGAAATGTAGTGAATAGCTATTTGATTTAAATTGTTCGCCTATTATGTGCTCTACCCAGAGATGTCCTTTAGTAGTCACTAGCCCCTTAGGATACTTGTGCCCTGTTCGTTAGCTCAGTTGAGTTGGCATTTCAGTTGTGTTGAGCCCTCTTAATGCTCATTAAGATGCAGGCTAATATGTTTGAAGGCATGTTAGTTGGCCTTTTGGCTTTCAACATGTTAGCCTACATCTTAACAAGCATTAGGGCTTTTAAATCATATTAAACTAAGGCCTGGTCTACGCATAGATTTTTTCTTGTATAATTGTCGGGTGTGATTTTTTTTTTCCCTCCTGACTGATACAGTTATACCAGTACAACTCCTAGAATGGACGCAGTTATACTGGTATATGTGTATTTATATTGGTATAACCTTTTCCTGTTCAGGAAAGATTATAAGCTATATGAATATAAGCACGTTTATACAGGTATACGGCCATGTCTACGCTACAGAGGCATAGCCACAGTGCCATAGGTATGCTGCTGTGACCCAATTGATGCAGGCTACAGTAACAGAAGGGATTTTCATGCTCCTGTAGGAACTGCACCTTCCTGGGTGATGGTAGTTAGGTTGACGGAAGCATTCTTCCGCTGACCTGTGTGTGTCTACACTGGGGGTTAGGCTGGCATAACTATGTCAGTCAGGGGAGTGGATGACCATAGCTGTGTTGACCTAAGTTTTATGTATGGAAAGGCCTAAGGCATAGTCCACACTTACATTATATCAGCACAGCTACATTGGTCAGGGGTATGAGAGAACCATGACCTCTATTAACATAGTTATGCTTACAAAATCCCCAGCATGGACACAGGTGTATCAATGGAAGAGTGCTTCTGTTGACATACCTGACATTGTCTGGAGAGATGGTGTTCCTACAGAAACAGAAAAACTCCTGTCTGTATATACTATGCACTAGGGGACTATGCCAACATAGGCTCTGCAGTGTAGACATAAACTAACTGTCCACACTAGCATGGAGGGTTGTACTACTTTAATGATACCAGTATAGGTAAAGTGGTACAACTTTTGTGATTAGACAAAGTCTAACTTGACTGGACTAACATGATGTAAAAAACCCACCCTTTTGGGGGAAATGGAATTGTTCGTTCTGGACTTCGAAGAGAATCTTCATCTTGACATAAAATATCTAAAGATGTACTTGAGATCAGATTAAGGAAACCAGTTTGTTTTATTTACTTGCCCAAAGGCCATATGTTTTCAGAAAAAAAGTATGCTGTTGACACCTGCATTGCAATTGAGATTGGAAGCCCAAATGTGAGGCCCACATTTGGAGGGCTCACTTTAACCTCACATACATTGGAATTTTTTGGATGTGTGTGACATTTTTTGGTTTTAAATAAGAGTGGAACGAATGGCATATTCTTCTGCAGTGAGTCACTGTCAGTTACACCATTTATATCCTTAGTTTAAAAAAAAACTTGGCATTAAGTGGTTTGGAAGAAAACTGATTTTGGCTGTTGGGTTCTAAACTTGTGTAATTGTGTTCCAGTGCACACAACGGACTTATACGTTCTTGATTGAATGGATCAGCTGGCAAAATATGTATTTTTAAGATAAAATACTACTAAGGTAATATTTAAAACTTTAATTATTTTTATTTTTTTATTTTTTTTAAATAAAAAAACCCCAACTACCTCAACCATTGAAAGTTAACACTCTCAGTGGGTGGTTTTGCCTCATTGGGCCAATCATTTTAAATATGGGGGGCATGCTTTTAGCCAAGGCCTTTCAGTTCTGTTTCAGCTGTTCTCCTGTCCTTCAGTCCCCTGACTTCCAGCTGTTCTCTTGCCTTTACCCAATTTTACCTGTTCTGTTTAAGCTGCTTGATTCCTGACATGACTCCAGAGCTAGCAGTTTTTTGCTGCTGCAATGGAGCCAATTAACATTTTTTGGTATTGATGTGGATCAGTGGCAGCAAGAAAGACGAAAAAGAGCCTTAAAACAAGTCTCTTGGTTACTTAGAGAAAAGTTTAAAATGCTTTTCTCTAAATACCTAAAAACTGTGTTGTATGGTTTTTGATTCCCACTGCTCCAACCATGAAGTCTTGTGAATATCAAAGGTCCATGAGCCAGCTCAAAGACAGCAGCTGAGGTGGATTAGTGCTGGAATCTAGTCAGGGAGTTGGAGTGCTTGGGAATTGTCTCAGTAAAAAAGGGAAGGAAGATAAGAATATGTGGAGAGAGAAGTCAGTTTATAAGGTCTTGTCCAACCCCACAGACTAGTGACATTTTTGTTTGGGATACATATGGGAATTGGGGGTGGAGGGAGAAAAAGCTGAATCAGTTGTTACTTATTTAACCAGTTAAAATGTAAAAATAACCTGTTAGCTAAGCTCTAGCCAACTGGCTAGTTTCTTATCAATTTAATATACAATACATCCACTATCTGAGGAGTATATCACACATTGGCTGGGGTATTGACTAGATCAGGGATTCTCAAACTTCATTGCACTTAGACCCTCTTCTGACAACAAAAATTACTACATGACCTCAGGAAGAGGGGACTGAAGCCGGCCGGAGCCCCGCCGTCCCAGGTGGGAGGGCCAGAGCCAAAACCGGCTCCAGGCAGAGAGGCCAAAGTCAAAATCCAAGGTCTTAAGCCTCAGGCCAGGGGCCTGTAACCTGAGCCCCACCATGCCCCTTGGGCTTCGGTCCCAGGCAGTGGAGCTTCAACTTCGGGGCCAGGCCTCAACAAATTTAATGCCAGCCCTTGCAACCCCATTAAAATTGAGTCATGTCCAGTTTGAGAACCACTGGAGTAGATTGTAACATGTTCCGGAGTGCATATCAATATATGCACACTTGTGCAGTGCTTTGCTACTCATCATTCACCAGCACACCCCTGCAATGTGTATTACTGGTTTTGGCACATCAGATCACCTGTATACAGCTTACATGTTTTGTTTCTGTATTTTAAATTTAGATGGACTTCTGTGCCACTTTGTGCAGTAATAAATGTCTCTTTGTAAGCTCTTTAGAGTCTTACCAAGTGTCAGAATGCTTCTTGGAATGCTCCAAACAGCAAGTCAGAGCACCTCAGGATTCCACATGATTAGGATTGTACCAAATTCACAGCCATGAAAAATGCATCACGGACCGTGAAATCTGGTCTTTTGTGTGCTTTTACCCTATGCTGTACAGATTTCACAGGGGAGACCAGCATTTCTCAAATTCAAGGTTCTGACCCAAAAGGGAGTTGCAGGGGTTCACAAGGTTATTTTAGGAGGATCATGGTATTGCCACCTTACTTCTGCGCTGACTTCAGAGCTGGGCGAATAGAGTGTGGTGGCTGTTGGCCCGGCACCTAGCTTTGAAGGCAGCACTCCGCCAGCAACAGCGCAGAAGTAAGCATGGAAATACCATACCATGCCATCCTTTCTGTACTGCTGCTGGTGATGGCTCTGTCTTCAGAGCTGGGCCTCTGGCCAGCAGCCGCTGCTCTCTAGCAGCTTAGCTCTGAAGGCAGTGCAGCCGTGAGCGGCAGTGCAGAAATAAGGGTAGCGCAACTCCTCCTACAATAACCTTGCAAACACCCCCCCCACACACACACACACACTCCTTTTTAGGCCAGGATCCCTACAATTACAACACTGTGAAATTTCAGATTTAAATATCTGAAATAATGAAATTTGTTTGTTTATAAATCCTATGACCATGAAATTGACCAAAATGGACCATGAATTTGGTAGGGCCCTACATGTGATTAAGCTTCCAACAATATATTTTGCTCTGGAATTTTTCATATTTAGTTTCATCCCGGAGGAGAATTACTTTTGAAATCTTGAGGAATATTCATTTAGCCTTTCTTTCCACTCATTGAACTGTATATCATGGTATAAGAAAATCATGACCCCTTGTGAGGCTTTATTACATTCAACACAAAAGACTTTAAGAAATAGCCATGGACAAGTGAGAATGGCATAATGAGCATGTGCAGTACATATTGATTTCACTGCAGCTATTGGTGTGTGTGTATGTATATATCTCCGTGGCAATTTCAAATGCTCATTTTAAAGGGGCTACTAGATGTGGTGGCCTACCTTCTCGGCCATTGGTGCCTCTAGTTTAGACTTCCTTTACACTTAATTATATTGTGCTGTAAAGACCAGACAACTTTTGATATTAGTTTCTAGGGCACATCAAAAACACAAAGCAGGAATTGACCTATTTAAATGTTTGCATGGTCAAATAAATAGATTAGCAACAAGAAACCTAAATTAATGAGACATTTTAGTTTGGATTTTAAATACAAGTCAGCAAATTCAAAGTTACGGTTTCCAAATAAATGAAAATTTGGCCATGTTGCACAGTAAATTAAAACATGAACATTATCAACATTACATATGCTTAGTAGCCGTTGTTAAGGAAATAGTTAATTCCTGTTCAAACTGTGCAGTTAGTGTACACACCCACTAGGTGGAGCTTCTGGCACCAGTGGAAAATTCCAGAAATCAAGAAAGAATGAAAAGTGAGAGTTAGAAGAGGAGTTCTTAACCTTTTTCTTTCTGAGGCCCCCCCCAACATGCTATAAAAATTCCACGATTCATCTGTGCCATAACAAGTTTTTTTCTGCATATAAAAGCCAGGGCCAGCGTTAGGGGGTAGCAAGCAGGGCAGTTTCCCGGGGCCCTGTGAAGCTAAGTTGCTCAGGCTTCAGATTCCGCCCTGGGCGGTGGGGCTTTGGCTTTCTGCCCTGGGTCCCAGCAAGTCTAATGCCAGCCCAGCCTGGTGGACCCCCTGAAACTTGCTTGCGACCCCACAGTGGGCCCTGGACCGCTGATTGAGAACCACTGAGTTAGACTCCCTGTCTGATGGGCAGTGGAAGAGACAAGAGATTTTTAATCTAAAAAGGGGAATGGAGAGGAAGAAATCTCAGCTGCACTGTTGATACTTCGGTCATTAGAACCTTGGCTGTCTTTCATGAGGATTCTTTTTGCATGATGGGAAGCTGGAGACCCTTATGCAAGAGCAGCCAATCTGAGGCTGGACTGTAAGCCCAAAGAGATCAGAGACAAACAGGGAACTTCTCAAGCATTTGCTGATTATTGCTGTTCTGTGGTCTTAGGCAGGGAAATGTAGAATGCATAAGAATTTCCTGCACAGGGATTTTTATAGGTGTACTGTAAAACCATGCTGTAGATAAACTCTCCATCCATTTCCCCACCCTGCTCCCAGGAATATATACTTGGTTATATAAACAGTTAAAATGGGAAACTCAAGAACTTCACGTTGGTCAGGGAAGCAGTGCTAACAGTGATTTTGTTTAGAGAGCCAGCCAACCTGAATTTTTGTGATTAGCTAATTTAAAATATCCAGTTTCTGATGCAGCATTTCTTAAATAGTATATTCTGAATATTTTTAAAAAAAATATTTTTAGGAGTTGAACTTTCCAGTAGTGGAGAAACTGACTTAGTTGGGTGGGAAGAGGTGGGACCTGACTGTACATAATGAAGTAAATGGTACAAAGTAAACAAACTGATCAAATAGAGAAATAATTGTTGCTTACTTTGTTCAGTTATAGTGATATTTGGTATTGAAACTAGCACATATAAAATTTTCAGAAGGTATGTGATGTCTTTTTCAAGTTTCATCCTAGAAAAGCTGCTAGCATAGTCTCAGTCCTACAATGGACACAGCCTATGAGCACATAGGATATGTCTACACTGCATTTGGATTGTGTGATTAGCCATACTGTGCTAGCTTTAATCTAGTTTGCACAGGTGCCAATAGCAGTGAAGCCATGGCAGCATGGGATTCAGTGAGGCCTACCTGCCCATGTATAAATCTAGGTATGCACTTGGGTGTCTAGCCCACACTGAAGTCTGTGCTGCCTATTCACTGCTATTGGTATCAGCGCTAGCTAGATTAAAGGTAGCTCGGGTATGTCTGAATGCGCTGCAATTACATCTTTGATTGCAACATAAATAATACATGTAGTTAGCACCATCAAACTAATCTCAGGGCTTCACTACAGTGTTAACTCGAGGTATAACTCAGGTCACCCTTAACCTGACTCCTCTCCACATACACACGTCTAGTTTGAGTTAAGTCGTGCTTTACTTGAGCTAGCTGGTCCATCAGGGTTGACACTCAAGTGCTGCTGATGTTTGACCTAGTAATGCAGTGAGGATGCAGCTACAGGCTACAGCTGGAGTTAGTATAATTCATTATCTGCTAATCCTCTCACTCTGCAAATCTATTTGCTCTGTGTAGTTTGATGCAATGTGGTTCACAGTGTGTCCGCTCTTGAGCTAGGTTAGCTTGAGTAGAGTAACTTGTTAACTGTAGCAGTGAAAGCAAGCCCTTGTTCAAAGATAGATCTGCCATAACTGACAAGCTCTTACCAACTGACAAGCTCAGTACAGTGTCTGTTGTTTGTGGTAGAGTGAGTGAAATAGGTATTGTCCATAAAGAAATTATCAAGAGTGTAGTGTGTTTAATATTGAAAACCAATCTCCTTCATAGGTTTATAGCTGTTATTGGAAAAGTGAAACATTAGTTGTGACTTTCTGGAAGTAGTGTGCACCAGTAAATCCCATTGGTTTCACAGGGAGCTGCGGGTGCCCAGTATCTCTGAAAGTCAGCTGGAGCTGTTTTACTACCACGTGAGGAGTAGTCTGACAGAGGAAAAATGAAGTATTTAATATAAACAAATGGTGGCTGTGTCAAGATTCGAACTGTGTGTTCCTCTCAGTGCAGGAACAAGGCTATCCAGAAGCCACACTTACCTTTTCAGGGAGGTGTCTGTGTCAGCCTTTCTTTCTCTGCCACTTTTCTCTCTGGCTTCTGTCACTCTGTTTTTTAACTCTGTGTTGTCCCTGACCCTGCTGTGTTTTTTCCTTATTTTTATCTTGGCTTTCTCTCTCATCTCGCTCCATGCTATCCCCAAGGCTCGTGGTGCTGTCACTCCCTGCTCCTCAAATCCGCTTGGCTCAACTGCTATGGAACGTTCAGGTGCCAGTATTCCAGCCCCCTCCTGGTAAACAGGCATCTCCCATCATTCACCTTGTGCTGTGCAGAGCACAATAGGATACATGGCCAGATAGTCCATAGGCACAAGGAGGTTGCATTTCTCTTACTGAGGGAGCCATAATTTAATATTTTCAGAATAGTATGTTCAAAAATCTCAACCATAATGTTGTATTAATATAGTCTTTTATTCATTCTACTTTCATGGCTGGCTTCAGAGCATTCTATTTGAGCGTAATTAACTAAGTGGGTCTTTGGAAATAGACCATATTTAAAATGTACATGGACTAGTGAAGCAAAAGAAAAAAGTAAAGTCTTATAGGAAACTAACATTTTTCACTGCTTTGAACTAAGAAGCATGCAGCTGCAACCAGTTCTGATACATGCTGTTGTGTTGTACTTTTTATATCTAAACCAATAATTCCCTATAACTCGTAATAAAATGTCAGTAAAATGAGACTTTGCTATTGGAGAAAACTTTTATTCAGGATTTTTTAAATTCAGAAAAATGCCAGAAGCTTGATGATCATGGTTTGTACCATGTAGGGTAACTAGTTTCGGTCTTTGGGGGTGGACTTGTTTGACCCTGGTACAGGTTGAAGTGCCTTGCTTTGCTCAGTGGTCACATCTTCAGGTGGATGTAGTAATTGTCACTGATGTGCTCGAAACAGGCCTCAGCCAGGCAGGTAGTTTATATAATTGGTCTTCAGGTGGGAGAGAGGAATATGAGGTGATCTGGACTTGACAGAAGTGCAGAGGACTGACTATTCGTTCTGTCCAGTCCTCTGTCAGAAAAGTAATCCAGTATGGCAGGGAAATAAATTTATTATTCATAGTAAAAATATTTTTCAAATAAAATAACTCAGTTCCACCAGTCTTAGTCAATAGCCCAGTTTACTAGTATGTAATATAAATCACTTCTTTAGAATGTAAATTCTGAGGTTTTTAAAACAAAAGTTAAATTTTAAGTCTTTACTTTAAACTTGTGTATTTAATGCATTCTGTTGTTGTGTCATATCAGCCCATTAAAGTTTTATTTCTATAATAAACTTAGTCCACAAATTTCCAGAAACTTAATCCAGTTTCTGTAGTGATGCCAGTACTTTATTAGGGTGTGGATGTTATCAGAAAGTCCATGAGACTATCACTTGAATCAAACAACTCATAGAGTAAAATCTGGTAAACTTTTTATCCTCTGTCTGACAAGCTTTAATAAATTAATGGTCAACTAAAAGATATTTTGGAAGCTTTGATGGATTTGTTCACTCCTGGTTCCCTACACTGAAGTTACCTGCCACCTTCTGCTTCAAAACCTGCCTAAAATAGAAGTACTTTGATTCTTTTGTTAACATGAATGAGTGAGATGAATTAAAGTGCAGCAAATGGATTATAGAACGTAGTCTAATGCATTCCAGCACCCAGCACAATCTACTTCACATCTTAGTACCAGCAGATACAAACCTGAATGAGACTTCTCATCTGAATCTTGCCCTACTGAATGTATTACCTCATGGTTGTGGTTTTCAGCTGTATTACCTTGGGCTATATGATCTCCTAAGACCCTAGATTGCAAGATGGGTCTATATTTGGATGGAAAATCTCCAAGGAGAAAACAGGTACAGTTGGTGACTCAGTAGGTGGCACTTCACCTCTTCATCTGGAATGCATCATGGCTGTGGAGGGCACTGTCATACTGAAGGTGCTGTATTTCAGATGAGATGTAAAACTGGAAGCCATAACTGCTTGTGAGATCAAAAGATGGCATGTGAATAGCAGTGTTAGTTCTGTATCCTGGTGGAATTCCAATTTGGGTTATTAAGTTCTGAAGATCAAAATATTCTACTATAGTGTCAACTAGAGGAATTTTTTGCTTGAAATTAAAACCTGCTAAAATGTTTTGTAACATTGCCAATGGAGGAAGGCAGCTGGGTTCAACTCTAGCAGTTGCTCTGTTTCAATAGTGATACCTGTATGTTTGGTTCATAATGGGCATTAGTCCTTCACGATGAAACATAATTTATAAATGTAAGACTTATCCTTATTACATTCTTATCTCTTGTCTTTAACACTTTGTTTTGTACAGCAGGATATGAGCCTTCTCCTATGTCCGGGCTTTGGCCTCACACAGTAGATGTAATATAATCGCTGAGGTGGGCGTTCTGCAGGAGAATTATTTTTGGAGGCTTTTGCATGAAACTTGCCCAATGAGTCTGAGACACCCAAGCACCATTAATTTTGGAGGTAAATGCCTCATAATATGTACTGAATAGAAACGGGAAGAGTTTGAAGTGTGGGCAAAAAAATTGAGGGCATGGGTCTGAATGTGTAGAATTTGGAAATTTTACACTTAAAGGAACACCAACTTGAAATCTAGATACATTTTTAAAAAAGTAAATTTTCAGGTACTACACCTGTGTTTGAGTCACCCTAACTGTTTTCTTGGTTTTATTGTTAATTTACTGGCGCTTTAAAAAAATGTTTTCCCTTCTTCTTGTGTATAAAAACACACACAGAAGGGGAAGCTGATTATACAGGGAAATGGTGAAACTGATTATGTCAAAGTAGTGTCATGGACAAAGTAAAAAAAACTGGAAGAAATATATTCATCTCAATTGTATAGTAAACTTAGCTATCACTTGTAATGCATAGATAAAATAATCCTGAGAAAAATGTGATTGAGTGTCCCTTTAAGTGAAGTTATTCCTTAGAGTTTTACAAGGTATGTTACTTTTAAATCACAACTTGATTGTTTATAACTCATTGGAAGCTTGTAAATGAAATGTTTAAAAACATTTTCAGTCATTTGCACATAAATTACTCTGAAAAGTTAGCTAAGTAGCTGGGCTCTGTATAATGAGAGGAAGATGGGGGAATAGAGAAGGTCACTTATTTTAAAGGAAAAAAAAGAATTACTTTCTAAACGGATAGAAGGAAAAAAGTAAAATTTTAACTCTACCAACCTTTACAGCAGCCTTATTTAGTTTCATGTAATATTTAGATTAGTCTAAGGTTTCTTCATAATATCTGTTGGAATAAAATCAAAGTATTGATGAAATGCTAAAGATAATGTACACTGAAAATTGTTTACTAATTCAAACTTTATTTATTCAATACAACAATAGTGTAGTCCTGGTTTACAGCCAATGGATAAATTAAATCTGATTTAAAGATTTGCAGTTTGAGAATTGCGCTGATGCTTGTCCTGTATGCTGATTGAATCCTGGTTGTTCTGTTAAGAATTTCTTGAAAAATAAATACCCAACAGAGAAACTACTCAAAGGAGAGGGTGCTGCAAAGTGAAATCTAACACAATCAATTAATAGAAAAATGCACATAATTTGGTAAACAGAGATTACCTCTCTCCACTTCTTAATTTGAGTGAAGTTGGAAGTTATTATAGATGTTAACAAGGGCTTGTCTACACTGCAACGTTGTCGTCAAAACTTTTGTCTTTCACGGGTACTTAAAGACCCCCTCTCCTCCACGAAAGACAAAAGTTTTGTCAATGCATGCTGCAAATGCTGCTCGCGGGGCTGGAAGTATTTTGTCGGCACTTAGCATTTACACACGCTGACTTTTAGCGACAAGGCTGTGTTTTAGCTTTGTTGCTAAAAGCTGCGTAGTGTAGACAAGCCCCAGCAAACCAGCCTTTATGTAGATGTGACTTTATGTAGATTATCAAGACAGACATCCTACAAATACAGTAATGTATTGGCTAGTCCATTTCAGTTATGCTTGACTTGGTATGCTAAAACACCTTTGTCACTAGCATTTTTGATTAACCCCCACCAACTCTGGATTAGTATGTATCTGCTGTTGTGAAGATGACAGGAAAATACAACAATAACGTTAAATACATAATATGTGAGAGAGTGGTAAGCTTTTTTAAAATTCACTATAAAAACCTGGAGGTCTTTTTCTAAAGTAGATCAGTTGGGGTATATAACCTTTTGACTGTTTGTATTATGATATAGTCTGCATTGTACTTTGCAGACACAGCAAAAGCTCCTGCCCTGAGTAGTTTACAACAGATTTAACTAGATAAAATTCAGTCATCTAGAAGAGGTGTTAGCATAGTCATAAGAAGTTAGTGATGGAAGGATAAGTGAAAAGTGGACTTTTAGTAGAGGGAAGATACTTTTGCACAGGAAAGGGGAGGTGTTCCAAGATTAGGGTCTGTTATGAAATAATAGACTATTGTCAAGTTTTCTCTGTAGGAGTGGTTGTGGAGCAAGATGGAACATTGCATGAGACCAATAGTGTCCATGGGCTGCACCTCCATATTAAAGGTGAGGGTCTCAGAGACTACATTTTAAACTACATGAGTTGCACTTAGTTTTGGGCTTTAACTTGGGGCATCCAATGTTGAACTTAGTAATTCACCTGTCTTACCTGCTAGAATGTCTTCACTGAGTATTTAGGCCACAGCTGGATTTTGAAGCTGAAGAGGTGCAACTAGAAAAGCAAAATTGAGACCTTTTTCAAAATGTGTAAAGATTTAGAGCAAAGTCTTTTTATTATAGCTGTAGTAGTATAAATTCTCTCTGTGGTCTCTTTTGCTGTTCTGACCTTTTAAAATGCAGGTGTTAAAATATTTGCGAATATGTTAGGTCTGAAGCTGGGAGACAAGTTTCCAAATAAAAATCCATCTGTTAAAAAAGTTTGGTTGTAGTGGTGCCTCTTATTGTCAAAAATAGCTTGACGTCATAGTGCATCCCAGGGAAATGTCAGATTTGTTTTTCTTGTGTTACTAAGTAACTTGCTTATAGAAACATATTTTCTTAGGTAAATAAGCTGGGATTTATTCTAACTCTGAATAAGTCGTCTTTACATTAATAGGATGTACAAGATTGACTGAGTACAGGTGCATATAGATTACTCTTTGTGTTATTCCCAAAAAGCACAGTTGGGCAGAGAAGACTATTAGGGCATACAAGTGCTTGCAAACTTGCCCATCTCTTGTGTACACGTAGATCCGATACTTTCTTGTGTAGTTCATCGCACTATTCCAAGTCATTGAAACGCTCAAAGTCTCCCTAAGTTTCCATATGTACAAGAGTAAAATAGTCACAGCATAGAGAGAAAGGATCAACCAAATATGTTCATAGAAAGAGTCAAAATTATATACATATAATTTGTAATGTCACCCAGAAGCATAGTTACTGGTTTTCATGTTGCAGCCTCAATTTTGGGGAGGGAAAATAACATTTTAGTGAAGTTGTCCTTATAAAAATTAATGTGAAGTTACCGTTGTGCACTTAAAAAATATATATATATCTAAGAGAGTCAGTATTTTTAAATGGTAAGTCTAAGTGGTGTTGTAGTGTCTCATAAAATATCCTTTTAATTGGTAGAAATAAATAGCAATGCACAGTAGATAAGCAAGAAATTGCTTCCCCCTTGTTTAAAATCAAATTTTTTTAAGTCTCATGTGATTTTTCTTTCTATCCAGTATTACAAAAATGACTTGCAATGTTAATAAAATCCCAGCTGTGCACTTGTGAACTGGCAAAGGATTTGAGCTTGAGGAGAATCTGGCCCTCTGGAGTGCTCAGTTTGATACTCAATCAGTTTAAGTCCTCTGCTGTTTCAAAATATAGAGCCCTTTGATAAAATGATGGTACCATGTGTAAGTTTGATGTTTGTTTGCGCTCATCTTTACAGCTTGGGATGTTGTGTGTTTATTCTTGCAGGACTGGTGGGCTTCTGTGCTACTTAGGGGATACTGACAACAGAAAACACTTTTCAGGAGGGCTCACGTTAATGTGTCATCCATGGAACAATACTCCTTCTGAACTGATAGTAAATAGTAACGCAGCAGTGATAGTTTGGAAAGACAGGAAGTCGGAAATGAATTAAATTCCATCTCATTATCTTCCAAATTTCTGTCTTCACAGTAATTGACTTAGGGCTGAAAATTTAGTCTCAGATTTTCAAAGCCACCTAAAGGATCTTGACATCCAATTCCAGTTAAAATTAGTGGTGGCTAGGCATCCAAATTATCTAGGCAGCTTTGAAAACCTCAGCCCTAATGTCCAAATTAGTGATTGCCTTTAATTTTTTATTTGTGCTTTAATGTTTGAGATTAACTCATAAGTAGGTGAGAAACCGTAGTATTACTGCTGTTACATTGCATTGTTGTGTTTTTCCTTAAATATGGTACCATACTAGTTTTAACTTATACAGAACATTTTATTATAGCATTAGATATTTCCAGATAAACTAGCTAAAGCAAGGGTGGGCAAACTTTTTGGCCTGAGATCCACATTGGGGAATAGAAATTGTATGTTGGGCCATGAATGCTCACAAAATTGGGGTTGGGGGTGTGTGGGAGGGGGGTGCAGGCTCTGGGTTGGGGCTGGAGGTGAGGAGTTTGGGGTGTAGGAGGGTTCTCTGGGCTGGGACTGAGGGGTTCAGAGGGCAGGAGGGGGATCAGGGCAGGGGTGCGGGAAGGGGTGCAGGTTCCGGCTGGGGGTGCGGGCTCTGGGGTGGGGCTGAGAAGTTTGGGATTCAGGAGGGTGCTCTGGGCTGGGATCAAAGGGTTTGGAGAGTGGGGGGGATCAGGGTTGGGGCATGGGGAGAGACTTGCGTGCAGGCTCTGAGCGGCGCTTACCTCACCCGGAACCATGTCCCTTCTCCGGCTCCTACGTGCGGAGTGGCCCCCAACCCTCAGAGCGGGGCCATGTGTCTGCTTCCGGGAGCCACGTGGTGCGGCCTCCAAATGGAGCGCTGGAGCGGGGCAAGCCCCAGACGCCGTTCCCCAGCTGGAGCTTGTGGGCTGGCTTAAAACGGCTCGTGGCCTGTACTTTGCCCACCCCTGAGCTAAGGAGTTAGAGAGCTTGAATTTTTTTGAGGGGTAGGGGTAGGGTAAGGAAAGTTGTTCGCTGTGACAACTGACTTGAAAAATACTTGTTTCTTTAGCTAATTGGCAATATTCTGCCCTAACACTACTTTTCTCTGACACCTTGCCAACCCCTCTCTCTGAATGCTTTCCCTGCACAACAAATGCACAGCTCTGGGAGCCATCTGCAAGGAAAACTCAGTACCACTATGAATTAACAAATGTACTCAACCTACATTTATTTTCATGCATTTGCTTTCCATTCTGTTGCTTCCCTTTGCTCTCTTTTTATTTCTTTCTCATTCTTCCTTCCTATTCTGGTTTCCTATGCCAGAACAGCACTTCCTTGTTATCTTCCTTTTCTTGATTGACTCTCTTTTCCAACCAGTCTATTCTGTGCTCCATGGGCAGCTGTGTAGTGAAATTTAAAGTTATGGTGCACAGAAATCACAAAGGGATTGAGATAGCCAAAGAGAGCTGTACAAGAAAGGAGTGAAAACTTATCTGTGATGTTGACTTTACTTTTTTTTTTTTTTTTTTTAAAGCACGTTTAGTTCCCTACTGGGCAAATACTTCAGTGTTCATTTTAAAAAGCACTGGGGGTATGTAACCGTTTGGTATTTCAAAGTTTAAGAGTTTTAAATAGAAATAAAATATTCTTAGATTCAATTTTTTGTATAGTGCTTTAAAGGGCTTTTTGTTTTGGAAAAGTGCACTTTTCATGAAGTAGCTCCTTGCAAATTAAGTTCTGGATGTGCAGATAACTTGCTGGAATGTCTAGGTTCATACATGTAGAAGCTTATCTGGCAATTCCAAATATGCTGGTAATTGTAGGGCTTCCAAGTTTCATAAACGGACTTCTTATTAATAAGGAGATGGTAAAATTTTGGATTAGTAATGCTTTGATGAAGTGATAGTTTCACCATGAGGAAAAACTTGGGTTATCTCTGTTCCTTTGTGCAGCTGTGGTTCCTTGTAAAATTATCCCCTTGATTATAGGTCTTACCACAACATTTCTAAAAAGATTGTGGAATTATGGACAATAATAATTTACTGTGTTCATTGGTATAGAACAGTAGTCATATAAAATGTCTTATCCTTTAAGGACAATGAAGCCCTGGATCATCAAACCACTATTAAGTTAGTCTTTTGAATAACTTTAAAAATGTCAATCTCCCCATGCTTCTGTTTTTCAAGTACATCTGACTGGGTGAAGTTCTCAGTTCAGAGGAAAATATTGTCCTCTTTTAAAAAGTGACTAAATTTGCTCAGTGTCAGAAGTGTAGTATTGTTCTCTGAATAGTCACTTTTCAACCTCAAGGGGCAAATTTTCTTATAAAATAGAGAAACTACACCTCTACCCTGAGATAATGCCACTCGATATAACACGAATTCGGATATAACGCGGTAAAGCAGTGCTCCAGGGGGGCTGTGCACTCTGGCAGATCAAATCAGGTTCGATATAACGCAGTTTCACCTATAACATGGCAAGATTTTTGGCTCTCGAGGACAGCGTTATATCGAGGTAGAGGTGTATGTTCTATTTGATTATATTCAGAGTCTATAAAATGACTGTACAGGAGTAACAGAGATGATGGAGTCAGAGATTCTTCTCTGTAAAAGATCAGGTTATTGTAGACTAGCTGGAAAGTGGGGTTTTACTGTCTGGAGTAGAAATTAGTTCATTCTGGGACTGAATTAAGAGGGAAGCTTCTTAGCAAGAGGGTGTGTGGTGAAGCTTCCTTTTTCCTCTTCTCCTTTGTGTGAGAAAGACAAGCACCTGTGGCGACTTGGAGTATATTCCCTGGACACATGCATTCCTGTAGGTTCTTACCTTTCTGGTTGTGAATATTGGCTATTTTTAGAGCCTCATGACATTTTTAGAGCTGTGGGGGTGTGTGTGTGTCAAGAGTGTCATATATGTATAAAAGAAAATGTCATGAGGCTCTAAACATAGCCTATATATGGGGGGAATTTTGTTACTTTGTTTTATCCATGTGGGGTGTTGGCTCTTGGGGGCTGAGAGGTCCTGGGGGATGTTGCAGAGTGAATCTGACCCACACTCACTCCGCAGCAGCAGTTCTTTGGGGCTGGGCCCAGCTCCCTGCTCCGGGTGTTGCAGCCTGGGGCATGCATCACAGCTGTACTCAGGTTTGGCCCAGCTGTCCCTCTGTCACCAGGTTGCAATGCCAATCACTTAATTTTTGTCTGACTACCCCCTGTCATGACAGAGGCAGCTGGGCCAAACCTGAGTAGTGCTGTGACCCCGTGTGCCATGTTGCCACGCGTGGAGTGGGGAGCTGGACAAAGCCGCAGGGGACAGGAGCTGCTGCTGATGGATGAGTTTTTCATTTTTTTTAATGATGTTTTGTTCTGAATTTGTGGAAAATGGGGTTCTAGGTATTAAGCAAGGGACTTTTACCTTCCAAGGAATTGTCTAGATTAAGAAAATGCATACCATTAGCGTTTTCTAATACTGTGTAAAACATTGACTTTTCAGTCCTTGTCTATACTGAGTATTAACACATAGTGTGTGTTAACATTTTCTAATACATAGTTTTTTTCCTAGTAGTCTTACAAAAACCCTCTATTTTTCCATTGCTTTGAAGTGATTGTCTGGTTTGCTGACTGTCACATGGTAGCTGGTTTGCATGGGGGATTGGATTACATGGCTACCTTAGTTTGGAGGTGTGAAATTCAGTTTTATACCATACAGTGAAGGTGATTATTCTTGTTAAAGGTTAAGATATGGTTTAAAAGTTACCAGACAAAGAAAAGGAAATTAACTTAATAGAGGAGGCTGTGCAATCTGCAACAGTTTAGATTATTTTAAAATGGCCACTACATGTCTGCAGCTGCCTCTTCATCTGGAATTTAAAGAGCTAGGAAGCGGAGCTGAAGGTCACTTGGGGTCTGTTTGCAGAAGAGTGAGTAGATCTAAATACTGGAGTACTTAAATGAGGAATTTGAGCTGCCAGTATCATGAAGAGTACAAGACTGGTTTAAAATTCCTCTTTTGGGTAAACTCAGTTTGCCTACTAAAAGCTTTTTTCTTTTTTGCTCTTGTCATGTGTATGTAGACAGTGGAGTAACTTTATGGTCTCCTGCATGTAGGGTATTCATACTGTTAATTCCTCTGGCAATTAAGCAGAACTCTTCCACAATTTTTATAATTCTGTTTTTGTTCAGAACCCTGGTGTACACACCTCTCCGTGATCCAGGAAGTATTTAAAAGTGTTATGCAGTATTTTTCACACCATTTTAATAATTTTTCCTCACATAGGTTGGTTGAAGCTTATAAAACAGTAAGAGCAGATAGCTAGGAATTGTACCCAAAATGCTGCATTGTGTGAAGTTTATATTTAAGGTCACTTTGCAGTGAAGCAAAAGTAATTCTCCATTGAGGTCTGTTTAGGGTTACAACAGGTCTGGTCTAAAGCCCTTTGAAGGCAGTGGAAAGGCTCCCATTGAGGACAACAGGCTTTGTATTAGCACCAATATCAGTTGACTTCATTGCAACCATTAGCTAAGTAGTCAGGAGTTTTGGGTGCCACCTTGAAAAGCAGAAGTAACTAATTTATAGCTAAACAATTCACCCAGTGTCACAATCTGGCCCAGTTTCCCTTGCTGAACAGACACCAGATTGTTGTGAATAGACTAAGCCACTGGATCCCATGTGTTTATAAGCGCCCAGAATCGCTGTTCTTAGCTCTAGGTCTCTTATGGGACACTTCCAGGTTCAGACCCAGTGTCTGCCACCCTTCCTTGGGATGTGGGACTCCCCAGCCTGGCTGCTATAAATTCCAAAACCAGCAACTCCAGTTGCTTATACATGCTCCCTCAGAGTTCCATTGCATTGTAGGCATGCTCAGCTTCTTGATCAGCTCCTTCAGGAACAATGTGTCAGGTAAGCAGGGAATACAGGCTTATCAAAGGAGTTTATTAGCCATAGTCACTCTTAAAGTACTAGAGTTAGCGATTGTTGCAAAATCCCAACTAGCCCTGAGATACTCCTTCCCCTCCCCCAGCCCCAATAAAAATATGATCTAACTCTTTCTGAGTCCAGTCTGATCAGTCTTTCAGGCTAGGCAGACTTTTCTGCATCCTCTTCTCTCTCCAGCCTGGTCTTCCAGCATGTGGTGATGAATGACCCTCTTGCTCAGAGAGAGACCCTCACCGCAGGTAGCTACTGACCTTTTTTGCCCATGTGCTCCAGCTGGGAAATTCCAGCCTTCCTCCAGGGTATGTCTACCCTTAAACTGCTACAGCAGCACAGTTGCAGCATTCCAGCTGCACTGCTGTAGTGCTTCAATGTAGATACTACCTACTCCGAAGGGAGGCGTTTTGCTGTCAGCGTAGTCAGTTCACCTCCCCGAGAGGTGGTAGTTAGGTTGACAAAAGAATTATTCCAGAAGCCTAGCACTGTAGACATCGGAGGTTAGATTAGCATAGCTACATCTTAGTGTTGTGGATTTTTCATACCCCTGAGAGAGAGAGCTATGCTGATGTTGGTTCCCATTGTAGACCAGCCCCCAGTCAGGCTTCAGTGTAGAGAGTCCATTGTCATATAGTCTCTCAACTACCAGTTCAAAACCATCAAAGTTGATGGCCCTAGATTTTCCTGTAATGGCTTCTCAGCCATTGTCCCTAATACAAAATGGATGTTCTAATCCAAAATGGAGGATACATTATTAAATGAAGGTTGCACTACAAAATGGAGTTCACAGTTTGGTAGACACATCCCATTCTGTCACAGCCTGTTTGACCATGGAAGAGTAACTTGAAAGTTATACTTGCAAAAGTGTATAGTAGACCTGTGACTGGTGTATAGGGTTGCCAACCCTCCAGGATTAGCCTGTAATCTCCCAGAATCTCCCGGCGACTACTGAAAGCAATCCGGGAAGTTTTAATAGGATATTTTAAGAAAATGACATTACATCATGTTGGGGGGAAAATAATCTCCCGGAATAGCTTCAGTCAGAGTTGCCAATCCTATGTGTGTATGAAACACAGTGCAGATCAATATGTGTTTGTCACCAAACCACTTAGTTCATTAATATTCAGGATTTTGTAGAGAGATGGTTGTCAGGGTCTTTTGGGGGGTAATATAGGTTTTACCAAGAGATATCAGTAAAGGTACTACCAGAAGGAAAGTAAAATCATACTCCTGTTTAAGCATCAATTTTTTTTCTGTCTGGAGTGTTCTGCACTGCCTTTAAATGTGGATTTTAGTGTAACTTGGTTCCTTCAAGGCAAACTTAGTAGAACTGGAATTCATCAGGATGGATTTCTCAATGTGCTTGTTGGTGGGACAGAAATCTAGAACAGGCAGAGAAAAAAGAAATGGAGGACCTGGCACAAAGTGCAAGTTAAATCATGAATATAAACTTAAATAGGTTGGCCTATGGTCAAATCTAACTGTTGTGGTTGTTGACTAGGGATGACAGAAATGTTCAGGGAATCTTTCTGTAGAATTGTTTCAGCAGTTTTTTACTGGCTTTCCTTGACCCTACACATTTTGTGTGTGTGTGTGTGTATGCGCGTGCGTGCGCACGCATAAGGAGTACATGGTATTTCAATATAAAGAGGATCACTGAATTAAATATTTACTTACCACATAGTGATTTATTGTGCATGTATAACTAGGATTAGGGTGAAAATATGTATGAGACTGGCAAAATCTATTCTGCATCCTGCTTGCCACTAAAACAGGATAAAATGGAGAAGCAGTGTGGTCCATCGAATGTGGACTGGAGGTTCTGTTCGCAGCTGTTCTGTGACCTTGGATGAATCACTTCACCTTTCTGTACTTAATTTCCCCATCGTAAAAATGGGAGGAGTAATGTTACTTATCTTTGTAAATCACTTTGAGTTCTATAGATGAGGAGTTCTGTATACAAACATTATTATTATTATTATTTATTATTAGCGAAATAGTTTTTCCTCCTTAACCAGTACGGATTGGCAATCCAATGAACGTGTAAAGTCTTGGCTATTTCTATCCAGTCAGCACTCCTCCTTATTTGTCTTCTCAGTCCTGCTCCTCCTTTGCTGAAGAGGAAAGCAGCAAAGGCAATCTCTCATATTTTTGGCTTTTCAGTGCAGTTTTTTAATGTTCTTTTTCCCTCCAGTTCTTTTGACTTCTAAAATGATAAGCGAGAAGGAGGGGGGTGTTGCCCAAGTGCAACAGCTGCTGTGGCACAATATGAGCCTTCATTGTGGGTATCTTCTGCTCTTACTGGGATAACAGCCCAGAATGTCAAGATACAGTGATGGCTTCTGTTGGCAGATCAAAGTACCAGGCTGCTTCACCATTACCGGTCAATGCAGCCTATAGCAGAGCTTCCTGGTAAAAGAATCATTCAGAGCTAGTCTCTACAAGGGCAGTAAAGGACAGTTTCCACCACCCACATGCCAGGTGCAGACAATTTCCAAGACCTTTCCTCTCCAGGAGCTTTAGGTTGGGCAAGGACTATCCAGCTCCTGGAATAACGTTATGCTTAAACAGCGATTTGGCAAGATTCATTCTGAACCCTCACTATTTATGCCTTCTTATCTCAAGGCTGTGCAAGAAGAGCATGGAGTAATGTAGTGATGTAGTCTCTGAAGCTGCTTGAGTAAGTTCTCAGCAATCATGGGCCTTAACAGTATGAGGTTCCTTGTGGCTCTCCATTAATGTTGGTGATTCAGTGCTCGCAAGTTATGCTGACATACAGCCACCACTGTAATTAAACCGCTGTTGCATGTCTACACTATGCTCCTTGTGTTGGTGGAGTGCATCCACAATAGCAGCTCTTGCATCGACCCAGAGAGCAGTGTACTGTGGGTAGCTATCCCACTATGCAACTGGCTGCAGTGTGTTTTGGGAAGGGTTTGCAATGCCTCATGGGGGCAGGTACAGCGTAACATGATGGTTTCTCAATCCCATTGTTCCTTGGGCACTAGATTGCCAGCCCCTTTTCAACTGAAGAGGAGGTGGAGGGGGGGGAGTGTGTGTGTGTGTGTGTGGAGAGTGAGTGTGTTGGCACACTGTCTCTTTGGGCATGTCTACACTTACCTCCAGAGCGATTGATCCAGTGGGGGTCGATTTATCGCGTCTAGTGAACACGCAATAAATCGAGCGCTCTCCCGTTGACTCCGTTACTCTACCGGCGTCGACAGGGGAGCATCAGCTGTTGACTCACTGTAGTGAAGATACCGCGGTAAGTAGATCTAAGTGCGTCGACTTTGCTACGTTATTCACGTAGCTGAAGTTGCATAACTTAGATCGATTACTCACCCTCCCAGCGTAGACCAGGCTTTAAGTTCAAACACCAGCTGGAAGCAACCAATCCTGTGGCAGAAGCTGGTGGACAGACAACTGGTGTCCCCCTGTCTGTCTCTTCTCTCCCCCACCTCAGTGAAGACCAGTACACCAGCAGGGGGAGGTGGACACTCAGACATCAGCCCCCACCTTTCTCCTTGGCTCTGAACAGCACAACATGAGTCTCTTCCCCCACACCCCGCCAAGCAGCAGCCTGCCTGCCACTGCAGTCCTAGTGCTGGGGAGAGCAGGATTCTGCATTAATGTTTTGATTCCCTCCGAGTTCTCCCACAGTCTCCTCTCCCCTAGACTACAGGGAAGGAGATGCACCCCCTCCCCTGTAGTCTAGATAGGAGTGCATTTGCTGCTGGGAATCAGCATGCTCAGCTGGGCAGTAGCTGTGTGAGTTCTCCATGCTGAGGAGTTTCAGAACTTCCTGGGGCTTTGAAAGGAGAGGAGTGCATGCCCATATAGCTTGATGCAGGGCAGCCGAGTTCAAAACAGTGAGCAGGGAGGTCACGGTAGGCATTGTGGGATACCTCCTGGAAGCCAGTTACCACGATGTAACAAACGTTGTGTCTACACTGATGCTTTGTCGATCTAACTGTGCCGCAAAAAGCTTTACACCTCTTGTCAAGGTGTTTTATTTTGTTAGCAAAGCAGGACAGTTTTGTCAGTGGGAGGAGCATCGTTCTGTGTACACCTTCACTGTTTTGTCTACAAAAGCTGCCTTCTGCTGACAAAACTTTGTAGTGTAGACCAGGCCTTAGTGTCCTTTCATTTAGACCAGAGCCTGAAGATTTTTCAAACTAAGTGAAATGCAGTGGCTTTCCATTTTTAAGGAGGATTTTTTTTTTAAGGATTGGGTGGATTCAGCTTTCTAAGGCAATTTGCTGAGCAAAGCAGACTTTCTGGTAGAAAAGTTTCTACATCCGTTTTCAAGAGGGGAGCCTTTTCACAGCAAATATGACTTTTACAAATTTTGTTTTTTTCAGGTACTAGAGGTGGACTTCTCTGTTTTGGGCACACTTGGTCTTCCTTGCAAAAGGAAATCAGTTCAGATCTGAGAGACCTGATGAGATTTCTGTATACTTGGAGATGAGTTGCAGAATTCTGAGCAATTTTTTTTATATCCATTGGATTTCACTAGTAACCTTGACAGAAAGAGGGTTCAAGTGGTATGAAGATCTCTTAATTGTTCCTCCCACCCATAACTAGTATCAGTTTTCTTTACTTCATGCTCTTGGAGCAGGATATACTTCCTGTTAATTGGCATTTGCAGACTAATTTAGTATAGCTGATCTCCTTAGAAATGAAGCAGTTAACAATGCTTGGCATTCAAATGATTGTAATTAAGCTTCAAAATAAATGCCCTATTAACAAATAAAGTTTACCCCTTTTTGCTGTTTCTCACTGCCTGACAGCAGACTCTACAGTAGTTGTTTTACATTGTGAAAAAAATTCTTTGCAGTCAGGACTAGAAGCTCTTTAAATGAAATCTTAGATTCTAGAGACTATAACAAAATTTGCAGAAGTTTAAATCCATGGGGTTTTAATGCCCTCAAGTGTCTGCTGTCCTCACAGATGTAACTCAGATACTCATTGATCTTGAATCATGGGGTAAAGTTACTACTAAGATTTCATCTGTCTGGATTCGAAATTCAGAGTCAGTTTTGGTCAATCAAATCCTACCTATGTCCTACTATATGCTACTTCATTTATTCTTTGGTGTGTATGATGCAGACTGTGCAGACATCTAACTGTATGAAGAAGCTGCTGGAAAGTAGATATGTGCACTATATCTAATGACTCTGCCAAGAGCAGTATTGCTTTATTTCCATTTGATTATTTTTATGGGAAAAAGCTGTTGGAGCCATGTGTAATTTCTTGATCAAATTCAGACTGCTTTTTCATCATTTTTTGCCTTAAGTGCAGTTAATGAGAACTCTGAGTACAGAGAGAACAATTTATTCAGTTTAAGCAAAGGATAACATTGCTTTGCTTTGGAAATATACATGCGTTATAAGAACAATAACCTGTTCTCACCCTTGTATGAAATAGTATTGTAAGGCTGGTCTTCGGGTTTTTTTTAATTGCAGAATATTAGTATTGAAAATCATGCTTTCTGACTTCTTTGGCAGCGTATGGGAGAGAAAGGTACTTTGGACTTTGTAGAACCCATGTTTTTTAGTGCATTCCTGTCCTGAAGGTACAGCTTCTCTTCTCTGTCCCATCCAACTTGAACTCAAAAATGTTAGTGGTGATTTCTCATTCATTCATCATTCATTCATTCATCACCCGTCCCCCCATGGGGGGCCACAACACAACAGATCTCCATAGATCTCCATCCTCATTCGTTCCAGGCTGGGGTTGGGGTATAGCCCATTTTTTTTTTTTTTTTTCAACATCAAGGTCGCGTCGCCAGGTATTTCTTTTCTTCTCTTTTTCCTTTGCCTTGGGGGTTCACTGCTGTGCCTGTGTCTGGATGTTGGTTGGCTGCTTGTATAGTGTATGTCATCCCCCCCCACCTTCTCCTCCTCTTCTAATTTCTTCTCTGCTGGAGTTGGTCCTCTCCAAGAGGTGGATGGATGTTACTGTCTGTGTCTGGCCATCGGGGGAGAATCCTCTGAGGGCAGCTTATTAATGGGTCTCTGGATCTTCCTGGTGGTTGTTTTGGTTGTCCTCCAGGTTTCAGCTCCATTCTCTAGCCATATTTAATTTTTGAAAAATAAAATGAAATGCCTCCTTGCATTCCAGCTAATGATATTTCTTTAAAAAGAACAGGAGTACTTGTGGCACCTTAGAGACTAACAAATTTATTTGAGCATAAGCTTTCATGGGCTACAGCCCACTTCATCGGATGCATGGAATGGAACATATAGTAAGGAGAGAGATACACATACAGAGAACATGAAAAGGTGGGAGTTGTCCTACCAAATGTAAGGTCCATTATGAGCCAGGTTATGTAAAAAGGCTCTGCCTATAGGTGTTTCCTAGCAACTCTGCCAAGGGAATGCATTGGAAATCAGAGTTTCCATTTCTTTTAGGAATGTTGGGGTTCACTTAATTCACTCAGCCAAAGACTAAAAATAAGGGGGGAAATGTAAGTAATGGGGAAATTAGAAATGAGACATGACCCTACTAACCATTAGCTTTAGTCAACCAACTACTTAGTCTAGTTAAGTGGTTTTCGGCCTGTGGACCCCTGGGAGTCCGCAGACTATGTCTAAGATTTCCAAAGGGGTCCGCACCTCTATTTGAAACATTTTAGTAGTCCACACATGAAAAAAGATTGAAAACCACTGATCTAGTTGAAATTCTTGGGTAACAGCTTTTTTTTTTCCCACTTGGAAAAATTGCCATCAATCTTAGTCTACTTTGAAAACAATTACAGTAGAACTTTGCTAATTCTCACACTTCACAGTTCTTACCAAAATGAGTGTCACTTCATTTCTTGGACCTGTTGGTATAAATTACAAGTGTAAAATGTGAATAGCTCATGGAAAATATTTGTTAATATAAATGGTTCAAAGCTGAGCCATATTAGGAATTTTGCTTCAGTGATAATTTAAAAAATGTAGTTGTCACATTACATATCTTAAATACCTAGGACTTTTAGTTATGATTTTACTTCTGTTTCACCTGTGGAAGTAACAACATGTAATGCTACTTTAATATTAAATATATTGCATGAGTTCTCAAATACATATTCTATTACCATGTTTCATTTACAGAGCTCTACCTAGAGGGCAAGTATCCCTTTCCACTATGAAACATTACTTACCATTCTTTTTATGGGTTTATATCTTGGCCTAAATTGCATAATTTTACAGCACCCAAAAATGTGCTAAGCATTTCACAATACAAATAAGAGGATACAGAAGAGTTTAAAAGCTGGGACATTATGCTACAAAAAGGGGGCAGCCTATATGTTGCGCCGGGGAGGGGGAAGAAGAGATGGGAGAATATCAAAACATGATGTGGTTATTCAGCAAAGCCTAATGCACAGCATAATGGTGCAAGATGCTCTTATATTTTAAAAAGTAGCTGAATGTTATGGTTAACTTATTTCTTGTGTGTGTCTTTGTAGAAGTGGGTCTTAAGGAGGGTCCTGAAAGAGGAAAGGGCCTTGTGGACCAACTTGGAATTTACTTGAACAAGTAATTAATGAATCAAGGGTTTGAATGCAGACTTCTGTTCATTAACTAGTTACTTTGAATCGGTCTTGTAAAATAATAATGAAAATTTACCAACTGAGGCACAAAATTACTTTCTTCGCCTTTACCATGATTAAAAAAAAATGCAAAAGGGTGAATAGAATTCACTGAGGCTGACTTAAGTTATTTGAGCAATTAATTTTTGAATGGTCAGAATCCCTCTTAGTGACAGATATACTCCACTGAAAAAAAATTTGTTTCTTTAAATTACAAGTAAATTTGTTGCTTGTGAAAGATGCTGGATTCACAACAGTGGGCAACTGAAATCCCCTGTTCAGAACAGGCAATAGTTTGATTCTCTTCTGGGCTCTCACTCTCCTCCGCCCCCCCTTTCACCGCGGAGTGTCTCAGCACTCTTGTGGAAGGACTAGAAAACAGAGTAGCTCATGGTCCACTCTATCCTTGGCTTCTAATCAAAGATGCCAGTAGCAATGCAGTTATTTCGGTCTGCAACTTCTTCTATGAGGAATGGACTAGGATAATCTAACTGGGTAATTATAATGGGAAAGGTTTTGATTTTAATGGGAGGCAATATTGCCTAGTTATTACAGGTTAGTTAGTGCACCCGTCTTCCATTCCCAACTTGGGGCATGGCTACACTCAAAACTTCAAAGCGCTGCCGCGGGAGCGCTTTGAAGTGTGAGTGTGGCCGCAGCGCCAGCGCTGGGAGAGAGCTCTCCCAGCGCTGCACGTACTCCACTTCCCGTGGGGATTAGCTTGCAGCGCTGGCAGCCGCGCTCCCAGCGCTGTGGCACTGACACTGGCGCTTTACAGCGCTGTATCTTGCAGTGCTCAGGGGGGTGTTTTTTCACACCCCTGAGTGAGAAACTTGCAGCGCTGTAAAGCGCCAGTGTAGCCAGGGCCTTGGTAACTAAATTGTTGAAACCATCAGTATGTCACTTAACCTCTGGGTCTCTAGTTTCCTCAGTTGTAAAATAGATATACTTCAGGATGCTGTCACTAAATGTTTGTCAAGTGTTTTGAGATCTTAAAATTAAAGTGCTATGTAAGGGCAACATAAGTACTTTAGTGAAATTGTTTCAGTACTTTAGTCTCATTCAAATTTAAATCTTCTAAAGCTACATCAATAATCTTAACTTGTATAGCATTCAGTTGATACACTTGAATTTACATAGTATCTACATCAAACAAGTCATGATGTTTGTGCTAGTACTATTACTAGGGTTTTCTTTAAACGTTACTTAGAGGAAATTAAATACAAAAGTCTATTGAAATATCTTTGAATTTCCTTGTTTGTGGTTTGAAAATAGACCATCAGTATTAAGTTTGCATTCTGTCCTTGTCATTCCATTGTTGCTAATACTGTTTACAAGTGAGTTAACTCTGTCATCCCTGAAACATTTTAAACACAGTAGAAATATTCAGGTGAACACCTTTACGCTAAATGTCCATGCTTTTTTACCTTTTAATATAGTGGGTTATTTATATTAGTTTTTGAATGAAAATGTTTCCACTTCCCGTGATTTAGACACTTTTTTTGAAAATTTTACCATAGAGGTTTCTGCGAATTGGGTCTGGTTCCCACATAATTTGTAAATTGTAGTAATAGGAAACTTCCATAGCGTGACAATCCAGAGCTTTTTCTTGGGAGCCATTTTTGAATTCATTAAGAATGATGCAGTTATTGGCTAGCAGCACTTGCTGCCAGTAATGTTTGCAGCTTCTGAAATTGATTTTGGTGACCTGTACTAGCACTTACATATTTGGAAATCTTGTCTATTCTAGGTTTTTCTGAAAAACTTCCCAACATTGCTAATGCCAAATTCAGCTCCACCAACAGTGTTGTTAACAGTGGGAGTCCAAGTGTAGGCAAGATGCTAGAGCAGGGTTAGGCAGCCTATGGCACGCGAGCTGATTTTCAGTGGCACGCAAGCTGATTTTCAGTGGCACTCTCGCTGCCCAGGTCCTGGCCACTGGTCTGGGGGGCTCTGCAGTTTAATTTAATTTTAAATAAAGCTTTTTAAACATTTTAAAAATCTTATTTACTTTACATACAACAATAGTTTAGTTATATATTGTAGACTTATAGAAAGAGACCTTCTAAAAATGTTAAAATGTATTACTGGCATGCAAAACCTTAAATTAGAGTGAATAAATGAAGATTCGGCACACCACTTCTGAAAGGTTGCCGACCCCTGTGCTAGAGGCTAGAGGCTGTCTGGAATTTGGTTTAACAGCTGTAAATATCAGGACATTTTTCTGAAAAGGCCAGTATGTAGATAGTCAAAAGAAGCAAACTTTTGAAGGAGTGTGTGGTGAGGGTTGTGTGTGGCGTGGAGGTGGAGAAGGGGTGGGGGAGAGGTTATCACATACCTAACTATAGTTCTGTATTCACAGTCCACATTTGTAGTTTAGGAAACTGTCATTGTCAGTCTTGTTATAACTTAAGAGAAATTGGTACTGATCTTATGATAGAATTAAGAGGACCTATTTTTATGTATTTTCACATACAAAAATAGTGTTTTTGTAGATGTCTTATTAATAAGGCTGCGATTTAGTCACAGAAGTCACAGAATCCATAACTTTGAAAGATCTCCCTGACTTCAGCCAGTGTTGGTGGGGAGCTGTGGGGTACCCCTGCAGCTCCTGGCATCCGCGAGTGGCAGTGGGGAGCCCTGTAGCTTCCCGACACTTTGCCCAGCCACCATGGGCAGCAGAGGGGATCCGCTGCTTCCCGCCCCCATGGGCAGCAATGGGGACCCCTGCAGTTTGGAGCTGCCAGCTGAGAGGACCCTGGAGCTCCCAGGGCTGCCCCCCCACCCCCCAAGCTGCCGAGGCTACCCATTTTGTCATGGGTATTTTTAGTAAATGTCAAGGACAGGTCACAGGCTTCTGTGAAGTTTTCATTATTGCCTGTGACCTGTCCCTGACTTTTACTAAAAATATCCATGACAAAAACTTAGCCGTACTTATTAATCATCTCAAATTCCAGAGATGACACTTAAGTAAAGATTAGCAAGAGTTAAAACTATATCTACAGCTGTATCAAAAGCCAAATGACATGGTTAAAAAAGACACTGCCTTTTTTTAGTTGAGCTGGGATAGATTTTGGCCCTATGATGGGATTATTAGTTTACAAGAGCAGAAATTTGTATCATTCAAACAAAATAAGATTTTATTGAATTGTTCTCCACTTTTTAATCGCACAAGCGTATCTAGATAAAATAGCTACCAACAGTGCAACCTGCTAGCCCTCTAAACAAACGTTACTGTTACAGTTCACTGAAACAAGCTCTTCACCTCTGATAATTCCTTGGTGCTTAAGAAAAAATATTCTCTTAAAGTAAAGAAAAGGGGGAGGGGGCGGTCTGTGATTCCTTTAATCTCTAGTGCCTGGAAAAGGTATCTCTGATGTCTGAAGAAGACATTTTTCAGATTTCTACCACCTGGACCACTACCATCCTCCAGTGCAAATGCCCCATTTTTGTACTTCAAGATATGACCTAATGGTTGTGCAATCCATTGCTGTTACAGTGGTAGCAACAGCATATAAAGGGATCCAATATCCACAAACCTGCCAGGGCTGTGGATCCAACTTTTACCTTTGTGGGTTGGATGAGATCTTAATTCTGGTTGTTACAGAGATTCCTGAATTCCCTAGCTTCAAAAGTACCAAATTTAGCCTTTCCTTTACAGTTGAACTGAAAAGTAGTTCATAAACTTTCCCAGTCAGTAACAGTGGAGTTAGAATTAATTTAGAAATAGTTTCTCCCTTATTTACCTATGACAACCTCAGTGTAGGGCTCTCTGTCTCCCCCTCAGTGTTTGGTTGCCTCAAACTACATTATTCTAGGTGTTTGGTGACCTCAGTTGTTGAAAGAGAAGCATAAAACCATGAAATGGACTCTGGCTAAGTAAAGTCTTCAGTGCACATTTTAATGGTAACCAGTGTGCTGACTGCAGTCTATACGGGCATCTTTAATTGCTTGTCAACCACTCAAATCAAATCAAACTCAGAAATATGGAAAATGGAGTAGCATTGAACCCAATGTGCTCTTGGAAATAGCACTCTAAAAAGAACTCTGTTAAATATTCTGCACCCGAAACTTCTATGAGAACAGAGGTTCTTTCCCTAACCCTATCACAATGTGGTGATGATGTGATAGACTTAAAAGAGCGCAGTGTGAGCTACCCAAAATCTTGAGCGAAAGGTCATTGTACGTGTAACCAATTCACTTCCCTACTGTTGGATATACAGCTAAGAAAACTGCTATAGGTTGTTTTAAAAGAAGTCTCTCAAAAACAAAATTCCTTGGAGCCCTGATTTATCAACTTCCAGATGATCTAGAATCCATATGCACAAAAGAGTGGACTGAATTTGTAAGAGCTTTGACACACTAGGTACATTTTGATCTAAATGAAAATACATTTTTTAAAGTTGTCCCTAGGTGCTGCTTGAGTAGACTTTTTTTTTCTTTTCGGTAGTCATTACATCAACTCTTCTGTTGAGTGTTCACTTTAAAGTTTGACAACATCTAGTTTTCACAGCCCACCTCATTTTAAGAAGAAACCAGACAGAAAATGTACTCCTTTTTCTTAAGAAATGGTGACAGCTCTTTATGTTCCATGATGTGGGTGAAGTAAGAATATATTACTGAGAATTAAAAGTGCAGCTCTTCATGAGACAAAACATATTTTGACTTAATCTTCTTTTCTCCTTATTACTTTCTTTTTCAATAGAAACTATGTTCCAACTTCCTGTCAACAACCTTGGCAGTTTAAGAAAAGCCCGGAAAACTGTGAAAAAAATACTTAGTGACATTGGTTTGGAATACTGTAAAGAACATATAGAAGTAAGTATGACATCTGATGTAGCTTTCTGGTTTGAATTGAGGCACTTCGATTCAATTTTCTGCTGAAGTGATATTTCTTACTGAGATTTCATAAAAACGTTGTATTAGCTTCCATGACATCAGATTTTTTTTGGTGTCTCCATAAGTTTCTGATAGACCTTTACGGACCTTCAATTTTACCCCTTCACTTTACCTCAGGAGTTGTAACCTTCAGATGAGAATGAGTTGTATGGGGTTCTGTTAGAGAAGTACTGCCATCTAGAAGAGTCATTCTTAAATGGTTACTAGGAGTTCCTACTGAAGCAAGTTACACACCTTTTAAGCCTCATCTAAACTGGTATTTAAAGGTGTAGTGTTAGCTAACATGCTTAGGCTTTAACTTGACTGGTTTGGCATGTGTTGAAGGCAGTGGGCTTTGTCTATGCTAGACTTTAAAAATGTGTTAGCAGGTGCTGGATGTTATAGTAAAATAACACCTTTAAATCCTAGTTTAGACAAGGCCTTAGAGCCTGCTGTCCTAGGGGCCAAGAGATGAACTGAGATTTTTACAGGTATTTCAGTGCAGAACAATAGGACTCTGGACTTAAGGACTGCCTTCTATAACGGCTCAAGTTATATCTAAGACATATTCTGCTATTAATCTTACTGACAAACTTTAAAATATTGCTTATCAAAAACCTTTTTTCCTGAAATGAATACCTGGTACAATCACCTTTCTACTCATCTGCTCTTTGGCTATTCAGCACCCTATATATAGTAGTCTTCTGCGTTTTGTTCTAGTTTTAAACTGGCTCCTCTTCTTCATGTTATTGTTCCAGATCATTTCCAAATAAAATGAGTGTTCATCCCTTTTTATTTGGGGTCAGTTGCTTTGAATAAGTGTGGGTTGAATAATGGGCTTCAGGGTAAAATTTTCAAAGGATTTTGAATCCAGATTTCAAAAGTGATTTAGGCCTGATTCCCATTGACTTTCAGTCAGACTTTGCGATTCAGAGAGTACCTAAGGTGCTTTCAAAAATGGAACTTAACGTGCTATTAGGAACTTCACCTACATCCCTATGCCAAAATTTAAAAAAATAGAAGCTGAAGTCCATATTTAAACACACATCTGACTTAAAAAAATACTCAACATTGATCTCAGTGGGAGTTGTCAGGTGCTGAACACTTGAAAATCTTGAAAGTCAGACTTGGATTGACTTTTTAGGATTTTATTTTTGAAAATCTTGGCTCTCGGTTATTTAGTGTCTTTGAGCCTGTACTTTTCAGAATTGCTTATTTGGAACCGCTAATTCCCTTTTTTTGTCAAGGGAAACTTCAGTTGAAGTAAATGTACAAGATGTATTTTTATGATTTTCATGAGGGGAAATTTTCCCTTGGGTTAATGATCTCTTGTACTACTTGTGGGTAGCTCTTGGTGGCTGTGTGGGTATCTTCATGAGTAATTAATGGGGAGCAATCAGGTTTTGTTTTTGATGTGTCTCTGTCTTCCCATCCACCCTTTTCCAGGATTTTAAGCAGTTTGAACCTAATGACTTTTATTTGAAAAACACTACATGGGAAGATGTAGGATTGTGGGATCCTTCGCTTACAAAAAATCAGGTTAGTAATGGTTCCACATATCACCTCAGATCCTGCAGGCTGTAACTTTCAAATGGTGTTTTGCACAATTATACCAATTTCTTTTGTTGTATTTTACCAGATTTAATGGTGTTTTTTGTAATCTTCTACTTAAAGGATTATTAGAAGGGTGCTTTTGTTGTACAAGTAATAATCCTAGTCTTGATTGGGTTAAACAGATGCTGAGGGCCAGTTATTTGAATGAAAAACTTCACTGTTGAGAAACTTTAAGCACCTGTTCTATTATTGCACCTTAAGTGCCAAACTTCATTTAAAAAAAAATTGCCATCCTTGTTTTCCAGCTCAGCACAAACTCACCATCCCTCTAGTTAAAAGTATAACTATTTGTACAGACTATTTCTACAAGATTTGCTTCACCTCTCCCTAATTCAGTTCCACCATCTGTTTTCATGATGAATTCAGAAAAATATTAAACAGAATAAATCCAACTGCTGCTTTCTTCACTGTCATAGCTTTCAGCTGTCTGCTACATCTCTGAAGACTTGGTGATAACCCATCTGTGTCAGAGCCTGTTCAGTTTAGTGCAGCAGAATGGAGTGGCAGTGTTGTTGGAAATCATATTTATTCTTTTCTAGATGTTTCTGAATTGATTGTAAAGCTAAGAAGGTTTGAACTGAGCTAGGAGAAATGGAGGAAAAGGATGTAACTGTGATGGTGACTTCTGTCTTATTCAACTAACTAAACAAATTTAAAAGAAGCCCTTCACTTTGATTCTAGGATAGCCTCCACTTTTAGTATAATATATACTATAATATATACTAAAATAAGCAGTGAAACAATGACAGGTGAACATTCCACTTATGAAATCAGGTGGTATAAGTATCAGGTATTGCTCACCCCTGGAAACAGGATGCTTATATTTGATGGATCACTGGTCTGGTATTCGTAAAACCAAAGTCCCTTTATTGCTGTGCCCCTGACATTGCATCAGTATGTTCTCCCTGCTTCTAATATATTCAACAAAAAGATTTGTCACATCAAAGCAGACAACTCTTAATTCTGTAGCCTGTTCCCAGCAATGGCCAATATCTGAGGCTTCAGAAGGTGGCCAGAAATACACACAGCTCACTTATTCATACAGAGGGGGAGAGTAATTCATTCCTTAACATCAGGGGATCCACTTGCACCTTGAAGCTTCACTTGCATAGCTATGCATGTTGTTCATAGTTATCTCAATTTGTCATGTTTTATATTTAATGTTAAATTATTTTGAAATGCCAGGCTGACTTCAAAGATAGACATGAATCATGGATAGTTTAATTTCAGTTTGAATTGTAACAGTTGACACAGCATCAGCAACCCTTTCAAAGCTGCAACAATTCAGGGGGAGCAAGAGGGCTATGAAAAGCACTATGAAAGAGCTATGTGGTATTACGTAAAAGAGCAGAATTTTTCAAAAGCCTTATTTTTTTTCTGATCCGTGGTGAGTTTTGAAATATTTACAACTTAGCTTTGGTCAGTAGAAAAAGTTGGTTGCTTGAAGCTCTACTTCTCAAGTATCGGTGATAGGATTATTATGTATCTAAATTAAACATTACAATTAAATACGGCCCTTTGGGATCTGATTTATGTTTCAGAAGAGTATTCCTTCTGCTTCATGCCAAATTCACAAAATAACTTCTGCATCATCGTTTGCATGCGCATCCCCCACCTCCTATGTTACATTGTCTTAATTGTGCCCTGATTAGTGTTGCCTTAATCTGTCTGGAAGCAACAGGACTGAGGAGCTAAACTGCTCAGTTCTGCTCCATTCTCAAAAGTGACTAAGATATTATAATACAAAGAGAAGCACTAGGTTTGTGTGGACATATCACTGGAAGTGGCGGTTAAAAATACTTATTTCAAAATACTGCACCAATTTAGAAAGCTTTCGAGGACAGTATTAAAAGAAAATTAACTGCGGCTAATGACTGAATTAAAGCACATTGAAATATCTAAAAATATCATTTTGTGAAATACTTTGATCTGAAGTGACCTTTTTTGGCCTGAACACCTCATTCTGTGAGCTTGCCAACTAATAGTACATTACAGTTCTAACAGCCGGGCCCACATCTTCCAGAAAAAGATGTTGGTAAACTCTCTGTTCCATGCAGTCTGACAGGCAGCATTGTTTCCATTCCCTTACTAAGGAAGAGTGATATCTTTATGAATTAACCATAAACATGACACACTGGGCTATGCTTTCAAAGTGACCTCTAAATTGGCACCTTTCATTTTACATGTGCAATCTGGTAATTAAACTTCTAATTACCTGATTTACAGGCCAAAAAATGTGAGTGCCAAATTAATGGCAGAGTTGAAGCTGGTCTGGCCCATTGTAATGGTCCGTGAGACGAGCTGAAATTCCACACTGTCCATGATGCTTAGTGCAAAATGTCTTGTTTAAAAAAAAAAAAAAAGTGTTTTTTATATCTAGTTTTTGTTTTGTTCTTTGTTTTAAGGACTATCGGACAAAACCCTTTTGCTGCAGTGCATGTCCATTTTCGTCGAAGTTCTTTTCAGCCTATAAAAGTCACTTCCGGAATGTTCATAGTGAAGACTTTGAAAATAGGATTCTTCTTAATTGTCCCTACTGTACTTTCAATGCGGACAAAAAGACTTTGGAAACGCACATTAAAATATTTCATGCTCCAAATGCCAATACACCGAGTGGAGGCATCAGCACTTTTAAAGATAAAAACAAACATGATAGCCTTAAACCTAAGCAGGCTGACAGTGTAGAACAAGCTGTTTATTATTGTAAGAAGTGCACTTACCGAGATCCTCTATATGAAATAGTTAGAAAGCACATTTACAGGGAACATTTTCAGCATGTTGCTGCACCTTACGTAGCAAAGGCAGGTGAAAAGTCACTCAATGGTGCAGTTCCCTTAAGTTCCAGTACCCGGGAGGAGGGTAGTATTCACTGCAAACGATGCCTTTTTATGCCGAAGTCATATGAAGCTTTAGTACAGCATGTTATTGAAGACCATGAACGTATAGGATATCAGGTTACAGCAATGATAGGGCACACTAATGTAGTGGTTCCAAGATCCAAACCTTTGATGCTAATAGCTCCAAAACCACAGGATAAAAAGCCTATGGGACTTCCTCAAAGGATGGGTCCCCTTTCCCCTGGAAATGTCCGATCGCTTCCATCACAGCAGATGATGAATCGACTCACTATACCAAAGCCTACATTAAATTCTGCAGGAGTGAATATGATGTCAAATGTTCACCTACAACAGAACAATTATGGAGTCAAATCAGTACCACCAAGTTATGTTGGACAGCCGGGGGGAAGGCTAAACTTAAGTGGTAACGCACCTGTTTCTATTCCGCAACAGTCTCAGACAATGAAACAGTTTTCACCGAGTGGAAATGGAAGGCCTTATACCCTTGGAGGGGAGCAGAGATCTCAGACTCCAGCAAGGTACTCTCTTCAGTCTGCCAATTCCTCTTCTCTTTCATCTGCCCAGTTGAAGCAAACGTCATTATCTCAGTCTCAGGCAGCATCAAGAGTATTAGGTCAGTCTGGCGCAAAGCCTCCTGTGGCTGCTACAGGCCCTTCTGCTGTCAATACTTCATCAACGCAAAAGTGGAAAATTTGTACAATCTGTAATGAGCTGTTTCCTGAAAACGTGTACAGTGTTCACTTTGAAAAGGAGCACAAGGCTGAAAAGGTGCCTGCAGTAGCTAACTATATAATGAAAATACACAATTTCACTAGCAAATGTTTATACTGTAATCGCTATTTACCCACTGATACGTTGCTTAATCATATGTTAATCCATGGACTGTCTTGTCCATACTGCCGTTCAACTTTCAATGATGTTGAAAAGATGGCTGCTCATATGCGAATGGTTCATGTTGATGAAGAAATGGGACCTAAAACTGATTCCACTTTAACCTTTGATTTGACATTGCAGCAGGGTAGTCACACTAATATACATCTACTTGTAACCACCTACAATCTGAGAGATGCCCCTGCTGAATCTGTAGCTTATCATGCTCAGAATACTCCTCCTGTTCCTCCAAAACCACAGCCCAAAATCCAGGAGAAGGCAGATATTCCTGTGAAAAGTTCTCCTCAAGCAGCAGTCCCCTACAAAAAAGATGTGGGTAAAACACTCTGCCCTCTCTGCTTTTCAATCCTAAAAGGACCCATATCTGATGCACTCGCACATCACTTAAGGGAGAGGCATCAAGTTATTCAAACAGTTCATCCAGTTGAGAAAAAGCTAACATATAAATGCATTCATTGTCTTGGTGTGTATACCAGTAATATGACTGCCTCAACTATAACGCTACACCTTGTCCACTGCAGAGGGGTTGGGAAGACCCAAAATGGCCAAGACAAAGCTAATGCACCATCTCGACTAAATCAGTCTCCAGCTGTAGCACCTGTGAAACGTACTTATGAACACATGGAATTCTCCCTGATGAAGAAAAGAAAAATGGATGATGATGACTCGCCATCTGCCTTTGAAGAGAAGCCTGAAGAACCTGTAGTTTTAGCTTTAGACCCTAAAGGTCATGAAGATGATTCTTATGAAGCCAGAAAAACATTTCTTACAAAATATTTCAATAAACAACCTTATCCCAGTAGGAGAGAAATTGAAAAGTTGGCTGCCAGTTTATGGCTATGGAAATCAGATATTGCTTCACATTTTAGCAACAAAAGAAAGAAATGTGTTAGAGATTGTGAAAAGTACAAGCCTGGTGTGCTGCTTGGTTTTAACATGAAAGAATTAAACAAAGTTAAACACGAAATGGATTTTGATGCTGAATGGCTGTTTGAAAATCATGATGAAAAGAATTCCAGAGTCAATGCTAGTAAAACTGTTGATAAAAAAATAAACCTAGAAAAAGATGATGAAAGTTCTTCAGACAGTTATGAAAATATAGAAGAGGAATCTAATGAAAGCAATAGTCCATTTGGTCAACCAATTTCAGATGTTGGTCGTAAAACCTCTATTGATAGCATAATAGAGAATCCAGAAGACAGCATATCCAAGGAGACTACTGATGAAAATCCCTTACAGTCTCCAGAGAAATCAGACCAAAAACAGGAGGAAGGCTCAAAATATGAAGAGATTCATTCTGTCAAGGAACCAATTAAACTGGTAGGTGATGCCTCAGATAGTGAAGGTGATCAAGATGATGCTGCTGAATGGAAAGATGGAGCTTCGCAGTCTGAAAGTGGACCTGGCTCTCAGCAAGTTTCTGACTTTGAAGACAATACATCAGAGGTGAAACCAGAAGTTTGGACAGATGAATCATCCCAGAGCGAAGATGCTGGTAGTAGTAAACCAGCTGCAGAAATAAAAGGGGTTGCATCTGAAAGTGATGAAGAGCAATCAAAATGGAAGAATAGTTCCTATGGAAAAGTAGAAGAATTTTGGTCTAAGGACCAGTCACAATGGAAAAATGCATCAGAAATTGAGGAGAGTTTGTCAAATCAGCAGATGGAATGGCAGAATAGCACAATTGACAGCGAAGATGGAGATCAGTTTGACAATGTGACTGATGGTGTAGCAGAACCAATGCATAGCAGCTTAACTGGTGTAGAGTTGAGTAGCCAGCAAGCATAAGCTGCTCAATTCAGAAGCATGAGTAAATATGCTTCAATCTACAACTGTCTAAATACTTTCATTTCAATATGACTGCTAAGCTTAATTCTAACTGGTACTGCCTTTTGAGTGCTAGGTCATCTGGCTAGTGGTTGATGTGGCCACTATTATTCCAGTGGTTATTCCTAAGTATGCTGTTGGCTAAATTTGCTTGAGAATACCTGCTGTGATGAGCACAGTAACTTAATGTGAAAACAGATAAGCTGGTGGCTCCAGAATGCACACGAAGAAAAGCAGAGGTTTTCTTTATCTGCATTTTCAACATTTATTTCACTCTTGGATATGTTCAGTTGTATGTCTTTTTAAACATTACCCTTTTTCACATGGTAGTATAGGGCCAACATGAGCTACCAGTTCAATGTGTATAGTAGACTATGGGGAAATTGATTTTTTTCATGTATCATTCTGAATAGTTGAAATGTATATTTGTACAGTCTTTTAGACCTATTCAAGTGAAGCTTATGAAATTGTTCTTGTGTACCCATCATAGATTTGTTTCTCTTTTTTAGTGTTGCCCTGCTGTGTAATAAATGCTGTATCTAGTTTACCTAGCAAAAGCTTGAAACTGCTATAGTATGAATTTTGACAAACTTAGTTTTTGCACATAACCTTGTACAATCTCAAAACTGAGGCCAGCAACATAAAAAATTATATCTGGACTCTATTGTATTATAGAATTTTCTTGTTCTGAATATCCTTGACATTACAACTGATGACAAACGTATTTCAGAGCCATTTTCTGAAATCTTTTAAGCTAAAAAAGAAAAAATCACATGCAAGAAACAAGTTTGCAGCTACTAATTTTGACACCTTTTAGATCTGTATAAAAGTGTATTGTGTTGAAGCAGCATACAGAAATAAAAATGCTGCATTTTGGATATTTAGTTTTATCTTTAGTTAACACCAACGAGGTGTTGTATTCATTTATACCATCTAATATATGACACACTGTTGTAGTATGTATAATTTTGTGATCTTTATTTCCCTTTGTATTCTTCATTTAAGCATCTAAATAAATTGCTGTATTGTGCTTAATGTAAACATTTGCTTTATTACTAGTGCCATATCACTGTTTGTTAAATTGTGCTTCATTACGTTGACCCCTGTAGAAAGAAGCTCTGGGGATTTGCTATGGCAAGCTTGTGTGATGCTGTCGTTTCAGATCTACTGATTGCTTATGGGAAAATTTAAAACATTTTCTATTTAAGATCAACTTAACCAGTAAGTTAATAGCTTTCACCTTCCTCCTTTACTTGTTACTAGGAACAGTAGCATATAAATAGACTTGCATTGCTTCACTAGTTCCATAAGCTGCAGGATCTAAAGGCACCGCCATAGTCATGATTTTTCATTCCTTATTCTTAGTAATCAATTAAGTTAAAGTTCAAGCATACTGGAAGAATCTTTTCGACCTAGAATGTTTCATCCTTTTTCTGAGGTATCAGGTATCGTATTTTTTTTTTTTTTGAAGGGGGGGTAGTGGGGAAGTACTGACTACTTAAAACACAGATTTTCCTGTCAGATGGAACACTCCTGGAAAAATGCAGCTGTTCTTTAGTTTTTCAGAAACAGAATAAATCCCATATACAGTTTAACTACTAAAGTTAGTCATTTTGATTGGAGGGGGTCAAACCAGTCTTCCAGTAGTGGGGCAAGAACATAACAAAGATTTGCCTCTTATCCTCAGAATTCATTCATGTAATCATTCCTTGAAGAAAAATCCAGATGTGATCAGAGCAAGAGTTTTGCATATAAGAGCAAATGAAAGCTTGATTTGCTGAAAGTATATATCCTAAAATACTGTGGTTTTGAATTTCTTGTACCTTTTCAGGATTTTATATGTTACCCTTCTGGCTTAACAGCAAATTGGGTTATGATCAGGCTATATTGGCAGACATTTACAACCAGTGATAGATAGATAGATAGATAGATAGATGAAAGTTGGTTAGGATATGATAAGATGTGCATAGGAAACAAGTCATCACTGCTTTACTAATAGAAAAACTGTAGATAGCTTAACGTATGTGGAAGCTTTTCACAGTAGTGTAACTAAAGGAAATATTTTTAAATCCCTGTTCTGAAATGGTTCTGAATTTTGAAAGCATCTTGGGCAGAAACTTGCGTATATCTACATAGTAAATGGGCAGATCCAGGAAAGCACTGGTGTAATGAATAAGTGAGCCACGCAAGCCTAAGCTGAAAGTATTAATATGGTCTATGTATTTAAAATGTATTATACCCCTTCCGTAATTTTTGGTCACACTGACTTCTGAGGGCAGGGATCGGCAACCTTTGGCACGCGGTTTGCCAGGGTAAGCACTCTGGCAGGCCGGGCTGGTTTGTTTACCTGCTGCATCCGCAGGTTCGGCCGACCACGGCTCCCACTGGCCGCGGTTTGCCATTCCAGGCCAACGGGGGCTGTGGGAAGCAGCGCAGGCTGAGGGATGTGCTGGCTGCCGCTTCCCGCTGCCCCCATTGGCATGGAGCAGCGGACCGAGGCCAGTGGGAGCCGTGATCGGCCGAACCTGTGGATGTGACAGGTAAACAGCCCGGCCTGCCAGGATGCTTACCCTGGCGAGCTGCATGCCAAAGGTTGCTGATTCCTGTCTTAGGAGACGTCTACACTACAATAAAAAACGTGTGAGCTGACCCAGGCTTGCAGAACTATAAAATTGCAGTGTAGATGGTTGGGCTGGAGCCTGGCTCTGGGACTTGGTGCCCAGATGTCTGGAGTGCAATTTTGTAGCCCTGCAGCCTAAGCACCACAACCGTAAGTCAGATGTATTTTTATTGCTGTGTGGACATCCTCTTAGCTTCTCAGAGTGAACTTCATGTGGATGATGGGTTGATCAATAGAAGCAGAAGTGATGACTGTTTCAGAGCAGAGACTTTTGATTGGATAATGGGTGCCGTAGGTTTTCTCATTTTCTCTTTCACTTCCAAGGGCCACTGTGCACAAGAGGCTGCAGTTATGTTTGCTCCCGCCAGCTCCAACAGAAACAGACAGGCAGGATAGATATTTTTAAAGATGATTAGTGGACTGGATATTTTGTTTGTTTTAAACAGGTTGACAATACATCTTTTGAGTTTCATATTCTCTTCAGTTGGCTTCAGGCAAGTTCTGTGATATGTATCTTCTGAATGTGTTTGCCACACTTAGGGATTGTCTACACTACCCGCTGGATTGGTTGGCAGCGATCCAGCTGGGGTTGATTTATTGCGTCTCTTTTATGAGCACTCTCCCGTCAACTCCGGTTCGCCACCAGAGTCGATGGGAGAGAGTCAGCTGCTGACTTACCATAGTGAAGACACTAAGGTAAGTAGATCTAAGTATGTCGACTTCCGCTATGCTGAAGTTGCATATCTTAGATCAACCCTGCGCGCAGTAGTGTAGACAAGCCCTGAGTGATGCAGTCTCTTTAACTGATTCATCTTTAATGTGATTCTAAGCTGATGTCTGTTTAAATAAGTATTTATAGCTAACAAGGCTTGAAGATATGAGGCAGCCTCCTTATCTGAGTTGCCTTTTCTAGCCAGCCAAGGTTGACTATAAATTGAAATAATTAGAATTGCTCCATTTGCAGGAAGCTGTGTAGTATAGCTAACTTTTTGTAGTGATTAGATAAAACCCCTTTATTCAAAATTGTATGACTTGACTTATCAAAAGGAATATTAATGATTTGTTAGCTTTAGCGGAGAAAGGGACATTATGATACTTACCTCTTAATGATTGACATTCCAGTGCTCTGTAATCAAGTTGTATTTGTTTGGTTGGAGAAGAAGGGGAAACCTGAAGACTACTTTAGACATTAGGAGACAGTTGAAGCTGATCTCAAGATTTGTTTGTTCTTCACAAGGTTTTACTCATCTGAGAGAAATCTAGAGGCAGGAGGAAATGGACCAATAAAATTAATATTAGAGAGCAATGTTCAGAATGGACTTAAGTTAATTCTACTCTAACTAGCAAACTATATTTAAAAAAAAAAAAGTAAATGCTGTCACAGTGTGGAAGAATGTTACTTACTAACACTACAGCTTTGCTTGCAGAGCAGCCATGTTGGGAGGTTGACACTTGAAAGTGAACTCTGCCTACTGCAATCCCAGGAAGGAAGGGGGAAGAGAGAGCTCCATAACTACCTTAGTATCACCTCACTCTGTCCATGAATCTGCCCTAGCTTTATACCAGTGGTTCTCAGACTTTTGTACTAGTGACCTCGTTCACACAGTAAGCTTCTGAGTGTGCCCCCCCTTATAAATTAAAAACACTTTTTAATATATTTAACACCATTATAAATGCTGGAGGCAAAGTGGGGCTTGGGGTGGAGGCTGACAGCTCGTGACCTCCCATGTAATAACCTCACGACCCCCTGAGGGGTGCCGACCCCACTTTGAGAACCCCTGCTTTATACCCATCAGAGGGGTTCAGAAAGATCACTAAGACACTTGTCCAAAGGGTCAACCAAACCATCATTAGTTTTGATTCTTAAACAGGTTAAGTTTATTTTCTTCTTCGAGTTATTGCTCATGTGTATTCCACAGTAGGTGTGCGTGCTCGCCTTGTGCACCAGTGCTGGATGTTTTTCCCTTAGCAGTACCTGTACTGGGGGAGCACCACGGTGACCCCTGGAGTGGCATCTGTATATCGTGCTATAAGGGGGACCATGCGCTCCCCCCACCCTCAGTTCCTTCTTGCTGCCAGTGAAGGTAGTCGGAACTTTGTGCTCCAGCTCTGCTGCAGCCTTTCTACTCGACCTTAGTGGTACCATTCGTGGATTGTTACTTCAGTGTTAGTGGGCTCGGGGCATGCCCCGTGCCCCAGGCTTCAAGTCGTGCAATTCCTGTCACCGTTCTTTGCCTAGGAGTGACCCACATGCTGAGTGGCTCCGCTGTTTGGGTGAGACTCACATCAGCGAACGTTATAAGTTCTGCAGGTCATTCAAGCCGTGGACCAAGAAGGAGAGAGACATTAGACTCCGTGCTCTCTTGATGGAATCAGCGTTGGCCCCAACTCCGGCGCGCCAGGCAGACTCGGCTCCCACTGCCGCACCGTCGGTACGTAGCGAGGCACCCTCTACTAGCTGGCATCGTTCCCCCTTCAAGAAGCAGGGAAAGGGCCCTACCTCGCAGTGGCGCCGAGACATAGAAAGAGGGGAGGCTGGTCCTGCATCAGGCAGCCCACAGTCCCCCCTGGGCTCAAGCCTCTGACTCGTGTTGAGTGGAGCAGCCCGGCGCCATCCACATGCACATCTCCACCAGTACGGATGCTGTCGACGCCGGAGGCGATGCAGGCTACGAAAGACATTGAGTCTCCCGGTTCTAGGCATGCAACCGGTGACAGGTCCCGGGGCAAACCTCCATTGGGTGCCCATCAAACCTCTCCTGCAGGTCGCAGTTCCCGCTCCAAGGACCACTCCCCACACTGTTCAGCGGTCGTCCGGCAGCTCACGCATCTCTCGACGCTGACCAGACCGTCCCGGTCACCACCCGGATGCGAGTCTTGGGGACCCTCTACTCCGCCTGCCAGCGAGCACAGGCATTGAGAGAGGCGCTGGGAACGTTTCCCTTCACAACATGACTACTGTAGCCAATCTCAATGGGATAGGCGTTGTCGTTCTCGTTCCAGTTCCCGCTCAACTAGATACCATGCTTGAGATTCCTCTCGCGATGCCTCTGCACCGGAGCTCCCACTGCTGGCCTGGGTACTGAAGCAGCTTTTCAGGCAGGTACCGTTCCTCGACTTTGAGGTCCAGGTCCTGATGGAGGCGGTATCGCAGGCACTGTCGCTTATACCGTTCCTGTGAGACCGTGTGCTCGACGGTGACCTCGGCCCACACGGCTCAGCCGGGACAGCTACCGCCACTGGGCCCTCAGCTGGGTCAGTGGCAAGGGGCACCGTGGCAGGGACAGTGGTGCCAGTGGGCACCGTGGCCGCAGATGCCCGCCCAGATGGAGACCTGCTCGGTCACCGGAGTGTCTCAGGCTCCATCAGCCTCGTCCGGCCGCCTAAGAGTCAGATCAGCAGGCCACAAGTCGGCGGATCTGTGCCCGGACTCTGATCTGGGGCTTGACCCCCTGGTACCTACCGAGGTCCACGGCTCCGCGCTGGCTCTTTCCCCTACACCATAATGGCGCCTCTGCCACCAATCCCTCAGGAGGATTTTAAGGCACACCAAGACCTGCTAAAGCGAGTGGCATCCAGCCTTCAGCTGCAGGCTGAGGAGATGGAGGGCCCCTCCGATTCCCTCTTTAACGTGTTGTCCCCCTCGGCACGGGCCCCATGGCTCTGCCCCTGCACCAGGGTGTAGACAACATTTCCAACACCCTGTGGCAAACTCTCGCCTCCTTGGTGCCAATCTCCAAGAAGGCTGAAAGGAAGTACTTTGTGCCTGCCAAGGACCATGAGTACCTATATTCCCACCCAGCACCTAACTCACTTGTGGCAGAGTTGGTAAACCACAGAGAGCATCAGGGCCAACCTGCACCTACCCCCAAGAATAAGGATGCCAGATGACTGGACTCCTTGGGTAAAAAAAATTATTCCTCGGCAAGTTTCTAGCTCAGGGTAGCTAACCACCAGGCCTTACTGAGCAGATATGATTAACCTATGGGACTCTCTGCCTAAGTTTGAGCCTCTCCTCCCAGACCAGGACAGGAAGGACTTTAAGGCGCTAGTAGAAGAGGGGGTGGTGAAAATGGCGTCGGATGCAGCCGACACAGCAGCCCGCTCAGTGGCTTTGGCGATCTCCATGCGCAGGGTGTCGTGGCTCCTCCTGCCTGGAGTGTCGACGAAGGCCCAGTCCCTTATGCAGGACCCCCCCCGTTTGATGGGAAGGCGATCGTGGACCAGACGGATGTCCAACTGCATGGGATGAAGGATTCCCACACCACCCTGCAGATCGTGGGCTTCTATGTCCCTCCAGCAAAGGACAAGGACAAACAGCAACTGTTGGCTCAACCTGCGAGGAGGAGATATGAGACCGAGACACCAAAAATACCGGTCTCAGCAGCAGTCCCGCTCTGCCCCACAGCCTGGGCCCTCTAAGGGAAGGAGGCAGTTCTGACTATTTGCAGGGGGGCACCGGGCCTGTTGCCAGGGTGACACCCCAATTAATAAAGTTTGTGTTCTGCAACCGTTTGTCTGCCTTCCACATGGCATGGTCCTGTATCACATCGGACCAGTGGGTCCTCAGCACCATTTCCAAGGGCTACAGGTTGCAGTTCACCTCACCCCTTCCAAACCACCCGCCCTCCCTTGTAGGACTCGGAGCATGCCCACCTCCTAGGGCAGGAGGTGGACTGTTTACTGCACCTGGGGGCGGTGGAAAGAGTACCAGTAGAATTCCAGGGCAAGGGGTTCTACTCCCAGTACTTCCTGATCCCGAAGGCCAAAGGGGGCCTCAGGCCCATCCTGGACCTGTGGAGCCTAAACCATTTTCAGCCCGCTCCAAGTTCCGTATGGTATCCTTGGCCTCTGTTATCCCCTCCCTGGACCCCGGGGGACTGGTATGTGGCCCTGGACCTCCAGGACATGTACTTCCACATCCATATCTTTGAGGGGCACAGGTGCTTCCTCTGATTCCTAGTGGGGATGGACCACTACAAGTTTGAAGTCCTCCTGTTTGGCCTATCCATGGCACCCAGGGTTTTCACGAAGTGTATGGCTATGGTAGCTGCCTACCTCAGGTGGGAGGGGGTACAGATCTTCCCATATCTGGACTGGCTTCTCAAGGGTAACTCATTCTGAGGTAAAGACCCATGTGGAACTGCTCCTGTCAACATGTGCCAGTCTCAGCCTAGTGGTGAACGAGACCAAATCAACCTTAGTTCTAGTTCAGCGCATAGAGTTCATTGGGGCGCTGCTGGACTCCACGAGGGCCACAGCCTCTCTCCCCCTGGACAGGTTCAAGGCCCTAAGAGGTCTCAGCGCTTCGGTCATGGCTTTCCCGGTGACAACAGCAGAGGCGTGCCTTCGAATTCTAGGTCACATAGTGGCATGTACATACGTGGTCTGCCATGCCAGGCTCTGAATGAGGCTCCTCCAACTCTGGCTAGCCTCCCAATTCTCCCAGGCCCGGGACGGGCTAGACAAGGTCCTCATGGTTCCGTCCCCAATTCTGGCTTCCCTTCAGTGGGCAATACGGTTGGCGTGCATGGCCTTCCACATGCACCTTCGCGGCAAGGTGGTCAGAGTCCTCACGGACGACAACACAGCCATGTACTACATCAACAGGTAAGGCGGGACTCGCTCCCTAGCCCTCTGCTGGGAAGCCCTGAGCCTGTGGGCGTTCTGGATAGCCCACGATATCTCCCTGAGGGCTGTACGCCTCAGCAGGGTTTTCTCCTCCCAGTACGAGTGGTCGCTCCACTTGGAGGTCACTCACCGGCTCTTCCGAGAGTGGGGGGTTCCTCAGATCGACCTCTTTGCAACCCCCCAGTTCTGCTCCAGGGGAGGAGTGGAGAGGGGCGTGCTATCCAATGCGTTCTTCCTACAGTGGTTGGGCCAGCTCCTTTACGTTTTCCCGCCATTCCCTCTTATTGATAAAGTCCTGCAGAATGTAAAAGCAGACAAAGCGAAAGTCATCCTCATAGCCCCAGCGTGGGCCCACCAACACTGGTATGGGACCCTCCTCCGCCACTTGGGGTCCCCCCCCCCCCCCCCCCCCGAGGATGCTGCTGCTCCACCCGGACCTCCTCTCCCAGGATGGGGGGCCATCGCCTCCATCTCAAACTAGTCGTGCTCCACCTGACAGCGTGGTTGCTCCGTGGCTAGACAAGGAGGAGGGCAGATGTTTGGAGCAGGTAAGGCGAGTCCTGGCAAGTAGGAAACTGTCCACATGCCAGACGTACATGGCGATGTGGTCCAGGTTCTCCAAGGGGGTGAGTGAGCGGGGAGTCTCCCCTTCCTCCGCACCTCTCCAGCTTATCCTGGACTACATCCTGTCCCTTAAGACCCAGAGACTGGCACTCACCTCTGTAAGGGTACACCTGGCGGCCATATTGGCCTTCCACCCACTGGTGAAAGGGTACTTGGTTTTTTCCCACCCTATGACCTCCTGTTTCCTGAGGGGCCTTGACCGTTCATTCCCATACATTAGATCCCCTGTGCCGCAGCGGACCTGAACCTAGTTTTGTCCCAACTCACGGGTCCTCCCTTTGAGCCCCTGGCCACGTGTTCATGGTCTCACCTCTCATGGGAAGGTAGCCTTCCTTGTAGCGATCATGTCGGCCCGACATGTCTCAGAGCTCAGGGCTTTGACCTCGGAAACCCACTATACGGTCTTCCACAGGGACAAAGTCCAGCTCCAACCACACCCGGTGTTCCTTCCGAAGGTGGTCTCCGCCTTCCATATGCAACAGAGCATCTTTCTTTCCGTGCTCTGCCCTAAGCCCCATTTCTCCAACGAGGAACACTGCCTCCATACGCTCAATGTATGTAAAGCACTGGCCTTTTATCTGCATCGGACCAAGCTGTTCCGGAAATCTTTGCAAGTTTTTGTTGCCTTGGCCGAGTGGGTAAAATGGCAACCTATCTCCACCCAGTGTCTTTCCCGCTGGATCACCTCATGCATATGCATGTGCTATGATCTGGCAGGGGTTCCCCCACCACTGATCATCAGGGAACACTCAGGCCTCATCAGCTGCCCACGTAGCCCATGTCCCTATCTTAGACATTTGTAGAGCGGCATTTTGGGCCTCTGTTCACATGTTTACTTCGTATTATGCAATCATCTCCCAGTCTAGGGATGACTCCGGGTTCGGCAGGGCCGTACTCGGTCCCGGCCTATCATGAACTCCTACCCACCTCCAACAGGTATGGCTTGGAATCACCTACTGTGGAATACATATGAGCAATCACTTGAAGAAGAAAGGACAGTTACCTGTTCCGTAACGCGTTCTTCGAGATGCGTTGCTCATGTCTATTCCACACCCTGCCTTCCTGCTCCTCTGTCGGAGTTGTCCAGCAAGAAGGAACCGAGGGGGGGGGGGGAAGCGTGCGGTCCCCCTTATGATATACAGGCGCCACTCCAGGGGTCGTCGTGGTGCTTCCCCAGTACGGGTACTGCTAAAGGAAAAACTTCTGGCAGCGGTACACGTGGCGAGCATGCACACCTACTGTGGAATAGACATGAGTAACACATCTTGAAGAATGCCAGTTATGGAACAGATAACTGTCCTTTTCCCCTAAAACAATTCACTGTTTAGATGCAATTTAAGAAATGTCTGCGCTAATGACTGCAAACGGAGGATGTCTGATACAAGGCTGCATAACTTGGAATCTAGTAAGAGCAGGTGCAAATCCTAAGTTTACTTTTGACCAGTACTTGTCCTTTTTGTGGTTGAATAATTAGTAATGAAATAAAAAGCCAGTGATTTTGGGGCCACTAGCAATTTGTATGGTTCTGTTTTAATATTCCACTTGTGTTCATGGATGTCTGTAATACCTCTCATTTTTTGAAGATCTCTATATGGGGCACTGATCTACATTGAGCCCACATTAAACATGCATTGAAGAGGTGCTATAAAATGTTAGTTTTTAACTCCCTCTCCCTGGAGTGGTGTTTGGATGAAAGCTTGTTGGCCGTAACTGAACCATTCCTTTCCAGCAAGAAGTGTGGGCTACTGGGCTACACGTAAGTGTCTGGTACATTTGCCAGTCTTAGTATATTTTTTTCCTTTGAGTGTTGTGCATTAAACTTTTTAAGTATCTCTCGTTTCACAAGTGCAAACTGAACACTTTATATACTGTTTCAGAAATATATGAACTGCAGTTTAACTTCTTTAACAGGCTATTAATACCACTGAAAGCTTGGACGAGATTTAATGCTCACATTCATTGTGATTCTTGGCTTTTCACTTAATCATAGACCAGTGAGGTTATAGGTGCATATTTGGAGATTTAAGATTTCATTTGTGCTAGATTAATTTTCTCAGAGGAATTGCTATAGTATGCATAATAGCTTCCTAGCAATGTCATGTACCGTAACACCAACCCATTCACCCCAATATTTGTTTGCTCATGCTACAAACTGTACTGACTTGCTGGTGGTGTATATAGTGGGGTAGCATTCTACTCATGGCTAAATTGTCACTTGCAATTGCAGAAAGTTGAACTTTGGGAATGGAAGTATTCTAGAGCCCCACTCTTGTTCAAAGTGCAGCACATTACAAAGGTCATTGGAAAGTTGTTATACATTTTAAATAATATTTTACCTACTGTTGTTTATTTGTAACACCCAAATCTTCGGAAGAAATCTCTCTCGTTTATTTAATGTACACTTGATAGCTTAAACAGACTAAAGTACTAACTGGACAGGATAAATGGCGACTGTTTTCCCAGTTCATACAGCTGCAGGGGCAGAGGTTTTTTTATTTTGTTTGTTTTTTAACAAAAAGCACTAGGAGAGATTATTTTCTTTTAAATATAGTGGCAAACTTAAAGGCACATGCAGTACTTGAAACTACTAAAAGATGTTTGGTAAATTGAATATCAGGGGTAGCCTTGTTAGTCTGTATCCACAAAAACAACAAGATGTCCACTGGCACCTTAAAGACTAACAGAGTTATTTGGGCATAAGCTTGGGTGGGTAAAAAACCTCACTTCTTCAGATGCACCTGAAGAAGTGAAGTTTTTTACCCACCCAAGCTTATGCCCAAATAACTCTGTTAGTCTTTAAGGTGCCAGTGGACATCTTGTTGTTTTGGTAAATTGAATGTTTTCCTTTAAAGTAGAAGGACCAAATCTTAGTCCCAGTATATTAGTGGAAAGCTTGCCCTTGATTGGAGGGTAGGAGACAAGGATTTGGCCTGATGAAAACAGGACTAGAACAGCCTTAATATTAAGCTATTACCTGACCGAGGCCACTACATAAAGATGCAGTCACTACAGGGTGGGGAAGGGAGAAATAATGACTGGAGATTTTGGGCTTGTCTTTTAGTGCAGAATAAACTAGGGCGTGAATTTAAAGTACAATAACTATTCTCAACTAACTCCCTGTGGGGACAGACACTTATTCCCCACTAAGAGGGTCTTTGTGCAATTTGGCTTAATCTAAAGCCCTTATGCTACGTGACAGGACTTTTCTTGAAAGAGGTCTTTATGACCTGCCAACATCATCTTATTAACAAGCGTGTGCTAAAATGGAAAGGGAAAACTCTGAACTTCTTCTCACTACAAAAGGTATTACCTACCATGGCCTATAAAATAGGCCAAACTCTAGCGATCAGATATCTTATTTCAAGTCAGGCTTTTGCTGTTACAGCAGTAAATACAGCTATGATTGGCATTTGGAACACAACTTTGTATATAGTGGATGGTGAGATTTAGCTCTTACAATTAGTGTGCAACTATAATACTCTAATTGTGAATTAAATTGTTTGACCCTTTAACTCATCTTTGAAACAGAGCATAGGTATCTGAACATCCTCTTTTAGCAAGCATCTAAAACACTACTCCTTGTCATCAGATTTAATAGGCAATAAGTTTAGGGTAACATGATTTTTTTTTGGCCCAGATGTTTTCATACCCTAACCAGACCAGTGTTTCAACATTTAGGTATATCAAAGGCTACAGTATGCATTTTATAATGCTAATATTTCAAAGAACTATTAGACCAAAGCTGATACCTCAATTTAAAAAAAACTACAGTAGAGAGATGGGCTTTTGGGTGTATTGAACATTGCTTTTGACAGTTTTTATCCAAACATCAGTCTTGTTAATTAGGGCTGTTGATTAATCGTGCTTAATCACACTGTTAAGCAATATAATATCAATTCAAATTTATTAAATATTTTCTTCATGTTCAAATATATTGATTTAAATTAACAGACTACAAAGTGTACAGCGCTCACTTATAATTTTGATTACAAATACTGGCACTGTAAAAATGATAAAATAAATGGTATTTTTCAGTTCACTTCATACAAGTACTGTAGTGCAATCTCTTGTGAATGTGCAACTTACAAATGTAGATTTTTTTTTTGTTACATAACTGCACTCAAAAACAAAACAATGTAAAACATTAGTGCCTCCGAGTCCACTCAGTCCTACTTCTTGTTCAGCCAATCAAGTTTGTTTACATTTACAGGAGATAATGTTGCCCGCTTCTTATTTACAATGTCACCTGAAAGTGAGAACAGGCATTTGCATGGCACTTTTATAGCCAGCATTGCAAGGTATTTATGTACCGGATCTACTAAACATTCGTATGCCCCTTCATGGTTTGGCCACCATTCCAGAGGCTATGCATCTATGCTGATGAAGCTCGGTAAAAAAATAATGCGTTAATTAAATTTGTTAAACATTCCAATGCAGAAACTACAGAACCTGAACCACCAAAAAAGAAAATCAACCTTCTGCTGGTGGCATCTGACTCAGATGATGAAAATGAACATGCGTCGGTCCGCATCGCTTTGGATTGTTATCAAGCACAACCATCAGCATGTTCTCACTTTCAGGTGACACTGTAAATAAGAAGTGGGCAGCATTATCTCCTGCATATGTAAACAAACTTGTTTATCTGAGCAATTGGCTGAACAAGTAGCAGCACTGAGTGGACTTATAGGCTGTAAAGTTTTACATTGTTTTATTTTTTGTAGATAATTCTACATTTGTAAGTTCAACTTTCATGATAGAGATTGCACTACAGTACTTGTATTAGGTGAATTAAAAAAATTGTTTACAGTGCAAATCTTGAGGTCTTCAAACCACAATTTGAGGACTTCAATAACTCAGACATAGGTTAGAGGTTTGTTATTGAAGTGGATGGGTGAGATTCTGTGGCCTGCATTGTGCAGGAGGTCAGACTAGATGATCATAATGGTCTCTTCTGACCTTAGTCTGAGTCTATTTGTAATAAAAAACAAAGTGAGCACTGTACACTTTGTGTTATAATTGAAATCAATATATATCAATGTAGAAAACATTCAAATAAATGGTATTCTATTATTTAACAGCCTGATTAATTTTTTTAATTGTTTGACAGCCCTATTACAGTTATGATACTCTGCTTCTTAGTAGTACCAGTATAGGAACTTGATACATCCTCTACAACAGGCTTACAGAGGCATCGACTTTGATTGCATGGCACTTAGTCCTTTTGAATATCTGCTGCAGGACTGTAACATCATCTGATGAAGTGGGCTGTAGCCCATGAAAGCTTATGCTCAAATAAATTTGTTAGTCTCTAAGGTGCCATAAGTACTCCTGTTCTTTTTGCGGATACAGACTAACACGGCTGCTGCTCTGAAACATCTCATCACTAGTTCCACTAACCAATACGGAGTAGTGAGGTGACTTAAATTCCTACTCCCACCCAAAAGCAGAGGTGTTGATGGTTGTTCAGGTGCATGCAACTTCACTTATAGTGTAAGTTGTATGTGTAAATGGACTTTTATTCTACCCTCCATCTTTAGTATTAGTTGTGTTCATATACTAGATCTGATACAGGAATTGGGTATAGCAACTTGATTTCATTGTAAGGTGCAGTACATGTGAAAAAAAAAATAATTAACTTGCAAATAATCAGAAGTGACATCTGATTTGATACATTCCCTGTCCTCTCCCATCGCACTCCCCCATTTCTGCAACTGTGTAACTTTCCATATACCTGGCTAGCCTAAATTTCTGACCACCTCTTCTAGCATACACCAGTCACAAATACTCTTCCTAGCCAACTGCTTATATTTTGTTTCTGTAGACTTATGTTGGGGAAAAGAAAGATGACAAACCTTTGGCCTTGGCTAAGTCAAAGCTTCATTATAAAACTTCACATCAAAGGGTCCATAGTAGCTTTGCAGAAATTTATTTACACCATTCAAGTTACATTATACAACAGCTTTTGAAGCTGATCCAATTTTCAGTGAAAGTCTCAGCCATGTGTAACTTACTGAATTTCCAAAATTGGACCACATTGATTTTAGAGGTTTAAGATTTATCTTGTAAATTCAAAACAGTGGGAGGCTTTTGGTATGAAATATTACCAAAAGACTGTGGTAAATATCTATAAAGTAACATATCAAATGTGGGAGGAAAATCACATAACATGAAATAGTTTTAATATGCTATACACATACAGCAATCTGCAATCTTCTGATCAAATATGTAAACAAATTGGTTTCTAAAATGTCACTGTAAACAAAATGAGTTTTTATTTTTTTCCCCAGCAATAGCATAAAACATTGTGAACAAATCTATTCTGAACTATATTTACATTTCTTCCCCATGCATACTATTTAGGCTCCCCTTAAAATAAGGGAGCTAAATGCATATATAGTAAACTCGCAGGCCACTCCTTCCCCATCGCTGCTATACATTTACCTCTTAGCAGAATTCTCAAGTTTTTATTTGAACAAAACATGAATCATAAAAACAAAAGTCAGACATGAAAACATTTCAAGCAACATTTCCCTAAAAAGCTGCTTATAAGATGAAGTCAGCTACTAGTGGCTTTGATACTTTGTACCTACATAGTTCCTAGGAAAATAATCTTCAGTTCTGTAGAGTTTAGGCAGGTCATATGTATGCTGTGCTGATGAAGTATGCTTCTGAAATGAAAAAATGGGAGAAATTAATTTTACTCTTGAAAAGAATTTAATTGGTAATATGTTTAGCTGGGCCTATGTGGGATGTTGCAATTTGTCAACATTATCTTACATATAACCTCAGAGTGTATTATGTACCAAACACCAGGAGAACATTCCCCCTCCCCCACACAATGCCTGGGGAAAGACAAACTTAAATGGTTTCCAGGAGGTCTGTCCCTCTATCAGGGAAGAATGAGAAGGTGTGGCCTGAGCTGGTGCAGCACCCAGTGAAGTTGTACATCTTGGGTATGTCTAGGTGCTGATAAACACTTAGCACTGAGTCTCAGAACACGGGTCAGCTGACTGGGGCTATAAAACTGCACTGTAGGCAAGAGGGGGGAGGAGCCCAGGCTCCAGCCCAAATCCGAACATCTACACTGCAATTTTATAGCCCCGTGAGCCCCAGTCGGCTGACCCAGGCCAGCCATGACCATGCTGCCATCTTGCAGTGCAGCTCTACCCCATTAAACCACATTTGAATTTGATCCCACATCTTCTCTTGTTTCTATTGATACTGAAACAGAAAATGCATCAGGCTACTGGTAGGGTACAGGTCATTTTCTGTCACCACATTTCCCCACCAGAACTCTTTGAATCCCAACACTTTTGTTCTCAAACCTTTAAGACAATCCTTTTAGGCTCTGCCACTACAAATTCTCAGTTCACATTCCATTCCAGATCATGGTGGACACTGATGCCCAGCGTAAGAAAGCTCTTAAAAGACTTGGAGACTTTATTCTTTTTCTTGTGTTTTGGGCAAATTATCGTCCGTGCAGTTTTTGGTCAAATTTCCTAGCCTTCATGGCTCATTGTTAGGAGTTAATGTGCCATTCATTCAATTTATTTCACGTAGAGTCTCCTGGTCTTAAAATGTGCACACAGGGTCCCTATCTTCCCCAAATTGCCATTTTTAGTGGATTTGCTCCTTTATTCAAAGCCATTCTCTTGCAGTGATTTGTATTTTCATTATTCCTCTTTTCATTGTTCAACTAAACAGGCCATTCAAAAATAGTCAAAATCATCTGGAACTAATGTGCAGCAATAGTTAATTTCCATGGGTCTCTACTGCTGTTTATCTTGACTATTCAAGTTCCTTCCCTTGCCATTTCTTGCAATCCAGACTAACTTCCAGGGCTCCAAAAAACAGTGATAGCTACATCATATCACCTCCATTGCATGTTCCTTATCTACTACCAAATTGAAGTATCAACCCAACCCATCCATGCACTTACTTCACTCACACCAACTTACCTTCTGTCCACTCATCCAGCAGGCTTCCTCATAGGTCTGGTCTTGTAACTATTCACTCCTGGGAGGAGTTCTTTCTCTGGTAATCCTACTTCAATCTAGACCACTTTCTCCCACCTCCAAAACCACTTTCTCTCTTTACACGTTAAGGTCTTTTGCCTTCAACTAAAAGCCTGCTGTTAACATTTTTTCAATACTGCATATTTAGAATCATGGAAATGTAGGACTGGAAGGGACCTCGATAGATCATCTAGTCCAGTCGCCTGCACTGAGGCAGGACTAAATAGTATCTAGACCAGTGAAACTTAGACGGAGGTTCATGAGCTGCAGGTGCCTCTTTAATGCGTCTCCTGCAGCTCTTTGCAGCACACATTAAAACAAGGTATGATTTAATTATTTACTGATCTAAGTTACTAATCAATCAGGATGCTTTTACTATGTTACTATCCAATTGTAGTTGATAAAATAATACACCTCTACCTTGATTTAACGCTGTCCTTAGGTGCCAAAAAATCTTACCGCATCATAGGTGAAACCATGTTCTATTGAACTTGCTTTGATTCACCGGCGTGCGCAGCGGCCCCACCCCGAGCACTGCTTTACCACGTTATATCCAAATTCATGTTATATCGGGTGACGTTATATCGAGGTAGTGGTGTACTTGGTCTGTCATTTTGCTGAGAGATTTATTTCCCCTCTCATACTGTTAAAATATGAATATATAGTACATGAAACAATGAATTCACACTACTTTGGCTCTTTTGGGTAACGTTGATCACTAATTTAGCTGCTGAATCACTAAGGTCTGAGTATCCCTGATCTAGACCATCCCTGAGAGCTGTTTGTCTAACCTGTTCTTAAAAACCTCCAGTGATGGAGATTTCACAACCTCCCTAGGTAATTTGTTTCAGTGCTTAACTATCCTTGACATTAGGAAAAACTTAATTGTAGCATAAATCTCCCTTACTACAATTTAAGCCCATTACTTCTTGTCTGGTCCTCAGTGGATAAGTAAACAATTTATCAGCCTCCTGTTTATAACAGTCTTCCCCCCGTCTTCTCTTCACCAGATTAATAAGCCCATTTTTTTCCATCTTTCCTTGCAGTTCATGGTTTCTAGACCTTTCATCATTTTTGTTGATCTCCTCTACACTTTCTCCAGTTCATCCACATCTTTCCTAAAGTGTCGTGTCCAGAATGGGACACAGTGCTGTAGCAAGTGGAAAAGTTACTTCATTCCTAAGCGTAATATTTTGCATTTGTTTTTATTGAATTTCATTCTATTTATTTTTAGACCATTTCTCCAGTTGTCAAGATCATTTTGAATTGTAATCCTGTCCTCCAAAGTGCTTGCAACCCCTTTCAGCTTGGTATTGTCCCAAACTTTTTAAGTCTATGCCATTATCAAAAACATTTGACAATATTGAATAGAACCAGACCCAGGACAGATCCCTGTGGGTCCTGACTCAATCTGCCCTTCCAGCTTGACTGTGAACCATTGATAACTATTCTGAATGCTGTTTTTTCAACCAGTTGTGCACCCCTCTTCTACTAGATGCTGATTAGCTCAATGGTCTAAATTCAGATGTGCAAAATTTAGCATCCCAGCAGGGCAGGTTCAGCTCTTAGTGCTTAAGAAGTAGATAAAATTAGGAATTACTGCATGTGGTTGTCTTTTGACTGAGTCCTTATAAAACAGTGCTTTGCATAAATGCTAAAGATTCCCTGACACTTTTCATAAGGGTTCCTCTCTTTTTTGGCCAAGGATATCAGAGAAATGAGGTGTATGAGGAGGGAGGGCCCTGACAGTGAGGATGAGAAGCTTGAACTTGATTCAGTAGAAAACAGGGATCCAAAGGAAAAAAGGCACATATGGGTGTGTTTAGAGGAATTGGGCAAGGAACATCACCTTAGTAACTGCACTTTGGATAGACCAAAGGAAAGCAATGGGGGTGGTGAAGGTCTTAATCAGTCTGTAACTGTGAAAAATCAGCTAGAGTCTACTTTACAGTCACCAGTTAAGTGGTGAGTCACAGATCAATGACATCACAACATTTCTACTGCAGTTACAACCAGGTTGGGCCCATCGTGCTAGGGACAGTGCAGACCCCAATAACAGACAGCCCCTGCCCCAAAGAGCTCAGAGTCTAAGACCTCATGGGTGTAAGTGCTTTTTAAAAATTTTGTTTGGTTTCTTAAACAGATTCACATTCACATTCTGACCAGCTCAAGATGACAAAATTGACCAGGGATACATTTTTCAAAAGCACCAAAACAATTTAGATGCTGAAGTCCCATTTTTCAGAGTATCTTAAGCACTTGTATCCATTTTTTCGAAGTATTTAACTCTGAGAAATCAATGGGAGTTGGGTACCTAAATACTCTGAAAAATCTGGCCCTTGGGAGCCTAAATCTCTTTGAAAGCCAATGAGTCTTAGGCTCTTAAAAATCTTAACCTAGAACTAATCAAGTGTACACACTGCCACTCTTATACAGTGAGGAAAGTTAAACCTACCTGGAGTCCCCTATTCTCAGTCTTTTTCGAGAGCACCCTAATCATAGAATATCAGGGTTGGAAGGGACCTCAGGAGGTCATCTAGTTCAAGCCCCTGCTCAAAGCAGGACCAATTCCCAACTAAATCATCCCAGCCAGGGCTTTGTCAAGCCTGACCTTAAAAACCTCTAAGGAAGGAGATTCTACCACCTCCCTAGATAACCCATTCCAGTGCTTCACCACCCTCCTAGTGAAAAAGATTTTCCTAATATCCAACCTAAACCTCCCCCACTGCAACTTGAGACCATTACTCCTTGTTCTGTCATCTGGTACCACTGAGACCAGTCTAGATCCATCCTCTTTGGAACCCCCTTTCAGGTAGCTGAAAGCAGCTATCAAATCCCCCCTCATTTTTCTCATCTGCAGACTAAACAATCCCAGTTCCCTCAGCCTCTCCTCATAAGTCATGTGCTCCAGCCCCCTAATCATTTTTGTTGCCCTCCGCTGGACTCTTTCCAATTTCTTCACATCCTTCTTGTAGTGTGGGGCCCAAAACTGGACACAGTACTCCAGATGAGGCCTCACCAATGTCGAATAGAGGGGAATGATCATGTCCCTCGATCTGCTGGCAATGCCTCTACTTATACAGCCCAAAATGCTGTTAGCCTTCTTGGCAACAAGGGCACACTGTCGACTCATCCACTGTAACCCCTAGGTCCTTTTCTGCAGAACCGCTTCCTAGCCCTTCGGTCCCTAGTCTGTAACAGTGAATGGGATTCTTCCTTCCTAGGTGCAGGACTCTGCACTTGTCCTTGTTGAACCTCATCAGGTTTCTTTTGGCCCAATCCTCTAATTTGTCTAGGTCCCTCTGTATCCTATCCCTACCCTCCAGCGTATCTACCACGCCTCCCAGTTTAGTGTCAACTGCAAACTTGCTGAGAGTGCAGTCCACGCCATCCTCCAGATCATTAATGAAGATATTAAACAAAACCGGCCCCAGGACCGACCCTTGGGGCACTCCGCTTGATACTGGCTAACAACTAGACATGGAGCCATTGATCACTACCCATTGAGCTTGATGATCTAGCCAGCTTTCTATCCACCTTATAGTCCATTCATCCAGCCCATACTACTTTAACTTGCCGGCAAGAATACTGTGGGAGACCATATCAAAAGCTTTGCTAAAGTCAAAGAATAACACATCCACTGCTTTTCCCTCATCCACAGAACCTGTTATCTCCTCATAGAAGGCAATTAGGTTAGTTAGGCATGACTTGCCCTTGGTGAATCCATTCTGACTGTTCCTGATCACTTTCCTCTCCTCTAAGAGCTTCAGAACTTATGCTCAGCAGCAGAAAACAGCGAGAGGTATGAGGGAAGGTTAACAGGAATTGCAAACAGAGGTAGTAACATTGCAGAAAATGCCCAAGTAGAGAAGAAACTGTCAGGCTGAAAAAGTAACAATTCAAATAACATAAGAATAAGCTGAGCTACCCATTCTGCAAGGTAACACCCAGGAGACCACACTTGCTTCTCTGCCACAGTGAAGACCTTACCCCCACCCCGAAAACCAAGGTCTCTCAGGGTATGTCTATAATGCGTTTTAAACCCAGGTCTGTGGGACAAAGGCTCGTGGACTCAGTGTTTCCAAGCCCGTGATTGAGCATCCACTGAAAACCTGGATTTACAATTGACGAACCCACGTGTCTCAACCATGCTAACATGTCCGTGCTTCACTACAGAGGTCTTCTGAGTTGGGTCTACGGCTTGAGCTGCATCCACATTTCAAAATGACAGGGCTTGGACCTAAGTCACAGAGGGACTGGGGCTCTGACCTACCCCCCTACTAGGGTCTCCGGACTGGGTCCTGGATGCTTGCTGACCTGAATCAAACTGGGGTGTGTGTGTGGATGAGAGGGTAGCTTGGGCACTAATCTGATTCAGAGGTGGGTTTAGTGTGTAGTGTAGATACACCAAAAGGGGACTGAGTGCCCTCAGCAACTCACAAAGTCAGGCCCTCAATTCAAAGTATTTCAAGGATATAGACTGTTGGTTAGATGAGATCATATCACAACTAGCATGCTCTTGATTAATCTATCTACCTACAGTTAATTGCGGTAGCTCTCTGAAGGAAGCTGTGTGCTTGTTTAGCAGTATGGAGAACTTACTACATAATTTCCCAGAGTACCCTTACTCTCTATCTGCTTCTTGGGTCAATTCAAGGTGTATTGATTTATAAAGCCCTCTATGGCCTAGGTACTGGCTTCCTAAGATGCCCATCCCTCCTCTTTGCCACAGCAGAGGAGATGAGTCAGGGCAATTCTGCTGACACTCCCTTGGTTTGCACATCTGGGATAAGTGGCAGCACATTCTCAGTGAACTGCCCTCTAAGCCACTAATCTACACAGGCTGGAGGAAAGTGGTTATAGGAATAGGCCTGGACCAGTAAGCCATTGACATCAATGATCATGTTGTTTTAGAATGCCTGTGTATACAGACTTGCAAGGGAAGGAGGGGTAGGCACCTTTAACACAACAAAAACTTGCAAATAATTAAAGTAGTAGTAGAAAAAATAAATGGTGACAGCAAAAGCAGATGGTCATCAGTCCCAGCTCTGAATAAGGCCGCGGATACTAAACCAGCAAGCCAGGTAGCTCTTGGAACAGTTGCCAGTGACAAGGTGCAATAACACTGCAGAGAAGCGAAAGCAGTAGATGAAGAATGCAGTCCAAGTGGAAAGTTGAGAGTTTTGGTGGTTTTACAGAGAACGTGGATAGAGACAGAAAACACTCTGGCTTTTCAAAGTAAAATCATTTGCCCTTCACTCCAGAGAAATCACTGCCAGTGGCTGATAACACTGATTTAAAACATCTTAAAAGAAACAATACTACCATAAAGGACAGCAGTGAAACTGACAACGGGCCTGAACAGAGGATTTGCCATATCAGATCATTGGCCAACTTAGTTCAGTATCCAGCATATGACAGTGGTCAATACGAAATACTTAAAAAAGAAAGAATAAGAATAATTTATGATGCAGAAGGTTAGTTATGCAATGCTGTACACTAGGGTGAGAGAAGACTTCCTTCCTAACTCCTGCAGTGATCAACTGATGCCTTGAAGTGTAAGATCTGTATACTTTCTTTCCCTTACCATGCTAAACTACAAGTACAAAGTTATCCCATCCCCTCCCACTCCCTATTAATGTATGTTTCTATGACCACCTGATACAATGAATTCCTCTGGCTGACTAATGTTGTGTAATCGTGCTGTGAATAATTGTAAAAAGGATTCTCTCTGTTTTAAATCTACCTGCAATTAACTTTAATCGAGGCTCCCCTCTAGTTCTCAGATGATGATAAAAAAGGATTGAGCTAGTCTGTTCTGAATCTTCTGGTGCAGCTGATGAGTCCATGCCAACTACTGAGACAAAGAGAACTATCCAGAGGACAGTGCTTCAGGAGGAGCAGTTCACAGGAAAGGATTCTTGGACAACTGTACAAATAAGATATGGAGGTAACAGAGATGCCAGGATATGAGGAATCTCTATTCTATGCATGTCACGCACTCAAGGGATGAAATGACACTTCTGTGGTCAAGCTACAGTGAAGCCTAAAGGAAAAGCAATAGCTTCATGCCAAGGGAAGGCCGGGGGGGGGGGCGGCACTGCGAGAATCTGAATATCCAAAACTACAGGAGAAATCAAAAGGGAAAGGTTCAAGTAACAGGATATGGAGCCTTTTGCCCTAGATCACTTGGTTCACATCAGTAAAGCGCAGAGGATGTTGCTGTACCATGGCTGTTTGATGTATTTCAGACTAGGAGCCTTCAGTCCAATTCCCAGCGGGATGGTATCCATGCCACAAAAGATACCACAAGTGGCGCTGGCCCTGTCAGTGAGTATCAGCAGCTAGCCAAAGACCAAGTCAGACTATAAGGTCCTCAAGCCAAGGTTTCTACAGTTCTGTGCACACCTATAGCACTTTATAAATAACTCCTTGTGACTTCTATTAGTGCTTCCTTAGATAGGGCATAGGGTAGGACAGTAGCTTGCACTGTTTCTGCCTGTACTGTATGAGAATTGTTGGCAGAGGATTTCAGCCTCTCGGGACATCAGTCTGTCACCTTTCACCAGCACTGAGCACTTAAAACAAAACAAATCCCTCCACACCAAATCTCAAAACTGAAAATGTAAGGCTATGTAAAGTATTATAAAGCAAGGGATGTGGCTCACCAGATCAGAGACAGCTGTCTAGGAATGCTAGCAGCATTATTCAGATACATTAAAAGCCCTTCAGACAATACTCAGCATGACAGTAATAAAGGCACAAAGTACGCACACAGACTCCAGCTGTAGTCTAGTCATCATGTGTGATACACTTGAAGAGGACAGAGTTGCTCTGGAGTTCCTGAAGGGGAACACTGCAAGTGCCATCTGTAGACAGATTTGAAGTGGGATCCACTCCCCAACTCTGCTCCCAATTTAGGGAACTATTTATTAACTTACACCTTTCAATTGAAAGATCCCATAAACAGTGATTAGCTGAGGAAGTGAAGGATGAAAAAGTTAAGGGGAACTCAACATTCTGTAGCAGGAAACACGGGCCCATATAAACTAGATGGGATATTTATGGTTTGAAACAAAAACATTAGAATTTTAGATGACCTTTTGCAAAGTGAAGCACATGCAGCGTTCTGTACTTACAAGAAAATTCAAAGGAATGGCATGTAGAATCATGCCTGAAGGATTAAAACCTCTGGTGGCAGCTTTAGAGACTTCAGTAAATTAAACCTTATCAGGAGGCCAAGTTATCTAGGGAGAGGAGCTCTGTGGCTTTGTTTTTGAAGCACTGGGGCCCTCTACTTGAGAAATATACCCCAAATGCGGTCTTAGATAGCTGAAGGAAACATGAAAGCAACATGAGTGTGACCCACAGATGTGAATACAGTAGTAGTATTCTTGACAACTGCAACTCAGCACTAGAACAGCATAACTCAGTCACAAGGTGAGCACTTGTAGGTTGTGTGTTCTGCTCAGGAAACTATCCCCTCTGGGAAGCTTAATCCACCATCACTCAGATTTTACTTTTCATCAAATAGGGAGGGGGGAGAAGTGCGTGCATGTTCCAAAGCCACACTGCACATAGTAAACTTAAGCCAGCCTAAAGAACAGGAGTCCTTGTGGCACCTTAGAGACTAACACATTTATTTGGGCATAAGCTTTCGAGGGCTAAAACCCACTTCATCGTAATGACCCAATAACCTGCTCAGTCCCCAGGCACAGACTAGGATTCTGCATTTACTGCTGTTACTATAAGGCCTTCCAGTCCAATTCCAAACTATTTGTTTTCATAAGTAACTCGAACTTCCAAACGCTGAACTAACAGGTAGGCCCCGAGAAAAGAGGGAGGAAGAACATACTTCATACAGGGAATGGAAATTAACCATGTAAGCTCCTCCCCATTGGAAATGGAGTTTCCCGGTACACAAGTGAAACTTAAACCAAAGTCTTGCAGCCACCAGTTTTCTCTCTCTGAACCAATCAATCACCACCCCAGATCTGGATTCCTGCAAAGTAGGTTCCCTGTGAGCCTAGCCAATTTCAGGATTTTGTGCCTCATCTCAGGGTACGTCTACACTACCCACCGGATCAGCGGGTAGCGATCGATCTATCGGGGATCGATTTATCGCAGGTAGTGTAGATGTGATAAATCGATCCCCAATCGCTCTCCCGTCAACTGCTGAACTCCAGCAGTGCGAGAGGCAGAAGCAAAGTCGACGGGCGAGCCGCGGCCGTCAATCCAGCGGCGCGAGGATGTGAAGTAATTAATTTTAATTTGATTTAAGATACGTCGACTTCAGCTACGCTAGTCTCGTAGCTGAAGTTGCATATCTTAGATTGATTCCCCCACACACACCCCCAAGTGTAGACCAGGCCCAGACGTATTAACAGGAACTATATTGGGTCAATTATCCCTCAGACATAAAGTTCCTGCCCCACACAACAATTTCAAAGCTAAGAAAGAAGTAATAAAATATCTTGCCCCTAATGCAGATCTATACTAGATCCTGCTGCTGTCTCGGCCTGCAGCACCGCTCATGTTCCCAGAGCTCCTGAATCCATTTACTTTTCATCTATTGTGAGCCCACGCACCTGAACTAGCACTAATGCACCTTCCCCTCAGCCCCCACTGAAGGTTTTGCTCCTGCCTACTACACTAAGAGAAGCCTTCAAAGCCTTCATGGGAGCATCAGCACCATTGCAAGCAGGCAAAGAAAATAAAGAGGCTCAGGAACTCTGTTCCAGAGAGACGTGCACCACAGAGGTCTGAACTCCAAGGACGAGGGACTGGAGGTGACCCACTTAGGAAAAAGAGTAATCTGATATTCAGGTAAGAGGACAGGGTCAGCGATATTTGGTGGGGCTAATTATTCCCAGCACTTGATCATTTTCACATGTATTTAATTAAGTACAGCTCTGAGTAGAGCTGGTCAAAAATGAGTTTCTGTTCCATGAGAAATGCTAAAAAAAAAAATTAAAAATTGTTATGAATTGGAACGAAATGCTGAAGTTTCTAAATTTCCCACACAATGAAAATTTTGAAAATTTTTGAATTCAGAACCACTGAAATATTTCATCTAGATAACATTGAAATACACTTTCCTTATGGAGAGAGATTTTGTAATTATCCACCATAGGGCTGTCTGCACCTTCCCCTGAAGCATCTGGTTCTGGTCGCTGTCGTATTGAATACTAGACTAGTGGTTGGATGACAACAGGCTTTGTTATAGCACGGGGTAGCCAAACCGTGGCTCACAAGCAACACATGGCTCTTTAAAGTGCGGCTTGCAGCGCCTCCAATGCCCTCTCCTTTCTCCTCCTACCAGACTAGGGAGAGGAGAGCTCAGGGCTTATGCCCTGTGGTAGGGTGCTGGGGCCAGGGGCTTCTGCCAGAGATGACTGGTGCCTCTTGAGAGTGGGAGCCAGGTAACCCTGGCAAAAATTGGGGGCAGAGGGCATGTGACACCCCCACACACACATCACCGCTGCTTCTGCCTAGCAGGGAGGAGGGCCCTGAGATCTCCCTCCCCACAGGGCTGAAGCCCTGAGCCCCAGCAGGTGTGCCCTGGCTCTCAAACTTCTGAAGAATGTCATATGTGGCTGAGAGGGTCAGTAAGTATGGCCACCCCTGACTACAGGCCAGAGTCTGAGGGAACCTCAAGACATTCGGTCCAATTGCCTTCATCAAGCAACAAGGACTCTATGGTATGAATCTTCAACACATCTAATTTGTCTTCAACACACTGGATTATTATTTTTTTTTTCAACTAGGGGACTATTTCTGTTGTCCAGATTTCCATTGTCTCTCACACACACACTTCATCACTGACAAGTTCTGGATAAGAGGAATTCTCATGATCTTTCACCCTGCCTGAAATAATTTGATTTTTCTCTCATCTGTCCCCTCTACCCAGAACACATTATTCTCAACATCAAACACACCAATACCATGATTCTGCAACTTCCCTGGGACAGTCTCTCACTTTATTAAATAAATAAATAAATTAAATAAAAATCGATACCACAAATGGAATCCTGAGAGAGTGAGTTGAGTTAATATGGCTCCTTTGAGAAGTGTACAAAGGGGTCCTGAATGCAGCAACACCATGTCTAGAAACCCTTCTCCTTAAGTTTGCTTTGACAGTAATTTTCATGTCACAGTTATGGAGCTGGCTCCTCAACTATGCCCAGTCCCTTTCTCCATGCTAGAGGCTAATGGCACCATAGGGCTTCTGGGTGGAAGGCTACAGCTCCTGCCTCTCCTGAAGACATGGTTTGGAATGTCTCCTAGCATATGGGGGAGAATCCTCAGCTGCCTGATTAAGGCAACTTTACTCCCCTTTGTGCTTCTGGAGCTGCACAAAAGGGATTTAACCAGGGACATGAGTTAATATCCGCAAAGCGCTTTGAAGATTGATCCCACCACCACCTCTGCAAGTAGGTAAGTACTACAGCCCCCATTTCACAGCTGAGGAGACTGAGGCAAAAGGGTTAAGTGGTTTGTCCAGACACAAGCAAGTCAGTGGCAGAGCCAAGCTTAGAATCAGAACTCACGCCTTTCAAATTATTATTTTTTTTACAGTGCTACAGGCACACACAGCACTTTGCAGGTAAATGTAAAGAGGAGGTTCCCTACCACCAGACACTTACAATTAAGACTGAGGAAATAATGAAAGTACAACACAGAAAGCACAAAGGCAAATAAAGGAAGGGGATACAGCCCTTGCAGGGCGAAGAGAAAGAGGGAATATATCTGGTGACATCGTAGGTGGCTTCTTAAATTTCTGTAGTGAAATCAAGTTTCAGAGGAAAACTATAGGTTAACAGGCACAGCAGGAAAAGTGAGTTCAAAGCTCTGAAGGAGGAAACAGACACTATCACAGCTATGGGGCAAACTGCAAAGACCACAATGAGGAATGAAGAGATGTTTCAGCAGGAGCATGGTTTAAGTTAATACATGAAGGAAGGTCTGAGTGCTGAGGTATAGGCAGGAACAGAGATGTGCATGGTAAGGATAATAAGCTTGAATGTAATGGGTAGCCAGCCAAGAGGTTTGAAAAGAGGCGTGACAACAACAGGTGGCTTTGTCTAATATTTGCAGCCACAGAAATTCAAAGATGAGCACATGTCAATTCAGACTGTCCCTGGATTATGTGATAAAATGGGGTGGTGCTTGCATTTTTGATTTTGGCAAAATGAACATTTCAAGGGTGGGTTTGCAGAACTGTGACCAGAGACTACACACACTTACCTCAACTGAAGTCTATAAGTTGCACCAACCAAGCACACTTTTTTATACATATATTCAAGACGTGGGAGATTAAAAGCAAAGCAACGTTTATTACGTCAGGGCAATTTTGCTGATAACCTTGTTCGAGTTACAGACCCACAGCTTTGCATTTGAAAGGAGCAGAAGGCCCATATGCCTGAAGAGCTATGCAGAAGACAACACCTGGCTTACATGCTCACTTAGGATCACATGCCCATGCAGATATATTGAGACAAGGAACAGCCAACCCCATTTCTCCTTTAATGGGAGCAAGGAAGCCAAACGACTGAGCGTTTGGACTTTGAGCCGAAGTAATAGATTCTAGTATAGCTTCACTTTCAAGGCTGTACATAACTCTGCCCCTTGTAATCTCTCCAGAAGGCCACCTGCTCAGTACAATGTATAAGCTTCCTTTGCTTCCCACAGTCAGGCACTGGACTCAATCAGGTGATCTGGGTTCTACTCACAGCTCTGCCACTGAATTACTGTGCAAATGTGGACAAGTCACTTTCCTGTGCCTCTGTTTCCCCATCTGTAACACATAGACAATGATGCTGACCCTCTTTTATTAAGTGCTTTGAAACTATGCATAAAAGTAGCATAAAAGTGAGCTATAGATTACAATTATGCTTGAAAAAAACCTTCCCCATGGATGTTTCCACGTACCATCCCTCTATTTCACAAAAAATAAGACGATCCAAACTTCTGAAAGCATTCAAGCTATAAGGTGCACTCTTCTTTGTGAACATAGGAACTGCCAGACTGGATCAGACCTAAGGTCGCTCTGGTATCCTGGTCTCTAATTGTGGCCAGAACAAGATGCTTCACAGGAATATGTCAGCATCCTACACAACAGGCAGACATGAAATAATCTGCCCACCAATATAGGTCTTTCTGGAGCAGCGTCACAATCAAAAGCTAAACAAAATAATAAAACCCATTTGAAATATGAAGCAGCATTACTCAGGAAAGACTCTCATTGACTTAATAGGAGTTGGATCAGCTCCCTAATAAGTAAGTGGCCCAGTGGACAGGCACAGCACAAGACAGGACTCCTGCATTCTAGTTCTGACTCTGCCAGTGATTCACTTTATGATCTTGAGCAAGACCCTTCACTTCTCTGCGCCTCAAGTTTGCCATCTGTAAAATGGGGACACTTTGGAAAAGGCTTTAGTATAAAATATGGATTGTATTAATTTACCATCTACATTTTCTAGCGGCCATCTGTGCAGAATATGTGTATGTGTAAAAGTAAAATAAATAAAAGTAAAATAGATGCCCCTTACAAACACCCCAAAACTAGTATTCTGGTATATTTAAGAAGATATACAGTATTCAGACAGATGAGTAAATTATGTCATGCTTATATATAACCTAATTTTTCTCTTGATAAACTAAGAAAAGGGGAAGTGTACAGAGTTTATTTTTAGTATTGTTATATTAAGGCATGCTACAGCACAGACCACGTGTGCGTAGTACAACTTAAAAACAAGTTCAAAAACATACTTTAAAAAAAAGTGTTTACAGATTGTACCAGGATTTGATTCCGGTCCCAGGGACATGCCAGAACTTTGTAAAAAATCAGGATTTCATAGGAACATTTTTGGTTTTCATATGAATTTCTGATGATGTTGAGGGTTCCAAAAATATTAATAAGTATACTAAACTGGGATAGGTTGCCAAAAAAACAACATTGACTAAGAAATAATATAAAGTGGCATAGGGCACAGTGCAGGGAAATCCACTCAGTTGCCACCAAAGACAATGGGGGTTGGGGGCACTAATGTTCCTTGCAGGATTAAGCCCCCACACTGATCAGAAATGATAGGTCAAAATGAGAAAAATAAGATTCAGCTTGGGAAAAGTCCAATAATACTCTGAATACTGATGGTCAATGGGAGGGAGGTTCTGGATAGCAGAGAGAGAGAGAGAGAGTGTGACCCAAGGCAAGAGCAGACCGTAAACTATGTACAAGCTTCTGGTACGACATGGCAGGAAGTAAAGTGTAAACTTCAAGTCAGTGGCTATGGCCTATCCCACGGTAGCACGAGGGGAGATGTGGCAGATTTTGAGTACCTGGATCTCTGGCCCTGCTGGAATCAGCTGGCATAAAGATGAAAACCCTCCTCCACACTCCTCCTCTGGCAGGGAGCACTTTAGAGGTAGCTCGTCTCAATAGTAACAGGCTAATGAAGCCAGTTCTTACCACTCATCCTCCAGCCAGGCCCCCATATTCCATCCATTCGGGAACGTGGCCTGTTATCTGTGGAGCAGAGGCCTAGATGCAGTGCTGAGGTACTCATGCCTGCCCAGCTGCAATGAGATGGGTGGTCCCATCACAGAGACATTGCTACAAAAAGAAATATAGGTCTTGCCTGGTAAAAATTGATACCAAAGGGTCATTAATGTGGCCTGAAAATTACTGTGGTTGAAAAACCCCAAACAAACCCATATGCTTACAGAATGGAAGGTGCACTCTGGCAATGAAAGAGTTACACAAAACCTGGTGCTTGGGGAGGTGTTAACTAGACTTTTTGGGAACGTTCAATATTAGTGAATAGGGCCTGAAAGTTCCTATTCAATATGGCAAAGTTCTGCCTCCTAATGAAGGATAAAAATAGTCTGTGTATGCCTATGTGAAAGAAAACACACACACACACACACACACACCATGGAACTGGCACTGCAGTATGGTTGGGGGATGGGCAGCTAGAAGAGAAGCTGCAGTAATCGCGGCGACTCCTGCAGGCTGAGCTCTACTGGGTAAACTACACTGAAACGCTGTGTAACAGCAACTGCCAGAGACATAGCAACTGCAATCAGCTAAACCAGAGAGAAAGGACTAGAATTTTCCAGGCAGGCCAGGAAGAATCCTTTATTTCTATTGGCTAGAGGTGTATGCACACACACAAATACACACACACACACACACATATATACACACACGCTCTCTCTCTTTTTTTCTGGAGACTATCTTGGTATTTTTGTTGTTGGCAAACCAGACTGTTTCAGAAGCAGCTTTAGAAAGATTTGCAGGTTAGGGTGCATCTGAACAGGAGCAATGTGGCGAAGAGGGATTAACCACCACCAAAGATGAGCTTGCAGCAATACTGCTATTGCAGAAATACAATCACTACACAATAACTTTTTCCCCCAAGTGTACCAGCTATGCTTCCTAGAGCATTTAGGTGCGCAATTGAATTAAAAACCAAGGCCGAATAAATTATTTTTCCTGCATTTTCAAACCACATTGACACTTGGACTCTGCGGCAAAATGAATGTTACAAAAAAAAAGTGTATATGCACTGAATATAAATATATTATGAAACGGCTTTTAAAACTCTGCCCTAGAGAGAGCTTTCTGATTGGCTCCCAATGATGTAAGACATCCATAATGCCTGGTAAAATACGGGTTAACTAGTCTCATTTCTGCATATAAATTCCAGCTAATAAGAGTATCTGTGACACTCCAGGAAACATATTGCAGATTAATTATAGCGCTTCTCAGGTAGTTAAAGTCATTTGACCTCAGACCCTATCGCCATGCAAGCTTACTATTTTCATGTAGAAATGCACTCACACTGGCCTGTCTTATTGCTTAATTATTCACTGTTTGTTTCTGCTGAGGGAAGCCTTATTTAAGAATATGTTAAATCGTTGTCAAATTTAAGTTATGAAAGATATACACAGGCACATCTTAAGCAACTTAGCTTTGTCCGGCATGGCATCCTGTGTGAAGTCAATGATGAGCTGTCAGTGATTCTCAAACTATTTTACTGATGACCCCTTTCATATAGCAAGCCTCTGAATGCAACCCCCCCTTGTAATTTAAAAACACTTCTGGAGGCAAAGCGGGGTTTGGGATGGAGGTTGACAGCTCGCGACCCCCCATATAATAACCTCGCGACCCCCTGAGGGAACCTGACCCCCAGTGTGAGAACTCCTGAGCTAGGTACTGTACCTCTTCAAATGGGAAACAGATCCTGTGCATTTTCACTTCTTACTGAATAAAGATATTAAACCAAGCAATGCATTTTTTTTAAAAAGCCCTGTGAAAAGACAAACACTTTGAGAATCCTACCATAGGAAGGGCTTGTGCCAGAGCCATCAATTACATCCTTTTAAAAACTTTTTTTTTAGGGCCCCAAGTGGTCAAATAATAGTGACTGGCATTAACTCTTTAAACGCAGTGAGGCTTACAGGTTGCTAGTCAATGGACTGTTTAGGAGGACTGTCTGCGATTGCAGCTTCAGGAGTTTGATAGACTGCATATTCCAAGTAGAGATAAGGTGGGTCAGGTAATATCTTTTACTGGACCAACTTCTGTGGGTGAGAGAGACAAGCTTTCGAGCAACACAGAACTCTTCTTCAGGTGTCTCTAATATTTTGGGATTGACACGACTACACCTACATTGCATATTCCAAGTGCAAACACATTTACATGGTTACTGCATGACTGGAGAATTCCATGTAAAATATTAATCGCATAAGGTTTGCGCCATAGCTTGCAGCCAGTCCTCTTTCTACAATACACGACCCTCAGCTTCCAGATATAAACAGATTTTTTTGTTTCCCAACGTGAGTACAACTGCAGAAGAAGGCTTAGATTTTTGTGATAAGTACATAACAGGTAGCATGTTAGCAAGAAACTTTACACAGGGTCTGGAATATACTGAGTTATATCATGCCCTACCAAGCACCTTCGCTGCAAAATGCAAGCTAACTTATAGGAGATATCTAATTTAATATTTTGCATTCATAGTTCCAAAACAAGAAAACAGGCTACTCAAAAACACAGTATGTTGCCCAATTTGCTACCCAAAATTGCATTTGTTCTTCAAATCCTTGCCTAAGGCTTATGGACATCCAATACAAATGCAAGACAGTATTATAGCATAGGATGGGGTTGGAATGATGCATGGTATCACTTCCAGGTTCATAGCAGCATCACTGAGGTTATTACCTAATAATACTGCTCATTCTGATCCTCTTTTCAGGAGCAGAGTGAAAATGCTAAAATTCAAAGAAAAAAAAAGGTCATCCATAACCACAGTGCCTAGAAACACACAACATTCCTCGATTACTCCTAAAGGATCCCTTTACCTCAGTACATACCATCAAATATTTCAAGTGGAACAAATTCATTAACTTGTAAACATGACTTAACTAACTGAAAGGCACAGAAACCTAGAGCATTGTTAAATCACTTCTAGCAGGCACTGTATTGTGTGTTAATATTTGCCATCTGCTTATGTTGTATCTTTACCACAAGAAAAAATGATGAATGTTGAGGAAAAGAACTTTAAAAACCCCAAACTTGGCCTCTCATCTATTTATTTATTTTACGCACACATGCAGACACACACACAACTGGAGAAAAGAACCAGGGTGAAACTGTCTTTTCAGCTATTGCTGCTTTATAATAACTACACAGGAAAATTCAAAAAAGGAGAAAGAAAAAGGAAAGCACCCGTGCATGCTTGATACTCCAGACAGCAAGAAATTTGCCTCAGGGAGAAGCACTGTGAAAAAGGGTGGGGGAAGGGCAACTTTCTGGGAGAGACAGAGTGTGTGTATGTGCGCGCGTTGGAGGCGGGGGAGAGAATTGCTAGGCATTACGACTCCTACAGGCTGAAGCAGAGCAAGCACCTTTCCTGCAACAACATTACATCATAGGCAGAACTGCTTGCAGACCACAGAAAATGGCCATAATCCCCAGCCAAGAGCAGATTCCAGCAGACACAACATTCCTCCTCTCTGGGTGCCTGGAGACTTTAAATAATTTTTCAACTCCTACAATGGGAAACTTTTTTGTTTTTTAAGGAAATAGATCAGTCAAACTTCTTATCCCTATGACACATCAAGGTGCTTGCTCTCTGTAGCATGAGCAAGGACATGGAAAGTATTAGGGTAAGAGTGAATTTTGTTTTAACCTCAACAAAAAATGTCCTTTGACGCTTAACGTACTTTACGTGGACTTCAAAACCTGAATGGAGTGTAGTATCGTCAATACTCTGCCAGGCTGATCGCCCTCTAAAACACTTGGGCAGTTAGGTGCCACAGCGATGGGCGCTATAGAAAAATGATAGATCAGATGCAGAGCTCATCAAGGAGTAAACATTCCTGAAGTTAACTGCCACAAGGAGAGATTCTCATAACGTCTTACCAGCAACAAAATCCTTCGAAACACTCCGATTTCTTCTAAGATCTGTGTCTATAAGAGTGGCTCATAAAAGTTCTGGACTGACAGTTCCAGAGTCTGAAGTTTTCTATCAGCAGGCCAGGTGCATTATGGGCAGCAGCAGGGTAAACTTCCCCTTATCAATGGGCCATAACCCTGACCTGGAGAGACCACCTCTAAAACATGCCTCTCTGCTGTGGCTGGCTGCCAACGAGGAGGACAACTAGCACAATATATGGTGGTGGTTTCTGTGATGTGGATGCTCATCCACTGGAAATTGGATCATGACCCACCAAGCTCCTTTCACGCAGATCACTGAATGACCACTGGACACCAACCCTGGCTCCCACACCAGGGGGCTTCCTCTGGGGGTGCTCAACCCGCCCCCCGGCTCTGCCCCAGCCCCACCTCCACCCATGCCCCACCTCTTCTCACCCCCACCCCGCCTCTTCCTGCCCAGTTCCACCCCCTCCCCCAAACACACTCCGTGCCTGCTCCTCCCCTTCCCTCCCAGTGCTTCCTGCACGCCACGGAACAGCTGATATGTCAGCACTTACGTCCCACACACTCCCCTAGTTGGAAACTGTGACAGACAGGGCAGCTTCCTGCAAAATCTGTGGGAGACCATATCGTTATTAAGAGCATGAATGGTTTATGTATCATTGTGGGCAGGGACTATATGCACTCTGAAAATAAAAGGGAATGATTAAGGCAAATCACTCAGGTTATAGCACTTCCAGAGAAGTGACACTTCCTGGGGAGGTTTGTATGTTCTGGTTCAGAACAGATTCTCCGGAGACCAACAGACAGAGAAGGGATTTTGGGATAAATAGCCCAAACTTAAACTGACTCGGGGCTTTCATTCTGGTTCCTGATCTAAAAGACTGATATGGGCTTGTAACCACAGGGAAAACCCAACTGTGGGGTTTGAAGGACTGGCACCTACCAGAGCCCTATGTTGGAGTGGAGGGAAACCGGTGGTAAGCTTTTTAGCATGTATGTACGTTCTTTTATTTTTATATGCTTTCTCTGTGTTAATGCTTTTTACTGTCAGAAAAAAATGTGCTTGCTTAGAAACAGCTGTGTGGTAAATTGTAACTGCTGGCAACATGCTGGTCGCAGCTTTTGGTGAGAGAGCAAAGCACAGGCACTGACCTTTTAGGCAGACTGGCTTGCTGGGGATATCACAGTATAGATCAGGGAGCTGTAAAGCCTTAAAACCCCCAGTCACAAAGGAGTGAAATGGGGATCTCCGCTCAGCAGAGGTGATGGCTGGGAGCCCTCAAGGGACCAAGGAAGAGGAAATACAGGTGCCATTATCTTGAAACTCTGACAGTAGTGACAAAGTCACTGCAGGGAATTTGAACCCGTGACCTACGGCTGAAAAATTCTATATCTCATTACCAGTCCTCAGGGCCCTACTGGTCTCCATAAGACTGCAAAGTAACTTAATTTCTATGGTGTTCCATAAACATGATCATTTCAAATATTATCCACCACAAAATGAGATGTTGATAAAATGTCATTATCTGTGATCTTACTCTGAACTACTGGAAAAGTTAATCAAAATAACATCTTGCAAACAAAACAAAATAGTACTCACCAAGATAAGGAAGCAAAAGCCAGCCTATGCTAATGACTAAAAAGAGAAGAGGACAATTTCTGAATATTATTCATGCTACAATTGCTAGAATGCAAAGACATTTTTGGAAGTAAAAGAGGCTTCCTATTTCTACACCAGATCACTCAATAACGTTTCTTCTTCACAAATAAAATGTAGGAGTCTCTTGAACTCGTTTAGAGTTTCCACCATTTCAGTCACCCTCACTGTTGGTGGATTCCAGATGTTTATGATCTTGAGAGAAGTCATCTTATTTTAGTCCCCTCTTTATTGCTCTCTTCCTCATTTTTAGACTGGCAGAGTTTTCTGAACCCCTTTGCCAGTATTGGGGAAAAAAAGTCTAATTGATTTTGTTACCCCTTTCATAATTTTGAAAATTTACTATGCAAATTGATTGTTCAGCAGGGGACAATTTTGATTCTAGGAGAAATAAGAAAAGCCAATCAGGACATATTTCATATTACAAAGAGAAAAGTCCTATTTTCATAAGTACAATGGGCCAAATTCATCCCAGGTATAGCTCCTGATATTAAAGAAGTTACAACAGGGATGATTTTGGCCCAGGTTATAAGGTAAACTAAACCATTCAGTTGCCTATAATCTTTCTTTGCTTTTAGAGTCATTTCATGTTTCATTCTTAACAAGGCTATAGCCTTTACCAGGCAAACTGACTCAAAGGGCTTGGCTACACTTACAAGTTGCAGCGCTGGTGGAGGCTTTCCAGCGCTGCAACTCCTGGTTGCAGCGCTGGCTGAAAACCCATCCGGGTTGGGGTATAAGAGTGCAGCGCTGGTGACACCAGCGCTGCTCAGCAGGTGTGGACACTCACCAGCGCTTTACCTGTCCTCCAGGGAATAAGGAGCTATCCCAGAATTCCTGTTCAGCCACTCTGCACATCAGTTTGCACTCTACTGCTCTTGCCTCAGGTGACCCGCCCTTTAAATGCCCCGGGAAATTTAAAAATCTCCTTCCTGTTTGCTGCAGCCAGGTGTGGAGTGCAATCAGTTAATCAGTTACAGGTTACAGGTAACCATGCCAGCATGGAGCACAGGTGAATTGCAGGACCTCATCAGTGTTTGGGGTGAGGCGTCTGTTCAGGCACAGCGCTCCGCGGCCAGGGGGATTACGATATCTTTGAGCAGATATCAAGGGACATGCTGGATAGGGGCCATCAACGGACGCACTACAATGCAGGGTGAAAGTTAAAGAGCTGCGGAGTGCCTATTACAAAGCCCGAGAGGGGAATCGCAGATCCGGATCCGCCCACGACCTGCCGTTTTACGTGGAGATGGACAACATACTTGGGGTGACCCACTGCCAATCCCAGGGTAACGATGGACACTTCTGAGCAGGCTGGGGACAGGAGGAGGAGGAGGCTGGGGGAGAGAGTGAAGCTCCTGGGATGGGGAAGAAACGCAGATTCCTGGAGGCATGCAGCCAGGAGCTCTTCTCAAGCCAGGAGGAAAGTACCCAATCGCAGCAGCAGCCAGCAGTTGCAGAAGGACAAGCAGAGGCGGCTTTTATTTTCTGGGTGGAAATGTTTCTGGAGAGGAAGGGGGTTATGGATGCATGCATGGCAGCGTCTAGATGTGGAATAGCCCGTTGATGTGGTCTATCACTAATCTGCTTCAGTTATCTCAGCAAAAGCTTCATCCAGAGCGTGGGCAATATGCCTGCGCAGGTTTATAGGCAGAGCCACTGTGTCCCTTGTCCCAGTGACGGTGACGTCCGCGCCACTCTTCGGCCAGGGGACCATTTCTGAACACAGGCACGCCGGAATCCACATTGCTCTAAAAGAGCCCCCGCTGTTCCCTAGTGACAAACATCTTCCAGGATTAAGTCCTGTGAAAAATGTTGGGAGACTCTTTAGTGAAGAGATAGGAGATAAGATCACCCCTGCATCTGCATCTTCACTCAACCCCTCTAGCACTCCAGATTACCCAAGCAACCAGCTCCCCTCTCACTCAAGCCCCACTCCTCACGCACCATTTCGTGGCTGCTGTTGTGTTGTCGTTTTGGGATAACGAATGCACGTGAGACCTTGCAAGTGAGAACTCCTCAGTGTAACAATTCATGTCTGGAGATAGTGGATACAATGCTGCCCGTGTTAAATGTTGTCATTTCTGTGTGTACAGTGACCTTGACTGGACTGCCCAGATGTTCAACATCACAGAGGCTTCAAAATTTGAGAAAAAATCCCCGAAAGAGCAAAGAGGACATGCTGAAAACTGTTCTTCAGCACTCTGCTACAGAGAGAAAAGAATTGAAGGAGTGGCGAGAGAAAGCAGGACCCGCAAGAGAAATGCAGTGGCCAAGAGGAAAGCACGGAGCGGCTGCTACATCCTGAGTCTATAGAGTCTGCCATGCAAGCAGAGCACTACCGTGCTACTCCCGTGCCTTGTGCCCCAATGTCAGCTCCAACCACCTTTCCCCAGCATCCAGGCTCTTACCACCACCAGCTGCCTCCAACACCTAACCAGCCCTGATACCTACCACCACCCTTACCCTCTGCATTCAACCCCCATCACCATGCAGTATATGCACCCTGAAGTGCAGGATTCATTAAACAGCAATCCAGACATGGCATATGCAAACTTGTGACTGTACAGTTCACCAACCCACACCCTTGCCCTCTTGTGTTAATGAAATGTTGTGTGTCTGTCTGTCTGTCAAGGAAGTTTTTTTCTTTTCAATAAAACAATTCTTGGCTTTGAAAACAGTCTTTATTATAGCAGATAGTGAAAGACACCTTAGCCCAGTAAAGAAAGAGGCACTGCAAATCATATTATTATTATGGATAATAGAATAACAGTGTAAGCAGTGCAATTCACTCCCATGCAAGGCAGCAAACATTACTGTTGGCTTTCAGCCTCAAATTCTTCCCTCAAGGCATCCCTAATCCTTGAAGCCCTGTGCTGGGCCTCTCTATTAGCCCTGCTCTCTGGCTGTGCATATTCAGCCTCCAGGACTTGAACCTCGGTGGTCCATGCCTCACTGAATGTTTCACCCTTCCCTTCACAAATATTATGGAGGGTACAGCAGCGCTTATAACCGCGGGATGCTGCTTTCCCCAAGTCTAGCTTCCCATACAAACATCTCCAGCGAGCCCTTAAACGCCCAAAAGCACACTCCACAGTCATTCTGCACCGGCTCAGCCTGTAGTTGAACCGGTCCGTGCTCATGTCAAGCTTCCCTGTAGAGGGTTTCATGAGCCAAGGCAAGGATCACAGTGGGCATTTCGACATCCCCTACTGTGATCTTCCTGTCTGGGAAAAAGTCCTGCCTGCATCTTCCTGAACAGGCCACTGTTCCGAAGATATCATGCACCTTTCCAGGCCAGCCTGTGTAAATGTCAATGAAATGATCCACAAGCGCCTGGAGAACCATAGAGAAATACCCTTACGATTAACGTACTCTGATGCCAGGTGGGGGCCAGAATAGGAATATGCGTCCCATCTATCGCCTCCACAGTTAGGGAAACCCATTTGTGCAAAGCCATCCACAATGTCCTGCACGCTCCCCAGAGTCACGGTCTTTCTTAGCAGGATGCGATTAATTGCCTTGCAAACTTGCATCAAAACGATTCCCACGGTCGACTTTCCCACACCAAACTGGTTCCTAGCTGTCTGGATTTGCCATCTTCCAGATTGCAATAGCCACCCGCTTTTCCAGGGCAGCTCTCAATCTTGTGTCCTTGCGCCGCAGAGTGGGGCGAGCTCAGCACACAGTCCCATGAAAGTGGCTTTTCTCATACGAAAGTTCTGCAGCCACTGCTCGTCATCCCAGACTTCCATGACGATGTGATCCCACCACTCAGTGCTTGTTTCCGAGCCCAATCAACGGTGCTGAGCATTTCCGTGAATGCGCAAGCACTCTAGTGTCACACGCGGCAGACAAATCCATATTGATATCATCACTGTCACTTTGGAGCTGAAGGAATAGCTCGACTGCCAAACGTGTTGTGCTGGTGACACTCATCAGCAGAGTCCTCAGCAGATCGGGCTCCATTTGCCACAGAAATCGCGATTCACAGAGAGTAACAGAAAGACACTCACAATGGCGCCAAACGCTGCCGGAATGAATGCTGGGATGTGAAGCGATGCACCACGGGGCGCTGGCAAACAGGAAGCGGAATGACCAGGTGTTCTGTGGGATAGCTGCCCACAATGCACCTCTCAATACAGCCACACTGCAGCGCTGGTAGCTGTCAGTGTGGCCACACTCCAGCGCTGGCCCTTACACAGCTGCATGAGCAGCGCTGTAACTCCCAGCGCTGCAACTTGTAAGTGTAGCCAAGCCCAAAGAAACAATCACTATGGAACACAAGGTGAAAAGCCACTGTTAGGATCTAAACTGCAACAAACACATAACAATTACTAAAAAGAACAGCATTCAAATAGTGTGTATTGAGTGGGGGGAGGACTGTTTGTTTTTTTAAAACAACTTCAGGAAAGTTTCACCACCACTGATACTCTACTTCAGAAGGCAGACAGCACAATATTGTAAAATCACATTTTTAAATGGATTTCCTGTTTATTTACTTATCTACCTATGCACATTTGTATCTTTGTCCTTTTTTCTAATATATCTTACATTCACAAACAAGAACACAACAATTTTCCAAATCTGGGTTCTGAACAAAAATTAGAAGTGATGGAGGCGTGAATAAATACAGAAAACCAGGAGCAATTATTCAAGTAATTCAGCAACAGAGGAGATGACTGGACCTGAAAAGGAGTCTACTCTCTGTCTATACCAGAGCCTCCCACTGAGAGCCAGTGACATCAGAAATAAACTGACAAAATGCCTTTAGAAGGGGGGGGGGTGCCCAAGAAAAGTCAGAATGTCTAAGTGGTAGCGCTAAGCCACTGGGAAATGGAGGAAATAGTGTGTGGGGAGTTAATTGGACATGTGTGAGGTAGGGGGAGGGGAGACAGGAAGGTTGTAAAACTCCATAAACCAGACCATGCCACAGGGGTAAAGTAAGAGCCCAGCTTTACTAGGAGCAAAGCTATAGAATCCACATTCTCCAGAATGTACCTGTGTTGAGATTATATTATCCTTCTATTGGCATAGCTTCCCTCCTTAGCTTAACATACAAGAAACACTTGAGGTGGTTGAACTCTGCGTTGTCTGTGTTTTGTTATATCCTATCATTGTTTGTCTTTCTGGTCTTGTGGTATGCCCATTTTTGAGAGCGTATGCTTTATAAATCCAATGGTCATTTTGGAGGGTAACATTATTAGCAAACATAAGATGATAATCACCCTGCATTAATAATGGATCACAGTTACATTCTTTATTGGGACCAGGCTATACATGATTTGTACTGTACTTAATTACAGCTGTGCCCTCTGACTTATACTCTATGTCTTATGTTCATGATATTTAATTATAAAAATATCCATATCAATTACTACTGTGAGAGCTCAAATTTAGAGCCTGATCCTGCAAATAATAGGACCTTATGAGTAACTTCATTGTCCCAACTATACACATGCTTAAAGTTATTTTCATTTGAAAGTGTTTATGCAGGATCAGAGTATTATTTTTTCAGGCTTCCCTCATATATGATTCTTCCTAACGAAAAAAAACCACACTTCTAGCAAGTGGCCAGGGAACATAAACTGATTTACAAAGGAAGTCACTTCTGTTTGCACATCACTTTAGAATGATATAGGCATGGGTGTAATTTGGAGGGGACAGGCGGGCATTGCCCATCCAAACTGCAAGTCTGAGGCAAGGGCGGAATTTGCCCTCCACCCCCGACCCCACACGTGGCCTCACTGGCCTGACTGGAGCTGCCCCCTCAAATACAGAAGTCAAACTACGTCTTTAGGATAGTGTCACATAAAACCAGACATTCCATTTCAACATTATTTCAATGCATCATGCCAAGTCTGAATATAGAAATTATTGTAAATGGGATATTGAGAGTTAGGATCCCCAATTTTATTCTCAGCTTTGCCACTAACTCAGTGCTTTCTAGGGCTTAATCTCAGTTCATTTATAAAATGGGTAGAACATTCACCTATTTCATTAAGCTCCTGTATTTAGCTTGTTCATTGTAAAATGTAAGAGATCCTCAGATGAAAAATGCAATATATTGGGCCAGGCAGACAACAAGCCTCATGAAAGGAGAATCTTGAAGCTAACGTACAAGACTGAGATTTATGACATACATGTTTAATTCCAGACTTTGCCACAGATGTTTTGTGACCTGGGGCAAATCGCTTAATCTTTCTGTGCCTCAATTCCTCATCTGGTGGATAACAACATTTCCCTTCTCTCATCTTTTGTCTCGCTGGTCTATTTATACTGTATGCTCTTTGGGGCAGGGACTATCCCTTACTATGGGTTAATAAATACAGTGCCTAACAAAATAGGGCTGCTATCTTGGTTGGGGCCTTTAGAGTATGGATCAAATAAAATTAATGATAATAAATAAATTAATGATAATAATAATCTAGAAATATCTAAAGACATAGAATCAGTTAAAAAGGGAAAATTCTGTGCCAGTTCGGAGTTATGCAAACACCTCCATTGGGCACACTTAAAATTATGCCTTTGTAAGGCAGAGACCACAATTTCTATGCACAGTTCTCTGAGAAAACTCCATTATAAAATGTAACAGGAACTGGTGGAATATTCCATGCAGGGAAGAAAATAACCCACAGAAATATGGTAAAGCAAAGTTTCCGTGCAAGTTCACCACTAACAAGAAAGTTCTCTCAGTGAACAATAACACAATATGTTGGGGTGAAAAAAATCTCAGGTGCTATTTGCAGCATATTTCTGCATGTCAACAAGACTTCACCAGGATGCAGCTGACACCAGGGAAAAGAGTGGAAATTAATGAAGGAAAATGAAATAACCCAAGAGACCTAGAAATAGTGGATATATACGTCCCATTTCCAGTACAGCAAAAATACCCATAATTATTTCTGGGAATAACTAAAATGGGATTCTGTTGATTACTACTACAGGTAATAAATATGTACACGCTCTAGCTGATGTCAGTACAGTATAAATTATGCTGCTCAGGGGAGTGAATAAATCACTCCCTAAGCGAAATAAGTTGCACCGACCTAAGCACCGGTGTGGGCAGTGCTACGTCAGCAGGAGAGCTTCTCCCGACGACATAGCTATCGCCGCTTGCCGGGGCATAATAAGTCGACAGAAGAGTCTCTCTAGCAGCGCTACTGTGGTGCAGCTGCACCACTGCAAGCTCTGTAGCATAGCCATAGCCTAACTTAGAGGGCTTGGCTACACTTACAAATTTGCAGCGCTGCAGCAGGGTGTGAAAACACACCCTCTGCAGCGCTGCAAATTGCGGCGCTACAAAGCGCCAGTGTAGTCAAAGCCCCAGCGCTGGGAGCCGCACTCCCAGCGCTGTCCGTTATTCCCCACAGGGAGGTGGAGTACGGACAGCGCTGGGAGAGTTTTCTCCCAGCGCTGGCGCTTTGACTACACTTAGCGCTTCAAAGCGCTGCCGCAGCAGCGCTTTGAAGTTTAAGTGTAGCCATAGCCGTACCTCTTCTCAATATCCTGCTCTCTGCCCTGAGGGAACTCAAACTGAAGACACAGCAGTTCGGTTTTGTTTGGTTGGGGTTTTTTTAAGTAGGGCAGCACAGGTTTCATGAGTCAGGGACTGAACCATTACAGAAGGAAGAGCTAAGTGAATATTTTACGCATGCAGTTTTAGAATGCAGAGAGTATCTAGCCTATTTAACAATGGAAATAGAGGGTAGATCCCCAGATGAAGAGAGGAAACGTAACTGCTAGGAGAAAAGGAATCAGATACAGTTCAAGGCACCACCTTCTATTTCCCCCAGAAGGCACGCATGTGCACAGCTGAAATGTATAACATGCAGATGCTTAGTCAATAGTGCAGCAGTAGCCACTGTTTGCTGCATTCCTCACAGCAGCAGCCAATAGGAACCCAAGACAAGGGGGAATATCCACCTCTTACTTTCCCTGGAACGAGCTATGTCTCTTCTCTGCAGCAGCAGCAGCTAATTCACTTTAATTCTGCACAGAGCAATATTCTAAGTGGAATTTATAAGCCCACAAAAAATATCATCAAAGCCTAGTAAACCACTCACTGTGAAGCCTATTTAAAGCTCAACAATAAACACCAATAGATTAACTGATGCAGAGCACCTCCAGAACTCAATAAGTACAGAGGTGGGGTTTCCACCTTCTGGCACAGATAATACTTATTTGTTTGTTTTAATCAGTCTCATAAAAGCTATATATGTAGCCAGAAGTTCAAGACTTTCTTGGGTAATACACAAATACAGAGCACAGCAGGGTGCTAACCAGGACAGCATTCACCTAGATAAGAATTTCCCTACCAGTTTTTATTTATTCATTATATTTCAGTGCCTGCATTTTGCTACAGTAACTGTTCAGGCCTTTAGGTTAAGATTTTCAAAACTAGGATCCTAAAGCTAAATTTCTAAATCCATATTTAGGCACCTGTCTGATTTTCAAAAGTGCTGAGCACCCAACACATCCAGTAGGTTCAGTAAGAGCTGATGGGTGCTCAGCATTTTTGAAAGTCAGGCAGGTGCCTAAATATAGACATAGGAGCTTAATTTTAGGGTCCTAGTTTAGAAAATCTTGGCCTTACTTGCTCTCTCTGTGCCCCTTTCCCCTATGCTATGTAATACAAATGTAGGAAAAAGATTATTCAATACTTAGCCCCTTCCACCCAAGGATCTCCCAGGAGATCAGGATCATTATTTTCAGAAATTAAACTAGGGCACAAGAAGTGAAGTGTCTTGCCCCAGGATACCCAGAGAGTCAGTGGCAAAAGCAGAGGTAGAACACGAGTCTCTTGACTCCCAGTCTTAACTTAGACCGTGCCTTCGGTGAGTCTAATATGACGGGGAAAGGACATTGGAAAATGTGATCTTGACATATATTACACACACACCATCCAGTTACATTTTAAAGGAGATCTACAAAGATTATGACATTATGACAAGTACCAAGGAGGTGAAATGTGAGCAACTGATAGGGGAAGGGCTTCTTATTCCGGCAGTTTATAACCTTGTTTTTGTTAATATTAATTCCCCAGGAAATCATTCAGAACCTCAGTCCTGTAATGGGGAGAAAGCTCTCCTCGACAGACAGAAGAGCTCAATCTCCTGATCCTTTTGAGCAGTGTCCTTTCTGTTCAAAGAAGCATATGACTGCCACTGGTAACTACCTGTGTGGATACTTGCCAGCCAGAATCTGGACTGAGCCCACCAACCCATTTCACATAGGCAACCACAAAAATAACTGTACCCCTGGAATCTCTATCTTAGACACTTAAATCATTGCAGTGGCAATGACTCGTAGGCACTAGCAAGGTGGGCTGAGCTTGACCTGATGATGTAGCACAAAGTAAACTTCATCTCCCATTATCAACCCCTGAGCCACTTTTCCAACAATAGCATTTAGAAAACCATTCTCTCCCTTAGGCATCAGAAAAAAGTTGGTTAGCCCATCAGTTGAAGCAGATGAATGAAGACTAAGTTAATCAGCTCCTGCTCTAGAGATAACATTACAATTCTAATGGAAAGGAAACTGCCTATTTTATTCTACCCAGTCTAATGAGAAATTCTGATAATTCATAGAAGGAAAGCATCGTCAAGAATTATCATGCTCCTGACAACTGGCATAAATATATCTCTAATATTAAATTGAAAACTGTTATGACAAAGAAAATGAAAGAGCATTAATTCCTGCAAGGGACCTGCGCTCACTGCTTGAAAGTGCAATGCAAAGCCAAATACTAATGATGCTGTAGGCATGGAGTTATGAGTAAGTGAGAAGAAAGCAAAGAAAAATAGGAATGTTCCTCTCTGCATATTTTAAAGGGACACTATCAACTAAAATCAGATAAACATGTTTGCTTACAATGTCATTAACATAACCGTATATTATGACTTGTAAAGGAATATTTTTAAATGAGCTTGTGCCTGTTTTGCTTCTTTATGATGGATAATAACATCCTGAAAGGCGTTTTTAATTTTTTTTTTAAACTTTAGAAATATCAGGAATGTCAACTCCAATCTTCCCAGGTTTTACCGGAGGACCTCTGGGATGTTAATGCAGAGCTCTTACAGCCTAAAGGGCTGGTGGCCTCAGATCTTTAGCAAGAGCTTTATTTATCTAAAATATTAGACACTGGAGTTTAATAGGTCTTAACAAAACACAATTTTATTGAAAGAATTTTTAAAATCCAATTTACCTTCTAATATTTTATGCTTTTTTCCTTTTCTGCATTTGTCTCAGCTTTGACTATGTACATTGATCAAATTCATTTCACTTTTAAAAAAATATATAGTTGGTTTCACTTTCAGATTCCCAATGCTGCAATATTTGGACACAAGAGAGCATTTACTGTTTTTTTTTAAAAGCAACCCTTTCCATGGAATTTAATAAGAAGTCATGGAAACATTTCTATTGGTTTTAAATCTTATAGACAACAGGGGATGTTGTGAAGGCCAAAAGTATAACTGGGTTCAAAAAAGAATTAGATAAGTTCATCGAGGCTAAGTCCATCAATGGCCATCACCCAAGATGGTCAGGGATGCAACCCCATGCTCTGGGTATCCCTAACTCTCTGACTGCTAGAAGCTGGACATGGATGGAAGAGAATGGATGACTCAATAAATTGCTGTGTTTTGTTTATTCCCTCTGAAGAATCTGGCATTGGCCACTACCGGAAGACAGGACACTGGGCTAGATGGACCACTGGTCTGATCTAGAATGGTTATTCTTATGTTCTTAATTGTTTTACAATGAAGCTGAATCTGAACGGAAGTTTCCCTTTAAAAAGGTGTGTTTTGGTTTTCTAAAGTATGAGTGACAAGGAACTGCATCAAATGCAAATATTGTAGCCAATGGCTTTTACTTTCCTTCAATATATTTTCAAAACCACTTCTATCCTTGTTTCCACATGCTAAATGTGGTTTTGGTTGTGAGTGAAGGAATATATTTTGTATCAAAGCTCTAGCGGCTGTAGCGTGGTTTTGAATTCCCACAGTATTGCTCTGGCAGGCCAGATACTAATGGAATCTCACGTTGGAGAGGGTTTTCAGTATTGCCAGCCCCAAACATTCAAAAATAATGAGTCAGGCCACCCCGAATAATTTTGGCTTAAAAACCTGAGATTTTAAAAAATAGTAAGTGTTGGCGTCTTTATATTTGCCTACTAAGGTTTGGGGCCCTTTAGGGTAACAATTTCAAACTTTTCTCTACAACCATAAAAAGTCTCAAAACTTTTTTTTTTAATGAAAGCTGTAAAAGTAATTCTCACATAATCAAATGAATTCAGGAGCAAGGGCTTTTAGAAAGACATCAAATACCACAAGATCCTTGATAAAAGTATAAGAGTTGGCAATACAGGGTTTTGATCCACTGAAAGAAAGAGATGGTATTGATTCTTTACAACCAGAACTCTGATATTTTCTAAAATACAATTCTCCTGTCTCCTCTGGATGGTGGAAGAGACCCATTCAGCCCAGGGCACAGGTGAAATCTTTAGATAAAAGGTATGAAATGTATCAAAAACCAGCGAGCTTCTCCCTTACAGAGCCCAACCTCTACTTTTCTTCTGCAGAGTGTATGGACTTCACAGGAGAAGGCATTTCTTTTGCTCTGTAATTTCTGAGTGAGCTCTTTCAGTGTGACATTATATTTTGTAATCTGTCAGTTTTGTACAGCAATGTATATTTATAATTGGTGTAAAATCATTTACACGGTTGCCTGCAAGATATGTTCTATAACTTGCTAAATGGAGAACTATTGAAAATTATATGTAATGGACAGTTTAAAGAAGCAGAAAAAAAGAAGGCACGGGAAACACACAGAACTAAGAGTACTGCTCAAATAAGAGTGCTGCAAATTTTGGGAGTATTTTAACATGTTCTGAAATCACTAGTAAAACTATTTCCTACACTGTGTGAGAGAGAGAGATTGCACATATACACCCAGAGAACATGGTAGAAGAGGAAAAGAAAATGGAGCAAGTTTAACTCCACTTTTGACCCAGCCATTGGAGATACTATCCACTATCTACTCAGAAGAACCTGCACATATAGGACTCCAAAACTCCATACAAATACTTAGGGTCACAAACAAATTGCTTCAGATTGTTTTTCTGAAGGTTCATAAAGCAAAAATAAAGAGGCAGCTTCTATATTCATCCTGCTTAGAGGGAAGGATTATAATAAATCCTGTAAAACTGTAACAAAAACTAGTATGCAGTCAAACATCTACTGCTCCTAACTCTATGACCAGAGCTCTGTCCTTGTAGAGCTTTTCAGCTTATGGCAACAAAGATGCTTAACAGTTCAGCGAGGCCAGAGCGACACACCTGCAGAGTTCTTACATACCATACAGGCAAGAACCCAGATTGCTCATTCTTCCCACCTATAAAGAACTCGGGTACAAATTCTTATCTCCCAGCTGTTATTCTCATCCTCCAGCTCCAACCCAGACACAGGTCCCCGTTCCTGGAGAAGAAGGGTAATCTCATGCTTAAGGCACTAGACTGGAACTCCAAAGATCTGGGTTCAATTTCCAGCTGTGCCAGTGTATTCTTGGGAAAGTTACTTAACCTCTCTGTGCATCAGTTCCTAGCCTATGAAATAGGGAAAGTGAGACCTCTCTATTGAACAGTGATGCTGAGAGGATAAATTCATTAATTATCAGAGGGGTAGCCGTGTTAGTCTGGTTCTGTAGAAGCAGCAAAGAATCCTGTGGCACCTTATAGACTAACAGATGTTTTGCAGCATGAGCTTTCGTGGGTGAATACCCACTTCTTCGGATGCAAGCAGTGGAAATTTCCAGGGGCAGGTGTGTATATATAAGCAAGCAAGAAGCAAGCTAGAGATAACGAGGTTAGATCAATCAGGGAGGATGGGGCCCTGTTCCAGCAGCTGAGGTGTGAAAACCAAGGGAGGAGAAACTGGTTCTGTAATTGGCAAGCCATTCACAGTCTTTGTTTAGTCCTAAACTGATGTGTTAAATTTGCAGATGAACTGGAGCTCAGCAGTTTCTCTTTGGAGTCTGGTCCTAAAGTTTTTTTGCTGTAGGATGGCCACCTTAAAATCTGCTATTGTGTGGCCAGGGAGGTTGAAGTGTTCTCCTACAGGTTTTTGTATATTGCCATTCCTAATGTCTGATTTGTGTCCATTTATCCTTTTCCTTAGAGACTGTCCAGTTTGGCCGATGTACATAGCAGAGGGGCATTGCTGGCATATGATGGCATATATTACATTGGTGGACGTGCAGGTGAATGAACCGGTGATGGTGTGGCTGATCTGGTTAGGTCCTGTGATGGTGTTGCTGGTGTAGATATGTGGGCAGAGTTGGCATCGAGGTTTGTTGCATGGGTTGGTTCCTGAGCTAGAGTTACTATGGTGCGGTGTGCAGTTGCTGGTGAGAATATGCTTCAGGTTGGCAGGTTGTCTGTGGCGAGGACTGGCCTGCCACCCAAGGCCTGTGAAAGTGTGGGATCATTGTCCAGGATGGGTTGTAGATCCCTGATGATGCGTTGGAGGGGTTTGAGCTGGGGACTGTATGTGATGGCCAGTGGAGTCCTGTTGGTTTCTTTCTTGGGCTTGTCTTGCAGTAGGAGGCTTCTGGGTACACATCTGGCTCTGTTGATCTGTTTCCTTATTTCCTCCTGTGGGTACTGTAGTCTTGAGAATGCTTGGTGGAGATTTTCTAAGTGTTGGTCTCTGTCTGCGGGGTTAGAGCAGATACGGTTGTACCTCAGTGCTTGGCTGTAGACAATGGATCTTGTGGTGTGTCCCGGATGGAAGCTGGAGGCATGAAGGTAGGCATAGCGGTCGGTAGGTTTTCGGTATAGGGTGGTGTTAATGTGACCACCACTTATTTGCACCGTGATGTCTAGGAAGTGGACCTCCCGTGTAGATAGGTCCAGGCTGAGGTTGATGGAGGGGTGGAAGCTGTTGAAATCATGGGGGAATTTTTCCAGAGTCTCCTTCCCATGGGTCCAGATGATGAAGATGTCATCAATGTAGCATAGGTAGAGAAGGGGCGTGAGTGGACGGGAGCTGAGAAAGCGTTGTTCCAGGTCGGCCCTAAAAATATTGGCATATTGTGGGGCCATGAGGGTGCCCATAGCGGTGCCACTGATCTGGAGATATATATTGTCATTAAATTTGAAATAGTTGTGTGTGAGGATAAAGGCACAGAGCTCAGCAACCAGTTGTGCTGTGGCATCATCAGGGATACTGTTCCTGACAGCTTGTATTCCATCAGTGTGTGGGATGTTTGTGTAGAGAGCCTCATCCTCCCTGATTGATCTAACCTCGTTATCTCTAGCTTGCTTCTTGCTTGCTTATATATACACACCTGCCCCTGGAAATTTCCACTGCTTGCATCCGAAGAAGTGGGTATTCACCCACGAAAGCTCATGCTGCAAAACATCTGTTAGTCTATAAGGTGCCACAGGATTCTTTGCTGCTTCTACAGAACCAGACTAACACGGCTACCCCTCTGATACTTGACACCATGCAAGGCACTGCATTTAGCCGTATGGAGTGGAAATCCATCAACCTCATGAAGAAACTTGCACAAATACAGACGGATATCATCTTCCTTTCCAAATGTAAATGGATGGACATCATACCTAATGGACTAAAGGTAAAAAATCCACTGCTATCTACATACTACACAGACCACAGTGAGAGATTATGCCGTACTCTATCTAAGAAACTGAGGAACCACCTGATCAGCATCCTATACAGCAAACAGGAAAACATCAAAAAAGAGCTCTCCAACCTAGAGACTCTCATCAATAACCAAACTTCCATACAAACGGACTTCACTAAAATAAGACAGGAGATCTACATTACCCACTTCACCTCTCTAAAAAGGAAAAAGGACTGTAAGCTGTCTAAACTCCTACCTGCCACATGGGGCCACAACCGTGATACCCCTAACCCACCCAGCAATATCGTCAATCTGTCCAACCACACACTCAGCCCAGAAGAACAGTCTGTCCTATCTCGGGGACTCTCTTTCTGCCCTGCCACCCCCACCAACATGATACAGTTCTGCGGCGATCTGGAAGCCTACTACTGCCTCCGACTCAAAGAATACTTCCAGGACAACACTGAACAGCGCACTGATACACAGTTACCCTCCCACCAACAGCACAAGAAGAAGAACTCCACATGGACTCCTCCTGAGGGTCGAAATGACAGTCTGGACCTATACATTGAATGCTTCCGCCGACGTGCACAGGCAGAAATTGTGGAAAAACAACATCGCTTGCCTCACAACCTAAGTCGTGCAGAACGCAATGCCATCCACAGCCTCAGAAACCATCCTGACATTATAATCAAAGAGGCTGATAAAGGAGGTGCTGTTGTCATCATGAACAGGTCTGACTACCAAAAGGAGGCCGCCAGACAACTCTCCAATACCAAATTTTACAGGCTACTTCCCTCAGATCCCACTGAGGAATACACTAAGAAACTGCACCATCTACTCAGGACACTCCCTACACTAACACCGGAACAAATCAACGTACCCTTAGAACCCCGACCAGGGTTATTCTATCTACTACCCAAGATCCACAAACCCGGAAATCCTGGACGCCCCATCATCTCTGGCATTGGAACTCTCACTGAAGGACTGTCTGGATATGTAGACTCTCTACTCAGACCCTATGTTACCAGCACTCCCAGCTATCTCCGTGACACCACTGATTTCCTGAGGAAACTACAATGCATTGGTGACCTTCCAGAAAACACCATCCTAGCCACCATGGATGTAGAGGCTCTCTACACAAACATCCCACACACTGATGGAATACAAGCTGTCAGGAACAGTATCCCTGATGATGCCACAGCACAACTGGTTGCTGAGCTCTGTGCCTTTATCCTCACACACAACTATTTCAAATTTAATGACAATATATATCTCCAGATCAGTGGCACTGCTTATGGGCACCGCATGGCCCCACAATATGCCAATATTTTTATGGCCGACCTGGAACAACGCTTCCTCAGCTCCCGTCCCACTCACGCCCCTTCTCTACCTACGCTACATTGATGACATCTTCATCATCTGGACCCATGGGAAGGAGACTCTGGAAAAATTCCACCATGATTTCAACAGCTTCCACCCCTCCATCAACCTCAGCCTGGACCTATCTACACGGGAGGTCCACTTCCTAGACACCACGGTGCAAATAAGTGGTGGTCACATTAACACCACCCTATACCGAAAACCTACCGACCGCTATGCCTACCTTCATGCCTCCAGCTTCCATCCCGGACACACCACAAGATCCATTGTCTACAGCCAAGCACTGAGGTACAACCGTATCTGCTCTAACCCCGCAGACAGAGACCAACACTTAGAAAATCTCCACCAAGCATTCTCAAGACTACAGTACCCACAGGAGGAAATAAGGAAACAGATCAACAGAGCCAGATGTGTACCCAGAAGCCTCCTACTGCAAGACAAGCCCAAGAAAGAAACCAACAGGACTCCACTGGCCATCACATACAGTCCCCAGCTCAAACCCTCCAACGCATCATCAGGGATCTACAACCCATCCTGGACAATGATCCCACACTTTCACAGGCCTTGGGTGGCAGGCCAGTCCTGCCCACAGACAACCTGCCAACCTGAAGCATATTCTCACCAGCAACTGCACACCGCACCATAGTAACTCTAGCTCAGGAACCAACCCATGCAACAAACCTCGATGCCAACTCTGCCCACATATCTACACCAGCAACACCATCACAGGACCTAACCAGATCAGCCACACCATCACCGGTTCATTCACCTGCACGTCCACCAATGTAATATATGCCATCATATGCCAGCAATGCCCCTCTGCTATGTACATCGGCCAAACTGGACAGTCTCTAAGGAAAAGGATAAATGGACACAAATCAGACATTAGGAATGGCAATATACAAAAACCTGTAGGAGAACACTTCAACCTCCCTGGCCACACAATAGCAGATCTTAAGGTGGCCATCCTACAGCAAAAAAACTTTAGGACCAGACTCCAAAGAGAAACTGCTGAGCTCCAGTTCATCTGCAAATTTAACACCATCAGTTTAGGACTAAACAAAGACTGTGAATGGCTTGCCAATTACAGAACCAGTTTCTCCTCCCTTGGTTTTCACACCTCAGCTGCTGGAACAGGGCCCCATCCTCCCTGATTGATCTAACCTCGTTATCTCTAGCTTGCTTCTTGCTTGCTTATATATACACACCTGCCCCTGGAAATTTCCACTGCTTGCATCCGAAGAAGTGGGTATTCACCCATGAAAGCTCATGCTGCAAAACATCTGTTAGTCTATAAAATTCATTAATATTTGTGAAGGGCTCAAATAATATGGTGATGGGAACCATAAAATCCCTATAAAAAGGGAGAGGAATCTCTATCTCCCACTCCCCCCACTACCTACACAGAAGCTCTGTTCTACCACAGCCAATAGCATCACCCCAGGCAAGTCCCTGCAGTGCAAGTTACATTGCAAAGTGCTGACAATAAAATGCATGAAATTAAGACGTTCTCTCACATTTCTGGGGGGGGGGGTGCAGAATACATCAGCAAGTCTCCACCCATTTCCTGCCTAGCCATGCCGCCCTTCCTCTCCAACAACCCCTTACATGTTCCTAACATGAGGAGAGAACTGTATCAGTGCCCATTTCTTCCACAGATTTTACACTTTTCTCAACAAGGCCCTGAATAGACAGCAATGGAACTAACCATTCAATGCCCAAAATGCAGAACCACAGATGCAGAAGACCAGCAATTTAACAAGTTGCCATGCAGCGAATGGTACCAGTCCTGGAGGGGAGAGCCTAAACTAACAATATGCATGGAGGAACCAAAACCCTGTCACTGCTGCTGCACCTTGAGATATAGTAGCAAAGAGCGAGAATGAGCTTTTCCTTGCTCTTTACAGTGTGTATATTTAATTTAAAAGCAGGGAAACAATAGGTGGAATGCACCATCTATTCCAGACCAGAGAAAGAGGAAAAGCCTGATTTTATTTTAGAGAAATTTCGTCAGTGCAACCCCCTCTCTTTTTCTTCATGGGTCTGAGTAAATCTGGGCAGCCTGCCATTCAGAACCAGTCAAACACGTTAAACCTGCCTGTGACACCCACCCACGTTGCAGGATCCCACCTTCTCTATCCTTGAAGGTCTCATCACAGGATTCAGCTACTCAGGATGCTCCCCCCTGTTGCGCCTTGGCTGCTGTAAGATCCAAGTCTCACTCAGTGTGGGTGTGGGGGGCAAAGGGGAGGTGGTAATCCCAGATCATACACATTTGTCATTCAGTGGCAACAGGCTCCCTAGCACAGAGAACTGCCAAATTTGCTGGGTCACTGCAATGGGATCTTCCAGAATGGATGAGAGGGGGTGATGAACCATTGGAAGGTGGCAGTGATACGGGGAGCTGCTAAAGTGCAGGAAGAAGGAAATGGCAGTTTGGAGCTTGGATTTCAGACAAGGGTTGAAGTGGGAAAAAAAAGTGGTACTCTCTGAAATTCCCACTTGAGATACCAAAACGAGACTCCACTGACAGCTCATCTTCATAGTAAGACAGTCCCTATCCTTTCCTGCATGCTTCAATCAAAGTGATTTATTCTGTATAGACATGTAATTTACTGACATTAGGATTCAGAGTTAACAACCCATTGAAACCTGTTGTTCCAAGCTGTCTGCAAACTCAAGCAGGTATCACTAAGTCAGTTACACTCACTTCATATTTTGAAAGTCTCCTTTGCAACCACAAGACAGCTAGGGACTTTTCATTTAGAGTATGCTTTCATTTTTTTTTAAAGTGCCCAGATAAAAGAACAAGCTCGCCATGACCCAGCCCAGTTTGACTTCTGGATGCAGAAAGAGAGAACCTCAATGTTTTCCCAGCTATGTATATTTTGCTGAATGTTCATGTTTCCCTACCACTAATATCATTATTATAGGTGGAACTGATAGTGTCACCTATAGTTAAGGTTGCTCAACACTTCCCATTATAAGAACCTGTTGCCAGTTGCTTATAATTTACCAAATTTTAACCATTCTGACTGAAATTTTCCAAGCTGGCTATCTGCATCAGGCTGATTTGGGCGGGGGGGGGGGGGGGGAGAATAATAGCAAAAATGGTTCATCCATTTCATCAAATGAAATCAGAGCAAAAGATGTTGCTTTGCCCATGTTAAAAAAATGCTTAGAACCATTGAAAAGCTCTTGTGCCTCCATGCTTTCGAGGAGGGATTTGAAATTTGGCCGGGCGGGTCGTGCTGGTGACAGGGATGTTCCAGTGAGAATCTGATCAAGTTATAAGCCTCTGAACAATCACAGTTCACACATGCTCAGCAGAGATTCGTTAGAGTTTGGCATGCTCTGTCCCCTGAGAGCTCCTATGTGCTGACCAGACTCTGTACATGCCATTCCCACAGCGTGATTGGGCACGCTCCATCCCAGCGTGGCAGGGGCTAAGCAGGACTTTCCCGGTAACCGCAGGTGCCAGGGGCTGCTGTGGCACTGATCCCAGAAACTGAAAGCAGGCAGATTGTCCCTCTTGTGCTCTCAGTGCTGCCCTGGCTGACACACAGGCAGCATGGAGAGGGGGAGAGATAGCTCAGTGGTTTGAGCATTGGCCTGCTAAACCCAGGGTTGTGAGCTCAATCCTTGAGGGGACCATTTAGGGATCTGGTGATTGAGTTGGGGATTGGTCCTGCTTTGAGCAGGGGGTTGGATTAGATGACCTGCTGAGGTCCCTTCCAACCCTGATATTCTATGACCTTTCTGCTGGGGACACAAACTGGACCAGGAGGAGAGGTAGATGGAGCAGATTAGGACAAGCAACCTGATGGAGGAAGACTGGGAGGGCAGGGGATACTGGGACAGGCTGACAAGGAGACTGGGTGCTGGAGGGAGGGAACTGGGACAGGGAGGGACTGCGAATGTGTGAGGCATGGGAGGACAGATCAAATGAGGAGCCAAAGAGGATGGAGATGGCGACTAGAACTAGCAGGGGAAGGAGACTGGGAGCTAGAGGGGGAGCGGGGAGACTGGGATGAGGACCTGGAGTGGGAAGAGGAGAAAGACAGCACTGGCACACAGACAGGTTTGGAGGGGAGGAGAGAAGAGGGTGCCTGGATAGGAAATCCAGCTTCCTGAGTCTCAACATTCCTCTGTTGTCAGTAAATATTACTGAAACCCACTGGCAAAGAGCATGTGCTTCATCCCTCTCTAGTGCTGGCTCACAGAGGATGACAAGTCTATGGAGAGGATGTAATTTCAACACAAGATGCTTATAGAGCATCTTTCATCCCAAGATGATGTACAAATTCTGCAAACTACGTGTGTGTGCGTGCGCACACACACACGGGGGAATAGTTCCATTCACCCCCCACCAAATGTGGACATCTCTCAGATTTAACACAAAAGCTATTTAACCCACAGCAACACCACACAACAGCTTAGAAAAGGACTTCTTAGCTACTCAATTTCACTACAAGAAATAATAATAATTGTTCTGTTGTGTTGGTTAGTTACAATCAATTATCCAGTGTAATGTTTACAACACTTCCCGGAAATATCAAACCTACTGTCTAGGCCATGCTGGTGGTGGGAGGGTGGAGTATTTCTGACAACACTTTCCCCATGTGCTATAAACAGCTTTCAAACACTCACATTTTTAAAAGACGGTATAGCTGCAGACTGAAGTAGTTTGCGAACTGCATGAGACACAGTGCTGTGGTTCCCCTCCGCTTGAAGCACTTGTTCTTCTAGAAAAGAGACATGGCGTCCAACCATTTTAACAAATGCCTGTGGGAGGGTACAGGAAAAAAAATCTAATGAGAATTACTAGCATTTGCACACTGGTTTTCAATACTATCCAGGTTACTGATCCAGAGTCAAATCAATGGCTTCAGCAAGATGTCAGAATGCACTATTATTAATAGAAGTAGGAGAAGGGATGCATTTTCAAACCCAGACTCTAATTTTCCACCTATAGACAGTAAGATGAGTAATTACTCACAGGGGCAAATGATTTAGCACCAATTTTTCCAATACAGTTCAAATGCACAATTTTGCTCCTTGTTTGCTAACAGACTAGATGAGCACTTGCATACAGGCTGAAAATCTGACCATAGACATCCAACAACACTATTTGCTTGCACTTGCAAACTGGTGGTCAGAAGACTAAATTCATTTGCACTTATAATTGGTTGTGGGTAGAAAACGGCAGAAGCAAAATTATTATTAGTCTTAGGGCCTGGTCTACACTAGGACTTTAATTCGAATTTATCAGCGTTAATTCGAACTAACCGCTCAACCGTCCACACCAGGAAGCCATTTAATTCGAACTAGAGGGCTCTTTAGTTCGAATTTGGTACTCCACCCCGGCAGGTGGAGTAACGCTAAATTCGCACTTGCTAGCTCGAATTAGGCTTGGTGTGGATGCTAATCGAACTTAGCAGCTCCGGGAGCTATCCCACAGTGCACCACTCTGTTGACGCTCTGGACAGCAGTCCGAGCTTGGATTCTCTGGCCAGCCACACAGGAAATGACCCGCGAAAATTTGAATTCATTTTCCTGTCTGGGCGGTTTGAATCTGACGTTCTGGTTGCACATCGGGGCGAGCTCCGCAGCACCTGCAACGATGCAGAGCTCTCCAGCAGAGGAGTCCGGGCAATCCCAGACTAGAAAGAGGTCCCCAGCATGGACTGACCGGGAAGTCCAGGATCTGATCGCTGTGTGGGGCGAGGAGTCTGTGCTCTCGGAGCTGCGCTCCAACAAGCGGAACGCGAAGACCTTCGAGAAGGTCTCTAAAGCCATGAAAGACAAAGGATACAGCCGGGATGCGATGCAGTGCCGCGTGAAAGTGAAGGACCTAAGACAAGGGTATCAAAATGTGAGAGCGTCCAACGGACGCTCCGGAGCCCAGCCCCAGACATGCCGCTTCTACGAGGCACTGCATGCCATTCTAGGTGGGTCTGCCACCAGTGCCCCACCAGTGACGGTGGACTCCGAGGACGGAATAGTGTACCGGGACAGTTCCCCCTCCCTGTTCGCCGATGGGGAAGATGAGGAAGGGTCTTTAGAGGACGGCGCAGGCGACATCGAACCCACTCCCGCTTTCCCTGACAGCCAGGATCTCTTCATCACCCTCACAGAGATCCCCTACCAACCGTCCCCGCCCGTTAACCAGGACTCGGAATCAGGGGAAGGATCAGGCGGTAAGTGCTACAAACAGGGAAACATTTATTTTTTTAAGAAACAGGGATTTATATAAAAAATAGAAATACTATATAAACATTTTTAAATATGAAACTAAACAAACAGCAGGTCTACACAAACAGCAATGGAGCAATAGTCCTCTGGGGATATTTCAAAAAAGCTCTCAGAGAGCAGCTGGAAAAGCCTCAGCAAGAGGTTTCTTGGGAGAGGTGCTTTATTGGGTGCTCCGTTGAAGCACACTCTTCCGCGCCATGCCATCCTCAGGTAGAGGGGGACCATCGCCTCTACGAGCATGGCAGCGTAGGGTCCTGGTCTGTGCAGGGCTTCTATTAACATCCGCTCTCTCTGTGTGCGCCTGACACGCCTCAGGGTGATGTCGTTGTGGAAGTGCTGCATCTAATTAGTGGAATTAGTGTACTGTTACTATTGTGCATGGTAGACTTTTACTTTGCATAAGAATGACCCTCGCTTAACAGAGTTTTACTTTGCATAAGAATGACCTCGCTTAACAGAGTTTTACTTTGCATAAGAATGACCCTCGCTAACAGCCACTTGTGGCAGGCCTCAGAGGAAAAGCATACAGGGTCTTTCCGTTCACTGGCGGGAGATGCCGCATAACGCTCATCTTTTCTGCTTTGCACATTGCCTCCAGCAGGAGAGCACAGCTAAGCACTAACTGATAAGCACTCTGTACTGTAAGGCTTACCAGGACTTTGTGCAAGAGGGATGCAGCTGTCTCTCCTCGCTTGTGCGCTCTCCAGTGCAATGGCGCCGCCAATGAGAGCGTATTCCGAAATCTCGGACTAGTTCTGAGATCTCCTGAGACTTGGTTCCCTCTTTGGTCTTGTTCACTGAAACTGACTAGACTGTGTTTACTGTTGGCAAACATGTATGTGTTCAAGGAAATCACCTACTTTTTCACATCACACAGCTTCGGCTCCTTCCCGGACTGCCCCGCCATCCCCCTCGCAGAGGCTGGCTCGGATTAGACGCAGAAAGAAAAAGACAAGGGACGACATGTTCCAGGAACTGATGGCCAGCTCCAGAGCGGAGGCGGCAGAGCAGAGACAGTCGAGGGAGAGCCTGTGTCAGCAGCATCGCACACACCTGGAACGGGAGGATAGGTGGCGGCAGGAAGACCAGCAGGCGACTCAAACGCTGCTTGGTCTAATGAGGGAGCAAACGGACACGCTCCGGCGCCTTGTAGATGTTCTGCAAGACCGCAGTCAGGAGGAGAGAGCCCCCCTGCAGTGCATCTGCAACCGCCCTCCAACGCCAAGAAGTCCTGTCCCCCCCTCACCCAAAGTGACAAGACGGAGGGGCGGTAGGGGCCGTGAGAACTGTCCCTGCACCGCAGCACACCGATAATGTTAGAGACAACTGTCGCGCTGTAAATTTGTACAAGCTCTTTCTTTACAGCATCAACCAGTCCCAACTCCAAGTTCAAACCCAGCACTGTTTATTACATTATTAAAAGCGGTTTGGTGTTACTGACTGTTTCCGTCACGTTTATGGTGTCAGAAGACTTTCTGTTGTTCTGTGGGGTAAGTGTAATGTCACTGCATAGCCCACAGTGCCATGCTACAGACTTGGCTGCAGGGTCAACTGCAGGGCACACACAGACTGCAGTCACTAGGCACCAGGGACAGTCTGTGTGGTGTATGCTGCCCCGTGTCTTTCCTTGAGGTGTATGCTTGTGCAGGGTCCTGGTGCCTGACATCCCCGAATGTAAAGGCAGGCTTCCCTTCACATGCATTTGGACCGTAGTCACGATCCTCCCGGTGCCCCGAGCCCCAAAAATAGACCTCATCCAGGGGCAGATACTCACCCTTCCCCACACCCTCACCCTTCCAACGCCCAAACCCACAGCCGTCATGGTAACCCCTATCCAAGGGCGGCACCCTCGCCCCTTCCTGCAAACCCACCCATCAGTGCACACCTTAACCAGCACAGAATGCTTCCATGTTTCAACGAATAAACAGAAATGAAAAGTCAACGAAAGATTTATTATTAATTACTAAAACATGTCCTTAGTTTTAAAACGTCCTTGGGAAGTGGGGAAAACTTGGTTTATGATCAGGCTCTCTTAAAATCAAGTGGACAGTCACAGGTTACCCTGCTCTGCGAGGAAACTCGCTTTCAAAGCCTCCCTGATGCATATCGCTTCCCGCTGGGATATTCTCTCAGCACGGGTGTCTGGCTGATCGTAAACAGCAGCCAGGCGATTTGCCTCAACCTCCCAAGCGGCCAAAAGGTCTCGCCCTTGCTCTCACAGAGATTGTGGAGCACACAGCAAGCAGCAATAACTACGGGATATTCTTTTCGCTGATGTCCGAGCGAGTCAGTAAGGTCCGCCATCTCCCTTGAGGCGTCCGAAAGCACACTCCACCACCATTCTGCACTTGCTCAGCCGGTAGTTGAAGAGTTCCTTTTCAGTGTCCAAGGCGCCTGTATAGGGCTTCATGAGCCAGGGCATTAGCGGGTAGGCCGGGTCCCGAGGATCACTGTAGGCATCTGCACATCCCCAACCGTTATTTTGTGGTCCGGGAAGAAAGTGCCTGCCTGGAGGCGTCTAAACAGACCAGAGTTCCTGAACACACGCGCGTCATGAACCTTGCCCGCCCACCCGACGTTGATGTTGGTAAACGTCCCCTATGGTCCACCACAGCTTGCAGCACCATTGAAAAGTAGCCCTTCGGTTAATGTACTCGCTGGCCTGGTGGGCTGGTGCCAGGATAGGGATGTGAGTCCCATCTATAGCCCCACCGCAGTTTGGGAATCCCATCGCGGCGAAGCCATCTATGATGGCCTGGACATTTCCGACAGTCACTACCTTTGAGAGCAGTTGCTCAACGATTGCGTGGGCTACTTGAATGACAGCAATCCCCACGGTAGATTTGCCCACGCCAAAGTGGTTCGCTACTGACCGGTAGCTGTCTGGCGTGGCAAGTTTCCAGAGGGCTATGGCCACTCGCTTCTGCACAGTCAGGGCTGCTCGCATCCTTGTGTCCTGGCGCTTCAGGGCAGGGGACAGCAAGTCACACAGTTCAAGGAAAGTGTCCTTACGCATCCTGAAGTTTCGCAGCCACTCTGTGTCATCCCAGACCTGCAGCACTATGCGGTCCCACCAGTCTGTGCTTGTTTCCCGGGCCCAGAATCGCCGTTCCACACCATGAACTTGACCCATTGCCACCATGATCTCCACTGCCCGGCGTACCCTGCTTTGTGAGAGGTCTGCGCCACTCTCCTCACCGTGCTGCCGGAGCCTCCTCGCCCGGTTTCTCAGCATCTGACTGTGGAAGAGGTGGACGATAACGTGCGAGGAGTTGACAACGGCCATAAGTGCAGCGATGATCGCAGCGGGCTCCATGCTCGCAGTGCTGTGGCGTCCGCGCTGTAACCGACCAGAGAAGGGCGCGAACAGATTTCCCGCCGGCGCTTTCAAGGAAGAGAGGGAGGGCGGGATTGACGGTTCAATGACGACACATTTTTCCCCCCAGCATGCATTGGGGTGAAATCCCACAATTCCAATGGGCAGCGGGGAGTGCGGGAACTGTGGGATAGCTTCCCACAGTGCACCGCTTCCAAAGTCGAAGCTGGCCCCGTGAATGTGGACTCAGAAGTTCGAATCTGTGTATTTAGTATGGATACACAAATTCGACTTATTAAGGTCGAATCCACAAATTCGACTTAAGTAGATTCGAAATAGTCCTGTAGTGTAGACAAGCCCTTAGTGACTAGACAGAGGTCTCTGAACGTCTGGCCTAAGACATCCTCTGATTTCTTGTTGAATCCAGTTGTAAGAGACTCTGGGCACAGGAGTGTTCTATCTGAATGATCACTACATCCAGATCCATAGTACAGTGAAATGCCAAATCAATCACAAGCAGAGAAACAGAGTCTCCATCTAGCAAGGACAGCATGAGTCCTACTAGACATCCTAGAATGCCAAATCAGGGCAGTCAGGATAAAAATAGCTCCCATCAACTATAACATTTTTTTTTTACCTGCAGCCAAGTGACACTCAAAGGTGTGAAATTCTTTTCTACCTTTGTACACATCAAATAAAATAATACATCACTTCCCATATGATCCTTTCAGCTGAATGCCCCCCATTGGTCAGCACAAGCTTCAGACACACATTGGAACTGGCTTTTGGAAAAAACTGATCCATGTATCCAAATGATCATAATAGAATGATCACTAAAACCCAAATTCCACTGTAATACTCTCCCACATACACACAAATTGCTACAAGCCAGAGTTTATAGGACTGTCTTAATTGTGAGCTCTCCACAGCAGGTACTCTCTTATTTTATCTTTTTACAGAACTCACTTTGTACTTTGCTGAATCCAGGCACTGAAGAGTAGCTCTTGTCTGAAAATAAATCTTGTACAAATGACACCTTATTCAACAGATCTGTATATCCTATGTGTATTTTGAGTTGGATCTGCTCACTTTGCTGGCAAAAGTGAATTTTTTTCTACTTTTTTACTCTAGTTAGCCTTGCAGAGTTATAGGAGAAAGAGGTGGAGTCTATTTCCTGCTTGTGTATAACCACAGAATCGTCAATTCAGTTCCATTTACCAGGGACAGAATGTGGTCCTGCTACACCTGTGCAAACCCCAGATGGCAATGTTGTTGCAGAGGTGTCACTGAGGACAGAATCTGGCCTGCAGAATCTTTTAGTACTGCTTATAATACGAGCCAGAAAGACCCTACATTCATGTGATGAAATGGAAATATTGTTTTATCCCTACACAGTAGAATCAAATAAAATAAGGGGCAGCACAGGTGTAAAATTACTGTCCATCTTGAGAGTAACCGCATCAAATACTCCATTTGGCTTGAAAAGTGTTTTCTAGAACCCAGCGAGCCAAGAAACAAATCTCATATTGTGGCCCTTGGCAAAAAATAAGAAGTGGTAATCCAAGTTTGTGTTTTAAATAATTTTCAATTCAAATTAAACACTGAAGTAGTAACTATCAATAAAAAAATAGTAGGTGAAAGAGGGATCTCTCACTGTTAGAGAAAGGGAGGAGGAATCAGGGGCTCTGCCATTTACTTGCTTATAATTTTAGGCATGTCACTAGAGCAAAGATTTGCTAAAACAGAAGCCCAAAAAAACTTAAGCCGGGATTTTCAAAAGTGCCTAAAGGAATTAGGCACCAGGCTCCCACAGTCAGTTTGAGCACCTAAATCCATTAGGGTGTGATTTTCAAAAAGTGCCTAAGTCAATATTCAAGCACCTCCCTGATTTTCAAAAGTGTTGAGAACCCAATAGCTCTTATTGAGGATGGGATGCTCAGCACTTTTGAAAACCAGGGAGATGCCTAATTGTCTTAGGACCCTAGAGTTAGACTCCTACTTTTGAAAATTTTGCCCTGAAGCTCCATGACTCAGTTACCACATCTCTAAAATAGGACAATACCTACCAGCTTCACAGTGCTGTAGCTGGATATAAAATACTTCAAGCCCTTGGATGAAAGGTGGCATAAAAGGGCAAAGAAGTTTGCTCTGGAAAATACAATACTTTAAATACATTAAATCAATTGCCTTTCCCGACCTCAACACTAAACCTCGTGGGAGGGGAGGGATCAGGGAGAGTTATTTTGCTACTTTGTACAGGGGTTGAGCTCAAAGCGTGAGAATTGCCCACCTGGAATTGATGCCACGAACATTTAGCTTCTTCCACTTCTCCAAGTCAGTTAGAAGTGATATTAAACATTATGTGATTTATCTTGTCATGTTTTAATTATATTCATCCCAGAGGCAACCTTGCCCCGTGCTGACACTGTAATTTTAATATACTGCTTACTAAATATGGTGAGGACATCATCTTAGTGAGTCGTACTGGCTTCCCTCATTCAGGATACACCAAACACTAAAATGCTGCAGAAGAGGGGAGCACAGCGATATCTTTTACACAATTACACAAGCCTATTATCAACAAGCTGAAACTGATGGACATGAGACCCGACCTTTTTTTTAAAAACAAACAAACAGTAAACACCATGGCATAAATCCCCCTACAAGTCACAAAGACCTGATCATTATGGATACCTTAAATCTAATACAAGGAGTTGGTGAATCAGAAAATAAATTATTTTTTAAGGCCCCAATCCCGCAAGCACTTACACAAGTGCTGTATTTTAGGCCACTGATTTAAAACAAACAAGCAAACAAAAAACATACCGCCTAAGGGAACAAAATTAGTTGCAAATATGTGAGCACTCCGCACAGTTCCAGAGGAAGGGCAACCTCAGAAGCACATTTCCCCCCCCCCCCCCAAGAATGCAAATCTCAATGTAACAAACCTCTAATTTATCAACTTTGGCATAGATGTAGTTCATTTCTACCACCTTGGCTTTAATGAGCGGAATGGTCTCGTCCAGGATCTGGGATGTATCGCTTCTAATCTGCACAGAAAACAAAAGCATCTCACAGCAGAAAGCATCATCGTGATAAATACACAGCACCTCAACAGCAACTTTCACCTGACCATTTCAAAGCACAAGCTTTAGTAGGACAAGACGTAATGGGCTAAATCTGAAGCAAGGGAGATTTAGGTTAGATATTAGGAAAAACTTTCTAACTCTAAGGATAGTTAAATTCTGGAATAGGTTTCCAAGAGAGGTTTTGGAATCCCCATCATTAGAGGTTTTTAAGAATAGGCTGGACATACACCTGTCAGGGATAGTCTAGGACTCTAAATTTACTTGGTCCTGGTTCTCCACAAGGGGCTGGGCTTGATGACCTATTGACGTTCCTTCCAGCCCCGCATTTCTCTGATTAATTAGGCAAATTACAAAGCACCCCATTGAAACAGCTATTGTTCTACCCAGGATACAAATAAGGAAACTGAAGTTTTCCCAAGTCATTCAGGGAGTCAGTGGAAGAACCAGGAGTAGAACCCATGATCCTGAGTGCAAGCCCTGGCCTCCTCCCAATCTAACCACTAGACCCCAACTACTTCCCTCAAGAGAGCTTTTCATTTTCTGTTCAGCAGTTCTACTGTCAATACAGCTAACCATGGTTAAAAATGTATTTATTTTCCTTCCATCCCCTGGCTTTGATTTGATCTGAGAGGCGTTGATTCATATTGGGCGGAATAAACAATTTCAAATAGTTTTTGATAAGGATAACCTGTAGTTTAGCCTACAGCTATCAGCCCTGGTAGCTGACGGAAAAAAAACAGGTTGATTCTTAGAGCTTGTCTACAATTAAAACGCTGCGCCACTGCATTGCTTCAGTGCAGACACTACCTACGCCGACGGGAGGGGTTCTCCAATTGGCGCAGGTAATCCACCTCCCTGAGACAGAATTCTTCCATTGACCTAGCGCTGCGTACACAGGGAGTTAGGTCGGTTTACCTAAACCGCTCAGGGGGGTGGATGTTTCACACCCCTGACAAACATAAACTGACCTAATTTTCTAGTGTAGATCCCAGTGCCTTAGCCGTCACCAAATCCAATAAGGAAGGCAGAGATCATTTAAACTTAACTAACATTGTTCAATTTGTGCTGCAGACAGGCACTAAGCACAGAAATGTAGGAACTGTCATCCTGGATCAGACCTGTGGTCCATCTAGTACAGTATTTTGTCTGTAACAGTGCGCTGTATCAGATGTTTTAAAGAAGCGAGAATATCCATCATGCACAATTATGGTATAAACTGCACAGAGGAAGTTCCTTCCTAACTCCTGTCAGTTATTGGTAACTTGTGCCCTGAAGCAGGAGGGTTTATACCCCTTACATACATTTTTATTTTATCTAATGGGAACTGTGGCTGTTTGTATTAACATTATTTGTACTACTGTAGAGCCGAGGAGACAGACTCAGCCAGAGATCAGGGGCCCATTGTGTTAGGTGCTGTACAAACACACAAAAAAGACAGAGCCTGCTACAAAGACCTTACTGTCTAAGTATGAAAGATAAGAGACAGCAACTGGATACAGAGAGATGGGAAGTACAAGAAAACGACACAGTATTGGCCATCATGATCAGCAGTGATATCAGCGGCCTAACCATTTTCAAGTTTTTTGGAGGCATCATCTATATAAATGTCTGATCCTTATTTGGTGTTCTGCGAAGCATGAAGTTAGTGAAAACTGAGTATTACCCTGTTTGGTATATATACAGCCTTCAGTGATTAGCTTAGTGAGAACTAGTCAGATACCATACCTATCCTCCAATTTTGGGACCGCAAGCAGAACAGAGAATACAAAATTAAGTGAGAGATAAGGCAGGAATTGAGAAACAGCTATTCCTCCTGCTCTTCACTTCTAAGATCTAATGTACCATGACTTCTGACTAGTATATTAGAAAATGAATCTACAAAATTGTACACTGCGCCAAATCATTTATATTATTATGCAGATTAGGGACCTGACGCTGCAGTCCTTACTCAGGCAGAGCCCCCCCACACACACACACACTTTGAACTGTCAACAGTGGGAGTTTTGCCTGAGTAAGGACTGCTGGATTGAGCCATTAGAGTGTGGAGGTTTGTACAGGCAGCAGCATATTCTTAAAAGTATGATGCTTGTTTCATTTTAAAGTATCAGAGCAAACCTGCCCCTCTCTATGTGCTAATGGGTTCTGCCATAAAAAAGATTGCAAACACTTCCAGACAGGTTGTACAGTAGCAGTGAAGAGGCAGTAATTAGCGCTTCTCTGCTTCTGCTGACTTCTCCCTTCCTAAATTAACAATGGAAGCATCAGAAGTAGCAGCAAAGGAACCAAAAACGAAGGGCCCAACACAACAAGCGACATCCCAAACAACTGCTGCAAAGCCATTCATTCAAAAGGAAACGGTGCTGTGGAAGAGGACTCTTGATGGGACTCTCTCCAAGCGGCTTTAACTTCTGTCCAGCAAAGAAGTGGCTTCTTTTAAGTGAATATGAGTGTTAAAGAAATTCCAGTTAACTTCAGGCCTTAATTTAACAAATCCCATGCGAACAATGAGATTAGATAAACGACGCACAGTAGCAACACATGAACCAAAGGAACAAAGAGGGCGGCTGGGCCTACTTATATAAGGAATCTCGTTGGGCCTAAGTGGGATGGAGCAGAGGAGGGTTTACATAATCTGTCATGGCTCTGCCTAGAGTTATAATTGCTTCACTCTAGGACCTCAGGGAAGCCTTCCCCAGGGGCATTTTCTGGCAGACGTTTTGTCCCAGAGGCTGAGGATTTTTTTCTCCCTCAGGCCCTTTTCAGACCACTGGCAAACAAGGTTTTATTGGAACTGACTAGAGTGGAATTGGGGTCTTTCAGCTGAGGTGATAATGGAATGAAGCTGGGCTGGCTGACCCTGCAGGAGTTTGTTGTGCATTTTGAGATTTCCCCAATTTAAACATGCCTGCAGTAAAGGAATTTACACAGTGCTTTCTGGGCTGATGGATACCGGAAAACTTTTAAGTGTAACTATTTTGGTGAAGGGTGTGATTTAACAAAATAGTTATACTGGCACAACTCCTAACATGGACAAATTAAAATCAAGACTTTTCTTTGCATGAATAAACACTTATGCGTGCGATGGTCTTACCATTTGGTCTGGTATGATGGTATGCATCCATGCACGCACCCATACGTACACACTAGGATAAGAACAACATATTGTGCACATTATATCTGACAGAAAACCAGCTCAGACAGTGAGATCCCCTCAAAAGGGAACCAGATTCTCTCATTTCCTTTTTTAAAAGAAAGGTATTTCTGTTAAACAAATTCACAGAATGGGACAGTTAATACAGAGGAGTCTGGGGATCGTTTGGTTAGCGCCCTTTAGGCCAGGGGCAGACAGAACACTCTGCTACACAATATTTACAAAACACTGATTGGTGACAAGTTTGGGGTAAGTCATTTAATTTGCGTAAGATTGAAAATTGACCCTCATATTATCCAAGATAAGGCAGCAAACTGTGTTGTCCAGTGTTGATTAAAAAGGAGCTGGGGAGAAACCACTTAGAGCCTACCACTAGATAACTACAATACATACACACACAGTTTGGGGATGTAGCCAAAACAACTAAGAAGTTATTCAGACCATGTACAGTGAGGGCAAAAATTATCACCACAGCAAGGTCAAAGCAGCCATGGAATAAAATCTAAATTGTCTTTGAGGGCAAAAACAAACCACTAGCACAAGATGCAGGAGAGCAAATTTTCCAGCAAGCAGTTAGTGATGAAAGGAAATGATATGCAAATATGATTCAAGAAGAGTCATTCTGCAGCCGTCTGCAGAACCACAGCGACAGAAGAGTTCAAGAGGAGTCAGCCCATAACAAAGAAGGGAAGTACTTCTCTTGGTATAGTAACCTTTTTCCAGCCAGAGAAAGCATGACTGGTCTGGAAATTCCACACGATAAAACAAGATTAATTTCCCCTACATGCAATTTGTTATACTTTACTTTATTGAAGATTAAACTGGATGCTCAGCACAAGTACCAGAGCACAATGGTCCATAGGAAAAATCTGCATTCCCATTACTAAGCTTTGCTATGTTAACTTGGAAGATTAAAACATTTTGAGCTTTGTTTAACAACAATTAGAGTCAGCAAGACTAATCTCAGGGAGGGAAAAGGCTGAGAGCAATAGCCTAACACAGAGAGTAAACTGAGTAATAATGGAGAATTAAGACACAAGCCAGGAAAAGCATGCAAGCTCCAAGTAGGACAGATATCCAGACACAGCAAAACCTAATGCTGCACATAAAATGGCATCCTTGAATGGGAGAGCCTTCTGCATCAGGGTCAAAGCCTTAGAACCAAAACATGCAGCGGACTTCTAGCGGCATCAGTTAAATAAGAACTGTGCCAACGTCGGAACCTGAGAACCAAAGCACACACTGGAGTTTAAATGGTGCCAATTAAACATGGATAGATTTTTGATATATTAATATTTTTAAACAAATTTATAGTTAATAAATGAAGTCATATTCAACACAACAGAATCCATGTGTGTGGCTGGAACAATAACTGGAAGTCAAAGATTATGTCCAAAATCTGGTAATCCCAGAGATGTATTTATTTGAAATTAGAAGATATATCTGTAGGTTCCCATCCTCTGCTCTGGGCACCCAAACCATGGGTTAAAACACATGAAATAACACAAAAGGGACTATGCATAAATATAGCCACCCCAGCCCTCAGTTTACTTTCTCCTCAATTGCTGGGAAAAAGAGAGAGCAAAGGTGGGAGGTTGGCAAATGCAGGTTTGGAAAGATCAATGAGGGGAGTGAGTTCTGAAAGAAGTTGCCCCCACCCTAACAAACAAACACAGAAAGAATGGATTTCCTTTCTTTTAGATCAGGGGTCGGCAACCTTTCAAAAGTGGTGTGCCGAGTCTTCATTTATTCACTCTGATTTAAGGTTTTGCGTGCCAATAATACATTTTAATGTTTTCAGAAGGTCTCTTTCTATAAGTCTATAATATAGAACTAAACCATTGTTGTATGTAAAGTAAATAAGGTTTTTTAAATGTTTAAGCAGCTTCATTTAAAATTAAACTAAAATGCAGAGCCCCCAGGACCGGTGGCCAGCACCCAGGCAGTGTGAGTGCCACTGAAAATCTGCTCGTGTGCCGCCTTCGGCACCCGTGCCATAGGTTGCCTACCCGTTTTAGATCAAGGACATTCCAGCCTGACAGTCTCTGCCAATTTCAAATGTCTCTGTAAGTCTTAGGGAGGGGGGGCGATCTGTCACAAAACAAGGTCCCAAAACATCTAGGTTTTATAGGTTAAAAACCAACACCCTGCCAGCAAGATTCTAGTTGGAATTCAAGCCTACCTCAAATTCATGCCTAGAGTCTTTGAATCACACACATAATTTGTATGCAGAGTTACCACTGCTGTGCTGCTAAACCAGGTAATTGTGTGCAGCTATGCACAATTAGCCAGTTGCACATGATCTCACAAAATTTATGGGTAACATCATGGTAATGGCATGAACACACTAGACACAAATTGTGAGTGCACAGTTGTGTGCCTAATATGCTTATTAAAAAAACAAATTCATGACAATTCAACAATGAAAACACAAGTGAAATGGCCAAATAAGATTTTGGTCTTAACCATCTTTAGTTATAAAATTTTAGCATATTTTATGGGGTGGGGATCATTGATTGAAAAACAAAAGCCAAGATCCTCAGAAATTACACACAATAAACAAAACATCTTACCTCAGCTGGAAACATATTATAGAACTCTGAAAGGTGCTTCTTGATATTAGCTAGATGGATCTGGTATGCAGTTAGACAAACACACCTAAAGAAAATGTTTGCTATGGACTGTAATGCAGTACTGAACCAATGCACATAATGAGGAAGACAAAAGAATTGCCGGTGGACGTCTGCATCCTTAGAAATGGGTGGGGGTGGAGAACAAAGTCAAATGAAATTTGAACAAAATGCAAAGCTGTCTGCAAGAAGAGCCCTGTGAAGAACTCAGGATTTGCACCCAATGAGGGACAAAACTACCCTCAGTAGCACGGAAGCTAAGACATCACTGAAATCTCCTCTAAGCCTGATCCAAAAATCTTCAAGTGCATCGGGCCATTGTGATTTATTCACTTTATTTTTTAATATAACACTTTACGTGGCCATTGTCATGTACGAAGGATTAAACACAGCACAGAGCTGTCCAAAGCAGCGATACTCAGATCTCAGTGGTTCTGCAGCCAAATTAGTGATCAACATTACCCAAAAGAGCCACAGTAGTGTGAATTTGTTTCATTTACCTTTAATATATCTACATATATTATTCTCACAGCAAAATGACTGACCAAGTATTCTACTATTGCTTAATAACATAGTAAAAGCATCCTGATTGGTTAATAGTTTAGACAGGTTAATAATTGAATCACACAGTGTTTTAATATCACGTGCTGCAGAGCCGCAGGAGATATGTTGAAGAGCCACTTGCAGCTCCCGAGCCTCAGTCTGAGTATCACTGGTCTAAAAAGACAAGTGGGTGCAATAAAATAGGGAAAAGAGACAGCTATAACATCTCACATCTCTTTGGGGGTATTCTGCTTTCAGAGCCTCCCATGTGGTGACATCTCAGTGTCTGTACTTTATTTCTAAGACTATCCAGCTCTGGAGGACAGTAATAGATATATTCTACTTGATGGGAAATATCCCATGGCAAGAGATTACACCAGCAGAGATTTCCAGGTGTCCATGCATTCCCTTCAAGGATTAAAAATCAGAGCAAAAGTTGTGAATTTTCACATATGACTAAGCTAGTAGGGTGGGGGGGGTTGTTTGTTTTTAAGAGGAGAGAAAGGCAGCGGGTATAAAGACCTCAGCAATTCCAAGAGGAAATGAAGAGAGTAGAATTGGATGGTTTATAGGATATCAACATTTCACCCTTAGGTCACTAATTCAAATCTGGACCAACTCAGAACTTGTTAATTATATTTGGCTAGCTGTGAAATTAGTGGCTGTTGTGAAATTAATTTGCTGGGTCCAAGTCCATGTGCTACGGGACAGTTGTACATTTAAAAAAAAAACAGCTCCACAACTGGCACTCATGCTGGCAGTCCCAGAGGGAGACCAAAGATTGTCTAACCCTCCACACCAATGTGTTCAAGGAAGATTTGAAGAACAATGAAGTGTGTGTTTCTTAACTGTGGCCAGCAGCAGATTTTGTTTGCTGCCACGACAGCCTCCAAAGCATGGGTGGAGTTTGTAGGGGCAAAGCGGCAGCCTCTCCCTGCAGCACCGAGCTGTTGCTCATAAACAGCTGTTACCAAGGGCAGTGAGATGTGCTGCATTGGTGTTTGTGCTGGCGCTGCCAGCAGGGATTGGTGCCCTGCACCACACAGCCTCCTCGGGGGCTCCAGGTAGCACCTCTGGAGACACGTGGGGCTAGTGTGCACAGTGCCAGAGGCAGCTACGGCATTTGGTCGCTGGGACGCTCCCTGGGGAAGCTCACTCGCTTCTGCCTGGCCAGGTCACAGGGAACCTGGAACTCCGCAGGTGGCCGGTGAGTTCTTGACCCACCGTCCCTGAGGCAGGCTCTCGCTGAAGAGCCATGGGAGGCAAGGACTGCGAGACTGGCCACACTCTGAGGCCACCAAAAATGATGCTGTGAGAACCCTGCTTTGCTCATGTTACCTGCTCTACAGATAAACAGAAGAGTTCGGTTTTCTTGGTTAAAGTACTATACCTCCCAAGGTACACCATCTGTGGTCCTAAGATGGAAGCTCTCATATACTACATCTTCCTGTGGCTGGATCTACGCTTCTTACTACTTTACTATTAGAACTTGTGTGTCAAGAGCATTTATTGGTGAAGACAAGCAGCATGCTCAAAGCAGAAAAAAAAATTACCCTTATGTAAATGCTTTACGGAACACCTGATTGAAACACACAAAAAATTCCCCTTGCCTCTTGTTGGCCTGTCAAAAGGCCAAATTATTGTTAAATACAAAAGTTGGAGTCAATCCAAAAATTACATGATAGTTATCAGATTCTCAGACACTGTTTAATGTGCTGTTGCAAGGAACCTGTCACTGCAGGTACTGCATTGCAAGGCACAAAATCAGCACACAAAGTGCAGCTCTTTGATGTTCCCAGATAAGGTCAATAATCTGTATACAAGCTAATTATTCATAGCCTGCAGGTTGTGGAAAAATGTTTTCATGAGTAAAGTGAAGATGAAACATGGAAACTAGGTTAGTGTTGGCTGTAGAGGAGGTTGGAAAGATGGAAAGTCTCATGGGAGCTCTGAAAGCTCACAGACCCCTCACCTGAGCAAGATATGATTTCCTACAGGATTCAGCCAACAGCGTAAGGTGTGCTCCTGACCAACAGGCAGAAGGATTCAATGCTCACAGAAGCTTTAATGAAAATCCCCCACAGGACAAATCCAGATGAGAGATGGACTATTTCTTTGGTTGTCCTTTATTTCATCTGATATAAAACCACCAGCAGTGCAGAGTCACCAAGTCTAATCACTTGGCTTGAGCAGCTCCTGGCATGGAATTGAAAAAGTCCTCATCTTACAAGAGACCTCAACCAGCTTTTTGGTCCTGAAACCTGAGTGACTTCTCTCAGCGGTCAGAAAATACTACATTTTAGACAGACTATAAATGCCATATTAGAGCATCTTAAACTTATACATAGGTGCCAAGATACTCAGACCTCTGAGTTTCATATGCTCCTTTACAGCTATTTTTGTCAAAAGCAGAATGGAAACAGGACTGTGTGAATGCCCATTAATGCTCAACTGTACTTTCAAGATGTTTCTCCTCTGAACTCCTCAGAAACCTGGGAAGACCTCTCTCTGTTTATCAACATGCAAAGTCTCTTCTTCTGAAAGTCATGATACTTTCTCTTCATGACAAATGACTATGCCTCTGACACAGCTACATTCAGTGTTGAGTGGGAGCAGGAAAAGGAGTGGCAACTGGATACAGTGCTCCAGTATCCAGTTTGCAGGAAGCGTCTGCAAAATTCTCAGTACTAAAGTTTTGAAGTGGGCATTCTCCTCAAGAAGCCTGCTGCCAGGACTGGTCATCCCACTGTGAAAGCAAAGGACCAAACGGTGTGGAGACAGAATTATCCTCTTGCCCTTAGAAATGACATTCCCTCCAGGACAACAGTGAGACTCATGGGCAGGGCAGCAGAAGGAAGTTCACACGCCTGCCTTTTGGTATCTGTTTGGGGGGGGGCATCGATCAGTGTTCACATCGCACTCCGTGTGAGTACTCGGCCCAGGCCAGGGAAGCTAGTGATCCAACCAACGAACCAAATTCGGAGATGAATACTGGTTACGCGACACCTGAGACATGTTGTGCATATGCTAAGAAGTGGATAGCAGAGGACTCACTCTGCAGGGCTGTCAGTCCAACCTTCCACTTGCACTTTAAGAAAATATAAATTGGGGAATATCTGCTTTGCAACTGCCTAAGCAACCTTGACCTTCTAATTCCTCCCACTCTCCCATAGTCTCTCCTCATTATCACAGGAGATCTTGGATGGTGAGGACTTTTTCCTGCCCCTTTCCATTTATGCTGCATAATTCCCAAGAATCACATAGAGAAGCAGTTCCCCAAGCTATGGTTCATGGAGAATTTGTTGGCTGGTCAGATGCAACTGGCTCTCCTCCTGCTTTCCAGCTGCTACGTATCTTTACCAAGATTGTTAAAGGTACATTTAACACTTACTCAATATCACTTTCCCATGTAAACAACTGATGTAATTGCCACAGGGATGTATGCAGTAGTGCAAGTGGGTGAGGAGGAATGTGTGTGGCTGCTAACAAACAGGGAGATGGTCTGCACATTCGTGAATAGGAAGGGAGACAATCCCTCTATTCAGATATGGTCCACACTATAAAACTGTAAGAGAACCCCTGAAATAGTGTCCTACCCTCTAATGCGTAAGGAAGATGCACACTGCAGCTTTGGATTGCCCTAGCCAGTTTGAACTCTTCCACATCAGGGGAAGAAAGGAAGAGGTAAAGTTGTCTAAAAAATGACATTGTTTTCTTTATCATGACCACCTCCAAATAGCCTGCATGCAGCTGGATCTCTCAGTGCAGGAGACTACAGAGCAGCAAAGCAATATCTTTCCTTGGTCCAACTGTATCTCATCCACTCTCCTGCTGTTCTCAAGTTCATCACAAACGATTAGGGAATGACAATGGCTGCGGAACTTGTATGGTACAACCGCTCCTCAACACACAATCATAATCATCCCTGTGTTACCTTGTGCTCCCCCGATTTGTCTGTTGCACCCATCCCTGTTGTGTCTCGTCTTACACATGGACAGCAAGCTCTTTGGAGCAGGGATTGGTTTTATGTCTGTACAGCACCTAGCACAAAAAGGCCCTAATTCTCGACCAGGGCCTCTGGCTGCTACCATAGTGCAAACAGTAAATAATAATATTAAATAAATGATGCCATTGCCCCCACATCAACCAGCCTGGCACCACCACCTGGAAGTGATCCAAATATTGAGACACTAGAGCATGGAGTCTTCAAAAATGTTCCATAAAACTCCTCTTAAATAAAGGGAAGCTTCCCAAGAGAAATAAAGTCTTCTGAAAAAAAACCCATTCAATTCTATCTCTGGTATGTCATTAGGGTTTATTTTACTATATCTATCAAACTCAGAGGGAAAAATATAGCATGATACTAACCAAGCTGGGGAAAGGACCAAAAAAAAAAAAAAGAAGCAAAAAGTAAAAGTTGTGCGTGTTGCACTTTCACATGTACAAATAATAGCAGATCAGGAGATCTCCCAGATGCCTGTACAGTGAACTGTATGGAGCTTGTGAAAGTTAAATATAGTGCTCCATTCTAGGGTCTTAAATATTAGTGCACGGGACTGCCACCTTGTGGCTCAACCGTCACTGCTCTGTGTAATAAAACCATCTCAGGGGAGGGAAGAGTTATCAAGATGGCTGCCTCAGGAAATACTTGTGTGTGTTTTTTTCCCCTCCCCACTGCTGACTGCTGCCCTGTTTGAGCAGCATGGTTTCTAAATCACTACCAACATGGCCTCCTCAGAAACCTACTGGAGAGAGCTGATAATAGTGTCAGTAGGGTGAATCAGAGTTATAAGCTAAGCACATACCACATCAGTCACGCCACAGAACTCATCCAGCCTTATTAACATCTCTTCTATAGTTTCTTCTACTTCTTTTACCTGAAAAAGAAATATATATATATATATTTATTATATGTACGTATGTATGTATCTAGTTGCTTCTGTGAATTAAAGGCAGTGCAGCCTTGTCAGAATGAACATCAGTGTGATCTGAATCCTGTTTTGATCAAAAGTATGTTTATTTGTCAAAAGCTAAGTCTGGGAATGGAAGGAAATGTTTTGATTTCAGGTTACCGATAAGATATGGTACATCGTTCTTTCCCACTCAGAAATATAGAATCTAGGTCAACCCGAGGAATTTTCAAGCAACTACAGTCTACCCAAATCCAAGAGTTCAAAAACCATGAGTTGGGTGCCCAAAATCATGGGATTGTTCTAAAAATCATGAGATTTTAAATAATTTTAGGTTATTTTTTTATTTGCTTTTGAGCTTTTGGGTTTCATGTTTTCAAACTTACTTCCTCAGTCAGGAGGGCCTGATACTTACCTTGACTTTCATTTATATATTAAAAAAAAAAAAAAGTAAGATCTCTCGTACAAGATTCCAGGAACTGGGGCTTCATGAAAAGCTCCAAAAATCACAAAACTTGAGATAATGACATAAGAGCTGGCAACAATGCAATCAGCCAGATTCTCTTCCAAGCCTGGTATCTTCTGGGTATACCACTATGTAAGATGACTCCATTGCACATGTAATAGGTGTTTTAAGGTTCTGATCCTGCAATAAGTTCTCTGTATTACCCCACTGATTTTAATGGCAGTCCACCCAGAGATGGCTCATTGCAGGAACAGCCCTTCCTGTTTAAAAGCTCAGCCTCTGTTTCAAAGACAGAATAAATCACTCCATTCCAAAACTATCACTAACACTTGGATATAAATAATACCAAAGTGTGATTTAAAGCTCAAATACCTGCTATAACCCATGTTATTTTTACTGACAGAATTTAAAAAAAAAATCCATTAGAAGACCTACATGACATATCTAGAAAAAAAACACTTTGAATATATTAATGTACAACTCACTTGAAGAAAAGCCAAAAACTCTTGGAATACATTTTTCGGAAGGGTCGCTTTACTATTTTCTCATAAATTTATCAAGGATGAAGCAAAAATTCAGAAATACTGCAGATCTCAACGGAAGAGTTACATGTGTGGCTGTCTGAAGCCAAGACACTCAACATACCCTCTGTTTGCAGACAGACAGGAAACCTGCTGAATTGTTGCTATTTATATGAAATCTGGCAGTAAAAAGCTGTGATCATAGAAGATCTCAGTAAAGTGGTGTGACCTATAAGGCAGACAGAACTATCCATAGCTTGAAAATTCATTCTGGTAATATTTTCAAAAATAAATTAAATCATCGGGATATTAAAAATAGAGAGATTGTAAACAGAAAAAATGTATTTACAGTATAATTTGTCCTTCACATTTAATCAGTTTTTGAATCCTGGATCCAACCTTCTGCCTCTGTCTTGGAACATGCACTGAACAGGTGATTTCTAACTCAGCCTCAGTTCTCCCCTCACAATCCACGGCATGAAAATACTGCAACTGAAGACAGTTTTACAGATCAAAGGGAAATTATCCCATTTGTTAAGGTTAGTTTGCTTAAATGTTCATTAAGAAAGCCAACTAAAGAGAGAAACAAGAGTAAAGGTGTCTAAGTAGGGTCCTTTATCATTCTAACTCATACTAACAATGATTTGTTCAGCTTTTATCCTAAATTTACTATTATTTTGCCTGGAGAAAAGAAGATTAATTTAAGTTGCCACCATGAGCTTCAGACTGGGTAGATATCAATAGAGCACTCAACAGCGTACCGGTGCCTGACAATACAGATAAGAAAATCCCTGTCCCAGGGAGTTTACATGCTAATATCAGATATTGAATAATAAACGAAAGGTACACGATGGGAGAGAGGGGGTTGGGGGAAGGATGGGGTAATAACAATGACATTTCTTAGTGAGGGCTAGTGCACAGCATGGTGGAGTACAAACTTTGTTTTTATTAATAGAATAAATTACAGTAGCTTGAACTTGATACGGTGGAGGAGCAGGTGCCAATGGAAGGGGGTGATGTGGTCAGGGAAACAGGCAAGGAAGATGGTTTTGCAGGCTAGGTTTTGAATGGACTGAAGGTGGGTTCCATACCATGCAATTCATCAGCCAGTTTTACTTTGCAAAATGTCATTTATATGAACAGTACAACCGAAATACTTCACATAGTTTGACTCAATATCAGAGCAAAAGGTCAAAGGCCTTCAGAAGCATAAGAGCAATTTGCAGTTGAGATTGATAGTGAAACAGTCAGGGCAGCAGAGTGAGGCAGGGAGTCTGTTCCAGACATCAGGAGTTGTAGAGGAGACAGCTCCTGCACCAACAGTAATAAGATTGCATGGAAGGAAGTGGGAAAGCCTAATGCCAGTAGTGTGGGGGAGAGGAGGAAAGGAAAGACAAGCGCTGCACAAACATCAACTCTGCATTCTTAGTACTCGGGGAGGGGCTGCCACTGGAAGCAGCTCAAGGAAAGACAACAGAACTACATGCATTCATAGAATCACAGAATATCAGGGTTGGAAGGGACCTCAGGAGGTCATCTAGTCCAACCCCCTGCTCAAAGTAGGACCAATCCCCAGACAGATCAGATTTTTGCCCCAGATCCCTAAATGGCCCCCTCAAGGATTGAACTCACAATCCTGGGTTTAGCAGGCCAATGAACAAACCCTCCTTGTAAACTGTGGCCACTAATCCAGACTATGGCCTTCTTGCAGGTTGTAGGGACTGGATTCTATTGCCTCCTAAACCCCCAGGGTTGGGAAGGAAGGGGGTATCTGCATTTCACCCCAGTGAACAAAGATTCACATTGTTTAAAATACTTGTGAATTAATAGTTTGAGTGATATCCACGGATAGGAAACTTGCTTCCTATGGAGTGAGGATGATATTTAGGCAGCACCAGCTCGCTCGCTACATATGTGGATAGGCAAAAGTTAAAAGCTCAACATAACTGTATAATCTTTGCAGCAGGAAATTACAACACACTCTGGATTAAAGATTTTGACCCTATTCACACTAAAAACTACAAGTGTGTAAGGCAGGGGTAGGCAACCTGCGGCACATGAGCTGATTTTCAGTGGCACTCACACTGCCCGGGTCCTGGCCACCAGTCTGGGGGGCTCTGCATTTTAATTTAATTTAATTTTATTTTAACTTTAAATGAAGCTTCTTAAACATTTAAAAAACCTCATTTACTTTACATACAACAATAGTTTAGTTAATATATTATAAACTTATAGAAAGACCTTCTAAAAACGTTAAAATGTATTACTGGCACGGGAAACCTTAAATTAGAGTGAATAAATGAAGACTTGGCACACAACTTCTGAAAGGTTGCCAATCCTTGGTGTAAGGTAAATTCACTTCTCATGGCTGGGGCTCCTAGGCACTATCGCAAAAGACATAATTAATAAAGCAAACAAATACTACTGCAGTACTTCTCAATCTATTCTATAGTAGGACCCTTCCCATTTAGCAACATGGGAAGGACAGGGTGTCATGACCCCCCCTCCATCTGAGAACCGATGAACTAATGAGAGTCTTCACGCAGCTAGAGCAAGATTACTACAGAAGGCAGGAGCAGATCAGTGGCTAAGGGAAGAGAACACAGTCTGGATGGAATGCAAGGGCGGCAGCAGCAGCTAAGGAGGAGTAGGAGGGGAAAAGTTCAGGAGAGCAACACTCAGAGGCCAGGAAGGGAAAACCATGAAATCACAAAATGGGTGGAGGGGAGGAGCAGAAGGCACCAAGCACATGGAGGCAGGAAATGAACCTGACATCTGTTTTCACAAGAGCAGCAACACCACAATAAGCTGCACAAATGGAACAAGATCAATTCAACCTGCAAACACACATTACTAATGCTAATATTTTGCACCTCAGTGACATCTTACTCTTTGCAAACATTAAGAAATTAAGCTTCAAACCCCACCTCCATTTTACAGATGGTTAAACTGAGCCACAGAGTAGCAGAATGACTTGCCTTAGAGAGCACAGTGAGTCTGTGGCACTAAGGCAATAGGAGACCTCTCAGGCACTTGCTCAAGCTTATGGAAGGAATCTAAGACTTATACACCTACCCAGCCAGTAAGACCAAACCTTTGGCAAAAGAACTCAGCCATGGCAGTATTACAAGAGGAGGGACGGGATGCAGTATGTGTTTGCACAGGAAATGTATATGTTCCATTTTCTGAGTGGTGTGGGTTCTTGGTCAGATATCGTATATGAAGTTCCGCCAAAAACGTCTTAGTTTTATTTCACTGACCAATGAGGCAAGATTTAAAAAAACGGTGCATGTATAGTCTTGAGAAAAGACAACTGAGAGAAGACCTGATAAAAATCTTCACATATGTTAAGGGCTGTTAAAACTTTCTAATTGTAAGGATAGTTAAGTTCCGGAATAGACTTCCAAGGGAGGTTGTGTAATCCCTATCACTGTAGGTTTTTAAGAACAGGTTGGACAAACATCTGTTAGGTATGGTCTAGATTTATTTGGTCCTGCCTCAGCACGGTCTGGACATAATGACTTGTTGAGGTCTCTTCCAGCCCTACATTTCCATAATTTTATGAAATAAGTGTATTGTTCATACAACACTATGAACGGGCCTGGCAAAGGAGAGATAGAATTCCTACCTTAGCTTACTTTCTAAGGGCCCTGATTCCCCTCCCATTGGCATCAGTGGAAGTTTTGCCATGGACTTCAACAGGAAGAAGACCAGACCCCATGACATTGCATGACAACAGAAGATAAGCATTTGGCAAGTAAGACCAGGAAAACAAGCAGGATGCATGCTACTAATAAGATCACGTGTTTCTTTTGTTAGAGGCATCTTGGAGGTTCCACAATTGCTTTATTCTTAAGATACTATTGCTTTGAAGGTAAGGCTAAAGTATAAAGGCCACAATAAATGAGATACACTCTGGTCACAAATATCCCCATATTTTGTAGGTCTTTGATATGCTTAACCTGTAACGTGTCCCTAGAGCTTCCACCTCCTCCACAGACCAAGCACTGTAATAGGAAGAATGGAAAGAAATGTGGCTATCTTTAGAAAGCCTCAGTAACAGTCAGAAAAGTGACTGTACAAAGGAGACAAGTAGCCAGCTGGCTAATGACATGTAGAGGCAGTTGGAGAGACACAATATTTACGTATTTATATATAAAAAGCAAATGTACACATAAGCCCGTATGTTTGATTGTATCCCTCCCCTCACCCTCTCTATGTTGATTGCCTTCTTAGAGGGCAAACTCTTTGGGCCTGAAACGATGTCGTCTTCTGTGCTTGTACAGCACCTAGGACAAAGGAGTCCTGATTCTGATCAAGGCCTCTAGGTATTACTGCAATATGAACATACAATCAATAAAATAATACAACAGCAGCAGCACCTTGAATGCTCTAAATCACCTCACCAATTTCTTTAATGATCAGATTTGCTCAGGTTGCAAGTCAGGACAGAAATTTTCTAAGTCTCAGCACTTACAGGCTCAACCTGGTATCTGGAAACCAAGCTGCTTTTTATCCACTTGAGAAAGTGCCACCAGTAATAAAGATCATGGAATCTAAATTCAGCAGGGAATTTTGAGGAAGATACACAAGGTTACAGCATGGAGCTTTACCGTTCCACAGTCTTGCAGCACTGCCAGCAGCAAAAGCTTGCTCTCCTCATAAGCTAATAACTTGATTCATGAGAGAGGCACCCTGCATTTTCAAAGCACAGAAGGAAAGATTTAAGTGCACAACTCCCATTAACATCACATGGCCCTATCTACATGCACATATAAATATGGACAGAAGGTCTCAGAATTGTTCTTGCAGATTTGTGCACTTTATTTCCTAATGTGATTTGCATGGTTGTAGATGACAATAATTGAACATGCAAACTGATAAATCATCTGTTTGAGCAATTACCGAATGTGCGTTGTTGTAGGAGCACCAGTGATCTGAATGCTATGTATAACCCATATTTGTTACACTTCCCTACACCCATTTAGTCTCCTCTCCCTCTTTGAATACCTGTGAAGTGGCTTTCCCCCTCCCCATCCCTCCTGGAATGCTTGTGGGATGAATGGGCTTCTTGAACAGATGGAAAATCAGAAGAGCTCCCAGGTAGACACGGTGTCTGGGACTCTAATTAGGCAACGTTCACACACCAAATGCATGGACACTGCATGCACACTGCCCGAGGTGGAGTGTGACCAATCAGACCTGGCCAAGTCATCTCTAGTCACAGGCCATGAGGAGGAGCAGGTCCTTAAAATTGGAAGGGGGCCATGTGCTCAGGAATGCACTCACAAGCTTGTACCTCCCGTGAAGACCCTTCGCCCGGACCGTCTGGCCAGTGGTTCGCTGCGTTGCTTTCCATCATGCCTTGGAAGACTTACCTTCATTGCACCATCCATCGCTGTGCTGTGGGACATTTACCTTGAAGAAGCCTGACATCTCCAGTGCCGTGCCTGTCCTGGGAGCATGAGTATGCAATTGTGAGTGTGACCTCCCTCACCTTCTTTTGAGCTTAGCTACCAGTATAATAAAAGTGCTGCTTTATGTCAAACTCTGGTGGGTCATTAGTCCTCCCTAAGCTTACTAGCTGGCCCAATTTTGGGTAACGTGCGCTTATCATTACTACTTGTAAATCTGCAACACTGTCACATAACATCCCAGTAGCCATTTAAGTACAGTCACGCATCAAGGCCAAGATTTTTTTAACTGTGTGTGAAATCTCTGTGATGGCATAGGCCATCACACTATTCACACATACAAGTTTTGCCCAAAGAATGCTAAAAACCTGGCCCTAAATGTCTCAATGGTAGTTGTCTCAATCAGAAGGATCTTCTGCCCAGCTGCAGACAGAGATTAAAAATATTTATATACTACAGCCTCTTTCTCTTTCCCTTTTGGATAGGAGGAGGCTCTCCAAGAAGAGTCACAGCCCTGTGGACTCTGAGGAATCATGGTAAAGATTCCAACAGGACTTACCAGTATGCAGTGCAGCCCTGAAGAAGAGCTCTGTGTGGCTCGAAAGCTTGTCTCTCACCCCAACAGAAGTTGGTCCAATAAAAAAAATACACCTCTGCCCCAATATAACGCTGTCCTTGGGAGCCAAAATAAATCTTACCGCGTTATAGGAGAAACCGCATTATACCAAACTTGCTTTGATCTGCCAGTGCGCGCAGCCCCGCCCCCCCAGAGCACTGCTTTACCACGTTATATCCAAATTTGTGTTATATTGGGGTAAAGGTGTATTACCCCACCCACCTTGTATCTCTAAGACTTACCAGAACAGATTTTCAGCTGCTGTAAACTGGCATAATGATGTCAGGGGAACTATGTCAATTTACACCTGCTGATGACCTGGCCCATCATATCTATCAGAAGGTAAAGATTTTTGCAGTGCAATTCCCCAGCATAACTTTTACCACAATGAGGTGGAACTCTCTATTCCAGAAGAGAGGGGAGAAATGTTTCCCCTTGGCAGGTTCTGTGCATGATAGCACTGGAGAAGGCCACTGCTGGGGGGTGGGAACCACAATGTATTCTCTTCAAATAAAGACTACAGCTGTTCCCTGTGAGCTCACACTACTAAAGGACACATTTAGCATGTGGATATGTGTGCGCATTTAATTAATGAGAATTTTATTTCTTGTACTGAAGCCCTGTAAGGGATTCAAAAAAGTCACACACATCTATTTTTCCCAGCATGCATCCAGTTATAGCTTACCAGGAATGGTGGGGCCACACAATTTCTAGACTGTTCGTAAATAGTACATTTTAGAGTATAAGCAGTAAAGGTTAACACACTAGCAACTGAGAACCAAAGTAAGTGCCATTCCACCAACTTCAGTGGAAGCTGCATCCATGTACTGAAACTGCACTTGGCCTACTGGCTTCTGTCCTGCTTGGACTAAGGGCAAGTCTACACTATTGTGCTATATCGGCGCCTCTGGTAAAGATGCGCTATGCCGACGGGAGAGCGCTCTCCCGTCAGCATAATTACTCCACCTCTGCAAGAGGCAGAAACTATGTTGGTGTGGACAGCATTTAAGTCGATGTAATTTACGTTGCTCAGGGTGATGCCTTTTTCAACCCCGAGCGACATAAGTTACATCAACTTAAGAGGTAGTGTAGACCAGCCCAAAGTCTACCAGGCACACCAGGAGAGGGCATTTGTCAACATCACTAACCCTCCCATGACTGGCAGTCTTTGGCCACAAGGACTGGAATAAGAAAGGATACAGGACAGGAGTGATGTTTATCAACAGTGATGTTTATGTTCATTAAAAAATAGCTTAAGCCAATTCCAGCCAGAGTGACATTATTAATGCTTTACTGTTGAAAGCATTACTTACCAATGTGCACTCCATATGAGGACATCATAAAAAAAGAGAAGAGATACAAACTCTAAGAGATTACTTGACACTATTTTTTAAAATACCCCAATAGGATAGCAAAGCAGGCTTAGACAAAGCCAACATCCTGTTTTTACACTGGACTCAGCTGCATGTGTTCAGCTGTTTCATAGCAATTGTGAAAACAGGAAAAAGTAGACTGAGCCCCTAATTATGTATTTACTGCACTTTCTGTAATGGCTCAGAGGGGCCTATAACAAACTGCAGCATAAATCACACTCATTTTCAACCACCTGTAATTAAGCACTTACTGAGCAGACCATAACAAGCTCCTTTCAGGTGATTATGGAAATTATCACATTTATATGACAGACACCCAAAGCATCTCAGCATTAAGGGTCTGAGAGAAAACCCACTCAGAACATTTCAGAGCTATGAAAACAACACAGGGTGGCATTTGATTCTTAACTAAGGCACAAGAGCACCAGTTCAGGTTGGCATATTAGTCCGCCTCTGTCCCCTTTTGGGACTGCAGTCATATTTAACTTGAAGTGTTTAATAAATAAAGACCTCTGAAGTTCTCAATGCTTTTTTTGTAAAGAAATAAAAGTGAAATGAAAACAATCACTATTTCACTTCTCAGCCTAAGATAAAAAAAAAAATACATGTGGGGTCTGGCCTTGAGAGGAGTTTTTCTTTCTGCTTATTCCTTCATTCAAAACCACTGACCAAAACACAAGGCCTGAAACATTTTCTGCAACTTGGTTCTCTCTTCTCTGCCCTTCTCCCACCTATTTAAATCCACTTTCCTCTCTTGCCACTCCCCAGTGAACCCCTTCACTGGCTTCCTGTTTCTCACCACATCAAGTTCAAACTCCTCCTCCTCTCCTTCAAAGTCCTATATAATCTCAGCCCTGCCTAAGCATCATTCATTTACTCCCAGGTTCAGCATTATGCCCCTATTCATGCCTGAACCATTTTCTAGTTCTTGTGCTTCAAGAGCCCTCTCTCTCTCTTCTTTAAAACACTCTTCTTCCAAGAAGCTGCCTTCCTTGTGCTCCACACCAGTAACCACTCCCTCCTTCACACAAACTGCTGTCCTGGGTCTGGTGTATCTTAGCCTGTAACCATTTCAGGGCAGGGAATGTTTGTAAAGTGCCATGTTAATTTACAGCAGGCAATATTAATATTCCCTACTGTAAATTAATATTAGTAAGAAACAATATCAAGTTTCTTCTACAAGGTTTTCCTCCAAGCTCTTATCTCCCAGTCAAAAGTTAAACTTCCTTTGTCTGTACCTGAAGGACTCCCTGGGAAGTTAATGGAGACCAAATGAAACAGATGACTCTTCAAAATAATTGAACTGAAGAACTATACATCTCCAAAAAATACTCTAAGTGCACACAGAAACATTCCAATGTTTCTGGAAATTAACTGGTTCTTCAGTAAGATGCCCTCCAAGTCAGGTTCAGGAGATTGCAAGAAGAAAACCGTAAAGAGGAGGGGAAAAACATTCAAAACAGAACAGGAAAAAAGTGCTCAGGATTGTGTAAATGAGACAAGTAGATTTCTTTAGATCAAAACCAAAAATAAATCAGCGTCTCTTGCAACTCTAGAGGATACACTTGGACCAGATAAAGTTATTTACTCCCATGGAGCATGGGCCCAGCTGTCACACCTTAGAGTCTGATGTAACTTTGGGTTTGTAAAATGCTCTTCTGGACTCCACAATGCCTTTGTCATGCTTCTATAGGTTCATTCTTCATCAAGCATCATGTGTTTCAATTACCATGACCAGTCAATGAACATAATTTAAAGTTATCTTCACCATGAAGAAGATTGCATATGTTGTACATTAACTTTTCCTTCTAATTTTTTTAATAATAGCATGAGTTTTAGATGGTTGCTGGTGTTTACTGAGTGTTTTGAGTTTAAATTCAATTCTTGCCGATGATAATGACAGAGCATAGAGCTGAGCTAGCAAGGGCAGACCCCTCTGGAAAGAAACATTTAAGAATATCCCACACATGCCATAGTTGATTTGTAAATATAGATTGGATTCTTCTGTCATATCATCTATATTGAACAGGATACAAGAGTGTGCAAGAGCACCCAGAGAACAGTGCTAAAATAAGTGGTTAATTTCACTTGGAGAGGCAGGACGGAAAGTTACTTACAAGTAAAAAAGATCATATGTTGTTTTTATATTCCTACAGGACCAAACAGCCTGGGTGCTCAGCTGCAACTTGGAAGATGTAGTCAATTTCAATGTGGGATAGTCAATATTCCAGTCCAGCAGGTCTCAAACTGTGGGTCAGGACCCCCGAGTGGATCACAACCTCATTTTAATGGGGTTGCCAGGGCTGGTTTAGAGTTGCTGGGGCCAGGGGCCAAAGCCCGAGCCCCACTGTCTGGGGCCGAAGCCTAAGGGCTTCAGCCTTGGGCAGTGGGGCTCAGATTACAGGCCCTGCCTGGGGCTGAAGCCCTTAGGCTTTGGCTCCTCCTGCCCCTACCCCATGGGGTAGTGGGGCTTTGGCTTTGACACTGCCCGCCCCCGCCCAGAGCGGCAACGCTTGGGCAGGCTCAGGCTTCAGTTCCCCCTCCTGGGATCATGTAGCAATTTTTGTTGTCAGAAGGGGGTCGTGGTGCAATGTATTTTGAGAACCGCTGTTCTAGTCTTACATATTATTAGGGTTTTAGTAAGTATTACTTATGGTGCTTTGCAAGACAGATAAAGATGGAGTTCCTGCTCCAAAGAGTTTACACTCTAAGTCACACTGCAATAAAACTTATTTCTGCAATGAATGGCTCTAAGTCTGAGATGGATACCACAAAACACCAAAAGTGGATAGCTAGTCAAGTTTCAGAACTTCTTATTTTGCATTTTAGGCAGAATTCCATCCACTGTTGTTTATGTAGTTGTAGGTTGTATTATTAAAAATATGCTTGTTCCATGTCCACTTGGAGCTTGAAGAATTCAGCTAATCAAATTCTGGATCTGATAACTGGTCTCAATGGTACAATAAGAGTGGAAATTCTTTGGGGATCTCAGTGACGGGGAAACTGCATGGATTTATCTCCTTGAATAGGTACAGAGGGGAAGCCACACAAAGATCTCAAAGCTGTGGGCTCTGCTAAGTAGCCTGGTTAAATGCACAGTACAGAGAAAAACATGTGGGGAGATGAGCAAGAAGAGGGGAGGAGAAAGCAGGGGGTGAAACAAACACCCACAAGGGAGGTGACAGGGCTACACTTTCTGGCTTGGGAACTGTTTGAACAATTAGAGCAGCGTAAAGAATCCCCTCGCTCCCCACTACTACCTCCAACCTAGATAATAAATAAGCAGGGAACTGTACTGCCAACAGAGGAAAGAGGAAGAAGAGCTGTCATAGGAGAAGAAATGATCCAGGGGCAGATTTTCCCGTCAGGGGACAACTTTAACCATCTTGCCTGGCCTGGAGACAACTTCCAGTGCCAAGGCACAGAAGTGGTTTGAGCATCGGCCTGCTAAGCCCAGGGTTGTAAATTCAATCCTTGAGGGGGCCATTTAGGGATCTGGTGCAAAAATCTGTTTGAGGATCAGTCCTGCTTTGAGCAGGGGGTTGGCCTAGATCAGTGGTCCCCAACCTTTTCATCTGGCGGGCCAGGGCAGTCGAGCATCCGCCGAATTTCGGCAGCATTTCGGCAACGACTCCTCTCGATGATGTCGCTTGATGCTCGACCGCCGGCCAGGACGCGGGCGCATTTAGATGCACCCGCGCTGCAGGCACCGCATTGGGGACCCCTGGACTAGATGACCTCTTGAGGTCCCTTCCAACCCTGATTTTCTATTATTCTATTCTAAGAGAGTCACCCCCCATCATATCCAGACCCGCTAGCGCAGAGGTGAGCAAACTATGGCCCGCAAGCCACATCTGGTCCGTGGGACCATCCTGCCAAGCCCCTGAGCTCCTGGCCGGGCAGTTAGCCCCCTCCCCTGTGTCCTCCACCGCCACGCGGGCAGCGCTGTAGGAGGCTGGACTGCGCAGCACCGTGTCTGGCTCCGGCCAGGAGGCGCAGCTCCAGACATGCTGCTCTGAGCGGTATGGTAAGGGGGCTGGGGGGGCTGGATATGGAGCAGGAGGTCCTGGGGGGCAATCAGGGGACGGGGGAAATTGGATGTGGCAGAGGTTTGGGGGGGGGAGGGACGGGGAACAGGGGGGATGGGATAGGGGGTAGCGTCCCAAGAGGGGGCAGTCAGGGGACAAGGAGCAGGCAGGGAGGGATTCTGAGGGGGGCAGACAGGGGGCAGGAGCCAGGCTGCTGGGGGCACAGCCTTCCCTACCCAGCCCTCCATACCATTTCGCACCCCGATGGGCCAAAAAGTTTGCCCGCCTCTGCGCTAGCGGGTGGGAGCGAGCTACAGGGCAGAGGGGAGCTACCCTCAGTCACCTCCGCTCCTCCCACGCCTGCCGCTGAAAGCGGGGGGGGGGGGGCAAAGAAAAGGCAGGGACGTGCCCCCAGCATCCTCCCCGAGCACCTGGGGACCCCTCCCCTCCATCCTCCTCCGACCCCTCACGCTACCCAGCCCCCTAGTGCCCCCAGCGTGCCGGGGCCGCCCCCAATCCCCGCCGGGGCGCCTGCAACCTAACACCCCACTGCCCCCCCGCCCCGCTGAGACCGCCCGGCCCGCGCCTACCTCCTCCCCAGGGGGCAGGCAGAGAGCGAAGCGCTGAGCCCTGCTCTCCTCCGCCGGGGGCTCCACTTGCTCCCGGAGCAGCTGCAGCATCACGGCGGCGGCGGCGGCTCCCTCCTCCTCCCGGCCCCCGCCTGCGCTCATAGCAGCCCCGGCTCCTCCCAGCCCAGGCCCGGCGGCTGCACAGCGAGCGCTTCCCCCAGCCAGGCTGCCCGGACGCGCCCAGCCGCTGCCTCCGAGGCAGCCTCCAGCTGCGGCCGCTCTGGCGCCCCGCAACCGAGCTCGGGGCGCCACCTAGCGGGGCGAGGCGGGAACTGTGGCCGCCGGCTGCGCCTGAGCTACCCCTGGGGGCAGGAGCCCGCTGCCCGCAGGCCTAGAGCTGGGCCCCGGCCCCGGCTAAGGCGAACGTGCCCTTCCCGCGCCTCGGCTTGACACTAGGCTCGGTGGGGACCCCCTCAGGCTGGGCCGCGGCTCTGCTCCAAGGGCCGCCGCCGCCCGCCCCTTTCCCATGGCCGGGCAGCTCGTTCGGTGCAGCTGAGGGGCCCCCCTCCGGCGCACAGGCTGGTGCGTTGCCCTGCCGCCGCCCTCCTGCTGCAGCCCCGGGAGCGCCCCCCCCAGCTGGGGGAGGGGTTGGAAACCTTGGTTAATTGTCTGGCAAAGGGGAGCCCCCCGCGCCCGCCCGCCTCCTGCTATCACCCACTCCCCGCCGGTTGCTAAGGCAAGAATGAGCCTTGCCCTGGAACGAGAGTCTTCGAGCCCGGCTCGTGTGGAGGGAGAGCGGGGACCAGGGCTCCCGGGCCGCTTTCGGACCTGACTGCCCCGCTGGCAGATTAGTTGCCGTGTAAAAGCATGAAGCGGCTGAGGGAGGGAGGTTCTCCTGGTCACACTAGACATTCAGGGCTTGTCCACCTGGGGGAAGGCGCTGCGGCCGAGGGCCGGAGCAGCAGTGAAATTACGACGTCAGGAAAACCTAGCTAGAGGAAGGGCCCAGAGTCAGCCAGGTTGAGTTGGGGGGAGGATTAACCCTTCTTGAACTCCAAGGCGTAGCGATCCCGCAGGAGACAGAACAGCCTTCCGAAGATTCACTCCCAACTTTCCAGTTAAAATGAGACCGAAGACGCACACACCTGGAAAGACCAGACTGGACATACCTGATAGATCTAAGGTATAAGGGTGGTTGGCTTTATGTTCGTGTATGGGGAGGTATGCAATATAATGCGTCAATATAGATTCATTTCCTGACAAGGCTGTTTTGGCAAACACCCCCCCTCCACACACACACACAACAATGGACATTTCATTAACGTTTCTGTTTTGTAGAAAGAATAATTTTCTGTCAAAAACATTTCCATGGAAAACGTTCAACCAGCTCTAATGGTGTTTGCCTGGGAGGAGGTGAAAACATTGGTGAAACATCCACTACTTCTATCCAATCCATGACTCATAGCACAAGAAATTTAATTGGGCATCATACAGAAAACCCTTCTCCTGATAAGCGTTAAACTGCTTACTTCAAAGTAATTTGATTCTTAAGACTAAAGAAGTTGCCACATAACTTTGTTGCAGAATTTCTTGCTTTATAGGAATGTGAATAACTAACACAATATTTCTCATCTCAATTGATTAGACTCCTGTGTTGGTATTTACTTTCACCTTTTTCATGTTCTGTATATAATAATATCTCTCCTGTGTGTGTGTTCCATATGCATCCGAAGAAGTGAGCTTTAGCTCACAAAGCTCATCACAATAAAATAAATTTCTTTTTAAGGTGCCACAAGTACTCCTGTTTTTTTTGCGGATACAGACTAACACGGCTGCTACTCTGAAACCTGACAATATTTCTTGTGTTAGCACAAGGCACAAACACACCATTTCCTTGCTAGTATTTTTTTTTAAATGTAATCCTATTTTTCTAATATTATCTCTCCTTTTTAATAGTATAATGTGGCCTGGAGTACCAAGGAGTTAAAATATTCCACATTCTAATCCCTGCCCCACCACCATCTCTGTATGCTTTTAAGCAAGTCATTTTCAAAGGCAGCCCTTGATTAAAGCTGCTCCTTAACCTCTGTTTCAGTTTCCTCACCTGAGAAAAGGGGATGTTGTCTACCACAGAGGAGTGCTTTCAGCATTCAGTTAATATTTGTAACAACACTTTGTGAGGTGTTAAATTGTAATTATTATTAAAATGCCAGCATAAGGCTATGAATTCCATGACCTCCTACAAATATACTATTTGATCAAATTTAACATGCACACACTATAAACTAGCTTAAAGCAATATAACATGAAACTAAATAGAACACTAACACATCTATAGTATGATCCCTTCCATGATCTTAAAAGATTGTGCAGACAGTATATGCAGGTGGGCTGCCTCATAAATCCCTCCAAAGTAGACCAATATTAAGCTAAATATACAGATAGGGAAACTGAGGCACGGCACAGGTAAGTGAGTTGTCAAAGGTCACAGAAAGTCAGTGATAGAGACAAAACTAGAACCCATGTCTCCTGAGTCTCAGACCTGTGTTTTAAGTCACAAAGCACCCTTTCATCCCTCTTATATCACAGTGAGGGCAAATATAAGAGAATTTCTTTGGAAGCCTGCAATTAACTTGGATTGTTGCAAAACAATAAAATAAAATTAAAAAAAAAACAAAAAAAACATACTCTCTCTCAGCCTACTGGATGCTCCCATTTCTAAAGAGAACAGTTATTTGTTCAGCTTTAAAGGTAAATGCAGTTTTGCTCACATTGACATAGACTCCTTTGAGGTGCAGTCTTGACCTGAAATTCTATCAGCTTGAAGGCTGAAGACTGAGACACAGTTACAAATGTGGCACAAAGAACCATTTTCAGGGTGAGCCTGTCCTGCTGTTTTCTCCAACCACATTCTCTATACTGCATGATGAAAGGAGTACTGTCCATCTGATAACTCAATATCAGCCGGAACAGTGGTCAGGGGCTAGGAGTGCTCAGAACTGGCAATAGGTTTGATCAGTTTCAGGTGGTAAGCAGTGTTCTGGCAGAGGTCCAAGCACAGCCCTCCATGGGAAGGCATTGCTGAGTCAGTGAAGAAAGCTCAACAAAAGTGTGCAATAATGCAAAATGCTGTGTGCTAGCACTGCTAGTGCTGCTGAGCAGCACTGCTAGCAGCTACCTGAGCTATTGCAAAATAATAGCTTAAAGGTTATGGTAAGTCTTTAATAGTTGTTTGTTACTGGCTACACTTTAGTTCTTTGTCCCATTTTTCATGTGTCAGCTTTCTGCTCTACTTGTGCTAAAGTGTGTACTTGGAGGTACAACTTGTGTTCTGTGTTGTTGAAGAGACCAGTGTGAGTTTAGACTTATGTTGCAGATGCTTGCTGTTGTGCTGAAAATGAGATGCTTGAAGAATTTGCATTGCCTTTTGATTTTATTAAATTTTCAAATATAGGCAAATGAATTATAGAATGGGAAAAGCAATGCAGCTATGGTATGCAATGCAATTGTGTGCTTGTTATTCTGTGATTTGGAACTGTTAAGTGGGAAGCTTTAAAAGATTTGGAACTGTTAAGTTTTTCCTTTGAAGCTGATTTTTTACCTATTCAGAATCTCACAGATTATAAGTCTTAGTAGCTTTGTGTCAAGATGGCATATAGTGAATAGAGGAAAGGGAAAGGAGTAGGAAATAAAAAAGGAAAAAAAGAAAGAAAAAAAAGAAAAATATTAATAATGAAAAAAACTATTAGTAGTAGTAGTATCTAAGGAAATTGGAGTAGTCACTACTTGAATTATTTAAAGCTACACTGAACAAACACACTTGACAGTCAACTGTAGGGAACAGTCATGCATTGATAAGATCATCTTATTTTTCTTTTATCTTCATTACTTTAACTAACTTCCAACTTTTTAATGAAGAAAGAAACCCTATCACCTAACTTTTAGCTGCATTTAATAATATATATTAAATAAAATATACACTACACAACCATTCTGGCAAACAACCATTCAACAAGGGATCATTTAGATTAGGACAATAAGTGACCAGACCAGCCACATTGCTCTGTATACTTTTACAATATTTAAAAATAAATTCAAAAAAAAAAAATCAAAACAGAGAGACCCCCAGAACACCCCCCCCCATCATCAGAATCATCACCATCATCACCATACTTAATCTTGGGTCATTAAAATTCATTTTTTTTTCATTCAATTTCATGGATTTTAAAAACATAAATTTTTTGATTATTTAGTTATTTAATTTAAAAATAATTGTAATTGTGCAATTGGGGGGTGGGACCCCCAAAGGGAGTACTGCTGTGCTTACTTCTGTGCTGTGCTGGCAGTGGCTGCTGCTTCAGAGCAGGGGCAGCAGGAGCAGGAGCTGCTGGCTGGGGGCTGCTAGCTGCAGCTGGCTGCAGTGTTAGCACAGCTGCTAACACCACACAAGCTAGTATTGGCATGTATGGTATTGTCACCCTGCCTGTGTGCCGGTGCCTGCCAGCAGCAGCCGCTCCAGAGCTGTCCAGCTCTGAAGGCCACAGCCACCAAGTAAGATGATGAAGTATGGGATTACCACCACACTGCCTTACTGCTGCTGCTGTGGACACTGTGGGCGACTGCTGGGCGCGCTGCCAGCCGCCACTATCCAGCTGTCCAGCTTTGAAGGCAGCACAAAAGGAAGGGTAGCAATACCACAACCCCCTTAAAATAAACGTGTAACGCCCCCCTCTCCCCCCGCAACTCTCTTTTGGGCCAAGACCCCCAATTTGAGAAATGCTGGTCTCCCCCATGAAATCTGGTCTTTTGTGTGCTTTTACCGTATACTATACAGATTTCACAGCAGACCAGATTTCATGGTCTGTGATGTGTTTTTCATAACTGAATTTGGTAGGGCCCTAACCAGAAGACTATCATTCTGGATCGGTTTCTGCTCCCTGCTGATAAAAAGGCTTATGAAGTTTAGGCAGCTGCACTGTGCAGTAAATGTGACCTCACACACCACCACACCACCACATTCTGCTTGCCTACCCACCCTAGTCACTATCCAGCATAACCTCAGTGCTATTTTAACTGATCTACATGTCATTCACATCAAGCACATTTCTCTGGACTTCCTGCAGCCCATCACATCTTTCTGTCAGCAGCAAAAGCTTGATCACATGAATAACAGTTGCTTGTGAGAGTAACTCAGTCCTGACTTTCTTCTTCTTCTGTAGTGACACAGCGTGAGCTTGTTGTTGAAGCACAGGACTGGAAGTCAGGAAATCTAACCTCTCTTTTCTCTCCATTCTCATCACCTCCCATCCCCAGCTCCTTCCCACACACCCTATTCCCAAAGTGACTGGAGAGGAGAGGAAGAGAGGAATTTCAGTTGTTTGCATATGAGTCATTAGAAGTTTGAGACTATGTAAATGAAGGAAAACAAAACAGTTTTCATAGCAGCAGCTGGGTGTTCAAAAGAAAATGTAATGAACACGTCATTACACAGTGCAAGGGAAAGGACAGCAAGTGTTTTCATGTGGAAACCAAACATAGGTGCAATGTATACACTGTGTTATATAAGCTTTGTATTTAAGGTTATGTAGAACATGCTCCAGGCCTTAGTCACTATCTAAGCCCCTGAAGAAATGCATGCTATTTCCTTGTGCTTTCAGGCATTGAGGTAACTGCATAGGATCTGGAGGTTATGTGGTACTAGTAAAGTTTCTAATGTAGTATGTTATAACTGTATTGGGCTAATGAGATAATATACCACTTTTCCAAAGCACTGTACAATCACTGCTCAACCTCAACCCCGAGAGACAGATTTTATCTCCCATTTCACAGATGGGGAACCAAAATAAATTATTTGCCCAAGGCTGCATAATAAGGGATTTGAGTTCTGAGGCTTGGCTAGCATATCGTACTCCAAGCACTCAACTATGCTACCTCATATACCTGGTTATTAATCTACTCCAACTACTAGCCAAGAACATAACATCTTTATTACATAATGTATTTCTTCATGCTAATATTATAGGATAACACAAATATCTCCCACTGAAGTTAATAGCTCTCCCATTGACTTCAGATGGGAATAGAATTAGGCCAACACTGACAAGTTCTGAAAATCCTAATAAGTTTGCATATCTGCAGACTTACCACATAAAACTTTGAATCCTATATCTCATTGTGATCATGTTATCTCACACTAAGCCTGGGTGAGTTCAACTGCTATTTGGAGGGAAGAATAAGCAGTAATGGATATTGATGATACAATACATGGCACTCTTCCCTTGAATGGAAGTTTGTCATACAAGATGTAAAATCCACTGTAGGTGCAGAATCTTCACATCCACATAGAGTCATGAGAAGGATGTAGATTTGGGCATCTTAACCGTTAAGGGCTCTTTGTAGAGGGATGGCCCTCTAACCTCATGCTGTAGGGTCTAGAAAAACAGGGGGCTGAGAGACTAATCTCAGCATATATATAAAAGAGAGATATTGGCCACTGTCATTGGAAGTATCCTTATACTGTTTTATAAACAGAGAGGCTTAAATTCCCCCTGCAGTTTGGTTTGATACTTCCCCCGCCCTTCTCTTATGTGTTGCTATGTACTCAACAGCTGTGTTCCACCCTAGAGGTGGCTGTAGTGATGAGTGACATGCTTTTATTTTCCTTTGAGATTAGGTTTCTCAACCTACATGAAAGAGATTCAACTATTGTGACTGCAGAAAAAGTACAATTTTTGTTTAATCAGTTCTGCTATATATATATGTGTACAGTTCAGCTGCTTCTATCTATCACATTCTGGGGAGTGGATGTTTTTCCCTCCTGGCAAGTGCCTCGGACAAGAATCTAAGAGTGTCTTCACTACAGTTAGCCCAGGGGACGAGCACCTAGGTTAGCCTAACCCAGGTGAGAACAGCCACACTGCAAAGCCATACCCAAATTACTGTGACTTCAATGGTGTTGCACTCAACTCAGTATGTTGCTAGGACTTCTGGGGATAAAACGCTATGGTTCCTTGTGCTGCAGAAAGCTGAACCACTCTGTGATTCTCTCTTACCAAATTGTGGGAGAATTGCTCTGTCCTTCTGGGAAAACAGACCAGGATGTAGCACAACACTGGAAGACTGTCAGCACCAGAATGATTTAGTCTGCATCCTTACTGCAAAGTAGGCAGGTTGCTAGCCCAAGTGAAAGTAGAACTGGGCTCTAACCCATATCCCCAGCCTGGCCAACTCTCACCACTAAGCCCAGGTGAGAGGGCATGTGGATGGGAAGGAGATTAGTTAGAGGCCAAGCTAACTCTGCAATGAAGATCTCTTCTAGGTGTGGTGCAGTGTTTTAATGAGACATGTAACACACGTCTTTGCCCATATTTAATGTTTAAATTTAGTGCAAACAAGTTTTGGTATCATTGGTTATTAAAAACTTACCTTTCTCTTCCTCATATGTGGACAAACGCTGCCTTGGACATGTGGATTTTTGTAGTGACAATTTCAAGAGAATATACTTTTAATAGGTTTGAAAATCTCACACAGTTAAGTAAAACTCCCCAGGTTATTGATCAGGTTTATAGCTAAGAGAGCAGTAAATGGACTTCCAAATTTTCAGCAGACTAAGTTTTCTTCTCTCCCACTTTAATCATCTCTCCTCCAACTTGCTCCCTTCCTTCCACACAAACTGAGTATAAGGTTCTTTTGAATCTTGCTGCTATATCACAAACATCCTATGCACTCAGAATCCAGGAGTGGACCTTTACACTCTAAAGTTTATTATGGTCCATTGCTTCTCTTTGATAAGGGGATATTGAACACACATTTTATTCAGCTTCCAACCTGTCATATAGAGACAAAGCATTGTTGACTAAGTCCAGATTGTGGAATTTACATGAAGGCCATGTTTCACAATATGAATACTTGCTATGGCAGGATACGACAATCAAGTTCTTGCAGGGCCTGAATCAACTGGCTTCAATGGAATCAAGATAAAGCCCCCTAGTGATTGTAAAAGGCAGCATTTTTGAGAGTTAAGTATTTCCAGATGGCCTTTTATATAGTTTCATAGATTCCAAGGCCAGAGGAGATCATTGTGATAATAGTCTGACTAGATGTATAACACAGGCCAGAGAAATTCCTCAAAATAATTCCTAGAGCAAATTTTAGAAAAACATCTCATCTTGATTTAAAAAATGGTCACTGATGGAGAATCCACCTCAACCCTTTGTAAGCTGATCCAATGGTTAATTACTCTATTGCAAATGTACAGCTTATTTTCAGTCTGAATTTATTTAGCTGCAACTTCCACCGTGTTATACCCTTCTCTGCAGATTGAAGAGCCCAATATCAAATATTTGTTCCCCACGTAGGTACTTATGAAGTGTAATCAAGTCACCCCTTAAACTTCTCTTTGGAAAACTAAATAGATTGAACTCTTTGACTACCACTATAAACATGTTTTCTAATCCTTTAATCATTCTTGTGAGTCTTCTCCAAACCCTTTCCAATATATTAACATCCTTCTTGAATTGTGGTCACCAGAACCCGACAGTATTCCAGCAGCGATCACACCAGCACCAAATACAGTAACTTCTCACTTAACATTGTAGTTAAAGTTGCATTTTTCAGGTACATAAGTGAAAAGATGTTAAACGAATCCAATTTTCCCCATAAGATTTAATGTAAATGCGGGGGGTTAGGTTCCAAGGAAATTTTTTGGGGGCAGACAAAAGACATTATATACTGTACAGTACTGTGCTGTGGTTGGGAGGTACCCCATACAGACACAGCCTGCTGCAGGCAAGGACTCTAGGAAGCACCTTGTGCAGCAGCAGCTCCCCCCCCCCCCCGAAGAACGGACGCTGACTTTGCCGGGGGATGCTCCAGGCCTGCCTCTTCCCATCCCTGTTCCACTCCAGGCCCACCTCTTCCTACCCCACTCCAGAGCACGCTGCATCCCCACTCCTCCCCCTTCCTCCCAGCACTTCCCCGCTCCTCTCTCCCTCCCAGAAAGTCCTAAGCACTGGTAGCAGGAGAAGAGCTGGGAGGGACGGGGAGGAGGCGGAGAAGAGGAGCTTGTGTAATGCTCACTTGTAAAGTTGCTGCTCTTCCACAGAATCCTACAAGCAGTGGACAGAGCAGGCAGCCAAACGACATAAGGGAGCATTGCACAACTTTAAACGAGCATGTTCCCTAATGGAGCAGCAACGTAACTTCGAAACAACGTTAAGCAGGAGGATGTTAAGTGAGAACTTACTGTACAGTGCTACTCCAGACAGCCCAGAGCCACAAATTACAACTGTGCAGCTGACAAAAAAAAGAAGGGGACCCATATCTATCTGTCTCAAAAAAAAAAATTTCTGATGGGCAACATGCTGATCCAGGTGCTCCATGCATGTTTGTTGTAATTAGTATAATTATAGTGGGCCTGGGCATGTCATGCATTTTCACGTCGAAGTCATGGCTGAGTGAGGACTGTAGCCTTCACTCCTATCTAGAAGGTGTATTAAGAGCATTTGTGTGTTTCCCTATAGGTACAGGATATAAATGCAGTCCAGGTGAGGAAAGGTGGACATCTTCTTGCACCTTGGTCAGTTTTCTCCATCCTAACAGGGTTATAAAATTAGCTGATACTCTGGTGGCAAAAAAAGCATGTACATAGTAAGCGTCCTTTGAGAACTGTGCCTGAAATGTATCCATGTTTTCACATTTTAGAACAATACAAATTCTCTTGATTCTCTGACTTGCCAAAGTAATTAAAAAAGCAATTATATTTCTATATCCATTTATTATTCGTCTGTAAAAATATAAGACTAATATACAGCTAAAGCTAGTTTGATTTTGTAAAATCGAAGTTCATTTAGTGAGATATCAATGTACATTATACATTAAAGTTGTAAGAAAAATACTGATATTTGACATTTTAAACAAATTTTCATTTGCATAAAAATCAAGTTGCAAGTAAAATTTAATTAGAAAATACAGAATATTCACAAAAGTACATGTTGCAGACAGCTCATGAGGACACTGTCCTAAATGTATTGAAACCGTGGAAGAACATATGATTCACAGTTAAGCTTGACTTTTACTGATACCATAACAGAGATCCAAAGTGAATGTATCTTAATTTCAGCAACATTTGCTCTCTTTTCTAATAAGGTGCACTTAAAAGGCTAATCTGTTTTCAGACTGCCAGCAGAGAGGAGGGACAGATTGCTTTTATTGTGCATGTACACATCCGTCTAACACTATTCAAAGGAATTTTGGTATTCCAATGCATTTTGAAATAATTTGGATATAAATTAGTTTATAAAATCTGGATTAAAATATAATATATGCATTAGGAAACTGAATACATAAAAGAATGTGCATTGACAGCAGCTTGATATTTTCAGTCATGCATAATTTTAGATTTTACAGTTAAAATCAGTACAAAATAGTCAAGCCTTGAATTTTTTTTCTCCCTCCAGGGAAAAATTTTGAAAGATGTTAACTCTTAAAAAAAACAACCTAACTTTAAGAGGTAGTATATAAAAGGCAAATATATGTATCATCTTTAAAAATATACTGAACCTAGTACCATTTTATATATAAAGTTAACTAACCATTTATTTCAACAGTTGATTATCCTGGAATAGTGATTTTTAAAATATTTAGTAATAATTTGTCGAGTGGTATGATGCAGACAGAAGATATTTAGAAAGTCTCTCTTATGGTAATTGCAGTGTTATGCAATTACATATTGTGCAGTCTGTCATTTTAATTACAAAAACTTTTGTTAATCCTTCATGGTGGAAATTCATGAGCACTTACACACTATATGCCCTTTTAAAAATTTCCTTAAGTTCTTAACACCAGTATATATACCCAAAATGCATATGCTATGAGTAAAAAACATTCAAAATTAGGTAATGGACAGAAGTTTAGCAGCATACTACCTTGAAGTGTTTGTGTTTAAGCAATAAATTAATATCTTGTAACTTGTTTTCAGGTGCCAGGCTCATGTGTAAGTTAATAGCTTATCTTACATCCAAGCCACAACACTACTAATGTACCATATTAGATCCACAAAACAGTTCCACTGAAAGTGTTATACCTCTACATGAAAAAAAAAAGGTGGGGTACTAGTTTATCTTCATCTGTATCTGTGGATCTCATTCTCTTCTCTTAATCCAAGTGCATTTTACCACTTTGATTACTTGCAATACATTCAAGTAAATAAAAAGGCATGTGAACGCACACTATCATGATACAGGAAAGAAGTCCCATTGCTGAAGGAATAAAAACCAAACCCAGTTTTAAAGTAAGACACATGCCCTAAATAAACAGCAGCAGCATGGGTAAAAAATAAGTTTAAAAAAAATCAATTTTTAAATTTACATTTACTCCTGGGGGAATTCTGCACTTTTGTCCCCAGCAGATTCTAACAGGGAGGCAAAGGGAAGCTGCAATTACACCTTTCACTCACCAGGTGGCACCAGGAGAGGGCAGCAGGCTCACAGGCTAGAGCAGCCAGCAATGGAGAGGGAAACTGCCTTCCTCACAGGCTCCTGCTGGCAGGGCCACATGAAGAGGCATGGGATATGGGGAGAAGGGAGCGGGAGTGGATGGTCAGAGCAGGGTACAGGAGCTAGTGGGGTGACCGCACTGTGCCAGGGGCCGAATGGAAGTGGGGATGCAGGGCCCCACGGAGATGGGGGCGGGGGGGATGGTGGCTGAGCAGGGGTGCAGGGACACATGGAAACGGGAGCAATGCCTGGCTGAACAGGGTGTGGGGGTGCAGGGCCGGATGGGGGAGTGGCTATGCAGGGACACATGGAGACAGGTGAGCTATGCCTGGCTGAGGGAGGGTGCCGGGAAACACAGGGATGTGCAGAGATGCCTAACTGAATGGGGAATCGGGGTGCAGGGACACACAGGGCAGATGTGCCTGATTAAATGGGAGAGGCAAGGGGTCAGCCAGCATCTGCATGGGGAAGACTCCCCAACTCCCTAACAATCACCCCCCTCCCCACAAAAAATAAAAATAAAAATCTGTTCCATGCTTCTCCCACCCACACCTAACAACCCTCCAGGTTCATTCCCAGGCTCCTTCCCAGCAATTACTTCCCCCTTCAGCTCTTCCATTACCCCTGACACCCCTCAGAAGCAGTGCAAAGGCCTGGGGGCATTGAAATACGTTTCTGTATCGTAATTTAAATAAATTGTTACTCAAAGTTCTGTATTAATACTCATGGTAAGGAATCTATTTGTCAAAAAAAATTTCCTGAGCCTTCTTTGTTGTCTATATTGTTATACATACTTGCTGACAAGTATTTTGAAATAAATTACCAAAATAATTGAAACTGCCATGATAGTGTGTTATTTTGATTAGTAAAATATGCAAAATTTTAAAATATCGTGCGCAGAATTTTTTTATTTTTTTTTTTTTGGTGCAGAATTTCCCCAGGAGTACCTGTTGTTAATTCTTTCTTTTCTTCTCATTTAAAGTCAAACTGTTACGTGGATGTTTTGTTCTTGTTTCTTTAGAAATCATAGAAATTTGGGCTGGAAAGAACCTCAAGAGGAGGTCAGTTTCCTGACTGTAGAATTTCACATCTTACATAGAAATTTGTTCTGCTAAGAAGCTACATCCTTACTGAAATAAATACAAAACTGATAAGCAAATTGCAAATGTAGCTAACACCACTTTCCATTAGAGTGAAGTTTCACAAGTCAAGAAGGCTGAAGTACTTTAACCAGGCTGTATTCCATCAGGGCTTGCAGTCTGAAGGAACTTAACACCTGAAAATTCCACCTTCACAAGGCTATTTTTCAAGATTTTAGCTTGTATGTATAAAAAGTTAACTGTGTTAATGTATTAAAAGTTAATAGATTTTCATTATTAGCAGCTAACTAATTTTGTTTTGAAGACAATTTTATGTCTTAAATTTATTTCTTAAATACAAATACAATTTTAGCCCTTGATGCTGCAAACAAACCACATGAGTAGTTCTACTGAAGTCAATGAAATATTCAGCTATTCATGAGAGTCAATTTACATTCCTGCTTAAGTGTTTGCAGCATCAGGATTTTAGTTTTCAATATTTTTGTTTTTTTCCTATAGCAGTTTTGTAATATTCAAAATAAGATACGCTACCAGGGGTGGCATGTTAAAAAACAGCATTTATAATTTAGTTCATTATAAATTTTGAAGTTGTAATAGCACAAGTTTTCAAGTTAGTTTTACAAAGCCTAAATCTTTTAAAACAAAATCAAGTGATAAGTTGCTCTAACCTGTGCTGGATAATAATTTTTTTAATATTAAGACAGAACTGTTCATTGATCATCAATTTCAAATAACTCTCCTCTCATTTGTAAGAATCTTGATCTCTTTTAACATGACCATTTTTGGAGCATGAAATGGTAATCAGGTAAAATGTTATTTTCATCCTATTAATTTTGTATTTGATTTCTTTAGACATTTACATAATGTCATTTACTACAGGTAGTGACTAAGCCCAGCATATAAGACAACCTTATACAATACTGTAAACTAAGAGAAGAGAACTGGTCCTCAAGGTACAAGAGGAGTACTAGTAAGACTTTCACATTAGAATTTTAAGATAATTGTGTCATTAAGGGGTAAACTCACATGACCATAAATTCGGATTAGACATGAAGCTTCACTATCTGATCCACCTCACATGGTAATGGAAATTTACTCTTTAAAACCAGTAGTATAAGTAAACATGCGGTCAATACCTCTCAACCATCCTTCATTTTACCGCTGTCCCATCACAGCCAGGGTCATCTACCTTGTATCCTTAAAAAATATTTACATGGAATTACAGAATTATAAAACTGACATTAATCAGCCCACATAATTTTAAGATTCCTGCATTTACTGTTTTTCCTTACGTTTGTTTGCAGGTCTTAAGGACTGGTAGGTTGAGAGGTATAAATTGCATTATACATCAAGCAAAATTAAAAGTTGTATGGCATCTTCAGTTAATGTAAAATACACCATTGAGGCAGTTTCATAATGTTATAATTGTCCCATCTTCTAAGGACTTTTTGTCTGGATCATGTATTTCATACTCCATGTTAACGCTGCCTGCTGAATGACATAAGTTTACTTCACTAAAAGGAATGAAACCATTTTGTGTTGAGTCATGAAGGAGTTCAATTTGCGTTAATGATTCCAGACTCTCATTGGTAGGGACAGCTTTTGGAATCTGCTGTGGCTCACCATTATCTTCAATAATGATGTCATCTTCATCACTGTCATCTTCTTCTGGATGGAAGTTCTGCACAGTGTGTGGTGTGTAACCTGGAAGACTAGTATCAGTAGACTGACCTGAGCTCCCAGAAGTTCTACTGTTCCTAACAACATTATTTCGTTGATTTGCTGGTCTTACTGTAATGATCAGGTTACGGCTATTTGCAATCATCATGTCTGTAACTTGATCAAGACTCTTCCCTGAGACTTCTATTCCATTTACCTCCAGTACTTCATCATTAACAGCCAGTAAGCCTGTGCTTTGAGCCAGGCCTCCAGGAACAAGCCTGGATATGAAAATCCCTGGTACTTTCTCCAATCCATGTGGTGTTACTCTGACACTAGAGCCATCCCGTATATAGAATCCAAGTGGTTTATCAGTTCCATATTTGTAAAGTCGCACCCTGCGATGGGTTTCTGGGAGAATATCCACATCAATAATAGACGACACCGGTCTGAAGTCTCGCGGCATGCTAATGACAATATGTGGTTTCTTTTTGTGGTTATCCGGACGCAACACATTTGATAAGACATTTTTCTTCCTTGTCATAGTATCCGTACCAAAGGCACTGTAGTCTGCATCTTCTGTAAAAAGACAGATACCATAAGTTGGTAATTAGTATAGTGTGGACTACTCTGTTCTGCATAGCATGGCTATCAGTAAAGAAAGTTTTAGGCTGATAAGGTGCAAAATGTCTAGTAAAAAGTTGTCAGCATGCTGTACCAGCAACAATTTTCTCTGTCAACGAGGTAATTATTCTAACATTAAATCAAGATAGTTTATTTTGTTAAAGTCACTTCACTTTACAATCACCAAAGAAAAGCTATTGTAAGTATTTCAAAAAAAATTAAGCAAAATTAATAGTGTATTGGAGGAGGCAAGAATGAGAATCCAGCTGCTTTAAAACAAGATGTTTATCAAAAATAGTAGTGTTATCTCTCTCTCTTCCCCTCCCCCCCCCCACACGTACTTAAAATTCTTTTACAGAAAGCAATTCCATTTATTAAAATTTCTCCCTGCCTCTATGTTTCAGTTCACTGGAACAGAAAGAATGAAAAAGGTTCACTGGCTGCTTTCCCTATTATTGTCAAGTATCTGGATGCTAGCCAAGTGACCTGGATTCAATCTCCAGAAAGTTTAGTTCATTCCACACAATCCCATCCCTGCTCCTACACTGTGTAGGTAAAATCGATGGTAATAAACTAAAAACAACAGACCCTGCACAGCAGGAAATACTTAAGGCAAGTGATGTAACCAATAGCCAATATTACAGCTTCCATAATTTGGTTTCAGAGGGGTAGCCATGTTAGTCTGTATCAGTAGAAACCAACGACTTAGTCTCTAAGGTGCCACAAGGACTCCTAGTTGTTTTTCCATAATTTGGAGTGACAAGTGTCTGAATAGTTTATATTTGCTCAAGGGTTTTTTCTTGGTTTTTTTTTTTGGGGGGGGGGGGGAGGGGGAGAGAAGCCTACAAAACATAAGATGCACTAACTGGTTTTTACGGCAAAGAAAATTAGCTAACACTAAAATTACTTGTTAGTTCAGAAATACAAATGCAGTGTTCTTATAGCCGTGTCGGTCCCAGGATATTAGACATACAAGGTGAACGAAGTAAAACATATTACCTCACACATCTTTTCCCCTCTAACTTTAAACTTCACTAAATATGCATTTCATAGAAAACTTCTGTGGTTAAATCTTCGCATAGCATAATTCTCAAATGTTTTGATTATTCACAACAATCATATTTCACTAGGCTTACTTGGATTAACATTAGCACTTCTTCAATGTTATGCTATCATTTTGCCTCATTTTAAATACAAACATTTTATTCCCTTATAGAAAAACTGACACCACTACATTGCTTTTCTACTTAGCACATGACCTTCTGGGACTAACTAGCCCTTTGATCCAGGGAGCTGGAATTTCTTTGTGCACGTTGTTGGTGCCCTATCAATTATGCCATATAGTGAGAAGGGTTTCAAAGGCCAAATACTAATCCAAATGGTACGTGAAAATAGTATTTCCATAATTTTGGAAAAGTGTAAAATTTGAGTAGACTTTATGAAGTTTCTGCATGGGACTTTGAAAGTAAAGAAAGTAAAGAAAAAAATATGTAGTGCAATGCAATGCTCCATATATGGGATTCATAAGATACACATACCAGAAAAACATGTCAGAGTAAACTAGCAAACATCTTCCTCACCCCTTAAAAAGTGAACTGTACTGATTGTGTTTACTTAGAACATTAATAGCTCCACAGGAACCACAGTAGGGCAAGATACTGCAATGTGCTTTGGAAAGCTAAAGACCGAGTTCAGTAACCAAGAACAAAGATGGCAATTCTAAATACTTAACCTAACAACTAATTTCTTTCAAATTTAAATACTAAGAATGTAAACATTAAAGTGGTTGTTTGAAAGCAGGAAATACAAAATGTAATAATGATGGTCTGAAAAAGGGGTTCTGGAATGTAATAGAAGTGCCCCAAAGAAATATCAGATGGACCTTCAGCGTTCCAAGCAAAGTGCTTTACAATTTCACAAGATTTGCATATTCAAGCATCATCAACAAAATACCTTTAAATTAAGTGAGACACAAGACCTGAAGTAGCCTCTTGGTGACCCATAAATACTATGCATCCCATTTAAAGACCTCTATTGCAGACCTATCAGAGACACAGTAAATCTGAAGCCTATAGTTTTGTCAAATAATGCAATGAAATTTATCAGTGCATGTTTTAGAGAAGGGAAAATAAATATATAAATCTTACCAGTTGATTATCTGACATGGCTTCAAATAGCAGAGGCAAGTTAATATAAATAATAAATATTTAACGATAACTGTTCTATGCAATATAGGGTTGAGAATTTAAGTGAACAAGAGACGAAGGAAATTTAAAGTTAGCTGCTATGATAACTAATACACCCCCTTATGTTTATGCACTATTTTATACTACACAAAGAAAACTAAGTTACATTAAGGCTGCTCAAGAGCATTTTCAATCAATTGAGACACCCACTCACCCCTCCAATGCCATCTCTTCAACCCCCCATAAGTACTGAGGGGCTATGGTAGGACCACCATGGATAGTCCTGCATACGCCACTGCTTCAGTGCAAAGAAAATATTTTCATAGTGCTGCTGCTTGGGGTATGCCAAGAATTTAAATTAGCAATGCCCTGGGGAGTCTCCTCCCATGCTTTGGCCTCTTCTCTCCTTCCCCTCCCCAACAACTGCCTCCCCAACTTCCCAAGATCAGGAGTGCTAAGAGTTAAAGCAACACAGTTAACAAATCAAGAAGAAACACTGGGAAGTGTAAAAAAATGAGAAGGAAGTAAACAGGGGTGGGCAAACTACTGTTCGCAGGCTGGATCCAGCCCATCAGGGCTTTGGATCTGACCCGCAGGATTGCCCACCCCAGTGGCACCGCAGGCCCCGTGCCACTGCTGGAAGTGGCCAGGACCACATCCCTGCAGCCCCTGGGGGTGAGATGGAGCAGAGGGCTCTGTGCACTGTCCCCCACAGTTCCCATTGGCCGGGAACAGGGAACTGCGGCCAATGGGCGCTTCAGGAGAGGTACCCGCAAGGGAGGGCAGCATGCACAGCCCTTTGCCCCTCCTCCCCCAGGGACCGCAGGCATGTTATGCTGGCCGAGAGCCTGTCTTAGCCCCACTGCACGCTGCTGCCACCTCGAAGCCACTCCAGGTAAGCAGCGCCGGGCCGGAGCCCGCACCCCGAACCCCTCCTGCACCCCAACCCCCTGCCACACCTCTCCTGCATCCCTGCCCTGAGCCCAACCCTCTGCTGCAACATGCATCCCTCCTGCACCCCAACCCCTTGCCCTGAGCCCCCTGCTGCACCCCTCCTGCACTCTAACCCCCTGCCCTGAGCCCCCTCCCACACTCCGCACCCCCTCTTGCACCCCAATCCCCTGCCCTGAGCACCCTCGTATGCCCAGTACCGCTCCTGCGCCCCAACCCCCTTCCCTGAGCCCCTTCCTGCACACCGCAGCCCCTCCCACGCCCCAGCCTACATTCATGGCCCTGCATGCAATTTCTCCAGCCAGATGTGGCCCTCGGGCCAAAAAGTTTGCCCACCTCTGAACTAGAAGAACTTGACAATTCCACTGGCTACATTTCAGGGAGTTTAGTTAGGTTATAACAGGATTCATTTTGTTTTATTTAAAAAATTTAAAAGCAGCCTGTTAGAGACGTTTGGAGCTATTGTGGTTCTTTACCTAGAGAACTAAAAAAACCCCAAGAATTGGGGCCAAATTTTTTAAAAACTCAGGTCCAAATAGTAATAAGGGCTCATTTTTAAGTGTTCCCTGTGCTAAATCTTTGTTGTAACCTTTGACAAAAAAGGTTACAGAAAATCTATTTGCTTCCTGAAGAGTTTCAATGAAATCTGATGACTAAATTCAACTGCTCAAATGTGAAAGATGTATTTTAGTTCACTGTAAATACAAACCTCAAAGCAACACTAACTATGGAGTCACTTCCAATACTTCTAATTACTGTGTTAAATCTGCACAGTGCTTAATTTGTAATGAAAGAGGTGCTGGGGATCAACCAATTTTTTTTAATATTCATAACTGATGCAACAAGCCCAGAGGTGCCGGGGCTGTGAACTGCCAAGGGGCTCAGCCCTGGCACAAATTAAGCATTGTATGTGCACCTTAAATAATAAATATGCAACATTCAGACTGCTGTGGATACTGTGTTTTTTCTGCTTAGAGTAAGAGAAAATGTATGCAAAAAATTGATCCAAAGTTAGGAAAATTAAGTGTGAGATATATTTGAATATGTAATCTAGGGACAGTACATTCAAAGTCCACAACTGCACTTTTAAGTTCAAGGTTCAGGGTGCAAGGTGCAAAGCGTGTAACTTTAAACTGAATGTGTGAGCCAATTATTACACATTCAACAGGGACAGAGAGGGGATGGGAAGGGCCATAGAGATCAAAGTTAAGATGGGCTTGTCAGTCTCAGTCCAATATGTCCACCCACCATATATCAGACATCCCATGAGAACTCAATTTGGTACTGCGCAGTCCTACGAATCAAAAATTTTAAGTTTCATCAAATAAACTGTTATAAACTCATTTGCAGCATTGTTGTAGTGGTGTTGGTTCCAGGATATTAGAGAGACAAGGTGGGTGAGGCAATATGTTTTATTGGACCAACTTCTACTAGGGAAAGACAACCTTGTGAGCTACACAGAGATCTTCAGCTCTTACAAAGTCAAACAGCTGTAGCATAAAATCAACAATCTTCATCCAGAAGAGGAGCATGTATTAGTGAAAAATCAGTAAATAATGGATAAGATGCTGAGTTTATTTTCAGCCTAAAAAGGGGGGATGTGGAGGAGAATCAGGGTTTGGATTTTTAGGATTTGGGCTCACAGTACCATGAATTTACACACCTGAACAATTGACTAAAAGTGGCCATTTGCATGCAATCACAGCAATTGTGGTCCTAAGATTTTGAAAATTCTGGCTTTAAGTAATCATTCTGAATGTTACAAACACAAAAAACCAATAATCAATTTTAATTATCCTTTTGGACACTGGTCACTCAGGGAGCATGAGCCTTGATCATCATCTAAAAAATTGGCAAGCTGAGTCATCCAGCTATTACAAACTTAGGTGCTCCCAATCCTTATGGAGAGTCTACAGGTTAGGTTGCCAGTTTTCTTGAATAGAAAGGTCCCCATTAAATTAAGAGTCCAGCACACATCACACACAAAACCGACAGGTCCTTCGGAAGGAGACTGAGCATGTTCTAAATAGCACTGTATCTTGGTGAAAGTTAAACAGGGAGAAAGGACAGAGCAACAAGCTTGGCCTTTTTCCCAAGCCTGGTAACATCCACTAGAATGACTACTTTCCAGGACAGTAAAGGCAAGAACTTCCATAGGCCTTGAAGATGGGAAATGTGTGCTGCCATGTAAATTTATTTTTAGTAAGAAACCCAGAATAGCATATACACCGCTACCTCGATATAACGCCACTCGATATAACACAAATTTGGATATAACGCGGTAAAGCAGTGCTCCGGGTGGGGGAGAGACTGCGCACTCCAGTGAATCAAAGCAAGGTCAATATAATACGGTTTCACCTATAACTCGGTAAGATTTTTTTGGCTCCCAAGGACAGTGTTATATCAAGGTAGAGGTGTATCCTAGATATCTATTATTACATGATTGGTGCCAAAGACTTAAGATTTAAGTCACCAAGAGGAAAGCCTTTAAATAATTTTAATCAACTTTTCCATTTCTACTTCAGTTATTTTCTAAAAAAGTGCACTCTGATATAACCATTAAAATGTTGGCTTCCTCTTAACTAGAAAATGATATACCAAATTTAATGTGAGTACTATAACTACGTACATTTATTTAAGCAATTTAACTTCTTTTCAGTTTCTCAATTGTACATTTTAGTAGGTTAGAAAATGGTTAATACATTATTTACTAGATAATTAACTTTTGCTCATGATTGTCAAGGTGCATTAGGATAGTAACTGGAATTAAAACAATATAGGTTTTTTGTTTAACAAAACAACCTTAAGTGTTTTGGATTCCTAAACTCCTCTTATCAAAAGATGTTTCACATTTAAAACCAAATGATTTATTAAAACTGTAGTCAATGAATTAAACTGATTTCAGGTCTGCCTGGGAAAACTTTCAAATTACTCCTGGGGCAATTCTGCACCAAAAAAATAAAAAATTCTGCACACAATATTTTAAAATTCTGCAAAATTCTGCCTATTTTATTTGTTAAAACTATGCAACATAATCATGCTGGTTTCAATTATTTTGGTAATTTATTTAAACTATAATACAATGGATGAAAAATGGGAGTGGGGAGCATTGAAGGAGATCTCCCAAACACCCCCTGTTTAATAGTAATGTAGCTAGTATTGACCCTTTACTTCTGGTTTAATCAACAAATATATGCAGCCATATGCTCAGGCCTAGGCTACACTTGCAAATTTGCAGCGCTGCAGCAGAGTGTGAAAACACACCCTCTCCAGCGCTGCAAAGCGCCAGTGTGGTCAAAGCCCCAGCGCTGGGAGCGCGGCTCCCAGCACTGTACGTTATTCCCCACAGGGAGGTGGAGTACGGACAGTGCTGGGAGACGTACGGACAGCGCTGGGAGACCTCTGGCGCTTTGACTACAATTAGTGTTTCAAAGCGCTGCCGCGGCAGCGCTTTGAAGTGCAAGTGTAGCCAAAGCCTTAGTGTTACATCTTAGGCAACTGAAAAGCAAGTGAGGGCTGGGGACTCAAACTCACAATTTGTATTGGCTACTAACCATCTCCAGAAAGGTCAGTAGCAAACAGTTCTTGGAGCAAATTTTGATAGGAAATTTTTTCAGTCCAAAAGTTTATACCAGTTCTAATCACTAAAGCACCATAAGCATTTATAAGGCCACACTGTCCTTCACACCACTCTGGTAATGTAAGAAGCCTTAAAATTTTTACACCTGTTTTATACTCCTGTGGGAATTCACTAAAAACAATGGGAACAATTTACAAGCAGGCAGGCTGCTACATTCTGCTCTGCCTGAGGGGACAAACCTATCTCCCCAGAAACACCCCAAAGCCCCGCCCCTCCATGCCAAGGATGCCACAATAGCGGGAGAAAAGGACAGTGTTTTTCTCTCAAACACATGACTGCCCAGCCCTCTCGTCCATTCAGTGATTTATGTCTCCACCGGCTGCCCCAGGCGCCTGACCCGACCTGCCTGCACTGCAGGAAGGGCCGTGTGACCGTGTTTACGGCTTCCCTTTGCTTCCTCATCAGAAGTCATTTTTCTGCAGGGAAGCAAAGAAATCTGCAGGGGGCATGAATTCTTCACATGCACAGTGATGCAGAATTCCCCCAGGAATATCAAATATGCTTAAGTGAAAGTGACTAGAGTTTAAGTTCCTACTCGTCTAAGTCTCTTGAAAATGAGAGTCTCTTAAAGGGCTTATCTGCACTACAAAGTTAAGTTGGCTTAACTAGAATGCTCAGGGCTACCAAAAATTGCTCACCCTGTGCAACGTAGTTAAACCAACCTAAACCCCAATGTGTAGACATTGTAGGTCAATGGAAGACTTCTGTTGACCCTAGCTACCACCTCTAAGAACTAGTTTTGTTGCTGTAGTAAGGGTATGTCTACACTACCCGCCGGATTGGCGGGTAGCGATCGATCTATTGGGGAAATCGATGCATCGCGTCTTATCTAGACACGATACATCGATCCCTGAACACACTCTCCGTCAACTCTAGAACTCCACCAGGGTGAGAGGCAGAAGCGGAGTCGACGGGGGACTGGTGTCCGTCGATCCCGCGCTGCGAGGACGCAAAGTAAGTCAATCTAAGATACGTCGACTTCAGCTAGGCTATTCTCGTAGCTGAAGTTGCGTATCTTAGATCGATCCCCCCACAGCGTAGACGAGGCCTACGTGTCTATACTACCGTGCTACAGAGGCTCAGTTGTAGTACTGCAGCTGGGCGGCTGTAGTATTTCTAGTTTAGATGGACCCGAGGACAAGTTACTTCGGCTGACCTATCATGCCATATTTACAAAGCTTGACCTCAAAAGTTAGAATAATCTGTCTTTATATAGGTAAAGATCTTTATATAGAAACAGTGTCTTTAATTCACTCAGTTTTTGATAGAGGCTCATGGATTCAGCATATTTTTTTATTTAAATATTTTAAGAGATTACAATAAGTTTAGGCCTTATAATATTTTATATTCAATTCAATTTCATTTTAAAACAGGTTTACTCTTCCAATGAAAAAATCATTTTAACAAAAATCACATTTTTTTTAAAAATAGATTTTATCCACTCTGCATACATGCTCATAAACCAGACATTTGTAAACTTTTAAATATCACTATGCATTTTTATCTGAAGCTTTGACATCAATTAAGACCATTAAAAATCACTCCCCTAGAAAAAGTACCTGGAGAAAGAAGTGTCTTTTTCCAGAGATGGCTAATCCAAACAAGAGCACCACATAGCACCGTAAGAATTCGCTACAGCATTAAAGGCACTGTAAGCTGAATGTGAAATTGAGGGCTTGGCTACACTTACAAATTTGCAGCGCTGCAGCAGGGTGTGAAAACACACCCTCTCCAGCGCTGCAAATTGCGGCGCTGCAAAGCGCCAGTGTGGTCAAAGCCCCAGCACTGGGAGCGCTGCTCCCAGCGCTGTCCGTTATTCCCCACAGGGAGGTGGAGTACGGACAGCGCTGGGAGAGCTCTCTCCCAGCGCTGGCACTTTGACTACACTTAGCGCTTCAAAGCGCTACCGCGGCAGCGCTTTGAAGTGCTAAGTGTAGCCACAGCCTTAAACTACGGAAAGAAACATGAACTATGAAAAGCTATCAAAATAGGTCAGATAATTTTTAATCCCTATAGTTAAAAATCTGTGATTATAAATGCAATTTTTCTGGAGTTTAATTTTAGGCTGAAAGTTCACATGCTGATTTTCAGCTGATACTGACTTAAGTGATAGCAATACAGTTACTGTAGGTAAAGGGAGAAACTGTTATTGTAGGTATAAACAATAGGTTATACAGCCTTGGACATTAGAACCTGTTTTATTAAGAATGTTAGCTGGGGCAAGGGTTATTTTGTATTAGTCATGGGATCTTTAACTTCTGCCTCTCTCACGGATTGTTTACACAGAAGAGGCCGTGTAAATGCTGTAGAAATATTTACAGGGCTTATGGTTATAAATAGAAATTTTAAAATTATCTAAATACCTGAGATTTTAAAAGCCTAGTTTTAAGATTGTACAACCAAGGCCAAATTCAGCTAAACTGGTAAAAGGCAGCGTCTCCCCATAAGTTCCTCTTCCCCTTGGAAAGTCCACCCTTGCAGAGGTGATGCAGTGTCATCACCTTTCAAGAGTTTACTACTAGGTATGCGAGAGCATGTAAGAAGTTTTAACTCACTGTTGCTCCAAAGGTCAATCAGTGGGGGGGGGTTGTTTTTTTTTTAAACGAGTCACTGAATGCACCCACAAAAGCTCATGCTCCAATACATCTGTTAGTTTATAAGGTGCCACAGGACTCTTCGCTGAATGCACTATGTAAATCTGTCAGGATTTAGACTGTTTTAATGGCCCCTCCTCTATCAAACCTAAACAGACTTCAGCTTTCATAATATTTATTCCATTTTCTGTAGAGTAGACCCATTTTAAAGCCATTTTTAAGCAAGCATCAGAAGTTGCACATGCACTCTGTATTTTTGCTTCGTTTCTTATTAATGATAAAATTTGGATTGCTGATGACAACATATCTAGAGTGCTCATTTTATGCAGGTTCCCACTCCAATGCTCATGTTTTCCTTTTAAAATAGTCTCGTAACTTTTACTGTCAAAGTAGTTGTAACTTGGTATTTTAATAAAAAGGGTGTGGAAAAATCACTTATTTATTATAGCACTGGTAGTAAATATGGTTGAGAGTAAAATGCTGTCAGTTACAACTCTGTTTCCAGGTGCTCATCACTTTCCAAAGGAAATTTCTTGAGCTGAAACAGTTTTCCTTACTTTGTCGCATTCAAAAGGTGAATTTTCTAGGAAAATCTGAGCCATTTATGATGAGCTGTTTTGTATTTAAAACTACAGAAATAACGTACTTTGTTCTTGAGACTGTGAAGAAAATTAGCTTTAAGAAGCCTCAGGGGAGAAATTGCACACACAGCTATCAGACAACGGAGTGTCACAGAATATTAACAGACATCAGCTAGTCTTTGGCTTACCAGTGCCCTTTAGGTGTGAAAATAGGACAGGCTGAGAATTTTATTGCTTAGCCTCAGCTTAACTGTTAACCCCAAAGTCTACAGTCATGGGTTGTTGTTTTTTTTTCATTAAAAACTGAGGGGTAGAAGCCATACTGGGTCAGACCAAAGGTCCATCTAGCCCAATATCCTGTCTGCCAACAGCCCAATGCCAGGTGCCCCAGAGAGAATGAACAAAACAGGTAATCATCAAGTGATCCATCCCTTGTCACCCATTCCCAGTTTCTGGCAAACAGAGGCTAGGGACACCATCCCTGCCCATCCTGGATAATAGCCATTGATGGACCTATCCTCCAAAAAAAGAACTAGATAGCTTCATGAACCCTGTTATAGTCTTGGCCTTCACAACATCCTCTGGCAAGGAGTTCCACAGGTTGACTGTGTGTTATGTGAAAAAATACTTCCTTTTGTTTGTTTTAAACCTGACGCCTATTATTTTCATTTAGTGGCCCCTAGTTCTTGTGTTATGAGAAGGAGTAAATAACACTTCCTTATTTACTTTCTCCACACCAGTCATGATTTTATAGACCTTTATCATATCCCCCGTCATTTCTTTTCAAGCTGAAAAGTCCCAGTCTTAATCTCTCCTCATACGACACCCGTTCCATACCCCTAATTATTTTTGTTGCCCTTTTCTGAACCTTTTCCCAAATCCAGTATATCTTTCTGAGATGGGGCGACCACATCTGCACGCACTATTCAAGATGTGGGCATACCATGGATTTATATAGAGGCAATATTATATTTTCTATCTTATCTATCCCTTTCTTAACAATTCCCAACATTCTGTTCACTCTTTTGACTGCCGCCGCACATTGAGTGGATGTTTTCAGAGAACTATCCACAATGACTCCAAGTTCTCTTTCTTGAGTGGTAACAGCTAATTTAGACCCCATCATTTTATATGTATTGTTGGGATTATGTTTTCCAGTGTGCATTACTTTGCATTTATCAACACTGAATTTCGTCTGCCATTTTGTTGCCCAGTCACCCAGTTTTGAGAAATCCTTTTGTTACTCTTTACAGTATGCCTGGAACTTAACTATCTTGAGTAGTTTTGCAAATTTTGCCACCCCACTGTTTACCCCCTTTTCCAGATCAATTATGAATACGTTGAATAGGACTGGGCCCAATACAGACCCCTGGGGGACCCCACTATTTACCTCTCTCAATTCTGAAAACTGACCATTTATTCCTACCCTTCGTTTCCAAGCTTTTAACCAGTTACTAATCCATGAGAGAACCTTTCCTCTTATCCCATGACTGCTTACTTTGCTTAAGAACCTTTGGTGAGGGACCTTGTCAAAGGCTTTCTGAAAATCTAAATACACTGTATCCACTGGATCCCCCTTGTCCACATCCTTGTTGACCCCCTCAAAGAATTCTAATAGAGTGGTGAGGCATGATTTCCCTTTACAAAAACCATCTTGACTATTCCTCAATAAATTATGTTCATCTATGTGTGACAATTTTATTCTTTACTATAATTTCAACCAGTTTGCCCAGTACTGAAATCAGGCTTACCAGAGTCACCTCTGGAGCCCTTTTTAAAAATTGGTGTCACATTAGCTATCCTGCAGTCATTTGGTACAGAAGTTGATTTAAATGATAGGTTACAGATGACAGTTAGTAGTCCTGCAATTTTACATGCAAGTTCCTTCAGAACTCTTGGGTGAATATCATCTGGTCCTGGTGTCTTATTACTGCTTAGTTTATCAATTTGTTCCAAAAACCTTCTCTAATGAAACCTCAATCTGGGACAGTTCCTCAGATTTGTCACCTAAAAATAATGGCTCAGGTTTGGGAATCTCCCTCACATCCTCAACTGTGACCGATGCAAAGAATTAATTTAGTTTCTCCATAATGGCCTTATCGTCCTTGAGTGCTCCTTTAGCATCTCAATCGTCCGGTGGCCCCACTGGTTGTTTAGCAGGCTTCCTGCTTCTGATATACTTAAAAAAAATTGCTATTACTTTGAGTCTGTGGCTAGCTGTTCTTCAAATTCTTTTTTAGCTTTTCTAATTATATTTTTACACTTCATTTGCCAGCGTTTATGCTCCTTTCTATTTTCCTCATTAGGATTTAACTTCCACTTTTTAAAGGATGTCTTTGTCTCCCAGTGCTTCTTCTACTTTGTTTTTTGGTTCTCTTACTATGTTTTTTAATTTGAGGTATACATTTAAGTTGAGCCTCCATTATGGTGTCTTTAAAAAGTTTCCATGCAGCTTGCAGGGATTTTACTTTTGGTGCTGTACCTTTTAATTTGTTTAACTAACCTCATTTTTGTGCAGTTGTCCTTTCTGAAATTAAATGCTACAGTACATAAGAACCAAGTATTGCAACATTCAAGAACAGGGGTCGGCAACCTTTCAGCAGTGGTGTGCCGAGTCTTCATGTATACACTCTAATTTAAGGCTTTGCGTGCCGGTAATACACTTTAATGTTTTTTAGAAGGTCTCACTATAAGTCTATAATATATAACCAAACTACTGTTATATGTTAAGTAAACAAAGTTTTCAAAATGTTTCAAAAGCTTTAATTAAATTAAAATGCAGATCTTATTAGTTTAGTGTGATCCTTGCCCTTGCTTTTCCTTGCTGAGTTTTCCAATGACTGGTGGCATGTATTTGGATACTTTAAGCTGCACACAGGCTTCTGAGTAATCAGTTGTTAACCAGCTGGAACCCCAGATCAGCAGCTGAGGTGAGTGGAGCTGGAAGGGCTGAGCAGGGCCGGAGGCCTGGACCCTGTCTGGCAGGGGGCCTGCGCTGGAACTCCAAGCGGAAGCAAGGTGAGTGGGGCTGCGGCGGGGACCCTGGCTGGCAAGAGGCCAGCAGCCAGAACCCCAGAGCAGCAGCAGGCTGAGCGGGTCAGCCCGCCCAGCTCTGGGGCTTCAGGGGTGGGCTGAGCATCTTTGCCCGCTCCTGCTCTGGGGTTTCAGCCGCTGGCTCCTGCCAGCCAGGGTCTCAGCCTGCTGCCAGCCTGGGGTTCCTTCCCCCAGGCCAGCAGTGGGTGCTGAGTGGGACCCCAGGTGGCAAGGGGCAAGCAGCGGGAACCCCAGAGCGGCAGTGGGCTGAGCAGCTCAGCCTGCCACCGCTCTGGGGCTTCGGCAGCCGACTCCTGCCAGCTGGAGTCCCTTCTCCCAAGGCCAGCAGTGGGCGCTGAGTGGGACCGGCAGTGGGACCCCGGCTGGCAAGGGGCCCACCCCGTGAGCCGAGTGGCTCAGCCCACCCCGCTTGCCATCAAAAATTGGCTCGCATGCCGTAGGTTGCCGACCCCTGTTCGAGCATATACATTATAAATTAAACAGAAAATGCAAGAGTTAGGACTCTTACAGCAACATCGTACAACTGTAGTATGCACTCCTTTGTTCATTCTTTCCTTGTTAAATGTACACCACAGAACCAAGTTAACATTAAACTTTTGCATTTTCTGATTTTACATCTAAGCTGCAACTTGTATGCAAATTGTGTATGTGCAACATTTTAAGATCTGTAATACCTTGATATAATGGGGTTTGCAAATAGTGTTTAGCAGAACTACTAAGATTCCTTCCCCCCACCCCCACCCAATTTAAGTCAGACTTACTAAAGTCACCATAGGAACCTAAACTCCAATTACAAAAGCAGGTTTCTTAAACTTGTTTTTGCAACTAGAACTTAAACACCACCACAAAAAAGACCTCCATTTGAACACATGCCTGAAAATACAAGAAAGGGCCATTGAAAAGAAAAATAAGATTCTGGAAACTGCCTCTGTTAGAAAAGATCTGAACTTCTAGAGTTTCCTATCCTACAAAATAAAAAACAAACACCCTCCCCCCTCCAAAAAAAACCCTCAAAACACAGTAAATGTAACTCGCTCAGAAATCTATTACTGAGCTGGTGTTTTACCTTTTAAAATTCATTTCTTAAAGCTCAATGATGCACTGTGAAAAAACACAGTATTCCTAAACTTAGCAGTCAGAATGCTACCACATTTCCAGATCAACAGACTATACAAACCATTGGGGGTTTTTTGGATACTAATTAGCTTTGGATGTTGCCTAAAGATTCTAAACTTAGCACAAAATTTAAGGTAGAAAATTAGAGTTACATAATTTGGGGGAGAAGTAGGGAAAGCTTGAAGAAAACTAATTTTCATAACTCTGCCAGGCAGCAAGATTCTGTTTAACCTCTCCTCAATTCCCAAAACAAAATTTTCTAAAGCAATGTCCTCGAGTACAAAGACACCTTTGTACTGACATCTAGCTAATCAGTTTATAGTTACAATGAAAAATATTTTGGCAGAATGCCAAAGAACAAGGTGTTAACAACAAAGATGTAACTGTGAATGTCAACTTGGTATAAAAACTTCCTGTTTTAAGAGTCTCAAACTCACTGGTGATACTAATTTTATGTGTATGTAATGTATTATTTAAAAAAAGTCTACAACTGTTGAAACTGAGTTTCAACCCGATATTCTTCAACACCTGGAATTGCACAATTTGTTTACAAGCCCCTCTGATATGCTTCCAAAGGAATGCACTTATTGGTAAAGTTATCCTTCAAGTGTCAAGCTTCCGAAGATAAACAGAACAATCTGAAGACATTTTATAAGAGTACCATAATTCTGGGGGAAAAAAATAAGATTTTTTTTTAAAGTCAGCCACACTGAACCTAACATTAGTATTTAACATTTATAAAATAACATGGAGAAAAGAATGGAGACCTGAATATTGATTAGAGGCATTTCAAAACTAAATTGGGAAAACTTTTACAGGTATTTCAAAACACTGGAAGCATGGGAAAACAGAGAGACATTCCTCAAAAAGAGAAAAAAGTTTAAAACCCAACTCTTCTTTCATTCCACTAATCATCAAGCAAGACCAAAATTAATTGCATAGAGGATTAATGGGGTGCCAGAAACAATTTGATAGTTTTTCCCCAAACTCTGTTACTGTTTTTGTCTATCCTCAGCATCTCTCTCTCAGCCACCCTGTATCTACCTCTGCAGGGAAGCATTAAGTTGAAGCAAAGAAGTATTACACTTGCAGCTGGTTACATAATGGAAGTGATTAAAATCACACAGTCCTGCTTTGTTGTGGGGTAATTTGTTCATGACATTAGCTGCCTATTAGTCTATGTCCTGAAGCATAAAGATTGATGACATCTGTAAAAACTTATAGCAGGCTATATTTATTATATTATGGAATAGTCATCCACGAGTTAAAAAAAGAAAGCCCTGTACTGCACGATACAAATGCCAGAAAGTGCTGTAGTGAACAAGCTTGCATTAGCGAGGAAGGATTAAGTGATTTCCTAAGTCTAAGTCTCTCTCCACCTTTATATGTCAAATTTATTATTTTCACTTTGCTTCTTTAATATTCTGTGACAGTGAGTTCTACATGTTAAGTAAAGTGGTATTAAAAAACCCAGTATTTCCCTACATCTTTTGTTTCATTGAGTACCTTGTGTTCTTATATTGTGGAAGAGGGCAAAAAGATATGCCCAGCTGGCCTTCACATTTGTTTCATCCCTAGGTCAGGTTTCTCTTGCAGACAGAGAGACTCCCATATATCTTGACTGAATTAAGGCCACATTAGTTCAGCTTTGAATTCCCTTTTACTGTCTCTTAACTTAGGTGATAATGTCATGTTTAACCTAGACAATATTCATCTCTGGGGAAATTTAACTTTTATTCTAGCACAGCCATAGTATAATGAACTCTTTATAAAGCTAACAAAATAGAAAGAAGTAAAAATAATCAACTCACCCTGCTAGGGTGTGTCCACACTAGGAGAAAAAGTGTTCTCTTACCACATTAGCTAGCATAATAAAATCCCAGTGAAGACAAGGCAGTCTCTAGTTTTCACCTGTTCACAAACTGAGGTAAACATTAGCAGGAACACAATGTTTACCTCAATGTGCTAATAGTGTTAAAACTACAAACTGCTTTGCCTTCATTTGAACTTAAACTCATGTTGGTTAACGAGTGACCAGGCCACCTGTTTTCCTGATGAAGCCAAGGCCTTTGACGTCTTATTATGGGGGTCTAGCTATATCATGGGTATTAATTATATAACATTCAGGATTCTAATATATTCTTATCTACTTACATGTACCTCAGGTTTTGCTATGGATGTGTCCCTCCTTTGCATTCTAGTGTCTCATTTAAAATACACATCAATTTCTAAATAAGCAAAATGCTGGAATTAGACATTTTCAGGTGTCTGAAGAAACATCTACTTTTCCTCTCATATTGAGGTGGTCTACTGCTAAGGGTGTTATTCCCCACTATCTCTGCTTAAAGTTATATTGGGTATAAACTTTCCCATTAGAAAAATCTACAGGTTATTTCAGTTATTCAAGCAATGTAGCAGAAGGTGGTACGAAGGTCTCAAAAAGGGGTGGCAGTACAGAAGTGTAATTTTTATTATCTGACCCCTCAACAAATTCTAGTTTCAAAAGTGACAAATTGAAGCAGCCTTGTCAATGGTGAGTATTTCTTCAGCCATACCTTATTTCCACTTCCACTGAAGTGCAGACACAAAAGTTATGCAACTGAACAGGAAATAGAGTACAATTACACCTAATTGAGCAATAAAACAAATTAGAAGCTATACTGCATGGATTTATAAGTAGTTTTCAGCATCATGAAACTAGGCCTGAGCTGCTAACAACTTTTTTTTTTTTTTAAATAATGGACTGACTGAAGAAATTAAAGAAATCAGATTTTTTCAATTTGAACAAATTTTAGTTTATATCACCCTTCAGTACAATCTTTTTCAAAGTAATCGCACTGATACAATATAAATATAGGTACTGGCTGTCAGACTGATTTTGAGACCCAGTTTTGGGAACAACTTTGAGCTCTATTTCCTAGTTTTCTACAGCTCAGACATGGAGTCACAGAGCAATAAGACTGGTATCAAAGAGGAGTGGAAAAGGGGAGGAAAGACAATGGCTGGTTGCTACAGTGTTTCCCTCTGACCACTTACGGAAGTGACTTTAAAAATTAAAACTGGTCAGTGCCTAGAACTCAGAAATGTTGTCCCATACTATACCAAAATAATCTGTGTGTCAATCATGCTTTAAGAATGAATTTTAACATGTGTACAAGGAGTTGCATGTACAACTGTAGTAACAAAACATATGGTGATAAATGCAACCTTAGTAATCTCAATCTGACAAAGTGGTTTATCTGCTCTCGTCATATGGCTGCTGAAGGAGCTTACATAGAATCTAGGGATGGAAAAGACCTATTAGGTCATGTAGTCCAGCTCCCTGCCAATTCAGGATTGAAACAGTCTTTCCATGAACACTTAAATACAGCAAATACATTTCACTGGCAACATGGTGGTTCACAAATGACAAATTTTAATTAAGAGTTCTGTTAGGAAAGAGTAAATTCAGTTAAAACATTTTTCTAAAGAGTTTTCTCTTTTTTGGGGGAAGAATCAGAAATATTTATTTTTGCACTGAGAAAATATTTTATTGATCTTTTTAATAGCAATTACTACAGCTAGCAAAAGCTTTATTCGACATGCAACAAATTATGAATACTTTGAAACAGCATTCAAAAAATGGAGTTTAAGGATAAGACCAAAAAATTACACCTATTGCTGAAAGAAAGATGTGGGAGAAGACAAATTTCCATTCTGAATAAGAAACAATCATTCTATTGGAACTTTGATAGCTGAAATAAGCAACCATTCAACATGACACTTATTAGCAAAATGTAAAATACATCAGGTTATAAGATTAATCTTTTTAAGCTATACTGACGCCCATTGCTTCAAAGAAGATATCTGTTCAAACCAAGCTTATTTTGTATTTCAATAACATCCTATTGTCCAGTTAGGATATGATGAATGCATGATACTGTTAAGCTTTCAGTGGAAACAAAACCAGACATGAGCAACTGCCTTTAAAACAATATACAAAAACATTCACTGGAGAATGCTGATTCAACTTTAATGTTTCTGTCCAATTTGAATAAACTAAGAATTGAATATGTTCATAAATGAAGACTTCATATAAAAGCAGTATTTCTACTGAAGTGAGGATGGATTTTTCCTGGAGCGAATGGGATTTAAATCAACGTATTACAGACATTCCCAAATGTAAAAAGAAAAAAAAAAAGAGAGAGGGAGAAAAGTAGCTTAGTAGCAGAGTTATAGGACAGAGGGGAATCTCAAGCCCTACAGAAATGGTGCAATATACATTTCCAAAAACAGCCTGCTGCAAAGGACAGTTGGGAGGTTCCCAGTGACAATCAGTAAGAAGTCAGTAAACATCAACATGGAGAAACAGGATAATGTCTAATTGGGACTTGGGCAAAATATGTGACCGTGTGCATGGATACTGCTTTGTACACAGTGGACACTTCCAGTACACAAAATTAGTGAACTTACCTTTTCTTTGAATGAAAATCCTGAGCAGAGGATTGGCTGTGGAAACTGCTTTATGATAATTGTCATCGTTGTTGATAGGCAGCAGATCTCCATGAATGTCTATATACCCAACTAAAACTTCAACATTGGGGATCTTGTGCACATGCTGCAATAATCCATAAAACTCCTCAAACTTTCCAGGTTTGGTTCTTTCCAGAGAAAACCGTCGAAATTCAGCTCCAAACTACAATAAAGACATCTGATTTTAGTAAGACAGAAATCAATGTACACCAAGACAACAGGATAACTTGAAAGATACAGTAAATGTTCACCAGGTCAAAGATTTAATTTACAAAAATATGATAAACTTAATGCATAGCCAAAAGATTCTAAAGATCTGAGTGAAAAGGCGACCTTTCAGATGTACTAATGTCAGAGGCCATGCCACATGGTTCAAAATATGTATGCAGTTATTTCTGTCTTGAAGTAATCTGCTCCAATGCAAAGTCTTGATGAGAATGTGTTTACTTTTGATTCTGTGCAAAGATTTTTGTTTTTACTGTTATATTTAACTCTGGACCCAAATAACCACATGTAAGGTTAAAGCCTGGTCTACACCTAAAAATTAGATCAACCTAGCTACACTGCTCAGGGCTGTGAAAGATTCTGCACCCTGTGCGATGTAACTATATAAACATATGCCCCAACTGTAGATTGGGTTGGTAGTGATTGCATGTCTAACATAGTGAATGCCCGTGAAAATGAGGTAGGATCAGAGGCTAAAATAGGGAAAGAATAAGCTAAAAGTTACTTAGACAAGTTAGATGTTTTCAAGTCACCAGGGCCTGATGAAATGCATTGTAGAATACTGAAGGAGCCAACTGAGGAGATATCTGAACCATTAGCGATTATTTCTGAAAAGTAATGGAAGACTGAAGAGCTTCCAGAAGACTGGAAAAGGGCAAATATAGTGCCAATCTACAAAAAGGGAAATAAGGACAACCCGGGGAATTACAGACCAATAAGCTTAATTTCTGTACCAGGAAAGATAATGGAGGAAATAATTAAGTAATCAATTGCAAACATCTCAAAGATAAGAAGGTGATAAGTAACAGTCAGCATGGATTTATCAAGAATAAATCTTGACAAACCAACCTGATAACTTTCTTTGACAGGGTAAAACGCCTTGTGGATGGGGGAAAGCGGTAGATGTGGTAGATCTTGACTTTAGTAAAGCTTTTCCTACTGTCTCGCATGACCTTCTTATAAACAAACTAGGGAAATACAAGCTAGATGGAGTTACTATAAGGTGGGTGCATAACTGGTTGGAAAACCGTTCCCTGAGAATAGTTATCAGCGGTTCACAGTCATGCTGGAAGGGCATAACAAATGGGGTCCCACAGGGATCAGTTCTGGGTCCAGTTGTGTTCAATATCTTCATCAATAATTTACATAATGGCATAGAGTGTGTAAGAGTACACTTACAAAGTTTGAGGATGATACCAAGCTGGCAGGGGTTGCAAGTGCTTTGGAGGATACAATTGTAATTCGAAATGATCTGGACAAACTGGAGAAATGCTCTGAAGTAAATAGGATGAAATTCAATAAGGACAAATGCAAAGTACTCCACTTAGGAAGGAACAAACAGTTGCACACATACAAAATGGGAAATAACTGCCTAGGAAGGAGTAATGCGGAAAGGGATCTGGGGATCATAGTGGACCACAAGCTAAATGAGTCAACAGTGTAATACTGTTGCCAAAAAAAAAAAAAAAAGAGCAAACATCATTCTGGCATATATTAGCAGGAGTGGCATAAGCAAGACTCTACTCCGTGCTGATTAAGCCTCAACTGGAATAGTGTGTCCAGTTCTGGGCGTCACATTTCAGGAAAGATGTGGACAAACTGGAGAAAGTCCAGAGAAGAGCAACAAATATGATTAAAGGTCTAGAAAACATGACCTATGAAGGAAGATTGAAAAAATTGGGTTTGTTTAGTATGGAAAAGAGAAGATGGAGAGGGAATGTGATAACTGTTTTCAAGTACATAAAAGGTTGCTACAAGGAGGAGAAAAATTGTTCTTCTTAACCTCTGAGGATAGGACAAGAAGCAGGGTTTTCGCCCACGAAAGACTTATGCCCAAATAAATTTGTTAGTCTCTAAGGTGCCACAAGGACTCCTTGTTGTTTTTGCTGATACAGAGTAACATGGCTACCTCTCTGAAACATATTTATTGAGTTCATGTTGCATAGTTAAGATCTAATGTGCCACATAGCAAATGGGACCCTTGCTATTGTCATGATCAATTCTGTCTCTCTCACATTTATTTTCAAAAATATAATCAAGTTTTAGTTGCATTCAACTTGGGAGTCTGTGAAAACCCAGCAGAGACAGGGACCCTATCGTTTGCTCATTAGTACCATAATGAGTCAAACAGTTAGCACAACAAATTGAGAATTCTCAATACCTTCTGAACTTCAACACTCCTCCCCACTCTAAAGATGTTTAAATAAAGGAATTCACTGCAAATATCTCTGTTCTATAGATACTCTAACTACACTAACATTAGTGAACAATAAGGTAGAATGAATCACATTCTGATTTCAGTCACGCCTGTACATAACAAAGTAAATAAAACCGGCAGGAGGAACTCCCTTCAGTCAAGAGCAGTGTGCTTTATTATAACATCAATAAGAGAACTTCTCCTTTGTTTCCATTAACTGTTTCCCCAAGAATTTGAAATATGCAACATCCAAGGAATTTCCCACATATTATGTATATTGCCACTGTTTGTATATTACTTATAATTAATTTTCCAGTAGTGCTGCAGTTTAACGTGACAGACATCAAATAAAATTTCACATGAGCTAAAAAGGACAGCATGTTTGAAGTTACAATATCGTAGAATGTCCAGCTTTTCAGAAATAACTGCATGTTTTCATGCATACACTACAAGCACATTTATTGTGTCTGCATGATTGCAGTAACTGCACAAGCATGCGACAGTCTCAAAAGCTTTTTCTAATGTAGTGCTTGCTGTTTCCATTTCAAAACGAATATTCTAATTTCATTGTAGTTTGTGTTCTTTCCCAAAACAACATAATTTTTGCAATTGTCATCACGTATTTACATGGTACTTTACTCTCTTAAAGAGACAGGCTGCACTATGCAAAACACAGGACAAGAAAGTTATGAGGGATTAGTCAGACAGGACAGAGTGCTTGAAGAGGTGGATTTCAGAGGGGAGGAGAGCATTTATCCACGAACTGTGGGCCTGTCTACACTGGCACTGCAACTTTCTCACTCAGAGGTGTGAAAGAACACCCCCGAGCGCTGCAAGTTTCAGCGCTATAACATGCCAGTATAGACTGCGCCCCCAGCACTGGTAGCTACGCCCTTCATGGAGGTGGGTTTTTTTTTTTTTTAAGAGCGACTACACGAGCCGAATTTTAACATTGCTAGTGAAGACGTGCCCTGTAGCACTTCAAAAACATGAATTTTTGAGACCTAGAAGCCTGGGATGAAAAAGGGTTTGCTTTAAATATACACTCATGTTTTGCTTTGGCAAATTTTGACATTTACAATGAAAAAAAAGTTAGAATAAAGCTTCAGAGCAACTACAGTTTCACTCATGCTTAACTAGCACTTAGAGTCATGGTCAGCAGGTGCCATCACCCTTTAGCTTCTGTCCACACAAATCTTCTGAAATTCTCCCATGGTTCCTCACTTGCTCTAGCACAGGGGTGGGCAAATGATGGCCTGGGGGCAGAATCCAGCCCTTCAGACATTTTAATCCAGCCAGGGAGCAGGGTCGGGGGACTACCCCACTCCACATGTGCTGTGGCTCCACGTGGCTCCTGGAAGCAGTGGCATGTCCCCGCTCCAGTTCTTACGCACAGGGGCTCCAGGAGGCTCCACATGCTGTCCCCACCCCAAGCGCAACCCCCAGCTCCCACTGGCTGAGAACCGCAGCCAATGGGAGCTGCAGGGGTGGCGCTTGCGGATGGGGCAGCGCACAGAGGCACCTGGCCACACTGCCACATTTGGCCAAAGAGGGGACATGCTACTGCTTCCGGGAGCTGCTTGAGGTAAGCACTGCCTGGAGCCTGTCCCCCTGACCCCCTCCCACAGCCCTGATCCCCCTCCTGCCCTCCAAACCCCTCAGTCCCAACCCAGAGCACCCTCCAGCACCCCAACTGCTCATCCTTAGCCCCTCCCCCCACACCCCCCTGCCCCAGCCCAGAGCCCTCTCCCACACCCTAAATTCCTCATTTCTGGCCCCATCCAAGAGCCTGCATCCCCAGCCGGAGCCCTCACATCCTCCCACACCCTAACCCCCGATTTTGTGTGCATTCATGGCCTGCCATAAAATTTCTATACCCAGATGTGGCCCTCGGGCCAAAAAGTTTGCCCATCTCTGCTCTAGCACCAATACAACGTACAGCAGAAAACGCTGGTATATTATTACCACCATGTCACGTAACCCTTAAAAATGCATCTCCCCTGTCCATACTAAAGCTACCAGTTATTGTAAACAAAGATGGAAACTATAGAATAGACAGGACACAGGATTTACAGATTAGGCTTCACACTGGTAAAAATGTTTACAACCAGTCTGCATTACAGCTTCCATCAGTGGAGAAACATACAAGTTTTCCCAATGTATGTGCACTCTTAAGCCTTGCCTAGACAAGGGGAAAATGTGTTTTTTAGATCAACATGAATTAAACTAAACCAAATTAAGGCCACATTAATTCTGAACAACAGCATCCACTCTGGGATTTAATATCATTTAACTAACTTCAAATTCACACCTTCAGTTAATTTGGATTAATTTTCCCTGATGTCCCTGTATAGACAATCCCCAAATTACCTAATTCTATTTATGTATGCAGTGTTGTTGTAGTCATGTTAGTCACAGGATATTAGAGAAGCAAGGTGTGTGAGGCAATATATTTTATTGGACCAAGTTCTGTCATCGAAGAGCTCTGTGTAAGCTTGACACTCTCAACAACAGATGCTGGTCCAATAAAAGATATTACCTCATCCACCTTGTCTCGCTAATTCAATTTAGGTAAAATTACATAAAACACTCCTTAACACCCAGTTTAGACACAGTTCAACACCTTGACAATTGTGGGTTATATGAGCAGATAACAAGATTCCAGAACTGTTGTACTGCATCTAAATTAGGATCTTGTATAGACTAGGACAAAAGATGTTTTTTTCCAAAAACATGTTAGCAGGACAACTTATTTTTGTTCTGTTCACATTAGATCTTTAAATCATGTTAAAACACGTTAGCCAGCATGTTTTTAAAAATACACTTTTATCCTAGTCTAGTAAAAAAGCATAGTATTAAGGGCATTTCAAATCATGTTAGCTAAACTGATTTTTTGAAGAGCACCTTTTTCCCTAGTAATTTTCCCTATATAGTCTGCATTTGTTTTCCTATATATTCTGTTAGTCTATATTCAGTTTCAGGGGGAACCTTCTCAGTCTTGTTTTACACTTCAGTGGAGTAATTTTAGGGAAAGCAGTGTGCCTGCCCAATCAGTAAAGTTATGCTGTAACTTTTGTTAAGACTATCAAGTTTTGCAGTGGATAATCATCCATAACCCTGTTGGGGATAGAGGGAAAAAAAGTGATGAAGAGTGATCTGACAAGGGGGCTAGTGCTGAGAGGAGGCATCAGGCTACAGTAGGCTGACCAGACAGCCAAGTATGAAAAATTAGGACAGGGGTGGAGGGTAATAGGAGCCTATATAAGAAAAAGACCCCAAAATCGGGACTGTCCCTATAAAATCGGGACATCTGGTCACCCTATGCTACAGGGACAATACCCAGTATTAATTATTACTAGTGTCAACCCTATGATGATAGCTGTTTGACTAATATCACAAGACTGTGACACAATACACCAATGGCTTTCAAACCTTTTTTTCACTGCTGACCCCTTTCATATAGCAAGCCTCTGAGTGCGACCCCCCCATATAAATTAAAAAGGCTTTTTTATATATATTTAACCCATTATAAATGCTGGAGGCAAAGCAGGGTTTGTGGTGGAGGTTGACAGCTCACTACCCCCATGTAATAACCTTGTGACCCCCTGAGGGGTCCCAACCCCCAGTCTGAAAACCCCTGCAATACACCAATCATCTTACTCCTAGGCCCTGGTACAGGTACCAAGCAAAAAGAACTGTCCTAGATCCTCTGAAAACCCCAAGAGACCCCTCTGCCCTTAGGCAACCTGGATCTTCCCTGCAGACACACTCCCCACCACCCAGGACTTCCTCCCCACCCTGGGAATCTCCCTCTTGGTGCCACCTTCTGCAGGTGAGTCAGCAGCTCTCCCTCCCCCCACACAGTACCCACCTAGTGCAGAACCAGCCCTGGTCCCGTGCCGACAACTCACAGGCAGGCCTTGGGTGTGCTCCCCTAAGGGATTCCCCGAGCCCAGATCCCCCCCCCAACGCTGCCCTCCTGATGGCCCCAACTTTCACTGAGGCTCGCCCTGCCCCCGGCGGCCCCTCACGGACCGACGCGCCCCTCCGCCGTTCCCCTACCCCCGGCGGCCCCTCACGGATCGACGCGCTCCCCCCCTCCGCCGCTCCTTTGCCCCCCCTCACGGATCGACGCGCTCCCCACCGCCGCCACCGCCCCTCATGGATCGACCCCCCCACACCGCCACCGCCCCCCCGGCGGCCCCTCGTGGATCGACCCCCCCACACCGCCGCCGCCCCCCCGGCGGCCCCTCCTGGATCGACCCCCCCACACACCACCGCCGCCGCTCCCCCGGCGGCCGCTCACCCCCCCGCATCCACTTGGGCTCGCCCTGCCGCCGGCGGCCCCTCACGGATCGACGTCCCCGCCCTCCCCCTTCTACTGGGGTCTCGCCTGCCCCCCATGGCCCCTGACGGATCGTCGCCCTGGGCCCGCTACCCACCTTGCTCTTCACTTCCATGGTGCCGAGGCCCCGGCTGCCCCCAGCGCTGCGGTGGGTCCGGTTCATGCCGCCAGACGGTCTGTGTCCCCGGGCGCGCTGTGGGGGGAGGGGGAGAACCCGGGCAGTTCCGAGCCCTGCCTCCCAGCCCCAACCTGCTGCCGCCGCCGCTGCTGAGCCGCCTCCTCACACACACCCAGGAGGGGGGAGGAGCCGCTCCGCAGAACGCCTAGCTGCGCCTGGCACCTGCCGCTCCCCGCAGAGGGCTGGGGGCAGGTAGCGCATGCGCGCCGAGCACGCACAGACGGGAGGGGGAGTCTCGGTGCACCTGCAGCGAGCGCGCATGCGTACCTGTCGCCCCGCGAGCGAGAAGGAACGGAAGCGTAGGCGCACCTGCAGCCAGTGCGCGTGCGTGCAACGTGAGCACCTGCTCGGCTACTTTCTGAAGTGGAAGGCGCACGCGCGGCTGCGAACGCGAGGCCGGGGGTTGGGAGGTGTCAGTACCCTACTACTGAGGTTATTGTAGGCAAAGACCCACTCTCAGAACTGGGATGGGGAGGGAGGACACAGCACACCACTAAATTAATCCTGGCATTGCAGAGGCACAGTAACCCCCCGTGCTGGGATTGTGGGGGCACAGTAACCCCCAAGTGCTGGGATTGTGGGGGCACAGTAACCCCCGGTGCTGGGATTGGGGGGGCACAGTAACCCCCGGTGCTGGGATTGGGGGGGCACAGTAACCACTGGTGCTGGGATTGTGGGGGCACAGTAACCCCCGGTGCTGGGATTGGGGGGGCACAATAACCCCCGGTGCTGGGATTGGGGGGGCACAGTAACCACTGGTGCTGGGATTGTGGGGGCACAGTAACCCCCAAGTGCTGGGATTGTGGGGGCACAGTAACCACCGGTGCTGGGACTGGGGGGGCACAGTAACCCCCAGTGCTGGGATTGGGGGGGCACAGTACACCACCCAGTACTGGGATTAAAGAAGGACTCATCCCCTCAATTCTGGGATTATGAGGGCCACAGTGCATCACCTATAGTGAGATTATGAGGGGGGGGTCAAAGTGCCCCCGTGAGGCTGGGAATATGTGGATGGGGACAGAATACACTTCCTCTTGGTGCTGTGAGACTGTGTTTGAGGAAATAAGGGTGCTATAGTATCCCACCAAAGATCAGGACTGGCTTCAACTACAAATAAAGATAATCAACTTTGTGAGGCCCTTCATTTTTAGAGTAGCAGCCGTGTTAGTCTGTATCCGCAAAAAGAACAGGAGTACTTGTGGCACCTTAGAGACTAACAAATTTATTTCAGCATAAGCTTTGGTGAGCTACAGCTCACTTCTTCACATCTTCTATGCAGATATGCATCTTCTGTAGCTCACGAAAGCTTATGCTGAAATAAATTTGTTAGTCTCTAAGGTGCCACAAGTACTCCTGTTCCTTCATTTTTAGGGATTCCTGTACATAATTTTCTGGAGTTTATGTCCAGAAAGGACCATTAAATCATCACCATTAAATCCTGCACAACAGAAGCCATCACATTTCACTCAAATAGCCCAATGACTTCAGTCAAACTAAAGCATTTAAATCCTCAGAAAAATAGACTGTCTTGTGCCACAGGTAGAGAACAGGATGCTGCCAATGCCCTGAGAGGCTCATGCAATGTGGGGAATTGATTAGGTGAGACATGCCAGGATGATCCTAGGAAGTGATCCATGCCCCATGCTGTAGAGGAAGGTGAAAAACTCCCAAGATCCCTGCCAATCTGACCTGGGGGTAAATTCCTACCCAGCCTCAAATCTGAGGATCACCTACACCCTGAGCATGTGAGTGGGACAAACCAGCCAGGCATCTAAAACACAATTCCTGATATCACCTGAGATGATCACTGATCTACCCCAACCAGTATCCTTCCTGTCCCAGATTATAATTGTACATTGGGAGGAACAAATCCTTCTCATTCCCTTCAAGCAGCCAGCTGAAGCCCTGAAGCATGAGATTAGTTTATAGTCATTATTACAGAACAGAGCTACATATTTGGAATTTATGAGCCACACTGTCAGCTGCAGGACCAGACTGATCCATCTCTCAAACATCTCAGGGCCATGCAAATTGTAAAGCTTTGTATACCTAAAGAAGTTGCACCAGTTTGATTTAAATTGGTTTAAAAATATTTAAACTGATGCAACACACTGGGCACATTTAAAAAGTTCATTTGGTTTTAGAGATATTACCAGATCCAGCAATAGTCCCTATACTTAAAAGGGGGAATTCCATTAAAACCAGTAATAGCTGCATAAATTGAATGAATTTTGTAAGTGTGCTGACTGTATATTTGGTTTACTCCTGGTTTGTATTTATACTTAGATATAAATTGGGATTAAACCGATAAAAGAGCATCCACACACAAAGTTGCACCAATTTAACTAATCACTTCAAAATCACACCTTTAGTTAAACCAGTGCACTTTTGCATGTAGTAGATCAGGTAGATCTAAGTCCAGCCCTACCAAAGGCAAAGAAACTGCAGCTCTCACTCTGGTTCAACTCAGCCAGATAAGTTGACAGAGGTTATTGTCCAGTGAGTATTTGCCAGCAAATCAGTTGGCATCCCGTTCAAGTCTTATGTCTTCTCTGGTCTCTGTTTTCTTTACACTGGCAAAAGAGAATGCTTACATGACATTCTAGTTCTTATCTATGTCTAGAGCCTTTTTCTTCTCTCACATTGATGTAAATAGAAGTCAGTGAAATTACCATTGTGTGAGCAAGGGTGGAATCAAACCTCTAATTCTATCATTTTACTACATATTACCAAAACTAGAGAAGGGTAGCAGCTCAACCTGTTTTTCTATGCCTGCCATGTTCTACAAGCAAGTTGCTCAGTTCTGCCAGATCACAGTGGGAAGGTGCAGAGGACAACACAGCCTTCCCAAGGATTTGCAGAGCAGTTAAATTGGCCTTCTTCTGGTGTGAAAAAGCCTCCAGGAAGCTCCCAGCACTTGAAACCACCATGCAGGTGATGTTATTGCTACATATTTATTAGGTTTCTTTTAATGACTTTTTTTCTTCTCTTGCATTCCTGGAGTTGTTAGAGTTCCTCACAGTGGGGTGTGGCCTCATGCTTTCTGAGACAGCCGTGGTGATATACTCTCAAGTCACTGGAACCAACCTCATAAAAAGGTATTAATCACTAGCTAGCTTACATCACAATGAACTGGTGTTGTGTAAGAAAGGAATGTGAGGAACAGTTTGATTTTAGATAAAGGTAAGGAGAGGGGCAGGACTTCCATGCCAGGCAGAGCACAAGATTACAGAGCTATTTTAGTCACAAATTCCATAAAACCTGTGATTCAGACTTACTCAAACTATTCACTGCCCCCAAGGAAAGGAATGTTCAGTTTCTACCGACCTATTTACAGCCCGAAGAAATGATTGTTAATTTTTTGGTTTGTTTTAGCTCCCTCTCACCTACATTTACCACCAAGGTCAGAACTCCAATACCATCAAGTATTCCCCCATAATGTAGCTTTCTCATCCCAGGAGTTACTACTTTTTAAATAGTGTGTTATTCCACACACCCAACAGCTGAAAGGTTGCATTGAGGGATAAAATTCAGATTGAAGGGGCAGGAGGAAGGTTTGGCTCATACACTCAATGCTTAGTTACGATGGCGATTGGCACTGTATAAATACCATATGTAGCTCTTGATTCTGATCACACTTATAGGCCAGGTCTACATTAGAAAAGATTTGCTGATATAGCTATATTGGTATTGCTGTACTGGCAAACTTTCCTTGTGTAACTACAGTACACAGTTTATACCAGAAAAAATGCTTTTACTGGTATAGTTTTTATTGATTCCCCAAGTGAAATAAGCCATTCCACAAAAACACTTTTATGCTAGTAAAACTGCAGTTACACTAGGGCTTTAGCTGGAATAGAAATCTCATAAATAATCACACTCTTAACTGACATTACAATAACATCAAATGTTTATAGTGTAGAAGCAGGCCTGTATTTAGCATCATGTTGGTGATTGCATCTGAAGAGGTGGGTTTTTAATCCACGAAAGCTTATGCCCAAATAAATCTGTTAGTCTTTAAGATGCCACCGGACTCCTCGTTGTTTTTGTTGACAACAGTGTGGTTCAGACGTGGTAAAATGTTCTATTGTAGACCAAGGCTGGCACTGTTTTTACATTTCAACTAAGTTACTCTTCATTTACATTGTCAGATCAGAATAGGGGCCAGTAGATTAGATAGATTTGGTTCAATCATGGACCCATTGAAACCAATGGTCATTTTGTTCAATATTAGCAAGTAAGTGGAAAAAAATATCAGTGGGAGTTGTATAGAAAAGAGAGAGCTAGACATAGGAAGGTTATAAAATAGGTTCTTACACTTCCTTTTCATAAAAGGATCTGAAGTTTGCAAACCATCATGTTTCCCATCAATAACAGCTTTTATTTGACACATCACCCATTCACCCTCCTTCTTACTGAAGCTTCTTGCTTCCAAAAATGCAATGTCATTATTTATTACTCTTAAAGAGAAAAAAATAAAAGGAATTGAACACCCTCTTTCTCTCTCTTTCAGATAAATGCAGCTTTGTCAGAACAGTACATAAGCTTGTGTGACCAGATTGCTTTCCTCATGCACACATAGTACAGTGATCATACAGATAACCAATACATTTTCTGTGACATTTAATGTTCATGAATGTGAAGAATGTATAGCACTAGCTAAAGGTCCACACATAGTCCTGTAAATGCACTTCATTCCTTTCTTAATATTCCTAATGCTGCCCAGGATATATAAATCTATATACTGCATATTAGATAGAAAATTCTTTAGGGCAAGGACTTTGTTTTATTTTATACCTGTAAAGTATCAGGCACACCTGTGGTAATATATAAATAATAATATGCCAGCACTGGATTTGTCCCGAGCAAAGCCTGCCAATTAACCCCAATTACCTGATGATTTGGTTTATGTGCTAATAATAATAATAATATTAAAGCAAATAACAAGGGCAAATATTTGCTGTGGAATAGGCTGAGATGATAAATCACATTTCTCAATGGCCTAAATCAGATCCAAACAGTTTTCCATCAAAGCTAAAAGTTAAAGTTCCTATCATGCAGTCCCAACTGCCATGGAAGGCTTTTTCTGCATCAGAACTGCAAAATCTGCAAGCCCAGGCTGCTTTACGTGGTTTTTGTATTGATTTTTTTCAGTTAGGGGTGTGTGATTTTTTTACCAAAATAGTTATAGCAATACAACTCCTGGTGGGGATGGGGTATAAAGGTATATACTAGAATACCTTATTGCCTTTCTGTATAGAAATAAGTATAATTGTGTCCACACTTGAAGGGTTGTGCAGATATAACTATACCTCTATATTGAAAGCAGTACAACTTCTATGTATAGCCAATCCCTAAATGAGCCTGCTCTCTCAACTCATGAGCACTACTCCTCTGCCAATTAGGTTTTGACAGTGTTTTTCTATAAGTAACTGGGAAGGCTTAACAAATGTATTTCCATATCCGTAAAACTCTTGAAAAAGGAATTTACCAGCTTGTTTGTAAAATCTAGAAGAAGAACTGTATGGCTCCAAAGATGTTGTATTTAAAATTATAGTTTGGTTCAGTAAGCCAGTATTGTACATTATCTGTCTAGTCTACTTTTCTTAAGAACGCCTATGACTCACATATGGAAAGATGGCATAGTTTGGAGGAGTGACCAGAGGGGTGGGACACAAGAATTCTAACCCTGGTTCCACCACTGATTCACTGTATGGTCTCCACTCTAGCAAATCATTTATTCTCTGCTTTGGCTGCCCTCACTATAATATGAGGATAACAATATTTATCTCCCTACTTGGGATGTTGTGAGGATTAACTGATTAGTAAATGTTTATTCAGTGATTTATAATTTTTATATATGTTTTATTTTCTGTAATAAAATATCATGCCATTGAGGTGATTTTTTGTAACATTGATTTTGTCCAGCTTTTTAAAAGTGTAAAGTTGTCTTGACATCATGCCAGCTAGTGAATAAATATCTGCTTATGATGCTCTATTAATTATTACCCTCATTTTGCACATTTTTGCACACATGCTTAAATTTAACCACACGAGCAGTCACACTGAGTTAAAATTAAGCACATGCAGAACTGTTTGCAGGATTGGGGCCCAAGTCAAATTCTTGCACATATGTGTTTGTCAGAAGACCCAGCAGAGAGAATTGGGAACAGCCGTTTCGTGGTAGTGCCTACGGGGGACAGATGTGATGCACATGTTTATGTGAGTGTGTGTCTGGCCTGGCAGTGGTGGGTCTGAAACATGCTTCTGTGATTATTCCTGGGCATGGGCTGCTGTTGGCTAGAATACAGGCTTTTGCATCTAAGCAAGCTTGTTTTGGATGCATCTTCATTATGAGCCTAAAACTGAGCCATGGCCCTAATTTATTGATTTGTTCTACTGGGGGGTGTTGCAACTAAGTAATCCAATCTGGCTTTTTTAAAAATGGTTTTTATCCTGTTAACCTTGGACTCTCCCTTGCATTAAACAACTCTGGATTTGCGTAAAAGGAAAGTAATTAACTTAACAAAGTAGTGCTAATCACAGTGCTCTCCTCCCAGCTATGTTTACAACTTAACAATCTATTATCTCTTTTTATTTCTAAATTGGCTTGAAGAAAACAGTAGATAATATTTAACCCTTTCCATCTTCAGAGTACTTTACAAACATTAATTACTTAATCCTCACAGGTGGGTGTGTACTATTATCCCAATTTTGCAGGTGGAAAAATTGAGACACAGAGGGATTAAGGCTGTATCTGTACAAGACTTTTTCTCTTAACATTTCCCATTGCTGCAGCTCTACCCATAGTAGTGCTAGTATAGTCTGGTCATTGAGCAGAACTTCAGTTTTGTCTCATTCCTAAAGACAGAATTGAAACAGAAAACTCCATAGAAAGTTCTTTGATGACTTTGTCTTTGTACATGCTGGTAAAGCACCTTGCACATTATTAGCAGTATATAAATAATAATATTCACTCCAGGAGTGCCTTGTTTGACTGTTCTATAGAACAACATTAATCCAGAGGAAAGACCATTAGCTACTGACTCATCAACACTTCTTGCAACTCTCATGTGTCCACACTGCAACCGATGGTGTACTTTACAGCTTGGGTAGATGTACCTGCATTAGTTTTAACCTAGGCCTTGTCTACACTACCAAGTTTTGTCGCCAAAACTGCCATTTGTCACCCAAACAGTGAGTGTGTACACACTGCTAGGTGACTTTTGTCAGGGAAAATGCCCATTTTTGGCGACAAAATACATCCACCCTCATGAGAGATTTACATCTTTTTCCTCTCTACTTTGGTTGACAAAGTGCAAGTGTAGACCTCATGCTTCATTTCATTGCTTTATTTGGCCTTCAGGAGGAGTCTAACAATACCTATCCTGACCACTCTGGTCAGCAATTTGAATCCACTGTCTGGCAGCCAGGTAAACAACCATCTGCCCCTCTGACTTAGAAGCCTCAGAAATTTTTGAAATTCCATTTCCTGTTTGCTTGGCATGGAGAGGTCTCATTGCATCTTCCCAGGTGACCATGGCAAGTTATTGCAGCAAATGCTCTCTCTCTTGGACCACTGCAGAGCTGTTGGATCTGCTCAATATATGGGGAGAGGAGGCTGTGCAGTCCAGCTGCACTTGAACTGTAGGAATTGGGATACCTATGGGCACATTTCTCGAGGCTTGTGTGAAAAGGGCTATGATCGGGACACACTGCAGTGCAGAGCAAAGATAAAGGAGCTGAGGCAGGCGTACCATAAGGCGAGGGAGGCAAACTGTGGCTCAGGTGCTTCACCTAAGTTTTATAAGTTTTTTAAGACAGTTCTATAAGGCGCTCGATGCTATCCTTGGTGGCGACCCCATCTCCATTGCCAAGAGCCCCATGGATACTCTGGAGGGCACAAAGTTATTGATGAAGAGGTGCAGTTAGATGAGGATGTGCAGCTCCCGGCAGGGTCACCTGGTGGAGCAGGCAGCCAGGAACTGCTCTCCACTCCAGAGGTGTCTAGCCAGTCTCAGCAGTTGCTCTCTGGTGAGCAAGAAGCAGGAGATGAGACTCCTGGTAAGTGGCTGTGGCTTGTGCAGTGCAGAGGTGGGTTCGGTGTGTAGAAATGTGAGAGGTTGGCTGTGTTTCTGTGAGCTGGACATTTCCCTGTATAGCAAATTGGTACAGCAGAACAGGGTGTTGATGCACGCCGAGATCTCACGGGAATCCTCCAGCGAGATCTCCAGGAAAGTTTCCTGGATATATTTGGTAATCCTCTGCCGAAGGTTCCATGGCAGAGCAGCTTTGTTCCTTCCCCCATTGTAGGAAACTTTCCCTCCCCATTTGGTAATCACTTGTGCAGGGACCAAAGCGTCACATAGGCAAGCAACATAGGGAGCAGGGCAGACGCCACAAGCATGGAGTAGATATACCCTAATTTTCCTGCTTACCCTTAGCAATGAGATGTCTGCTAGAATTACCCCCACCTGTGGAAAAGTGTGGGAGAATTTTAGAATTGTTCCCTGGAGTGCTGCACCATGACCCTTGCAAAGAGTGTGTGCTCTTTTCCCCATGTAGAGCACCCCACCCCTACCCTGCCAACACTCACCAGGCTTTGGGTGTTCACAGAAATGTGTTCCTTGCTAGGGTCAGTGAGAAAGTGATGGCAATGTTGCAAAAGGTGTATTTAACAGAAATGTTTCAGTGCAGTGTGTGAATTTAAAAATCCCGCTTCTGTGCATTGTCTGCTGTGTTTCACCAGATGTAGCCTTCGGGAACACCCTACGCACCCCGACTGAGCATCTCCACCAGATAAGAAAGCACCCAAGATTCAGCAAATAAAATATGTTCTGGGAGGTCCTGCAGTGCTCCAATGCAGAAAAAAGGGATAGAAAGGAGAGCTGGGAAGCGGAACGGCAGGACAGACAAGACAATCATGCATTTGTTAAGGATGCTACTCAGTGGATGCTTAAAGTAATGGAGGAGCAAACGCAGATGCTGAATCCTTAATCATGCTGCAGACTGAGCAGATCAGTGCCCAACCTCCACTGCAGCACATTCAGAACTCTTTTCAAGGTCCCCCCCCCAACTCCGCCCACACATTCCTTTCCACCTTCCAGGACTTCTTGGTTTCCCCTTCACTTTACCCCCTCGGACAATTTTCACAATGATAGCTGGACCTACACACAGCTGTGAAAGTCTGCTATTTCTTGTGCAATAACAGCAAACTTTTATAATGGTAAATCATCTTTAATTTTGTTCTACAAGGTGAGATTGCAGGCAACCCCAATACATGCACAGGCATTTTAATCGCTTTATTACAGGAATATAAGGCCACAAATGTCACCATTGCTCCCTAGGAAAACTACATGTAATGTAACATTAAAGCAACTCAGACAGAATATATGTTACGGGTGGACACTGTCAAAGTGCTGCCTCAAAGCCTCCCTGATTCGAATAGCTCCCCTCTGGGTTCCTTTGACAACGGCCAGGCCACCACAGCCCCCCTGCTTTCCGCAAATCAGCAGTTCACGCGGGAAGCCTGGGAGGGTGGAGAAGCAAGCAGCGGCTTTGCACTCAGGCCCAGGGAGGTGGAGGCGGAGTGGAGGTGAGCTGGGGCAGGGAGCGGTTCCCCTGCACGCCCCGCAGGGTTACCTGCTGCGGCGCGGGCGGCCCCCCCGCCCCAGCTTACCTCCGCTCCGTCTCCGCCTCCCTGGGCCTGAGCGCGAAGCTGCTGCACCGCTTCTCCACCCTCCCAGGCTTCCCGTGTGAACAGCTGATTTGTGGGAAGTGGGGGGGGGGGAGGAGAAGCAGGGCGGAGCATTCAGGGGAGGAGGCGGAGGTGAGCTGGGGCCGGGGGGCGGGGCAGGGAGCTGGAACACCCATGGGGGTCAGCGCCTAAGGTGCCACTTTTGGAAAATGTGCTCAGGGGGTGCAACTGCTCCCCCTGCTTCCCCCGTAGCTATGCTCCTGGGTCACTTCAACTCACCGGTTGTTAAATTTAGAAGCAACACCATGGAGAAGTACCCCTTCCTATTGATGTACTCTGTTGCAAGGTGGTCTGGTGCCAAAATTGAAATATGCGTGCCATCTATCGCCCCATCACCGTTAGGGAAACCCATTTCTGCAAAGCCATCCACTATTTCACACACATTTTGCTGAGTCATGGTCCTTCGTAGCAGGATGAGATTTATTGCCCTGCACACGCATTAACGCAGCCCCAGTGGTCGACTTCCCCACTCCAAATTGGTTTGCGACTGACCAGTAGCAGTCTGGAGTTGCCAGCTTCCACACAGCAATTGCCACATGCTTCTCTACCGAGAGGGCAGCCCTCATTCTGGTGTCCTTGCGCCCCAGGTCTGGGGCAAGCTCCGCACACAGTTCCAGGAAGGTGGCTTTCCCCATCTGAAAGTTCTGTAGCCATTACTCATCATCCCACGCCTGCATGATGATACAATCTCACCATTCAGTGCTTGTTTCACGAGCCCAAAAGCAACGGTCTACCCTATGCACCTGCTCTGTGAATGCCAAAAGCAATCTAAAGTTGTTCCTATCCATATCATGCAGAATGTTGGGCGCCTGCAAGTCTTCTTCAGTTATGAACGTCATGATTAACTGCACTGTCATCCACGATGTCTTCATGACAGTCAACAGAGCACAGGAGAGCAGTGTGGGATGCATCCCTTCTCACAAAGATGCCAGGGTGCACAGCAAAGAAGGGCCATTGAAAAAATGCCACAAAAGAAAGCTGGAAGCCCACGGAGTGCTGGGACAGAAAGCTATGCATCACGGGACATTTAGCACTGTCCCAAGATGTGCCGTGATCTGCTCCGTCGTCCCACAACACCTAGCAACAGAAGCACTGTGGGATAGGTACCCACAGTGCATTGCTCACACTGTTGATGATGGTGCACCTACTGTGGACGCGATCTGCCGACAGAGGGAGCAAGTGTGAACATGAAATTGTGATTTTTAACATGTCGACTTTTGAGTGTCAACATAATTTTTGTCTACACAAATTGGTAGTGTAGACATGGCCCTAATTATCTTGCTGCAAATAGCAATAGGGATGTGTTACCATGGGTTGTAGAAACCCGCCTGGCACCCTGGTTACATACACGCATTGCTAACCTGCACTTAAGACAATGCTGCTGTGTCCTCACTCCTATTTTTAGTGAGCTAGATATTAAAGCTAGCCTGGCTATGTCCACAGAAGCTGCAAATTACACCCCCACTGGCAGTGTAGATGTAGCCTTAGTTATTCGTTGGAGGTCTATCCAAGTACTGACCCAACACAGCATATGTAGTCTAATAGTATCACAACACAAAGTGACATGGCTGCTGCCAAGATATATATAAGATATATGCTAGCTCCAGTAGACACTGTCCTCAGTACTGGTTCCAAGGGATCCAGAGTATGTTGTCAATCAAATATGGATCAAGGCTCCACTGTAGCTCAGAAGGGAATATTGTGGGTTATCGTGTCAATCTGCAAATGCTTCATACATTTCCACTGACATTTTATGGCCCCCAGGATCCATTAATAGTATACATATTAAGAAAAAGAATGGTTCCATTACATTTCCATCACACTGAAGAAGCTGCAAAACTCAAATGTCATTGGTGAAAGATTATATTTTTGGAGAGTTTCAAGTAGGCATTAAAGGGGCAAGCAAGGCTGAGAGGTCCAAATTTTAACCTTCCCTAAAAATAACATATCAAGGCAGACAAATCCAACTGCCCTTCAAACAAAAGTTACTGCATTGTTAAAATGTCAGCTCCTTTGCTAAGCGACCCACCAACAAACCAGGGTGTTTGCTGGTAACTGCAGGTGTATGCAAGCCAAAACAAAGCTGGGGGATCTAACTTAAGTTTTGATGGAATCTCTGTAAAGAAAGACTGAAAGAAGAAAAATCACAAGGAAAAACATTCATAAACATTCATGGTGAAAGGGGATGATCCTGAAATCTTTTGGCAGGCAAAACTCCCTATTAAATCACAAACGCCCAGATCCACATAAGTATTTAGCCTCATAATTTCCTAATTTCCATTGAAATCAATTGAAATTAGGAGCCTAAATACCCCTGTGAATCTGGACCCTAGTGACCAAGTGAAAATTTCCTAAGTAATTTAGGAGCCTAAATTCCATTTAAAAAATAATTTAGACACTGAGTTTTAGGTGTTGTGCTGCTCAGCTTTGCAAAGTCTGAGTCTCATTTACAAAAGGAGTTTAGGAGCCTAAAACACATCAAAAGGCTCCTAAATCACATGGGCACATTTGAAAAAATTACCTTAGAGCACTGTGGGTGCTTTAGAAGTAATTATAAAAATGATAACATACCACTTGGACTTCTGCCTCCATACCTTTTGCCTGTTGCATCAAGCCAAAAATGACTAAATGTGATGGTCCAGATTCTGATCTCAGATACACTGAGAGTAAGTCTGCTGAAGTCAAAAGTGAGATATTAAGATAATAAGGCCAGGATATGCACTCATTGGAGTTACTCTGGATTTGCACCACTGTAACTGAGTTCAGAATCTGACCCTGTATCCTTAAAACAATCTTATGTGTCTAAGGTATTACAGTGCATATGTGATATATGAGCTTTCACACAAGATTAAGCATGGAATGTAATAAATCTCATATAAGCCATAGGTCTGAGATTTGTAATGTCTCACTGTAAACACAAAGAAAAATCTTTCTGAATAAGAGGGATATGCTTTTAAACTCCCTTTAAATTAATGCAAACAAAGGAGTCTCCCTTCAGATTAAATTTGGCAGGTCTGTTTAACATTACTTAAACAATGTCCCCCTCAGCCGCCAATAATATATTATATTGAATTGTACAGGGAATTCAAAAAGTATCCAGTAGAGGGCAATATGCACATTACTTGTGCATCTGGTATTTTCAAGTAGATTTACTAGGATGAAATCATACATGTAATATATTCAGAATTAATGTTAAACATATTTGGATTATGTGGGTAGTTGTTATGACCGATGTTAAATATAATTTTACTTTGTAATGATAGCATTAGCCTATGTCTATAAAAACAATTGTTTCACAATACAATAACTAATCTTATAATTAAGATTGTTTAATAATGTATCCTCTTGTTATTTAAATCATAAGGCAAGGAAGCTAATAGCTTTTTAAAAGACTACATAAAACCATGGATTATAAACTTGCAGTTCAGATCTGTGAAGATTTTATTTCTCAATATAATTTATAAATATACATCAAAGGTCATATCCCTTTTACACTGAAATAACAGAACTTTTGCTATTTACTAACCACTTTGTAACCACAATAAATGTTCTCTTTCTCTCCATATGTATCTATATCTATCTCATACAAGACCAAAAGGACACAATCCCATTTTTCCCTGCAGGTCACTTTTAAGACACTTTTAGTTTATGGGAGTTCAGCCATTGTTCCAGCTCCCTTGGGCTTTCAAAAGATATCCTGACCTTCCCTCTGCTCCAACTCATCCCTTTCCATATAGTCCAACTCCCAATAGACGGCATGAGCATATAAAGCCTCCAATTCAAGTAGATACTTAAGCAAATGGGACTTCTCATGTGTTTAAGATTCTGGATGTGCTTAACTACCTTCTTGGATCTGAAAGTCAAGGGCTGGTCTACACATAGTTTATGTGCTTATTTAAATAATAAATCAACATAGGATACTCTCAGTCTGAAATAAGAGAGTCCACAGAACAGTTTGTACTGATGTAGCTAAATTGGTTTAGCAACTGAACTAATTAGAAAAGTTCAGTTAAGGTAATTGTCCAGCTGATAATGACAGGTCACTGGTGAGGCTGGGAAGGTGCTCATGTATTGTTATTGCTGACATCCTGCATCTTTTTTCTTTTGAGAGATCTCTATACACTCCTTCCATACTCCTTGATGGGTGTTATGTGGCTTAGTTAATTAATATTTGTAAAGTGCTTTACGATCTTTGAAGGAAAAGTACTAACATTTATCACAGTAGCAATCCTGAGATGTGTCAGGATTTAAATACTTCCCTTTTCTCACTATAAATATAATAAAAGTGCCAAAGATTAAATATTTGTTTTTTTTCATATGCATGAGAAAAATAAACATATGTTGCTTTTTAAAGTGAATTCCACAAGAATGCACAATCAGTCAGTAACAATAAATTGTAGCCTTGCATTCATTGTTTTCAAGAGTTGCATTTTAGAATTCACTTAGAACCCAGTTACCTAATTAGCTGCTCAGAACATCAGTGTTCAATTTGGATAATCTGTAGCCAAGCATTTTATTAGGAGTTTGTGGAAAAGCAAAACGTGAACAAAACCATACAACAAATAGTCCAGAATGCAGTGAAAAATACTGAAAACCAACAATTAACACAAACACACCAGAGGAAGACACAGCAAATGGAGATGAGTAAATAGGCACTTGGGGATTGAAATCAATAGAGCTATTGCCATGTACACTAGCTGAGGGTCTGGTCCATGAAGTTAATATGAACAAGTTCCATGTTTAGGAGGAAATGACAGGCTCTCAGCAGAGATTGTTATCTCAAAAAACAGTGATTGTATAGGGCTGACGTGCAGAGATTTATGTATGGAATCTTCTGTGAGGGCCAGATTTTGCCCTTGTTGGCAGAGGGCAGCGGGGGAGTATGGTGTGCACATCACAAAGCAGCATGTGGGCTGGTTGCATGCATGTATTTGAAAGAAGAATTGGCATTAAGGGTGGTTATTTTGTTGTATTATTTTGAAGTGAGTGTGGCTGATCATAAAAACTAACACACTGAGGACAGAGGCGGCTCTAGCGATTTTGCCGCCCCAAGCATGGCGCCCCCCCCTCGGCGTGCCCTTGACTGAGGAAAATCAAGAGGACAACTGTTAACAGAATTTCCAATTTTCAGCAATCCCTCTTCCCCTATGTACTGGTACCTCTATTTCTCTTGCTAGACATTCTAAAGGAATACTAGTTATTATCGCTATTCTGTTCCATGCTATCAGTTGCCTTTTGAATCATATCCAGGATCCCTGTCTTTATGTTCAAGATTTGGTACCATCTCCCCTTCTGCCTACATCTCAGCCCAAATATCTTTCTTCTACTTTCCATACTCCCTCAGCCCTTGAGCTCTTTCCTCAACCAGAACCTCCTACCTTTTTGCTTTCTCCTCCCACTCTTATTTCTATGGCTTCCCTCATGCATCTCCTTGTGCCTGAAATGCCCTCCATATCCAACTTCACAAGAAGAACCACCCCTCTCCTCTTTCAGTTCCTTCCTCAAAACACATATCTCTCTGCCATAAAGACTGACATGAAGAGAGTATTAATCTTCTCCCCCAGGGAAGCTGGTAAGAAAACAAATAACCCTGTCCCACTAGGTTCTTTTTACTGGGCTTGTCCTCACTAGGTGCTTTGAGAGTCTTCCTTGGTGGATTTAAAAAAAAAAAAGATTTTAAAACTCTGGGGGACAGGATGAAACATCTCCTGTTTGTTCTGGATGGCGCTGAGCCCGCTAGCAGGGCTGAACAAATTAAGAAGGCCCAAACTTGGTAGGTGCTGAGCACTCCCAGCTCCCATTGAAGGCAACTCAGTCACCTCACAGGACCGGGACTAGACTCCTGTGGTGACAGTGAGAGGCCTGTTACTTTGCTTCATTGTAAAAATGGTGCAGAAAACCAATGTGAAAGCAAAACTGGGGCTCCAAAGCCTGGGGTTTAGACTGGGAGGTGACCTGCAAAGAGGGAAATATTGGTCTGTGTGTTTGGATCTGATGTTGACAGAAGGCCTGAAAGGGTTTTGTTAAAAAGAAAAGGGGTGTGTGTTTGTGTGGGGGTGGTCTGGGGGGAAAGGGATGGGAAGGACACTGTTGGTATCCTATAAAGGCAGGCTTTTCACCCAGGAAAACTATGAAAGTGTGACATGGCAAAAGACAAGAGTGAAAACTGAGCCAAGCTGGCCTGTCTGCAGAAGGAAAGGTGCCTGTTACTGACATTGGGTATAGGCAATGGGGGCAGCTGAACCTGCGCCAAACATGGGCTAGCTGCAAGGGTAGCCGAGGGCAAACCAGGTCCAGCACCCTTTCAGCCAGGGGGATTCACACCGAGGGGAAGGGGTGGGGTGGGCCCAGGAGCGGGGAAGAGCGTGAGAGTAGGAGAAGGAGATGGGAGAGGTTGTGGCTACGGATCAGGGCCGGAGAAAGGGGAAGAAAAGTTGGGAGAAGGCGGCCCCGGGCGGCGAAAGGCAGGGGCCAGAGGCGAAGGGGGAAGGAAAGGGGTGCGGGCGGGCGGGGAGCGGGGAGTCCGCCAGGGCACAGCCTGTTTGCCATTAGCCTGCAGCGCGGTGGGGATTGGCGGGGAGAGCGCCTGGGACGCTTCCTGATGAATAGCAGAGGGTCCGGGCCGTGACCGCAGGCTCAGCATGTGCTGGAGCCTCGCCGCACTTTCCCAGCCCCCCTGCCAGGATGGGAGGAAGGAGGGAGGGAGGGAAGGGGAGAGAGGCAGCGAACGGGACAGGGCGATCCGCATCCAGCAGCGCAACCAGCAGCCCGGAGCCGCGGCTTCCAGGAAGCGGAGAGGGGAGGTGGGGACAGGCAGCCGCGATAAGGCGGTGGCTATCGGGGCGCCAGCTGCGGAGCTGGGCAGCAGACGGCGCACGCCCGGCGGAAGGTGCGGGGCCCGGCTCCCTCCCGCGCTGAAGGCAGGTAGGAGACACCGCGCCGCGGGGAAGGGACTGACCCTAGCGGACCCGAGCTCGGGTGGCCAGGGGGCCGCTCGCTCGGGGGCAGAAGGGATGCGCTGCCCGCCGCCGGGGCACCCGCCCCTGTGGGAAGGGGCTAGAGACACCAGAAGGGGGGGGGGGAAGATGCTTCCGTGGGGGGGGGCGTTTCCAGCAGGGGTCGGTGCACCTGCAGGGGGTGTGCTGCGTGCTCCCAGGTGGGCAGCCACTCCGAGATGTGCAGGCACCGGGGAGGACAGTCACCAGCCACGCGCATGCATCTCTCTGTGGGAGGGACACAGGCACCGGGGGCTGCATATGCACCTACGGGGGGTGCACAGCCACGCAGATCCCCTTGAGGAGGGTGTCAGTGCACCCCCGGGGGAGGCCCGAGAGGAGCCGGAGGAGGTGGATGGCTGTCTGCAGCAGGTGGAAAAAGAGGGCAAAGGCACAGGACACTGCTTCTTCCACCGTGTATTTTGGATGTGTCATTGCCTGGGCGGGTTACATTGGAATGACTCTTTTTTGACTGCATGGAGATTGTTTTGTTTGCTCTTATAGACTCAGGTTTTGGGTCTCAGGCCAGTTACATTTTGCCGCTGACAATGTTGAGATTCTCTGTAAAAAATGTTTCAGTTCAGTTGGGCCATATGGAAATTGCATTGGTCATCAACTAAGGAAGCGCAGTGTTACTAGGAAAAAAATAAAATTTTGTATTTGTGTTGGAGAGCGTATGGGATGGTGATCGGAGAACAGGGCTGGCATTCAGCACTCCTGGGGTTCATTCTTGGCAACAGAACCAAGTCTTAATCCCTCTGTGCCTCAGTTTCCCCCGCTGTAACATGGGGATAATTATCAAACCAATTGAGACAATTATTTTTTGTAATGCATTCATGAAAGGCTTTATGGGAATGAAAAGAGGATTATATAGAAGGATAACAAACTATGTAAAATTCACCTTGAGGGATATTTGATATTGAACATAGTGACACGTGTCCTAAAAACAGCTAGTTGACAGTGGTGGCTAATGGAATGTGAATCTGAGAACACCTTACACACAAATCTAGCCTTGGTGTCACTATTGATTCTCCTCATGCTATGCTGCCTCTGCTATTCATTTCACTGTGCTGAGTGAGTGACACATGCGCTGCATGCAGAGTAGAGAAGAGGCTGCACAAAACACACCAGGACAGGATAGACCTGATGTTAATGAATGGCAGGTCAAATCCCACTTGTTTGCCTAAGGGATGGGGAAGTGAGTCACTACAGATACACACACCCTGCATATGATGTGACATAGCACAACTGGCCTTGTATACGGTGGGGTCTTATGAAGGATGAAGTATCCAGACAGCATACTGGATTGGGAGGATTGGTGGACTGCCCTGGGATGACATCTCCAGTATCCCTAGCTTGTGCTCTGCCTTGGAATCAGTTTGTAGCAGAAGCAAAATACTAATATTTCTATGTGGATGACATAGAGCCAAGACCTGGAATCATAGGCCAAACAGTGGGATGTGTCCTGGGCTTCTCTATGAGTGAATGTAGAGAGGAGAGGATTCCTTTCCATCAGATTAGAGCCTTCTGTGTTCCCTAAAACTTCCCTCCACGGGTCAATGATTAGTGGATCCTTGTAGCTGCTGTTCTAACAACCCCACCCCATTTCCCCCCTGAAATTTGTCCCTTTGCAAACGCAGGATCTAGTTTCCCAAAAAAGAACCTGGTAGGTGTCGTCTTCTTTTTTGATTGTAAAGCAACTACAAGATCCAGTCTACTTGGAGGGAAGGATGATGGATTACAGGAAATGTGTCTGTAGTCATGCTTGAAGGGTGATAGGCTGAAGGTATGGAGAACAAGGGCAGGATGGGGGTTCCCGTCATAGACGGTTGTGTGAAATAAGGCAAGGAGCTAAGTGTGGGAGAAGGACCCAAAGAGAGTTGTTAATTATGAAGTTTGGGTTAAGCAAAGGAGAGGAGGATTGGAAGGAGAGAAGATATTTTATATATAAAAATGTCAAGAAATAGATATGTAATATTAACTTTAATAAACATTTTAAACTAATGTTAAAATTATCTAATACACAGGTTAAAAAAAGAGTTTCCATACATCTGGGCATAATGCTTAAATTATCCATAAGTACAAGGTTTAAAAAGTCAGAAGGCCAAGAGGAAGTGAATAGGCAGAATGTAATCATCCAGACTGTAGTTTGCCCAGTACTAGATTCTGAATCATGACTGGCTGATGACAACCCAAAGTTACCCACAGAACAACTCTTGCAAAAAGCATCAGCAGACGTTTACTCATTACACATGCTCAGGATCCCGAGTTTAATTTTGATCTGAAGACGCACCTCCAACAGCACAACAGGGACATACAGAGCCATTTTTGAAATACCAATTTTATCCTCTTTTTCTAACTTTTCCATTTCCGTTGCCAGTTTGTTCTCTCCAAGCACTAATATTTAAACCAATATGTCTTCAAAGACAGAAGGCCTATAGCCATGATTTCTGTGGAGTACGGCTGCAAAGGGAAAATTGATGTTCAGCCAGTCATTGAATTTGATCATTAGTGATGGAGAGAACTCTGTGATGATTTTGTTTACTTCCTCACTGATGCTGGAAATGCTATAATCATAGTGTACAGATCAGTTTATCTTTTAATTGAGCAAGAAGTAAGTTCAGCTGTTTCAAGTTAGATGATAAAATCTGTTTCACGGGGAACTTAAAGTGCTATAATGGTCATTGTTTTCACCATGTTTTACTACTGCTACTCCACGCTGAGCACAGAAAGAGAAATGGATTCTGTTCTGGCCCTTGCATTATGAGTTAAGTTCCAACTCCATTCATTTTTACCTTGAGGTGTCAATCTCATTTGCAGCCTAACTAGATCACTAATGGGTCTCAATGGGTCATAGTCATTGCTGATAATGTATTAGCCTGAAAGAAGCTAGCTTGCCTTTTAAAACCCAAGCTGAATTTGAAGGTCTGGCTGGTAGTTAGAAAACACCCCCCACCCCTCCATCTCTTTACTTGTTAACTGAGCAAATTTGATCTCAAGGCATCGGGAGAGAATAGTTTGACCTAGAGTCATTGGGATGCAATTGTTAGTGACATTTCAGAGCAGAACTATATGGTAAGTGGGCTTATTGTGAGGTTCCTTACGTATAACAACCAACAGGGAAAGAAGATTGGAAAAGATCCGAATAAATGTCTCTACCAAGGAAACAGCCTTATGATTAAAGTACACGATTGGGAATCAGGGTTACTGGGTTCTAGTTTTACTTCTGTCCTGTTCTTTCTGTGTCACTTTGAATAAGTTGCTCAGGGTACAACTTCCAAAGTGTTCACCAATTTTGAGTGCCTCCGTTTTTGGTGGCTCAATCTGAGATACACAAGCCATGATTTTTAGTGGTGCTCAATACCTACAACTCCAGCTAATGTCAGTGGGATCTGTGGGTCCTTGGCACCTCAGTAAATCATGCCCTACAGGTGTCAAGTTAAGCAACCAAAAATAGAGACACCCAAAATGAATGGCCACTTTTGAAAAATTTGACCTAAGCAGTGTGCCTCAGGTTTCTCATCTGTGAAATGGTGATAATACTGCAGTGCAGTAATGGTTAGTCCATGTTTATATAGCACTTGGAAGAAGATAAGTACTAAGTATTGTTAGTTTCTCCATTATCCAGGAGGACTTTACTCCTGAGGGCATTCTGTGCCCAAAAAATTAAAATTCTGCACCAAAAAATTAAAAATTCTGTGCACAATATTTTAAAATTATTGAAAATTCTGCAAATTTGATTTCTCAAATAAATGTGGAGGCTCCAGCATGGCATTGGGGAGCACAGGCCACTGGCTGCATGGAAGCATAAGAGCACTGTGCAGCTCACCCCAGGACACAGACTCAGTGGTGAGACGGTACCCTGATAATGCAAGGGCCGGGCCTGCCCCAGAAACATCCCAGGGCCCTGCCCCTCTGTGCCAGGTGCAGCAGGTGTGGGCAAGCAGGCTCAGTAAGGCAGGATCCAAGTGTGGAGGGACTTAGCATGAGGGGATCCAGATGTGGGTTGAGAGGGGTCTGTGTGGGCCAATCTGGGTGCAGGTGGCTCAGTAGAGGATCCAGGTCTGGGGGGGATCTGGAAGCACAGGGGCTTGTTGGGGGGTTCTGGGTGCAATGGTAATGGGACTCTGCAGTGGGGTCCAGGTGAAGGTGGTTGGGACTCAGTGGGGTGTGTGTGGGTGTAGGAGGGATAGAGCTCGGCAGGGGGGTCTGGGTACGTGGAGGCTCAGTTGAGGGTCCAGATGCTGTGGGAGTGGGGCTCAGTGGGGTGGGGATCCAGGTGCAACTGGTTGGGACTCAGTGGGGTGGGGATCCAGGTGTGGGTGGCTCATCAGGGTGGTCCAGGAGCAGGGGGAGTTGGGCTCATTGGGGGGGGGGCGGTTCTGAGTGCAGGGGAGGTAAGGCTTGGTGGGAGGGTCTGAGTATGAGGAGGTCTGGATGGATGGGGGAGCAGCTCCCTGCACAGGGATCCCTCCCCTTGCAGCTGAGGAGCGGTGGGTGCAGGAAGCAGGGAGGGGGGAGTTTGCAGAGCTTCCTGCAGCTGGGGGAGAAATCTGGGGGTGGGTCTGAGCTGGCCCTGGATGCCATGCAGGGGAAGGGGAAGTCCTGTCCTCCCCTGGCCAGCGCTGACTAGCAGCTGAGCCCAGCACAGTGTAGGAGCCACCAGCCGGGTCTTCCCCAGGCCTGCCCCCTGCCCCACAGTGATTTACCTCTCTGCCAGTTGCCCAGGTCACCCAAAACATACTGCTGGGGAGTGTTGTATGATTGCTCTTGTAGTTTCCCTTTGCTTCCCCATCAGAAAGTCATTTTTCTGCGAGGAAGCAAAGAAATATGTGGGGACATAAATTCTGCACATGCGTAGTGGCGCAGAATTCCCCCAGGAGTAGAGCTTATATCTGTGATCAGGAAGAGATCTTTGTTTCTCTCAGCTGTGAAATAACATGAGAATTTCTCACACACTAAGCAGAAATGGTGATAACTAAACATTCTTCATTTTGTTTAAAAATACAGTCCCAAAGGTTTCTTTCCCCCCACCCCCACCCCCCAAACGATGCCAGGGACACTTTCAGGCTTGTTGTTTACAGTGAAGCATAAGAATCAATAGCAAATATTCTATGTTGTTGTGGAGGCAAAAGAGGGTATGTGATCACATGTGTCTGCAGAGCTATCTGTGCTTGACATTCTTGCAGACAACAAACAACAACAACATAGCTCACTTCTTCCAAGATAGTTAACATTCTGGCCCAGCGTTACAGTACCAGATGTGTTGCCACAGAAACAATTTAAAGGGAGAAGGACCTTCAAGTGAATAGTCTTTATAGCGGTAAATATAAAAGTTATATACATAGTTCAGAGCCGGTAGGATTTTTTTTTTTTTTGGTATATGTGTATATGTGAGACAGAAAGAGTAGAGGGGAATTGTACTTTTCCTTTCCTACATCTGTTAGCATTTTAAGATTCTCCATACAGGACTGGAAATTGAAGAATACTCTATTAGGGACATGATTTATGCACCTCAGAGACATTTTTATTAAATCCTGACTGGATTTTATAAACTTTTTTTCCTTGAAAAGCTGTACATTTTGCTAGCTGATTTATTTAGCCCCATTTGCAACGTGCTTTGGAAGCAATTTCAAATAAGTTGTTTCTTTGAAAGTAAGGAAGCGTATCTGACTACATAGAACTAGACCAGATTTTGATGCTGACAATTACTAGCACATTCTAACCTACAACAGTTGACATGTTGATGAAAAGAGGGAATCTAACTGGGAAATAACTTTGTTTTATCTCACATAGGAAGGCTTGGAATATATGTAACTGAGGCCCAGTAACAGTCGCAGCATGGGAAGGATCAGGAGTATGAAAATGGTGTTGGAGGTGGCATGTGCAGAGAGGAAAGGCAGATGTGTGCGAGCATCTCTGTGGCACTGGATAGCTGCCACAGGCAACATGCCCTCCTCTCTATTGCCACAAACTCATGTTGCAAAATGTGACATGGGTTACTTAACTCCCACTGCATGGTTTTTGCATGCCACAAAACGGGCATATGCTTCCAGGAGTGGCACACACTGCCTGGGGTAGCACAGCAAGGAAAATAGCCAGGAAGGCCAAATTTACATTAGAAAAGGTTTGCTGATATAGCTGTGTCAGCAAACCATGATAATGTAGACACAGCTTATATTGGCAAAAAAAAGTGCTTTTGCAGGTATAGTTTATATATGGTATAGCTTATACTGGTTTCCTGAATGAAATAAACTATATCAGCAAAAGCACTTATATGTCAGTCTGCAGTAGGGCTTTTGCTGATATAGAAATGTCATTAAAAAAAAAATCACATCCCTAACTGATCTTACTATACTGGCAAAAGTTTCTAGACCTGTAGGCCTGGCCAGAGAGTCTGGAAAGAATGTAAACAGGCCAAGATCCACAAAATATGGCTCTTTTGTTTTCACATTTCTTTGTCATTCTTGCCATTGAAAGGCCTTGCTCCTTGCCAGCTTTGCAACCCTACTATCCCCACACTGAAGAAGGCAACATCAGTGCTTTCCCCACTGAAATCATGGGTGAAATCCTTGCCCCATTGATGTTAATGGCAAAACTCCCATTGACTTTAGTAGGGCGAGAATTTCACACTGTGTACTTTTGATGATAGGACCTCACCTTCTTTGTGTCTGGAAGATATTAGCCTAAAAGCCTTAAACTGAGAATGGTTTATCTCATTTAACAATTACTCTTTCCCCGCCCCCCCATAAAATTTAAAACCTGAATTTACTTTGCTATTATAAATGTATCCCTCAGACAGCTCTATACCTCTTAAATATCAGACATATATTTACCCCAGTTACCTGATTAGACACAATTCTGGTTTTCCCTCACTTTTGTTGTTGAAAATTATTTATGTCAGAAATAAGGAATCAGGAAACAAAAATTGTACTCAGAGTTATTTATGCTTATGGATAGAATCCTGCATCATTTTAAGTTTCCTGCATGGATAATTGTTTTTGGCTCTGTCATTTTTGGGACTGTCACATACAGTATCACACATTTAGGCCTAGCCAAATTGGAAGACTGGTATATTACCATGCGTGATCAGTTATAAAGATAAGAAACTGGTCACTACCCTTCATTCCTTATTCAGATAAAAATTCCATTGACTTCTGGGGGAGTTTTAGGTGTGCAGAGAATTTGGATTTGGGCTCACAGTTGGTGTCTGCAAGGTAGAAATGAGTTTGGGGTACAAAATTTGGGTCTAAATCCAGATCTACACTTCTCCATAAACCCAGAGATGTTGGGATTTAGAATTTTGGTTCAGCAGCAGCTGCTTGTGACAGAGCCAGTCATGATGTTAGCAAACAGATCCAAACTTCCCACTAGTTTGTTCATATCTCTTTCATTTGGGCCCTTCAGTAGATGGGATATGTCTTTGTGTATGTGTAGCGCATCCCCACTCAGACACTATAATTAAATCTTTCTATTGAAAATTTCTATTTCAAGTGGTCATAATTTTCTCAGAAATTGTCCTTTGGGTCTGAAATTTCCTGTGGTTGTTTTCAACTCAAAATATAATGTTTTTGGAAAATTAGAACAATGTCAGCTCAGTTACTTTTTGAGTTATTCAAATACATTTAAAAAAAAGTGCATGTTTTCCATTTACGTTTTCTATATTTTTCTTTGAAGTCACATAACTTTTTGGTTTTAGGATTTAAGTTGTAACACACTTGAAATACACCCTCCCTCCCCATATGCTTACCCATCCATTCCCCAACACCAGGGCTGGACAGATAAACCAAAGAAGTGAGCAACTGAAAGAGCTCAGTGTGCTAAAGGATTTTCATTTAGTGTGCTAGTGATAACATGAATAGGTTTACATTTCCATCACTGCAGGCGAAATACAATTTAAATAACCTTTAGCTATGTGTGCTCAAGATTTCTGCAATATTTATATTCTATAATTGAAATAGCACAAAAAAGTTCAAAGGGTCACTCCAAATTATAAGAAAGGATTTGTTTTATGAAATCTGTAGAGTTAAAATGAGAGGCCAGTATTTCTGAAAGATTTAGCACACAATGGTGTGGAAAATGCACATAATGCTGTATGAGCAATTACCACTGTTGTGTGAACAAATTGGGTAATTGTGTGTGCAAATGTGGTTAAGACCTGGCCTACATACAAAGTTTCACTGGTTTAAGTAAAGGTGTAAAGTTAATGCAACTTTGTGTCTGGACACTGTTACATTGGTTTAAACTTCATTGGTTTAGCTTGTTCCTTAGCTTTATTACAAGTGAAAGGTAAACCAATATATACCCAGTTTAAACCGATGTAAGAACATCCACACACACAGTTGCACCAGATTAACTGCATTGCTTTAATATCAGACTGGAGGCCTGATCTACACCTAAAAATGAGATTGACTTAACTACATCTCTCAGGACTGTCAAAAAATTTTCACCCTGTATGATGCAGTGAGATTGACCTAACCCCCACTATAGACCCAGCTAGCTCAATGGAAGAATTTTTCGGTTGACATAGCTACTACCTCTCAAGGAGAGGTGGACATACTACCATAGGTGCCAACTTTCCCCGGCTTTGGTGGGTGCTCTCTCCTCCCCTGCCCCAACTCCACCTCATCCTTGCCCCTGCCCTGCCCCCATTCCAACCCCTCCCTGCCTCTATTGGACCCCTTCCCCAAATCCCTGCCCCGACCCCACCACTTTCCCGAGTGCACCGCATTCTCCCTCAGGGCTGCCCAGAGGAGGGGGCAAGTGGGGCAATTTGCCCCAGGCCCTGGGCCCCATAGGGGCCCCCAGGAGAATATAATATTCTATAGTATTGCAACTTTTTTATGGAAGGGGTCCCCAAAATTGCTTTGCCCCAGGCCCCCCTGAATCCTCTGGGCAGCCCTGTTCTCCCTCCCTCCTCCCTCCCAGTGCTTGCTGTGTGAAACAGCTGTTTCATGGCAGCAAGCGCCGGGGAGCTAGGGGGAAAAAGTGGGCACACGGCGTGCTCAGGGGAGGAGGTGGAGCGGAGGCAAGCTGGGGCAGGGGGGCAGGGCAGGGAGCCCCGGAGCACCCACGGAGTCGGCGCCTATGCATACTACAGCAATGGAAGAACGCCTCCCGTCGCTGTAGTAAGTGTCTATGCTACAGTGCAACAGCAGCACAGCTGCAGCACTTCAGCTGTGCTTGTATAGTGTTTCTAGTGTAGACATGCCCTGAGCTATATGGATATAGGTACTTTTATACCCGTATAACACTGGGAGCAGGAGCTGTAATGTGCAGGGCTCTGACACCTTTCAAAACTACACTTGTATTGTAGTTTTGAAAGAAACAGAACTTTCTACTGTAGACAAGGTCTAAGAATGGATTCTTAAAAAGCCAAACAATGACCATACTGTGAATAACTGTTGGTTGCAGTGAGAGTTTTGAGTGCTGAAAGGAGTTAAGAATTGTGTTTATAGATTGTGAAGGGCTTGGGGACAAAGATGCTATCAATTGTGTGCCCAAAATTCAAGGCCATCTTGAAGTACGTTCCCTTAATAGTGTATGCTGATGCTACCCATAGTAGTGCAAAGTACATTAAAAATAGTTTCAGCTTTTTAAATAAATGTTTTAAGTGGTTTGATCCTAGCTGGTTCCACTGCTGAAAACACTGCATTCATTTGCCAACAACCTGTATCCAGCACTACCAGTTATGTTCCTTCCTCCCTTCTCTGTAACTTGTGCTTCTCTCTTGTCCTTAGACTCTTCTTAAATTGGGTCTTGGGTGATTTATACTGATAAAATGATTAGAAGAGTCTGACACCACTGTGAACTTTCTATCTCTGGCAGTCACCTTGCCACTGGTAGTCATTGATAAGCAGAAGAGTATGTGCTGGCTGATGAGGCACCATATAGCCAGTTCCTTGCCTCCAGTCCAGTTTCCTGTCACAGTGGTTAATGACCCCAAGAAAACTAATTCTTTCTCCAGTTTACTAGGATTTTTTTTAAATGACAGTTTATGAGGTCAGTTACCAATTCTTTGCTTCTTAATGGGAAATTGTGCCCTATATTGCTTCTCTTTGATATATAAAGAAGTCCCAAAAAGATTTTTTAATAAAGTTTTATTTTCGTTTTGTTTTATTAACCTTGGAAATATCAGGCACATCAGATCTTGTCTTTCTTGTTTTTATTAGAGGATTCCTTGGAGAACCAGAGAAATAGCATGTAGAACTTTTCTCAGCACTTACCTGAATATGCAAAGGGTATTGAATCTTTCACAAGAAGATATTTTCTCCCAACTGTGTGTCAGATGTTTGAGTGAAATAGATATTAACAAAAACAAAACAACCCTGCAAAGAATTATAAAAAGACTGACCCCTCACAACTGCTCAGATTTTACTCTTTTAGAGTCTGTAATGTCCTTCCAGAACTAGCAGGCTAGACAAGACTTGAATTTCTAGTTAAAAATAAAGAACAGAACATATTAAAAACAAATCTTTCAGGTCCCTTTACTTCAGAAAGAAACAGACACACATTTTTTAAAATAACTTTTTACCTGACTACTGGCCAAACCCAATTCCATTCCTTGCCTCCTGATAGATAATCCTTTAGCAGCTGCTTCTCAAGTCACCATGCTTTAAGATCTTGTTAAGTGTACAGTAACTCCCCACTTAACATCCTCTCGCTTAACGTTGTTTCAATCTTATGTCCCTGCTCAATTACAGAACATGCTCCATTTAAAGTTGTGCAATGCTTTGCTATAACGTCATTTGGCTGCCTGCTTTGTCCACAGCTGGCAGCCCCCATCAGCTCCCCTATGCCCCCCGCCATGCCTCCCGCCCGCCGGCAGACCCCGCAGATCAGCGCATTCCCCCTCCTCCTCCCGCCTACTGCCCGCGGCAATCAGCTGGCTAGCGGTGTTCAGGGGGGAGAGGGGAGGAGCGAGGACTCAGCGCGCAGGCTCTCTCTCCCTCCCCTGCCTCCCGAATGCCGCAAGCCAGCTGATTGCCGTGGGAGGAGGCAGGGGAGGGAGCGGGGAGCCTGCGTGATGAGTCCTTGGTCCTCCTCCTGCCCTCCTGCCCCCTGTATGTTGCAAACCAGCTGATTGCTGCGGGCAGAAGGGATGGGGGAGGAGTGAGGATGTGGCGCACCTCCCTCCTCCCTCCCCTGCCTCCTGCCCATGGCAATCAGCTGGCTTGCTGTGTTCGGGAGGGAGGGGGAGCCTGCGTGCCGTGTCCTCTCCCTCCTGCCTCCTGAACGCTGCAAGCCAGCTGATTGCAGGAGGCAGGGGAGGGAGGGGGGAGGGAGGAAGACGTGGCATGCGGAGTAAAGGGGGAGAAGGGGGGGAAGAAGAGGCAGTTAAGGGTGGGGGCTTGGGGAGAGAGGTGGCGAGGGCGGGCTGAGGGTTGAGCCCCCTGCCCCTGGTGCTTGCAGAATAGGAGAAACTGCCGCTTCTGCTGCGCAATGTGCTTCTCCTAGCCTACAGCACCTTCAGCCTCCTTGCCTGCCTCATTGTCTGCAGTGCCAATGGGCTGTGCCTGTGTGGGGTAAGGAGGGGGCACCTCCCAACTATTGTACTGTACCGTATGGCAAAAAATTTTTTCCCTGGAACTTAAACCCCCCCATTTACATTAATTCTTATGGGGAAATTGGATTCGCTTAACATCATTTCACTTAAAGTCGCATTTTTCAGGAACAGAACTACAACGTTAAGTGAGGAGTTATTGTATAACCTTTAAAATATAATTAATTGTCTTTCATTTTGTGTGGATTGTTTGCAATTAAGCATTCTTTCAAGTGGGCCTTGTTTGGCTACATCCATCACAAAAATACGCTCTTGGGTAAGGAGCAGAAAAAGGGTCTGAGCCAACCAATGTTTATTTTCATTATTAATCATTTATATTATGGCAGCTCCTAGATGCCCCAGTCCAAAACCAGGGCCCGATTGTGCTAGACTCTGTTCCCTTCCCATCCGCCTTCCCCTTCACCCTCACAAAGCTGTATCTCTCTCTTGCTGCTGTTACATTCTAATGGAGCAGGCAGTATTTCTTGTCAAAGTCAGTCCCGGTCTGTAGTATTAGTGAACAGGTCAATAAGAAATTTATAAAGGCAGATCCTGGATGGATTTTAGGCAGGCTCTAAACTATGAATCTGAGGGAAAATGGTGATGCATCTTTTCTATAAAAGCCCATAACTAATGCATTTTTCCAGTGTGCAAGCCAAATTATGATTACAGAGATCTTCCACTGAAGTTATGGCAAAGCTCCCAGTGACTTCGATGGGAGCAAAATTGGGCAGACTGGTAGCGATCCTGGAAACCTTACCTGTTGCTATATTAGAAGCAGAAAATACTTTATATTTTAAGACCCAACTGATGTGCATGTAAGGGGACTGTTATCCCTTTACTAACATTCAGTGGGGGTGTTTTGGTTGGCTAGGTCCCAGTACTAAAAGGGGAAGGGTCGATGGGAAATCAGGCCCCTGAGACTGACAGTCCCCAGGAGCAATGGGGAGAGGCTAACACTCCAGGTCAGCCTGATTGACAGGGTGGGCAGGCTAATCAAGGAGTCAGGAGGCCGGAGGGGGGACGGGTCCGTGTGAGCTGGAATTGCCTGGGTCAGACAGAGTGGGGCCAAGCTAAGGAGAGAACAGGGGCCCAAGCTAAGCTGCTGGGAGCAGAGCTGCAGCCCCAAAGCCAGAGCACAGCCCAGAGAGAGCAGCCCTGCCCTGGGAGGAGAGCTGCAGCAACCAGAGCCAGAGGGGCCAGAAAAGCAGCCCAGGGAGCAGGTCAGAGCTGGGAGCAGAGTCACAGAAGCAGCCTGCAGAGCAGACCTGTCCTGGGAGCAGAGCTGCAGCAACCAGAGCCAGAGGGCCCAGAGATGCAGCCCATGGAGCTGGAGGCAGAGCAGCAGCAGCAGCTGTGCTGAGGCAGAGTGAAGCTGGGGCTGGAGCTGGGGCTGGAGCAGTCCGGAGCTGGGTATGGTGAGCAGCTGGGGAGAGTGATGGGGACCCTGGGCAGTGGGCCCAGCACAGGGAGACCCCTCAGCCAAGATGCTCTGCAGGCCAGACTTGGAGGGGGATCGTAACCCTGACAGGGTGGGGGCGACACTGGGAAGAAGGGTCCTGCCACCTAGAGCCTGAGAGCATGTGGCCACCGCCAGAGCAAGTGTCCAACCCGCAGCATCCCTGCAGCACAGCCAGAGCCTGAGAAGGAGGGCTGGGACCTACAAGAAACAGACTGTGAGCTGCCCTGACATTCCAGAGACACTGTTTGTGATGTTCCCTGCCACAGAGCGGGATGATGTGTTTCCTTTAACCTGTCCCATTTTTCCTTATTCCTTTTAAAACTAATTGTTAATTAAATAAACTGTATTGCTTTAAATCGTATGCAATGATCAGTGGGTCAGGAAAGCATCCAGTGCAGAGAGAGCACCCCAGAGTGGGGACACCCTATCCCCTGACCTAGGTGACCACTGCAAGGTTGGGGATCGAGCCCCCCAGGAATCCTGGGCCCAGCCTTGTTGGGGTTACAAGGACTCTGCCAGACAGGAGAGGGGAAGGGGAGTCCTCTAGGTAAAGGAAGTGGGAGCGAGGACTCAGATCCTTCCGCTAGCCTATTTCACCAGGGTAGTGCAGAAGCCAGGAAAGTTCCCCACAATAGCGGGACCATTCCCCACACTTACACACACAAGTAGTTTAAAGAATTTTACTTTTGGCCAAATTTCTATAGCCAGTCAGAGTTTTAGTTGCATCTGACCCTAGATGATCTGCTTTGAAAAATAGGCTTTAGAGTCCTTGTTTTGCCTGCTAAATGCAAACCAGATGCAGGGCCAGATCCTCACCTGGTATAAATCAGTATAGCTCTATTGACTTCAATAAGGCTATGCCAGTTTACATCAGCTGAGGATCTGGCTTACTGAAGTGATATTCTCCATACAAGACCAAGCCTTGATTCCCTTATTTACATGAAATATGCCAATAGGATACATTTGTAAATTAGGCAAATAGCATTTAGTTCACTGTGGCTAAGCCTGCAGTCTAGTTTAGATGTGATCTAGGACTCAAAGGGGCAGATCATTGAAGTCAATAGAACTGTAACAGTTTGCACAAGCTGGGGATATGCCACCTAGTCTGGCGGCACCATGCTTGTGTGGCTCTCTGGACAGAACTTTTACTGAATCTGGCATGTTCTTTCCAAACTTCTGCCTTATTAGTTCAGCTTAGAGGGGGTAAAACATCTGTTTCTAAGTAGAGCTGTGTGGTTACTGACTGGGTTTTTTCTGCAAAATCTCTACATCTGCCCATTTAAGACCAATGGTTTATAAGAGCTGGAGTGGGGCATTTGCAAACTTCATCTCATTAAAAACCAAACCAAACCAAATAAAATCAGGGAGTAATAGCGTAAGATATTATGGGCTACAAATGGCAGAAGCTTGTGTGCCAAGATTGGATAGGAACAGTGCTTTGGTGTGATATAAATGAAAGGGCAAAAAACACAAACACACCCCCTTGTATTGGCAGAGATCCTTATTGTCCCCTGTAAGGAAGGTACCACAGCTGGGGAGCCTTTGTGTGTCAGCAGAGAAAACAGGTTACGCAGAACATAATGGCAGAGATTAGTACTGCGACAGCAATGACTAGACCTCTCCACTCCTAATTCATTAGAAATCATAACTTTTCAAGCCTTGCCTGTTTATCTTAAGAGAGATTGGGCCAAATTTGTCCCCAGCAAAATTTCCAAAAACAACTAATGATTTGGGGGACCGTTGGCTTCTGGGTGCCCAACTTGACATGGACCTAACTCACAGAGGGTGGGTTTTCAACACTTGCTGAAAATCAGCCCTCTTTAAGGTGCCTCAAGTTGGGCACCCAAAAATCACTTGTGAAGATGTTTACCTCTTTTGTGTAACTCCATCACCACTCAGCACTTCACTGGATTGTGCCTTACGGAAATAATTTAGCTTTAGATGTCAACAAAGAGAAGTTATAGAGTAACTCCATTCCCAGTGACCTGATGTTCTCTATCTGCCATGTGCTTCTGGAGACTAACCCTGTTTTATCAGACTCATTATTTTCTAGGGAGCAAGAGTGGAATGGCAGAATGTACTGTACATCCCACATCTCCCATGGCCCACTAGTTGCTCATCACATCAAGTGTCCTGAGGTACCTGAGGGATTAAAGCCTGAGTCATGTGGCTGGCATAATGGCTAAGATCCAGATTTTTAAAAGGTACTTAGGCCTTGCTGTGCTCATCATTGCAATGCCTAACTGATTTAGGAGCCTAAATCTCAATGGCAAAAGGAAACCAAAATCCCATCTGAAAACTTGCATCCGAAGAAGTGGGCATTCACCCACGAAAGCTCATGCTGCAAAACGTCTGTTACTCTATAAGGTGCCACAGGATTCTTTGCTGCTTCTACAAAATCCCATTGACTATTGATGAGATTTAGACTCCAAAGTGCCTGCATTACTTTTGAAAATGAGATTTAGGCTTCTAAATCAGTTAGGCATTAGCGCAACAACACCTAAATAGCTTTAAAAATCTGGACCCGAGTCCTTAGCGAGGGAGGCTAGTTTCATAATGACAAGACTAAATGAGAAGTATAATAGCTCCTTCTTATATTGCCAGAAGTCTGCCCTGGTAGAAATTCCCATACACTGTGATTTGCAGAGCTGGCCTCTTGGAGATATTTAAAGGCACCTCATGCCGCTGAACATCAAACTTCATTACTGCTTAGGCATCCCTATCCACTTTGGCTGCAGTGTGCATGCACATGTATGAAGATGCCCATGGGACATTACATCACCATGGTTTCCAGCAGGGGTTAAAAAGAAACAGGAGAGTCTGAGCCCTAAAGCTCCAGGGCTTTCATAGTAGAGCGACAGGGGAAGTTTAGCTCTGAGGAAGTAGCAGGCTGTTTTAGTCTCTGGGACCAGCCACTAGAGGGAGACATAATCACATGCACTTAGCCGGTGTATTACATTTGTACAGGCTAGGGTGGGGGGTGGGAGGAAAGGAGAAGTGTGCTACAGGATTTCCCAGTTGACAAAGGGAAGCTTATCTGTGGCAGTGGCTGTAGAATTTGGTGCATCACTGCTAGGCAGACTTTTCTTATCAGAACTAGAAAGGGCTGTTCGTTGCTTGTAAATAGTTCACTTTCTCAACACCATCTGCTTATTCTCTTGGTAGGATTTTTTTTTAAGTATTCATTAGAATCCATCTAACTGCAGTCTCAGATTCTGCCAAAGCAGAACAAGCTATGAGTCAGGCTAGCGTGTAGAGCCTGGTGCATTCCAGAATCCCTGGTTCAGGCTTTAAAGTTTGTCATCAAGCTTGAAATTGAAACCAGAGGAGCAAGCAGCGGGATCTGCGCTCGTAAATCAGCTGGTAATGGATGGATTGTTCCCTGCCTTTCCCTGGGGAAGAAAGCAAAACTCAAGGAATGGCACTAGAGCAGCCTCACAGTGACACCTCAGTGCCACGGGCAGAGCCCTGATACAGGCGGGCATGAAGCCACCCCACATACTGCAGGAAGCAACTCAACATGTGGACAAATGAGCGTGCCACATGAGTATGCCACATATCGGGGAGGGAACTAAACTGCACAAGGCTTGTGGTTAAATCCAAACCGATTCTTGCCATAATATTCCAGAAGCATTTTAAAAATAACAGTGGGATTTACTGCCTGTCCTGATTCTGGCGAACAGTCTGGCTGGAAGAAGTGGGAGCTTTACAACCAGCATGCGGCCTGTAACTTCTCTTTTCTGCTTCAACCATCTAATATTCTGCCACTAGGGGGAGAGTCAAAGTGAACCTCAAAACTAACAGCTACACCCCGACTCCTGAAAAATAATTTCCAGATCATTGTTCAAATATGGATCAAATCCTGCTGTCAGGGAATGCAGCGTAAATCTGAAGTAATTCCACTGACTCTGGATTCACACCAGTGTCACAGGCAGCAGATTTTGGCTTTATGTGCTTAGACTGAAGCCAGTTAGAAATGCAATGGCATTTTGAATACATTATTTGAAAAGTGGGTCATGTTGTACTTGAGAGGCCGGGCCTGAGATCATGGTTGTGCTTTTTCCCTGCAATAGCTGGTTATTTCACAGATGCCATATGCAGCCCAGGGATAGATGTCTGAGGGGGCTGGTTGTGATGCTATGCACTGGTGCAGGACAAACACAGAGTACTGAATTTGGCTCTCGGAAGTTGTGTAAGGCCCCATCTGCTGTGGCCTCAGAGCTGGGTTTAATGTCTGAAGCTAGACAATGTGGGTGGGGATAAGATGCATGATAAACCAGTCTAACGTGTTCTTAAATATGCCTGAGTGAGAGGTATAAAGGGGAAAGTGATTTCAGATATTTGGTTTAAAAATAGATATTTAAGGGTTAAATATATTTTATGGATAACATTCTCAAAGCTTCCCAAGTCCCATTTGCCAAAGTGAAATAGGCCCTTAGGGGCCCAACTCAAAGTCAATATGATTTAGGCACTTAGGAGTCTAAGTCATTCTGACTTTCAATGACACTTGGGCTTCTACAGACCAAACTCACTTTTGAAAAAGGGACTCAGGGCTTCTAAGCTTCCTAGGCACTGTTGAAAATGTTACCTTGTACCTAGAAGTCTGTTAGGGCCTCAGTGAAACTGTCATGGGACAGGGAGTTCCACAGCAGCAGGTGTGTGGGTATGGATGTAAAAACAAAATCTTCCCCCTTACAGGCTGTGGATCTGTAGCAGAATTGCCCTGTATCCACTACTCCACCTCAGGGCATGAAGGGGTGGTTGGCTTGTGAATCTGTGTAGTCACAGAGCCCCTCTATACCTTCTTTCTCCAACCAGCTTTAGCTTGGTCATGCAAAGCTGCTGCCAAGCACAGCTCTATGACAGGCTCCGCACATCCTGCACAGCAGACTGCGCCAGTCCGGCTGCCCATGTCGCATTATGCTCCTGGGGAGTGTGGGGTGGAGAAGGTGCAGAGGGGAAAAAGCAGAATTTGATCCTCAACATGTTAGAGGCAAGATACAAAACTTTGAATGGATTGGGGTGGGATTTTCTAAAGCTCACAGGGTTGTGCTAACTCTGCTCCCATTGGCTCCAGCAGTTATATCCAAAAACAATAATTAAAAACTGTACATTTTACAAGCTCTTTGTGGAAGTCATAAGGATGGCTTATCTCCAGCCTTCTTGGAAACCTGGGTTCATGCTTTGCTTGCCAGTCTGAGACAACAAGCTTCAGTGCCAAAATAATGATGTCTATCAATTAGACCTTCTGGACTAAGGCTGAATGGCATGTGACCTTCTGCACTTCCTTATTTCTGTAAGTTTCCAAGCGCAAGTATACATTTGAGGAAAGGGAGTCCATTTGGATGCAGTATACATAATGCTGTGTGAAAATAGCCCTATGAGAAAGGATTAAAATGATGATGTTCCCATTCCAGGACTTAAAATGGCCTTTCCAGCTCTAGAAAAATAACTAGAAAAAGGTTCTTTAGTTCGGACATTAACAATTTTATTGCCATGACTGGGTAATAATCTAAAAGGAAAGTTGAAAAGTTAAGTTTTTTAATCATAAATTTGGAATGTTTATCCAGTAAAGTATCTAGTGAAGGAGACATTGCTACTGAGGTCAGTGGTCTCTCTAAAGAATGCCTGAGAGCAGAGATTACATATACCGTGTACTTTCCCAGTGAATTTAACACTATGTTGTATGTAAAATGGAGCCTTAGTTCTTTGTTTAGTTTGCTTGCTTTTTATATATCTTCAAAATAACTAATGGCCGAGTTCTGAAGCTGTCATACATCAGTAGACATGGAGATTTAGGTGAGGCTATTCACGAGTCCCAGAACTGCAAGACTGGGCCCTAAATCTAGGAATGTGTATTTAGCACCTTATCTGCACCCAATGAAGTCAATGGCAGAGCTCCCCTTAAACTCAGTGGTGCAGGATCAGGCCTGTAGTCTCTCTACAAACTGTGCTGAAGTCCATTGCTCCCAAGTTCTTCAATTAGAGGGAGAAAACAATCTTTGATCATATGAATGTGATTAGAGCAAAACGAAGCACTGTTTGCAAAATGAGATGTAGGCCAGGTCTATACTAGAAACTTTTGATAGTCGAATAATATCGGACAGGGGTGTGATTTTTAATGGCATTTTTATACTAGTGAAAGCTTTAGTGTACATGCAGTTATTTGGGAGCAAGAGGATGGGGCACAAAAAACAAAACAAAAAACAAAAAAACCTTTTGCTGGTATAGCTTATTTCATTCTGAGAACTGGAATAAAGCTATACCAGCAAAACCACATTTTTGCCAGTAAAACTGCACCTCCAGTAGGTGGATTTGCCAGTGTAGCTAGCTATATCGGCAAACCTTTACTAGGTGTACACTAGATATTTTCAGAAGGTAATTCATTCTCTTTACTTAGTTTTGGTTCCATCTACAGTGGAGATTCAGTTTGGTTAAAGATGGTGTAGAAACCATTCCCGCCAGCACAGTTTGTCTGGCCACCATGCAGCAGGCATAAGCCCTGCAGACTGATCCATGTACTGTAGGCAGATTCATGTGAAGCTCCATAGACAGCCACAAAGCTCCAAGTGTGCACAGGGGTTGGCATACGTGGATCCGATTTCAGAGTCAGGGCCATAGTTCCTTATGTAAAGTGCTGGGTACACTTGAGGCTACTGCATAAAAGGATTAAATTGTGATAAGACAAAATACAATAACTCCCTTTGTCTTTCACAACCCTGAAGAAAGGGAGCACCTTGTGTATCCTACCCAGTCAATGCCAGTACTATGCAGCTAAAGCAAAATTATTTATCAGAAATAATAAATAAATAATAGTAGTAATCAAAATAAAGAGAGGGGAAAGTAAGCATCAAGCAGTATATGACAAATTTAGGGTAATCTATGTAGGACCAAAAATAAAAAAATAAAAATGTTTTTTGGGTACTATGTGTCTAACAAAGTCAACATCCAAAGTAAAAGACAAAGTAGACCAGTGACATAACACATCCTCTGCTCAGTCACTTGTGTCTCATGTTACAGCATTATGGAAGGATGGTACAGAATTTTCTCAATCTATACCTGTTAGGGATCTGAGATGATGTTCAGACTTAAGGCCTGGTATTCATCCTGAGCTCAACCGGGCCTCCATTTTTGTGGATAGGATAGTAGCAGTAGATAACTGAGCCCACATTTTGCTGCATGCAATGAACTGTGGGTGCAAATATTTATTAATTATATGAGTAGCCATCTGATATGTTGGTACAAATAGATCAGGAGAGATCTAAGTACTAATATATGTATCCACAATTTATTGCAGGAAGCAAAACTCAAGTACAGTTATTTTCAGACATACACTAAATGGAAGCAAGTGTGTTTGTTTTAATTAATAGAAATGGGTTGTTTTACTATTTTATAGAGGCTCTAATGCCTTCTCTAGCGATAATAAATTTCTTGGAGACATTTAAAAAACCATTACTAGTTTAAAAGGACAAAACATCAGCAGAAATATTTGCAAGAAGTCAATGAGTCATATTTTCCTCATAAAATTGTTGAAACTATTGTGCCCAGAAACAAGCAAGTATGTGACTAGGGTTGGAAAAGTTTAGGCATAAACACAAACAGAAACCAGGTTTTTGTTTGCGGGGGATGAGGGTAGTTTGGCTTTAGGAATATCCTAATACTAACAGATTCTGAGTATGGCAGGCAACCTGAGCTGACTTTTAGTACCTATTGCCGAGTATAGTTGAATCGTTGGCCCTATAGCCTGGTTATATGGGAACGGTGCAGCACAGTATTAAAGTGTCTTTGTGGCATTGCAAGTTGTTAAAGTTGGGACAAATTAGTTTATTCCCTGACATCAAAAAATACAAAATTTATTTTGAGGGAATTAGAATCTCAATCCAGCAAAATCAGACACTTAACATTTGACTGAGTTAATCTCTGATGGTTTGGGAGATTTGCTTAAGCCCCATCAAAATGTGGATACTGACTCTCAGTCCCTGTCCTTTTTCCTCTCAGCTCAACCCTTCTGCTGCCCCTAACAATTTCATCACCCAGAAGCCGGCTCCTTACATTCGCTCTGATGTCTGGTATTTCACATGTGCTGGGCCCCAGTCAGCCACTATCATCATATTTTACACTTTCTGGGACTTCTGGGATTGGGAAAGTACCTCTGAGTCTGACCCCAAGGGTTAACTCCCAAAATTTTGAGATTTGAAGACCCGGACCCACCCAGTGGAGATTACCAGGTTAGCAAACTTCTGAGATTGATTTTCAACTAAGTTTTGCTGGAGGTCCTTGTCTGAGTCACTCCTAACCTGAGGGAAGAACTGGCTTGAGATATGGCCAGGTGCTTTTTTTCCCCAGGAGCAGTTGTAATGCAGTTCAGCACTTTTATATAGACCAGGGGTTGGCAACCTTTCAGAAGTGGTGTGCCGAATCTTCATTTATTCACTCTAATTTAAGGTTTTGCGTGCCAGTAATACATTTTAACGTTTTAGAAGGTCTCTTTCTATAAGTCTATAATATATAATTAAACTATTGTTGTATGTAAAGTAAATAAGGCTTTTAAAATGTTTAAGAAGCTTCATTTAAAATTAAATTAAAATGCAGAGCCCCCTGGACTGGTGGTCAGGACCTGGGCAGTGTGAGTGCCACTGAAAATCAGCTCGTGTGCTGCCTTCAGCACCCGTGCCATAGGTTGCCTACCCCTGATATAGACACACTGGCTTGCAAAACTCTGTGAGCCTCTCTCTAGAGAGCTGTGCTTATAAATCCTCCCTGCTAAAAAAAGATGCTACCATGATATCCTACTTAAGGCCTTGTAGTCAGAAGTGTGAACTGAGCTATGAGTCACCACCAAAAATATGTAAATGTTTTTTGTACCATGAGATGATTTGACTTTATCACAGTTATTTCAAAGTAAATAAAGATACCGCCCCCCCCCACATGATGTTTTCTCTGAAGTTATTTCAGTCCCCTTTTATTCTGATGAGAAAAGCTTCTGTTCGTGCAAATCCTGCCAGTGAATTTCTTTGAAACATAACCCTAAATGTTGTAACTAAAGGGACATACTCAATCCAGTTGAGAACTGAGCCCGCGTGAGTTTAAATAAGTTCAGGGCTGATCATGACAGTCACAAGGCCTGGTTCTCCTCTCATTTATATCCACTTTGCACGAGTGTAACTCCTTGGAGTTCAATAGTGTCACCTGATTTACACCAGGATAAATGAGAAGAGAATCAGGCCCAAGGTTTTTTGAAGAGTAGTTTAGTTACAGCATCAAGTGTGATTTTGGGATCTGTAAGTCTCACGCTTCCCAGCCCTTTGAACTTGGGGCTCAGACCTGCAAGTCCTTCCTGCACGGGGCCTCTCACAATCTTCCAACCCCCACAAGCCTCCCTCCTTTTGTCTGTGGTGTATTACCCCTTCCCTCAAAGTCTGCGAATCTCCCTTTAAGAGCTCTTCAATGTCCATTACCACACCGACTTGAGGAGTAAATAAGGCAAGGTCCTCCTCCACACTCCTCCACCCCACTGTCAGACTCCCAACCCCAAGGGGTGGAAGACAGAACCCAGGACTCCAGTCCAGCTTTCATGGGGTATGCAGGCAATAACCACAAAGCCATTCCTTTTGTTTCTTCCTCTAATGACTTGTTAGGCAATGACATTTTTCAGGAAGTTGCATGTTTATTTCAGCCCAGTGAGCACGATAATGGGATGATTGTTCACAGAGTTATGAGCTTCTGAAAACTGCAGGCAAGAATGAAAGCTGTAATGTAACCTTAAACACAGCGATGGCCACCAGACACCCACGCACAGCCAAAGAAACCAAAAGCCCCATGCTGTCTGATTAAAATGTGATTGGGGCACACCTTACAGGGCCACATAGGAGGGTTTCCATTGACTTCACTAGGAGTTGCATCAGACCCTTTGAGATCTTGTGGAGCTAAATGTACTAAGATAGTTAGTGCCCCGGCCCTTTTGTCTTGAGTGGCTGTTGCAAAGTAGATGCTGTTTGGCCCCACAGCCTGACTGTTGGCTCTTGTTCTAACACCTTTCAACTGCTTTCCATTGGCTCACTCGTGAACTCCCCAAAGCCTGGACAAGCCAGTGAAACGTGCAGGGATCTAGAAGTTAGAACTCAAGTAGTACAGGCAACAATTAGCTGAAAAGCTGCAGGTAAAACGGTCACTTCTCATTCAGGTTCAAACGATCAGATGGAAAAAAATATACATGGGCATGGTTATGTGACCTATTGATATAGTTACTATTGTTGCAGATAATAATACTTAGAGGCCTTATACTGGGAAAGCCCTTAGTTTAGCCTCAAATTCAGGAGATACGTTCAAAATCTCTCATCCCTCCTGGGAAGCGCAAGTGCTTTACATAGGAGGAGAAGTATCCTCCTCCTCATCCATTGGGAAATTGAGGTACAGGGAGGTTGGGTACCATGCCTGTATTTGCATAGCAAGTCACTGGGAAGAGCCAAGAATAGAACAATGCTCTCTGGACTCCAAGACTGCTGTGCTATTAATTGAAGCCATGCTACTGAGACGAGAGCCAGAGCAGAGGCACACTGAGCTCCAGGGATCTTGGCTCTGGAACTCATTCCACAGTGCAAGGCACATACCTCTCCCCCATGGAGTAATTTGGTCACAATTCCATGAGGACATCCTTGTGGCATTCTCCTCTCCCGCGGATATTTCTGCAGAAGGGGATGCTCTGGCTCTCACATTTTACTCAAGCAAAAATTCCCCACTGACCTCAATGGGAGTTTTGCGAGAGTAAGAATGGAGAGAAGATGTCAGGGTTTGGCCCTCTTCATGGCCCCATTAAAAAAAGAAAGCAAAGCTGCTAGCTCTGGTGTTTACATTATACCAGCCTGTGGGGGGCGGGAGGGGAATTCTTCTGTATATTAACTGCCTAGGATGATTTTCTACAGCTGTTTTGTGGATGTGTCTGTTACTTGTATTACAGTATGAATTCTATACATATACAGTGGAGAACATAATTCTCCAGGAAACAAAAGAGTATGACTGATGGGAAACAGAAGTGAGGGATCCCAGGGAAATTAAACTCGCCAGAAGGGGAGAACGAGCCTGAGTTTTACTGATGGAAGAAGAGGTTCTGCTGTGGGCTCAAGCACCACAAATGAGGGCTCCTATCCTGCCATTAGATCCACGCTTGTGTGTGTACGCACGCTTCATCCATGTGGTGCCCCATTGACTTCTGTGGGGCTCTGTATGGATGCAGGGCCCTGTTTTCATGTCCCTGATTGCAGGGCTGGAGCCCGAGTACTGTTCTGGTATCCCAGAATGACTTGGGAGTACATGGGTTGCATCAACCTCCGTCTTCGACAGTAGGGCTGTTGCAAATTGTAGGAAGTACTGCATGGGGTACTGGGAGCCCTCCAGCCCCACTGGCTTCTGCAGCAGTTGAGGGTGCTTGGCATCTTATAGGATGAGGTCTAGAGTTTGCTAAACAGATCAGCAAATACCTGAGGGCATGAGTGTGTTTCAGATGACGCCATTGTTTATTAATTATAGTGTGACAGAGAAAATGTGTTCAGCAGACAGATCTTTTCTTCTAGCAACTCTAGTGCCTGCTGTATTACTCAGTGGTTTCTCCTCCCTGCAGTGCAGCACTGGCTCAACCTGAACTGCCAAGCAGGTTTAGACTCATTTGTTTTCCTGTTTGTTTCAGAAGGCCACAGACTTCCTGACTGGTTATCATGTCAGTGAAATTGACATTTGTCTCTCCCAGTGATGGAGGTGGAATCAGCAGGAGCTGTTCCTTTGCTGGATTCAGCACGGTGCAAAGCAGAAAGTTAGCGTAAGTAGAAAAAAAAGTGAAAACAAATACATGCACCCTGAGCAGTCAGATATTAGACACAGGTCAACATTTCTTGCCAACCTAAATCCTCCCTGCATAAGGTGTGCCTTACTTTTTTTGTCCTAAATGGATGAGTACTGTTGTGCACTGTTAAACATCTATTTCACCATGCTCTAGAGATGGCTGCACTTCAGCAGTGGATGAAGCAACCTTTGCTTATAGTTTGCATATCAGTTTTAGGCTACAAACTGCTTTGGGATGGAAGATGCATCTAACGTACTATTGATTGTTATCATTGTCACCCAGTGTTTCTGCAGAGTCAAAAGCAGGTCAGACTGTATGGATCATTCTTCCATCTGCCAGGAAGAGCACAGCTGAGTTTCCCTGGCATGTTGAGGGCAAAACTGTACTTACCCAGAAATACCTGCAAAATCTATTTTGCAAACTTGCCGCTAGATACTGATTTAAAGGACATGCATGGGAATTAAAAGGGAACTGCTCACATCTCACACAAGAAGCAGGGTTGTGACAGATCCATGTTTGGATGGGATCCCAAAGAGAACACTGAGTGCTGCAAGCATTGGTGTTAGAGGGAAGAACCCCCCTATTGAAGCTTTGAGTCTGTACCGAAGCAACAACCCTCTCCCAGCAGCGTGGTAGTAACTAGCATGCTTGTGCCAATGCCATCTATGAGAGGAGACGTAAAACTTCCTGACTCCTTATAGTCCTTAAAAATCTCATGGCACTTTTCAGTAGAACAGGGGTGTTAGCTCTAGGTAATTACATTGAGCACACTTACATTCCTCCTGCAGTTATTTTTATTAAATGGCATCTAGAGGCCCCAGATGAGATCAGGATGCCATTATAATAGGGACAGAGAAGGTCTCTTGCAGCTGAAATAGACAAGACAGACAAAGGGTGTGCAGAGGCACAGAGAAGATCAAGGGAACTGCCCGAATGTCACGCAGCAGTTTAGTGACACAACTGGGACTAGAACCCAGTTCTCTCAGTCCCAGAACTGTCAGCAGTGTGGCCCAGTAGTCTTCCTTCCTGCTTGTTCTAAAGTATTGTGTAACGTTGCTAGGTAGTGTTAAATACCTGCTACTTCCACCCAAGAGTGGCTTGTGTTTCTATGCTGATTTAAGTGATTCCTATATAATCTGTTAAATGTTTTTTAGGATAATAATGCTATATAAATGGAAGATCAGCAGCAGCTCTGGCTGTCAACATATGCCAGAAAAATACCAAAGGGAACTGATCTGAATCATATAGAAGTGCTGAAAAATGTGTCACTAAAAGTATTCCACTTCTTAAAGCAATACATGAGTAACTGCTTGTATCTCAGTCAAGCACCTGGCACTTCTTATACAGTTCTTTGTATTTTCAAAGCACTGAACAAACTAATTAACCTTGTCACCAAGCACAGCATTTATAAAATTGTGAGTTGAAATGAGAACCTGACACAGGTTGGTAACCTACTCCGGAAGTCTTTGCACATGAATTCATGAAATTCATTATGGAACCTGAATAATAATAGTCCTAGCATAAGTCAGATGTCTAAAGTCACTGATAACTAAACTGTCGAGAAAAACACAGACAGTAAATTACATAAATGGATTTGAGCTTGACATACATAGTGGGAGTTCTTACAGGGAAGGAGTCTAGCAGGAAAAGAGTTGAACAGCTGTTTCTATAACCAAATCACCTCCAGCAGGCAAAGAAAACTCCAAATAAGCAAGTTTAGATTTCCCCTAAGATTACTCTGTTACTTTCAGCTGTAAAGCATTTCTAAACAATCAGCCTTTATGCATTTTTTTCCTATTTGCAAAATCCCATTGCCTTTTAACCCTTTCGATAGAGGAAAGTTTTGCTCAGGGATGAGAACTCAGACATTTAGGAAAGTGTTAAGGGCAAGACATTACTAATTGAAACACCAAAGGACTTTCCCCAGCAAAGTGAATGTATTTACTCAGTGCCTTTCCCTTCACAATCTCTCGCACCACCACTTTAGAATGACACAGTAGCAGATCACAGGCGGACTCCCTTCTGAGCATACACTGACCATACTTTGCATTTCTACAGCAGCTTCCATCTGAAGCTCTCAAAATGCTTTAGGCACATTAATTAACTTACTTTCCCAACACCCTGCAAGGGAGATAAATATTGTTATTCCCAACTGTAAAATGGGGAAATTAAGACATACAAAGCCCAGCTCCTTGAAAGTATTTAGGCATCTAACTGAAGGACTTATCCAAGAGTCATAGAGCAAGCCTGTAACACAGCTAGAACCAATCCCCAGACCATCCTTCCTCCCACCTTAAGTTTCATGCACCTTCTTTATGGTGGCCCACTGTATAATTCATAGGTCACCTCTAGAATTCCAATTTTTGTCATTTCCCCAGGTGTGTCCAATCCAGGACTTACTCAGCACTCAAAAGCTGAGGGAGCCTCAACTCAACCCAACCCAACCCAATGACACAATCTGAATAGATGTCAGGAGTGGGGAATTTCTCTAGATTAACTTTGTCAAATAAAGGCTTGGTTTAAAGGAGGGAGTTAAAAGCAAATAGAAGGGGGAATTAATCAAACCAGCTACAAATAATCAGGGTTTATGAGCCTATAAAGAGGGAGGTAAACCAGCTAGGAATCTATCAACGGGAGACAAGTGTTAGCAGTGATTTCAAAGCCTATTCTGGGCTCTGCTTACCCATCACAGGTATATGACTAAAGACTACAGGGTCTATTGTTCTTCATATTTGCACAGCAGGCCCATTATATAATGACTTTTTATGGGATTTCTGAGCTAAGTGGGATTTGATTTTAAACTGCTTTAAAAAGATTTAATGTGCCTGTCATAGAAAGCCAGGTTGGGTTAGGAAAAAAACCCTTGATTTAACACCAACAAACCAACACTAGTTTATAATCTGGGCCTCATAGACTTCTGGCATGTTTCAGACACAAAATAGAAATGAGTAAATATTTAAACAGGTATTGAGAGCAGCCAAGCAGTAGCTATTTCTGAAGTCTTTTTATAACGTATCTTTGCTAGACTGCCTAATAGCCCAGAACTGATCTGGTCTGTTAATGTACTTTTAATCATGTATATGATCCCTTTAGTTGATGAGAGGGGACCATTTGTCAGGGGATCAGGGCACTGCTGTTCTCCAAGTTTCACAAGATCTAATCCTGACTCTGATCCCAACTTCTTTCCTGACCTTGAGTAACCCACAAACTCTCTGCCTTAGTTCCTCCATTTTACAAACAGGGATGATAACAACTGGGTCCCAGTTCTACAAACCTACCCTGTATGAATGTGTTTGCAGGATCAAGGCATAAGCTATCTTGATCAACACTCATCAGTAATTAATCCTTGTGAACAGCAGTCTGTGAAGTGGTAGTACATAAAAAATCTATTTCTGGTTCCCCCAAATAATGGGGAATTGTGTGTGTGTGTGTGTAATTAACAACAGAAGAGAGGTACTTGACTCCTTGTGGTCTCCCTTGAAACCAGGAAATTCTAAATTAACACTCATAACCTAATATTCTCTATCTTCCTTTAGCCTCTTGTCCCAATGAGCTGTAGCCATTTCTTGGCTTTGATGGGTTAAAGACCAACACTGAACCACTCTCTGTTATGGATCTAATACAGATCCTGATCCTGCTTCCCTTACTCACTTAAGTAGTCCCACTATTTTCAATGCAACTTCTCCTTTGAGTAAAGGTTTGCAGGAGCAGCTCTGTAACTAGGACTGTAGTAGCTATGTGTGTGAGACTTTCTTCCAGCTCTGAGGTGGTGCTGATTTTTTTTTTTTCCCCCACTTCTTTACAGAAAGTCTCTCAGCAGGAATTCAGTGAGGTCTAAAATGTCTGTGAAATCCTCCAAAATGTATCCCTCCCTGCAGAGAGGGGCTGTCATCTGGGATCCAAAACCACAGCAGGTGAAGAAAATTTTTGAAGCTTTGAAGAAAGGACTTAAGTAAGGACTTTTCAAATATTAATTTGTTGGAATTTGCCTTCTTTAGTGTCTTTGTTACTACCAAAACTTTGTTCCTTATACTCTAGCTTAATGGTCCAATACAGCAACCCTTGTAATCAATGGCAAAGCTCCTATTGTCTTCATTAGATACAGAATTGGGCCCTTAGTAAACACACTCCCTAGTGGCAAACACATTTATTTGGAACCAAATCCTCCCGCACGCCAAGGATTTTATCCTGCTTCTATTAATGGTAATAGTTAAACTCCGTGATATCCATGGGTCTAGCATGGAGCTCTAGGAACTTCATTAGGTACCTGGCCATCACTGAGTAGACACAGAGTAAATGGAATCGTCATAACCTTTATGTGGCTTTATTATTCCTCAAAGTGCTTCTAATCTGTGGGAACCATTGCTCGCATGCAGCTCCTTCAGATACAACATTGGCATCTCCAGGATTTTAATACCATGGGATTTCAAGCTAAGAACATAATGGGGGGTGGGGGGAGTACTGAAATTATTTGCCATAAATGTAAACACCTCAACTGCTTGATTGTGTCTCGCGTAGTTAAAACACGCTTGGTTTCCCTCAAGGACTGTAAGGTCTTAGCCTTTTAAAAAGTTACACCAGTGTCTAGTTAATGGAATTAACAATAAAAATTCTAAACCTAGAAAAAAATTGACTTGGCTCCAATATTTTGTTAGGGCTTGGGGAGACTAAACTGTCAGATGGATTAGAGTTATGGTCCCAATTCTGTGAAGAACATCGCACAGTCAGACTCCTGAGCAACCTCCTTGCAGAACTGAATAACTAATTAAAGCTGTCTGCAGAAAACAGCTGCATCCAATAATTTAAAGGCCAAATTTTAAGCAAATTCAAACTCAATCCATTTGTTCTTGCTGGAATGTTTTTTGTTTTTAGATAGTAACAGCAACTAGCCCTTAAGTCTAATGCCCCTTTTGGGTGCCTCCCCACCAACTGAGCATCTTAAAATGCTGCAAAAACCTAAAATGACTTAAAAAAAACAACAACTCTGATTACCACTGCATTGAGTTGTTATCAGCAAGTGTGGAGAGCAGAAAATTGAATGCTGGAGTCACTTTGTGTATTAACAGGAATGTGTTCATAATAGTAAGACAATAAAATACACCAACAGAGTAATTTTGGAAAAGTGCAGGCTGCTTAATATAAACACATCAATCTGTTCAGGTTCTGTGTCTTGTAAAGCAGCATTTTCCAGAAGGTGATTGTCTACAGCTCTTTAAATACAAAAGGGGAAAATAGACTTACTCAAGTCTGTTCTGAATTAAAATGAAGTTGGAAGAGGATCAGCTCAGGAGGAGTTTTGTCTTCTGGGAGCTGCCATGGGGCTCATTGAAGCCAAAAACTGCTGAGCACTCAACACTTTGCAGGGTAAGGCCCCTGCTTTTTAATTGGTGTGGAAAAGCAATGGTAGTATCAGGAAGTAGCCAATGGCTGCTCTAGGGGACAGCAAAGGTAGCATTCAGCCTCCAGCTGCTCAGATAAACAAAGGGCATGTTTAAGAGGTGCTGACTGTTCCCGTTGACTTTGGCTGGAGCTGCAGATGCTCAGCACCTCTGAAAATCAAGCCCAGAGGACTGAAGTGTTCAGTGTTTCAACCCTTTGGCCTTGTGAGCTACAGCTGGCTAGAGTCAGCTCTGCAGCTCCTTCCTCCCTCCCTCCCCAAACGGCAGCTTCTGCTCCAGCCGCAAGGGTAACCAGGAGCATGGAGCTCCAGAACACCACCTTCCCTACCCCAGTGCTCCTCTGGGAAGCTGAGCAGGAAACTAGCAGCATGGCCCAAAGCCACCTTTCCCCTCTGAGGAGACAAAGAGGCTTGGAGACACCTCCCTCTTCCACTTCTTGTTTCCCCACTGTGGGTGGCCAAGCAAAGGGGAGGTGGCAGGAGAGAGTGAGACGGGGGAGCAGGCCCAGGCATGAGGGCTCCTCTGAAGGGATTGTGGCTTGTGCAGGTAAAGGGTTGTCCTGAAGGGAAGAGGGTCGATGCAGGGAGGTTCCTGCTGGGAGAGCAGGGGCACACAGATGTACTATTTTGTTTCCTATGTACAGCACTTTTCAGCATTAGGAGCCTCCTGGGCCCCTGTTCCTCCTTTGAATGCCGCAGGGCAGCCTGTCCCAAGATGGTGCCTGTTGCAGTGTGTTGCATGTTGTGCCTGCTCACTTGCACTTTTACTATTTCTTGTTTCTCTTAATCTAAAACAAGTCCCTCAGAACGAGGCTCTGGCTGTGTTCTCGGTGTGGGGACAACAGAACACGAAGTGCTTGGAGCTGGGAGGGCACATGAGGAAATATCTGGGGATGAGAGGTAGCAAGAAGGAGGGCAGCAGCTTCTAACCTACATGAAGCCCATCTTCTTTTCCAGCTGCCATGGCTCCCCTTCCCATTTCCAACTGTTCCTTCAGCTGCACCAGCTCAGCCCTTCCCAACCTCTGGCTACTTTTGAGTTGGGGGTGCAGAGAATCTCTTTTCTCTCCCTCCCCCTGGCCCTCTTAAACTTGTTCCTGGGAGTATCCTACTGCACGTGCTAGAAGAAAATATCACTTTTGGGTTTTTTTTCCCTCTCTAGTGAATACCTGCAAGTGCATCAGGCTGAGTTGGATTATCTCTCTGCTCGACACAAAGATACAAAAAGGAACTCCAGACTGGTAAGATGCTTCTCAATATTAATCACTTAGATGGTTTAAAGAGGGCAGAGTTTTAAAAACAACCACTGTCTCTTGCCTTTGGGACTCAAAGGGGCTTTCCATTTGTTAATGCTGAAAGTGAGAGGCTAGTATTATACCTATTTGCTAAATTCACCAAGTAAGTCCAGGCTAGATGTGGGGAAAGAACCCAGGAGTATCCTGCTGTGTTCCCTGGCTTGCACTCCTTCCCTTTTGGGACAGTAGCTAACTGCTGATTATTATCTGGCAAGTAATATACGTGTCTGGCTGTGTCTAGAAACTGAGGAGAAGTAAGATTACGCAAAACTAATGAAATATTGATTAATAGGTCCTAGCAACTCTGATTCTGCTACATACAAAAATCTCAACTAAACCTTTACTATTTGTAGTGCTAAGCTGTACAAAGCACTTCAGACTTGGGACTGTCCTTGGGAACACAAAGTAACCTTTCAAGGCTGGATAAAGGATTCAAAAACCTCCCACCCACCTCAACCAATTTTCAAATCCTTACTACTTCTGAAAATCATACTTGAGGTGCCTCGGTTTAGGCACCCAAAAAGCAAGACACTGAAACTAAGAGGGTACTTCTGAAAATGTTGGCCTTGCTGTCTGCCCGCTGTATTGCACAATGCTGCTTACAATGTTGTAACTCTCTAAACAGAGACTCCGTGCAGCATGAGCAGTTCTGGCAGCAGATGTGGAAACGTCTTTAATATGTGCAAATGAATTCACAGGCAACTTGTTGCATTTGTCTTTCAGGCTTTCTATTATGATCTGGATAAGGTAAGGCCTCATTCTTTTGGATGGGTAGGGATGGGATGTGTCACAGAAAGCAATGAACAGCGAAGTGGGAGCACTGATGCTATATGCTCACTGAATAATTTAATGCCATATTATGTGGATGTTTGTTTAAATAGCTTTTAATCCTTCTTTCCCTTTCTAAAGCAAATTCGCTCTGTTGAAAGGTACATCAGAAAACTGGAATTTCATATAAGCAAGGTAAGGGGAACACTATTTATATTCGGTGTATGGGAGATTTACACTGCTGTATAAAAATTTTGATTAGAAAATACTTTCAGGATCGCTTGTTTGTGGGGAAGCAACATTGGGACTTCTGAAGGATGTAACTGCTTTCATTACAAAAGGAGAGGGTGGTGGCTTTTGTTTGAATGGCTCTATTCAGACTGAATCCTGGGCATAGCCCAGCCTCAGCCTGCAGAACCAGTTTCTATATCCTACCAGCTTACTCAGAAGAAAGGTGCTGTTGGGAGGAGTTGCAGAGGGTGGTTGTTTTTGTTGGTGGGTGTGTGGTGTGTGCGTTTTTTTTCTTCCTGGAAACCTAGGTGGTGGCACTTAATGGATTCTGCCAATCTCCTGTCTGATTTGAAGGGCTCAAATCTCTCTTACATACATGTATGTATGTGTGTTTCCAACCCAGAATTCAGTGACTGCCCCCTATTTCCTTACTCCACCCCCAAATTAAACCATGTCTCCTTTCACCCTTCATGCCTCATGGCTTAGTAATAGTAGAATGAACCTGCTTTCTGGATATCCCTGGTTTAGAGTCATGCCTTCACTAAACATGCACTTGAGAGCCATGATGTACCCTACACACCCATCCATTTAGGGCCATTTTACCATGACTTGGATGTAGGTAAGGGATGGCTTAGCCTGAGTAAGCAGAAGCCTTTCTCTGGGCTAGCACTGAAGCATCAGTGCCATAGGTCTCCCTATATCGTCACTTTAAGATTAAACAAATAGAGCAGCCCCATCTTTATCCACCTCAACGTGCTCATGTTGACTCTTAGTTGCCTCCTCAGTGTAGACTTGGAGATGGGAAGGATGGCCCAGTGGTTAGGGCACTAGTCTAGGACCTGGGAGACTAAGGTTTAATTCCCTGTTCTGCCACTAACTACTTGTGTGACCTTAAGCAAGTTACTTAGCCTTGCTGTACCTCCGTTCACCATTGGTAAAATGGAGATAATAGCACTGCCCTGCCTTACAGGCATGTTGTGAGAAGTGCATAAAAGATTTCAGGGCCCTCCGATACAAGGCTCACGTTACCACACACTAAGTACCTTGGAAAGCTGGACAGAATTGTAGGGCTACTTATTTTGTGTCTTGTATCTGTGGTGATGGTTTCCGCAGCCTGGTGCCCTACTTCTTTTGAAGTAATGCTGGAAGAAACATGGCTCTCGGCTCAGATTTTGGAGTCCGTGGTAGACAAAACAAAGTGAAGTAGGGTAGCCTGTGTAGCCAAAACAGCAGAAAAACAATATCCCCAAGAAACTATTTACCCATAACTTAGAAATAATCAACTGATGGTTATCTGCGGAACAACTAATTAGAGGCTTTGGGGTGGGTTAGTAGTTTTTGTTGGTGCTGGCGGGAAATGAACTTAAGCGTTTTGGCCTCAAACCTGGGACAGACTGTTAATAGTGACATGTTTCAAGGGTATGTAGGACCTTCTCATTAGCATGCTTTTCTTGTACTGTACAAAACCTCAAAAAAATCTTTAGCTGGTGGGATTAATCCTTCACCCACTCTTCCCTCCATATGAAATCTTGGCGTCACTTTGTTGAAAAGGCTTCTTATGAGAGTAGGGGGTATGAGTCAGTGCTAGAACGATGGGATCTGCTCTCTTACAAGGGGAAACATCAAACAAAAATTCCTCATATTAATGTTACTTCCTTCAACTCACTAAAATTGGAAACCGACACTAGAGTGGTGGTGGTAGGGGGGGGAAAACAAAAAACAGACTTTTACTACTACTACTACTACTACTTCTTTGTCGTCATCTATTATTATTATTATTATTATTTATTATTATTATTTTTATTATAGGTAGAAGAACTATATGAAACTTACTGCATCCAGTGCAGGCTGCGAGATGGGGCCTCTAATATGAAACATGCCTTCTCCTTGACTCCCTCCACCAAAGCCTCCAGAGAGAGCCTGGTAGAACTTTATAAGAACCTCCAAGAATGCACAGAGGTAAGAGAACTCCTCAAGCATCTGACAAAGAACTGACTCTTCTGTCTAAAGTCAAAGCAGTGGATACTGTACAGTGGATACTGTATTCTGAACTGTTGGCTCTCTGGTGGCCTGGGCTTAGAACGTAATATGTAAAATTAGATGAAGATGCATAACATCAACTACAACTCACAGCTTCCTCTATAAAAGTATTTTGCTGTCTAACTTCCCCCTTAATATGCAGTGAAATGCACAGAGTAATGCAGTTTTGTTTGCTTACATCCAAATGTGTTCATGAAGGGTGCATAGACAGTCCCTGTAACATTAGGGCCAAATCCAGTTTTCATAGGAAGTTATTTGTGGGGTGTGTGTCTTTTCACCAACTTCCAATGGGAGCCATAGTTAGTAACCTACTGTGTGAGTAAGTCAGGGTAGGTCTACACTTCAAGCTAGAGATGTAAATTTCAGTTTAAGGAGACATAGTCACACTAGCTCTGATGGCACTAGCATGCTCAAAATAGCATAGCTGTAACAGCGCAAGCAGTGGGAGGGGCTACCTGTCTAAGTATATGCCTAGGGTCTTGGACAAGATTGTCCTTTGGCTGGTTAGCCCATCTTTCTACTTAGATCCTAGCCACAGCAACAGTTCATCCTTCCCCCCGCCCCCCCCCCCCCGTGCACTAGCTCCATCAGAACTAGCGCTAATATGTCTCCTCAAGCTGGAATTTACACGTACAGCTCAAAGTGTAGCTGTATCCTCAATGGGGAAGACTGTGCAGAGCTGGGATATAACTTCCTATCCTGAAAGTAGCATTTTAAAAAAAAAAATCTGCCTCAGTATGCAGAAGTGAAAAGTATTAATGGTGTGTAAAAATGTATGTTTTTTTGCAAACCGCTCTAAACTAGTCTGTGATGTGTTTGTCTTCAAGAATGGAGACACATGGCTGTCACTTTCTCATAGTATCATTTTATTCCACTCTTCAGTCAATGTAGTTGCTCTGTCTTTCTCTTCCAGGATATGTGTCTGATTGAAGGGGCACTGGAGGTGCACTTGGGAGAATTTCACTTGAAAATGAAAGGTAGCCCTTGTACTATTCTACAGCATTCATCACTTGAGCCCAAAGCTTTTCAGCTTTGCTGTATAAAGGACTGATCCAAAGCTCATTGAAGTCTGGGAGCTGAGCTTTGGATCAGGACCTAAACTGACTCTTAATGAACCTCATTTTTTATCCCCATTGATGTGAAACAAACTTGTCCCTGCTCTGCAGCATTCTTTTATATGTGAGTGTTGAAGCAGGACTTTCCTCTTCCCCACCCCTATGCAAAGTTTGCAATATTAAATAAGACAAATGCTAACAACGCCTCCACAGGGATTTCGCTACAAGGGGACGTTAATCAGTGTCACCTGGGTGTTTAATGCAAGCCGAGGTTTGTTAATAGATATTTTGAAACTCTCTCAAGCTACAAACATTGGAAGGGGTTTTCCTTCTCTTTTCAGGGTTGGTGGGCTACGCACGCCTCTGCCCAGGGGACCAATATGAGGTGCAGTACACAGCAATCTATTTTCTCTTACAACTTGCAATTATGGGCTTTCACCTGTAACGTGCAGGTGGGGAGTGTGGGGATGTGTAGGCTGGGCAGGAGAGAGAATGAAGGGAAACCAGAAGCTATATGCGTGCTGCACAGCTACCAAGTTATTCCTGCCTCAGCGTGAAGCTGAAGGACTTAGCTAAGTGCCTTGATAGAAGGCAGTGTCCAGGTACCTGGAAGACATAAGTCTTCCAGAAGAGCTCCTTTTGGGGACGTGGCTGGAGTCTAAAACCACCCTGAAAGAGGGTAGCAGCAATACTGTTGCCTATCCATAGAGTAGATACCAATTGGAACAACTGCCCTGAAAGGCACAGGACTGCATAACTGTGTACAAAGCCTATGGCTTTCATCCCAGTAGTCTCAATTCTAACACGCTTTTCTTCTTGCCACTATCAAAACTCCAAATCACTTTAAAATCTGTCCTGCTCTGATGCAGGACATTACATGTCAGTAACTCACTCTCTGCATTACCACAACATGAATGCTTTGGTATCTGACTTAGCCACCCAAGTTCTTCCTGGACAGGTGGGGCACAGAACTACTTGGCACCTCCACCCGTGCTTCTTAAAAAGTATAGTAATCAAAGGAACAAGCCCGAGCTCTGCAGTATGGGGAGGGAGGGATGGTGCAGTTCCATACACTATCTTGGGATTTGCTGATTCTAGCCTCCTCGTCCCTATGTGGCTTCTAGGTGTTTGTGCGACTGGGACGCCAGAAGTGGAAGCTGAAGGGCAAGATTGAGACGGATGACAGCCAAACATGGGATGAGGAAGAGAAGGTTTTTATACCCAACCTCCATGAGAAGCTTGAAATAAAGGTAGTTGTCTGCAGTGGCTGGATTAGAGCCATTGGTTAGCAAGTAGCTTGCCTTCCGACCCAGCTCTCTGCCTAGCACGCTTTTAAAAAAAACAAAAAAACCATGAATTTTCACAGCTCCATAGAAACAGCAATTAATCAATGTTCTGCTCGCTGAGCTGGCCTCTGATCTCTGCTTCTGCTTTCTTTCCCAGGACTCTTGTAATGGCAACTGGGTTAATGCTTCTGCTTTCCCATATATTAGAATGACTCCTTTTTAAGATCTGCATCCAAGATTTGGTGGTGGTTAGGGGTCCATGGCTTGGATGGAGTAATTATATTGCATACAAGATTTTTGGAATTTTCTGACATGCTTTTTGAAGCAGGGTAACTCTATGTATGTATATTTTGGGTGTGTATATAAGCCAAACTTGCCCCTTCCTGGGGTTCCCCTACATGACCTCTTCTGTCTCAGGCCCTAATTTCCTCTGCCCCAGAGATACTCTAAAGCCACGTATATCCTATTGGAGCTAATGAGATCCACCGGCCAGTGTGAGTTGGGCATAATTATTCAGTATCTTTGGGCAGGATTCTGCCACTTGGCATTAGAGTGGCTGGTTGGAGGACTCCTGTATTTTTGTTAGTGTCTTAGACTCTGTCTCCCTGCTATCCCATACAGATGCATGATAGGCACTTTATTCTTTCACTTAGGTAAAAGTTGAATCCTCTTGTTACCATTACTACTACTACTGCTTCCACCTGTTTTTCATTACATCCTGACCTGGCAGCTGCTGCTTAGGAGCAAACTCCTGTTGTGATCTGGAATCCTCTGAAGGCCAGATCCTGCAGTCATGACTCCCATCAACTTAGATGGGAGCTGAGACTAAAATAGGCTGCAGGGTTGGGCTGGACCCTATACCATATGAGTGGAACACATGGGGCTTTCAATGCCTGGAAGCCATGCAAAATAGCTATTGCAACATCCCATCCCTTCTGGCAGCATGTGAGTTACATAGGAAAGAATTCCTGACTTCTAGCCAGTAGAGCTTTTAGAAATGTTCTTAAAATGTCCCCCCGCCCCCCACTGCACAATGAGAATCAGGAGAGAAGCTAATTCAGATGCATGTTTTCTCATAATATTTGCAAAAACACGAATTGCTCTGTATGCCAGTGAAGATGAGTCACCTCAAAGTTCAAGAGAGAGGTAATATGACTTGGGTTTCATGCCAGTTTATTAAACCTGACTGACTCTAGTTTCTTTGCTTTCCCTCTCCACACAAGTGTGAATTAGGTGAAATTTTCAAAAGTGCCAGAGTCCCACCTCCAAAAGTTACTTAGGTTCCTAATTACCATTAACTCTCAGATGAGATGTATGTGCTTCTGAAAACTTTACCTGCTAAATCTGTCCCTGATCCTAAATATGACAGACCCCTTGATGCATAAAAGTAGTAATATGCCTTTGTTCAGCTGCATCTTGGTTGGGGGTTTTCCAGCCCCAATTCCCAGGACTGCAGACAGACTTGAGAACTGGGAAGCTGTTTCTCTGCCATTGCTGGACTCAGCTGTGGCTGAAGAAGCTGTGGGTCAGGCTGCAAAGCATGTGTAACGACAAATTAAGGGTGTGCTGCTTGTAAACCATGAGAGGAGGGATGCTGCCAGACCTGTCAGCTTTGATTCTCGGCTGCAGCTGAGATCAGCTTGGCCCAAGAGGGAGTGGTAGACAAGGGCTGTGTCCACGTTCTGGAGGTAGTCTGGGACTGGAACAGCCTTACATTGGTAGGGAGATGGATTAGAATATCAGGGGTGGCCAACCTGAGCCTGAAAAGGAGCCAGAATTTACCAACGTACATTGCCAAAGAGCCACAGTAATACGACAGCAGCCCCCTATCAGCTCCCTGACCTGGCTCCCAGTGCCTCCCACCCACCGGCAGCCTTGTCAATCAGCACCTCCCCTTCCCTTCCCTCCCCGCACCTCCTGATCAGCTGTTTTGTGGCATGCAGGAGGGTCTGGGGGGAAGGTGGGAGGAAGGAGGGCATGGCAGGCTCAGGGGAGGGGGTGGAGTGGGGGCAGGGCCTGTGGCAGAGCCAGGGGTTGAGCAGTGAGCACTCCCTGGCACATTGGAAAGTTGGTACCTGTAACTCCAGGCCCGGAGTTGGTGCCTATACAAGGAGCTGCATATTAACTTCTGAAGAGCCGCATGTGGCTCTGAGGCTACAGGTTGGTCACCTCTGGACTAGATAATCTAATGGGTCAAATCTGGGGATGGGTGAGGCTTGCAGCAAAGTGGGCTCCAGGGTTCCAGGTTGTTTGTCTGATACAGAGTTACTGGAAATACACTAAAACTAGAATTTGCAGGGTGCCTAAGTTTAGGCTCCTAAATAAGTGGGATGACTTTCACTTTCAGAAGTGCTAAACACTCCTAGCCCCCTCTGGTGTGAATGGGAGCTGCGTATGGCTCAGCATCTGTGGAAAATCAGCCCATTATTATTTAGGGGCCTAACTGTAGGCACCCAGGCTTGAAGAACTTGGCCTATGGCCTCAAAGAGCTGATCCTAGACTGCCATGTTCATTGTGCACACAAACTGGACAGTTCCTCAATATGGGTGGTAGAGAATCTGTCTCTCCATGGGCATGAACTGGACTCAGCCATATCCCGTGAGTCCAGCCTCTCTAAACTCCTCAACTATCCTTCATGTGTGTCAGGTATCTGGCAAAATGAAAATCGGTTTGTGCCTCTGTAGGTCACAGAGCTGCGGGGACTGACCACGATTCTCGTTGGTGTGGTAACGTGTGACAGCATCGACTTCTTTACAACCAGGCCTCAGGCGATCATTGTGGATATAACTGAGCTAGGCACCATCAAGCTACAGCTGGAGGTTGTCTGGAAGTGAGTACAACTCCAAATGCTAAACATGGGAGGGGTGGGAGGACTGTTAACAGGGCCTTAAAGTGGCACCCATCACAAGCATTAACAGCACTGAACACTACGGTCCTCTTTCTGTTCACAACAGGTGCAGCCTAGGTACCAGCAGCGCAAGCCTCCCCACAGCACCCCCCGCCAATGTGCCTGACCCCTGATCTGGAGGGACCAATCCCAGGGAGGAGAGGATAGCCCCTCTCTCCATGGCCCTTCAGTTCTTTGCTCTGTGTTGAGGCTGCCAGCAATGGAGCCAGCTGTGTCTGGCTTTTATTTAAGTTTCTGCTTTGTCCAGAGTCCGTGTTCAGTTTGTGGTGTAGGCACATCTCTGAAATGCGAAGAATGGACTTAAAGAAGATGAAATGAAGCTGAAAACAGCAGCTCTTAGGCACCACCATACGAATATGGTTGAGGTTAGAGAAATCACTAGTTACAGGGGCCAATCACTCCTTTAAAAAATTAGGTTTCCTCAAAGGTTTGGCTGCTGTCACACTTGACTTTTTGACATGGTGATCACAGTTGCAGGTTCTAGTTTTTTGCTTGTGCACGGTTGTGAAACACTATTATAATCCCAGTGTGATTGCTTCTATGGTGCATCTCACACACCCTGCCCCCAAACAGTTAGGTGGTACCTGTGATTTGATGCATTGTTTTACATTTTAGATTTGTAGTTTTTTAGTACTACTGTTTTTTACCACTACTATTAAAGAAAAAATTTCATTTTATGGGTACTGCATTGAGAGATTTCCTGAATCCTTTTCTGCCAGGTACACCTCAAAATCCTCACCCCAGAAATCTTAATTTGCGTCTTGAGCCCCTCCATAATTTACCATCTGTGTGAAGGCTTTTTCCTGAGCTCTCTGATGCAGGTATAGATGCCCAGAAGACAGCTGCTGCATTTGGTATTCTCATATGTGGTTGAGGCTGATTTATACAAGATGTGGCCACGTGCTGGTCCTGCCTATCTGACTGTAGGATGGCGCTTTAATAGCCATTCTCTCCTGATGTCAATTGCTGGCATATTTCAGTTGTTGTAGCTCCCTTCTGCTGGGGCACAGACTGGTGGGGTTTGGTGTGTGGGTTTTTTTTTTCTGGCCATGGTCAGAATTAAATGATTACTCCCTTTTTAAATGGCTGTGACCTGCTCTCCTGATAGGGCCGAAGGGGTTGGAAAAAGACTTTGTCACTAATCTGCTACAGATTTTTCACTAGTGCAGGTGACTTGAAATGGAAAACCATCTAAAACTGGCGCCCCCTGCCAATATGAGAAAGAAATGGCTTGCAAAGCAAGCTAAGAAACAGACCAAATCAGTATTTAACAGAATGTGGCAGAGCTTCAATTTTCTTGAGAAGCAGAGGCAACCACTGTCATCCTGTGGATCAACAGTTTTTGGTGTCTGTAAGGAATCCAAACTACTTCTGCTGGAAGGCAGCTCTGTGTGTGTGTGAGAGAGAGAGAGTCAGTGTCATAATGCATTTCATATTTCAGGGGTTGCAGTATATTGCAAACTCTTATTTTATATTTGCAAAGTGCTGGGTGCCCCTCTGGTACAGCAGAATGCTAACTTACTCTCCACTACCTCAAACCCAGCTATGTTTGTGAAGTACCCAGCCAATCAATGAGAGCAGCACCTTTACTGGTGGCTGTTTTCAGCTCCATCACATTCAGGGCTGGAAAAGGGTCTTGGAATATATTTGGTAACAACTAGAACTAACCTGCAAAGTTCAGATCTGAAGGATTTGTGGGTTTAGGCTCCTTCAGGAATGGGGAACAACCTGACTCTAATCCTCTTGAGTTCTAAAACCCTAGTTCTATTTCTAAGAGTATTTGAAACCTAGCTTGACTTCTGCTTTGATGCTGTCTTTGGCTACCAACAGGTGGAAGATGCATGGGAAGGCTCTTTACAATATTTCAACCCCAATGTAGCTAAGTAGCTGAACTTTCAGGTTGCTCTCTGGAACATATGACATTCATGGAGTATCCTACACTGTTTTCCAATGCCTTCTTGCGAGCAGATGTTTCATCACACATCCTACCATTTTTTTCCTACACCTGTTTAGCTCAGTGTTGTTGCAACAAAATATCAGTGTGCTCAAAAGCATCTGAATTTTTTTTGTTTTGTTTTCAAACACTTGAAGTAAATGAAAATACACTTATGTAGCAGAGCTCAATGCCTGTACCTGTTGTTTTATAATGCTCTTTTCTTCTTCTTCTTCTCCTGAAAGCTAGTGTTAAGCACCAATGTATATTTTTGGTTGTGTTTTTGTTTTGGATTTTTGTTGCAGCTGCTCTGAGGTTTGAGGGCCCTAACATTTCTTCTTTGGAAGCTTGAGCTAGTTTACTCAGCTTGACAGCAAAGCATCATTCCACAAGCATTGTCCACTGTGATTCTGATTGCTGATCTCTGTCAAACCCTGGGATGCTGGAACAATTTTTATACTGGGGGTGCTGATGATGGAAACCCTGGTTTCCATGTATTTGGTGTTCGTTATTACTTCAAGGTAGAGGGGCACCCCCAGCACTCTTACTTCCAGCATCACTAGTCATAACTATGTGTGGATTTACATGCATGCCATTTGCAGTTGTAAGTAAAGGCCATTAGGCTAGAATTGGCCAAATTTTTTAATGTGATGTGACTTTTTAATGCTAAAAATGTCTTTCCATTTTGACAACCCCCCCAAAAAAAGTTGATGGTAACAAATTGACACACACAAATCACATATTTAAGGTCTTTGCTCAAATACTAAACCTATTTAGTTTTTAGCAACCCTAAACTAATTTGGGAGTGGAGGAGGAGCAGTAGCATGGTATTTTCAGGCTTTCAACAAAAACAGAAACTTGTTGAAGAAAACAATACGCCAACCACTCGCAAATTACTTTGCAAGAACAAACACATCCCTACATGCTCTACTTCTGGGCTTAAAATGAACCCGAAGACTGCGTTAGAAAAAGTGATCTGAAGCCCTGAGTGCAGTGTTGGAGGTGCTTCTGCTATATTGAATAAGTCTCTAAACCATCTCTTGCCATAGTGTCTCTGTTGAAATTTGGGGAATACTGTACTGAGAGTACCTCTACAAAGCTGAGCCTGGAAGACATCTCTTCCTATCTAATTTTCCCTCACCCCCAAGGGCAAATGACTGCCAAGGCTGAATGCTGTTGCTTTGCTTTTAATCCTGCTAGTGCTGTTTCTCTAATTGTGTGCGCACAAATTCCTGTCCCTCTGCGGGAAGGGAGGGTGGTAACGTACCTTCTTGTTCTGGGATTGTGGGCTAATCCCTCAGCCTTGTGGACTATTTTAAAAACTCCACTAGGCAAAGGGCACCTTGGACGGATCTCCCTGGCACACTGTTGCTGCTTTTGGCACTTAGCAGCACCTGCAGTGTGTGAATGACATACTAATACAGTACCATTCTACACACAAACCCACTCAATTCTGATTAAGGCCAGGTCTACAGTGAGAGTGCTTGGCTAACAGAGCTATACCAGTATTCTGTATTCCTGACAAAAGAACAGTTTTGCTGCTATAACCGTGTTTATGCTAGGGGCTTTTCCTAGCCTTGCTTCGTTGATCAGGGATCATGCCCCTGACTGATGTAGCTATGCTGACAGAAGTTGGTAGCATAGACCTGGCCTAAGACTTTCAATCTGTCTCTACTTACTTCAGACTGTATGATGCCTTTTGAGGATCAAATAAACCAACCTATAGACAACATGAACACAAGTGAAATGACTTGAGTTTAAAAACTCAACTGATTACCAGGGAATCAGTGGTGCAAGTAGAAATCATTTCTTGCTGGTACGCTGCACTCATGGGAGGGACACAAAGCAAGGCATGTGACTTCCCTGTGCCCTCTCCTTCATCCACATCCATCCCGTGTTACCTCTGGGGGTGGGGAAGCTCTATCCTCCCCCTGCTGCACTGGAGACTTCTGCTGTTCAGACCCCAGGCAGGAGGACTCAGGAGATGCAGCTGTGTGGAAGGGCTGGGGTGGTACAGCTGTGTCCAAGGAGCTGTCAGTGTGGGACCACCTAACTACCCCTCATTCTGCTCCTCTCGCCACTGCAGTTTCTGAGAGATCAGAGCTCTCTGGAACCACAGCAGCAAAAGGAGCAGAAGAAAATATGGCTGCCGGGCAGCACCTTCCATGCAGCTGCTGTACTACTCCCAGCCCTGTCCTCAGGCATAGCTGCTGTACAGACCCCAGCCACGAGGACTCAGGAGATGCAGCTGTGTGGAAGGGAGGGACTGGGGGCAGGCTCCTCCTGTGTCTTTCTGGTATACCGTACCAGCTATAAATATCTGATTGATATGGTGTACTGGACTGTACCACCATACGTGCACCACTGCTGGTAATACTTGGCAGCATTGGTCCAGCGGTAACACTTTTTTGCCTCCAAGAAACAAGAGGTTTTCAGCTTGGCGACTGCCCAGCTGGGAACAACGTTAATGGTGACATACATCCCCTGTGAGCTAATCCCCGCCCACCCCCGAGGACTCTTGATGCTTATCAGAGAATTTCTGCCATATTTCTCTAATGTGTAAGGTTTGCACAATACCTTGGTATCCCACCAAGCAGCTTCTCCAGAGCACTTGCACATGGAACTGGCTAGCTCCTATTCTCTGACAGATTATCTGCTGAAGCTGTTCATACAGAGGAGTATTTGCACAGTGATAAGATAAGGGTGTTTCCATTTTAAAAAACAAAACCACTCAAAATAACAGCTCTTTTCAGAGCAATAGCAGCTTTTCCCCCTGAAATGATGACTTACTAAACAAATCCAGTTGTGACACCCAAACTTCCCTCCTGGGCCAGCTGTGGAGTGAGAGCTCTAACTGCAACTTGCTTTTTTTTGGTTTTAAGCTGTGCATGCTCCCTTAGCCTAGATAGCTCTGATAAACCTCATTTGCAGACTGCAGTCAGAGGCAGTCATACCTATGCTAGTTTTAGTCAAGCTAGCATGGCTAAACATGGCAGTGAAGCTACATCATCAAGGGCTTCATGATGGGCTGTACTAGCCCACCCGGAACTCTGGGTCGACTTTGAACTCATGTTGCTAGCCCCGGCTAGGATTTGCACCACCTCATCTTCACTGCTACTTTTAGCCATGCTAGCTAGATTAATGTTAGTGCAGGTATGCCTACCTGAGCTGTGCTCACACCTCCAGCTGTGGCACTGACCTCCCTTAAGAGCTTTGCTTAGGGGAGGAGGGAGGGAAGCTTGGATGAAACTGATGAAGCACTGGAATGGGTTACCTAGGGAGGTGGTTGAATCTCCTTCCTTAGAGGTTTTTAAGGTCAGGCTTGACAAAGGCCTGGCTGGGATGATTTAGTTGGGGATTGGTCCTGCTTTGAGCAGGGGGTTGGACTAGATACCTCCTGAGGTCCCTTCCAACCCTGATATTCTATGATTGCGGGGGAGAGGTCATAGATGCTCTGTGGGCTTGGGAACGGGACCTGGTCTCCAGGCCAACCCAAACAGCAAAGAGAATCACAAAGGGAGGCTACATTCTCCCTCAAGGCTGCACCCCTCACTGTGGTATCATGGCACCATCTGGTCCATGATGATTCTTGTAATGGCTGTATGTTTGTTGGAGTGCACCCCCCTGGGCTGCCTCATAGTTTGAATGGAGTGAACACGGTGGGGTGGGGGAGGAATACAACCCTGATGGTATGTTCCTAATGGCAAATGTGGCTGGAAAAGAGAGCATCGGACTGAACCAAGGATCAAAGCCACCCAGACAACTGTGGACCTTGGCAAGTAGATGTAAATGTAGTGCTGCTTCCCCTGCAAATGGTAATCGTACAGTTTAGTGCTGTGGCTGTTTCTGTGCACCTCAGTACTACATAGGAACAGCAGAGCTAAAACCCAGATCCTGCTGCTCTAAAAGCTCAGGCTCCTACCACTTGAGCTAAAGAGAAAATCTGTCTTGTTTGCAATATAGGGTCTGGCCATAGTTGAGCAGCTCTCATTCTCTCCCATTCAGCATCATGGTCTCGGTCTCTCACTCACGCACAAGAGCCATGTCATCACTTCACCCCTATACTTCACCGTGTTTTCTGGCTGATATCCTGAGATGTACTCCATAAGGGCATATGTCTACACTGCACATTAAACCTGGACCTGTACGACCCAGCCTTATGGACTCTGTTTCCAAGCCTGTGCTTGAGAATCCACAGTGCATTGTAAAGCTGGGTTTACACTTACTGGACCTGGGTGTCTCAGCTGTGCTAATGTGTCCCTACTGCGCTATGCAGACTCTCTGACTCGGGTCTGTAGCTTGCCCTGTATTCACACTGCAGTATGACAGGGCTTGGACCCAAGTCACAGCAGGACGTGGGCTCTGACCTAACCTCCCAGCAGAGTCCTAGGACCCAAGTCTTGAGTGCTTGCTAACCTGAGTCAGACTGATTTGTGTGTGGACGAAGGGGGGCTGGGCTCAAACCTGAGTCAGAACCTGATCTTAATGTGCAGTGTAAACATACCCTTAATCTTTTTTCTTTACTATAGGATTATATCAGTTATCACAGGAGGAGAATGGCCTTAGGTTGATATCATATCTTTAGTCTGTATTCTTTATTATTACTGCTTTGTTGCTGTATTAAAAACTAAAACTGAAAATCTTAAACAAAAGAATTCCCCAGCCCAGTCATCCTCCTTCTAAGAACAAAATGCCATAGATGAAAGCAATTTGCCTCTGTCAGTAAGTCCATGACGTTCTCTGGATAAAGTGCTCTTGCTGTCAGATACCCGATTTAGTTAATTTGCTGCACAGTGAGAAAGCACAGATGGCTGCTAATCTGACTCCATGGAACTGGCCTGTTTGACAAACTCCAGCTGCATGACACTGGTTAATTTAGCTAATTGACATGCATTAGGCCAACATTCTGAGAGTGATACTTCCATGGTGGGATAACAACAGCATGTTCCAATGAGGGACACTGCTGTCTGTGCCTGAAATGTTTATATTCAGCCTTCCACCCCTGCAATAAAAGGGAAATAGAACTTGGCTTTGAATTGAGGGCAAAAGTCTCCATGTAACTAATTTGTGCCCACTATTGTTTGGATCGTTTCAGAACTCCCACGGGCTCCAGTTGAGTGCAGATACCTTAGCATTGTGGTTGGCCTTCATTTAAAATATGGCCTGTGGTAGGGGGACCCAATGTCCCGATTTTATAGGGACAGTCCCAATTTTTGGGTCTTTTTCTTATATAGGCTCCTATTACCCCCCACCCCCTGTCCTGATTTTTCACACTTGCTGTCTGGTCACCCCACTCTGTGGGATCAGAGATAATATGAATGATACATTCCCCTCATGCACAAAAGCACACATGAGAGGAGAAGTAATTTAATTAAAAATGCCCTAGCACTATCAAGAAGGGGTGAGGGGGAGGGGGAGTCCATGAATTTTCCTCTCTTCCTCTCTGTTGGAGTGCATTGTGGGTGAAGGTTCACCCAGCTTTGCCTTAGTGTGCTTCTCTGAGGAAAGAGGACCCAGCACATGCATCTGTTGGAAACGGGAAGAGTAGTGACCTTCTCTGGAGCGTTGAGGACAATCGGCAAGTGCTTAGAATAAGGGTTGTTTACAGCACGGGCAGCATCTTACAGGGATAGATGTGTGGAAGCCCCCGTTCCCAGCCTCAGTTGCATGAACCACATCTCCTGCTGTGCACAATGACATAACATCGCTGTGGCAACTACAGCAATTGTGTATACGTGTATGTAGGATCAAGACTGTATTTAATACCTTTTTATTGGCTTTTCAAGTGATCGTGTTTTGTCCTTTGTGGAAAAAGTTAGTTACACACTCCTTTTATTCTTCATTTAATATCCCCCGCGCATTTCTGGAGCACGATGCGGCCAATATACCATTCTGCTTGCCACCTGCAAGCACCCTGCTGTTCATGGGCCATAGCTGGGGAACTACTGTGTGGGATATAAGGCCACCCAGAAAGAGAGGGAGCTTTCATCAGACTCTGATCTGATTCTGGGAGAGAAGCCAGCTCAGAGTGCTCTGCATCGATTAGGCTCTGCTGTGATCTCCAGGCCTGAAGGATGAGATTATTCGGTACTTCTCTACATGCAAAAGGATGATCCCCCCACTATCTCCCTCTTGCAGCTCAGGTGTCAAGGGAGTAAGTCAGAGGGGCTGCCTGTCTCCCTCTTCTTTTATCCCAGAGCTGAGTATTATTTAATAAACTTCAGGGACCAGAATGATGCTATGGGGCTCAAATCCCAGTAGCTGTTCCTGTTGCTAAACATCTAAATGCTCCCTGGCCTTTGATAACACTTACACCTTTGTATTCCCTGCTCATAGCCCATTTGACACAGAGAACCTGTTTTTGTCGCCTGGAACTACTGCCAAGTTTTCTCTGGGTAGTAGGAAAAGCTCCTTATACAGCTGGACTCCGCCGAACACTCCCAGCTTCAGAGAGAAATATTATCTCGTAAGTATGATGGAGGAAGTAAAACACTGGGCCCAAACAGTGAGCTGGGGCTGGGACATCAGATTCTTGCTGAATAGAATGGACAGAGCACAGCCACAGGGCAGTATGGTGATCATTATGGAGTGTTTTATTTTTTTTATTTAACCCCTGTTGTTTTCAATCCCATTTTAGAATTTGAAATGCAAAAATTTTTCCCCTGCCAAATATTCCCCATGTGCAGCCAGGCATAAATTAGAGCAGTCTACACTGGGAACTGGCCAGTCCCAGGAGCAGTGAACCATAGTGGTGGCTTAAAGGTGGAGTGTAAAGCATCCCCTTCTCTCCTCCCTCTCCCCTGTCTAGTGCCAAGTGCTGTTTAGTTGGACCAGACAATCTCCTGTTTTTCTAATGGGGTTTTCACTTAGTGTTGCTGCTTCGTTCCGTGTGCTCCTGCCCTTACTAGCACAGGCAATAAATAGCAGAGGCATGTGTGCGTATACGCCCCTAACCTCAAGACAGGTTCCCGTATCAGCCTGGCAGTCAGGTTTGTGTGCGCCTGCCAAGCCAGCAGAGGGAGTACAAAACATTGCTTGTAGAAAGGTCTTCTGCACACAGCAGTGTTATGGGGCTATCTAGTTATTTAATGAGTGTGCTGTATTTATTAATAACTAATCATGAAAATGTTTCCCAGCCAATTTAATATCATATTGTATTGGGCTGAAGAGGGTTAGAACTGATTTGTTAGGGTCCCTTTGGAATGAAAAATGTGTCAGGCAGTGGCATCTTAGACTGTTTTTTTTAACATTCAGTTTAAAGTTCTTTAAATGTGGAGTATTCTCTGCCTGTCTTCAGCTCTTCCCTGAGGCTCTTGGGCTACTGGATCAATGTAAATATTGGGCCCAGGCATGGCTTGCCCTGACAGATCCTCCTGCTCTGGTCTGCAAGGGGATCAGAGGTTTTCTCTGTTTGGCCTGTATAGCTGTGTCTGTCACCCCGAATCTCTCCAGAGGGGCAATGTGGGGCTGAGGGTCTTTCCTGAGCTCTCCATCTCTGGATAAATCTCATATGTATCAAGTACCTGTACTTAAACTTGAACCTGTTTGTTGCAGTCTGTTTTGCAGCAACGGCTGAACCAAGGTGGCATAAACGACGAGGCGCGAGCCCCCTGCATACTGAGCTACTTGGCTGACTGTGACTTTGATGTGCATCTAAGGAATGACAATGACAGCTCTGCAGAGACTGACTCCTTCAGCTCCCAGGATCGGAAAGGAACAGAAACCAGAAATGTGACTCCAGCTTCAGACCACAGGACCCTGCCATTGGTTCTTGTACAGGACGCCTGTGCAGAAGGAAGACAACATAAGTCTCCAAACCACACAACTCTAGATATCCTGAAAGAGACGCCCTCCATGGATGGAGCTCCAAATAGCCCATCCAGCCCATGGGACATTAGCAAAGATGGCAGAGATTCCATCGGCCAGCACTGGAGTCACCGGCCTGTGGAACAAGAAAATTTCCTGTCTGTTGATCGGAAAAGCTTGAACACTGAAGATGACAGAAAACCAGCTGGAAGCGCCAAAGCAGTTGAGAAACTCCTTCAAGAAGTGTTAAATTTGCTGAAGTCACAGAATCCAGGGCAAACCCAAGTGGAGGAATTGGAGTACCAAGTTTTATGCATCAGGGACAAATTAAAGGTGTGGTATTATTTTCATCTTTGTGTAATATGCTGTAGTTTTTGCTGTTCATCATTTTTCCTCTTACTATTCTAAAGGGCTCAAAATCACATGATGGAGTATCGATGGCTTCAAAATTTTCAGTGGCACATTCCCAAAATGTTGGTTTGACCATCAGAGCTCAGGCATTTCTCAGAAATGGCTGGAAGTCAAGAGAGCTAGTTAAGTGCAACAACATTTCAGTCTGTATAACATCTCTCATGCACTCTATCCCAACATGCTTTGCAGAGGTGAATATCAGAGGGAAGGAGACATTAAAAAGCAGAGTATAATCAAGGCCCTGTGTTCTCTGAGCCAAATAAATAATTTATTTATTATTAAATATTGAAAAATTATGTAGTAAGGTCCCTGCATTGTGGGACACTGGTATGGGATTCCACAGTAATTTCATTTAGATGGAGGTTTTAATGGAAAAAAAAATCCAAGAAGATGAATAAGGATATTAGCCATGGTGTTTTATTTTTATATTAAATTCTACATCTGATGATACAGTCTGGGATTAGGGGAAACACATTTCATGGTTTTTTTTCCTATTAAAATGATCAGCAGTGAAATTGTTGACAATGTTGGCATGTATATTGTCATCTGTAGATTTCAGAGCAAACACCCCCTTGATGAATGGGTCAGTCCATCAGAGCTAATGTTTAAGGCCTTCTCCACCCTCAGAAAGATGACACTTAATCAGATTAAAACTCAGTTTCTGTTTAAGCATGTGCTGCTGGTGGATGCTCCCTTAGGGAAGGCTAGCCCCTGGCCCCACCCCTTCTGCACGAGGCCCCTTTCTGTCTCCCCTCAGCAGAGCCCTGAGGCCCCACCGCTCCCACCTCTGGCGGCTGCCCCATCCGTGCCGGCCGCCCTACCCGAGCCATGGACCAGCCCGAGCAGCCCCGAGCTCCAGTCCAGCCTGAGCTGTCCCAGCCGTGCCAGCTCCAGCAGCCCCAGGCCAGCTTGGGCTGTGCCAGCTGGCCCAAGCAGCCTGGCGCTGGCTGGAGAATGGTAAAGGCAGCGCACCTCCCCCAGCTGTCCACCTGTGGAGTCCAGGGAGATTTCTGAGGAACCCGGGAAGTTGAATAGCAGAGAGAGCCTCTTCAGCTGCCCCGGAACCTGCATGGCACATGATAATAAGTAAAAACCCACAAATGGCATCCCACGGAGGCGGCTATTATACCCGCCATCCATGTGTTTAAGGATATCTTCACAACCATATGAGACTAGAAACATTTCCCCCCCTTACATGAAAGATTCTGGAGCACAACTTTGTGGCAAAGGGTGGATTGCACTTGTTGTCCCACAGCTGTGGCATACACGAGGCCCTGTGTGTAGGCAAGAGAGAGAAGACACTGTAAGATTTCAGCTGAGATCTGAGATAAGAATGACACTGACATCACTGACACCGCTTTCTACTCCTAAAGCCTTAGCCCTCAGAAAAATTAAAAGAAAATTAAAAAAACGTAAACACCCCCAAAACCAACCCCTTTCCCAAAACTTCTGCCCCAAGCAAAGAAAGGGGAGAAATGCCAGAGACTCCATGAAGGGATAGGGACTTTGCTATTGAAGTTGCTCAGAGACTACAGTGATGGGTGGCAGTATAAAACTGATAGCTCTAGGTCTTAAGAAGGAGAAAGACAGGAAAGTTGTACCAAAGGACAGGAGCTGCAGAGAAGAAGGGTATTATACCCACACTGGTGAGGTTGTAGGAAACCCAAGGAGAATTTTAAAACTGGATAAACCTTTTGAACTAGTTCCTGAAATGAATTGGCAAAGTTGATTCAGGATCGGGGTGATGTGGCTGAAGTGCTTTGTATGTGTGAAAGGACCAGCTCTTCTGGCGTGTTGTGGATGAGCTGATGGGAGCAAACTGTCCCATGGTTGAATAGATGGTGATTTGTAAATCATATGGGTGAACTGCTGGGGAGGACCAGGATCCTTGCAAAGAACAATAGTTTATTTCTTATCTATCAACAGCTGAAGACGTCTCATCAGAAACATTCATCCATGGAGAGTCTGATGGTGGAGATGGTGCTGGAAAGTTTTGACTTTTTAAACACGGACTGCAGTGCTGATGAGCTTTCCTTATTTGGAAGCATAAGGACAGATGCTACCAGGTGAGCAGACCAGTGCATCCCATTGAGGGGATGAAGGGATTGACAAGAGAAAGATTAGGAGGTAAATACACTTAACTCAGTTAGGCAGTGACTGTGAAGTGTGGGGAAGTTGGTGCCCAGGGTGTGGACACCCAGGAGAGAGAGGAATTGTTTAGGATACTATGAAACTTACAGCTCAGTCAGAGCAATAAATGGGTTGAAATTTGGAAATATTTAGGCTGAATATCTTGAAAAGCCTTCCTCCTACGGCTGCAGAATGAGATAGTTGGGATACTTAAAACTAGTCTTCAGAAAACAGATGTATAGCTATGATGGGGAACAGTTTTGAAAGGGAATAGGTCAGGAGCAGCACACAAGTCTCTTCTACTGGGTTCTCTTTCATATTTTTGACCCTTGCTCATAACACTCAAACTTACCCTTTGGTGTTGTGGGCCTGATCCTGAAAGGTGCTGAGTAGCCCCAGATAGACCAGACTACAGAGCATCCTTGAGTTGGAGTTGCTAGAGAACAAGGTGTTTTTATTTTCCTTCTGCAATACGTCATTTCCAAGGGGCCAGCCAGTCAATACACATTATTGATGGCAGTGTCTTGTTTGTGATGGGTTGGATCACAGAAACCCCCTTGGGGCTGCCAACTGATGTGCCAAGACTAGTTCTGCCCCTGCTTTCCTGCCATGGCAGCTTAGGACTTCAGTGCCCTGCCTGGTTTGAGCCAGACGTGCTAGCCTGCTGCCAACCCAGACCCAGGGTCTGAACCACATCCCCTAACAGCTGTAGGCTTAACTGAAAGCAGCTTACAGACGTGTTCTTGTCTTTAACACGCAGATGCCCAACTCCCAATGGGGTCTAAACCCAAATAAATCTGTTTTGCCCTGTATAAAGCGTATACAGGGCAAACTCATAAATTGTTTGCCCTCTATAACACTGATAGAGAGGTATCCACAGCTGTGTGCCCCCCTCCCCCCAGTATTAACACATACTCTGAGTTAATTAATAAGTAAAAAGTGATTGTGTTAGATACAGAAAGTAGGATTTAAGTGGTTTCAAGTAGTAGCAGACAGAACAAAATGAATTACCAAGCAAAATAAAATAGAACACGCAAATCTAAGCCTAATACAGTAATACAACTGAGTACAGATAAAATCTCACCCTGAAAGATGTTTCAGTGAGTCTCTTTCACAGACTGGACGCCTTCCTACTCTGGGCACAATCCTTTCCCTTGGTACAGCCCTTGTTCCAGCTCAGATGGTAGCTAGGGGATTCCTCATGATGGCTCTCCCTTTTCTCTGTTCCACCCACTTATATATCTTGTGCATAAGGCGGGAATCCTTTGTCCCTCTGGGTCCCCTCCCCCCCTTCTCCATGGAAAAGCACCAGGTTAAAGATGGATTCCAGTTCAGGTGACATGATCACATGTCACTGTAAGACAGAGCCATTTGCAGTCAATTGTCCTGGTTAATGGGAGTCAAGATTCCAGACCACCATTAATGGCCCACATGTTGCATAATTACAATAGGCTATTAGAGTTATATTTCATATTTCTAGTTTCAGATACAAGGGTGGTACATTTATGCAAATAGGATGATCACACTCAGTAGATTATAAGCTTTGTAATGATATCTTACAAGAGACCTTTTGCATGAAGCATATTCCAGTTATATTAGCATATTTTCATAAAACCATATAGAGTGCACAAAAATGAGGTCACAGGATTAGCTGACATACTGTTGCCTTCCTGACAAGAGAATTAGAGATTTAAATCCCCATCTTCAACTTTGTAGGAAGTTTACACACAATCAAGAGAGCAGATTGTTAACAGGCTTACTGCTCTTATAGAGCACCAGTTATTTGTCAAAAGTGGTGACCACTTTGGTGAGTTTGGGGATTATTATTGAGAAAACAGGAAGAGAAACTTTCACATTCATTTGTTGAAGATAGAGGCGTTAAGGAGGTGCCTGGTGGGTTTTTAAACAACTTTTATTTTTTTCTTGGTGTTTTAGATCCTTCTGCTTTACCGCACACAATGGCTGGTTAACATTAACTACTTGTTCCCCTTTCTTAACTTCTCGAACAGCACTTACAATGACAACATACTGGGCTATGACAGGAAAACAGAAATGAAAGAGTTAACCACAGGGAATGATGATTTAGACAAACTTCTGATAGTTCATCTGCAGTTGTGCAAAGCTCTCTTGCAGGTAAGGAATGACGTATGGATGAACCCATTTGCAGTGGATTGATACTGGCCCAGATCCTGGGATGCTGTGCAGGCACTTTGCCTTGTACAACAGGAACAAAGCTGGCATAGCCAGCCATATGAGAATCCCCCCAGCACAGGATTCTCTGGTAGCATAATGTGAGAGTAACAGTTTCTATGCCAGACCCTTCTTCTCTGGCTGATGGTGAAGGGGACATGGTTGGAGGGAAAGCTGGCATGGATGGGACATACTTCTACCACAGCATTTGCTGCTCTATTTGCCTCTCACATCCAAGGCAGCTGGAATAGTTTAGGGCAGCCTTCAGGCTTCCTTGATTTATGCTGGAAACCAGCCCCTCACTCAGTTGGTGGGCCAGGACAGGGCTTAAGAAAGGGACTATCCTGGCCAAAACAGGGTGCATGGTCAGTCTAAACCTAACCCACCCTTGCTTCAATTTGAGCCCATTGCTTCTTGTCGTATCCGCAGAGGTTAAGGAGAACAATTTTTCTCCCTCTTCCTTGTAACAATCTTTTACACACTTGAAAAATGTTATCATGTCCCCTCAGTCTTCTCTTTTCCAGACTAAACAAACCCAATTTTTTCAATCTCTCGTAGGTCATGTTTTCTAGATCTTTAATCATTTTTGTTGTTCCTCTCTGGGCTTTCTCCAATTTGTCGACATCTTTCCTGAAATGTGGCACCCAGGACTGGACACAATGCTCCAGTTGAGGCCTAATCAGCATGGAGTAGAGCAGAAGAATTGCTTTTCATGTCTTGCTTACAACACTCCTGCTAATACATCCCAGAATGATGTTTGATTTTTTTTTCCAATGGTGTTATACTGTTGACTCTTAATTTAGCTCGTGATCCACTATGACCCCGCAAATCCCTTTCCGCAGGACTCTTTCCTAGGCAGCCATTTCCCATTTTGTATGTGTGCAACTGATTGTGCCTTCCTAAGTGGAGTGCTTTGCATTTGTCCTTATTGAATTTCATCCTATTTACTACAGACAATTTCTCTAGTTTGTCCAGATCATTTTGAATTTTAATCTAGCCACCAAAGGACTTGCAACCCCTCCCAGCTTGGTATCGTCTGCAAACTTTATAAGTGTACTTTCTAAGCCATTCTCTAAATCATTGATGAAGGTATTGAACAGAACCGGCCCCAGAACTGATTCCTGCGGAACCCCACTTAATATGCCCTTCCAGCTTGACTGTGATCTACTGATGATTACTCTCTGGGAACAGTTTTCCAACCAGTTATGCATCCATCTTATAGTAGCTCAATCTAGGTTATATTTCCCTAGTTTGTTTATGAGGCAGTCATGAGAGACTGTTTCAAAAGCCTTACTAAAGTCAAGATATACCACGTCTATCGCTTTCCCCCTTATCCACAAGGCTTGTTACCCTGTCAAAGAAAGCGATTAGGTTGGTTTGACACAACTTCTTCTCGACAAATCCATGCTGACTGTTACTTATCACCTTACTAATTATTTGCTCCATTATCTTTCCAGGAACTGAAGTAAAACTAACTAGTCTGCAATTCCCTGGCTTGTCCTTATTTCCCTTTTTATAGACTGGTACTATATTTGCCCTTTTCCAGTCCTCTGGAATCTCTCCCGTCTTCCATGACTTTTTGAAGATAATCGCTAATGGTTCAGATATCTCCTCAGTCAGCTCCTTGAGTATTCGAAGAGGTATTGCCTCAGGCCCTGGTGACTTGAAGACATCTAGCTTGTCTAAGTAATTTTTAGCTTATTTTTTCCCTATTTTAGCCTCTCATCCTACCTCAACATTCACTATGTTAGATCTCCAATTGCTACTAAACTTTTTGATGAAAACTGAAACAAAAAGATCATTTAGCACTTCTGCCATTTCCACATTTTCTGTTATTGTTCCCCCATTGAGTAATGGGCCTACCCTGTCCTTGGTCTTCCTCTTACTTCTAATGTATTTGTAGGATGTTTTCTTGTTACCCTCTATGTCTATAGCTAGTTTAATCTCATTTTGTGCCTTGGCCTTTCTAATTTGGTCTCTACATATTTGTGTTTATTTGTTTATATTCATCCTTTTTAATTTGACCTACTTTCCACTTTTGGTAGGACCCTTTTTTGAGTTTCAGATCATTGTAAGTCTCCTGATTAAGCCAGGATGGTCTCTTGCCATACTTCCTATCTTTTCCTATGCAGTGGGATAGTTTCCTCTTGTGCCCTTAATAATGTCTCTTTGAAAAACTGTCAACTCTCTTGAATTGTTTCCCCCCTTAGACTTGATTCCCATGGGATCTTATCTACCAACTCCCTGAGTTTGCTAAAGTCTGCCACCTTGAAATCCATTACCTTTATTGTGCTGTTTTCCCTCCTACCATTCCTTAGAATCATGAACTTGACCATTTCATGATCACTTTCACCTACTCTGCCTTCCACTTCCAAATTCTCAACCAGAATCAAATCTAGAACAGCCTCTCCCCTAGTAGCTTTCTCCACCTTCTGAAATGAAAGAATTGTCTCCAGTACATTCCAAGAACTTGTTGGATAATCTGTGCCCTGCTGTGTTATTTTCCCACAGATGTCTGGGTAGTTGAAGTCCCCCATCACCACCAAATCCTGTGCTTTGGATGATTTTGTTAGTTGTTTTAAAAAAGCCTCATGCATCTCTTCTTCCTGGTTAGATGGTCTGTAGTAGACCCTACTATGACATCACTCTTGTTTTTTACACGTTTTATCCTTACCCAGAGACTTTCAACAAGTCTGTCTCCTATTTCTATCTCATCCTCTGCCCATCCAAGACACAATGCGAAAAGTGGATTTCTGTGAGAGGCAGTTGCCTTCCCCACTGGCTGTTGGAGAGTTGAGCTCTGAAAGTCAGGGGATTCAGCACTCCTTGAGTTTGCTCAATGCTTTCGTCTCAGTCACTGAGGAAAAGTACACTTTGTTTCAGAAACTGGTTTCACCAAACATAGCCCGAATTGTCCAGGAGAGCCTTTTGGAAGAAGTGTCACGGCAGAAACAAGTGCTGGAAACTGTCTCAAAGCTCTGTGTTCTGGAAGTTGGGAGCTTCACCTCTATTGAAGAGGGTGAGTAATGTGGGTGTGATGCCAAGGCATATGTAGGAGACCAGAGAGGCCCAGGTAACATGGCTCTCACCTCATATGACAAATCAGGGATGGATTCTGAAGGCGTTAAAAGCTGCTTTGACTGAGAATTTATTTTATGGGTAGCTTATAAACCCTAACAGCTGGGGCTCAGATCTTTCTTGGTTAGAAAGGAAAGGGTTTTTAGAATTTCTGCCCCAGGCAATAATTAACTTGAACTTGTATGTACCAAGTCAACTACAGAGCTTGTGTATTTCATGTAAAGGGGCTTTCCCCACCCTATAAGTAGGGAGCAATAAGTGTTTTGAATTTTGCATTCGAAGGATTTTCAAAAGTGCGCAACACTGGCTTAACTCAACTCCCCTTGAAATGGATAAAACTCCCCCTGAATGCAGGGGGAGCAGCGTTAAGCCAACGGTGAGCACTTTTGAAAAAATTAATCTTTGGCTTCAAGGAAAATGGGTAATTATTTGGGGCCAGTTTAGGCACCTAAACATGCACATACGCATCCAATAGGATTTTCAAAACAGGGTGTTTCCTCACTCCCATTGCTTTCAATACCGTGGTGCATATTTGTATTTTTAGGTGCCTAAATGCCTTTAAAAGTCTGGCCCTTGGACACTAACATTATCCGTCCCTAGCAAAAGGCAGTGAGTGAAATAGCAACACAAATGAATTATTAGATACTGAACTATGCAGGTTTTTATTGTGATGATCCAAATTAAACTGTTGACCAGCCCCCGCAGGCCTGACTCAGAAAAACTCTGATAGAAACCCAGGGGAATTTTGCCTAAGCAAGGACTGTAGGATTAGGCTCCACAGTTGGATTTGAGAAGGAATTAGCCCCTAGGGAAGAGGAGCAGGGACTTTTTTACTTGCCCTCTAGAACATGGAGCAAGGCTCAGTGATCATCCTACCACGGCACCCTTTTATCTTGCAAAATACTGTAGTAGGCTGTCTGCAATTCTAATAGGTTGATCGTGGTCCAATGAGATAATTTAGGATGCTAGAGACGGGGAATCCCTAGAAGAGCACAGTTCATGTCCCTGCAAAGGCAGGAGCTAGGAGCATGGTAGATGTCTCACTTACACGCTGGTATGACAGCGTAGAGCCCAATCCAAAGCCCATTGAAGTTTATGGAGACTCCCATTGGCTTTAGTGGGCTTTGGCTCAGGTCCTCAATGAGTCTTTAATAAATTGGCAATAAAATTCAGTTGTAAAGAAATCCATCTATGGAATGTAAATACAAATGACATTCATACATTTGTTAGACATCCCATCTGGTGTCTCATGTCTCATTTAAAATGCACTCCAGCTCACTTGCTGACTTTGTAAAACTTTATTCTACAGTTATTCATAAGGCGAAAAAGCAGAAGCAGTGTCTGAAAATCTGGAGTGAATTCACAGAGCCAGGAAATATCTTGTTCTGTTCAGCAGAAAAATTCCAGAATCCACTGAAATACATATTAATGTTCAAAGTGAAGGAGAAATATCCAGGACACCTAGAAGCAGGTACCAGTCAATTACTAGAAGATAAGGCACCTGATTTTATTTGTACACTGAGTTTAAGGTTGTCCCTGTAGGTTTTTTAAAATGACATAGAACTTGTTCTTGGTAAACTGTATTGAAAATTCAGGCTCCATCCCCTTGATTTATTACTTATACTATAAAATGACCATGGTGCTCTCCACACGTGGCTTGATGAGGCATTACTTCTCTCCCATGACATTGTGGACAGTTAGCTTTATGTTTTGTAATAATTTTGGGTGGGATTTACTAAATCACCTAAGGGGGTTAGGAGTCAATGGGAGTTAGAAACCTGACTCGCTTGGGCACTCTTGAAAATCCCTCCCTTCTATTTGATATACCAAAGAGGTATAAAAAATTGCAGGCATTTAATTGCTAAGATAATTATGAATGCTGTGCTGTGTTATATCTTCTCTGTTACACACATCTCGGAAAGTCAACGTGGAGTTCCTATTATTTCTTGTATTGGCAGTGGTGCCCAGAGGCCCCTGTTGGGATGAAAGCTCTGTTTCGCTAGGTGCTGTACAAACATGAGGCAGACGTAAGCCCAGATCTTCAAAGGTATTTAGGTGCCTAACTCCCAGAATCTGGGCCATCATCCATATCCCAAAGAGTTTATCATTTAAATATGTATGTATTGTATGTATGTATCTGTATGTCACTCAGTAGCCTTGTGGTGATGTGTAAACACTGAAAGTAAAGCTCGGTACAGATTCTGCTGCACGCCCACATGCACAGTGCCCCCATGGAGAAGAGAGAGAACAAAACTGATAAAAATCGACTAAAAGACAGACACAAACAACATCTGACATTAGGACTTACATTTTAGATGACCCCTTTCATTTAGATTTTAATCCCAACACTGAATGCACAATATGGCCAGGAATTCCATAGGATGATCTTTCTAAACAAAGGAATTTCCTTTATGCAACCCTATTGTTTCCAAAGGGCTTCTAAACTTGTGCACAGAGCACTGCTTTGTTTTATATGGTAAAATCATTATCCCCTGCTTTACAGATGGGGAAACTGAGGCCCAGAAAGGTTTAGTGGCTCTTTCAGGGTCACACAGCTAGTTGATGGCAGAGTTAGAATTACAGGTTACCAGTTTCTGAGTCCCTACATTAATCTTCTTAACCAGGCGGCCTTAATTGTCTTTGTTACCAACTACAGACCTGATTCAAAGTCCGTTAAGTCAATACAACTCCTCCTCTTGGCTTCTGTGGGTGTTGGATGAGGTCTGTTTTGTACTGTAGCTGGAATTATCAGCAGAGTGGGGGCCTGCCTCCTACTGAATTTTAGTGAGATTTAGGCCCCCACTTCCTTATATTCCGCTGAAAATTCCAGCCTTCCACTTCTTGTTAAAACTGTAAATGAAATGCATAAGTGCAGAGTGTCCTAACCCCTCAGCGGGCCTTCTTTGTTTGCTCTTCTCTGCATGTCTGTTCAGTGCTGCGAAGGCTGCTGGAGCAGATCATCACCTGCAGCGGGTTGCTCCCCTCTGGGAGCCCCCCTGAAGAACTGCTTACCTTATTCCAGTTTCACAGCTACCTGGAAAAAGAGCGTGTTACCAACCTGGAGAAGCACTTGGCAGAACTCATCAAAGAAGGTGATAGCAGGCTGCCAGATACTGCACTCAGACAAATAACCCTCAGGCTAGCTAGTTGGCTGCTGGAATGGCTTATGGGGCTGTATCTGTCCCAATCCCAAAGGGATACATTTTTTTTAAAGAGTAAGGATATAACTCTATCATAATACAGTTCAACTCTGTTTTCATCCTTTCTCCTCACTGTGCCCATGCAGTTTTAATTAGAGCAGGAAAGGCAAAATCAAGCTTCATAGCTAGACAGGAAAGGAACAGATTTCATGCAAATATTTAGCTCAAGTGTCTGGCTTAGGTCTCAATGTCTGCAATATAAGGAGAGACTAAACTGGCTGCACAGTAAGCTGCTGTGTTCCGCAGCAGAGTAGATGGTTTACGGTATCGCATGGTCATGACAGTGATGAGAGACAGATCAGTGGCATTAAGATTCCAGGAGTAACTAATATGCATTTGCTGAGAGCGCTACTGTCCTGCTGAAACCCAGTCCACCCAGTACTTTGAAAATCTGAATGTGGCAGATACTGGGGTAGTTTCATTTCCTCTGGGCCATTCAGTGCGTGAACGCAAAGGGGTAGGAAGTTTGTCTGCTATCTCGTGTAGGATTTCAAAAGGACAGTGTGGTGCATTATTTTTAAAACTAGGCATATTATTCTCTCTCCATGGAACACTTCCACTCCTCCTAACCAGTGCAGCCTTATCTTTCACAGATTCTTGTTTTAACATTTTTCAGTTTTCCCTCTTTTTTTAGTAATAGTCAAATTATCGCACTTCCAAAAGGTTTCGCATTCACCGAACGTTTGTATTAATTTAGCATCTATGGGCCTCAGTCAAGGACCAGGGTCCCATTTTGCTAGGCACTGTGCATACATATTGTAAAAACATAGCCCCAGCCTCAGAGCGTTTACAAGCTAGGTTTATGAGGAGATGAAAAGGACAAACTGAGGGAAGAAGGGAGGATAAGAGAATGGTAAAAGGAGCATGTTTTGTGCAGACTAGCAGCTCACCTCTTGCCTAGTCATGTACCTCACAAAGTATTTTCTAAGAGACAGCCTTGCTCAGTAGTGATGTTAATAAGGGGCATACAGCTGAGGTAGGAGACAAAATTGGAAGGGACTTCTCGGAACCAGCTCTCCATAGACACTGCACACATTTGTCGCTGAACTGATATTCTTCCATTTGCAGTGATGCTAATTGAGGAGTTACAGTGTCCCGGGCGACTTAAGAAAATCAAGAAATTAAAAGGGAAGCGACTGAGCCAGCTCCAGCCTCTACCCCAAACTTTACGGCTGCTCGGGATTCTGCAGCTAGATGACAACCGCCACGTCAGCAAAGCAGCAACGTCCTGTCTCTCTCGGGCGGCAATGAATAAGAATTTCAGGGAGAAGGTATTGACTGAATTGGGCCACTTCATGGTTTCTCACCAGTTTTCAGAGTGAGATGCTACAAGTCAAGGAATCCTACCTCCCTGAGAGCAGCAGTATTTTGGGGGGAAGGAGTTATACTCTGCACCCTGCTTCTAGGAAGCTCTTAACATCTGCTACCCCAGTGGGTGCAGGGTGAGTTAAGGATCAGAACTGTGATTGGTTCTATCCTGCACTATTGAACCCTGCCATATTCCACCCCAGAGACTGCTGCCTTTCAGCATCAGAAATTATTCTTGTATGTTATTTGATCAGTTTCAGATAGGTAAAACCGCACTGGATCTCAGTCCTCTTGGCATTCAGAACACTTGAAGTTATTTGTAGGGTAACCAATCACTCAATCTTATTTTCTAGGCGCTGCTTTTTTACACGGATATTTTAGCTGAATGTGATGCAAAAATACAGCAAGCTGCATGTCTGGCTCTCAAAAACCTCAGAGTAAGTGTATTTGACTGGGTAACTGGATTTTTATTGTGTGGAGCTGTGTCCAGCTGTATGGCCAAAGGTTCATCTTAATTTTTTCTGGTGGGCATTGTTCAGATTTTTCTTTAAATTACCTTCTATACGGTACATGAAACGGGGTTTTTTTAGCTCCGAACTAGTTTTGCTGCTACTTAAGGCAACCAGGAGAGAGAGCAATGATCATCTAAACCCTATTAAAACTGGGAGTACAGAGAGTAGACACGAGTGGTCTTAGTTACTGCTTCCCTGTCAATTGGGAGAATAGTGGGGTTGGAAAACAGGTTCTGATTGGAGAGACATTTTAGCTTCTAGCAAGGTACTAACAATGGAACCAAACACAGAATATAGTTTGTGCTCTTGCTTTAAGATTGGCTGATTTATTGAATGAATTTCTAATCCTGGTTTGAGAGTAACTGCTCATCAAAATACCAGCATGCTAGAGGCTCTCTTGTTTTTTAAAAACATCTGCCCACTTTCTGTCTTAAGTTACCAGCAGACTCCAACACAAATTAGCAGAACTTTTCCTGTGCGGAGGGGAGTCAAATCCTTCCAATAACTTTTCTAACCAGTTAGTTTGCACATAAGCAATTACTGTCAGCACAACTCTTTTTTATAAGGAAATGCCGTCATAAGATAGACCAAGCCACTAACTGACTTTTTAGGAATGACTATTAGAAAGCAGTCTTGGGCCCTGTGTGTCAGCAACCATGTGATAACTTTGCTGACTCTTTGGGCCTGGTTCACCATTGCATTACTTCAGTTTTATGCCAGTGTAATGCCATTGGAAGTGCACGTACAATACTGGAGTAATGCATTGGTGAATCATGTCCTATATCTTCAAAACTTTAATTCTTCGAGACTAGGCTAGGCGGTGGCAAACCTATGCCCATGCTAAGAAAACCAACCTATAGCTAATTCAGAAGGGAAGGGGGATGGAGCACAATCATATTAGAATTGAGATACAAGAAGAGATGGCAGTTGAGCAGCTGGTGCATGTCTGTGTATTTATGTAACAGATAGTACCTTGGTGTTATGGTGGGAAAACTGTTTGAGAGAAATGATCAGGACTGCTTATTAAACAGATAATGCTGCAGTTTTTTCTTCTCCCCAACAGGCTACAGAAAGCATTGAGCAGATTGCCAGCCTGTGTCAGTCTGAAACAGAGGATGTACGGAACGCTGCCAGGGAAACAACACTGTCATTTGGTAAATCTTTATTGCAGCTTTAAATAAAGATGCTGAAAGGAGAGTGACAGATGAGCTATTAAGAAAACAAAATAGGCCTAAAGGTTTACCAAGATGTTCTTCAGTAAAAGAATATGTCTAAGGCTGAGCTAACAGGTATAGAGATGTTTCGCGACACTGTCAGAACATAGCACATATGTTGCATTAAGATTATTGTAAAGTCTGTCAAGACTTTGTACAGCTCCCCCCCTCACACTGTCTTCTGGGCCTGTATATATACAAACTATTAACCATTGTAAAGGGACAGCGAGCAACAAGATGATTTCAGCTAACAAACAAGTCATAGTTAAAATTCCAGCATTGCTGTCAATACTAGTGTTAGCAATACAAATATTAGCATTTGGTACTCTCCTCTGGGAGCTGTATACATAAAAGTCTAACCAGGCTGGTAACTAGGGTGAAATCTTATTGAATCTAAGTAAGATTTGATTTTAAAATATGTAATGTAGACATCACTGTTGTAAATAAAGGGGCCAGTTGCACATATAGGGACTGATTCAATGAAGTTACAGCAGTATAAAACTCGATTGACACCGGGGGGAGGAAGGGGTCAGGCTCAGAAAGTAACTGCCAAAAATACCAGAGCGAGGGGTGTATTAATGAACTTGCATTTTCCAGAGAGAGAAAAATTAAGCTGTGATCCAGCTGCCATCAAGGAACTGAAATTAGGTTGGCAAAGATGGGAACTGATCCTGTGCAATTACTGTGTCAGTGAGGCAGGATGGGAGCACATATATAAGTAACTAAAGAGACTCTCCAAGTACCTTTGGCATAGATAGTATGTATTGGCTTTCCTTTCACTTGTGCTACATTTCTTACCACATCTAGATTTGTAGCCAGTGACTAGACAATTGGCCCAGGATAACAAGAATTGTTTCATTTTAAGATGTTCCTTTACAGTTCATCTGCATTCAGGCCAGATTTTTCAAACTACTAGTGCTTTTGGGTGCCTTTTTTCTGCTGCCTTAAAGGGGCCTGATTTCCAGCAGGTAGATGCTCAGCTGTTTTTGGAAATGGGGTCCCTTTTAAAGGTGTCTGAAGCTGAGTATCCAAAAACACACTAAGGCAGTGATTTTCAGGAGTGACTAAACACCCAACTTGTAACAAGGTCATAAGAGGAGGTGCAGAGCTCCTCCCAGACTTCTTGTCCTCACTATGATTTGTCTGTCTTTATTTGTAGGTGAAAAAGGAAGACTAGCCTTTGAAAAAATGGACAGAGTTTGCTGTGAGTTGAGAGAGACTGTATACCAAGAAGCTGAAATTGAAATCACAATATTTTAACTAAGGCAATGCTGAATCTGACCTACAGCCCAGGTGGCTACAAAAGGAGTTGGTTTCCATGGTATATTTTCCAGTTACCACTAGGTGGTTAAGTTAGTGCACACAGGTATCTAGCAGAAGATTGAGTGGGAGCATCCACGTGGGACAGCGCTTCCAGTTAGGACTAAAAAAAAAAAATCACACAGCAGTTGGCTCAGAATGCATCTGATTCAGCTAAAATCATGAAGTATCACTAGGTGGCGCTAGAGTAAATCCCTCAGCCCCTCTTAGGCTGTTCCCACCAGGAAGCACAAACTTTGAAACAACTCTGTCTGCAGTGCCAGAATAGGAGGCACAGGGTAAGTCTGACAGGAGATTTAGTAACATGTTTGTTTTCACTAAGAATCCTGACTCAATTTCAGAGACTCTCTCTCCCAAAAGCCCAAACAAAAAAACCCTCAACTCTTTGCAGTTGGTTTGGGGATTCATGAGTGGGAAGGGAGCAGAGGTAAAGTGTAGCTGTATAACTGACATGTGACAGTACTGCCTCTAGAGCATGAGCACAAATAAAGCTTAGTGTGAAGAGGTGGTGAAGCAGAAAGGAAACATCATGTAGGAACTCTGAACTGACATCACTGGGCCTGGTGGTTATCCTCCCAAAGTGTTCTCCCCTTCATTTTGAAGTAGTTTGTGCTAAAGAAGTGTCAGCTCCTCAGTTAATGTGAAAGGAGCCTATCTCCTTTAGGTTACAGGAGCTGGTCCTCAATGTAGTTTTCCTACAGCCCATGGAGTTTTAATTTTATGAATACAAGACACTGTGGATGTGGACAGTGTCACTAATGAGCCAGAATGCCTATAAATTAATCACTGTATGCTAGATCTGCAGAACACTAGTACAAGCTGGCTCCCATATCAGCATCTATTGAACTTATAAACCAGCACTTGTTCCGTCAGAAGTCATAGCAGCTGCCATGCACTTTAAAACGTCATCGTTTCTACGCTGGTCTGTGTGCTTTCTTGTAAATTTGAGTAAGAGCTCAAAAGTTCATTGGTTTCTGGAAGCAATGTAAAAATGTGCAGTAAACGAATTGGGATTGCAGTGCTTGAAGCAAGCGATGTTTGAAATTAATCTGAAAACAGTGTAAGCTTAGATAGAAGGAAACTATTGAGGCAATGTTTCTTCAGCCTCACTTGTTTAAGAATTCAGAACATGCATATCCTTCACATTTAAGGAGTAAGTGTACAGAACTGAGTTGTATATGGACAGCTCCAGGCAGAAGTGTCAAGTTTTTAATTTATACACTTATTCATTTAATCTTTAGGCTAAGGTTAAAAAAAGGTACCTGAAGTCAGGCTCCTTAATCCATACTTGAGCATGCAGGAGTGGCCTGATTTTCAGCAGAAGCTGCTGAATGCTCAGCTCTTGAGAATAAGACAACCCAATTTGAATATTCAAATATGGGTTTAGGAACCTTACTGAGGCACAATACTTGAACAGTCTTGGTCTTTATGTATATATTATACAGTATATTGTGCTTTATACTTTTCTATTCAGTATTTATTTCTATGTTGGTTTACATACAGTTTTCTAAAATTTTAAATAAAACATTAAATACTTGCCTTTTTGCAAACAGTCTGTGCTGAAAACATTATGGGGGTAACCATTAGTTAATACATTCCTCAGAGCAAAACCAGTGAAATAAACCACAGCTGAAATATGGGGGAGGATTTATCACACTTTTAGTTCTATGGTCACTGCTTATGAAATATGAACCTGAATTTAAGTTAGTTTGTTTAGTTACCAGTACTTACTTTGGAAGCATTCTCAGCTCATTTCAAACTTGACAGTCATTGAAATCAGAGAGCAGAAGTATTTCCTAAGTCTATATAACACCTGCTCTGGCTCTTTTGGGCGAAACAAACAGAACATAGGTCTGGCATTCAAAGTCAGGCTGAAACTTTTTGCTCTCAAATAAAACAGGGATGTTAGGGAGGAGACATGCTGGCTTGAAAAGCATCCTTAGGTTACTGTTCCACTCCCAACATAAAACAGGAGAGCTCTCCCTCAGCAGTACACAGGGCTCCACTTAATTTGCAGACATTTACAAGCAGAGGGCATGCACACAGTTGTAATATTTGCATATATTATAACTTCATCCTTACAAGAGAACAAGGAATAGCTTATGTTTAAAAGTGAGACAGGATTGTGGCACAAGAACAAAGCTGATCCAAGCTGCAGTCTGAGCTACACTTTATGTAGTTACTCTAGTGAGACTCAGGGTCTTCGACACTGGTGTTTCTCTCATGTAATTTTAAAGAGTTACTGGGAATGGCATCTCCAGGCAGCTTTACTTAAATTGTATTCAAATACAGAGCAGAGGAACATGTACAACCACCACTCTAATAACAGATATTGATCTATGGGTAATCAAAAGGCCCGAAGCTTGTCTCATTAAAAAGTCTCTGAAAGCACCCAGAGTACCTGGAGATGTCATATTTACATCTGCAGCAATCCTTGTTGTGCAGACTGCTGTAGCATATAGTCCCATCCTGAAGAACAAATTTAGCAAATCAATCCACACCTGGTAAACTGTTGTAAAAACAATTACAGTGCTTTAGAGATCTTCAATGTTGCAGGTTGCACATCAGGGTTTACTGATATGACCCAAACACTACGTATTTAAACTCAATTGAACATCTACGAGCAAGCCGATGTGTAGTGAAAATGCATTTTATTTTATAGCAGATAGCTAGTTACTGACCTGAAAGCAAGTTTTCTGCACTAGTGGAAATATTCTTAACATTTTCTATTAATGTGAGAAATTACAAAATAATCAGTAGGAGGTAAAATCCTGTTGATAACCCAAGGGTCTAAATTTGTTAGTGACTAAATCATCTCTACCTCCGTGATAAAACAGGAAGTGGAAAGACTCATACATCCATTCTTTAAAATTTTTTTTTATTGTTGCAACTAAAATGAGAACTGAAAACTTGTATGGGAAATTGAAAAACTGTACAGTTACTGAAAACGGTGAGGTCGTTGCAGCGCCTTACACAAAAAGACAAGATACCTGAAAATGTATTATACCAAAACATTTAGGTCTTGTTTTTTTATTTTTTTATATTTTTTTAAAAAAGTTTATTCTATGGCAATCTGTAAAAAAGAAAGACCTGATGAGTAAATATTTGCTTAAGGCATATAGCAGAGCAGCTAATTTTCTAACAATCTTAACATGGATATTTGTCCATTTTTCCAAGAACAGGTTAATCAATACACCCACTTTGAAACACTACTGTATATACACACACCCAAACTACTACATACATATACAGGACATCAAAACAAAATGCTTACAGTTTAGCATGATAAGCCTTATACCCACACCTCACGGCTTACAGGGCATTCCACTGTATGTTTCCACTACAGTACAAGGCCTCTTTGACTTTAAACAGATGAAAGCCAAGTAGTGAAGTTAGCTGGGAGAAAGGGGCATGTTAGCTAGAGTGGCTCTCTCTCTCTGTATAGCGAAATGTGTCTATGTTTTTCTTTGTGGAAAAGGTTGCAAGTACAGTACAACTGTGGATTCTAAGGAGGGATGCTGTGCTTTCATCAACCCCAACATTTAGATTTGTCCAAATCGAGAGAAATACTGCAAGTCCCAGTCAGTTCATGGGCCACTCGTTTATTTCACCAGTCTGTTTCTAGAGATCAATTAGGGCTCAATGGCACAAAACACTCACTTGAAACCTTGCTTTATTGGTGACCTTTCCAAAAGCAGAGTTTCCCCAAGTGCAAGTTTCTGAAGGCAGCACAGCAAGTCATTCTGAAATTGTTGAGATATTTGTTGCCAGAACTGACTGGAGGTGAGGTGTGAATATGGCTTAACACACACTTTGGAATGTTTGTATTATACTTACTCAGCTGAAATGAACTATGCTAAACAACTGGGTTACACTGAGTATGCAGAAATTCAATAGAAAATCGTGCCAAATATTAGGCAAGTACATGTTACCTGATAACACACCAAATCAATGTATCGCTGAATGAAGACACTTTCAGCAACACCCTTTGAACCACAGCCACTTAAATGATCAGATCATGCAAATATTATCTGGGCACATCAGTAAGCAGAAGTATAAGTTTTTTCATCTTTCAAGCACATGATATTTAATCAGGACACTAGAAGACTTTACATGCATTCTAATACAAAGGGGATACAAATGTTGCCCTACAACAATATTCTACCAGATGGAGAGAATAATGGGGACAAAGCAATCACATACTGTATCTTAAATACACAAATGATCCATTATATATTATATCATTTTCTATACTCAATTTTTCATGTTTCCAATAATATACTAAATACTGACTGCTTACAATATTCCCCCTTTCAAGTACTGGTCTGACCAACAGTCTCACAGGTAAAATTTTAATTCCCAGTACTACCTGAGGATTTATTTATTATTGTACTTTTGAGAAGCCCTTGATGCAAGCTTAACAGGTAAAAAAACCCCAAAACAAATAAAAACAACCCTTCCACCCCAAGTCAACACCTTATGGATTTAAGGAAAGAGCAAGAGCTACTGGCAGCTTTGAAAAAAATAAATATGGAGTGAAAGGACTGTTACACAATATACTCCATAAAGATGTTTACACTGAGAACGGTGGTTAAGTGCTATACAACTAGAATGCATTTAAAAAGCACAGATTAGTAACACTTGCACATCAGTCATCATAGTTTAGTTATCACCACTACCGCTTTAAGTAGCGAATTTGCTTCTAATCTCTGCCCTATGAGCAAAGATTTTCTCTATTATTGTTTAAAATGTATGAATTTCGTACTCATGAAAGGAAAAGACTAACAGCACTGATGAGAATTCGGTTTAGTGCAGTGCAAGCTTCCAGTCACAGCTCTGCTAATGCACCCCTAACACTATACAAGCCCTGGGCCTCTCGAGTCGGCACAACCAACGGAGCCAAGTTGTGTCACCACTGTTTGGTTGTTTTGTCCTAATTTTTACTCTACACCACCCAGCTCTTTTCTCACGTTGAGCTAAGATAGGAACACCCACATCTGCAGAGCTGCCAGGCCTCAGGCACTTATGCCCCTCTACCCCAGTAATCATTTAACAACATAATTTCAAACCAAACTAAAGTCAATATTGAAATCTTTACTAAAAAAAAATTACACAATCGCTTGCATCATGATAAGCCAACTGGTATGTTCAAAGACCAACATGTTTTCTGTTGATCTTTTAAGTTTGTTAAGGAAGCTGCCATGGCATTAATTGCTCTGGATATATTGAAATGCTTTCCAAATCGTTTCCCACATCACCCTTGAGTATGCTCCTCCTCTCTCTGGTTTGTGCACAAAGCACATTACTCCGTACAAGGCAGATTTAGAGTGAAACTGCATTTTTACATTCCAAATGATGAAGTTTAAAAACTGGTCCTTCTCAACGCCAGCTGAACAGCTGTAAAATGCTGGTGGACATGTTTTGGTTGAATTTCCCTTCCTGCTTCCCTCCTCCCCCACATCCCAGAATATAAAGGTAAAAACAACTTTACAGAGATTGGTACAATGTAAGTAGGCATAGGTGCAAGTAGAGTGCAACAAAAAAAGTCAATGGGGAAATACAATTTTTTTCCCCTTAAACAATGTTTGACATGTTGGGATACCCTGAGCAAATGCAGAAGCCTGTTTTTATAAAGATATGTAAAACAAGAAGCTAGTTAAGAACAGTTATGCCATGATTAAATATATCAATACCACAGGCACTGCCCACAACTCAGTCTTTAATAGATGAAGTGAGACAAAAAAAGAGCCTTCCCCCTTCCAAAAAGTTTACATTCTTCAGATATGTGGATTCTCTCTCTTTTTGGGAACTCAGTAATAATATAAATCATGTATTTGGTTACAACACTTGGAGAGTACAAGCAAGTTTCACTTGTGCCTAGTTTCTTTCTGAAGTAACACAAAGAAAAAGAACTGGCTTTTAAAAAAGGCTAAAAACAACAATGTGTTGTAATTCTATTATTCCATAAAAAAGAAAAAAAAAAAAAAGACTTATTTGGCATTTTCTCTGCTTACTCCTGAATATTTTAAGGCCCTGAGATTAGAATATTATGTTCTTGGGACCACAGGGCTAAATTAAACCCTAGTGCATCAATTCTCTCTTTAAGCCCTAACCAAAAGTTCCAGCCTTTCAACCTAAGGTATATTTCCACTGAGACAAGGCTCAGATGCCTCAATTAGATCTCTTTCATAGAAGCGGATTACACACTGGTCAAATTGTTGTTGTTCTCTGCATACTCTATCTTGCAGACATGTCCATCAATGAAAACATACCCTGTAACAAAGGTAAGCTCCTGCTGTGAGGACAGTGAACATGCAGATATTCACTAGAAATGGCTTCCAAGTTGTCATTATGTTCTCATCATCCTCTTCTACGTTTTCTGACTTCACTGGCTCTTCTTTGTGAGGTGAGGCACACAGATTTTCACCAGTCCTCCTCCTCAGTTCAGTGTCTTGACTAGTGCTGAGGGATGAAGAAATAAATATTCAGTATAGTATTCTTCCCCTTGAGGGGGAAGGTGTGTGGACACTGAAGCCCAGTCCAGAGACACCTCACGGACACTTACAGATGAAGCTGTAGATCAGTTGTCACCAAGAGATTTTACCCCGATGCACAAGATGCATCCTTTTATAGTTAGGGCTTTCAATTAGAGGTTTAAGCTGATATTGCCCCGATCAGCTGGGTGTTCCTAGTAAACAAGTTAATTCTTATCCCAAGTTGATTACCATATCCCTGAAGGTGCTCAAGCATCTACCCAGTTCAGATTCTCCACTTCAAGGCCACACATGGGCAATCATCCTTACAAACAGGAATTCCTGACAGTGAATATATTCAAAACTATTCTGTGCCCATAAAAACACACAAACACCAAGTGCACCAAAACGCTGAACGTGTTATCACCAAAGCATGCGCAAGTGTTGGAGCAAGACAGTAGGGATGGAGCTCTGTATAATTATACACAAAACACACCCCTAAATTAAGGCTGCAAAATCAAGCACTCAAAAGTGAAGAAATTCCAGAATTAAGTTTGCGTGTGTAACCTTAATTCGGCCCCCTTGTGTGTATGCATTCGGATGGAGTATAATTACAAGATCACATACTATTTTTCTATACCCTTAAACTTGTTGTTTTAATTATATATTTAATTTTGTGCTCGTTTCCTAGATTTTTTTTTTTTTAAAGGCAACTCAAAAAACCACCAGAAATTCCATCCTCTGGCATCACACTGACTCCCACGTGGGTTATCAGCAGGGGATGCTACTGGGCAAGCATGTCCTTTTATAAACAGAAATAATGATTAAAAAAATATTGTGGAGACCAGCTTAAGGTGACAGAAAGGACTACTGAATGTGCCTCATTTCGTGTCAATACTCACAGCTCTCAAGGTCACTCCCCAGCCAGTTTCACAAGGCGGAGTGGCTTATGGCACTAAGTTTCCGAGCTTTATTTGCCAAAGAATATCTCCAGAACTTTGTAGGAAATGTTGAAAGTTAGATGCGCCTATTCCTAGCATTCCCTTGCAAAACTGGGTGTGTCCCAGGTGTGATCATTTGTTTCATTTGCCCGAGATAGCCTTGGAATTCTCCCCTCAACTGTTCTCCTGGTGACTTCTGCTGTCCCCTTGGCCTTTCCTCCCAGAAGGGGTTTTTAGTTGGCCATCTTGGACAAAGACTGCCAGAAATAGATCAATATCCAGTACATCAAAAACTAAGGATTGTTACAGTAGAATCTACGGGAATCAATTGTAACATAGCATACTATATTTCAGATTTGTGAAACAGCAGTGACATCTAGTGGTTAAAACACAAAACAACCCTTATTTCCCCAGCCCCCAAGTTATAGGTATATTCTTCAGGCCAAACACTTTGGTCTAGCTAGACTGAAAGGGAGAATAAATTTTCTGCTGAAGAATTTTTTTTTTTTTTTTAAAAAGGTCATAATTGATTTGACCTGTAGTCGAAAGCAAAAATAGTTCCCCAGCATGAAAGATACATATGACAAGAAAACTGTAGATTTAAAATTTTTTTTTAAAAAAAAGGATGAACTGCATCTTTAAGGCAAACAGGTGCTTTGATATTGAATGAAAATTGTCTATTCCTATGTTCTAACATCAGTACTGAACTGACTTAAAAGGAGATTTTCAAATGTTGCAGGATATCTCCGATAAAGTATGTGGAGCACCAGATACCTGCACTGATTGGTGTGGTTGAAGCTAGCTGGCTTAGCTTCAAGCCAAAGGCCTGACAATCCACCTAACGTGTAAAAGAGCCCTGTATAACCAAACCCCTTATGCACCTACATGTGAGGCTAAACCATGCAGTCATTGTGCCTCCTCCATCTTTCATCATAGCCTAGCAAGAGCTGTCATGTCACTCTCGTACCCTTTTCACATCTCACCTAAACAAGCACGTGGGCCTTTGGAAATAAAGGGCTATAATCCTATTCTAGCAGCGTTGTCACACAACAAGCGTCAAGTTCTGTCCAACACGCTTTATAGGTGGTGCTAAGTGGCTCAAACAAGGGAACTTTCTACATACTGTTGTGAATCTACAGCAGGATTTCCCGGAACAGTCAAAAACATCAACGCAAACAACTTGACAATTACCTGTCTGTACCCAGCTGCACAGATGTGCCATCAGGTACCATCTCCTCCACAGCGCTGACTATACATCTGATCTCTTCCTCTACCACCTGGTGGTTAGGGAAAAACTCGGTGTGTTCATGCATCCGACCATTGTGCATTTCTGACGTTCGCTTTGGTGGCCTTGGGGGTGGGGGAGTATGTTCTGGTGGAGGCTCCAGGTCTTCATTGGAAAGCTCTTTCCACTGCTCCTACACAGAAGAAAGTGCCTATTAAGCTCTGCTATATTATAATGTTTTATATTAAAACCACTATAATTCTAACATTAACATGGCAGAGGCTTTACACATTAGTCATTGTTTTACTTTCAGGGTCACTGTTCAGATGCATTCACCTCTCCCCTCCCACCAACTAAACAGTATGCCCACAGCCCAACCACACATATGGGAAACATTAACTGGAGATTTAATTTAGTGCTTGAAAAAAAAAAACTCTGAGTAGCAACATGAATCCCATTTTGTGCTGTAGTGTTATTTAGCAATAACTTAAACATGCATACTTCAAAGGAGACAACACTGGAAGAATCCACAGCATGTTGGAAAATTGTTAAGGGCCTGAACAGAAGACTTAGCAAAACAGCATCATGAGGCTCACACAGCAATTGCTATCTCCCAACTGTTTCCCATAGGGTCACAAGAAGGAGAATTTTCCATATGACAGCAGCTATTGTGGGCTATTTGTACTTGTACAAACACATCAACATGTGTAAAACAATGCATTAGATCCAAGAGCATTGTGCACTAAAGTTATTGTACAATGCTCATGCCAAAGACAGTATGTAGTTTAGCGATTCATTCAGCCCTCTTAACCTTATTCAACCATACTAACTTCCCTCATAACATTTGCCTGGCTACATGCAATTAGGAGGTTTGTGGATCTTAATCTTGATATTGTCGTATGCTGTATTGTAGCTGCATCAGTCCCAGAATATGAGAGAGACAAGGTAGGGAATGTAATATATTTTATTGGCCCAACTCACCCCCCTTCTCTCTGTACAAATGATATGCATTCAATACTCACCTGCACCGAAGCATCTCCCATAATAAATTTTGCTCCTTCAATAACAGCCAAGTAAGAGAAACGAAGTTGATCTGCTGTCTGTATAAGCCCCATTCTGTACTTTCTCATTTCTAAGAGAACTTGCTTAATGTCCACAGAAGAAGGATCTTTCCTTTTGTCCATCTGAAGGTAAAGATTTGAAATTTGCTTTACACAGATACACACTCTATGCAACAAATGAGTTGCATAGAAACACATTAGGCTTCAAACTGTTCCCATGTTAACGGGTATGGGGATGAAGGTAACATGTGGAACCTTCTATCAGGCCTTCGCTGCTTAAAAAAAAGATGCAGTTTTACCTCAGGATAATAATGCATATGAGCTATCCCCAAAGTAAAAACAAACAGTAAAGACCAGGCACTTTAGTTTTACCGCAAGGTAAATTGGGCAAGGACCACTTTTCTTAGCAGGGAAGACAAAGCCTAACTTTGCGAGTCACTCCAGCTGGAACCAGTGATAGTTTTCTTTCATACTCCCACAATGGCCCATTCAAAGCTCAGTTTGCTTTAGCTTTCAAATGAAAATATATTACCAAAGACAAATATAAAAGTCGAGTAGGAGACAAATGTCTCAGAGGAATGTGTGTCACTATACCACAATTCATGAAAGGTGCCATGGCTCACACAGGCTTCAAATAAGGAATTCCCAGAAGTAACTACACAAAGTTGTAACTCACTCCTTATTCCCATCTAGAGTAAGTGGTTCTTACCAGTAGAAGACATGTATCAACCAAACAAAAAGTTCCCGATCTTCCAATTCCTGCACTGCAATGCACCACAATGGGTCCATGCTCAGGACTCAGTGAGCCAGACTCTCTCACTTTGAACAGGAAGTTGAGGAACGAAGCAGGAGATTCTGGGACTCCAAAGTCAGGCCATGTGGTATAGTGAAAGTGCAGAATTTCTCTAGTTTCTTGTGCCTGTAAAATATAATGTTTCCAAGCTATAAGAATCTCTAGATACGAGTATTCAAGCACAGCTACTGTCCGCAATAATATACTAATCAGAGGAAGAATACCACTCATCACATGTTCCTATTCCTAGTAAGTGACCAATTTCCTAGTATATTCCATTCAAAGGGATTTCCAAGATCAGTCTTGATGCTACAAATATACACATCTACATTCTACAATTCATAAGGAAAGGGGCAGGATTTCACTTGTACTGCCCCATATTGAATTCATGACACGCTGCTTTCTCTTTTCAAATCTAACCTTGAAAATGATTCCTTTTAAATTTATGATGGACTAAATCCTACTCACCATTCTATTAACCGTTCAGCAAGAATACCTGCTTGCTCATTTGCTGCTTTCCTTTAATCTAACTCAATCCATTTTTCTATGAAGTTTTCCCATTCAGCGTTTAAGAGCTGCTGAACCCAATTCTAAAGCGCTACTTGCTTGTAAAGTATCGTGAATGTCTAAGGACCTATATAATTTACAAATAATTCTCTCACCATAAAAGCCGTGTGATGTTTTGAAAGAAGGACACTAGATAAAACTAAATTATACAGAGTAATTTTACAGTTTATAGCTCAGATGTACATTTTATCCCCATATAAAATGGGCACTACAGCCTTCCAGTAGATGGGCTGGCTGAACTCTTCGGAAAATGAGGTACCTCAAGTTGCAAGAGCAGCTTGGATTTGTCCAAAGCACGGACCTTATATTACCACAGTTTTTTCATTCACAACCAACAACCTCTACTAAGCTGAAAGCAATCTCAGAAGAGTGTTAAGACTGATGCTCTCAGCCTCCTGAAATCTTGAACCAAAGCTTTTGAAGTTTGTCTGTTGCAGACACTGTAACCTAGGATGTTTTTCTGACAACTGCGGAGTTCTTTCTAGTATAGTTTGGCTAGTGAAATTTGTACCTGACAATGGGCCTATTTTCAGCTTCCTGGCAAGAGATTACAGATATTAGGTGCGGGGGATAAGTATTCTCTCCCAATAACAGGCAGTACTAGGTTTTAAAAAGCTAACTAAAAAGGCAAACTGGAAACAGCAAAGTAGAACTGAAATGAGCATGTCACTAAAATGTATTTGGCGTTCACTCTCTGTCCACATGCACCTGCTCCAACACAGGTTTGAGATGCTCTGTGGACTTTGATTTTAACTAGATGCAGATGTTAGTTTTGATTAGACATGCTCACTGCAGCTGCCCCTTTAGCCAATCTCCTCCAGCATAGTTTCAGTGGCCTGCCCCTCCCTCTGCTGTGAATGATTCTGCTAGGACTCCTCTCTGCTGTATTTATCCATGTGTGCAGTGTATCCTCAGCATTGCTTTGCACTGTTCCCCACTGTAATGTTTTATTTGGTCACCGCCAAAAATAAACGGTTACAGAGAGTCCCCTTTTAGCAACTAAGAGCTTGAGCCTCAGTGGGGCTTCATGTGGGCACAGAGTTCCACCTGCGCAGAGCTCATTGCAGGATCCAGGACTAACGCTGCTGGGTGTCGATTTGGTGGGTCTAGTGAAGACCTGCTAAACTGACGGCAGAGCGCTCTCTGCTCGACCCCGGTACTCCACCTCTCCAGGAAGAGTAAGGTAAGTCAACCAGAGAGCATCTCCTGTCGACGCAGCGCAGTGAAGACACCAGGGTAAATCGACCTAAGCTACACTGACTCCAGCTACGTTATTCACGTATCTGGAGTAGCGTAACTTAGGTCGATGTAACCTGGTAGTGAAGACAAGCCCTAAGTGAGGAAGACTGCTGATTCCCTTGCTGAAGGTTTTCAGTGTGAAAAGGTGAAGATTTAAGTCAGCACAGGAGGGATGATAAGGAGACAAAATTCCAAGAGAAGGTCTATTTTCAGAAGATGGTTTTTAAAAAGCTCCATGTGTATATTCATTAGCAAATTGGTAATGGCCGAGTGCTTGGAAGAGTAATTATTCCAGACATTCCTGTACAGAGGTACTGCACTTTTACACAGTGATGTTATAAAGGTAACACTGTCCTAACGTTCCACATTGAATCTAAGCCTAGGTCTATACTTGCGGCAGCGAGTTCATACACTGCATGTCCCTCTAGCATGGGTATAAACAGCAGTGTAGATAGTGGGACACTGCTTAGAGGAACAGAGTAAAAACACTCCAGAACCTTAGGGTATGTCCTCTACAGGGCTCTACCCTTCCCAGAGCGGTGCCTTTCCACAATGCAATGAAAGAGTCTGGCAGTGGGAAAAGGCTCTGGCAGCTCCCTGCTGTCTCTCCCCAGCCAGCCTCTTTCACTGCCACACATATACACAGTGGATGCAGCCTGCTTTTCATTGCAGTGTGTAACTACACATACCCTAAAAGTAGCTGTCACTGTAGATAAGATAATGCTGAAGACTTTGCAATACAACGTCCATTCATTCAAATTATGTTTTGAATTACAACAGTTAACCTCATTCTTTACACCTTGGAGTTTAACTTCTATGTTGTTGGGGAAAATCAAAGGCTGAAAAGTGTTTATCCCCACAACCAGTACAGTCAAGAGCAAACTGCATTGGCATTCACAGACCAGAGCAACGCTAACATATTGAGAACCTCCTAAGTCACTGATGGGCATGTTACCCAATTTCAGCATCCAGTCTCTTTGTACTCGGAGCCTTTACAAACCAGGATGAGGAAATACAGCTCATTGACGGGGAATTCAAGGACAACACTATCTGACTGGTATGCTTTCCATACTTACGGTAAGGTTTTCCAATTCTAGCTGTCGTACTGTGTAATATGATTTTATATCTTCAGAAATTAAGGTTAACTTCAAGTTTGTATCCTCAAAGAGCATTTCTTTCTCCTCTTTCTGTGGCCAGTACTGGGCACATTTTATCTAAAAAAGCAAACAGAAGACAAGCACTAGTCACTTGGGTCTGTGTTAAAGGTGAGGAAAGAGGAGTGTTCCTTAATCCAACATTTTTTAAGTTATTAATTACATATATTAATGTGGCACTAAGGAGTCCTGAGGTCTAGTATATTGCAATAAATTCAAACATGCATTTCTAAAAAGAAAGGCTAGTTCTTGCAGGAGGGCCTCCTGCTTCCAGTACATTATGCAAGTACTACCTCAGCACATCTTGGTATCTTTCACACAAAGACCCAGAGGCTGACCCTCACTGCACCCCTGGAAAATTCCCAGAGCACAACAGTGGCTTAGGGTGGATGAAGCCATTCTACTCATCCCTTGGGGCACAGGGGTGTGCCGGGGCTGGGAAGGGATCAGGGGCTGTGCAAAGCTGCTGTAAGTCAGAACAGTCCCCCTGGAATCTAGTTAAAAGCACCCCAATATTTTTATTTGGACCCTGCATCAGCAGTCCATATAGTATGAAAAGATTCAACTGGATCCTATACATTTAAAAGCTTGGGGGCTCAGAAGAACTTCAGAGATCATGATTTTAGGCAGTTTCACTTTGCAACCAACAGGCATAAAAGATGAAGTTGGACTGAACATCTTAAGGGAGGAGATCACTGTAAGAAAATAAGTGTTAATAAAAGACAGCACAATGTAAGTGTGAAAGCTTGTTTATAGAATCCATAATATCCTACATATAGAAAGTTACAGAATTACTAATTTGGAAGTAAAAATGTCAGATGAGATTTTGGGATATCCATTCACTCCCCACAAATGTAAAAAAGTCTTGAGATCATTGTGATTCCATATGGCACAGTTTAAAAGTTACAAAACTTTAATTGAGCTAAAAAAGGAGTCTGCAACCTAGCTTCTGACTGTACATAGTAATTTTCTCAGTAATAATTTTCCAGGAAACCGAAGGTCCGCACCAATAAACTGTTGACAGGCGAGAAACTTAAATGAGTCAGCCAAAAATACAAGTAGTGCATTTTGCTCTGTACAAAGGGGAAATGACACCAAGGGATCTTGTTAGAGGTATACATAAAGTCTGCAACCATGTCTCTGACCTCTAGACCTATATGGATATTATGAATGTTAACAACTAAACTGATACTTTTCAGAATTTAAACACAGCTCCTCCAAAACAGGATTTTGATCAGTGTGCCAAATCTATGTTTGTAGAGGAAATGGATTACTGCACATGGCTAATGCTTCTTATATTAAATTGTAAATAAAGTGGCATTAATTTGGAGTGGAACAAAGTTGAAATAAGAAAACTCGTTATTACATAATGATTTACTTTCCATTGGTAATAAACTATGATGGGATGGTAATAAAATGTGAGAGAGCTGTCGTGTGTAATGGGAGTTGGGACAAAGAGGATTTTACCTCTCAGGGAAGTTAGACAAACTTTTACAAATGGCATTTTATTTGTAGATGGTGAAGGAATCTCAGGACAAATTATCAAGGCCTACAATGCTTCCAACACTGGTTAAATACTGAGCAGGATGACAATATGAAGCAATGATACGTTATAATCATCTGCAATTTTTAAAAAAATCATCTTAGAAGAGAGCAGTTAGCTTCATGTCTTATTTCTGCACCAAATGGCTCTGCAAATAACATTTTGCTGAGTTCCACTGAAAATCTCTCACTGCTGGTTGTTGAGAAGTATTAGCCCTCTGCCCTAAGGGATCTTGATAATTCTTTGCTTTGTTCAAAGTAAAGGGGGGTGGGAGAAGAGAGAAAGAAGAGATTGAGTGTGTGTGTGGTTGGAGAGGAAGGATGATTAAAACAGAATTACTGCAAATCCCCATTGAAGGTTACAGTTCACTATTTCCTTTACTAAAAAAGCAAAAAACTCAAATCAAGGCCAGAGTTAGAACACAGCTCACTGCACAACTATTTTCCTGATGACCAGGAATTCTTTCCTGGTTATGCAAGTGTACAACACTAGATCCCCATTAGGGGACACAACATGCCCACTTACCCTCCTCTGAAATGGCCTTACAGTCAGCAAAGGAACTAAAAAAAAATCTCAGTGTACAGTTCTATTCAATCTTCAATTACTTTTTAACAAAATCCGCTCCATTGGCAGACCCACTACTGCGATCACAGTAATGGCAGCTTCCATTAACAAGCAAACTATGGTAACTTCTCCTGAGCCCATGGCTGCAGAACAAGTCCTGGGTCTAGGGATGTATGTCCCCCATCACCTGCCATGGAGCTAAACCACCCCTCCCTCTCACTCATGCAGTGGATGAAAAGTGGTAAGAGCTATTAGTAGAGCCTGTGCCCCCCACACCTGCTTACCAGAAGGGCTGAACCCCTTTTACAGCACAGGAGGACAAGTGGCCAATACGTACAGAGATGGTTGGTGGATTTCCAGATATTTCACTAATTAGTTTCTGGTGATCATTCCCTGTGTCTAACTCCCCTCATTCCCTGTCCCCAGCTATGGGGAAAATGTAGGTAACGTAGGGGGCAGGGGTGAATTGATTAACATAGGAAATATGCAGATCAGGAATGGCGCAGGAGAGTTTGAAAGAAGCCTGGAAATAAGAAGTTATCTATCACCACCCTGCTCAGTTTCTTTACACATTGCTCCCTTTCTGTATATTTTGTCGGCCTTTAGATATAGGCTGTAGATTAATGTACTGCCCCAAAGATCTTACAAACTACTTTTAAGGCCACTGGATAGTGCCAAAGTAACATAAAAGGTCTTAATATAAATGGGAATCAGGGCCCCAGTCTCCAGCCATTAACAAAGAGGAACTACACATAAGCATCTAGACTAGCAGGACTGAAGAGAGAAACCAAGTCAGTGTTCCTGGATGGAAAACTCCAGTTGCCCTTAGTTTATCTGAATTCAGAAGAAATTACAATCTGCTATTCTGAACTGGATAATTTCCACATATCCCTCAGAGTTAACCAAGATCCATTTTCAGATACTCAGCTTCTGAATCTTAGATATGCTTTGCTGGACAAAATTCTGTACATGCATCTTTCTGCTACCATTATGTTTTGGTTATTTATTTGTTTTTAAATACACACAGCTAAAAAACACTCATATACTTACTGATCCTTTTTCCATCACTCTGTTGAGCATGACAACACCACGGCTTTTCTGTTCCCAAACCATCTCCCAAAAGTGACCACAAGTATTTGGCAGAGGACCCTGCAAAGACAGAATCTTCTAAAGTAAGCAACATTTTCTGTGGAAATAGATTAGAGCACTGTACCCTAACTTTACAGCCTAATGCATGCAAGTCACTTCTCATTTTAAGCATCTGAAATACAATAGCTTTAAGTTCCATTTTCCAACTATGAAGTCACCAGCTTAAGTTTCCCCACATAAAATAGGAAGAGTATTTGCAAGAAGGGAACTGGGAGTGAAAAAACAGAGAATTTGCTCAGAAAGGGCAAAAAAGGAATCTAATGGGGGAAATAATCTCACTCTGACCCAGTCAACGGGATTTAAGAGTAAGTAGTTTGCAGAACTGGGGCCACCGTGATTGACCGTAAGTACATATTACAGGTAATGAAGAACTTGCTAGTAATAATGTGCCGAAGTTACTGACTGAGGCCTGGCAAACAATGGTCAGGCAAAATAATGAGCCAACTATTTTGGACTGCTCAAACACTATACAAAATGTATTAGTCTTCTTTAATAGCTCCTCTATCAATTGTTCTTTAAGAGGTAGTCCTCTTCATTAGATCCCAAAGCTATCTACTTTCAAAGTACCTTCTGTGATTTTCCTTTACCCCTAATCTCTGTTAGTTAATCTATGTAGTGGGAAGATATACTACCACCACACATCCTCTTAGGTGGTGGGTTTTTTTTTGTTTTTGTTTTTTTGATAACCTAGACTAACAAAATTGTGCAGCTGTGATTTCTCACATGGCTTAAAGACAAAATAATCTGGCATGGTCCTTGAAAAGAATAACTGGATTCTCAGCGGCCTCATTTTAAACTGATTAAAGAAACACTGGGTTAGAACTGATATAAGCTATCAGCTAAGTGTACCTCTTACTTCCTTGCCCTGAATAATAAAACAAGTAGATCTGTATCCACAATTGTTTTTCCTCATTTCCTAAGACATCACAGATCCTAATTAACTCATGTTTTCTAAAAAAAGTCTACTTCTGTACTACAGATTGGTGCTGATTTTCTGAAAACAAGGAGGAAGAGCTCTTGACTCCTGCTAAAAAATATTAATCCCAGTTTACCGTCATCTAATAAGCATAGATTTTTTTTTTAAACAAGCATTACAGATTACTGTTCCCAGGGAACTGAACCATAAATCTCATTGTCTAAACAACATTAAGGCAAACAAGAATTCTGGCACAGGCTTAGAGTTAGCAACCAACAAGTCATGCTAGCAAGGTATAATTCAGTCTGATTACATACAAAGATGCAGAAGTTTAGATTCACAGGAAATGTAACTCAATGGTGCTATTTTTTATATTAAAAAAAATCTCTTAAATCTGTTTTTCTACACTTTTCCTGCCTCTATATTTTTAAATGAAACTTACAAGAGAAAATAGCTCAACAACCTGACCTGAAGAAGGTTTAAACTAAAAGGTGAGACTCCTCACTACTTCTAAATAGTACATTGGTGATATAGCCTACTCAGTGGATAAACTACACACTTTTAAACCTCAGCTAGTGGAGAACTACATTGCTGTATTGAGGCAGCTATATTAAAGTTACAGGAAGGATCTTTCACTACAGTAACACAATCAGGAATGTGCTGCTGTTTGAGGATGGAAGATTTTAATAGTCTTAAAAGTGTAACTATATTTTATAACTATGAGTATACAGATGACCAAAGGAAAATCCTTTGTGTATCTTTATACAGTTTCAGTCCAATTCAATTTAAAAGTCAGACTGCTTAGTATCAATTGTGTTTACAATACACTTCCAAAACCTTGGTATTCGGATTTGCATTATTTTCTATTTGTGTGCACCTGTCTTAATGGGTGAAATTCCCAGAGCCAGCACTGATAACAGGGCTTAATTGGACTTCTGCATAGATTTTGCACTGGCGCTATGCTCAGAGGTAAATTTCATCCATTCAACTATATTTAGACTCTCTTTCAACATTGGCAAGGATTATGTAAGTAACATTCTATAGATTCCACGGTCTTCAACAATATTTACCATGCCAGCTGCTTCAACTAAACCTTAATTTAGATTGTTTAAAATTGGTGGTGTTTTGAACAAACACATGATGATTGCCTGTTCTGTGAAGCAGCTGGCATTGGCCACTGTCAGAAGGCAGGATACTGGCTAGATGGACCTTTGGTCTGACGCAGTATGGCCGTTCTTATGATATCCTCCCGCAAATATAGCGCTAATAAAGGTTTGCACCACTGGCAGAACATCCCTCTCTACACTGTTCTTTAGCTTATAATTTTCCAGTTTCATCAGTGAAACATTAATTTAAAAAACAAATGCAAAAAGGATAGCCTGTATATGCAGGATGCAATTTCAAATATAAATATTGTAAAACCAGAATATTAACTGGTACTACATTTAAGAATAGAGGCATCTACAGTTAATATTCCTCGTAATATTGTTGTGTAAAGGAGCATGACAAGTTATCGAAAGGGATGGCAAACTGGCAAATGTAGTCTAACTGTCAAACTCTTGATGAAAGGATTTAGGAAGAGAATGGTCAGACCACCTGGCTTTTCATTTCCTAATGAATCAGGCTGTCCCAAGTATTTGCATAAAAAACAGAAATTAGTTTGATGTGTAATAATGGTGGTGGAGTCTTAAATTATGAGGAATTTCTGAACTCTCAAGTTAAAACTAAATTAATGTGAAGTTAATTTGTGAGATTTTATATTTTTTGTGTATGTGTGCCTATTGTCTGATTTATTAGAAACATGGACATGTTACTATGTGGATTTTGGATTTGAGATACAAGTTTCATTTCCTGCCAAACTCTACTTACCCTGATGTTTTAGATGTCCCTTAAGAGATCTGGATAATCAGGATTTACCACTAGATGGGTTTAGAGTCCAACAGACTTAAGTTTGACATCTAAAGGATGCTGTCTCTCAAGTGGCGAGACAGATGCATTATTATCTAATGAAAGATCCTCCATTTAATCCAAAGGCAGATCTGGAAACTGTACTGAGGCAAAGTCTAGGAAAACATGTCAGGCCAAATCCTGGTCCCATTAAAGTTAATAGTGAAATTCCAATAGACTTCAGTGGAGCCAAAATTTAAAAATGTGTTACAATACACACTACTTTCCTAGTGTGGATGGGGATAAAAAGTTACAGGCTAAAAATACAAGAAAGTCAGAATGAACTATTAGAGCCAGTGCTGATGTGCAGTTCAAGTGACAATACAATATTTGCAAAGTCATGTTTAACAACAACTCTTGGAGGTGTTGGTTCAACTATTTTGCAGGGTTTTTTTTCCAGCAGTTACCTGGGTAAGAATGTAGCTCCTTTGGGCCTCTTCCATTTTTATCAAGCTGGCATTGATATAGTCATTGTCACCTTTGGTTAGCTTAATTCGACTGTGGTCAACTGTAGCACAGACAATCAGAAAACACAGGTTAACGTCTTCATGCATATGTTATGATCCATGGCCAATTTCATCAAATGCTAGGATCAAAAATGTAACTTTCTAAAAGAACAAAAAAAGTGAAATAGTAGCAATAAAGGATTGTTTCTGAATGAAAAGTTCTTTGTACTTGCTGTACTGGGAACAGACAATAATTTGTACTATTTTATTGTTATAACACAATTAGGACCCAATTAAAAAAAGTTGTGAAGCGTGGAGTATTGTGCACATGCAATGATCACAGTTGTATGTGCAAACTGGATAATTATGCAACCAGATTTATATATCAAGCTACTGCTTATACATGCAATTAGCATGTACAAACTAATTACACAACTGTATGCATATTTTTGCAGGTCTTTGTGAAAATCAGTTCCTTAAAATCTGGATAAAAGATAAATTTGAACAAAGTTGCCTGTATTAGCAGGATAATCACCAAATGGAAACCTTAACCTCTCCTTATAGGTCCTAGATTCAACTGAAATTTTCCCTAATCTACCCCACCTACTGAACAAAAATTACTTGATGCTTATTTTACTGCATATGTCTGTTCGTTCCAAAGCTTGCAGTATTTATGATTCCCTCAATGCATAAGAATTTCCACATTTTACAGGAAAATTAAACTTACTGGAAGCAATACCATCAAAAGTAAAACAAAATCAACAATTGTCAGCAAGAAAAAAAATAAGACTCTTGAAACTGATCAGTAAGCAAAGCTATGTGCAACATTATAGTTCCTATTGAATTTCTTGAAAGGCTCAACTGAATTTTAACCATTATCTGGAAATCTGTTCAGCTGCAATATGTACAGGAATCCTATGATTGCAGCATACACCACTACTGTTCTTTACGTTTCTTCTATGCAGTGTTAACTACTTATGCAAAACAACCTGTTCCACCTCATATGTAGCTGTGACACTGAGTACATTTCCCAGACCTGAAGAAGAGCTCTGTGTAGCTCAAAAGCTTGTCTCTCACCAACAGAAGCTGGTCCAATAAAATATATTGCCTCACCCACCTTGTCTCGCAAAACAGAGGATATAATTAATACGCACTTGGGATGAGGGGAAAGAAGTCACAAAGGTGCATCATGATTAGGGTTTCTGGTTTATTATAATTTAATTTTTCAGGGTTTATTTTATCATTTGAGTTTTGTAAATGTCCACGTTGGAGTTTTTGGGGGCCTTCTATACATTACTCATTATAGTAATTATATACTATAATGAGTAATCTCTTTGCAATGTTCCCTAGTGTATTTTAACATAGTACTCTTTCAAACAGCAATATACTGAAGTGTACTAGGGAACCTCTAATGAACACCAGCAGGACCAATTATTGTGCAAGAAATTAGTGTCCTTTAGTATTTACACCCTTGTAATCCACATTACCAGACTGTGTAGACAAGCTCCTGCATACAAGTAACCATTTCTGGTGTTTATCCAAGAAACGCTGATTGCATTTTTTGTATTAGGGTGTTTTCTCAGTGTTTATCAGTTAAGACTGAAAATCAGATGCCCTAATCATGACCCACTCTGTGCAGGGAGAAGAGACTTACAGGGTTGAATATCTGTTAATGAAACTTTATATATTAGGAAAACAAGGAGACCAGAGTTTCTGAAGTGAGTAAGTTAAATGCTAGCTTTGCTGGTTTCTTTGCTTCCTTTTCTCTTCTCAAACTAACTTCCAATTATATTGTTTTGGCAAGATTGCTCCCGTCTCTGTACAGCTACAAACATCCTATATTAACTGGTAGCATGCTATACACATACACACATGCGTATTTACAGTAATGGAGAGGATAAATGTACATTTAATATTGATAACAGATTTGTGCTATCCTACCTATTCTTCTTCTCTGTCCCCAGGGATTTGACCATGAGACAACTGCTTTCCCGCAAAGACTTCTGTCCATGAATACTGCAGCTACTGCATACTGCTGCAGTGTAATCCCATAACATACCATACTATGGTATATTGTGATATATCTTATGTCATTCAGTATATTAATGACAAGATTTCAGTCATGGATGTGTAGCCATCCATTCAAAATATACAACCAAATGCCTTCTGGAGACAAATTCTTAGAGGTCAGCAGACTGTTACAAATAATTGTGAAGAAAGGATACTTACAGGGGCTGACATCTCTGTACCTGTTTCGGTTTTTGTTTCTGGGATGTTTGGCCACTTTACATGGAAAGTCACTGGCTTCATGCCTGATATCCTAGAACAAAAGAAATTAAGATATTTAAACTTGCCAGCGCTTTGCAAGAAAAGCTTACAGTTCAGTGTGTCTGTGAGGGTTTTATTTTGTAGTCACCTGCAAGTGTCTGCTTATCATGGCATTTTAATTTGCTTGAGGGTTTTGGACAGCAACTGTTTAGAACAAATGTTTTCAGTTTTAGATTAAATACTGAGGTAAGATTATTTCTTGGTGTGCAAGACACTGACTCATTGTTGGCTATGCTAATATGCTATCATCTTTTCACAAAGGAAGTACTGCAACATTTTGTGTAAAAGCACAATGTCTAACATATTTTACCTGATGTACAGAATTGTAAAGATTATGGCATTATTTCCACTAAGTTATTCATTGCACTCAGCTACACATTAAAGAGTTCACTAGGAAAGATGGTTAGAAACGGCTATCTGTAACAATCCATCTGTCATTTAGTATTCTACACGTTACCATTTCATAAGTCTGTATTAACAGCCCAAAACTGCAGTCATGTCTAGTTAAGTTAATTTGAATCCTTATCTCGAGTCATCAGCAAGCTGTTCTGGAGCTGCAAATGACAAAAGGGGTTCTTTGTACTTAGTGCATACTCTACATAAAAGCACGGATGCCATTCCCCAAGCTAATGCTGACAGAACCATCCAGCTCTACCACCAGCCTTTTTTCAGATGTGTCTAACAGCTCAAGCCTCTGAAAGAAACTCAGAAGAAATAAAGAAGCAAAAATACTGCCCAACTTAAACATAAACCCTTATTTACAGAAATCGGGCAGACATGCATATTGTATGCTGCATAAGAGTACAACCTGTATGAATGTTGTTACCAGGACCATGGCAGATTTCTCCCCCCACCCACGCTGGAACAAAATCTGCAGGAAATGCACTTGCTGTAGAATTCAGATTTAGCTATTACAATGAAATTTAAGGAGTCCCAACACAGACATCTTGTATGTGTGTAAAATGTACAGTTTAGCATGGCTCAAAGGCCATCCAAAAATACTAAAGGTATTAGGGCAAATTCATCCCTTTCCACTAGGGTTGAATTTGAGACACTGATTTATTTGGTTAATCAAATTACCGTATTTTCCGCACTATAAGGCGCACCTAAGAGCCTTACATTTTCTCAAAAATTGGCCGTGCGTCTTATAATCCGGTGCGCCTTATGTGTGCACTGAGTTCCAAAATCTTTGGTAAGCGCTTTGCTTGATTGACTGTCGGACCATTTTTCGCTGACACAGGGACGTAATACGTAAACTACGTACGCTGGCAGCGATAAACCAAAAATGGCACCAGTGAAGAGACATGCTTACGAGGCACAATTCAAACTACAGGCTATCAGTTACGCGGTTGTAAATGGGAATAGAGCAGCTGCGAAAGAATTCAACATCAATGAATCTATGGTTCGGAAGTGGAGGAAGCAAGAAAATGAACTGCGCCAAGTTAAGAAGACGAAACGGAGTTTCCGCGGGAACAAATCGAGGTGGCCACAGTTAGAAGACCAACTTGAACAATGGATTATTGAACAAAGAACAGCCGGGAGAAGCGTCTCTACAGTCACCATTCGACTGAAGGCAACAACGATAGCACAAGACATGAAGATCGAACACTTTCAAGGAGGTCCGTCTTGGTGCTTTCGTTTTATGAAAAGGCGTCATCTCTCCATCCGCGCAAGAACTACCGTGGCGCAGCAACTGCCGGCGGATTACAAAGAAAAGCTGGCCATCTTCCGCACCTACTGCAGTAACAAGATTACCGACAAAAAGATCCAGCCCAACCACATCACCAACATGGACGAGGTCCCCCTCGCTTTTGACATCCCCGTGAACCATACTGTGGAGAAAAAGGGGACCAGCACGGTATCGATACGCACCACGGGGCATGAGAAGTTGGCTTTCACTGTTGTTCTTGGTTGCCACGGTAATGGGCAGAAACTACCACCTATGGTCATTTTAAAGAGGAAGACGCTGCCAAAAGAAAAGTTTCCAGCTGGAATCATCGTTAAGGCCAATCAAAAGGGCTGGATGGACGAGGAGAAAATGAGAGAGTGGCTGAGAGAGGTGTATGTAAAGAGACCGGATGGTTTTTTCCACGCATCACCGTCCCTGTTGATCTGCGATTCCATGCGTTCCCATCTTACCGCTACTGTGAAAAACCAAGTGAAGCAAATGAATTCGGAGCTTGCCATCATTCCGGGAGGATTAACAAAAGAACTCCAACCGCTGGACATTGGTGTAAACAGGGCGTTCAAAGTGAAGTTGCGAACGGCGTGGGAGCGATGGATGACAGACGGCGAACACACCTTTACTAACACTGGGAGGCAGCGCCGGGCGAGTTACGCCACCATATGTGAATGGATTGTGGATGCCTGGGCTAAGGTATCTGCTTTAACTGTTGTCCGAGCTTTCGCAAAAGCTGGCATCATTGCTGAACAGCCACCTGGCAACGAGACTGACTCCGACAATGATGAGAGAGAACCCGGCATGTTTGATGGCGAAATTGCCCAGCTGTTCAATTCAGACACAGAAGATGAGGACTTTGATGGATTTGTGGGAGAAGATTGATTAAAAAATAATGTGAGTGTATTGTTAAATAGTAGAATAAAGTTTTTTTACTATGAACACCGTTACCTTTTTTTGTAGACCGTATGTTTTAGCATGCGCCTTATAATACGGTGCGCCTTATGTATGGGTTAAGTACAGAAATAGATTCCGTAATTGAGACTGCGCCTTATAATCCGGTGCGCCTTATGGTGCGGAAAATACGGTAAACTAAATTTTACATTAAGAAATTTACATTTTTAGGATCATATCCTCAGCTGGTTAAACTGGTGTAGCTCCCTGACATCGGCAGAGCAAACATCAATTTATGCCAGCTGAGGATCTGGCCCTTCGAATTTGGACCAAATCAGACTGGTACTCTATGATTTTGCAGAGAAGTAACCTTAGGTATATAGAGAAGTGCTAAATCATAGGAATGTTTTTGTCCAAAGTGCCTGCCAACTGCAAGCATTCAATTCCTTCCCCTCCTTTCCTACTCCTCTCCATAGATTTAGCAGCAATCTCTGAGTATGCTTTACAGACTATATTGCGTGATGAGTTATATTTTACAACTACTTGCCCCAAATTAGTACAGCGATCCGAAATAGCTCCCTGCTGAATAGGCCTTGACATCAGCTGCTATCTTTTTATAATTTAACACATGGCTGCCTGTACTTCTGATGGAGAATGTAGGCTGCCAGTATGGTGAATGTAGTCTCAACTTCAACAGTACAACATCCCAGGAACATGAAGCCCCTGCAACTTACAAACATATATTCATAAATCGGTCATTTTTTATTTTAGTGTTTTTGCTACCATGCCCAAATTGAAGTATCAAGACCAAAAAGGGAATGGCAAAAAAGTTTTTCTAAATCTACTCCCCACAGAGCCTACATAGTCTTTTTAAGTGTAAAGAAAAAGACAAGGTCCATATGCTAATAAATCAACATGTAATGTAAGCAAAAAAGTCTATATGGTTTTATTAATTCAATCCAATATATAAAGCAGAGGCACTAACCTTCCTTGTGCCACTGTAAGCCAATAATGGTTCTTAAGTATCTAAACTGCTAACATCAGCTCTTTTTACATTTAACAGAAGAATTACAATGATGCTTCAGTCACACAAAGCAACTTTAATAACTGACACCCTCCCCAAGAACTCATTGCCACAAATACCATTGAAGCCAAGTGTTCAATAAGGTTAAAAAGTGTTAGACATTGATATAGGACTATAAGAATATTCATAGATATAGGAAAAAATCCTATACAAATGACAAAGCTGCTGCTGCTTGTTGCGGGTCGAAGTTTTTTGTCAGCAGGAGAGCTCTCTCCTGCCGACAAACAGTACACTGCATGCCTTTTAGCAGCACAGCTGTAGTGGCACAGTGGTGTCGTTAAAAGATGCATAGTGTAGACAAAGTCTTAATAAAGGCAGTGATCTCTTTTCAATCCCCAAGGTAGGAAAATATGCTAAATTTGCATTGCCTTAAGAAAGAATACTATTGTAGGAAAGCTTGGTCAAACAGATCAGTTTGCTATTTAGATCTGAAGGCAGGAAGTTAGTAGGCGCTCTGTTTTGCCTGATTGGGTACGTCTATACCCCTGGCTGGCCCACGCCAGTTGACTCAGACTCACGGGGCTCAGGCTAAAGGGTTGTTTAATTGCAGTGTGGATATTTGGGTTCAGGCTGCAGCCCAAATGTCTACACCGTAATTAAAAGGCCCTTAAGCCTGAGCCAGCGGGGGTGGGTCTGCCACACATGTCTACCTGCAGTGTAGACATACCTGTTGTGGTAAATCACTGTCACGGAGGGGGATACTTTCTCTCAGGTAGCTCGAGAAACCCCTGTAGAGCTTTCAAAGTTTGTCCTTAGCTTGAACTGGATTCTACACTAAATGGGGAGCCAGTGCAGTGAATGGAGTGCCGCAGTGAAGTGTTCATAGGGACCTGTGATGCTAATTGTTGTCCTGAAAAAAACCCCAATTAGTCCACAGGGCTTCATTCTAAATATAGCAAATTGCATAAAATAGGCAATCTCGAAAGTCTTGAATGCATGGATCTCAGGAGCCAGCTATATTTCTGAAAGAGGTGCCCTCATCTGACGTGTCTGATGGTAGTGGTTCTTTTTATTTATTTTTTTGCAATGGTAGCTCTTTGTGCAGCCAATGGAAATGAGAAGTCCCACAGAACATGAAGTGACTTAATCATAGCACAGATGCCCTCAGTGGAGGGGGTTATTAAAAGAAAAGTCCTCTGCTGGCAAAGTTTTACATAAAATTGTCCATTCTGGGGTTTCTTGCACCTTCCTCTGAAGCTTCTGGTATTGGCCACTGTCAGAGACTAGTTACCAGATCAGCAATTTCAAAATGTGTCAGTCCTATGGTAGTATAATCTACGTAGGAAGCCACAGTAAAAGAAAAAAAAGGTACTCATTCAAAAATTCACATGCAAGTGTCATGTCAGAGTGACTCAAACTCAATGTCAGTATAATAAATGAAAGGCTGGTAGATGAATACAGGGATTGATAAGGATAATTAACACTTTCTTGAATTACATTCATATGGTGCCTCTACAGTGTGAATATCATTTAAAAGGGAAGCACAACATAATTTAAAATGTCATGCATTATGAAACTTAATGAGGATTAGAACTGAAAGTCAGTTTTCTGAAGTTAAATCTGGTTTTGAGTACGACTCATTTGATAGCACTCACCTCATGGGTTTAAGTCCTGTACCCACCACAGATATTTCAGGGCAGTAACTTGTAGCTTGGGAAGAGGAAGTCTGTTGAAATGCTGTACTTCAGATGAGAAATCAATGTTTTTCTGCCCATTTCTGATCTAGATCTATCGTAATGATACAGGTAAAAGTTAAAGACCTTTCTGTGCTTTTCAAGAGGGGAGAGCTGCTCTCAGCTATGTTAGGGGCCAAATGGGCCCCAGGACTCGGTAAGTGGAAAAGTCATTTAGAGTCAACTTTCCCCTTTCTCCTCAAGCTGAGCACACCTTGGTCAGATCAGTGTTTCTGGCCCCCAGCACCACTAGCAGCTTTACAAAATACCATAAAGCTATGTAGCCTCAAACACCGAACTCAGTCACTATGTATAACCAAGTTCTGCTTTTTCATTTTAGTTTTAGGCTACCTGCTACACTAACTTCTATAGTGCCCTTCATCAGAATATATCAAGAGTGCTCTACATGCATCCTTATTTTATAGGCAGGAAACTGAGCCACAGAAAAAGTAAGTTCCACATTCACATAGGTAGTTAGGGTCCTAGCTTCCACGGATTTCAAGTTAGGAGCCTACATACCTTTGTGGATCTGTCAGCAACCATTCAGGTACATTGCATTCATAATCACATGATGAATATCACCTCCTTGCAAGCATTCATGTGTCAATATTTACAACTCATATTACTGTTTGAGGGGGGGAAAAGAGAGGCTTGATCCAAAGCCCACTGACTTCAATGGTCTGCATTGGACCTTAAGTCTGTAGATAGCTTGATTAATGGGTAAAATGAAAAATATATCTACCCATAAACCCTTTGGGAAAATAATTTCAGGGTAGCATAGGATAAGCGGTCCTATGTTACATTGGTCACTCACTGCCTGCCTATCTCTGGGAAACAGCAGTTGCCAAGACCCTATGACAGGGGTCGGCAACCTCTGGCACGCGGCTCGCCAGGGTAAGCACCCTGGCAGGCCGGGCCAGTTTGTTTACCTGCCACGTCCACAGGTTCAGCCAATCGTGGCTCCCACTGGCCGCGGTTCACAGCTCCAGGCGAATGGGGCCAGCGGGAAGCCATGGCCAGAACATCCCTCGGCCTGCGCTGCTTCCCGCAGCCTCCATTGGCCAGGAGTGGCAAACTGCGGCCAGTGGGAGCCTGCTATTGGCTGAACCTGCAGATGCGGCAGGTAAACAAACTGGCTCAGCCTGCCAGGGTAAGCACCCTGGCGAGCCGCATGCCAGAGGTTGCCGACCCCTGTCCAATGAGCACAGCTACAGCGAACCACAGTAGTCTGGTGTACACTGAAATGATCACATTTAACATTTAAAACTTCGTTAATGCTTTCAGTAATCAGCACAACAGTAATCTTAAAATGAATGAATTTTACTTAAATAATCAATTTCCTAATCTCCATTTACTGATACAGGCGCCACGAAGAAGGGCAGCACAATAAAATAAGTCACAATCAGAAGTCAAGGGAAAGCTGCTGCCCTTTGCTAGGTGACTTCATGCAGTTACAAAGCTTTTCCCTCCTGAGACCACAAGAGAAACAAGCGTTGAGGGGTCCTGCAGAAACAAACAGCTGGATTAATTGGGGGGAAAACCTTTTCAGGCTCTAAAGGGAAAAGGCAGGATTTTGCAGAACTGAGCATCAGTGACTCTGGTCCTTCTCTAAAGAGAACACTGGTGAGCCAGAATATGAAGTGAATTATTCTGATAAAGCTTTCAGGAACACACTGGATGAAACTGATATTGAACCAGTTGGGGCAACAGGACTGGCTTTCCCTTTCCATGCAGACACCTGCCTGATAAACTTGTTAACCAGACTTCAGTAGCCCTGATGTAAAATTCTTTAGGGATGTTGTTTTGGACCACATATGCAAGCGGTTCATTTATGGATATTAGGGCCACAAGGAACCATTATGATCATCTAATCTGACCTGTATAAACACATCTTATAAAATTCCACTCAGATTCATGAACTAAAGTCTGACAAGCTGTAGAAGTTGTACAATTGAATAAAATGTTCACACCACTTTCTATGACATTGGTTATGGAGATTTGCTTGTTCATACATGCGGGAACTAAGCCTGTGGATGTGTACTTACATTTCTCAAGAGGTCTGTGTAAGGCTGGCTGAGCAAGTGATTGCCCTATGAGGTTAAGAAATTGTAATCACATACCTGCAACATGGTTTTCCTAGAAAGCCCCTTGCTGATTCAATACTATGTGGGCAATTTGAAACAGGCTGTAGTGATGCAGTATAAGCAGCACTTCCATGTCTACAGTCAGTTGGCTGTGGTTGCCGAAATACACAGCCACTAGAATGCGTAAGCTAGGCTGGAACATGCCATTAAATTATGTCAGCACGTAGGAAAGGGCTTTAAAGAAACCTATACCCATTTTGACTATCCTAGCAATCAGACATCCCTAAGCTAGGGCTTTGCACAAGGTGCAACTGGTCTAAAAATAACGTAAACCCAAAATTTAGAGGATCGTAATTTGCAAAACCTGTATTGCCTACTGCGATAGGGTGACTACCCCACACATGTGGTGAAAGGGTTAATGTGGGCCTGGCCTAATTAATGATGGAACCCATCTGTGAAGGGGCTGGGTGGTGCTATAAACAGAGGACACATGAAGCAAAAAGGGGCTGCAAGGAGAAACTTTCAAGTTACACTCCTGATCGTACGGAGTGGCGAGATCTGTAAGGACAAGAAGCTCTTACACACAGTGAGGAGAAAAGCCCAGGGACAGGCTTCATTGGAGGAAGTCCAGAGAGGTGGCAGCAAGTGGGTGTAGTGTAGAGGATGTACCTGGGTTCCCCTACCAGCCACTGCTAAGGTGACGGGAAGCCCTTAAGATATGGACTGCTAGAAACTTTGAGAGAAGGTTCCAAAACTCAAGGGGGACAGATTAGTTGGAAGGACCGGGGTATTGATTTATTTATGCTAGACTTTGTTACCCTGAATGGGGTGCGACTAAAGCACGAGCCATGAGAGGAGGTGGACCACTGGGGAACCAGCATGACTCTTGGCAAGGGGTGCTAGATAGGAGAGCTACTACACCATACCCGTGCTTTAAGGATTCACTCTAGCAGTGAGTCTACTCTTCTACACCAAGGACTGTGTAAATTAGGTAATTAGTTCATCTGAATACACATTCTGAATTCTGATCATTTGGGTGTGCACTTATCCACACAAATTTAAATATTTGGGCCAAGATTTATAAGTTGCCATTTGGGAACCTCTAGGTAGGAAGGGCAAGAAGGGGGAAAATAGGACTAACTAGTTTCTACTGAAAGACACTAGCTGTATAGGAGCCCAATATATGATTGGAAGTTAAACAAACAAACAAAAAACACCCCACACATTAAAGTTGCACTTTTAGGGTTATGAGGGTAGAATGAAAGCAAGTTCTATTTATCTTCTATTTAAAAGAAAAGGAAGGCCTTGATCACAATCAATCACAATCACACCACACACAGACAACAGATATTTCATAACGGGCTCTTCAATCTAGTGGACAAAAGTCTAACAAGACCCAGTGCCTACAAGTGGAAGATGAACAAATTCAGACTGGAAATAAGGAACAGTTTTTAACAGTGAGGGTAATTAACCATTGGAACAATTTACCAAAGATTTTGGCAGATTTTCCATTACTGGCAATTTTAAAATCAAAATGGGATATTTTTCTAAAAGACATACTCTAGTTCTAATCGGAATTATTTTGGGGAAGTTCTGTGGCCTGTGTTATACAGGCAGTCACAGTAGATAATCACACTGGTCCCTTCTGGCCTTGGAAACTATGAACACTTAAATGTTTTTTGTATGTAAATATATTAAGCAAAAAAGAAAATAAAGTTGTAGAACTGAAGTCAGTGGAGCTATGCGGATTTTATACCAGCTGAGGATCTGACAATTTGTCAGTCCCTACATATTACAACCTTTTGCATTTGACTTTTCAACTTTTTTTTAAATCAATTATGGTTTTTATTACTTGTAGTGATGGCTCTCTTTTTTTTTTTTTAAAAAAGACATCATCAATGAAGGTCTAATATTAGGCTAAAAGTTATATGGATGTCTTCAAGATTTAAATAAATTAGAAGGTTAAAAGATGAAAACTAAGACTAAGAACATAAGTTCACAATAGGTGGCAGGAATACATTGTTATGATATTTCAAAAGGCTCATAACATGATAGCTGAACAGGAAACAAAACTAAAACAGGAGCATCTATATTTAAAAAAAAATAAAAAGAAAAAAAATCTTGCTTCTCCCCTCTTCCTCACTTGCACAACTCTGTTTCCTATTCAACAACTCTCTTCACTGCTCCTGAAATGAGTGTGAGGGAAAAATATTGGAGGTGGAGACTGAAAAACAAAATGGCTCTTTGACAAGTATTTTTGCAGAGGAAAAGCTTTTACTATTTACAATATCAAGCAAGAATCAGTGCCAGGAAACAAACCACAGTCTTACTAGAGCGTCGAGATACAAGTCAGTTAATCCACCTCCTATGCAGTTTAGAGAAGGGAAATGAATCGTGAAGATCAGATACAGGATCTTACGTTCCCCAAAGATTGGAGGCTTTCAGATCCAGTATTTTGGCTCAGGTTCATCTCTAGTATACTGGGGACATTTGAAAATCCAGATGTCTATTTTGCTCCTGAAGTAGTTTCTGTATCAGTCTGTAGAGCAAATTCAGATGCAGTTTTTGAAAGAAAATTTAGCTTTAACAAATTTTTGCACAGTGGTGTTTGGATTCCACTAACACGTGTTTTTATATGAACTAAAACTTATTTCATTTTCCCTGACCCTTTGGACATTTCAACCTTTTATAGGATGACATTTCAAGAAAGTTGATACATAACATTTTAACCCCTGGACTGACAAGTGACAGTGTCAACTTCTTACTGACAGCCTTCGTTGTTACTTATACAAGGACATGACCAAAACCGAATGTTCTCTGATAACATATGTAGCCTTTTTGCAAATCTAAATATTTTTGTGAAAAGTGCTTGAGAAACAAAAATATTAAGCACCTGACAAGAGGCTTCTCCCACACTCTTTAAGACAGTGAAACCAGATGGTTCTGGCTGCACACTCAGAGTACAATCATCAAGATAGTAATCTTTCCAGAACTAGGAATCTCATTGTGTATGGGCTATAACAGAACAGTAGATGGCCCTGGAATGAATACAAAGATGCAATTCAGTGCAGAGGTTCTGATGACATAATTGATGGAAAGGGAACTGTGGAGTGACTTCATCTTTTGTGTTCACCCACGGTCATTATCTTATTACATATATACCCACAATTACTTTTGCACTGAAGTATGTTTTATACACATGAAATTAACCTTAAAGGGATAAGGGACAGTAGGAATTAGAGTGCAAGACTCCACTATACCTTTAATATTTTACAATATGTTTAAAATGGTATAGAACATGGGTTCTCAACCTTTTTCTTTCTAAGGCCTCCCCAACATGCTATAAAAGCTCCACGGCCCAGCTGTGCCACAACTGTTTTTCTGCATAGAAAAGCCAGGGCCTGCATTAGGGGGTGGCAAATAGGGTAACTGCCTGGCGCTGGGGGCCCATGTTGCAGTCCCGTGTGGTGGGGCTTTGTCTTTCTGCCCTGGGCCCTAGCGAGTCTAATGCTAGCCATGCTTGGTGGACCCCATGAATTCTGTTCACGCCCCCCCCAGAGGGGGGGGCCTGGACTGACGGCCCCTGGTTGAGAACCACTGGTATAGAATGTAGCCCCAATTTTATATATACATAGATAATAGTTTGGGACAAACCAGGGTTTAAATTCTTAGATTATTTCCCAGAGCCCCTTCCTCAACCCCCATGCTATTAAAAACCTCCAGTTCAGGGCTCCAGTCTCTGGGTTTCAGGCCCACCAGGGGAGGAGTGGGGGAAGAAGAGGAGCCATCTGGGCTTAGAAATATTTCCCAGAGCTCTGCTCTGGCCGAATTTAAGTCCTGAGACAAACAGATTTTAGTTTTTAAATCAAATAGTTAATTATCCTTTCCAAAAAAAAATAATCAAATAAATTAGCTGAGAAATATGAGAGCAAGTGACCATTTTAAAAACGTGACAAAGCAGGACTGCTCCCCCTCAATGGCTCTCCAGGAACTCAAAAGCTGTGAAAATTGAGCAGATGATATTTTTGATATCAGAAACCTAGAAAAAATGCACCACTTTTTCAAGTTAGCAGGATGGTGATATTTTATTTGCATTTTGAAACAAGTGTTTTGCACAACTGCACCCAATACTAAAGAGAATAAGCCTGATTTTCAGTAAAGCATACTGGAATCTTAATTCTCACTCTGCAAAAATTTTGACAACTAACCCAGTCATACTCTGTTTCTCAGCAAAGATTAACAGTGGCACAGTGAGGTTCCAAATATGCTTACCAGAACACTACTAACCTAGCAAAACAAAACTACATGGTTCACTTGTTTTGTCAAAGGTATGTGTTGGGACATAGTATTTTGTTTGCTAATTTAAAAATCTAATACACAATGGAGGTCTCTAGTGATTTTTCTATTATACATTTTCCTCGGAATTCAAATGCTTTAAGTTCTCCTACATAGGTCTAAATTTTCTAGAACTGAACTGCAGCCTTACAGTATTGATTGCAAAAGACATCCGAATTTTGAGTATTAGAAGATTGAAATTTTTCAGGATTTATAAATACAGCCTCACATTATAAAGCTATATAGTGGACTACATAGAATATGGTCTCTTTAAAGGTTAGAGATATGATAATCTTGTTCAAATAGTTTCAAGGATTGTTCTAGCGCAAGGGCAGGAGATTGCGAAGTTGGAAAAAAATGCTTGATTTGGTCTTGTGCATAGACTTTGCCACTAATCTGTTTCCATTAAACAATGCTATCAAGAATCTCCAACTATTTAAAAATTCTCTTTAAATATAAAAATCTCACTTACCGACATCTTCCCTTTATACACAAAAGAATAATAAAAAGAAAAAACCTCTAACTGTATATTCAAATGCACCAGAGTCTGCAGCAGCCAGGGACCAGTTTTTAGCAACAGAAATAACAGAATAAACATAGCACCAACACTCTGAAGTATGGGCTTAATCCAAAACCCACCAAAGTTAATAGAAAGAGTTGTTTTTCCTCAAAGGTTCTACTGATAATGCACTGTCAACAAACTAGGTTACATGTATATTGTGATAAGAAATGTGAATTGCAGGTGTCAAACGTTATGCAATGAAAACTGTTTCAAAAGCTACTGAATTACAGAAAAGAAGTTAGTAAACTCTTTAATAGATAAGTTCTTTCTGAAATCTATGGAAGGAGCCACAAATTGTCACATCTGCTGCCTTGTTCTGAATTAAAGGAGGGATCTAATTTCTTAAATATGTTGGGGCTATCCGTTCTACTCTGAAACGGCACTAAAAAGTGGATAACTTTTTTAAAACCTAGAAACTAGGATGTTTTACCTGCCTTAAGTTTATTTCAAATGAATTGACACTGCTTTTATCAAATCTATTCTCTTGTGGGTACTCAATTAACAATTTACTTCTTTCCAAAGAGAGGAGGGTTATTGGTATTGCCTATAACTCAAACAGAAAATAAATCAACAATAACAACAAAAACTCACTTCATCTATTTGTGGTCAGTATAGCCATTGTTTCAGTTCCTAGGTTCTTTACAGCTTAAGAACAAAAGGTTTTCCTACAATAAGGCACATGAGTAGCCTCAAAACGGATCTCTCATCGCACTGAAGCAAACCTGAAACTGTAACAGTGTAAGCAAACTACTTTCAACTTTTGGTGTAAAGAATATTTCATGGTATTTCAAGTGTTTGGACTGAGTTAGATTCATTAAAACAAGGACTATCACACAATAAGCACTGAGCTGTTTTGAAATTCTATTCTATCTGGGTTCTTGCACTGAACTCCATTGCTGAGTGTCTTCCAGAAATGCATTAAGCAACATGTCTAAAATTTGTGCTATTTCTCTCATGTTCTCCCTGGGGGAGGAGTGTGTGGACTGTTTTGTTTTGCAATGTTGTACAAGTTTTCTTTTGCTTACACGTTGCCACATGTTTGTTAGAGAAGGCAAGGCCAAAGAAATTCAGCTTGTGCTCAGAGTAGAAGGTGGTGAGCTTTGATGATCCAAAAATCTGGCCATTTATTTTGGTACCTAAGAGGATGCTGAGCTATTCTGAAAATCTGGACCGGATTCTGGGTGCTGAGTCCTTTTAAAAATTCCGGCCTAGATAAACAAAAACAAAAAACAAAAAACCATGGAGTATGCTCATTCCATGTGAACATGAACTAGCTGTAACTTAAGTTAACAGCATAGGAATTACTCTGTACCATTTCTGTTTGGATTCTAGTCTCATACTTTTACAAGACTTGATCACAAAGAAATTTAAGAAACTCCCTGAAGGGACTATGCGAAGATGAAAAAATAAAAGAATCACTTACGTTTTGTTAAAGTCACAAGTTTCACTTTGGGCAGAAATCAATATGCAGAAAATGAATCACTCTAGTCTGATTTCTTGTAATTGATTTCAGTATATTTGAAACCACTACATACAAGGCTTTGAACCACAAAAAAGTGTTCCTGTAAATGAACACAAGCTCAGTAATTAAATCCTGTTTCATGAGCAGTCTTCCCCTTTCGCATGCAACTTACCTAAGTTTTATGTGTACACAGTACTTTATAGATACAAAAACAGTAAAGATCTAACGCAAGCATTAGATTACATGCAAGCTAAAAGGTATGTATAACCCTGTAAAAAAAAACAAAAAAACACACACACTGCAGCGAGTTTCAGAGCCAGGGGTCAACTGACTCAGGCTCCCAGTACATGGCTAAAAACAGCAGTGTAGCCATGACTATTTGGGCTCTGAAACCCGGCGAAGGAGGGTGTGTGTGGCTCAGAGCCTGAGCTCCAGTCCAAATGGGAATGTCTACACTGCTATTTTTGGCTTGACAGCACAAGACCAAACCAGTTGACCCAGGCTCTGAGACTGGCTTCCACAGGTTTTTCTTTTTTGGGGCGGGGGTGGGGTAAGGAGCAGTGTAGACAAACTCACAGTTGAATGTGTTATTCGTAAAGCCGGTTGTGAGACTTTTCTACATTATCTTATAAAAGGAGTGTAGAATTGAGACATTAGCATAGAAGCTCTATTCTGGGGTTGCAAAACCTGGGATATTTTATTTCATTAAGGGAATAATTAGCACATCCCCAGTTTCCTGTAAAGGCTCCTTATTATTGGCATGCAGCATTTAAAACAGTCACCAGCTCCTGCTCACATAGCAATACCTTGGAGACCTGTTGCAAGTTTCCTTCACCATACTCCTTTCTTTAAACCTGTGATACTCAGACCTCAGTGATTTAGGAGCCAAATTAGCAATTAATATTACCCTAAAGAGCCACAGCAGGGCGAATTCATTGTTTCATTTTTTTTAATATATATATCTATATATAGGGTTGTCAACCTTCCAGGAGTGTCCTAGAGTCTCTAGGAATTAAAGATTAATCTTTAAATAAATACTACGGTATGTCATGTGATGAAATCTCCAGGAATACGTCCAACCAGAATTGGCAACTCTATATAATTTTATTCTCCTAGCGAAATGACTGACCAACTCTTATTTTATCAACTACAATTTGTTAGCATAGTAAAAGCATCCTGATTGGTTGTTAATGAAATCACACAGTGTTTTAAAATCATGTGCTGCTAAGAGCCACAGGAGATACATTAAAAAGTCACTTGCGGCTCTCAAGCCTCAGTCTGAGTATCACTGCTTTAAATCCATTGCTCTACACTGGTTTGCCAAGGTTTCCATCCTGGTAAATTGGCTCCTCCACCTTGGAAAATCCTGCAGATGGAGGGCCAAGCTAGTTGCCCTTTATTGTTTTTGAATCACATCTTCCCAAATGACATAGGAATTGCCTTAAATTGCAATTGAAGCCCTCTGCTTACCTGCATATTGTAAAGTTAAACCATGGAAACCTGGGTTTTTGCATTATTGTTTTGGAATTTAAAATAGCCCTGGCACATCTATGACAGTAAGACAAATGTGTCATGTTCCCTCAGTTGATATTTTGGCTCCAAATAGATTCCTGAGATCTGGCTTCCACACCATCTCTGCACTCAGCCTCTTCAACTGAGGAACCTCTCTGCAGTAACATTGTGGACTCTCTCATCTGTAAGTAAAGCAGGAATACTGAAGAGTCTTGCCTCCTCTTTTTTGATCTGAAACACTTCAGAAACTTCCCAGCTGAACAACATGCCTTTACGTGGGTATGCAGCCACTCTCCCAATTTTAAAATCTGTGATGCATGAATATATACGACTGGACTTGCCAATATTTGAAAGTGACAATAACTCCAGCTCTCAATCAATTACAGATGTTGATATCCTCAAATTAAGTGATAAAATGAAACCTAGTAAGAGGCTTCAAGGCAATCAGATCCAGAGAATTAGCTTTGTGGTCTCAACTTTTGCCCTCAAATACAACATAGTGCACTCTTAAACTCAGTGTACTTAATGAAACAGACTGAATCCTTGTATTTTACTGTTTCTCAAGTCTCAGTATAAAGATTGCATTTCACACTAGACTATCTGCCTGAAGTTCGGAGAATGGCAAACGAAACTGATCTGTGGTATCTGTGCCCTTTCACCTTTTCCTGGAAAGTATGCTTGTCTTTTAATCAAGTAGCACAGCAGTTTAACTACATAAACAGCCAAACACTGCAACCATTTATTTACTCAAGACAAATGTTTCAAGAACATTTCTAAAATGTGTTTTAAGTCATTAAAAAAACAAAACAAAAAAAGCCACACACACCAGCAACTTCAGCATACATTTCAAAGGAAACATTTCCAGCCCTGACTTCCAGACATCCTTTTCGTTTTCAGTTCTTTATGTCCATATTATTTACCAGTTAGTTTGTCAATCTGATTCAATATACTCTTATAGTACTTCCTGGAATCAACAGTTTGTAGATTGCAATGAGGAATGGAAGTTATACTACTTCATTCCACAGAAAGGTAGTCAAAGCACTGCATGCTGAAACCTGTTTAATCACTGACTGAATTTTGTTACTGTTTTTAATACGCTTCATTGTAGTTTGCATGCCAAGAGGACACAGGCAGTACATGTGTGTGTACGAGCTTGTACATTTACAGGCCTTTACAGAATTTTAGTATAAATTTCAGCATATAGCTCATATCCCAAAAATTAAATGGTCTAGTGAGTTTTAAGAGGTAAAAAAACAAAAAAAAACAACAACCCACGTTAAGTATCTGTGCTGGACTTATAAATAAATACATTACACTTGAAGTATAAACACACTGCTTTATTTTATGGCTGTTCCTTGGACACCTGAATGTCAATTTTTGGATATTGTTACTAGGGTCAAATCTGATTTGAACGTTGATGGTTCAGCAATCTCAGTTCCTTGCTATGAAATTGGAAGGGGATGGGGCGAGCGCACATTTTGCCAGTTCACAAAAGGCTTTACCATGGTATCATGAGACTCCTGAATGCACCAGTTCACCAAATCATCTGTGACTACAGCCAATTGATGCTCCTGAGTTCTTGTTGGCACCATTTGTGCTCTTCAGTTAGACAGATTTTCATCTGTTATTGTCATTAATTCTCTGATTGAGTTTGTGATGTGGGAGAGGGAGATTGACAACCATTACTTTAGAAATCTAGCTACTATGGGAATGCTCCCTTGGTTGACAGCCGTGCAAGAATAATTGTACCCTTCTTCTGTCAGTGGGAGAGGCATTTCTTGGAGTTCTTTTTGGCTCTTGTAGGATGTGTCTTCCTAGGTCTCTTGGGGAAAAAGAGCTTTAGATTTTGTTTTCTTCCTTCCCCTAACCATTAAGGTTATAGAACAGGATTGTCCTTGGCACTGGCTGTCATTCAGAGTAAAAAATGAAAAGGATGTCTGGAAGTCAGGGCTGGAAATGTTTCCTTTGATGTGCCTGGGGGATGGGGTGGGCAGGGGTCAGGGAGAGCCTAAGAGGTGCACTTCTTTAAGATTTTAGGTCCCCCTACATCAGAATCCAAACAAGCAAAAACAAAAGGATTACTGCTCGTGGGAGTCAGAACTGCTTTGTCCTTTGAATATCTTGTTTCCTGGGGCTGCCCTAGAAGTCTACTCCTACCATTACAGAGGGTGCAGTCTAGTGTGTTGAGCACGATTAATCTGTAACTACTGACCTCTGTACCCAATGCCTATTCACTTTTTGGAAGTTGGTCAAATCATATCTGCCATATTCTATATGGAGGCCTATTATGAGGATTGGAGTGAAGTTTAAGTAACACACACTTCAACTAGATCAGTGGTTCTCAAGCTATTTACCATTGTGGGCCGCATATGCAGCTCTTTATGTTACATCCACACAATAGATATACACCACCACCTGTATGGCCTTGAGGATGTCACATGAACTGCAGCTGTGTGTTGACTGGGCCGCAAGCAGCCTTCAGGTTGAGAACCACTGAACTAGATATTCAAAAGTTGCCAGATTCAAGCTGCAGCTATGCATGACTTCTGGAAAGTAAAGAAGTTTTAGGATATTCTCTCCTGCACATTACTAAGGCATGTTAAAACTATACTTAATTTGTAAAAATTCAAAGACCTAATATAGCTGAACACGTGAGACAGTACACACACAATAATGATTTATAGAAGCTGGTTTTGATAGTCTGTGTGTAAAATATTAAAAGCCAAATATGCCATCAGCTAACCAAGACTAGTAAAAATATGTTGTGAATTTATTTTTAATGCTAACTTGCTTCTGACTTGACAGTATCACGAAACTTGTAAACTCTTTACACAAAGGTTAAATCTCAAATTAAATGCCAAAAGCTTTTCCAAATTCTTAAACTAGTACCGTTATTTATAACACAGTATCTTAAAACAGCAGAAAAGATGTTCAAATACCAGGACAGGTGAAATTTTACTTTGTTTTAAAATTGTGTGATCACAGCTGATTTAATATTATTTAGCTTAGATGGTAACACTACAGGAAAGCATTTTAAAAATAATGTAAATCACAAGCCTTTTGCACAAGAGGTGTAGGAGTCAAGGTTATCCCATGTTTCAGTTCACTACTCTTGACACACTATTTTAAAACTTAGCAACACGTCAACACTCCAAATGGTCATAGCCTCCCATCCAGGGCTTTACTAAGCAAGATTAAGTTTAGTGCATTCATTGCTAAGTTCTCCACTAATATATTTATAATACACATTAAAACAAAAAAAAACAACCTCTCAAAACATTCAGCGTAAGGAAAGGAGGGGGGGGGTGCTAAAAATACATTTAAAACAACCTGTTGAAGCAATACAAGTTTATAAAGGCACTCACACTATGGTAATGAGTATGATACAGTGTCTACTCTAGACGTCTTTCCAACATTTGTGCATACCACCAGATGCATATGAGCCATTGACGGAGCAAAGGTATGGTCCCTGCTCCACAGAGTTTGGAGTCTAAACTGACCATGTAACATGAGATTCTTCTCTGATCATTTGCCACTGTTGCTGAATATATGCAAAATCATCAAGTGAGGAATCACACCTTTGTGGTTTGGACTTCGCTTGTTCTTTATTATTCTCTGCAAAACTGACCGCTGAATCCACAAATTTTTTGCTACTGCTGGCACTCTGTGCAATTTATGAAATGAAGTATTTTAAATGCTGACATGGAAACTGAGTAAGAACACAAGAACAGCCATACTGGGTCAGACCAAAGGTCCATCTAGCCCAGGATCCTGTCTTCTGACAGTGGCCAATGCCAGGTGCTTCAGATGGAATGAAAAGAGCATGTAATCAAGTGATCCATCCCGTCGCCCATTCCCAGCTTCTGGCAAACAGAGGCTAGGGACACCATCGTTGCCCATCCTGGCTAATAGCTATTGATGGACCTGTCATCCATGAACTTATCTACCGGTAGTTCTTTTTTGAAGCCTGTTATAGTCTTGGCAATAGTCTATAGTAGAATGATGTCAAGGTCATGAATGAAGGGAACAGTAGCTTTTATAAAACCTACTACTATCTGGAAAATTCTTTAGCAACACTTACTCTGACAAATATGCTGTTTATATTACAATTGTGTCCTGCACAAAATTTTAGTTTGCACAATGGTTATTTGAACATTAGTTCCAAAATATAAAATATTCTCCAATCTTCCACTGCTGCCAACTTGTGATATGCAGTATTTTTTTCTAAAAGCTCTAACTCCTGAAGTCATGCACTTACAGAAGAATCTCAGCTCTTTTTTTTTTTTTTAAATCCACCCTAGTGGATTTAAAAACCTGGTTCTGTAGTGAATTGTAATCAGTTTCTTACTGACTACAGCACATCTTTCAAAATACCTTTCTGTAAGCATAGTGAATTAGTTTTGTTATACAAGTACTTTTCCTCAAGAAACTTTCATTTTCATCTTGCGTAAATCAGACATTTTCAGTCACCATGGCCACATAAGTGTTTTGATTTGTGAGTGCACTGTTTTGGACTGATAAGTAACAAGCTTGCTGACCTCAAACTTGTCTATTTCTCCCACAGTGATAAATCCTACAGTTATACATTTACATCAGTTTTAAAAGGTAATTGTGTGGGTACTGCTGAGAACTAAGGACATTCTAAACTAGCTTAGAATAGCAATTTTAGAGTTCCTAGTTTATTCACGGTAGCCTCTCATTGGTTTTCATACTGTAAGAGCTCCAAAAGGTTACTTCCCTCTCATAAGCTCTTAAAAATCTATTATATTACTAAGTTCACACAGTATGGTACTGTTATGTAAAATGCCACAGGGTACTTGGACTTTAAGAGATTGACCACTATTTTTTCTAAAGTGTTTCATTTACAAAGGCTACATTGTCAAATAAGAATGTGAAAGTCAATCTTTTCTTTCTGGCACTTTCAGAAGAGCCTGTCTTGAAAGGAAAGAGTTCTGATTCATAGCTATTTGCTTAAGAACATATATTTCTGGTGTAGACCTCTGGTTTGACATGAAAGTGCAAAATTTCAGTAATGTGCACAGAAGAGTTAGCTACTATACATATATAGCAGCTAAATTATGAAATTGATGGACATGAGCACACTTTCCATTGCAAAACCATCTAGGATTTGCAGCAAGACTTTCTGCAATCTCTCTCTACATTTCTATAAAGAAAATAAGTTATTTGGAGGTTCATGGTACTGCATGAGAAACCAAATTATATTCTTTTTCGCCAAACTCCAAATATAAATATTGCATCTGGACCATCTGTCCCAAGTTTCTGCCCAGTAAGCTCTTGCAGATGCCAATACCCGAAGGGTGTTATTTTCAAAAGTGCTTTGTGTTGACTTAACTCTCTTTCCATTGAAGTCAATAGCAAAACATCCATTGGTTTCAGTGGAAGCAGCGTTAGACCAACGCTGAGCATTTGAAAATCCCATCCTAAATTCTTAAGAATGAGTATGAAAATGGAAATATTGGTAGTTCCACATGTACTAGATTCATCTTTTATTACCAACCGTTCTTTTTGCAAAATAAGACAACCCAAGAGAAATGGTGCATTATTAATCACTTGATGAAGGCTACTCAATGTAAAAAAAAAAGTGCTATCACACTGTTGAGCCATCTGGCATCCTAAGAACAGTTTTCCTTTAGTTTAAATGTACTACATCAGTTCATTTTATTAGGGTGTTACAAACAGGGCAGGTGGGAGGGGAGAGAAAATAACCAATACAAACTGCTATACTCTTATCTTAGCCTTTCTGGGTGAATAAAATATAAAAAAATAAAACCCACCAATAAAATCTGTGTTAAACTCTTGAAAACAACAAATATTAGGGTCTAGTGAATGCTTGTGGCATAAAAGACTATGGACTTGTTAAATTTTTCACTCAGACTGACCACTCAATACTCTGAAATACTACACAACTGAAGTCAGAGGTTGAAGGATGAGAATCTTTACACTTATTGCTTAAGCACATGCAAATGTAACTATTCTCATAACTTTAATCCTGAATTGACTAGGCTAGCAATACAGTCTTTGAAGCAGTGGTCCCCAACCTTTTCGTCTGGTGGGCGCCAGATGAAGGACCGTGGTGGCAGTGGGGCATCTGCTGAAATGCTGCCGAATTCTCGTCTGGCGCCCGCATTGGGGACCCCTACTTTGAAGAATAAAATAAGCCATTTAAGTTTAATAGATTTGCACAACTCCTAATATTAACAGAATAAAAATCCTGTCAGTACTAGGTATAGCACACCTAATACTTTATGAACATATCAATGCTAGTAACATCAGTACTATTTTCACACTTGGAACACCACTACAGAACACACCATATAGTCGAGAATTCCAATTTTCTTTCCTCTTGCATAAAAATCAAGTATCTAAAACTACGAGATATTATAGAGACAGTATTAAAAATATACAGGAAAGGGAGTCACAAACTTTTAAATTGGAAGCTGTGAACACATTAAAGTAAGATGTAGACTTTACAGTTCAAGACTTTTGCACCATACATTGGTCTATTAGTTATCTTACCTAAAAGAGGTGCAGATAATTCAAGTTTCTACAGATTTGCTTTAAAGACTTTAAAAAAAAAAAAAAAACAAAGCCTCAAAAAACACCACACTAGTGAAGTGTTTCTGAATATCAGATGAACAACATTATACTCCATCATGCAAGAGGATTTCCCTTTTTTACACAGTTCATTTCTTCTGGTTGAAATTCTGTGGTATTTTAGTGTTTTACAATCTATGGGGTAAGAGTGCTATACTGCAAACTTAACCCTCAGCCAATGTCCAATAGTAAACAGCGGAGGTAGGCCCTATCTGTAGAGACAGAGGTATTGTCACACTGTTAGTAAAAAAAATCATAGTATTATTAGGATATTCAAATCCACATTTTAAAAACGGAGTGAATGCACAATTACCAGGATTACACATGCATTTTGTTCATGCACATGCAATACCTCACCTTTGCTATCACAACAGACACAAAGATGCACACTTTCACTAGCAGTTTTTCATTACGTTCCCAAGATCTGAACTTGCAGTTTTCAGGTAGTTTTTATTTAGGTAACAGCTAACCAATAAACTCCAAGTATTTATTTTTAATCTAGCTTTATCACTCATTTATTGACTGATCTTAAAGATCAAAAGGTGTGTGTGTGTGTGTTAAGAAACCATTACACTACAAAATGGCATGGACAGTTAAATTTGTTTGTCAATCTATTTTGTAGCATATTTCTGCTGATCGTGAAAAATATGGAGAAACATGGGCATGCAATTATTAGTTAAATATGCAAATTTAGAAATCAAACTTAAGTGCTTGTTGTAGGCAGATTTCAAGTTATTGAATGGTGCCCTCTTCCTTGTTACCAAATCACTTGTGGAGTTCACACTAAATCCTCCTGGGAATAAAAAGGACTGCGGGATTGGGTTACTCCCATTTTCCCATTTGTGCCTGTATACTTTTATGTAACAACATCCAGAAATTTTGTATTAGATTAAGGCTTTCGTTTAGAATATTATAACAGATAAACTTAAATTGTGTGCACTTGATGAATATTTAGAGTGTTGTAAACTCTGTTCTAAGAAAAATCAATACTTTTCTTGGAGAAACAAAAACGTAACCACTGAATCCTATAAATGGAGATAAGCACCACAGTTCACATAAGCCTAGTTGAGTGAAGTTCTAGACACACATGCATCTGACAGAAGAGAACTAGCTTCTCTTATATGCTTCTAAATACAATATAAATTTAAGTTCTTAATTTCTTTATGCTAAAATTCTATGCTTTTTTGCTACAGAGATCAGGCTTCTATTATGCAACGGAAAAAAATGTCTCAGTTTGTGAAAATTAGTGTTTGCTAACCATGCACCAAGAAAGTATGTTTATGGAACAAAGACAATTTGAAGGAATTTGATCATGACTGAAAATTAAATATAAATTCCAGTTCTGTATGAGATTAACAGTAGGCTCTGAATACCTTGCTCCATCTATGACAGACAAGCAGTTTAAGAAGTTTCTGTAGAAAGACAAAACCAGCTAACTCACAAAGGATAATGAAAACAGGCCATATTCTTGCCCATTATTCTACATTTAATTTAGCATTATTTCTGTAATTTACAAAACAACAATTAGCATACAGAAACCATAGCAAGAATAAGGCAAAGGTACACCTGCTATGGTGATGGCACCATATTCATATCTTATATACAAACAGCCCCTGTTCATGTAGGAGTATGTCTACATTGCTAAGAAAGTGTGTTAATTCAGATTAGCTAACCCAGGTTAAAATAGCAGTGAAGACAAGGAAACTGAGCATTTAACTCTGATTGAACTGGAGCTGCTAAACCCAGGATCCCCTTTAGGCTCTGTCTCAAGCTGCTAACTTGAGTTAAAAGATGAGTTGTCTTATCCTCACTGCTATTTTAACCTGAGTTAGCTAACACAAGCTAAGAACACACTTTTTGGCAATGCAGACATACCCCAAGAGAGAACTGGGCCTTATGCATTTCTTTCACCTGAAGAGTGGAAGCAGCCTGGATTGAAAGAAAGACTCCAGTGCTAAATAGGGATGTCCTGATGCCAAGAACAGTCTTTCACAGACACGCTACTAAATTAGGGCACCATTGTAACACTCCAGTATGTTAAAGACAAAAACAGGGCCAGATAAGCCAAGCATGCATGGGATTTTTTTAGTAGTTTTCTTCATGCTAATAATTCAGATTTGTGAGTTGAAAGCAAGTTACACAGGAGAGATAGGATAAACACTTTCTCATTTCATGATCTATTAGTATTGTGTCTAAAGCAATTTACCAAGGAACACCGCTCTGCAAAGCCAAATGACTAGCAAGGACTTGCATCTCTATATTTAGGGAACTCTCTTTGGAAACATACAACTCCTATTACTTCCCTATACTCTTTTACAGTCCCGACCACACTGCCATGCCGATTCCACCACACCCTGCAACTTGACTAGTCTCTTGCTCATAAAATTCCACTTCCTGTCAGCATTGGCCGATATCAGCTCCCAAATTATAAAGCATGTTTAAGCAAGATTACTTCAAACCCCCGTTAGCAGTGCTAGTATTTAAAGAAGCTCACTGAATAAAAAGTATGCAGTACATCCACCTCCAGAAACATCTTACTTAAGAATGCAAACAAAAACAAAAGGGTAAAAATATAGGCAAAAAAAATGCTTAGACATTAAATTAAAGACCACCGGGCACACAACAGTGACTGTGGATGACTAACTACTAAGCTTGCACATAAGCGCAGTAGCATATTTTGCTAGAAGTGGGGATGGAAGCACTGTGTATTTAATGGCAGATTCAAAGCCCAGAGAACCAAAAGCACAGGAATTTTTTATATTTTATATATATAGGCTCTAATATGAAGAATGCACACTCTGTAGAGAAGGTTTTACAATTAAGAGCCCTTACAGGACGGGCAAAAGACCTTAAAATTCTGGAGTTCACACCGCACAGGTATAGTGACACCTGAGAAAATTTGGAATTGTTTGGTTTTTTTGGATAACTATTGCTGGAAGCACCACTAATCTAAGTAGCAGTATTATCTTATTTACTGCTATTGAAGCCATCACAACAATGGCATATAAGCCTCTGCAAGCAGCACAAGTGACTCACCTTTGCATAGTCCAGAACATAACAGATGCAGTAGAAAAAACTAAGCAACTAGCTTTCCTGTTGAGTCTGGTTTAATCCTGGAAGAGACCATCTTTTTCTGCCTCTGTACAGAGCACAACATAATGGGTCTCTGGTCCATAAATGATACAATATAACATAGGTGTAATGCTTTGCATCTAGGAAGCTCAGGTATTTTTTGATTAAATACACTCATTCCATAAAAAGATTTTCCTTTGCTCTGCAACCTTCTTGACACACTTTCAAAATACAATTATAAAAATACTAGACTACTCATGTAATAACACTTTCTACAATAATAAGCCAACATAATCTGATGAGGTTCAACAAGGAGAAGTGCAGAGCCCTGGATTTAGGAAGAAAGAATCCCATGCAACGCTACAGGCTGGGGACCGACTGGCTAAGCAGCAGTTCTGCAGAAAAGGACCTGGGGATTACAGTGGCTGAGAAGCTGGATATGAGTTAGCAGTGTGCCCTTGTTGCCAAAAAGGCCAACAGCATACTGGGCTGTATTAGTAGGAACGTTGCCAGCAGATCGAGGGAAGTGATTACTCCCCTCTATTCAGCACTGGTGAAACCACACCTGGAGTATTGTGTCCAGTTTTGGTCCCCCCACTACAGAAGGGATGTGGACAAATTGGAGATAGTCCAGCGGAGGGCAACGAAAATTATTAGGAGGCTGGGGCACATGACTTACAAGGAGAGGCTGAGGGAACTGGGGTAATTTAGTCTGCAGAAGAGAAGAGAGAAGAGGAATTTGATAGCAGCATTCAACTACCTGAAGGGAGGTTCCAAAGAGGATGGAGCTAGGCTGTTCTCAGTGGTGGCAGATGACAGAACAAGAAGCAATGGTCTCAAGTTGCAGGGGGGGAAGTCTAGGTTGGATATTAGGAAACACTATTTCAATAAGAGGGCGGTGAAGCACTGGAATGGGTTACCTAGGGAGGTGGTGGAATCTCCATCCTTAGAGGTTTTTAAGGCCTGGCTTGACAAAGCCCTGGCTGGGATGATTTAGTTGGAGTTAGTCCTGCTTTGAGCAGGGGATTGGACTAGATGACCTCCTGAGGTCTCTTCCAATCCTAATATTCTATGATTCTATAACCTACCATCAGAAAACATTTAAAATCTTAATCTCCCAAAATATTCCAAATCCTCCATATCCAAGGAAAACATATGGGACTTGCAACATTCCCTTAAAGTTGATAATCTAGGATTACATCAGACCAGGGACGAGGCAGCAAGTTCAAAAGCTGAGATGGCTCTCACAAGGGGCCTTGCCACTCTTATGAGTGGCATGCCAGCTCTGACGGTTGTGTTGATCTCATCTGCGGCAGCATTAGTTTTATTGGTTTGGGGCTTCAGACTATAATCATTTCTGTTGTGGGAAGAAGCATTTGATGAGCCCTCTCCTTCCCCAATCCCTGGAGCCACTGCTACCTCCACCCCCTTTCTGCCTCAGCATGCCACCTCAAGAAACTAGGCACGAACTGAGAAGACACATTCGCACTCTTATACAGTATACATACCACATTTCTATGACTTAGCTTTTAGCATCTGCGTTCATGGTTGCAGAGTCTACAATAACTGCTCTACTAGAGCACATGATGACTAAGGGCAACCACTGTCATAGGCAAACTCTTTTCTTTATACTACTGGCTGGAAACCACCACCTCTTTGTTCCGACTAGTCCTCTTGACACTCATTGACAAAGATGGGGACTCAGCAGTTGAGTAATACTGGCAGACCACTTGAATCAGAGGGTGCAGCTGCTGGATCACAGCAGATGTTATCCTTCAGATGCTTACTATGCTTGAAGTTTTTTGTTCCGTATGAAACAGTATCAATAGGAGAAGCCTTGCGCTGCACTTCTGTGATGCTTCTGGAGAAGATCAATATTGCTGATTTAACTAGCACAGTTTTCAATCAAGCTCTTCTCTACTTCTTGTGACCCTGGCATGCTATCATCACCACTATCTGACACATGCAAGTAGGCAAATTGCAGCTTCTGTGGAAAACTTCCCTTTATCAAAAGTTTAGCAAAAAGTTTAGCACAGTTTAGCTCTGTGGTTCAGTCAGCTGTGTAAAGGAGGAGAACAAGGATAGTTTATGGAGAACTTCTAGACTAGTGTAGCAGTCACTGAACTACATTTGTATTGGTCAGTTGTAATATTTCCTCCATTTTGAGGAGCTTTTTTAATGGAAAAAAGTGCCCATGTTATGCATGTAGTTTTTATGTTTAAGATGCAATTTAGTATTTGTACAAGTCTCCCTCCAACTCCCATCCCTCTCCCAACTTCATCCTCTTGCTATCCCAGTTAATCTAGTGTTTTTGCGTCAAAGGCCATAAGCTTATTTTTCCCTCCACTGGCCTGCACCTTGTACAATCACTTACACCTGCCAGAAGTGGGTGTAAAATGCGACCAGTCAGAATAGTAGCAATTTATACCCATTTCACACCAACTTTACACAGGTGTAAATGACTGTACGCTGTGTAGGGCAGTGGAAAAAACAGGCCTCGTGTAATAGTGGAATTGAGATCATCTGAACCAACATGGGTTATTTTTCTTGCCAGCAAAAGGAAGTAGAATCTTAGTCAAAAGATTCATTTTAAAAATAGATCTTATCTATTTTCCTTGTGATCACACTTAAAGGTCACACTGTGTATAATACTGGAACCTGTTACTGTGGAATTACAGGATGATATAAACAAGTAATTTTTATTGAAATGTGTACAAGGAAAAAAAAAAAAGAAGAGGTATGAGAACATTACTCTGTATGTCCACCACTTGCTCCTGTTCCACAAAGAATCTGATGAACAGAACAGCTTTTAGTTAATGCCGAGACACATTCGCTAAACTAAGCACCTCAGTGGAAACGTGAAGTTCTGAGCTGGAAAGGCAAGGAAAGCATCTGAAAGATCAAGGTCAGAAGAACATTCATTTTAACCTAATCAACCTAACCATCAAAACTGTGCTTTAAAAATAAGTGAATCCAACGAGGTAGTAAAAAACGATACATTTTCTGTTTCCCAGACATTTGACAGTTTTCTTTCTGCCCTTAATTGTACCTGTGCAGCTCCACTAACATTATTGGGGTTATGTGGTGAAACCAAGGGCAGAATTTGCCTCCAACTTTCACAATTTTTTAAGAGGATTCAAATTTCTTACATAACAGAGGAAAAACTTTGAGCTACACACTCAACCCTGGTTAAATCACTGATGCCTAGGACCAAATATCCTGAGGTGGGACCTTAACCCTCACTTAACTTTTTACCCTCTTGTAGTGAAGGTGCCTTTCTTCTTGCATCTCATCGTTTGTGTGTGCAATGCATTCACCAGAACCAACAGCTGAGTCAGCTATAGCTTCAGATGGTGGGAGTAGCACTTGTATGCACAGAAGGAAAACAGAGATACTGCTATGGAAGGGAGGAGACAGTTGCTGCGCAGAGCATGCTGCTTACTGTTTTCCATAGCACTATCTCTTGAAGGAAAAATGGAAATGGGAAAAAAAAGAAAACAAAGAGCTACCTTACTGCCTGGCTCTCCTATTAAAGCAGGAAGCAACCATGAAGAGACAAGATAATGCCCAAATGTTCCAGAGAGGAGGAATACAGCCTTAGTCTGCAAGCATGACAGTCGCTGAAATAAGCTTCATTAATGTAAATACTGACATATTATTAACAGTACTTACCCAGATAAAGCCACAATAGGTACCTCTAAACCAGGTTAAGTTTTCATTACATCCATCTCTTAACCCATTTCTCCTCTCCGTCCCCAAAGTAAGTCTGTCCAGCTACATTTAAGAACATGTATCTCACAGTTTTTCCATTCAAAGGATTAACTCTTTGGAAACTGCACATAAATGTACCTTAAACCAGTAATTTCAAAAGACTACTCTTAAAAGGTTAAGACAGCATTTGGTTTACCATAACTGAGTGGATAGGAACAGATAATAGGTAGTTGGTGAAGAGGCCATAAGCAACTGGTTAAGGTGGAAATGTACTCAGATGAATCTCCATGTGAGACACAGAACAGTCAGGAGCAATGACAATGTGTCATGGCACTATTTTTTGAGAGTTAGAATCCATTCTTTTTTTCAGATATTAAAAAAAGTGATCAATCACAGCCAGCTCAGAGGTTCTGTTAACTTTTCCACAAACTCTGATGCCCTTTACCACCACACTACTCATGAGTGGAAGGGCAATAATAACCCATGGAAATAATTTGGTCAACATTTGATATTTTAGCACATCAGCTTGTATGAGGTGGAAGATGGAACTAACTTCCCCAAAGTTAAAACAAAAAGGCCTTTCATTTAAAAACTTCTGAAAGTTCTGTTTGGACAGCGTATTGCAAGATCTTTCACTATCTTCTCCCATTCTCCTCCTCAACATGGTAAGATCTGTCATGCCTGTACAAAGAACCTTCTTTTAAGTTAGCTCTCATATTCTTGAATTTCCCTGCTTTCCTGGCATATGCTCAAAGTCCACTGCATCCAATTCTATGATCCCATTTCTTAGCATTAGGTTAATCTTACCAATACTGCTTTATAATTTAGTTTTCATGAAGTATCTTCCATAGTTTAGAAAACCAAATACTCCTGTGATTTATTGGACAATATATTAATCTATATTGATCTTACTACACAGTCCAGTTAGTTGAAAATGTGTCCATCAGAATGCTTTCTGCGCTTCTTATTTTAAATGTGACAAAGAACAGATTGCCAAACTCTCATCTGTCAAAATTAATTTTAGCAGACTCAAAGATCTTTAGATGCCAAATCACTCAAAAGAGAAGACTGTGAGGCTATCCTAGCCCTCAAAATTTTTGAATCTCTGATTTCTCTTTTTAAAATCAGAGTAACTAGGTAGTTCATTATGGTGTGGAATCCTTCACCACTGAGCAAGTTAGCTATTTATTAGTTTTCATTTGCTGTGTGCATTTTATGAAATCTTACTTCTCTGTGTTTTCAGCCACTATACATTATGAAGTTCAATAGCAAAGACTGAAAATAGTAAATGGCATACAAACTAGTTCCGTGGTTAGCTTTTTCCCCTACATAACTACTTTATGCACAGTCTGCTCTCCTATCTATATTACTTACTATGTTTGGATTTCGGTCAAGTTCAACTTTGCTGCAAAGTTCTATTATCTATGCCTGACTGACTTTGTGTAGCTTTGGTGGGTGGGAGTGAGTGAGTGAGAGAGAGAGAAGGGAAAATTAAAATACTTTAAGAAAAGAATACACAAGTAAGCATGGTAATGTCACTGATTTAAAATTAAGCATGGTATAGAAGTCTAAAATTATGTTTTATCAAAGTCAGAGATACTTCATCTCATGCTCTACCTACAAAACTATACCTCAAAGTGGCACGTCAAGCAGAATTTTAGTTGTTTCACATTTAGTAATTAAAAAAGTAGATGAACGTAACTATTTTGCTGCTCCAAAGCAGTGCAGACTGACTGACGCATGTTCACTTCCATCATCTAAGTCAGCTGCCAACAACAAAAGGTCGGTTTTCTTTTATTGGTGGTTTGGGTACTGTAGTTTCCACATTGGAACATGTGCTGGGTCATCATCTGAGATTCCTTCAACATGAAATATATGGCAGAAAGTGGGTAAAACAGAGCAGGAGACATACTAGTCTCCCCTAAGGAGTTCAGTCAAAATTTAATTAATGCATTATTATTATTATTTTACGAGCGTCATCAGCATGAAAGCAAGTCCTCTGTAATGGTGGTCAAAGCATGAAGGGGCATATGAATGTTTAGCATATCTGGCACTTAAATACCTTGGAATGCCAGCTACAAAAGTGCCATGCCAATGCCTGTTCTCACTTTCAGATGACATTACAAGTAAGAAGCCAGCAGCCTTATCTCCCGTAAATGTTAACAAACTTGCTTGTCTGACTGATTGGCTGAACAAGAGGTAGGACTGAGTGGACCTGTAGGCTCTAAAGTTTTACACCGTTTTGTTTTTGAATGCAGTTATGTAACAAAACAAAAAGAAATCTACATTTTTAAGTTGCACTTTCACAATAAAGAAATTGCATTATGGTATTTGTATGAGGTGAATTGAAAAATACTATTTCTTTTATTTTTACAGTGCAAATATTTGTTATAAAGTGAGCACTGTACACTTTGTATTCTGTGTTGTAATTAAAATCAATATATTTGAAAATGTAGAAAAAAAATCAAAAAATATTTAATACATTTCAATTGGTTTTCTATTGTTTAACAGTACAATTAATCGTGACTAATTTTTTTTTAGCCTCGATTAATTTTGAATTAATCGCGTGAGTTAACTGTGATCAATCAACAGCCCTAGAGAAAAGTGAAATTTAAAGTGGCAAGATCTCTGATCACACTCCAGAAGGGAGATCCACCGTGTTGGGCCAGCCATCATGAAAGGCCTGTTCCTCGTCTCTCACAAATTTAACCCTTGCAGTTTAAGATTTCATAGTTCATGTAGAATGCTGTGGTTGAGAGAGAATGTGTTCTTAGCTAAGACTAATGTCATGGAATGTGTAAAAACTGTTACACCTGCCAATGACAAGAATAAGTACATTAAGCCACTTTAAAAGTGGTCATCTAGTTCCACTGAAACCAATATTTTCAGAGCTTGCCTTGCACAAAGATTGTTTCAGACTTCTTGCAGAAAGGCTTTTCAGTAACTCTTGGACATCCCTCTACACCTACAGAAGAGAGCAGAAAGGATATTATTTTTCATCTTCCCCAGCTGTCAAAGAACTGGGTACTTTTTCCTTATTAAACCACAATCATACAAACAGTCCTTGAACTTGAAGTGAAGCACAGAACTTAACAAACAGACACTTGTGTACACATGACAAACTAATCAAGGGCGACAGTGGTCAAGTTAAATTTCATCAGGTTAGTTTTTTGTTTGTTTGTTTTTTTAAATTAAACTGGGATTTTTTTCCTGAATTTCTTCTCAATCTTCACTTACAGATGAGAGAACTGGTTTTATCTTCCAATCCTGGTGATTTTTTCCCTAAGAACTGCAAACATTTAGGGTAATCGCTGAGCATCTGCTTTCCCATAAGTGACAGGTGTTAGTACACTGCAATTCTCAACAACTATTACACGAACATGTGCTAACAATTTTATTTTGAAAATAATGAAGTTTTACATTTATAATTATATAAATATGCACATTTAAAATGTTTAGATACACCAAAAGTCTTTGGACAATCCCCATACATGTTTGCTTTTTTATAAGTGTCAGTTTACAGTAATCTCTTTCCTGTGAATTAATATACCAAGAAATAGTCCTTTTAAAATTAGCAACATAAAGTAAAACATTGGTATTAAAACAAACACAGGGACATTTAAACTAGCCATTCAAATTATTTTTCAAAAATGCTTTTAAAAATAACATTCATGTGCCAATGTTTATCAGTCTCAGTTTTAATGAGATGTAGCCTCCTACTCAGTCCACATTCTCAAACACTTTCACAGTACAGAAAAGCTATTCCTCTGACAGACAAAAAGGCCTCTGTTCTGAGAGAAGAAAACACAGTTGTAAAGCAAGAGATAACAGTCAAAGGAGAAAATCCCTGTATGATGTATAACTTCCACTATTATAGCAGCTCAGCATTACAACAGAATGGTGTTAAGGCTCATGATTACTATTTATAAATACCTGATATGCCACTCACTTGCAGATTGGGCCTATGGCATTATTATTGTCTTGCTAGTATTTTTCTGGTATGCGTAGTAAATTTTCATGTTTTCTTGGCAAACTTAGGGTACAGTTCTGTTCCCATTGAAATCCATAGCCAAACTCCCACTGACTTCAATGGGAGCAGGATCAAGATCTTACTGAAAAGTTGTCTCTTTCCTTCGCACACTACAGTAATTAGGTGTCAAAACATAGGTGCTTTATAAATCAGTTTTACCATGGATATCTAGTTACTGAGTATAATTCCATTTTACAAGTGGAAAAAACAGGAGGTACGGCTGTTAATTTACTTGCCAAATTGATGCCAGAACTCAGGTTTCCCAACTTTCAACCCTGTGCCCCCCTCTGGGCCATGCTCTCAACCCACCATGAAAACAACATTTTACTTGTACGTAAGAACGGCCATACTAGGTCAGACCAACAGTCCATCTAGCCTAGTATCTGGTCTTTTGACAGCAGCCAGTGCCAGATGCTTCAGAGAGAACAACAGAACAGGACAATTATCGAATGATCATCCCCGGTCGTCCAGTCCATTACAAATACCCACGCCTGGTTTGATTTATATGGAGTCCAACATATCAAAGCATTTTGCAACACTTGGACAGTAACAACTTGTAAATTCAGATACTGGATTGCAATTACTATTCCAAATCATATCCACTATTATACACTAAATCAACATTCATACAAAAAAGTCAGAATTGACACTCCCACTTAGAGTAGCCACCTAGAAAGAAGCAACAGTTTCTCAACTTAAGTGCCAAGGACTAGAAGCCCCCAGTTGCACCCAACCTCTGGGACAAGACAACTTTGATTTATAATTCATGTTAGTTTCATGTGCAAGCTCGGTCTTAAGATGGAAAATGAAACCTTTTATTTAAGTTACAAACTTCAGTTTAGTTGCCTACGGGCCTTAAAACTAGGTAAGTTAAAGGTATTAAAGCCTAAGCAGCATATTTTAAAAGGTACACTGTCAATTAAGAAAGTAATCTGTCCAAAAACTTTGGATTTACCACGGATCCAAGTAACACCTAGGATTCCTATTATTGAAGGATTAATGAAAATATTTCTTTCTGCATTTGACAGCAGGTTGTGTGTAGTCAATTTCACTGTTTCCCCCTTATAACCAGTCTCTTACAACAAAGGGAGAAAGTAAGAAATCATGGAAGTGTGACTGTAAAACCATAAAAAGTAGCATAGGGATTCAGGGGCAGATTAGTACCTGAAACTAATTTTAACTCTTTTTTTTATTTGTTAGATTTCAAGCAGATGGCGCCCCTTTTAAAAGCGAACTGCAATGGAAAGACATCAGGCTTTTTGCTTCTTTATTATCTATTTATTTTAGTGGGAGTAACATTTCTGTTGTAGTGGGCACACCTGCCAATATTTGAGCATTTCCTTAGACATATATAGCTCTATCAGCTACTGGGGCCTACAAAAAGTCACCCTGCATTTTGATGGACTACTCCTTGCAGCAATCTCACTAAAATCTTATCTTGTCTATTTTCTTGGAGAACTGTGATGTTTCACTATCCACTTACTGTCATGGCTGAGTGTCCCCTTTACACACCATACTCCCTCCCTCAACGGCAAACCTAAACTTTGCTTAGCTTCAGGCTTTTGCTCCTTGTTGGGATATCTTCAGAGGGTGAATTCTCTTCATTCCTAGTGATCCTTTTGAAGATATTTATGTACTAAACATGTCATTCACCCACCCCTACACCACTTATTTTCTAAATGCATACCTTTGCAAAGCTCATATTTAAATTTACTGTCTACCCTTGTCCCTAGCTCTTTCTTGAACTTGCTGTTTTTCACGTAGAGGACCCTATTTATATGCACAGTGCAAGGCATACTTACATCACTGTAATTGGTCTAGAATGGCTTCTCACTTTATTCAAGTATTTTCTAAGCAAGAGTTTTTCTTATGACACTGGCATAGGATAGAATGAGATCGGGCCCTTTTCCTTGGAAGGATGCCAAAGACAAAACATCCCATGCTCTACAGTTTTTGTGGCAAACAGAGCTGGCTAAAGTGTTGAGAGGATTTTTTGGTCAAGAAAAATTGAGTGTTTTACAAATGTTTTCCCATTTTTGAGCAATCATTTATGGTGAACCAAAGTAGCTCCACTAAGTACTCAACGTTGGGCCGATTTCTCATCATGTTTTGTAATGTACACACAATATCGAAGTACTTCATTTCAGAAAGATTGTCTTCTTGTGGTTTATTTTTGTTCTTTCACAATGGTTATATTCTCTCAGCTGAGCGTAGCCCCCTCCTATCCCACTAAAAAGATGCCTGAGTTTAGTAGTCACCAGTGACCAAAGATCTCCTGATCCTGCAGAAGATGACAGATTCCCACTTAGCTTCATCACCACATATGCTTAGACAGTGGTCAAATGGATATTCCCACCACCTACAACGAGAGTGATCCAAGCTAGCCACGTCCACTACTGCTTTGAGCTCCTTGTAGCATTCAGTATCCCTCCCCTATACTAAATGCAACCTGGTCAGGCACCTATGTCCAAGAATATGAGCCAATGACTCTGTTTGTTAATTGCTGTTAAGCTTCATTCAGGGCAGTATGAAGTGACATGGTCTACACCCTCCTCCTGGACATTTAGTAGTTAGCTTCATACCACCTAGACACTGGAAACTTCTGATAAGGCTAAATGACCTGTTAAACCTGAGGAAGAATATCAGGAAAAATGTAACTGTATCCCTCCTGATTGGCAAAGCTACATATATATGTCTCACTATAATGCATCAATCTTTGCATGAAGGATGCTATACACAGGAAAGCTGCATTAACAACCCATTAAAGTAATCCAGGAGTAGGCAACCTATGGCACGTGTGCCAAAGGCAGCACATGAGCTGATTTTCAGTGGCACTCACACTGCCTGGGTCCTGGTCACTGGTCCGGGGTGCGGTGGAGGGGGTTGGCTCTGCATTTTAATTTAATTTTAAATGAAGCTTCTTAAACATTTTAAAAACCTTATTTACTTTACATACAACAATAGTTATATTATAGACTTATAGAAAGAGACCGTCTAAAAATGTTAAAATGTATTACTGGCACGCAAAACCTTAAATTAGAGTGAATAAATGAAGACTCAGCACACCACTTCTGAAAGGTTGCCGACCCCTGAAGTAATCCATTCTCATGACAGTCAAAGTAGGGACTGTAGCAAAGTGCACATGTGAAAGAAAGATGTGCATTCTCCCATCCAAATTAGGTTAGAAAAACATGGCTACTGTTGATATTTGGACATCCAGAAGCAACTTGGGCCTCAAAAAGAGACTTAGGTTACAAAGAAAACTGTATTAAATTGACCTGAAATGTTCTTGCTTTTTTCCCAGTTACATTGCTCAGCCTCCAAGTATCATCTCAGTGTTTCAGGGGTGAATTGAACCTCGCTAGACTATGTTAGAGCAAGTTATTGAACCACACTGGCCAGGTGAGATGGAAACTAAATTTAAAGCTGACTGTTAGAGGGATAAGTAAAAAGTGTTTCAGTATCCCTTAACGTCCCCTTAGTGACATTAAAACAGGAGAGGATGACAAATTGCAACTCGTGAAACCCCACAAGACTGCTGTCTCAGCAAAAGGGCCGTTGCTCATGACTACACTCCAGGATACTTCAGTAAGAAAGGAGGAGAGCTACTAAAGAATCACTTTCTGCTCCTGCTGGGGTCTGCAGTCCTATCCCCACTAACTCATGGCCAATGGTACCAAAGGCAGATGATAGGCAAAAAGAATCAGCAGACAGCCAGCCTTCATCCACATCAGAGTAGAGAACACTAACAGAAACTATGGTAGTCTCTGCAGCACCTACATATCACAGGCTGCTTCTTGAGCTATCTAGTGAGGACCCCTGCCTAGCCTCATTTTGTGGTCTCTCAGCCACAAACACACACTGTTACTCTTCTTTCACACCACTTGTCTCTTCCACCTAGCTCACCATTTGAGCTTCCTCTTTACTTCCTGTTCCCACCAATTTTTTTTAAATTATATATATATATAATTCCTATTACTAAAGTAATTACCTCATTAGCCCAGCCATTACCACCTGGTGTCAGTAACTCCCATGGAAACAGGTTAAAGTTGCTATAGCATACAGAAGGCAGCAGATGCACTCTGGTCACTGTCTCCAGTTGCTACAGCTAGCACTCTGTCACACATACCTAAGACCCAAATGACTGAGATCAGTGGACCACACACATTGCTGGAGTGTTGGTGAGGGGTGACAGCCTCACAGCTGTCAACCCTGGAGAGTGAATTCTCTATTTATCCTTCACAAGGGATACAACTGACATTTGTTGTACAAACATCCCCATGCTGCCCAGCCAACATGCTCCTACTCTGACCCGATACTTAAATTTAATGGACCCGTTGAGACTGCCAGCAAAAGGTGCCAGTTAGTGTTCTTCAGTGACACATGCACAGGAACTAGAATATGACCCACCACTAACTCATTTCACAAAAGTCAAATGGCAATCAGATTCTCTCTTCTGATCACTGCCCACTCAAATTCAGTACAAGCTGGTAACTAAAAGAGCTCAACTTAAAAAGCTATGAACATCCAGAGCATCCCTTTCAAGGCCGCTTCTACAGCCCAAATCAAGCAACTGCTTGCAAATACTATGGCTGTTACAGCATAATCCTATATTTCCTATTGTGTAAGAACTTCAGTTTGATGACGCAAGTTAAAAGTGATGCAGCAGCCACAATTGAATTTCTGTATTTCTGCTGTCATAATTCACAACCTTAACATTAGACCAACTTTGTAATACATTAGTCAAAGTAGTTTCATGAACACTGGGTCTATGACACATCAAATGTTTCAAGAACTGATTAAAAAAAACCTAATGACTTTCAATGGACATCAAGTTTAGAATGCTGCAGGAAGCAAAATACTCAGACCAGTAGAAGATCTTCCCAGAAAACCCAGAACTGGGTGATCTTTCACTCTTCATCTCTAATTTTGTGAAGCAACCATCTGCCCCATAGCAGCTCAAAATGTTCCATTAAAGATTTTTCTACACTCTGCATATTGTGGATATGAAACAAACTCAATTGTGCCACTTCTGTAAAACTCTATGATGAGAGAAGTTCAGAGTGAATGGGCAGAGGAGCCTGATTTCACATATTGATCCATTCTGCAGATCATAGCAACTTGGCAGCATATGAACTAAAACACTGTCAAACACCCATTAAAAGATCTTACAAAACATCAGCTTAAAAAAAAAATTTAAGAGGCTTGGGAAGAGATAACCCAGTCACACACAACATCGCCTTTGTAGAGAAACTAGACAGCAAGATATATTAACAGCAAAAACATTGTTACTTTATAATAATGCCACCTGATCTCAACATATTAGGATCTTGGGTTTATGAACCTAGCTGTAAGTGTTCCTTATCCCCTCTCACATCCTGTTTATTTTGGGGATATACTGTCAAGGGAGCTTGTTAAAAATATAGGCAATGTAAATGATGCACATTCAAAACCCACCACACTACCAGTGAAGTAACAAATCTATCTTTTTCTAAAGTCTGCCACTATGAAATTGAAATATTTCTGGGTAAATATAATAACAAAACAATTTAAAGATATTTTATATAATACCAGCAAAGAATCCTGTGGCACCTTATAGACTAACAGACGTTTTGCAGCATATGGGAATATGTTATATAATACCATTATTGACAAATAACCTCTACCCTGGGGATACCACAATTGTATACAAATCTATACCTAACCAATTTTACAGCCTTTGTATTATTAAAATGATTCAAAAGCCACATACATGCAACAGCCACCCCACCATCACTCCACTGGGAAAGTGGGCTGGTGTGTGAGTATATGACTTCATACCCCTCAGGGCTTAAAAAGAGGTTAAAAGGCAGAGAAGGGAATTTATTGTCTCTCCTTAGGTGGGGCGGGGGGTGGTGGTGACGGTACAAGGGTGGTTGAGAAAACATGTACCACAAACTCCTTCCCCCATCCACCCTGAGACTGGAGGGGGAGGGATTATAAGGGTATCAGTTCTCTATTCTGTGCATTGTGGGGGAAAATATATGCATCACTAAATTCCCCCTCCAGGGCCCACTGCAGGGAGCTGTGTGGTAGAGATATATCAATGAAAGAGGGCAGAAAAGCTCACCTTAGGGCATTGTACAGAGGACTGGTTGGGAGCACACCATTCCCCCGGAGCTTTGCAATGGGGGGGGGTTTGGGGGGGGGGGAGGACGACGACAAGTTTCCTTACAGCCCAGTGCAGAAAGCTGTGCAAGGGTGGGGGAAGGGGGCAGAACTAAGGACCGTCATCCAGGAGTCATATATGGAGGGTGGTTTTGGAAAGATCCTGGAAGAAAAGGGACGGACCGCCCTCCCACAGGGCCCTCTACAACGGCTGGCCACTTGCGGGGGAAGAAGATTGCAGCGCTCCCCCTAGAGACCCATGACACGGGAAGGAAACTTCCGAGCAGGACGGGGTGGGGGAGCAGAGCTCGTTCCCCAGAGCCCTACACAGGGCGCAGAGCTTCCCCGCTACAAGATCCTGAGAAAGGAGCGGAGGGGGGGGGGCAGACATGCCCAGAGGGAGAAGGGGGCGGAGGTCCCCACAGAGCCCTGAGCAGGACGGTAGTGGGGGAAATAAATGACGGAGCTGGAGAGCAGAGTTCCCCCACCAGGGCCCAGAGCCAGCGGCTATGAAGGGAACCGAGCTCCCCTCCTCCCCCGCAGTCCGGGGCCCCCGGCCGCAGGGATGGTCAGGGGGCCGCAGCTCCCGCCCCCCCCCCCCACCTGGGGCCCCGGCCCGAAGGGGGGGTCAGGGGGCCGCAGCTCCCGCCCCCCCCCACCTGGGGCCCCGGCCCGGAGGGGGGGTCAGGGGGCCGCAGCTCCCGCCCCACCTGGGGCCCCGGCCCGGAGGGGGGGTCAGGGGGCCGCAGCTCCCGCCCCCCACCTGGGGCCCGGGGACGGCAGAGCTCCCCGCCGGCGCCGGGGAAGCCGGCCCGGCCCGACCCCTCACCTGGTAGATGAGGGCCCAGCTGGCGGCCTGGTCGAGCCGGTGGAACTCCTTCTCGATCTCCATGGTGGGGGCCCCCCGGGCCCGGCCCCCCGCCGCCTCGGCTCCCTGCTCCTCCGGCTCCAGCTGCTCGCGGGGCCGCCGCTGCCTGCTCTGCATGTCACCCCCTCCCCGGCCACAGGAACTACGCTGCCAGGCCGGCCACGCCGCTTCCGGGCCCGGGCCCGGGCCCGCCCCCGCTGGGGGAGGGGCGGCCCGGGAGAGACGGGCAGGGGAGTCGTGACCCCCACCCCAGGCCTGGGGACTCACAGACAGGCAGGGGAGTCGTGCCCCCCCCCCCCAGGCCTGGGGACTGACAGACAGACAGGGGAGCTGGGCCCCCCACCCCAGGCCTGGGGACTGACAGACAGACAGGGGAGCTGGGCCCCCCACCCCAGGCCTGGGGACTGACAGACAGGCAGGGGAGCTGGGCCCCCCCACCCCAGGCCTGGGGACTCACAGAAAGACAGGGAGCTGGGCCCCCACCCCAGGCCTGGGGACTGACAGACAGGCAGGGGAGCTGGGCCCCCCACCCCAGGCCTGGGGACTGACAGACAGGCAGGGGAGCTGGGCCCCCCACCCCAGGCCTGGGGACTGACAGACAGGCAGGGGAGCTGGGCCCCCCACCCCAGGCCTGGGGACTCACAGACAGACAGGGGAGCTGGGCCCCCCACCCCAGGCCTGGGGACTCACAGACAGGGGAGCTGTGCCCCCCACCCCACCCCAGGCCTGGGGACTCACAGACAGACAGGAGAGTCGTGCCCCCCACCCCACCCCAGGCCTGGGGACTCACAGACAGACAGGAGAGTCGTGCCCCCCACCCCACCCCAGGCCTGGGGACTCACAGACAGACAGGGGACCTGTGTTCCCCTCCAAGGACAGAGACAGGGGAGTCGTGCCCCCCCAGGCCTGAGGACTGACAGGGGAGCTATGCCCCCACCCCAGGCCTGAGGACTGACAGATGGGTGGTACCTGTGCCTTTTTCTCAGGCCCAGAGACAGATGGACAAATTTGGTGACATTGCCAACTCTGTCCACATATCTAGTCAAGGGACACCATCATAGGTTAGCCACACCATCAGGGGCTCGTTCACTTGCACATCTACCAATGTGATATATGCCATCATGTGCCAGCAATGCCCCTCTGCCATGTAATTGGCCAAACTGGACAGTCTCTATGCAAAAGAATAAATGGACACAAATCAGACATCAAGAATTATAACATTAAAAAACCAGTCGGTGAACACTTCAACCTCCCTGGTCACTCAGTTACAGACCTAAAAGTTGCAATTCTCCAACAAAAAAACCCTTCAAAAACGGACTCCAACCAGAAACTGCAGAATTGGAATTAATTTGCAAACTGGACACCATTAAATTAGGCTTGAATAAAGACTGGGAGTGGATGGGTCATTACACAAAGTAAAAACTATTTCCCCATGCTAATTTTTCCCCTACTGTTAATCACACCTTCTTGTCAACTGTTTGAAATGGGCCATCCTGATTATCACTACAAAATGTTTTTTTCTTCTGCTGCTAATAGCCCACCTTAATTGATTAGTCTCATTAGAGTTGGTATGGCAACACCCATTTTTTCATGTTCTCTGTATATATATATCTATATCTATCTTCCTACTGTATTTTCCACTGCATGCATCCGATGAAGTGGGTTTTAGCCCACAAAAGCTTATGCCCAAATAAAATTATTAGTCTCTAAGGTGCCACAAGTACTCCTCATTCTTTTTACTGTTACCTTAGTTATGTCTAATTATACCTGGGCCTGCACAGATGGGTGGAGTGAGGCTGGGTTTTCCCTATTCCATTCCTGGTCTCTGGAATCCATCTGCCAGTTCAGACACATAGTTCACTCTGCCACTCTCATCACTCCTCCCCTTGCTAGGTGAACCTGTGTACCATTCATTATATGTACTGTGCGTACCACTTCATGAGCATAATTCATTTTCAAAAGGGTTAACATTCTCCCAGCCCCAATGAACTATGCTTGCTGCTCCCAACCTCAAACAAAATCTAATCAAAATGTCATTGAGACATTTCAGACTCAGACATTTTGATGCTACACTACTGGGACATGAACATCACCATTTTGTGATGCGCAGATCTTTTTCCTGTGAGATAATTCCAGGTGGCAGCTCTTAATCCATAGAACCCTTCTCAAGGTCAGTCCAGTCAGGCACTGGCAGTTTAGCCAATTACAATAGTTTATATCTCTCTAGCACTTTTAATCTTGAAGGATTGCTTCACATATGCTTCACAGATTATATCCATGGGGTAGGTTCCACTGAAATGCAACTGACCCTGTAGTGAAAGGCAGCAGCTTTCAACAGCACACACTGAACATCATTCTGGGCTTTGATTCCATTTAGTCACCAGTAACAGTTACTGCAACACATAGATAGCCCTTGGACATTTCCCTTCCAAATATAGGCCTACTTAAGCCAGGATCAAAGCCCATGATGCTATGACTGTAGGCAATTGAATTACTGCAGTACAAAAGCTTTTCATAAGGAAAGTTAGCATACAGACTTGTGCATTCATGTCACCTGCTCTGACTGGATAGATAAAATCAGTGCAGACTCTTCAGTCAAGGATCCATCAAGAAAAAAAATTATCTGAGATACTGTTATCATAGAATAGTTGCCCCAGGTCACTAAGAGCCATATGCTGCCCTGGAGAATTTGGGGGTCTGCCACAGACTGAAGACAGCATTCACCCTTCACGGTGTAAAATGAGCTCAAGTAAGAAAAAGAAAGTTTTAAAAAATCACTAAGTACTGTATGGACACATTTAAGAGTATATACAGATATACACATCTGTAATAGCTCAGATTACTTGATAAATATGTAACAATGGGAGTTTTAAACATATACTGTGAGGTACTTATGAAGTAAATGAGGTGACAAAATGCATGTTCAATTAAATTTATAGTTCAATTAACAATTTGCTTAAATCACTGGGAATTTTTTGTTCTGGGGATTCAGCATTAAGTTATTGGTATAAATTGGATTATAAAGATTCTCAAACATTTACTTGTGTATACATGATAATGTCTTTGGCTGGGGGATAACTAATCACTGCAGTGGTGCAATCTTGTCCCAATTTTTCAGAAAATGCACATCTAAATTGTACTTTCAGTCACTGTAATTGCATGTACTGCTGTGCTGTTTCGGCATTAAAACGTGTGCACAATATTAAAAACATGGGCCAGGTGCATGTGCAATTAAGGTCCAGGCATTAGGTTTGCAAAAGGTTAGATGTGCAAATACATGTATAATAGCCTGTGTACTTTCCACATGCAATTACACTTGCAAATTGGATAATTTAGACACTTTTTAGGTAGACACAACAATGGCAAATGCATTAAAAAAATTAAAATACTTTATATACAAATGCAATAGTACTTCTAGTGTTTTAAAATCTGAGCCCAGATTTTTAGAATTTTATGCACATAATTTCTACAAGCAGTTGCAATAACTGTTTGCACAATTTTAACTGTGGGCACAAATGACCATTTAGATGTCAAGAAGCTGGTGACTTCTACCTGCAACCACCAGAATGGTTCTTGAAATTTCTAAAAATCTGGGCTCAGTATGTTAAAATATAGACATAGGCACCAGATTCACAGCTCTCGTTAAGTCCCCTTTGTGTTGCTGGAAGAGTGGAAAGGGCCCTTAAAGCACCTTATGCTAGCATCAAAGGTATTCCCTGAGTAGGGGAATCCTTGGATTTCTCCTGGTGTAAGCATAGGGCCTCTGATTTTAGGTTTAATTTATAAACACTGCTAAAACATCCTGATACAAAAAAACCCCAAAACAAACAAAACAACCCTCCAAAAAACCAATTAAACCAGTGTTTATCCAATAAATCCTTGAAAAACACCAGAAATCGTAATTTTATTTAAGGATTGTCTACACAGTGCAGTAATGCTGACTATAGGGGTGCGCTTTCTAAAAAGCACTAATGCGTTGCACATTAATTGGTCCATGAAGACTCTGCTGGTGTGCCATAAAGGTTCCCTAGTGCATTTTAGGGAAACATTACAAAAAGATTACTCATTACAGTATATACAAAAAGAAAGCCCCGAAAAACCCTGATTTTTAGACATCTACATAAAACTAAAAAATTGCTAAAAATAAACTCTGAAAAATGAAATAAATAAACTCCCAAAACCAGACACCCTAGCTATGTGTCAGGAAGTGGTGAGGACAGAGTACACAGAACTCTGCCTAATCTTTGGCCTGCACTACAGTAGTTAGGGGTCCCGGGTTAATTTTTACATCTCCCACAGCATAGACTGAACTCGAAGCACCTGCAAAATTTCATTTTTTAAAATGAGTCTGTTTCTGAGTTATATCAATTTAAAAAAAGCATTTGGAAAAGAGCAAAACAATCGACCAAAACATAAAGAACATGCTATTTTTTCACCAGTTTGAGATCCAAAAAATGACTTACTCTATTTCAGCCATTAGATACAAATTTGCATCTGTAGTCACAATATTTCAAATTTCAAATGACCAAGTTTAAAACAGACATAAAAAAGTCTGTAAATAAGATACATGATGTTCCTGCACTGTGGCATTGTGAATCTAACTCTACAATTATGTTTAATAATAAGTAACAGTTCCAGCAGGCTGGATGTCCATTTACAACCGGAAAGGTTGTCATTCACATTCAGCACCCTTCACACTATCAAGCTGCACACAATTTTCCCATTATTCCACATTAAAACCTCAGATTTATTTACCAGAAAGACAGATGATACTCTATTGGCAGCTTCTGAGATGCTCTTTGGGTCTTGAGCCCCAGACAGTCTTTGTCCTTATTTACTTACTAACTGGTGATAGTAAGCTAGGCATTCTGAGCATTCACTGTGAAGACCCAACACAGTTCAGTCTTGATTTCCCCCCCAGCAATGCTACAGTGTCAAATGAGGCACACACACTGCAGTGAGAAAGAGCCAGACCCTAGGAGTTGAGAGTCCAGAATCTCTCAGCACCTGCAGGAGCAAGAACAAAATCTAAAAGGACCAGACAACTGTGCCTTAAGTTTACATAATACTGCATGGGCACAAATTCCTAGGACTAGAAAGCAATTTGATGTTAATTAACGGGCTGTTTTGCTTCTTTTTATAAAGGGAAACTGGTAAAGAATTAAGGACAGAATCACTTTTTTCCTAACACTGAACAAGAATGTTTATTAAAATGAGGGAAACCGTACTATCCATACTTAATTTACAGCTTCTACTTTCTCCAGCCCTGCTCCTACTTAGACACTTGCCAGCCCTTCTAATAACCTGGTGTAGTGCAGCTAGCTACAGATTAGAAAACACAGCAGGTATCCTCATATCACCTCTTCTCCTTTTTCAGTATAAAACAAGAATTAATATTTAACAACAAATTATAGATGCAGATGAGTCATTGACTTCACTACTCTCCCAGATCTCGACATCTTTTGTGTTTTGTTCCATTCGTTCACTTGCATTTTCAAACCCAAAGGTGTAGAGTCCTCTTCAATAATAAGATTCTTCTCAACAATAATAGGACTCTCTTCACATATGCTGCCTGTTCCTTCTTTATGGAGTACCTAGGTAGGTCTCAAGCAGGTATGATTTTGGGATGCAGCTACATCCAGTGGCAGTAGCTGATGTTGTCTAATAGGTTTCTTCATCCATTTTTATCGTGACTGCATCAGCTGGTTTAAGGTTGAGTCAAGTCAGACTGTTAAAAGAGGTGAGGCTCATGGGTACTTTCTTCTTTCAGCAAGGCCTATGAGACTTATCTCAGAGATTGACCGTGTTGTTCTGCTCTATGAACCTGGGGTCTAATGGGCTGCCCCATAGCTCTTCAGGGCAGCTCTTTTTTATTGTAGCCATCTCTATTGTTTTCTCCACCATCCCTTTCTGTTCTGAGGGAGGGAGGATGGGAAATATGCTTGAAATCACTTTGTAGCCCACAAGTTTGGCATTCAGTGCCAACAAACTGTACCCCAAGGTTAGTTACTGTGTCTTTGAGAATGCCAAAATGTGAGGGGGGAAAAATCTGTACCTTGTGGGGGCACATGCACAGAGCCCCGTATGTCTGCTACAGCCCTTGCTGGAGTTGCAGTTTCCAGAGAGAGCACATGATGGTGATGAGTCAGTTAAACAAGCATCATATGCTAGAAGCCATGGCTGCACAGAGACTTTTCTGGGCCATGGGCAAAACCTGAAATGGAGTTCCTTCACCATTCCAAAACAATTACTACTGAGGGGAGGTCTGGGAGATAGGGAGCTCCAGAGTGAGTCTGCCCTGCATTCACCCCACAGAGGCAGCTCCTGTCCTGCAGAGCTATACCAGCTTCCAGCTCTGGACGTTGCTACCTGGCATGCAGGATCACAGCGTCATTCACTCAAATTTGGCCCAGCCATCCCTCCATTGTGACAGAGGAGCAGCCAGGCCAAACCTGAGTGGTACAGCAACTCCACAAGCCAGTCTGGGCTCTTCTCAAAGGAGAGGCCTGGGTCAAAGTGACCCTTTTGCACCCCACCTCTGGGCAGCCTTGCTGGAAGGCTGCCAGCTTAGTTTCAGGAGAATGAGGGATGAGGAAAAATTCTAAGGTAAGGAAAGGTCCTTCATGGGACTCTAGTATGTGGTTTGAGCAATGGCTAGGAAAGGCTACCTAGGATGTGGTCTGTCCCTTCCCAGCTTGTGGAAAGGAGGATGGGCCTTTGTTACTCAGTGTTGTTGTTATTTTAAGACATTTGCATATTCTGTTTACTAATAAAGCTGGCCTGGAAGAAAGAGCTGAATTTGGGAGTTTGGATTTTATTTTGACTACCTTGGCTAGCGAATACTCTAAGTTTTCTATGACCTGTTGACTTGCGGGACAAGTGAGGAACAGGATTTCTACAAACCTGGAGAAACAGTCAATAACTAGAGATGGGTATATCCCTCTTCTTCACTGACGCTTAGTGTTTGCTATCTGAAAGGCTCTCATGATTCCTCCTTGTGTTTTAGGTCTTGCTTGAGGCCATGCCACCACACTGGCATTTGGGCTTGCTTATAATCGTTTGTGAGGTGCTGGTTTATTCTTTCTGATATATTGTCCTTCAGTGACTGGAACTACAATACGATTACTATAGGTCATCAAACCAGTATCAGTGACTACATAGAAATCATGAGCTGGATGGATGTGGGACCTCTGACAAGCAACTGGGTCAATCATGCCTTTTACAAAACTTGGATACAATTTGCAGTTGTGTATATCAGTGGCTGTTTTAATTAGTCTAATTTATGTGGCAAGGCAAGCAACACACTCACCTAGAAAGCCACTTGAGTTTCTATATCATCCTTGAAAAGAACAGGAGTACTTGTGGCACCTTAGAGACTAACAAATTTATTTGAGCATAAGCTTTCATGGGCTACAGCCCACTTCATCGGATGCATCCACAGTAGGAAGATATATATATACACAGAAAACATGAAACAATGAGTGATACCATACATACTCTAACGAGAGTGATCAGTTAAGGTGAGCTATTACCAGCAGGAGAGAAAAAATCTTTTTGTAGTGGTAATCAAAATGGTCCATTTGCAGCAGTTGACAAGAAGGTGTGAGGAACAGTAGTGTGTGTGTGGGGAAATAAACATGGGGAAATAGTTTTACTTTGTGTAATGACCCATCCACTCCCAGTCTTTATTCAAGCCTAATTTAATGGTGTCCATTTTGCAAATTAATTCCAATTCAGCAATCTCTCGTTGGAGTCTGGTTTTGAGGTTTTGAAGTTTAAAACAGCTAATACAGCTTGCCTGGTTTCCTTGTGCACGGCTGACAGTCTGAGTTTCAGGGTCCATAGCTCTGGGGAAGCCCTGCCATCAGGACTTCCTTGGTACTGGCCCAGGGACCCCAGGTTACCAAGCTTCCTCCTGTGAACTGGGAGTCTAGCAGCCCTGCTATTCCCTATAGGCTCCTAGCTCCAGGGCAGGGACCAAGCCAGCCCCGGGCAGGGCTGATGAGAGACAGGGAAAGGGTGGACAATTGTTCCAGGGCACCAAGCTCATGGCACCCCTAAAATGTTTGCAATATGTGTGTAAATGAAGTGAAATGGGGCGGGGGGGAAGAGGGTGACAAACATGGTATACTAGGGCCCTAAATTTCTCTCTATGGGCCTCCTTCAGGAACCCTGTCTGGAGTCAGGGCTCATAGGGCCCTGCTGTGCAGTGGGGAGTCTAGAAGTCCTGGCTTCAGGGCAGCTCAGCCAGGCCAAGGCTTCCAGACTCCCTGCTTGGACAGCCTGAAAGTCTTATGACCAGATTATAGGATTCATGGGTCTGGGGTAGCCCCTCCATGTGGACTCCCCTAACTTTTGTCCATCTCTAAGTGAGAGGTGACTTGATTTCTTTGTATAGATACTTACACATGGACAAGATACTTGATAGTGGGAGGCTGTGATGGAGCATGTTCCCCCTCAGAGTTAATGAAATAGTTAACTGGCAACAGAGAGCAATTAGTGTACTGGGTTGCACCTGGTGGGTGGGCCAGGCCCAGCTGAGGATGAAGCTCTCTTGGGGAGGAGCTGGGTAGTGAGCACAAAGGGAAGAAACCCAGACAAAGAGGAGGTTGTAGGTAGAGATTGTAGGTGGTTGCCAAAAAGTAGAAAAAAAGGCCTGCAAAGATAGCCAGATGTATAGTAAGCCCATTGAGGGGCAGTGGGAGGCGCTCGAAGGAAGGCCAAGAGAGCAACAAGTCTAGGGAAGCAAAAGGAGTCTGAGGGAATGGACCTTAGTTGCTCATAATAGGGTCTCTGAACTGGAAACCAGAGCAGAGCCTGAGTCTGGGTTCCCTTACTGGTCTACCAGGAAAGGGGGTGCAGAAACCCCCTGGCACAAGGAGAGGAAGGACTATTGAATTTGGAGCTGGGCCTCCAGGAAGAAATCTCTGCAAAAGAGCAGGACGCCCCTGCAGAGCCTGGGAAGGGGTGAAGAGTCTGTAGAGGAGTAAGTCCAGTTGAAGGGGAAAGGAGTTATGTTTTTTTGAGTTGGACTCTTTGCCAGCCCTGGAAGGGATGGCTCTAACCATGAGCTAGCTGGAGGGTCATGGCACGAGATGAGAAAGATCATCGGAGGGCCGGAGTAGCTGTCAGCATAAGGTGCTAAAGAAGGAGAGCCCACTATGCCACATCCAGTCACAAGGAGATGCATCAGAGGTGAGCTCACTCCTTGACTCGGGCTTTTCAGTGTGTCTGACAAAGATGTAACCTTGCAGGGGCTGGAAGCTGAAGTTAGACAATTCTACCTTGAAATAAAATGCAGTTTCCTAGCAGTGAGGGTGATTAAACAGTGGAACAATTTAATTGGAGCTTGGGGAATTGCCATTGCTTGGTGCCTTTAAAATAAGATTAGCCGTCTCTCCAAAATATATGTTCTAATCCAGTTTCTGGGAGAGAATCTGTAGCCTGTGTATACAGGGGCTCAGTCTGGATGGTTGTGGTAGCGTCCCCTCTGGCCTTGGAATCTGTGACTCTATGAATTCCTTGTTCATTATCTTTCTTCCTGGGCCATGGGGGAATAGGGAGCTCTGTATTGTCCTCAATGTGCTTACAATGCTTGCAGCTTTGCATTAAGACAGTGAATATAAAATAATCTCATGCGTCAGGGCTTCAGACAGTCACTTGCAGGGATCAGGAAGGAATTCTTTTTCTTGAGGCATACTTGGACAGATATGTTGCGGCGTTTTTTTGTTTTGTTTAAACCTTCCTCTAAAGATGAGATCAGGGCTTTGAAGTGGTATAGAGAATCATCTCACTTGGATGCATGACTGTTTTGCTTATATGCTCAGGGTCACACTCATTGTCAGATTCAAGGTTGGTAAGGAATTTCCCCCCAGGTCAAATTGGCAGGAACTTTTTTTGTGTGTCTTTCTCTGCGGCATGATGTGTGTTTGCCTGCTAGGGTCATCTGTGTCCTGCTGTCTGGAATGGCCTATGACTGTAAGTTCCAATCTCAGGGCAGACTCTCAAAAAGCAGGGCAGACACCCCAAGCTGGTTGTATGTTGAAGAGTTAGATTTCACCTACCCAGTAAACAGTGTGAACTCCTAAAGCACTATGACAGTCTTACCATGGAGTCACATTGGAATGCCCAAGGGGACTATCTTGCTACCCAGACAAGCAGGACTATGTGATAAATCACAACAACATTCAGGTTACTCCCAGTCCCAAAGGACTGGTTACTTGTACTCAGATCTCAAATCAAAGATAATGGCAGTACCCAGTCCTGTAACTAACTAAGGATAAATTTAATTAAGAAAAGAAATGTTATTTACAAGGTTAAAACAGGAAACATAAACACACAAATGCGTTAGTCTTAGATGTAAAAAGGTGACATATAGACCTGCTTAGTACAGAACCTTATGCCCTTCAAGGCTGACCCATGTCAAGTATTATGGGGATCTATTGCTTATGTTTAGGAATCTTTGCCCCTCAGAGTCCAGACAGCATAAAGAGACCAAGTTTCAACTTGTCAGGGATTTTTATCTCCTTCATCCCAGAATCCAAGCTGATGGGATGAATTCATGCTCAGGCCTCCATTTCCTGGGGGGAGTGAGGAATGCAATCAACAAGATTTCTGTCCTTCGATACTGCGCACTGCCTCATTTGCCTTCAATGGGCCATCTTATGTGCAGGGTCGCACTTTATTTTAATTAATGCTTCTTTTCCTGTTTGCATTGTCAACCTCTGTAATTGTGTAACTCAAATGCTCAACATAACTTAATACCACAGATAAAGATATTATGAGCAGAATTAATATGTGCAGCATTCTTCAAGCATTCCATAAAGTCTAAATATAGTACATCCTTATAACACTATTTTAACCATACTAACCCACAGGTGAGCCAGACTGGTTTCCAGCTATGTATTTGTCAGTGTTAATGAGGCCTGGGGCCTTGGCATGAGCTAGCATCTGATCTGCCCGCATCACAATCTGGACTTGTCATCTAATCTAATCAATTCCCTGCCATTGCAGGAGCCTCTGGCATCGTTGGCAGTGTGGTTTCTCCTGTTGTGTGCCACAGGCAGAGAACAGTTTAGTCTTCAGAGGACTAAAATTCTTTGGTCTAACTAAAGTAACTGGGCTTAATATAGGGTATCTGTATGAAATTTAATGTCCTGTGATATACAGGGGTTTAGACTAGATGACCTAATGGTCCTGTCTGGCCTTAAATTCTATGAATGGTATAATGTGTTGGTAACAGAGACATGGACCTTTTTTTATTACTAGTTTTGTATTGACAAAGTCACTTTAATGAATGCAAATAGGTGGCTTGCTATGGATAAAGCTCTACATTTAGGCACAGCTCTAGGCAATGGCTGTGCCACATCGGGTAGTGCTGGGAAGCATGTTGCCTCACAGATACCCCTCTCAGACACAATGCCTCCGTACCCTCCCCGTGCTTTGGGGGGAAGAAGGAACGTATATCAACAGTAACCGCTAGTTATAGTAATCCCTTCCCACCTGCTCAGCTCAGCAGCACAGATCCCATTCACTGGTGAAATACACAGGCATTCAGTGCCCACTTAACCCAATGTGCCAGAATTCTTGGTCTGGGTAGCTCATGAGGTGGCATAGGGTTTGTTTACACTGGCAATTTACAGCGCTGCAACTTTCTTGCTAAGGCATGTGAACCCCCACCCCGAGCGCAACAAGTTTCAGAGCTGCAAAGCACCAGTATAGACAGTGCACCAGCGCTGGGAGCCACGCCTCTCGTGGAGGTGGGTTTTTTAGAGTGCTGGGAGAGCTCTCTCTCCCAGCGCTCTGCCGCGACCACACAAGCCATGTTAAAGTGCTGCCACACATTGCCAGTGTAGACTAGCCCTTAAAGGTTTTTTGTTTCATTTTGTGTGTTCCTATATGGATTGCAATGATACTGTGCTGGCATGTTGAGACCTGCTGCCCATCTGATAATCTGTTGGTGCTATTGTCTTCAATGTCAAGAAATGAGACTGTTCCTCTCCTACTGAACGGTCAGAATGTAAGACTTTGATCTGTGTATCATAGGGTTATCTTCTGGAATTATTATTATTAACATCATGTCTGCAACATAGAAGGAATTTAATTCAACACAGGGTTATTTAAGTTACAGACTCTGTTCTCACACTAGTGTAACTTTGCTTACTTGGAAGTCAGAAGTAATTCCATCAACTACAGTAAGAAAGATCAGACTTGGTGTGTGAGTGGGGTTTTGTTGTTGTTGGTGGTTTAAATCAGTGTGATTTTTTCCCCCCACTCCGCTCCCCGCATTGAAAAGCTATTTATCTTTTGTAGCACCAAGGGCCTCCAGCTGAGAGTGGGGCTCTGCCCAAACACGCAGTAAGAAAAGTTTGCAAACTAAATAGACAAGGCAGAGACAAAAGGCTGAAGGGGGGAAAATGAGGTGAAGTGATTTGCCCCTGGTCTCACAGCAGGTTAGTGGCAGACTCGCGATTAGAACTGAGTTGTTCTGGCACGCAGGCCAGCACTTCACATACTAAACCACACTGCTCCCCCAACATACAAGGATTCTTTTCTGGCTGACTTTCTTGTTGTTGTCTCTGTTTTGATGTTGGCACAGGAAAGGCAAACAGATGCCAGGAAGAGGGCAGAACACTGAAACAAGCTGTTACAAATAACCTTGTCATAGAGAAGGTAAATAACAAAGCTAAACTAATAAATGGAGCTCAGCAAAGAAAGTGGCTCTGTGATGCAGCAAAAAGGTGTTTGCTGGTGCTAGGTTCTCAAAACAGAAAAGGAGCAGCGGGTTTGGTTGATAAAAGCTTTTTTAAATGTGGCGTGGAAAGAAAACAAGAGTCAGACCCCTGTTGTCAACCTACAACACTAAATAAATCTCATGGAGAGAAGCCTAACTGTGAGTGAATGGGCAGGGGTGGGGGAAGGAGGCCACTAAATTCTCTGGCTTTACTGGGTCAGTGGACACTGAACTTTGGCTTGGCTTCAACCCATGAGGAAGTCAATGGGAAATGCCTGGAAGTTGTCTTCTCTGAAGTCAAGGAAGCAGGCAGAATTATTTCTGCAACCATCACCAGTATCCTACTGTCCTTTGTAGTGAAGCCTTCAAATGATTTCCTGGTTTGAAGGTTTCTTCTCGCCAGGGACTAAACTTTAGGATTAAAGGTGATAAACAATTGTAAAATACTATTAGGTTACATTAGTAATCTATAGCGTGAGAGACCTGTGCCTAGAATATTTTCCCTCTGTAGATTCCCAAATGCACCAGCGAAATGCTCTTTGACTTGAACTTGTTCTCTTGGCTTTACTGCATATTTTTAGAGAGAAGTTGATAAACTATTTAAATATGAGGGTGATGCAGTGTGTGGGAGTGGGAATAAGGCTGCTTTTTTTCCCTCTTAACTGAAGTGAAGTGCAGTGCTAGAGCTGTTGGGGAAAATGTAAAGCATTCTTTTAAACAGGACAGCTTGTTTCTAAAACATTTCTGAAGAGAAGACACGGCTGTGCAGCAGAGTAAGCCCTTCTGAGTTCTTATCCATTGAAGGGACACTCTTCACTTGACCTTGTCCAGAAATGAATGCAACTGCTGCTGTGGAGATGGGGAATTCCATTAGAGGAGGTAGATGGAAGTTAGTGAGAGTATAAAGAGTAGTAGATAGAAAACTGACTACTGCAGACACAGAAGCTAGAATTTGCTATCTGGTGTTTGAATACTGGAATCCCTTGCTGCAATGCAAACAAAACATTTAAGGGTAGGAATCCTGGGACCACACTTGGGCCCATTGTAGCGGGGTGAGGACTCTGCTCCGGAGAGAAAGGGGTTAAAACCAGCTCTAGGAAAGGGCTGCCCCGAGGAGCCAATCAGGGGAAGGCAGGTAGCAGCCAATCCAGGCCCGGTAGGGCTGGTATAAAGAGGGCTGTGAGCTAGGAGGCAGGCAGTCTCATTCCAGCCTTGGGGTGGGAGGGACTGGGACTGGGACTACAGGGTACCTTCAACAAAGCAGTGCTGGGGAAGGGGCAGGCTGAGGTGGGGAGCTCAGGCCTGGTGACCTCCCAGGCTGAGGCCTGATGGGAAGGCCTAAGGACGTACTGGGCCTGCAGGGAAAGGCAGCAGGTCCAACCCCCTAGCCAATGATGCATGGCCACTTCAGACTGCAGTTTGCCCCTGAGTAAAGGAGCTAGATGAGGACTGGCAGTGGGTCACTGAGGTGAGGTGGGCTCAGGGGAGTGGGGTTCCCTGGATGATGGGCAGCACCCCAAGGTGTAAGGGGCACGGTGGTCCGGGACAGACGTGGGACCCAGGGCCGGCTCCAGACCCCAGGGCACCAAGCGCGCGCTTGGGGCGGCATTTTGCCGGGAGGGCGGAAGGTGGTTCTGGCGGACCTCCTGCAGGCATGACTGCGGAGGGTCCGCTGGTCCGCGGCTCCGGTGGACCTCCCACAGATGTGCCTGCGGAGGGGCCGCTGGTCCCGCGGCTTCGGTGGAGCATCCGCAGGAGTGCCTGCGGGAGGTCCACCAGAGCCGCGGGACCAGCAGACCCTCTGCAGGCACTTCTGCAGGAGGTCCCCCGGAACCGCGAGACCGGCGACTGCCAGAGCGCCCCGCACGACGCGCCGCCCTGCTTGGGGCGGCGGAAATCCTAGAGCCGCCCCTGGTGGGACCTATACGTTGTGGAGATAAAGGGACTGCAATGGGGTAGGTAACAGAGGGTGAGACACCGGCCCATAGAGGGTGATCCAGGGCAGAGCGAGCTAATTCCTGGATGGCCAGCTGGAGGTGCCATGCTTGTGAGTCAGTGCTCTGCTACACCCATAATATAGTGAAATCACTGCAAGTGGATGCAGAGTGTATGGAGAAAAAGAAATGCTGAACCACACAAGGGAGGACCCCGGTGGAAGGAGGACCCACTCCATAGGAGTGCAAGACCATGGCTGGATTGAAGATAGAAGGACAGCGCACAGTTTCACAAACTCTGTAGATCCACAAAGAGAATTGTCCTAATCATTGAATGTCCCTCTGTAGCACCTTCCAGTCTAGATTCTCAAAGTGCTTTGCAAATGTGAAGTAATCAGAGTGGCCAACTCTGACTGAAACTATTCTGGGACATGACATAATGTCATTTTTCTTAAAATATCCTATTTAAATGTCCTGGATTGCTTTCAATAGTCAGCGGGAGAGGAATGCTGATTCCGGGAGACTCCAGGCCAATCCTGGCAACCCTAGAAGTATCTATGCCTCAGAACCCCCTGCACCCCACCCCTGAGCTCACTAATACCTTGTGAGATAGGTGTGCGTTGTCCCCGTTGTACAGACATAATATTCATCACAGTGAGACTGGATTACTTGTCTAAGGTCATAAGCCCAGGTCTCCTGATTCACATTCCTGCTTTGACTAAGACCACCATTACCTGGGGATGGAGGGAGAATAGCAGGCTAATGTGGTGGTGGTGGTGGTGGGAACTGGAGATAGTCTTATTTCTAATTTGAAAACAAATTAAATCATTTTAAAGAGCACTTTTGGACAAAAATAAAACCAATTATCAGGGGATTTCACATTTGGTGGTGAATATTTTGGACAGCGCCATCCACTGGCAGCCAACAGATGAGATGTTTTCTGTTTATCTCCAGTGGCAAAGGCCTTTTTTCTCAGAAGGTCACAGCGGGTTCTATCTCTGATACCACATGTTTGTGGTTTAGCTGATGACGACTGTGTTGTTTTGTTCAGTTTGTGGCCATGGATCATTTCAGCACCCAATTACGGTAGTTTTGGAAGTGTAGCTCTTAAATCCTACTAAATGATTCCTAAATTTCTCCAAACCCCCCACCCCCGCCCCCAACTGACCTTAAGCTAACTAGTCTATAACGGCTTCCTGGCTTTCCCTAAATTATGGCACTGTTCTTACCACTTCTCAGACCTTGGCAATTTAACTTGGCCTTGGAAAATAATTCTAAGAATTGCTGCTCTGACTGGTGAAAATGACTATAGTAAAAGACATAGTGGGCGAGGTAATATCTCTTATTGGACCAACTTCTGCTGATGGGTGAGACAAGTTTCCAACAGAAGTTGGTCCAATAAAAGATATGACCTCACCTACCTTGTGTCCCTTTCTAATATCCCGAGACTGATATGTCTACAACAACACTGCATGTGGGAAAAGACAGTAAGCAAAAGCAGAAGTAACCACTTGGTGTCACTCTTTTCAAGCTGTTAAAGATGCACAGGATGGAAAAACACAGAAAGCTGTTGTTTTCTCAGCTGGTATCTTGTTGAGTAAATATTGTAGTAGAATTGACTAGGAAATGTTCAGCCTGTTAAACATCCAGCCCTTCTCCGCTTCTGCTTTGAAATGAGAATGCTATAGAACAGTTCTTAATACAGTTTCTTTTATGCTAATTTTAGATACCTGTATTACACTGGACAGTCTGAGTTTCTACCCCATCCTCAGCAGATCACGTAGTCACTCTCTCTGGGGTTTGGCTTCATTGGTAACTCAAACCATAGCTAGGCTAGCTATTTATATTTTTGTTTATATTTATATTGTGGTAACACTTAGTAGCTCCAGTCATGGACCAGGCCCCACAAACCCAGAACAGATGCTCACTGACCCAAGAGCTTAAACTTATTCTTTCAATAGCATCTTCTTCCTGAGATTGGCCGTCCCTACAACTTCATTCCTGTACCTCCTCTCACCTAGGTATTTAGAGGCCAGGCTTGCAAAAGTATTTAGGTGCCTACAGATGCAGATAGAAGCCTAGAGGGGTTTTCAGAAGTGCCTAAGGAGTTAGGTATCTAAGCACCTTTGCCAACTTGGTCCTTACGTCCCTCTGTTTCAAGAAAACCACTTTAGTTCCATCCTAAATATACAGGAGGTCAAACTTCAGTGGCTTTATGCAGGTTTCTTACACCTGCTGAAAGAGTTGGAACTTGGTCAGCTGAAGAACTTCCCCCTGTTACTTATACACACTGTAGTAGTGATGTAGGATTTTTAAAACTTACTTGCTCATTTATCTAATAACTTGATATACAAGGAGAACTTTTTGTGAGAAAGCACAGTTCTAGAAGCTTTGCATGACTCTCTCTCTCTCTCTCTCTCTCTCTCTCATACATGTGTGTGCACACAGATATAAGAATATAGTATAACAGGGAAAAATAGTAACTACTTCTTATGGAGAGCTGTAAATGATCTGCAGAAACTTCTTATCAGCTTTAATTTGTTTATTTCTCACTGAAATCATAAACCAAGCCAGTCCTTCAATATGAAAACAATCACCGATAAACCCAAGCATCACAATAATTTAAATGAGGATTTAGGATGGGAAGCAGGGAAACCTATTTGTCTTACCTGTCAATGGAAGTACTTCATAAAGGCCTGAGGTGTTCTCTGTGGTCTTGACTCAATGGGCTAGTTGTCTGTTTGTGTTAGCCTCAGTAAACAAAACCCTACAAACTTCTGCCCTGGATTTTGCTGAATTGCCAAATCCAAAGATTTTAAAAAATCATGAGACTATAAAACATAATGAATTTTGGATTTTGTCTTGCTTTTGTTGTTTGAGCCTTAAGGATTCCTGTTTTCAAGATTTTTCTCCATACTACGAGAGCTAGAAATTTACTGCTTCTCTTAAGTGTAAGCTAAATCTCATGTAATCACATGACTCCAGTAGCTGGGACTTTGACAAAAATCCAGATATAATGAGTTGGCAACATCATATGTAGGTTTTCAATTTATTTGGCCCCAAAGAAGCGGAGTTCTGTGAGTATATAACAAAATTTTTCTCTCTAGAAGGTTATTTATCAAAAAATGGCCGTAATGTCAATTTTTCAGAAAACATTTCATTTTTGAATTTTGAAACAATCAATTTTCCACATTTTGTGAAACTTTTCACAGTATTTGTAACTACTGTTTTAATCAGTCACTTTCAAAACTGTTGCAAAAATTTACTATGCACCATATTTTCTTATAGAAGAAAACGTTGTTTAACTGGCTGTTCTGGTAACTAAAAAAACTTGTAAATAATTTAGAAAAACTTGGTTAAAAATGTTAATATAAGAAATCACAATTTTGTGAAGAGAGTCAATTTTGTACCCTGTGAAGTGGAAACAATTTCACAAAACACACTGAAATTTTGAAATAGTTTTACCATTTTCTGATTAGCTTAATTTTATAAATGTTTTGACCATAATTGCTCTCTAAGGAGGTTGGATGGCTTATAGCCTTGGAAATGGCATAGAAGCTTTCTATTACTAGACCACTAATTCAGATTCACACTGGGTACAATTTTTCAGAAGCACCTACGTGATTTAGAAACCTAAGTCTCATTTCCAAAAAAGTGTCCTTGGGACTCAAGAGTACAAGATCCATTGACTTTCATTGAGACTTAAGCTCCTTATTGCCCAAACTCCCTTTTGAAAATGAGACGTAGGCTCCTAAATCACGTAGGTGTTTTGAAAATTTTACTCCAGATCAAAAGATTGAAAGTTGCTAACATCTAATACTTGTTGGGTGACTGCATATAGAGCTTTACCACGAAAATGCACTCTCCCCACAGGCAAAATATTTTAGAGTGAGATGTTTCTCCTTGTAAATTTGACCCTTGCCCATCTTGGCTTGTTTGTGAACGTTTAATGTTTTTCTTGCTGGTATCTGATTTACCTCCTCTCTCCCCGCACTCCCATCCCTGAAGTCTGTGTTCATGCCATCTTGAGTTAGCACTAGCACAAATGAAGAAGAAAAATCCCTCCCCCATACCCTTAGCTGAGATTGAAGGACTAGTGATTTCATGGGGAAGCCTAATCTTTTGAGGCCAGGTTTGAGAAGGGGACCTGCAGTATGGGCTCTCGTGCTGTGCAGGAGCTAGTTTGGAAGGGTGGTGGACTAGAATTTCTTCATCTTGCTCCATGTCTGGGGTCCCTAAACCTGTCAAAGGAGAGGGAGCAACATTTCTTTGCCTAGGACATTAATCTATTGAAAAGTGGTCTCAGGGAATGGTCTGTCATAACACTGCTAGCTTCTGGGGAAATGAAACTGGCAATATCCATCCATTTATAATATTTATAGGGTTCCAATCACCAGTAGCAAGGTGCCAAATTGTGCATGTGTGTGTAATTTATTTCTCTGGGGTTTGTTGCTGCTTTTTGAGACTTCTGATCTTAACCTTGGACACGGCAGAGGGAGGTAGAGCATTCAGTGGCAAGTTTTATCTGCAGAAGAACATCTTACCACTGGGTGGTGCTCTAGTCCATAGTACCCCACCGTCTATTTGTGCTGTGTAGGCTGAATAGTTTGACTCCTAATAGAAGCTTTAGGTCAAGCACCAAATAATAAAGAATAGTAACTAGAGTGATATATATTGCTAGTGGGAAGCAGTAGAAAATCACGCTTATTCTTAAAGGGTTGTCTCTGTTTTGAGCATCAGATTTTAGGAACCCTGTGTTCAAATTCTGTCAACGTTGATTCAGTTTTTGAGGTAGAGAAATGAAGCCCCTTGCAGTTTGATGTTCTCAGTTGGGGGCATTAATGATCCCAGAGCATGTTAGGAAACTTACCCCAATGTCCTTGACTACACTTCTGTTCCCTTCCCTCCAACGGATGCAAGTGTGCAGTAGGCTGGTTGTTTGCTACTCTACACTCCAGAGGGGGCTGCATTTATGACGTACTATATGAAGTACCCCTGAGGAGATAAAATATTATGGGTGCTCCCTTCCATCCTCCTCTTCTCACTGTTCCTCTCAGCAGTGATGGCTAATCTGTATATGAAATCCGCTTCGCTGTATTCCTGAAAAACACACATGATGGCTGAATCCGCAGAAAGGGTGGGTTTTTCAACCTGCCCGTATAACTGGGCCTACACTCTTGCAGGTGCAAATATTTCAGCCTGCAGCTGAGGTCAGGTGGATGTTTGTCCCGCACTGTTTTCACATGTCAGTGACTGGAACATCTCTGGACTACAATAAATGATAGGTGCACACAGAAATAGGGCCACATTTCTTGAGAGGTTTGTACCACACGTGTGTGCATGCAGCCATCAGCCATTTGTGCATACAGTGTCCTGAGGTGCATGTGCAGTGATAGTAATGCATGTGAATCATAGAACTGGAAGGGACCCTCGAGAGGTCGTCTAGTCCAGTCCCCTGCACTCAAGGCAGGACTACATATTATCTAGACCATCCCTGACAGGTGTTTGTCCAACTTGCTCTTAAAAATCCCCAATGATGGAGACTCCACAACCTCCCTAGGCAATTTATTCCAGTGCTTAACCACCCTGACAGTTAGGAAGTTTTTCCTAATGTCCTACCTAAACCTCAATTGCAGCAATTAAGCCCATTGCTTCTTGTCCTATCCTCAGAGCTTAAGAAGAACAATTTATCTCCCTCCTCCTTGTAACAACATTTTATGTACTTGAAAACTGTTATGTCCCCTCTCAGTCTTCTCTTCTCCAGACTAAACAAACCCAGTTTTTTCAATCTTCCCTCATAGGTCATGTTTTCTAGACCGTCAGTCATTTTTGTAGTTTTTCTCTCGACTTTCTCCAATTTGTCCACATCTTTCCTGAAATGTGGTGCCCAGAACTGGATACAATACTCCAGTTGAGGCCTAATTAACATGGAGTAGAGCGGAATAATTACTTCTCATGTCTTGCTTACAATACTCCTGCTAATACATCCCAGAAGCCTTACTAAAATCAAGATATACCACATCTACTGCTTCTCCCCCAACCCATCCACAAGGCTTGTTACCCTGTCAAAGAAAGCTATCAGGTTGGTTTGACATGATTTGTTCTTGACAAATCCATGCTGACTGTTATTTATCACCTTATTATCTTCTAGGTGTTTGCAAATTGATTGCTTAATTATTTGCTCCATTATATTTCTGGGTACAGAAGTTAAGCTGATTGGTCTGTAATTCCCCCGGTTGTCCTTATTTCCCTTTTTATAGATGGGCACAATATTTGCCCTTTTCCAGTCTTCTGGAATGTCTCCCGTCTTCCATGACTTCTCAAAGATAATTGCTAATGGCCTAGTTGCAGACCTAGTTGCACAATTGTATTCACTCAAGCCTCTCTTTAAAAATGTGGAACTTCTTATAATGAAGTATTGAAAATCATATAAGCAGGCTTATTTTATGGGGTGGAACTGGCCTTGTAGTGAATTCACATGCAGTGCAACTCCGGTTACAGGCAGTGGAATGAGTCTTTGGCAGCTTCAATGCACCGTGATGTTCTAGTTGTAGGTAAACCTCTGTGTAGAGTGGAGTTGGTGTATGAGAATAAAGATGTCACCATAACAGGATCCCAACTTAATTGCACCCAGCTTTCCTGTATAGATGGCCAACTGCCTAGGACGGAGGAAGGGGGGCTCTGTCCCTTGGAGAATTTTTGAAGTGTGTGGTTCTTCCACCATTCTGTTTCCCCCATTATTTCCCCTCCTGAGTCTAGTCTGACCTTTCCTTTAGACCAAGAAGGGCTGGATGTGGCTCCTTTTGAGTCTAACACACCTCTGGGTTGGCAGGAGGTAGACTCACTCAAGAGCAACGTGTAATGCTCTCCCCCACATTCCTCCCAGCAGCTGTGGGTGCTCCACCATACTATGTAGCCCCTCACCCCACTCCAGGATCTAAGCAGGAATCCTCAATGCCAAAGATTTTTAATGTTATTCCTAATTGGTGATCTAGCTTTAACAGTTTGGTGAACAGGCAAGCAGAGCAATGCTGCTGCAGTTAAAAGAAACGTCAGCCCTCGCTTAGCTTCACTCATTGCTGCCTGCCAGGAACCAGTCTTCTCCCTGGGAACTGTGTAACTGTCTCTGAATGCATCACCTGGATCTTATCAACTCAAACACTTCAGAGTTCAGGCAAAGAAGCCAAAGTCAATTTTTGCTCACTGTTTAAACCCAAAAATAAACAGAGCCAGGGAAAGGAACAGTTGAGGGTGGGGTGGAGCAAGGGATAAGTACTGTAGTGGGGGTGGAGGGTGTATTGCTAAGCTCCATACTGGTTTAGGGATAAAGTCCCTGGAGGATCAACTCACCACCTAAACAGGTAGGGGTGAAGTTATGCAATACAGAGCTGTTGTGGGGGAGGGTGGCAGGCAGGCTGCTGCCAACATACAGCTGCAGATGTTCTATCAGATGTTAAGGGACACATATTCCAACAGCTGGTATAAAGCCACCAAGATACCAGTAGGGTGACCAGATGTCCTGTTTTTATAGGGACAGTCCCAATATTTGGGGCTTTGTCTTATATAGGAAAGGTTAAAAGAATTGGTCATGTTACTTCTAGAGAAGAGGCTGCTGAAGGGGGGCCTGATAAGTGTTCCTATAGGTAATAATAGGTTGTTATAAAGAGGATAGAGATCAACTTTTCTTGTCCACCGAAGGTAGAACAAGAAGTAATCTGCTTAGTTTGCAGCAAGGGAGATTAGAGTAGATATTCGGCAATGCTTTTGAACTATAAGGATAGCTTAAGCACTGGAAGAAGGTTCCTAGGGAGGTTGTAGAATTCCCATCCTTCAAGGTGTTAAGAACAAGTTAGACAAAACATTTGTCAGGGATGGTCTTGAGGTACACTTAAGCCTGCCTCTTATGGGGAGCAGGCAGAAATGGGCTAGATCAGTGCTTCTCAAACTATCTGATGTCTTCGACTGCATCAGCGATGATTGTCACTAAGCTGTGAAACATGTCATAACAATCTCTTGACACTCAACTCGTCCATGCTTTTAGCTTTCATTTCTATCTGTTAATCTTGTCTGCCATTGTAAGACACGAAGGCATCCTTCCCTGCATGGAGGTGTTGAGATCATTAAAGATGGCAAAGATCTCAGCCAAATAAGCCAGCTTGGCTATCCAATCCACATCTCGGAACAATTGTGACCAATTTGGTTTTTTGTCCTGAAGAAACTCAGCAAGCTTGTTTCGGAACTCAAATACTCTTGACAGAACTTTCCCCCTCGATAACCAACATACATCGGCATGCAATAGGTGCTGTTTATGATCCGCTTCCATATCATCACATAATGCAGAGAATAATCTCAAATTTAAAGCATTCGCCTTTACATGGGTCGCAATTTTTATGACCTCGCTGAGTGCACTGTTTAGTTCGGGTGACATTTTTTTTGTTGCAAGACTTTCTCGGTGAAAGAAGCAGTGCGTCGACTTGCATTCGGGTGCAAGCGCCTTAATCTGGGTAACCACTCCAGAATGCCGTCCTGTCATTGCGGCAGCACCATCAAAACATACACTTACACAAAACTTGAAATCCAACCTACATTTGTTAATGATGTAGTCGCTCACAGTCTTGAACACTTCAGAACTAGTTGTTTTTTTTGGTAGTGAAGCAGAAAACAAAAACTCTTCCTTCAAATCACTCTCATGTTCAAAGCGGACATACACAAGCAGAATTGCCATATTAGCAACATCTGTACATTCGTCAAGATGCAAAGAAAAGTACTTTGCTAATTTAATCTGTCCTATGAGCTGATCTTCCATATCAGGAGCCAGATCATGAATTTGTCAAGATATAGTGTCATTTGAAAGTGGCACCTGAGCCACTTTCTTTGCTCCTGGCTCGTCCAGAATTTCCATGAAGACATCTTTAATACAGCCTATCACTAGCGTCTCACTGACTGTGTATGACTTTTTAGTCTTAGCAACACGAAACACTACTTTACAAGAAGCTCACAAAGCACAAGTATTTATGTGTGACACTTCAAAGATCTGTTTCTGACGGCCTTTTAAATCAATATGCTTTCTTTTGAAGAACTCTTTTGGCTTTGAACTAATTTAATTATGTTTTATATTTAAATATCTCTTGAGCTTTGACGGCTTCATTGCGTCATTAGCCAACACATAGCCACAAACAATGCACTGCAGTTCTGGCACTCCACCATCATTTGTGGTACAAAACTGAACTGAAAGTATGAGGAGTCATATTTCAAAGTAGAGCTAGTACGAATTCTTTTTGTTGACAATACTTCGGTTTCATTTACATTGCCGTCATCTGATTCAGAATTACTTGCGTGTTCAGCAACCGGATGTCTCTGCTTGATAAATATGTCAATTGGGCCTCGCTAAACCATCTGTAAATTAGGCATAAAAATAATTAATATAAATTCCATTACCCTGGGTAGATACTTAATTTATGATATTAGGATGAAAGCCGAATAAATGCAGTGGGAATGCTTTTATTGAGAAATTTGTGTGGGAGAACATTGATTAATAGGGTAAGTAATGTTAGGATAAGAAGATAATATAAATTTTAAAATTGCAAACAGGATAATTGGAAAGTTAAGATGGTTTGAACATATAGAAAGAATTAATAATGAACATCAAAAATAAGATTTACCTGTCTGAAAGATATGGAGTGAGAAAGCGAGGAATTTCGAGAACTTCCAGGCAGAAACATGTAGGTTTGATTCTAGAAGAGGGGAAGGATATAAGTAAGAACAATGAGAGGTGTATGAAACAATATATGGATATGGAGGAAGCGAGGATGTTATGCTCCTACAAAGCACACGGGATCTTTTCAGGGGGAACAGTCACACACACACTCACTCACTCACTCACTCCTGCCAGTTGATGTTTACAGTTATCAGTCTGTTGTAGCATGTGCAGGCGTGGTAATAAGGAGGGGGCAGGTGTATGCACATTTTTCCAATCAAGCCAAACATGCAAATGTGTGTGCAAATCAGTCTGTCTGGCCGTGGCATTAATAAAAGAGGACACGGTGTGTGAATCGCTTATGAATGCTTCCTGCTAGATGATTTAAATTGAAAGATCTCTTTATTTTTAAATGTGGGAAGCTCTGTGCAGCAGCAATGAATCAATCAGTGGCATTTCTTTGTAGTTTATTATTCCTGTTGACATTGTATAAAATCAGGAGGAAGATTAGTCAAAATTATTTACTCTGATTACTGAGAAAAATGTCACATATAAAAATAACGGCTTTTACGAAATGCTGAAGCATTCCCCTCCTTTTCGCACGGAGATCAGTGTGAGCAGGTCACTGTAACCTCTTTGAAGAGCAGGTCTGAATGACAACAAAATTAATATGTATTTAGGGCCCACTTCTGCAAACCCTTATTCACATGAGTATTCTTTGCTCAGAGTGGGATGAGTCACATGAGAAGTCCTTCACAACCAGGCCCTGTTAATGTGTATTTCTTTTAACTTTGTGTAATAGGGGATGAGAAGCAGGTTTCCATCAATGCAGGCAGAAGACCTCGTACCCCAACCATATCTTATTTGGAGGCATTTATTCTGCCTTGCTTGTCAATTTCACTTCACTGTCATTTGAAGTGAAATATTTTAATATGACAATTCTTAAACATTAAGGGACAAAGTAGAACAGGAAACCTAATGTTATGCACAATACCACTACTTTGTACACAATTGCAGCAAATTTATGCGTAAATGTCCAGCTTCCAGTAAAATTTTCAAAAGCAACTATGTCCCATTTGCCAAAGGCACTTAACTTTAAGCGCAAAGTAGGTACTTCTGAATATTTTACCCTAGATAAGTCAAGGTAACTGTGTATGCTTTTATGTGCAAAATACTGAAAATCTAGGCCATCACCAAGTCACAACTGAGAGCTAAAAGACTGGAAAGTCCTTAAGGCGTCATTGTCCTGCCTGCAGTCTGACAGAGCTCTTGCTGCCCAGATAGACACTCCAATAATGTGTGTCAGATTGCATGGGTGCTGTGATCTGTTAAAGTGTTTAGCACTTCAGGATAGGTCTGTACCTATCCTCTGGAGCAGGAAAGAGGCTCAAGGCACCTTTCAGAGTAGACGATGCAATGAAATGGCAGCATCAGAAGAGAAATCAGTACTAGGGAGCTCAACATTCTGCCCGCATCCTTTGGGATTACAATTACAGACCTGCAAGTGTCAGGGCAGTTCAGATGTGAATTGATCAGGCTTAAGCTATTTTGCAAAGATTTTGTCCCTTTGTGGTTTTAAGCAGTTTCATAGTAATGGAGTTTCACTTGCTACCCATTTCACCTGCTTCCGCGAAACACTGATGTGCTTAACATTACTCACATGAGTAATCCCCTTGAGTTATATATGTACTTAAGTGTTGTTGAATTGAGGGGGAGAAGAAGGTGTCACAATCCTGAAAATCTGGCTATGTATTTATTTAAAAATGTAGGTAGTGATACAGTACTGTGAAAGTTCTCCTAGACACTATCTGCCATGCTTTTCTATTACACATTTGGATGTGTTACATTTGCTAGACTTCACAGTTAAAGGTGCTATAAAATAAAAACTGAAGGCAGATTGACTTGTGTTTCTTCACATAGTGGTTCTAGTGATTGAATACAGTGCAGTACTGTGCATTCCTAGTATACAACATTATAATCTAATTCCCCACCAGATTTACTGTTGGTGGTGAACTCCATCAAGCTTAGTGACCTGAAGATGTACGTGAGGCACTAATCTGGCCAAATGTTGGAACTGTCAATCTGGATCGTTTTGAGCAGTTCCCATAGAGCATCTTTCAGTCAATGAACCCAAAGTGCTTAACAAACATTAACTAGTTTTTGTGCTGAAGAAGAATTCCAGGTGATCATCTGAGATCCTTCCTGTCCCATGAGCAAAGGAAGACAGAAGGCAGATTCTGGAAGTGAACAGCTGGCTAGAGAAGTGGTGGAGGGTTTTGGTTTTTGTGGAACATTGGTTCACCATTTATGGGGAGAAGGGGCCATATAGTTTGGATGGCCTCCACCTCAGTAGAAGGGGAATCAATCTTCTCAATGACAGGCTGGCTAGAATGGTCAGAAGGATGTTTACCTCTCCCCTTTTGTAATTAGTTTAAGATATGCGCACTCAGCACAAAATGGAGAAGTTGAGAACAAAATAAATAAAAAACCAAAGGACACGAAGTGAAGAAATTCTTTTATTGGCTACACACCATGCAAGTAGCCTGGTTCCAAACAAGGGAAGCCAAAATTGCTCATTTCATGAGCATAAATTTGATTTAGTTGGTATTATTGAAACTTAGTGGGATGATTCCCATGACTGTAATGTCCTAATCAATGGTTATAATCTATTTAGGAAGGTTTAAGTGGGTAAAGGGGGAGAGGGAGTGGCACTCTGTCAAAAATGGCATTCCCTGTTTCCAAGTCACTGACAATTCAGAAGAAAATGATAAAGCACAAGATGGGGCAGGGGTATTACCTGGTGTTTGCTACAGCAGTGGTTCTCAAAGCCGGTCTGCCGCTTGTTCAGGGAAAGCCCCTGGCAGGCCGGGCTGGTTTGTTTACATGCCGTGTCTGCAAGTTCGGCCAATCGCGGCTCCCACTGACTGCGGTTTGCCGCTCCAGGCCATCGGGGACTGCGGGAAGTGGCGTGGGCTGGACTCCCTTCCCGCAGCTCCCATTGGCCTGGAGTGGGCCAGTGGGAGCCGCAATTGTCCGAACCTGCAGACGCAGCAGGTAAACAAACTGGCCCGGCCTGCCAGGGGCTTTCCCTGAACAAGTGGCGGACCAGCTTTGAGAACCACTCTGCTACAGGACACCAGATCACACTGGGGACCAGGATGATCAGTTCCTTATGCACCTACCTATAACATGTAGGGGGAAAAGCTGTGCGGTTGTGGAGGACTTCAATTTGAGTGACACATGCTGGAGCTCTCATGCTGCCAATACTAAAACATCCTTGGGATTTCTAAATATTAGATGACAATTTCCTAATTCCAAGAATTGTATCCAACACAGGGGAATTCTATATTAGACCTTGTCTTGATAGATAAAGAGGAACTGATCACAGAACTAAAAATTAATGGTAACTTAGGTATAAGTGATCATGACTTGATCACATTTATAATATGCAAGCAAAAAAGTCCAGACCAGCGATACTGGTCTTTAAAAGGTCCAGTTTTCACAAAGATGAAAACAATTGAGCCAAATCAGCCAGAAAGAAGAATTAATGAGAAATTTGAATAATTGGGAATTGTTTAAGAATACTTTACTACATGTCTAGAAAGCCACAATCAAAGAAGAAGGCCATATTGTTTTTTTAAAAAACCCAGCTTGGTTTAGAAGTGAAGTGAAGGCAGCTATAGAAACTGAAAGAAAGGGGAGGTTGATAGTAATGAATATAATTCAGAAGTTAGGAATTGTAGGAAATTGATAAGGGAAGCAAAGGGAGAGCATAAGGAGAAATCTATGGCCAGAAGACTTAAGTAGTTTTTTTTGTTTTTTGTTTTTAAAATATATTAGGAACATAAAGAATCTTGACAATGGTATTGGTCCATTACTAGATAGAAATGGGAAATTATTATTTACTGAACATGTCTACCTTTTCTGCAGTAATATTTCTGTTCTGCATTTGGGAAAAAACAGAACACTTTCCTTTTCACTGATATCTCAGGAGGATGTTAAACAGCAGCTACTAAAGTTAGACTTTTTTTTAAATCAGTAGGTCCAGATCACTTCCATCCAATTTTGAAAGAGGTGGGTGAGGTGCTCTCTGGGCCATAACTTTGATTTTCATCAATTTTGGAACACTGGGGAAATTCCAGAAGACTGGAGGAAAGCTAATGTTGTGCCCATATTTAAAAATGGTAAATGGGATGATCTGGGTAATTATAGCCCTGTCAGTCTGACATCAATCCCAGGTAAGTTAATGGAGGAGCTGATATGGGACTTGATTGATGAAGAAACAAATGGAGGTAATATAATCAATGCGGATCAACATGGATTTATGGAAAATAGAGCCTGTCTAACTTGATCTCATCAAAAAATATTACATGTTTAGTTGATAAAGCAAAGTGTTGATGTAATATACTTAGATTTCAGTAAGGCATTTGACGTGGTATCATATGACATTTTGATTAGGTCTGTCAATCACAGTTAACTCATGCGATTAACTAAAAAAAATTAACCGTGATTTTAAAAAAAATTTAAAAAATTCTGTTAAACAATAGAATACCAATTGAAATTTATTAAATATTTTGGATGTTTTTCTACATTTTTTTGAATATTGGATTTTAATTTACAACACATAATACAAAGTGCATAGTGCTCACTTTATATTTTTTATTACAAATGTTTGCACTGTAAAAATGATAAACACAAGAAATAGTATTTTTCAATTCACCTCATACAAGTACTGTAGTGCAATCTCTTTATTGTGAAAGTGCAACTTAAAAATGTAGATTTTTTTTTGTTACATTAAAAATAAAACAATGTAAAACTTTAGCACCTACAAGTCCACTAAGTCCTACTTCTTGTTCAGCCAATCGCTAAGACAAACAAGTTTGTTTAACTTTACGGGAGATAATGCTGCTGACTTCTTACTTGCAATGTCATCTGAAAGTGAGAACAGGCGTTGGCATGGCATCATTGTAGCTGGCGTTGCTAGATATTTACGTGCCAGGTGTGCTAAACATTCGTATGCCCCTTCATGCTTTGTCCACTATTCCAGAGGACATGCTTTTATGCCGATGACGCTCGCTAAAAATAATGTATTAATTAAATTTGAGACTGAACTCCTGTTCTGTTTTACCTGCATTCTGCCATATATTTTGTGTTATGGCAGTCTCAGATGATGACCCAGTATGTGTTGTTCGATTGAAGAACACTTTCACTGCAGATTTGACAAAATGAGAAGACGGTACCAATGTGAGATTTCTAAAGATAGCTACAGCACTAGACCCAAGGGTTAAACATCTGAAGTGCCTTCCAAAACCTGAGAGGGATGAGGTGTGGAGCATGTTTTCAGAAGTCTTAAAAGAGCAACACTCTGATGTGGAAACTACAGAACCTGAACCACCAAAAAAGAAAAACAACTTTTTGTTGGTGGCATCTGACTCAAACGATGAAAATGAATGTGCGTCAGTGCGCACTGCTGTGGCTCATTATCAAGCAGAACCCATCATAAGCATGGAAGCATGTCCTCTGGGATGGTGGGTGAAGCATGAAGGGACATTTTAATCTTTACCACATCTGGCACGTCAATATCTTGCAATGCTGGCTGCAACAGTGCCATGCGAATGCCTGTTCTCTCTTTCAGGTGACATTGTAAACAAGAAGTGGGTAGCATTATCTCCCGTAAATATAAACAAACTTGTTCGTCTGAGCGATTGGCTGAACAAGAAGTAGGACTGAGTGGACTTGTAGGCTCTAAAGTTTACATTGTTTTATTTTTGAATGCAGTTATTTCTTTGTACATAATTCTACATTTGTAAGTTTAACTTTCATGATAAAGAGAGTGCACTACAGTATTTGTAATAGGTGAATTGAAAAATAGTATTTATTTTCTTTTTTACAGTGCAAATATTTGTAATATAAATAAATATAAAGTGAGCACTGTACACTTTGTATTCTGTGTCACTGAAATCAATATATTTGAAAATGTAGACAACATCCAAAATATTTAAATAAATGGCTTTCTATTGTTTAACAGAGCGATAATCGTGATTATTTTTTTAAATCATTTAGCCCTAATTTTGATTTAACTTCCCCACCACCTGTAAAACTATACAAAATTAATACAGCACCCATTAAATGCATTAAAAACTGGCTAATTGATAAGTCTGAATGTAATTTTAAACAGGAGAAATCATCATAGAGCAGGTGTGTTTCTAGTGGAGTGCTGCAGCAATTGGTTCTTGGCCCCACACTATTTAAAATCTTTCTTAATGAGCTGGAAGAAATCATAAAATCATCACTGAAGGTTTGCAGATGACCCCAATTAAAGGAGTAGGAAATGGTGAAGACATGTCACTGATACATAGTGATATGGATTGCTTGGTAAAGTGGGCTAAGCAAACAATGTGTTTTTAATATAGCTAATATAGGTATACATCTAGGAACAAATAATGTAGGCCATACTTACAGGATGGGGGACCCTATCCTTGGGAAGCAGTGACTTTGAAAAAGAGATGGGGGATCATGTGGACAATCCGCTGACCATGAGCTCCCAGTGTGATGCTGAGGCTTAAAGAGTTAATGCGATCCTTGGATGCTTAAACAGGGGCATCTCAAGTAGGAGTAGCTTATTTTCCCTCTGTATTTGGCCCTGGTGTGACTGCTGCTGGAATACTGTGTCCAGTTCTGGTGTCTACAGTTCAAGAAGGATGTGGGGAAAAACCGAGGAGGGTTCAGAGAAGAGCCACAAGAATGATAGTTATGAGAAAATCTGCCTTATAACAGACTCAAGGAGCTCAATCTACTTATCTGACCAAAGAGAAGGTTAAGGAGTGTCTTGATCACCCTTTATATGTAGCTACATGGGGAACATGATAATGGGCTTTCAGTCTAGCTGAGAAAAGTGTAATGGGATCCGATGACTGGAAGTTAAGCCTGGACGAATTCTGATTGAAAGTTAGGTGTGCATTTTTAATAGCGAGTAACTAACCATTGGAACAACTGACCAAAGTCCTGGTGGATTCTCCATCACTGAACTTTTAAATCAAGATTGGATGTTTTTCTAACAGACCTGCTCTAGGAATTATTTTGGGAAGTTCTCTGGCCTGTTATAAAGGAGGTAAGACTAGATCACAATGGGCCCTTCTGGCTCTGGAATGTATGAATAGCGAATAGCCTGGTGGGTAAGGCAGTCATATAGGAAGCAAGAGTCCCTGCTCCAAATCCGACAGGGATTGAACCTGGGTCTCCCATGCCAGGTGAGAGTCCTACCCACCTGGCTGTTCTGTGTGTCTGGCCTGGTCTACACTAGGCGTTTAAACCAGTTTTAGGAGCGTAAAACCGATTTAACGCCACACCCGTCCACACTGAGAGGCCCTTTATATCGGTATAAAGGGCTCTTTAAACCGGTTTCTGTACTCCTCCCTAACGAGAGGAGTAGCACTAGTATCGGAATTACCATATCGGATTAGGGTTAGTGTGGCCGCAGATCGACGGTATTGGCCTCCGGGCGGTATCCCACAGTGCACCACTGACTGCTCTGGACAGCAATCTGAACTCGGATGCAGTGGCCAGGTAGACAGGAAAAGCCCCGCGAACTTTTGAATATTTCCTGTTTGCCTAGCGTGGAGCTCAGATCAGCACGTGTGGTGATGCAGTTAAAAATCAAAATAAAGAAAGAGCTCCCGCATGGACCATGCGGATGTGATCGCTGTAAGGGCAGGCAAATCTGTTCTATCAGCGCTCCGTTACAGAAGACGAAATTCAAAATCATTTTAAAAAAATCTCCAGACAGACGCCATAGCAGGGGCTCAGCGCACTGCTGCATGACAAGCGTAACGGAAAGCCAAAGAATCAAATGGACGCTCATGGACTGGAGGACTCAAGCTATCCCACAGTTCCTGCAGTCTCCGAAAAGTATTTGCATTCTTGGCTGAGCTCCAAATGCTTCTAGGGTCAAACACAGTGTCCGCGGTGGGTCAGGGCATAGCTCGGCAATTTACGCACCCCCCCCACCCCCAGAAGTGCTTTCCCAGAGGAAGGAGTGACTGACGACATTTACCCAGAACCACCCGCGACAATGATTTTTGCCCCATCAGGCACTGGGATATCAACCCGGAAATGCTAAGGGGCGAGGGAGGCTGCGGGAACTATGGGATAGCTACGGAATAGCTACCCACAGTGCAACGCTCCAGAAGTCGATGCTAGCCTCGGACCGTGGACGCACACCACCGATTTAATGTGTTTAGTGTGGCCGCGCGCACTCGATTTTATACAATCTGTTTTACAAAACCGGTTTATGCAAATTTGGAATAGTCCCGTAGTGTAGACGTACCCTCTGACTATGGCTTTGACTAGAAATTCCATCCCCACAGAAAGTTACAGACAATTGACATGTTTCATCAAAATGAAGCTTTTTTCCTTTCTTTTCAGAATCAGTCTTTTTGACTAACTCGACTCAAGGGTTCTGGCTTCTAATCCTCGACTCTGATCACTAGACCACACTTACAGTGGTGGGTTAGATTTTCTGTTTGATAGGTAACAAAGTAGCATGTCCCTTCCAGAGATGAGCTTGTTAGACAAAACCTGGATATGTATGTAGACAGATGCTGTTAACTTGTGATGTGATGAAGTATTTGAATGCGTGGAGAAAATGGTAACTTGCATGCAGATAAAAGCCATATTTTAGTTGGATAATCTTCAGACCCTCTAACAGAGAGCAGAAACATGTGGTGTAATCCTTGGATTTTCGAAATGTGTATTTGGACAACCCTGGGCTAACCTAACCTACAATAGCTAGAAGGCCATAAATGCATATGAATGTGACCTTGTTGTGGATATAAATCCCCAGTATTGTTTGCACTGCAAATGCTATTGATAGACAAGCAGACAGTTAACATTAGGAGGATTTTAGTTTGGTACACAAAACACGATCAAACAAACTGCTGGGCTTCGGTAGTGATGCTGACTTATACCAGTGGAAAATCTAGCGCATAGTTCAGTTCCATGTGTGTATATTGTCCTGCAACTGTGACAAATGTATCTCTTTTTTTACCACTGTGATAGAAAATGACAGTGAGACCCACTCATAAATCAGCAGAATTCTCAGCACCATCAACAGTTGCTCACAAAATGAGTTATTCCCATATGGACTTTCCTGAATCGCTGGAAGGCCATGCTCACATGATTGGCTCTAAACATGGTGGTTAATATTCCATCGACAATAGGGCAGATACTGTGTTGCTCTTCTCACTGGCTTATGCTGTCATGGCCCCAGTCTTGCGCTCTAAAAGTCAGTGGGAACCAATTATTTCAATGATCAATGAGCAGAATCAGGCCCTTATCGTTGGTTAGATAGAACTATCAACTATTCTCGTGCTTTTTAAAAATGGAATTATACCAGGGATGAATTTGATCCCAGAAGACTGGCAAGAATATCATAGGACGGACAGGTAGGGAAAATATTGCAAAGGGTCTTCACATGGCAGTGTCTGGTACTCCAAGGCTAGCCAAAAAGATGGCAATTTTTTTCATAACATTTCAGGGAAGTAATATTTTTTCCATCTTAACTTCAGGCTTTTTTTAACTTCAGGCATTTTTTCCCCCCCACAAAATGTCTCTCAAAGGGGCAGTCGTTACAGCAAAACATCAAATTTCAGAATGTCTCTCGTTTTGAGGTGAAAACTGATGTATGTAGGTTTCAGTGCAGACAATGTCAAGGTTTTCACTGGAAAAACAGGACTGTTTTGCACTCAAACTGATGTCGTTTGCCAAGTTTTCTGTGAAACGGTGTTCGCTCTGCAGCATCACAGCGAAGCACAAAGGCCGCCTATTTAAGTTTTATTTCCCTTGTCTGACATAGACCTACACAGCCACCCCTCTTACAAGCTTTTCTCTACTAGTGTAGAGTCATTTAAATGATGAGCCCTTTCTCTCTTATGTAAATTTTTCATGCATCTTCTATTTTCACTGTCCTCCTCCTTTAGGTTGTACAGGCTATGTGCTGCATCTCACGCATCGGACAGATGAGCAATGTCATGGGATGCCTAACCCACTTACTGGCTTGAAGTCCCGATATTGCATCAGTGTGCAAATAGGTGAGGCTGTGCACATCCAAAACCAGAAAATGTGGGATTGGACATTAGGAGGATGCAGTAGAGGGTGGTCTGATTCAGTTTGCAGGCCTTGCATGTCTGTGACTAGCTCTGGGTGAACAGTGGGAGACAGATTCATATTGTTCCAATGGGGTATTTGATGGAACACTTCAAATGAATAATATTCAACCAACTCTTATGTATGACACAGCAGTTTCTTAGGCACTAGCGTAAATTCCAAACAAACTGGTTCCACTTGGGGTGGATTTAGAATCCAAACTGGGATCTAAATTTTGCATCTGGCCCTATTTTTATAACTGGTCAGACTGAAACCCAAATTGTGGGGCTTTAGAAATCTGGATTCAGAACTGAATGTTGCATCTGAATGTTAGGCCCATCTCCATAGGGAAATAGGTGTTGTGAATTGCTAACTGCATTTTAATTACCATAAGCAAATTACAGTGCCTGATGGATTATAGGTAGGGCTGTGACAAACATGCCCTTCTTACTCTGCCCCCTGGCTCCAGCTGGTAGTGCACTCTGGGCTGGGGAGGGATGGGACTCACGGGCGCTGACTTTCCAAAGTGCCCGGGTGCTCGACCCCAGGCCCTGCCCCCACTCCACCCCTTCCCCCAATACCCCAGCCTGGACCACCGCTTCCCACCCAGTTCCGCCCCCTCCCCTGAGCGTGCTGAATCCTTGTTCCTCCCCGCTCCCTGCAGGTTCTCCTGCCTGCACGCGGAGAAACAGCTGATTGCGGCAGGTGGGAGGCTTGGGGAGGGAGGAGGAAAGCACTGATCTGTGGCGCCCGCTAGCAGGCAGGAGGTGCTGGGGGAGGTGAAGGGGGCCGTCGGTGGGTGCTCCAGCCCCCACTATATTTTCTCTGTGGGTGCTCCAGCCCCGGAGCACCCACGGAGTCGGTGCCTATGACACGACTTACTCTTCCCCTGCACAGCTGTTCTCAGCAGATCATCAGACTCATCTCTGGGTACTACCCCAGCTGCAGGAAGCTCTGGAGCTGGGCACCAGCCCCAGAGTTTCCTGCAGCCATGGGAGATTGCCAGAGGTGGAGGTGGGTCTGATTTCCCCCATGCCACTAGGAGCACCCTGCAGCCAGGGGAGGTACCCTGCCCACCCCACACCAAAGAGTAGCCATGCAGGAGAAGAGCAAGTCCCGTCCCTCCCCAGCCCAGCCGGGGCTAGCAGTTAGGAGCCCTCAGCTGGGGTGCTCCTAGGAGCACATGGGAGATCAGACCCACCTCCAGGAATCTCCCATGGCTGCAGGAAGCTCCAGGGCCGCATAGTGCAGAAGTGATGGTGGCAACCCCGCAACTGCCCTACAACACCTATTGTGACTCCCCCACACACGATCCCCTTTTGGGTTGGGCCCCCACGGTTACAACACCATGAAATTTCAGATGTAAACATTGGGAAATGGGACTAATTTTCAAATCCTATGGCCCTGAAATTGACCAGAATGGACCGTGAATTTGGTAGGGCCCTAATTATAGGATGGGGGACAGCCACACAGTGACAAGGGGAGGCTTAATACCTCTGGGGGAGCATGCTCAGTAATAGTCCTTGCTACACCTACAGAAAAGCTGTGGCTTGTGCTCCCCAAGCACTGGCCTCTGAGTCTGAGTTTGTGGCCATGATCTCAGCATCCTTGGGACTGGAGAACACTTCTAGCCATGTTACTCTGCCAGCTGGTTAGTCTTCCATCCCTGTGGTCAAGCTGCTGTTACAGGTACTTGGGGGGTGGGGACAGGCTGGGGAACAGGTGCATTGCCTTCCCTACATAATATTCCTGTGGCATGGATTGTCTCAGTCCATCCTTCAGGAACACACTTTCAGATGGGGACTTTCTATATTGGCCTGCGCGTCTGTTGCAGCAAACAGTCTTGTTTGCCCACGCAGAAATCATTCTGGTAGTTCCCATTTGTGCACATAAATGCATGATTTGATCCATCCAGCATGCAAAAGTGCTGGGACAAATTAATACTTTGAAAATATGGCCCTTAATATTCAAATTATTGCAGATGAAACCCCAAAAGCTGCCCTCAGAGCATTATGCTTGTGATTTAAGTCAGAGAGGTCAGGAAAGCTGGATTTGCAACTCCGATGACACCCTTAACTCTCTCCAGTTGAGAGGATGACCTAATGATAGGACACAGCGTTCTTCAGGACAAGATCTTGAAATGCCAGGCAGCGTCATCTACTTTTGGCCACTCTGTTTTTTAATTTTATTTAGGAAGATTTAACAAGTTTACAAATTGTTGCCATGTAAACATCAAAAACAAAACAATCGTTAGAACTGTTAGCTTTTGTTTAAAGAGACATACAAGAATATAATGATCAATCTCTCTCTTTAACAGGGTGTTACCATATTACAGTGAGCATTGTCACAACACCTATAATATGTCATTTCTAGAGACTTTATTAAATTGAGTGAAAGCTCTATATACATATTTAACAGACCAGCCATGTCTTTCAAATGTCCAATTTTTCAAAAAAATTGGACAGGTGTACTTTTTTGGAGGTGAATGTCTTTTGAATGAGTTGAATAAAAGGTAACCCACTCGATTTTAATAAATCTGAATTCTCTGTAGCGACATTCTATGGAGTCACTCTCAACTAACTGGTTATACAGGTAAAATCACATACGAGAGATTCCTAGGACACTGGTGCCCCAGTTTACGATTCCCATGGAATTGCTTTCTGTGCCACTTTGAGCAGGGTTTTTTCCATGCAGGAATGGGGTATATTACTCCCCATATTTGCCTAATTTCAGCCTGATTAGTTCCTCTGTGTTGTGTTTTATTGGAATCTGGAATTCTTTCCTGCACGTGTGTGTGTGTGTGTGATGGCTGCAATCGCTCAACTTTATAGGGATTTTGGACTCTGCTTACTAATGCTGTGAGTCTGATGGCCATAAGCTGTGCCAAGAAGGAATGGTCTTGTGACTGATAAAGCCACAGGCTTCTGGAATGTATGATCGCCTTTTGGCTCCACATTGCAGAGGTATGTGTGAAGCTCTTTCCCAGACCCTCTTCCTCTTTTGAGCTGAACAGGAACTCTGAGAAACTCCTGCCCTCAAAGAAGCACAGAATTGCTTAGGGCCAGGTCCTGAAGGTTGCTGAAGCACCTCAAATCCCTTGGCTTCAAAAGAGGTTGAGTGTTCTCAGCACCTTCCTGGAGGAGGCCAGCAGCTCCCAGGATCAGTTCCTCTGTCTGGAACAAGAAGTTGTGCAGGCACCTCCTGAAGATGCTTCTTTGGGGACTGCTGTATTCACTTTGGGGAAGCCAATTCACTGATGTTAGCTTTAGAACGACCCCTCTGGAAACTGTATTTCCAGCAATGGGGTCACACTATATGGAAAGGGAAAAATGCAAGATACGTGGCTTATTTTTTATTATTCTCAAAAATTCGAAAGAGTCCATGCCAAAGTAATAAAATGTGGTTGCCTCAAGTTACATGCCTAAGGCACTTAGAGAGTTAGGCACTCAGCTCCATTGAAAATTAATGGGATTTGAGTGCACAACTCCCCTAGGTGCCACTGGAGAGCCCAGTCTGAATCCATATGGGAGGACCTAAATAAGTAATCTTATTTGTGAGCCCTGTGCCCTCCCGGTTCCCAATGAAGTTACCTGGAAGCCTTCTTTATCACCCAGACGCAACACCACATTTTCTGTTACACTGTGGAAGACTCTGGATCTGCTGCCTAGAACCTTCACTGCATTCTCTAGTGCTGCTATTCAGAATCCGCACTTCATTTTCTTCTCTGGGAAGCCCTGTGAAAAGTATACCAGCCTGGAGAATGCGTATCTGCATCAGGATCCAAATGCATTTTGCATTGCTATGAACAATTTTACAGCCTGCAGCACCAGGGTAGCTCATTGGATTGGGGACTAGGGTGGCTGTTTGGATGCAAGGGGATGCTTAATGTCTTCAGGGCACAAAGATGCACACTCCCAGTATCCTAATATACATTGGATAAAAGTTTCAAAGTTGGGTGCCTAAATCTAGGCACCTAGATCCACACTTCCAAATCTAAATAATTGGCCTGATTTACAGAGATGTTGAATGTCTGTTGACTTTGGTGCTGGGTTTGGGCAACAGACCCAATGACTTCAGAGTGACAGGAAATAGAGAATTGAGTAAGGGTAGCAGCAGTGGTGACATCAAGGCAATAAAGAATGGAATGGCAACCTGGGAACTTTGCAGGGTTCTTTAATATTAATAATAATAATAATCTGCATTTTAAAATATAATTGTGCATCTGATGTCCCTGAAGTTTTTAGATCGGGCTTCTGAAGGTTTCTTTGTGGACTTTAGGAATCAGATCTATATCTGATCTTCACAGGTGTGCTACTTATGCTGCCCTTTTAGGGCATCTTAGACCTGCTGCTTTGTAGGTTAAGAACCATATAGGTAGAACCTGATGTGGAACACACATGGGTGGAAATGAGCAAAGCTGAAGGCTGTCCTTGGAGGGATTACTGGGGCAGGATGGAAAATGTCACTGCAGTGTCTGGAACAAAACAGTTTTAGTAAGTGAAGCAATTACAGTCAACAGCGAGTGCAAAACCTAGTTCTTTGGGGCTTCTTGATGGTTCATGGAACTGGTAATTGGAAATAGAGGTAAGAGGAAATAGACAATGGGCCTCATTTCTCTGATATCTGGGCCTGGCTTGGTCACTGGTGCAATTTAGCCTCACAGCTGCTCTAATTTGCACCAACTGATAACACCTGCTAGGGCAGCGTTTCTCAAATTGGGGCCGCCGCTTGTGTAGGGAAAGTCCCTGGCAGGCCGGGCCGGTTTGTTTACCTACCCCATCTGCAGGTCCGGCCGATCGCTACGCCCATTGGCTGTGGTTCGCTGCTGCAGGCCAATAGGAGCTGCTGGAAGTGGCGGCCAGTACGTCCCTTGGCCCGTGCTGATCCCAGCAGCTCCCATTGGCCTGGAGCAGCAAACAAACCGGCCCGGCCCACCAGGGGCTTTCCCTACACAAGCAGCGGCCCCAGTTTGAGAGAGACTGTACTAGGGAGTGCCAGAGGACAGTGGTTCTCTGGCCATGCCTCTCCCACTCTGCTGGGCAAGCTCCTAGAACTCCCCACCCCCACAGAATCAGTACCTGTGTGGGGGCATCCTTAGAAACAGATTTACGGCCGCTCTGCTGGAGCTATCCAAAAGGTTCTGTTTCAGAGCCAAGCCTACCAGCTAGTCACTGGTTCAAACCTAGCCTAGAATCATAGCAACTGAAAGTGTTTACCATGTGACAGCTTAGTGATGTGGGTGCTAGAAGAGTGTGGTGGGTCTCAGTCCCGTTCCCAATTGTCATATCACAAAAATGGCACTAACAGTGTATACATACCTCTTACATAGCACTTTTCATCAGTAGATGTCAAAAGGCTTTACAGAAGAGGTCATAATTGGCCCCACTTTACAGATGGAGAAACTGAGGTGCAGAAGTACAATGACGTGTCTAAGGTTACACAGTAGGCCAGAGGCTGAGTTGGACATTGAACTCGGGTCACCTAAGTGCTAGTGCACTGCTCTGTCCACTAGGCCACACTGCTCTGAAAATAAACCATTAAATGATACCTTTTTTGCAGTCTCAGCAGTGAAGCCAAGACCTGATCTCTCTTACCAGTCACTCCATACTGGGGAAGCTTGCACTTGCCAAATCCATGTTGAGTTTGTGGGTAGTCAGGCTGGTGTCCTAAAGTCTCATCACCACCCAACTATTTCTTCATCCTTTCTTCCCACTTTCAGTATTTATTTTTTCTCCCCTGCTAGAAGTACCTTAGGGACAAACTACTCTGTGGCTTTTTTTTTTCTAACAGCCACTAATTGCAGCTGTGAAAAAGGGACCATAGAAGGGTTATTTTTCCCATCTTCAAACTGGCTTTACAGCATTAATTCCGGGCTGCAAACACTGGGTTTTCCCCTCTCTCCTCCCACAAAATCCAGTTAATTTTTAACCCCAATGACCAGAACTTAAAGAGCAGCTACTGAGTAAGGGAAAAAAATGCTCTGGGAATATTTTGTTTGAAATAGTTTAAAGAAAAAAGGAATGAAAGAATGGGGCCTTTTCCTTATTAGCTTACTAAACACAGCAAGGAGCAAACAGTGCTTTAAGTAAGCAACTTTCCATTGTTTTGACTGTGCTAGTGTTACAATGTTGGTACTTACCACAAGGTCCTGAGGCTTTCCTGTGTGTAACTGGCATAAGTGCTCAAAGTAAAATGAAAGTGCCCCCCCTGTGGGTTTTGATAGATAAAGTTTTTCACTTTCTGCCAATCTGCCCCCAACTCCTTTTCTCCGTTTAGCTCCCTCTCCCCTGGCTTCTCTGATATGTTTCAGCTTGTTACTGTGTTTTTCCATAATAAATGTTTGTCCCGGTGCCAGTACATTATGTTCCTGGTTAAGACGGTGACGTCCAATGGTAGCTGGCTGTGGGCCAAGGAATGTTGCTGGGAAGGAATGAATGAATGGGTGGATTTTTTTTTTCAATTCACATTGTAGTCTTCTTCTTTGGAGCCAGGAATCTTCTCTTAATATTCAGCCCATTGGGGAATCAAAGTCCAGAGTGTTTGCTCATCCAATCAGAAGGGGAGTCTAGGAGGGAGATCGTGCTATTGAAAGCTGTTCAGGACAAAAATGTAATTTAACATTTAAGGTTTAAGTTCAGAATTGTATGAAGAATAGTCATAATTGTGACAGAAGCAAGACGTGATGCAACACATGACGGATGATACATTGTAAATATAATAAGAGAAAGTTCGCTGAGCCTAGAACTGGTGCTGTCCAGTGTTCAGTAATCGAAAGGAAGAAAAAACAAACACAAAATGTTAGTGACTTGGCTCACTTAAGAGATCTTGTTTGTTTCTGATGGTCAAAAAAAAAAAAATGAACCCAGATTAAAACCCACACAAACCCCTTGGATTTGAGCACTCACAAACCTGAGAGATCAAAATTGAGATTCAAAATTCACATTTGAATCCATGTTTTCAATGGGAAGTTCAAAGCACAAACTTAGATTCAACCCCGTTGTCCCAATCTGGGCTCCTTTCTCTGGCCCATCTCTAGCAAAAATGCTGCACTAAAAAGTTTGCCTATAGCTCAAGGGCTTATGTTTAGTTACTGCCTATTCTTCTTGATGATTTCTTGACGTTAGAATCATCATCCCAGGAGGACTGAGAATCGGGGATGTTTATAGCATTCCTTGTCCTACTTACAGTCCATGCAATGGCAGATAATCCATTTAGTGTCTCATCCTATCCCTAACATAAAGTTAGGGTTACCATATTTCAGGTTCTGCAAAAGAGGACACAGCAGGAGGGGTACAGTTGGGTGGGTTGTGCCAGATGGGTGTGTGTACTGGGAGGGGTATTTGGGGATGCTGGAGGGGGTATTTGGGGGTACAGGAAGGGGTACCTGCAGCAGGCATACTAATTGGAGGTGGGGGACTGTGTTGCTCCCTATCATGGTGGTAGGGCAGCTGGTGCAAGCCCAGGACCCAGTGCCAGTGGCCAGTCAGTGCCTCCCTGCAGGCCTCTCCCCCTCCCCATGGCTGGGAGTTGGGGGGTGAGGGTGGGATCTCGGCAGCTGTGGCTGCAGGGAAATGGACCAATCAGCTGTGGATGCAGGGGAGGGGCCCAATTGGGAAGTGGACCCATCGGGACTTTTTCTGAGCTGCAATGTCTGCTCTGCAAAAATCCCGGACATTGTGTCTTATTTGAAAAATCCACTCGGATGGAGGGTGGAGGGTCAAAAAAGAGGCAATGTCTGGGGAATACCCAGATGTATGGTAACACTATGCAAAGTGCAAAATCCTAGGTGTAACTGGTTAACTTGCAGTACATGGCATAGGAGACAACCTAAGGATTTTCACTGAATCTACTCACAGGTCTCAGCCACTCAGTTCCCTGCAGACACTACATTCCCCTTCCAGTATTTCTTTAGAACAGCCACATACAATAATGTCCAAAGCTCAGCAACTCATATCCCAAGTGTAACTTAAGAAGAATGAAGTATTCCTTTAATTTCTTCAGGGGTTTGCCCACTTATAATTTTATTTCTAAAGAAGAATAAGGAAAACGGTTAATCGAGTAATGGTTGGATTTATGAAAAGAGCAAATATGGGACTTATGCTCCTAACTGCTTTTGGCACTTCTGAAAATTCCACCCTCGACATATTTAGCCTAAAGGAAAGCTGCTAAAGTCAGGCCAGTGTACTAGATACCTTGAAACCTACATATGGGAAAACTGAAGCAGATATTAGAAAACATTGCTAACTGTGAAGTCAATGAGACAATGGGATAATTTGCTTAAGGAGGCCAGCAGAAGAGTTAAAGAGATTCACTAGAACAGATAAAAATTGCCTTCAACCACTTTGAATGAGGACTATCAGCACTAGTGCTTGGGAAGGGTCATGGGTGACCTTAGTAGGTCCTGTCATCTATTGCATGAGTGCTGTCTTTCTGCCCAGTGAACACCACATGAATGGGGAAATGCCATATATTGTCACTTTCAGTTTTATTGCACAGAATTTTTCAACAGAGAAGTAGAAGAAGGAAAAAATCCCCAAGCTTAGATTGGCAGTGTGGGAAACAAACTTGCCTAACGTATGGAATTGATTAGATGGCACTGCAAGGCTCTTTGGTTTATTACTTTCACTATATACTTAACACACACCGACAATGAATTATGTCAAAGATCTGTAGACCAAAAGCCCTCAGGGAGGAAACAATGACATACTACACCTGATAGGTTCTACAGGAGGCATTGTGGTTTATAGAGGCAAATTCCAGGATTAAGAGCTGTCTAGTACTTAGTGCTCTTACACAAAGCACACTGTGGGGTATTATTAAATGTCCTAATCCTTAATATGCAACATGCAAATACACAGAGAACACTGGTAAGAAATAATTTATTCTAGTTCAGAAATTAAAAATACACTAATCTGTTTTTTAAAGAAATTTATGAATTTTAATTAAAAAAAAATCTTACCAATTGATGCTGCCACTGGATGAAGGTAAAGAAATCTGGAGCACTTGTTACTGTTCCACTTGGTAAGGGAAAGCACCAATGATCTTGGCATCCATATGATCCATAAGGCTTTTTATAAGGTAAACAAAACTATCCTGTTGGCCAGTAGCAAAAGATTGGATTCTTGGATGGATTTACTTATTTCATTGAAAGGCCACAGTTTACAGTCCTGAGCATTTGTTTGTTTATTTCAAATGTTGTCTGTTCCTTGAGCTTATAGCTTCTGTAAGAAGGTTTATTCATAAGTTTCAAGAGTTTGACTGTTGAAGGACAAACCTGAATTAAATGAGTCCTGCAATGTTATTGCTAGTGTTTAATAACAGGAGGAGAGATGACTTCCAGTTTGTACTTGGGCAACTAAGATAGTCTTTCTATCTGTGTCATATGTGGAATAACTTGCCTGAATAGCCATTGAGGAAACTTCTCTTTCTGGCTTCCTCTTTTGTTTCACTCACTCTCACAAAATGAGTTATTGTATAAAATGCCAAGTGTTTTGATGACCTATTTTATGTTAAAGGAAGGTTAAGTTGCATGAAGCAAACTGTAACATTTCAAACAGGGAGAATTTTTAGATATTTCTTCTGGACAAGTGTACTGAATATTTTGCAAAATACATTGCACAGAAAATTTAAACTGTCCTGTCAGGAATCATGCCACATACAGAGACTAAATTCAGCCATTTAAGCACTGATGCTGCAAACACTTATGCATGTGCTTAACTCTAGTCCTGGGGGTAATCCAGCACTAGTAAAGTTAAGCACATGCATACATCTTTGAAGATTGAGGCCTAGAGGGTGAAAATTAGTCTTGCTTTAGGTGCAAAGCTAATATTATCTTAGCTATGCAGTTGCTACCCATGCCTCTCTAATATGCCTGGGTTACAAAGGCGGGAGGAGGGGGTATGTGATCATTTGACTCTGTTATGATTTGAGTAGTAATAAAATAAAGTCTAGACAACAATAACAGCACCAGCTCTGTCAGCCTCTCTGGCATCCAGTAATACCTGTTTGGCATCTTCTTTGGAAAACACTTGAGAGATGAGGTAGATGTTTTCTTGAGACCAAGCCTTTTCTGAGCCACCATGATCATTTGAAGTTCATTCTCCTACTTAACTTTACCTTCACTGATTTCAATAGTGGGTCTAACAATGCGTATATTTTCTCTGGTGCTAAGTGACCCAGGTGCTCCTCCTGAGCTGGCTATTGTCTTGGGTACCAATCTGCATGGAGATGTAATGTATTAATGTTCACTGCTCAGCGTGCAAAACTAAACATCGGATGGTGGTAATGAAACTCTGAGCCATTTGGGAGCCCATAAATAGCATTAAATGATCTCTGGGGAGCAGTAAGGTAGCTCAACCTGAAAAGAAATGGTCTGTTTAGCCTTTTAAATCAGCAAGATTTAATGCTGTATTAGTGCAGATCAATGCTGGTAAAAGGAGCTGGATTATTAACAGCCCCGGAGAATGCAAACCTCTGTGCAATAAAGGGCAGCAGCAGCAGGTCAAGCTTCCTTTACATTGACCCAGTCCTCTTCTGAGGTGACCACTGCCAGAGCTGAGCGGGGAGTTCAGCCTCCACGGGCCCATTCAATCCTTGGCCTCTGATGCCACCAGCAAAAGTGCAAGTTAACAGGACCTGTGGTGAAGGCTTCTGTGATGTCTTTGGACGTACTTTATCCCCCTGATAACGCACAGGGCACCTGGGGCAGCAGAATCAGCAGTAGCAATCCTCCTCTAGCTCAGGTTTGTTGAACCAGAGGAACCTGCTGAGCTTGTCAGGCTGGGATGCACAGGAAGGGCCAAGTCTATCTCTTGTGCTTACCCCCTCCCTCTTTTTCATGAGGTTTGACGCCTGCGTTTTGTTACAAACAACTGACTCCCTCAGCTGGCTGGGGTGTGGTGAGCCTTCACAGTGACATGGGCCAAACCCAAAGGAGGTGAATTATGGAAATGAGGAGCACGTTCCAGTGGCTGTGGCTTGCTGATGTAGCTGACTAGGAAGCAGTGAAAGGAAACTGGGGCATACGGTGCTCCAATGTGTCTACCCTAGACATTGCCAACAGATTTCTCTCTCCCACAGAACTAAATGGCTCTGCTAGTTCTTAGTGCACCAGTAGGTGTTGGAACCTAGCGATAGGTGGACTTGAAAGCTTCAGCGATTTGGTTCAGACTGGCCCCCCCAGAATTTCCATCTTGCTAACCCAAACTGTCCAAGCCTCTTGAGCCTACAAAAAGAATCAAAGGGAAAAAAAGTATGGCTTGTATTTGGCACTTTGCAGTTCTGGCAGAGCCTACATGCCAAAGTGGCGAATAATGACAAGAAATTAAATGGATTCCCCAAAAGGTACCTTTTTTATTCAAAGGCAAGGGTTCAGAGCAGCTCCTAGTTTTCCTTTTGAACCACTTCACTCATCCCTAAATGAAACCAGCTGCAGACAGTGTCCAATGTACATAGCCCCAGGCACTGCAAAACATTCAGTTGAAAAGACTTTTCTTTCTCTTATTTATTCACTTGAAGCTAAAGAAACCTGCTAAAATTCCACTCCAACTCTTCACACATTTTACCTCAGGCATAAATTTACCATTTTCTCTGCCACAAAGGGTGTTTTTTGTTTGTGTGGGGTTTTTTTCTTCTTCTTCTGCTTCTCATAATTGTCTTTTCTGCTTTTTGGGGGGGTTGGGGGGTGGGGAAGAAGCAGCAACCAACCAGAGGTGAAACCACAACATGTCTTTGTTTTCATGCAACCAGCACAGATCTTTTTCTCTCAAGCATCAGTACACACCAAATATGGCTAAAAACAGTAAATTATGGTGGCCTTTAGACAATGAGGAGCCAGAAAAAGAATGAATACAAGTGCTTGCAAGGTGTGCTGAGGAACAAAGCCCAAGACAGTGACAGACTCCTTCATTAATCCTCTGTTTGTGCATAAGTAACTAATGGTAGTAATTAAATAAATACTACTTGACACTCACTATTCTGCTTTTCATTGGTAGATCCCAAAGCACTTTAGAAGGGTGAATAAGTGACACGATCCCCATTTTACAGATGTATATTATTGCAAAAATGGCCACAAAAAAAGAAAAGAAAAAGAAAGAAATGGAAATTAAGACTTTTTCTTCTTCTTCTTTCAGAAGGGCTCATCTTTGGTCTAATTTTGCTTCCCCTGAAGTCAGCTATTGATTTCAAAGACAGCAGCATTGGGCCAATGCTGAAAATATTACCCTTCATGTTAAGATGGGACTTTCAAAAGCTCCAAAGAATTAGGCATGCAAATCCCACTTAAATTCAATGGGATTTAGGTAAGTAACCTCCTCAGAACTAGTTAGTTCCAACCAAAAAGCAAGCTGGCCTGCCTCAACAACTAGCAACTAAATAAGCTATCCAGCAGCAATGGGTTGTTGGATAAGATAGAGGGTCGCTTGCACAGTGTCATCCAGGTGGATTTCCTTTCATGTTGCAAAGCAGCATGAACCAGGATGTTTCTTTCGTAATCTTCCGAGGCTAGAAGGAATGTCAGCTTGCTCAAGTGTCTGTGTAATTATGCTTCCCCCTGGTGGGTAGCTACACTGCCAGATCAGTGTAAAAGAGGCCATAGTGTAAATGAGAATCAGGCCCATATGGGTGACATAAATGTACCTTGTGATGGAGTCACCCTCTTTGGAAAGTTTCAAGTTGGATGAGAATATTTAGGGATAGTGGGATGCTGACACAGTGCAAGCAGATGGAGTAGATGTTTCTTGAGTGGTGGGGCATGATCTGGAAGTGGGTTGCACCTACCAGCAAAGTGTTGGGGTGTGTGTGTGTGGGGTGGGGGGGGGGGAATCAACAGAATCCAAGGGCTACTAGGACCCAGTTGGAGTCCAGAGAGGGCAGGAAAGAGCAAATTGCTCTCTCCACTCCCTGCTTCTGTCATCCTGCCTCTGCCTCACCACCTCCTGCTTTCAAACCCAATCACATTAGAGCTCTTTCCCTCCTGGCCACGCGCTAAAAGTTACTAGTTCAAATGAATTTTATGTAATTCATCTTGGCAAGTCCTATGAAAGGCTGAAGCATGAAATGGGCTGTGCTCTGCCTTAACAACCCTTATGGGGAGAGAGAAAGTCAGTAGACATAGAAGCAATTACTTGTATTGCAGGACATCTACTTGCTTTGTTCCTGTGGGTGGTCTTGTTGAGCAGAGGCCAGTGGGGAAACTGGGCATTCACCACACTAAGATTTGTTCTTGAGAGACCAAATGCTAAAAGATGCCCAGAAAGATCTGCTTGGATCTTAGATAGATTAATTTATTTCTCATACCCCTCAACTATGATCACATTGGTTCTCCTTGAAATCAGGATGATCCTGGGGGGGGGGTGGGGAAGGCTGGGTTAACTCTGAATATACAGGTAATGTTAGGCAATCATGCAAGGTCATGTGTTATGAAGCTTATATTCTCCCTCTAAGGCTTCCTGTTCTAAACAAATGATGCATATTTGATGCCATACCTGAGCCTTTATGGGCTTACTAGAAATTTTTATTAATTAAAAAAGCTCCTGTGAAACTCCTGTTCCTAAGTAAGGACTGAGTAATTAAGAATACAAGATTTGGCCTACACACAGGGACATGGAAAAACAGCAGGAATCAGGTGGACAAGGACACTGCTGAAAATTGTCCTATTTAGAGTGACGCTTTGACTTCATGTTGTATTTGGAAAAGTCTACAGTGGTCAGAGGGGCTGACCGTGAAAACTGATAACCTATGTAAATACGGCATTTTTGGCTTTAGAACATCATGCGTGTGAGCCCAGTGCTGTAGCACGCAGATTTGGAATTGGCATTTGGTTGAGTGTTTGCAATCTCCCACTCTAAAATGCATTTAAAGCAAATATATGTATATATTGGTGTAAAACAGCCCTACATTGCCTGATTTAAGTTTTTAGAGTTTATGATGAAAGAACATTAATCCAAATTCAGATTTTCACAGCTGCACAATAGCTGGGTTAAAAACTGTCTGACAGGTCTCAAAATGTAATTGTTGAGTGGGTGTGTTTCTATTGGGCTTCCATAGGGATCGGCTCTTGACCCTACACTGGTTGTGATTTTTATCAACATAAAATCAGTACTGAATAAAGTTTGCAGATGACCCAAAGATTGGGGAATGGTAAATAATGAAGAGGCCAGGTCACTGATACAGAGCTATGTGGATCACTTGGTAAGCTGAGCACTGGCAAACAAAATATGCATTTTAATATGGCCAAGCGTAAAGTCATGCTTCTAGGAACAAAGAATGCAGGCCTTACTTACAGGATTGAGGATGCTATCCTGGGAAGCAGTCACTCTGGAAAGGACTTGGGGTTCATGGTGGATAATCAGGGGAACACGAGTTCCTAGTGAGAGGCTGTGGCCAAAATGGCTAACACAGTCCTTGGATGTCAAGAAAGAATATGGAGATTATATTACCTCTGTATTTGGCACTGGTGCAATCACTACTGTAATATTGTATACAATTCTGGGTCAACAATTCAAGAAAGATATTGTTAAACTGGAGTGGGTTCAGAGAGGAGCCATGAGAATTATTAAAGGATTGGAAAACATGTCTTAAAGTGAAAGACTTAAGGAGTTCAATTGGTTTAACAAAGAGACAGTTAAAGGGTGACTTGATCCTACTTTATAAGCACCTACATGGGAACAGAATTTGATTCTAAGGGCTCTTCCATGTATTAGGCAAATATATAACAAGATCCAGTGGCTGGAAGTTGAAGCTAAACAAATTCAGACCAGAAATAAGGTGTAATTTTTTAACGGTGAGGATAATTAGCCCTTGGAATAACTGAACAGGAGTTGTGGTGGATTCTCCATCATTGGGAATTCATACATCAAGATAAGATGTTTTTGTACAAGAGATACTCTAGTTCAAATAGGAACTAATTTAGGGAAGTCCTGTAGCTAGTGGTTTACAGAAGGTCAAACCAGATGATTACAATGGTCCTTTCTGGCCTTATAATATTTGAATGTATATGCACAGAATTAGGGTGGGCAATTATCAGGATTGCATGTGCAATCATGGTAGCTATGCACAAAAGGGATCAGTTACACATCTAACTGGTCACATGTATGTAAAAATACCAGGAATGCATGTTGGAGCACAGTAATTGTATAGGTAAATTACACCTGCAGTTTTGCATGTGCAGCTATGAAAATCTGGCCTGAATTTTGCAAAACTAGAAGTCAGCTAAAGCAGTTAATAGTAGGCAGTCATGTAGGAGGTAGGAATCTAGCCAGTCAAGCAAAGATAGCATTTCAAAACAATGAAAACTAAAAATATCAAATTCCTGTTCTTTCAGGAAATGTTTTGTTGATAAATATAACATACTATTGACTTCAGCATGTGCAGTTTATGGACCTATGATATTAAGGAAGTGCTGTTTTCATCGATATAAGAATACTTTTTTCTTTTCCTAGTTTTGCTTTGTTTAGTTATATGTACGTACTGTAGGAAGTAGTGTCTAGCAATCATAGTGGGTGGCTGGTAGTCAGAACTCTGAGGTTCTAGTTCCAGCTTTGTCACTATCTTGCTTTGTGAACTCGGGCAAGCCATTGAGGCCTTGATTCAACACAGCGGTTAAGCATATGCTTAACTTTAAGCAGATTACTTCAATTTAGATTAATAACTTGCTTAAGTGAAGCACTGAAGCGTTCTGCTGAATCCGAGACTAACCTCCCTGTGCCAGTTTACCCTGCCGCAAAAGGAGTATAATACCTACCTCAGAGATGGGTATGTGAGTCTCTCTCTCTCTGGCCTTGAGAACAACCGCTGATTCTATACGCGTTCAGAAAAGATTTTCCTGGTTATTATGTTTTGTTTCCTCCCCCACACACCTTACGGCCTCTTTAAAATGTTCTTTTGTTTCAGTTTAAAATACATTTTGATATACCAGATACTCGTATTGTATTGGTGCCAGTAGAATCATTTCTGCAATGATGATTAAAAAAGGCTTGCAGAATGTACTCCATCAAAAACCACACACGCACTGTATGTCTACAAAGTTACTGGGAGACACTTATTGATGTGGGTAGTCAGGCAGGCACTAGCTTGGCTCGAGCTTGCACTCTGAAAATAGTAATGTGGCCACAATGGCACGGGGTGGCAGCTTGGGCTAGCTGCCAGAGTCCATATCCCCAGAGTTGGGTGGGTTTATACTTTATAGTTTACACAACTAGCACAGGAGGTGGCTTGGGCTACTGCAGCCACACTGGTATTTTCAGTGCAGTAGCATGAGCAGGGCTAGCACAAGCTAGTCTGCCTGCTCTGGGAAGTACCCTCCCCTCTGCTGTGTAGACGTACCCACAGTGAGTGCCCAGGCTCCACTGGAGAAAGCACTGCAAACTGTCAGGATCTTGAGTGAGACAGGATCTTGGACAAACCCTCCCTTGACCCCAGGGGCATAGGCGCCGACTCCGTGGGTGCTCCGGGGCTGGAGCACCCACGGGGAAAAATTGGTGGGTGCTCTGCACCCACCGGCAGCTCCCCAACCCACCCCTCCGCCCCAGCTCACCTCCGCCTTCTCCCCTGAGCGTGCCGCCAAGTCCTGCTTCTCCCCCCTCCCTCCCAGCGCTCGTGCCACGAAACAGCTGTTTTGTGCAGCAAGTGGTGGGAGGGAGGTGGAGAAGGAGGAGGAGAAACATGGCGTGCTCAGGGAAGAGGCGGGGCTGTGGCAGGGATTTGGGGAGGAGTCCAATAGGGGCAGGGAGGGGGCAGAGTTGGGGCATGGACAGGGGTGGGGCGGGGGGCCCACTGGTGCCAAGGAAAGTTGGCGCCTGTGCCCAGGGGAGACTGCTATGGAGTGTCAAGGAGAGTGTTTGGGTTTTTTTCCCCCTCTTCTCTGCTTGCCCTGCTGTCCTTTGTGATACCTTATGTCATGTCACATGATTTGACTTACAGATGCAGCAGAACTTATCTTTGCAGAAGCAGAGTGAAAAGAGTCATAAGCATGTTACTGTTCAAAAGCATTGTTAATGATCTTTTGGGTTGCCAGTGTCCATGCAGTGAAAAATCATGTGTGGATGATAGCACTTCATTTGACTTCTCCCCAAATCCTTTCCATGCTTGCTTTAACACCTCTCTTTGAGTGTGCAGCAATTGACAGACTGCCATACCAGCCACAACAAAGAGCCATGAGAACACTTTTATAAAGCGGCCGATGGCCTCCTTCTAGGAAACCAAGTCACTGGCATTTGCAGTGATTTTTTTTTTTCATTCGTCAATGAGGAACCAAATACAGTTTTGATGTTTTGGGGTTTTGTACTTTGCTGACTAGACATTTCATGTGCACTAGCTGCAAAAGCACCACAGCTGGAAACTCAGTGCAACTCAGCCTCAATCAAGGGCATAAAGGCAGTGAGACTTCCATGGCCATCTGCTGAGCTACCACCTTTTGCGTCATTAATGGATTGTGAAGGTCCACTGACCTCAGTAGCCATGTATGGCACATGATATGGAGCCACTACTCAGAGGACTGTGGGAGCACATTCTGAGAGTACTCTGATACCAACTGCAAAATGTTCCCGTCAACCCAAAGGAACAAAATCTACTTGTACGAGTAAATGAGCTATTGCAGTAACAAAGGTTTTGTCTGAAACCTTACTTATTTCCAGAACCAATCTGTTATACCAGCCGTTCTGCTTATTTACTGGCCAAAATCCTGAAGGCCTTCCTCTATTCTCATGGAGTCACATGACTTCAGTGAAATTTTTAACTAGGTAAAGACTGAATAAGAACTCCAGGTCTTGGCTTCTTATACTTAGGGGCAGAGGTTTAAAAAAGTATTGCTTCCCAGGTGCAAAAAGTCTTTAAAATGTCAAAGAACTCAACTTGCATGCACCAATACCCAATTTATACCCACAATTGGGATAATTGTGAGTGCAAATTTAGGTGCACAAATACACATGGATTGCTGGCCCCTTTTCAATAAAATCTGTGTCTTGGAGTCTAATATAATAGCTCATTCATTGGTCAACTATGTTACATAAGAGTTCTGATAATTATAATAATGAGGATCTGATTTAAAATCTCCATAGCCAGAAAATTCAGAGTTAAAACTAAAGCTTGGACTTTTAACTAGGGCTTTGTGAAGTTTTTCACCCTGAAAGACAGAGCAGTGATTTGGGATCCAGGAGATCTAGGTTCTATTTCTGACTCTACTAAACTACAGTGTGACTTTGGGCAAGTTACTTCATCCTTCTGTTTCTCCTTACACCTTTTGCCCAAATATCTGTTTGTTTGGAGCAAGGGCTGTCTCCGATTATGTGTTTATACTCGGCTTGGTACAATGGGGCCTCTAGGTGCTTTATTTTGTGTGTCCAGTTTTGAGAGTTCAGTCTTAATCTTTCCCTGTTTGCTGTATAGGATGTTGATCAGGTGGTTTCGCAGTTTCTTTGAGAGTGTGTGGCACAATCTCTGATACAGACTAACACGCTGCTACTCTGAAACCTTTAGTGTGTGTGTGTTTGTGTGTGTGTGCTAATAAAAGGCACATGGTTCAAATATGAACTGTAACTGCAAACTAGCAGTATTTGCTGATGTTTTGGCCCAGATCCTTACAGTTATTTAGGTGCCCAACCCCTGCTGATTTTGATGGGCGTTAGGTGTCTAAATCGGGGGGCTAGATCTGGGGCTTTATCCATATCTGAACTGTCCACAGAGGCTTTCAGTGAACTGTTTTTGCTCTGTCTGAAGAGCTGCAAAATGTTTGTTAGGCTATTGTTTGAGATATGTTTTCAAGTTCTGACCAATTTAATTGGGATAGGTCTAATGGAGAAGTCAGGTGGTATCTTCTGTTCCCAACTGGCTGAGCCTTTACCATGTAGGACTTCAATTACCCAGACATCTGTTGGAAAAATAACACAAGCAGGACACGGATTATCCAACAAGTTCATGGAATGTATTGGAGATCATTTTTTTTTATTTCAGAAGATGGTGAAAGCTACTGGGGAGAGGCTGTTCTAGATTTGATTTTGACAAATAGGGAGGAACTGGTTGAGAATTTGAAATTGGAAGGCAGCTTAGGTTAAAGTGAGCATGAAAAGGTAGAGTTCATGAGTCTAAGGAATGGTAGGAGGGAAAACAGCACAATAAAAGTAATGGATTTCAAGGTGGCCGACTTTAGCAAACTCAGGGAGTTGGTAGGTAAGATCCAATGGGAAGCGAGTCTAAGAGGGAAAACAGTTCAAGAGAGCCGATAGTGTTTCAAAGAGACATTATTAAGGGCACAAGAGCAAACTATCCCCCTGCATAGGAAAGATAGGAAGTATGGCAAGAGACCACCCTGGCTTACCCAGGAGAACTTCAATGGTCTAAAACTCCAAAAAAGAGTTCTACTAAAAGTGGAAACTAGGACAAATTAAAAAGGATGAATATAAACAAATACACGTATGTAGAGACCAAATTAGAAAGGCCAAGGCACAAAATGAGATTAAACTAGCTAGAGACATAAAGGTAGGCGTACCCCTGCCAGAGAACCACTGCTCTAGGCCTCTGGGTTGCTGAGTCAAACGGACATGAGGGCTAGGAGAATTTGTTTTGTCTCATTTTCCTAGCTGGATCAAAGAACCGAAAAAAAAGAAGACTCTCCTGCTGAGAAAAAAAATCTTCTGCAGAGCTGAACAAAGACAGGCTCAGCCAATTAGAAATAGAGGAAAACTATCACATAGAATCAGAGGAGTGTAGGACTGGAAGGGACCTCAAGAGGTCATCTAGTCCAGTCCCCTGCACTCAAGGCAGGACGAAGTATTATCTAGACCATCCCTGACAGGTGTTTGTCTAACCTGCTCTTAACAATCCCCAATGATGGAGATTCCAGAACCTCCCTAGGCAATTTATTCCAATGCTTAACTACTCTGACAGTTAGGAAGTTTTTCCTAGCGTCCAACCTAAACTGCTGCAATTTAAGCCCATTGCTTCTTGTCCTATTCTCAGAGGTTAAGAACCATTTTTCTCCCTCTTCTTTATAACAACCTTTTATGTACTTGAAAACTGTTTTGTCCCCTCTCAGTCTTCTCTCTCCAGACTAAACAAACTCAATTTTTTCAGTCTTCCCCTCATATGTTTTCCAGACCTTTAATCATTTTTGTTGCAATGACTTTCTCCAATTTGTCCACAGCTTTCCTGAAATGTGGCACCCAGAACAGGACACAATTAGGGTTGCCAACTTTCTATCTGCAGAAAACCGAACACCCTTGCCCCGCGGTCATGCCCCTGCCCCACCTCTTCTCCGAGACCCCACCCCACGCTCATTCCATTCCCTGTTGTTTGGTCTCCCCTACCCTCCCTCCCTTCCTCATTTTCACCAGGCTGGGGCAGGGGGTTGGGGTGTGGGAGGGGTGCGGGCTCTGGAGTGGGTCCAGAAATGAAGGGTTCAGGGTATGGGAGGGAGTTCCGGGTTTGGTTGGGGGTTGGGGTGTAGGGCTCCAGATGCAGCTACGGGCTCTGGGGTGGTCCCTGGGGCTGAGGGGTTTGGGGTGCAGGAGGGGCCTCCAGGCTGACGTCCAGGAGAGGGTTTGGGGTGCAGGCTCCAGGTAGCACTTACCTTAGGTGGCTCCAGGAAGCAGCCAACTCCTAGGTTCAGGTGCCACTAGGCGCTGCCTCTGCCTGCAGGTGCTGCCTCTGCAGCTCCCATTGGCCACGGTTCCCAGCCAATGGGAGCTGCGGAGCCGGCACTCAGGGCAGGGGCAACACACAGAGTTCCCATGGCCCCCTCTGCACCTAGGAGTCAAAGGGACATGCTGTCCACTTCCGGGAGTTGCACAGAGATGGACCGGACTAATCAAGTCCGGTCACTAATTTCCAGGTGGGTGACCGGACTTTTAGTGGTCTGATCACAGGTGCTGACCGGAGCTGCCAGGGTCCCTTTTAAACTGGGCATTCTGGTTGAAAACCGGATGCCTGGCAACTCTAGACACAATGCTCCAGTTGAGGCCTAATCAGCACGGAGTAGAGCAGAAGAATTACTTCTCAGGTCTTGCTTACAACACTCCTGCTAATACATCCCAGGATGCCGTTTGCTTTATTTATTTATTTTTGGCGCAACAGGGTTACACTGTTGACTCTCATTTAGCTTGTGATCCACTATGACCCCCAGATCCGTTTCTGCAGTACTCCTTCCTAGGCAGTCAGTTCCCATTTTGTAGAGGTCTTCTATGGGGTACCTCAACTCATCTAGATATTTGCCTACTTTTACAACTGGCTACATAAAAAGCGCTAGTGAAGTCAGTGCAAACTAAAATTTCAAACAGATAATGACTTGTTTATGCTGCTCTATATACTATACACTGAAATAGAAGCATAATATTTATATTTTAATTGATTTATGATTTTATGGTAGCAATGAGAAAGTAAGCAATTTTTCAGTAAGTGTGCCGTGACACTTTTGTATTTATCTGATTTTGTAAGCAAGTAGTTTTTAAGTGAGGTGGAACTTGGGGTATGCAAGACAAATCAGACTCCTGAAAGGGGAACAATAGTGTGAAAAGGTTGAGAGCCCCGGCCTAAAGCATTATTACCCTCTGCATCGCTCCAGTTATCAGGAACTGTCTCATTATTTTACATTTTGACATCTAATTGAACCCAGTTTTAGAAGTTTGGGGTTAGAGTCCCCTTGTTGCATCAGAGTAAAGGTCTAGAAAGGTGGGGGGAGGGGAGAAGGAAAAAAAATGATCAAAATTAAAATTACATCTACATTACAGTATCAATTATGTTAGGGACCCACTTACCACATGGCTGTCCCTGAAATAGTTAAAAACTCAGTTCCATCTTGCAGTGTAGATGGGACCTGACTGTTTAAAACTGTGAAACATGACATACTTGTTGCATGTTTTACTGCTTGCAGGCTCTGCTTCAAGATAAGAAACCTAATCATATGTGGTCTACTGAGCCAGAAACACCCAAGCAAAACAATCCTATTACTCCTGATACAATTATTAGAAGCTGTGGTTCAAATGCAAGTAGCTGAGATGTCTCAGGAGTGGTATGGGGTGGGAACATTACTGCTAGACAGGTCATTCGACGCAGGTGCTTAATAATAGAGCACAGAATTGTTAAGGATGTGTATGAACTCATTTGTCTATCAACAAACGTGTCCAAAACAACTCTCTTGAACTGTCAAACCTAGGAGATGCCGTACATTCTGTACCCAGAGAGCTCAGGCACACAGTGCTTTGGGGCTGTTTACTTTGTATCTCCCAGTTCTGCAGGTGTATGGCCTGTGGCCTATGGGAAGATAAAAGGGGGTGTGGAGGGAATATTTAACAAGTAGGAAGATAATGAGCGTAGTGCTGAGTTCAGGGGATTTGACTGAACTGTAGGTGGAGGATGATTTCAAAGGGCAGACTTATCTATTACCCTGTGGATGTGCAGTGCAGTAAAGAACAATCTGTTTAGTTTGAGGGCAGTCATCAGGCCCAGGCTTAACAACAGAGATGCCTAAGCATTGGCATTCTTTTCCAGCCTGGGGATGTGGCAGTTTACTGTGTTTCTGCTCAGGGCTGGATTTTGGAAACTGCCCAGCGGCTTTGTGGCTGTCAGCGAGTCTCTGAAAATGCAGCTCTTGGACAATCTGTGCAGTGAACACCTGCCTGAGCGAGGGAGAACTGATAGCTTGTGCATGGTGAAGTGAGCCAAGCTAGTCTTAACCAACCACAGTTGTGTTGCTTAAGCTGCCAGGTATGCGGGGAAAAACGTATTGTCCAGGCTGCTTTGTATGTCTGCCCTTTCTTTTGAAGTGCCTGCATTACAACAAAAGAAGAGCCCAAACCAAAATCCTGGCTCAAAACACTCCTTGGATATGGAGGAATCCAGCTGCACACACTGAGACTGGCCTTGTGCCTATAATGGCCAAAGCCAGACCCTGGGCTGGAACACCCCAAAACTCTGGGGCAGGCTTGGTTGCAGATCTACTTAGAGTTCTAGAATGTAAGGCAAGAAGGGACCATCACATCTAGTCTGACTCCCACAGACCACCAATGCCAGCTACATCTTGCAGCAGTTGTAACAGCTGGCACATTGGACCTCACCGAGGGGGTGTGTCCAGCAGCACCAGGGGGGCGGGGGGGGTAGCCTGTGCGCATCTGATGGCAGACACTGCTGGGGAGCACATAGTGCTTCGTTCAACAGCATGTAGATAGAACAGCAAACAGCCCGCTCCTGACGGTGTTCTGCCTGCATCTGCCTTAGCTGGACAGAATGTCTTGGAACATTTTGCCCAGACCAGTACAGTTCCAGACTCCACCCCAGAGCGCCTCACGTGTGATCAAGGACACAGCGTAGCTAAAAGGATGCAGAGAATTACATGTATTTACTTTCTCCGCAGAACATATTAGAGATAAAGAAAGCTCTTCATCAAAGAGAGAGGGGGTGGGGAAGAATCGTCTTGTTCTAATAGCGAATGTAGAGCACATTCTTCTAACCCTAGATACAAAGCAAGATGCTTTACAGAGACATGATTCACCCCTTAACATTTTACTGGCAACTGAGTGTTGCAAGGTGTGAACAACCCCACTGTTCCTCATTAAGTTCTAATTTCCATACCAACATGGTTAATTGCAGGTCTGTTTCTATTGTGATGTTAAACTGCACCAACATCAAAAAATCAGAATGATCATTGCACTTTACATGTTTTATTAAAAATAATTATAGGGAAGTAATGAATAACCAATCAGGCTGTCCTCTGAGAACTGTGGAGGACTTAGGTAAACAATAAACTGATTATTTTAGAGTGTGCCGGTTAGTCATTTGATAAGAACAGGCTAATTTTCCCAGGAGCCTGGAGTTGCCAAAAGTGGTTGTTTTAAATGCTATTTTTAATGCCAGAATGGAATTCTTCACCATGCAATGACTTTATCTGCTGTCTTTTTCCAAGAACTGTCTAAAGTATTCAGTACCAGCCACTGCGTTCTCAGTTTCAAGGAATCAGAGATATTTCCTCTTCCCAAGAACCCAAGTAGTGAAGGTTAGGGAGGGGTTTTGAATTTCTCTATCACGTTGGGAAGCTACTGTCTGAATATTCAGCAGATCTCTTTGGTTCTTCCCATACCATTCTCATTCAGTTAATTTCATGTGATCAGCTAAGGTTTGCCTGACCTGTGCTGCTTTGATTAGATGGTCACACTTTTAAAGTATTCTGGTGCTAATAAATTACCTGCACTGATGAACCAGGTCAAGATGTCTCTTGCAAAAGAATGCTAGCTTTGAAGCTCATCTCACACTAAATATAAATATGGTGCCTTTCCTTCGTCAGTTTCCCTTAAGTATCCTGCATGCAGGTTGCAGTTAAACTTTCAGTGCATATGTCAAAGTGATTCTATGCCTTTGAGCACTGTACACTCTGTGATGAACTCACAGGTCTGCACTATAGCACAGAAGAGATGTTAAGTGGTACTGGCAGCTAGCAACCCCCTAAATTCTAATCTAACTTGTAATTCGCTATGCGACCTTGACTGACTCTCTGAGCCTTTCTGCCTCAGTTTCACAATGTTGCTGGGCATGGTAAGTTTCTGTGAATAGCCCAGTATGCAATGTAATATACTCTGATGAAAGGATGGCAGTTGGATCACTGGTGGTTACTACTGCTTTGCCACCATGCACAGGCTAAAGAGACATTTCACTGGGAAGCATTCAAATGGGTGGAAGTCACTGCATGGCAGGATCTGATGTATGGTGTTAATGATTCTGTGGTGGATCTCAAGTCAAAAGGTCCTCAGTGACCTTGAAAACGGAGACTGACATAAATATCTGGGTGAAGCAGTGATCCATCATGCCTGACTCTTGTACATTTCTTCTCTAAGAGATTTACAAACAAGGGAATAAACTCCTCCCACAAAATAATCTTGAGAGTGGAGATTTGTGTTAATATCTCCGATTTTGAAATTACCACCTCAGTGGGGCAGATGTACAGGAACCCATGTCCAGGATGAAAATTGATTGAAGAGACCCAGGAGTTTTGTGTTGTGTTGAGCAGGGTGGTCTGGCATTTATGAACTAGTCTGGGACTTGGGAGACCTGCGCTTAAGTTCCTGTTCTGCAACAAACTTCCTGTGTGACCTAGGGCAAGTTACTTAGCCTCTCTGTGCCTCAGTTCCCCATCTGTAAAACGAGGGTAAAAGCACTGCCCTCTCTCCCAGGGTGTTGAGAGAATGAATACTCTAAAGATGGTGAGCTGCTCTGATGTTGTGGTGGCGGAGGGGTGTAGCGGTCCCTTGCTCTGAAGTAGGGAGACAGGCCACTCTGCCTCGCTGTATCAGTCAATAACCCTCAGGCTCAGGCCTCACTGGCGGGGCCAAGATGTAAAAGTCTCTAGTTCTGTAGCCACCTCGCAGAGGCAAACGAGCAGGAACAGTCTGGAGCTTCCGCCCCTTTGAGCAGGGCAAAGCAGTGATCAGGCTCTAGCCCGTGGCTGGGGTGGGTAGTAATTAACAGTCTGAAGTTCTGGCCCTTTGGGTGGGGCAGAGCAGGGCGCAGGCTTCAGCCCACAGGCCCTTGGCCGGGCTGACAACAAGTACAGGTTTAGCACGCCCCAGCCCTCAGACAGGGCGGAGCAAAAAAAGGTCGGGCGTCTTAACTCGGGCAGACCATAGTCAAAGGCAGGCCTCTTGGCCTACAGGGGGGAAGCTACCACTCCCAGGTGGGGTGGTAGGGGGACATGGGCCCACCTGACTTTACCGCGTCCCAGCCCAGGACCATAACAGTGAGGGAGTGGAGTGGCGGCGGGGGAGGCGGGAGGTGTCCGGCTGAAACATATTGACTCATGCTCCGGCAACACAATCAGAATACAGTCTGGTTTCCCTGGGCTACTTCCTACCACAGTCTGGGTGGGGTGGGGTGTAGTCCACAGGGCCTCTGGGTACACAGCGGACGGCAGTCCCGGCAACTCCTCTCCAGAATCAGTCTTCTCCAGGGGCAGGGCGCTGCATAGCTACATATGAGTCAACAGTGTGATGCTGTTGCAAAAAAAGCAAACGTGATTCTGGGATGCATTAACAAGTGTGTTGTGAGTAAGACATGAGAAGTCATTCTTCCGCTCTACTCTGTGCTGGTTAGGCCTCAACTGGAGTATTGTGTCCAGTTCTGGGCACCGCATTTCAAGAAAGATGGGGAGAAATTGGAGAGAGTCCAGAGAAGAGCAACAAGAATGATTAAAGGTCTTGAGAACATGACCTATGAAGGAAGGCTGAAAGAATTGGGTTTGTTTAGTTTGGAAAAGAGAAGACTGAGAGGGAACATGATAGCAGTTTTCAGGTATCTAAAAGGGTGTCATAAGGCGGAGGGAGAAAACTTGTTCACCTTAGCCTCTAAGGGTAGAACAAGAAGCAATGGTTTAAACTGCAGCAAGGGAGGTTTAGGTTGGACATTAGGAAAAAGTTCCTAACTGTCAGGGTGGTTAAACACTGGAATAAATTGCATAGGGGGGTTGTGGAACCTCCATCTCTGGAGATATTTAACTGTAGGTTAGATAAATGTCTATCAGGGATGGTCTAGACAGTATTTGGTCCTGCCATGAGGGCAGAGGACTGGACTTGATGACCTCTCGAGGTCCCTTCCAGTCCTAGAATCTATGAATCTATGAATAGCGCAGGTTCAGCTCCAAGGCGCCACAGCAGAGTGAAGATGTCCGTCTCCTTCCTGGGCTCCCACTCAGTTGAGCAACAAAGCCCTCCCTTTATACTTCCTGTCCCGCCCTGGTACTTCCAGCAAGGGGAACGGGGCAGGTTCAGCTCCACCCACCAGGGGGAGTGTGCTGGTCCCTTGCTCTCAAGTCTGGAGAGAGGCCACTCCGCCTCACTACATGGGCCATATAAATACCAAAACGGAATAGAAAAGAAGTCTGGGGCAAAAGGCAAATTACCATTCACTCTGCATCATGATGAAACACAAGTCACAGAAGGAGTATTTCAGGGCACCATAATAGCTATCTCCTCTGTAGAGACCCTTTGACATGCACATGCCCCCTGCCCCCACTTTCCTCTGGTCATGGAAATGCAAAGTTGTTGCTGGCTTCTTCAACTCCTCAGAAATTGGCAACCAAACGAACTCAAAGTGCCACAAGTTCTGCTGGAGAGGAAGGGGCCCAGTCATTGTCTCTACCAGGGGTGGCTCTATGTATTTTGCTGCCCCAAGCACGGCAGTCAGGTGGCTTTCAGCAGCACACCTGTGGGAGGTCTGCTGGTCCCACGCCATTGGCGTATCTGCTGCCAAATTGCTGGCAAAGCTGCGGGACCAGTGGACCTCCCGCAGGTGCGCTGCTGAATGCAGCCTGACTGCTGCCCTCTTGTTGACTGGCAGGCCGCCCCCCCACGGCTTGCTGCCCCAGGCATGTGCTTGGTGCGCTGGTGCCTGGAGCCACCCCTGGTCTCTACACAAATATTTTGGCCCCCAAAAAGCTAGTAGAAAGCCTTTGATGTAAGCTTTGCTCAGAGCACCGGTCTGTTTTGTAGATTTTGGGGGAGAAATGTCTCCCCAAACATAACAACCAAGACTTCTTTAGAGCCTTAATAAAAGTAGAAGGGAAAGGAATCACAACAAAATGCTGCATTTATCAGGCTGGAAGACAAACCTCTCTTTCTGTCAGTGAAACATCAGCATGGTTCCAGATTTGCTTAGGCTGTGTGCTAGGAGTGAGTGTTGGCTGTATTCTGCTGTAATGGGCTTATCTGGAAAAACTGAACTGAAGGGAAAGAAAATTGACCTTAGGTGTTGGGTTCATCCTGAGTGACATTCCAGTGAGATCAATAAGAATAGCGCCAGGGATGCATTTGGGCTGCTGTACTGCATCAGATCAGCAGGAGGTGTGTATTTAAGGACTAGGAATTGATAGCAAAACTTAATTAAACTTGAAAGCAATTAATTCCAATGCAGCTGTTTGCTCCCAGGCTTGCAGCCAGATGTTTCAGAGGAAATGGATCACTGGGATTAGTTGTGCTATACAGGCACAGCCCAGCATAGTGTAGTGCTGCACTGCCCCTGAAGAAGCTCAGGGAAGACTCCTCGCTCAGGGTCTGCTGTTCATGTTCTACAGCAGTGGTTCTCAACCAGGGGTACACAGAGGTCTTCCAGGGGGTACATCAACTTATCTAGATACTTGCCTAGTTTTACAACAGGCTACATAAAAAGCACTTGTGAAGTCCGTACCAACTAAAATTTCATACAGACAATGACTTGTTTATACTGCTCTATATACTCTAGACTGAAATGTAAACACAATATTTATATTCCAGTTGATTTTACAATTATATGGTAAGGAGAAAGTCAGCAAATTTTCAGTCACAGTGTGCTGTGACACTTTTGTATTTTTATGTCCAATTTTTGTAAGCAAGGAGTTTTGAAGTGAGGTGAAACTTGGGGGTACGCAGGACACAGGGCCGGCTCTACTGTTTTTGCTGCCCCAAGCAGCGCGCCGAATTGCCGCGCAAGGCAGGAGCAGTCCCTGTGCCCTTAGGGCGGCACACGCATTTCTGCGGCGGTGGCAATTCAGAGGCAGCTTCTCTCTTCAGCGGGAAGACAGAAGCTGCGCCGCAGGGGACAGCTGAACATAGAAGCTGCCGCCGTATTGCCGCCACCGCGGAAATGCGCGAGCCGCCCTAAAGGCACATGGACTGTCCCCGCCCTCCGTGGCGGCAATTTGTGCGCTGCTTGGGGGCAAAAACACAGGGACTGCTGCCTCTTGCAGATTGCCGCCCCAAGCACCTGCTTGGGATGCTGGTGCCTGGAGCCGGCCCTGGCAGGACAGCTCAGACTCCTGAAAGGGGGACAGTAGTTTGGAAAGGCTGAGAATCCCTGCTCTACAGGGTGAGCTGCTCACTGCCCCCACACAGTACAGTCTGGATTTGTGGGCTGCTACAGATAGGACATGGGACCACAAACCTGCCTCTCCTTGCTCCCTTTGGGAGTATGGGTGGAAGCTGTCCCTGTGTTCATTTAAGCATAGGAATCTCAATTAAGCCTAATCTTTATTCAGGCCCCTTCTGCCCTCCCTATACTGCACATCTGTGTTCAAGCCAAGACATTATTCTTATTTGGCATTATACTGTAGCACCTACAAGGCCTGGCTATGGACTAGGATCCCATTCAGGTAGGTGCCGTACAAACATGAAGCATGCTCTGGTCCTTGGTCGCCTGGTTTCTTGAGTTTGTCTTAGCTATTCCCCCATACATTCAAGCCCTATGAGGAATAGCTATTCCAACTTGCCATGTGGACCCTCTTTTTCCCATGCTCTTATTCCCCGTGGAAGTGGACTAACCTAAACGCAGTGTGGAATCAAAGTATCCAAGTAGGGAGTTAGTGTGGAATAGCTATTGTGCTTTCAGTTGACACTCTACTTTATTTCACATTAACAGCCTGTGTAGACACAGCCCTTAGCGTCCTCTCCTTTTTGAATCCTCCTTGGGTGAGAATCCTTCAAGGGAGACCTCCACTCAGCAAATCTATTTTTGTCATTCCTTGCTGTGCCATTACATAGGGGGCAGCTTTGCATCATGAACTAAAAGGAAATAAAATGGACTTGAGCAATTTAGTGGCAGGAGTGCAGGAATAATCACCAGGGGAAAAGGCAAAATGGCATATAATTGGCAAGGGTTGTGAAATGTCATGCACCATCTCTGGAGGGAAACCTTTGATCCGAGACAAATTTTCAGCCTCTAAGAGTTGAAGTGAGGTGGTATGTTGTTCACAGGAAGATGGAGGGAGGTTAATGAGCAGAAGAAAGTAACTCCTAGGAGAAGGGTTAAACGTAGCACTGCTAAGCTCTGGCATTATTTTTAGACTAAAGTAAAGCAAAACTGACTTAGTTCTTCTAGCTAACTCCAGCACGCACATTAGGCTTCCCTAACCCTGGTGAGAAAGTAGGTCACGATGCAGCTGGACACACAACAGAGGATGAGGCTTCTATTTAGGCTGTATATTGTGAGCATCTGCATTTATGACTATTTATAGTTGCATGGAAAAAATGGCAATTAAAATCTGGTGCAGTCATTGGACCGAACTTTTTGACAGCTCATAAATGCATGTGATGGAAACTTTTTTCTGAACAAAATCAAAGTGCTAAATAAACTGTTCAGTCATCTGAATGTTTCCATTTTGGATGCAGAGTAAAGTCTCTTGTTTCCAGCTCATGACAGTTTTTATTAGCACTTGATGAATTTAGCATAAGCACAGACCAGTTCTGAAATCAGCCAGGGCACAACTTGAATAACAGAGAGGTTACTTTCTGCATCAGTACTGTACTTAGCAAGACTTCTGTGTTCTCTGTCTCTCTCATATGAAAGTAGGGTGACCAGATGTCCCGATTTTATAGAGACAGTCCCGATTTTTGGGTCTTTTTCTTATATAGGCTCCTATTTTCCCCACCCCGTCCCAATTTTTCACATTTGCTGTCTGGTCACCCTATATGAAAGCCTACTTACTGCTGAGCACCACTTATCTGAGGAAGCAGTGCTTATGACTTCCACACTTTGGGAATCTTTGGAGAAATAAACAAGACGGGTTTTCATCTCTGAAGGAACAATATTGCATTTAAATACCCATCACCTGCTTCTATTACAAGTGCCCCAAAATCCCACCTGTGATCATGTATGTGATCTATAACTTTTCAGTATCTAGAAGAATCATCTAGCACTAGCAAATGATCAGCTGGTATGGACTGAATCATTCACATAAGAAACTGATGTTCTAGATACTTAGCTTCAATAATGGGCATTGCTTCTCTCTCTCTCTAGTTACTTATATGTCCTTCATCTCTGACTGTATCTGAGTATGCTGAGCCTGTACTATTATCTCTGTAATGCTACCTGACTGTCACTCTGTAACATGGTCATTTAGGTGTAGCTTATGTGCATAAATACATGTAATGCTACTGGTGAAACCAACCATTTCAGAAGAGGTGACAACACATAATCAACAACCATAATCATTACAACACTCCCATTTTCCTTTTCATCCAGTCCTATTGTACAGAACCTGGGCTGACTCTTGGGTCCAAAGATCTCCTTGTAGAACCATTCCTCTTTGTGAGCCCTTGTGAGTGCTTCTCCTCTGGACCTTAGATAACGTCTTTGTGCTCTTAAACTTGCATGACTAATACTTTAGGTTGGGATTTTCAAAGGTGCCTAAGGGAGTTGGGTGCCCTACTCCCATGATGTTCTTTAGGAGTAGGGCTCCTCACTCCATTATGCACCTTTGGAAAATACCAGCCTTTAAGCTTTTTTGCCTCTCCTCCTTTAAACATTATTAACATGCATACAGATGACTAATTAGCTGATGTTTAAAGCATTGTACAAACAAGTGAAATGCTGTATGAGTGCAACATTTTTTTAATGACCGGCTAATTCCTGAAGTTTCTACTTAGTGTGCACTCAGGCAAAAGATTATAGCTTTAATGGGAACATTGCATGGAGTGCAAATGTCAATTTGGCTTGTTACTATTCTGCAGCTACTAGTGGATAAATCAGAATGGACTGAGAAGGAGAAATCCTTTGTCACGCCTCATCTTTGACAATCAAGTGGAAAGAAGGAAACAAAAAAGAAGTGAAAAAATAACTTTTGATTGTCTGGATTGCATCAGCACTACAAGCACACAGCAGGGCTGTTACACAAAACTAAACAGAAAATCACACAAAACAATTAACAGATCATTGACACATTCTGAGAGATTAAGTTTTGCTTAATAGTTTTCACTTTGTAATATAATTAGTGCATAGAAATTCAGCCCAACAGGTGAGCAATAGTGTGTTACATCATATCACATTAATGGAAGGAAGTCTGATCCAATGAGCATTGTCCACATTTGCAGCTAGCAGTGCAAAAAACCAAACCAAACCAAGCCCCAAACCCAACCAACCAACCAAAGTCCCATCCCATTCCTAGGTCTAGGATATTTGTGAATGAATATGTTTTGGCCAGTTTGCACTCTTTTGACACTCTGAGAGTGTCAGCTTCCCGCAAGTATTTAGTCCACTGAGTTTCACTTGCACAAATGCTTTTGGAAATCAAAATTTAACTTGGCTCACTCATGTCTCGATCCTGCACGATGCTGAGCTCTCAGACCCTGATCCTGCAAAGCATTTAAACGTGTGCTTAAAGTGAGTAATCTCATTGACCTTAGATATCTCCAACATGGGACATTTGCGCAAACCTGGCCAGCTACTATGTCTTTAACAAGGGATATATTTTTTTTAAATTTAGTTTAACGTATACATCTAACTTAAGTGTAAATGTACATATATAACCATTTACAGGGAGCCATCATGAGTTTTAAAGGAGAGATGTATGATGAAAAATGACCTCTACCATGTTCAGACTTTGTAGGCTAAACCAGCCAAGATCAAATTTTTTACACTTGATTTCAAGCCCTTGAAATGGAAATGCCACCAGATTATGAACTCTTATGATGCTGGGTCTAAGCAAATGTACGCTGTGAAGTACAAGGTAAAAATGTGTAAGGAATGCTGAGGGGTTTCAACTGTTTGAATTCCATGCAAAGTGCAGGCAACAGTCAATGTCCTGATTGAATAGTAAAAAAAAAAGAAAAGGCTATTGTGCCTGAATGAAACATCTGGAAATAAAGTTTGGTGCCAGCAAATGCGCCCCCCGCCCTCCCAAGAGCTTGTAAAGCTACATTCTTTCAGGGTTAGGTGATTTTTAGGAATGTTCTAACTGAATGTTCCAACCCTTCTTCTAAATACATAGCTCCACACTACATAGCAATATAGGCATTCTGGAACCAACGGACACTGAGTTCTAGGGCCAGATCTGCAGCTGTGCTGAGTTTGTTTGATACAGCTGAGGAGAAGTGAGGGGTAGGGGGGAGGTACTAGATCACCTTTTCATGGCCCTGGGATAGTCAGGGCCAAAACAGCCCTTGTTGTAATTTAGAGCACCCTAAGCTGCAGAGATATCATCAGGATTGTTTGTGCTGGGAACCATTCCAGTGAGCACTGTGTGCTCCACCATGCTCCCGTTGCACACATTCTCATTGCACTGGCCCCAATATACCCTCTATGTGCAAGGCAGAAGGAAGCCAGTGATGTAAAACCAGCTAGGTGGGCTCTGTCACCCAAGGTCTCCTTTGTGTTAGGGAGAATCCTGAGCTGCCCCAAGGGCAGGTCTCCAACTGCTTTATACTGCCCCAGCAGCCTGACCCAGGGATGAGAGTCTAGCCCAAAATGGGAAGTTCTCTCTTGTGCTCTCTGACTATAGACACACCCATTGTAGAAAGCGAGGCCTTTGGCACCTTGCAGGCGTAAGCCCTGTATACTCACTTTGCAAGGGGTGGTATAGCTACTCCTCAAACATTCACTCTGAAACTCTGTCCCCCTGGTTGTAGGTCAAAACGTGGGAGCAAATGTTGTGGGAACAATTTTTGCAGACGAAAGGAAAAGCACCCTTTTGAAAATGTATACCTAAATGAATGTTGAAAAATATTTGCTCATGGAAACAGTGGTTTAAAAATATTTTTTAATACACCTCTACCTCGATATAACGCTGTCCTCAGGAGCCAAAAAATCTTACCGCTTTATAGGTGAAACTGCATTATATCGAACTTGCTTTGATCTACCAGAGTGCACAGCCCCCCCACCCCGGAGCACTGCTTTACCGCGTTATATCTGAATTCATGTTATATTGGGTCACATTATATCGGGGTAGAGGTGTATGTGCAATTTACAAGGAATCCCCTTTCTTTTGGTTTATTTTAATTACTTTTTCATCCAGTAAAAAAATTCCTGTGTGTGTATGCTAGCTATTACACTTTTCATATATCATGTGATAAAGATTCTAATGATTGATAAAAAGCATATGTTACATTTGCACACCTATGTGTGGTGAGTGGATGCACAAAATGACACTTCAGATAAGGCACCTGATTAGCTGTTTGTATTGGCAGTAACTGCACCTGTTTTGTGCACACAATTGCCTTTGAGCTTAACCAGAAACTATTTAATTTAGCTATTTCTGGGAACTGAAAAGAACAGAAGAACAAATTTTGATCATGATAAAGAGAGGATAAGATTACCTGACAGCTCATGAGGAGGAGGAACATTTTCATGCAAAGTCATCACATTATCTGAAATGTTTTAAAAATGGGAAGTATTCATTTAAAAAACCCTCTTTGCTTCCTCAATGCCTCCCCCCATTCCCTCCCCATACACCACTTTTAAAAGAATCCAAGAATAATGCTTTTCTCCCACAAGCAGAGTATTCTAATCCATACTCCAGATCAGTGGCCCTCAACCTCTCCAGACTACTGTACCCCTTTCAGGAGTCTGATTTGTCTTGCATACCCCAAGTTTCATCTCACTTAAAAACTACTTGCTTACAAATTCAGACATAAATACAAAAGGGGCACAGCCACACTATTACTGACAAATTGCTGACTTTCTCATTTTACCGTATAATTATAAAATAAATCAATTGTTTTATAAATATTGTACTTACATTTCAGTGTATGTATATAGAGCAGTATAAACAAGTCATTGTCTGTATGACATTTTAGATTGTACTGACTTCTCTAGTGCTTTTTATGTAGCCTGTTTGTTAAACTAGGCAAATATCTAGATGAGTTGATGTATCTCCTGGAAGACCTCTGTGTACTCTCAGGGGTACATGGACCCCTGGTTGAGAACCACTGCTCTAGAAGAATGCTCAGGTTCTCAAAGCCTCTCTGTTTTTCTGGGGAGATCTATACTAGTACACAAATGCAGCGATGCTGCTATAACCTCCCCCTCCCCTTGCTGTGGTGCAAAATGAGGCTTCAAAGTGGGGTAAGTCACAGGAGGGCCAGCCATCTACACTGGGGGTTTAGCTCTGGGTGAGCTACAAATATCTCTAGGACAGACAGGCTCTCTGATTTCACAGGGGTGGTAATAGATTAAGAAACTAAACCCACCAGAATAGGGATTTCCCCCTTCAGCTGATCTGCCAGAGCTGTTTTGCCCCCTTCAGTCAGCTAGACATTACTGAGGAACATGTGGCCTCGTGTTATACTCTTATCAAAATAAGCCATGTGTGTTTGAATTGCGTTAATGCCTGGTGGTGTGAGATGAACTCTGGCATGTCTAAATGTTATACAGGCACCAGGTTGTAAGGAGATAGTTGAGATCTGAGAACAACTTTTTTATTTGATCATCAAGACATTCATTTTATTACCTACCTTTTCACTTCTGCAGTGACTACTGCCTGCTTTACCTGGGCATAGGGAGAACCAAGGAAAAACTATATCAGGACTAAGAACAGTGCCTTTCCCTGAGTCACTATGCAATCAGTTCTCATGCCTTCTTCAGCTGGCTTGGCTTTTCTTCAGTTTTCTGCCTATCATTTCCCACCTCTGCTTCTATTTTTGGCTGCTTGCTGCTGGTACTGAATGGCAGGCTAAGTATTCCAAGCTAGCTGCCCACAGAGCAAGCCCTGAAAAGTGGCCCATTCTCTGCATGCCTACTAGGAGGGAAATAATGCAGTATCAGCATGGAACAAAGCCAGACTCTCCTACTCTGCATTTTTCCTCTCTCCAGGAGGCCACTGCTCCCAAAGTAGAAAACTCCTTTACTTGTGCAAGAAATTTGGACGCTTGCCATTCACCAAGAGTACAGTGCTAGACTGACTGCTAAAGCAATGAGCTGTATCTGGCAGAGCCAGTGACCTCCCTGTACAGATGAAAATGCCACCAACGAAAGAGAGGAGGTGGGAGAGATAATATCTTTTATTGGAAGAAGAGCTCCATGTAGCTAAGAGGTTGTCTCTTTCACCGGCAGAAGCTGCTCCAATAAAAGATATTACCTCATCCACCTTGTCTTTCTATCCTGGGACCAAGACAGCTACAACAACTACAAACCCCAAAGAAAGAAGCAAGTGCTGCTAATATTGCTTTGAAAGTCTATTTTGAAAACAAAGTTCGGGATAGTAATACGGGGCTCAGTCCTGCAGTTACGGGCCCAAAACTCCCATCAGAGTCAATGGACCAAATCCTGCAGGGTCTGATGCTGCGGAGCTTACTCAGGCTAAACTTCTACTGCAACCACTGGGAGCAGCACTAAAGGCTACATAATCCAGCCCCTCCCCCGCAATTCTTATCCCATTGGCTTTAGTTGCAGCTGATGGCAATCGGTACTGAAGAAGGCACTCACCATCTTGCAAAATCAGGCTCCCTTTAACTTAAGGACTGCAGGATTTGGCCCTGGCTTGCTAAATTCAAGCACAGTGTGGATAAATAGCTTGCATGGGTGTGTGGGTATACTTACGAAGAGACATCATTTCTGGTCCATTTAAGGCCTTGTCCACACTGGGATTTCAGCCATGGGTGCAGCTGGCCCTATTGTAGACAGGGTAAACCTCTCTAAACTCAAGATTTGCACTGAGGTAAACTGCACCAGTGCAAGTCATGCAGCATGGGTGTAGATTGTCTGTGCTAAGTGTTTGCCTGGGTGCAACTACAAGCGGGTCTGAAATTCTAATGTAGACAAGGCCTATGTGTATTCAGCTGTCATGTTATGGGAAATTGGACACTGCAGAGAAAAAAACCAAACAAGCTAACTGCAAAGTGCCATGTTATAGAGCTGATAGTGTGATCTGAAACTTAAAACCACAAGGAACGTTTCACTGAGCTTCCTGTTCAGAAGGGAGTGTGTGTTTGACAGTTACTTTCTTTTGAGTCAGACGTTCAGTGTAAGCTCTCAGTTATCTCAGCCCAGGAGCTGTGTATCAGGTGTGGGGGAGGGGAGGTAAGAGGAAGGAAATATTAGATTGCTCTCTCTAGTGAAATGCTACCTTGTCATGAAAGGAGATGATGTGGTTTAGGGGAGACTAAACAGACTCTTCTGCCTATCTCAGATGCCAAGTTTTTAGCCTGGATTTGAAGTCTACCATTTAATTTTTTTAATTAAAGACAATTTTATGGTCTGTTTGCAAATTTCCCTCTTCTGACTATAGTGGTTTCAGTTCATGTGTGAGAATTTCCATAAAAAGCTTTTAGGCATGAGAGATTCTTTATGGAATAAATCACTGTTTCTCAAACTGGGGTTGCTGCTTGTATAGGGAAAGCCCCTGGCGGGCCAGGCCGGTTTGTTTACCTGCCCCGTCCTCAGGTCCGGCCGATCGCGGCTCCCGCTGGCTGCGGTTCGCCATTGCAGGCCAATGGGAGCTGCTGGAAGTGGTGGCCAGTATGCCTCTCGGCCCGTGCCGCTTCCAGCAGTCCCCATTGGCCCAGAGCAGCGAATTGCGGCCAGTAAGAGCCGTGATTGGCTGGACCTGTGGACGGGGCAGGTAAACAAACTGGTCTGGCCTGCCAGGGGCTTTCTCTACACAAGCAGTGACCCCAGTTTGAGAAACACTGGAATAAATCAAAGCTTTATTAAAAGCTAGCATTCCTGAGGGATTGGATGGCTCAGTGGGCTTGGTAATAGGACACAGCTCTTTTTGCAGCTAGATCATGGGTTCTAATCCAACTGGTGGGTATTGACTAAGTGGCAGTCATTGCCACTTCCTGGCTATTCTGTGGCCTACTAAAAGGGGAATTATGGGTTCTTGGTCCTATTCACTGGAGACAGGTGAGTCCATGTTATATAAATCGCCGTTTTTATTATGTCTACCTAGCTAGCTTCCTATATGGCCTGCATCCCAGTGATATCTGATGGCCTTCCCAAATTATGGCCTGATTTTCATGAGCCTAAGGGCACCCACAACCTCTCTTCCCTGCAGGCAGTGGACTCCAATAGCAAAAAAATGGGAGTTTTGCTATTGACTTCAGTGGGGCCAGGGTGTCATCTTTAAAGACAGGGAGGTGTCTTTAAAATGTGGTGTTACAATGGGAAGGGCAGGTCAAAGGAGTAGGTTTAATATTTTGCTCACAAGAACTGGGGCCTAGACTATCAGTCTCAGAAAGAGGCCTGGGAATGAATGGGTGCTGACTGCCCCCTCACTTATACAACAGCATGTAACAAATGGAAAAAAGAGGACGTGGATAGCTATTGAATATAAATTAGAAGCTAAAAACTGATAAAGGAAGCCAAAGGACAAAAAGAGAAATCTATGACCAGAAACGGCAGAAGTGTTCAATAAATATGTCTCTTCGGTATTTGGGTGGAAAAGCCAGATGATGTAATTATAGCACATATGATGATGAAATACTTTCCGTTCCAACAGTAGCCAAGGCTGCTGTCTAACAGCAGCTACTAAAATTAAACATTTTAAAATCAGCAGGTCTGGAAAACTTGCATCCAAGTGTTTTTAAAAGAGCTGGTGTAGGAGCTCCTTGGACCACCGATCTTCATTTTTAATAAGACTTGGAATACTGGGGAAGTTCCAGAGGACTAGAAGAAATCTAATGCTGTGCCAATATTTTAAAAAGGGTAAATGAAAGGACCTGGGTAATTACAGGCCTGTGAGCCTGTCACTGATCCTGGAAAAGATAATGGAGGGGCTGAAATGGGACTTGCTTAATCACGAATTTAAGGAGGGTATTTTTGATTAATACCAATCAACATGGTTTTATAGAAAATAGATCTTGTGACACTAACATTGATATCAATGTTTGATGAGCTTACAAGTTTGATTGATAAAGGTAATAACAAGTATTGATGTAATTTTGGGGCAGTTCTCTGGCCTGGTTATACAGGAGATCAGACTAGATGATCACAGTGGTCTCTTCTGGCCTTGGAATCTATGAATATACTTTGACTTCTATGAGGCATTTTACATGGTACTATGCAACGTTTTGACTGGAACTTTATAAAATATGGCACATGTGAACTGGATGATCAACTAGCTAACAGAGTTCTCAAAATATTGCAAACAGGGAATTGCAACTGAGAAGGTATATTTCAGTGGGGTCTCACAGGGACTGGTAACTTCTAGGCCCTACTCTAGATGATTTTTTCCATGGCCTAAAAGAAGATATAAAACCATAACTCAGAAAGTTTGCATCTGAGACACAGATTGGAGGAGTGATCACTGATATGAAGTGATCTTGATCCCTTGGTAAACTGACAGGTTTCAGAGTAGCAGTCGTGTTAGTCTGTATCTGCAAAAAGAACAGGAGTACTTGTGGCACCTTAGAGACTAACAAATTTATTTGAGCATAAGCATATTTATTTGGTAAACTGAGTACAAGCAAACAGACTTCCATTACTGCCCAATGTAGGGTCAGACATCTAGGAGCAAAGAATGTAGGCCACACTTATAGGATGGGGAAATTTATCCTGGGAAGCAGTGACTCTGAAAAAGAGTTGCAAGCCATGTGGGATAATCAGCTGAACACAAGCTTCCAGTGTGAAGCTGTTGCTAAAAGGGCTTATGCATTCCTTGGATGTATAAACAGGAGACTATTGAGAAACAGCAGGGAGTTATATTACCTCTGCATTTGGTACTGGTGCCACGCCTATGGAATACTGTGTCCAGTTCTGGTGTCCAGGCTCAAAAAGGATGTTGAAAAATTGGAGAGAGTTCAGAGAGGAGTCATGGAACTGATTAAAGGATTGGAAAACATGCCTCAGAGAGAGACTCAAGGAGCTCAATTTATTTAGCTTATCAAAGAGAAAGTTCAGGGGTGACTGGATCCCAGTCTGTAAGTACCTACATGGGGAACAGCCCTCTGTTATCAAGCAGACAAACGTATAACAAGATCCAATAGCTGGTAGCTGAAGCTAGACAAACGTAGGTTAGAAATGAGGAGTACATTGAGTAATTGACTGAACAACTTGCCAAGGGTTCTGGTTGATTTTCCATCACTGGTAACTTAAACTGAGACTGGATGTTTTCCGAAAATATCTGCTCTAGTTCAGCCTATTGAATTGAAGCAGGAATTACTTCAGGGATGTCCTGTGGCTGGGTTATACAGGAATCAGACTAGATGATCACAATGGTCCCTTCTAGAGCAGTGGTTCTCAAAGCCTATCCACCACTTGTTCAGGGAAAGCCCCTGGCGGGCCGGGCCGGTTTGCGTACCTGCCACGTCTGCAGGTTTGGCCAATCGTGGCTCCCACTGGCTGCGGTTCGCTGTCCCAAGCAATGGGGGCTGCGGGAAGGGCGGCCAGCATATCCCTCGGCCCACGCTGCTTCCTGCAGCCCCCAGTGGCCTGGAGCAGCAAACTGTGGCCAGTGGGAGCTGCGATTGGCTGAACCTGCAGATACGGCAGGTAAATACACCAGCCCGGCCCGCCAGGGGCTTTCCCTGAACAAGCAGCGGACTGGCTTTGAGAATCTCTGTTCTAGAGGCTTTTTCATAGATCTTAAGGCCAGAAGTGATTTCTTCCTATTCAGGATTTTTTTGGTCTGCTTACTGTTTGTTTTTTTTAATTATTATTTTATTTGGGGTATACATATAGTCTGAGCCTCTATTATGATCTTTTTACAAAGTTCCCATGCAGACATTGCAGCTTGCAGGCATTTAATTCTTGTGACTGTTCCTTTTAATTTCCATTTATCTAGCCTCCTCATTTTTGTGTTCCCCTTTTTGAAGTTAAATGCTACTGTGGTGGGTTTCTTTGGTATTTCCTCCCCTCCAAAGATGTTAAATTTAATTACATTATGGTCACTATTACTGGGCAGCTTTGCTATATTCATGTCTTGGACCAGATCCTGTGCACCACTTAGGACTAAATCAAGAATTGCTTCTCCCCTTGTGGGTTCCAGGACTAGCTGCTCCAAGAAGCAGTCATTAATGGTGTCTAGAAATTTTATCTCTGCAGCCTGTCCTGAGGTGACATGTTCCCAGTCAATAAGGTGATAGTTGAAATCCCCTATTATTATTGGGTTTTCTGCTTTTGTAGCCCCTCTACTCTCCCCGAATTTCTATCCATAGAGATTCTGTGGTTTGATTAATTTAGATTTGTATTATATTTGACTTTCTCTTTCACATATTATTACATTCCCAAACCAATGTGATCTACACTGTCATTCCTATATATTGCGTGCCCTGGTATTACCATGTCTCATGGATTATTATTGTTCCACCAAGTTTCTCTGATGCCTAGTGTATCAAAATGGGCTAAGATGAAAGCAGACTGCAAAACTGATACAGTGAAATGAATTGTTCTGTGTTTCAGAACTTTGCAGCTACCTTTGGCCTGCGTGGATGGATTTGGGGCGTGTGTGTGTGTGTGTGTGTGTGTGTGTGTGTGTGTGTAAGTTGTACTGATTAGGCTATTATCCAGGCTGGTTTGATACATAACTGAGGTGCAGATCAGATTTGGCTTTTCAGAACTGCTTACGTATACTTGTATGCACAAACTGCATGTGTGCCTTCATGACTAATCTGTGAGAACAAGTACTAACTTCCACTGTTTTCATGTATAGGTGCTCAGATTCCAGGGTGATGGGGTTGGTATGAGAACCTACTGAGAGTAAAGAACAGAGTGGTGAAGCTATGTAGAACTGGTATCTAGAAAGCTCCAAATCTGCATTGTTCTGAAACAATTATAATTCTCAAGGCCACAATCTATAAATGTACCACAGTTTTCAGTGAGGATAAACCCAGGACCCACAGCATTAAAACTGAAGCCCTACAGCTTAATCTAGAAAGGTAGCAGGGATTTGTGGTTCTTGGAGCTCAAAGTTGTGGGATCCTCAGGGCTGATAACTATGGGAGTCTGTCGGTATTTCTCCATGGATTAAATTAGAGGATGACACCCCAATGGGTCTTGAACTTCCATGGACCTCAGATTTGGGCGGAGTCTTCCCCTAGCTAGTGGCTGCCCCACAGCTAAGTAGCAAGCTGTCCCTAGTTGAGTCTTGCACTTTTGGTGCTGAAAGATCCACTAACAACCATGGCGTCTGTATGTACCATATGCAGCCACAGATTCCTTATACCAGTCTCCCTTGAAACCACTGCCAGGTTCGCTTGAAAGGTCTTTGAACCTTATCAAGCCTTTTTGACAAAGCTGGTCTGATTTTCAAGGTTGTAATGGAAATCAGGTGAGTTTTCCACAGTTGTATTCATGTATCATTTCTATTTACTAACTATTACAAGGATTATTGTGGTAACATTCAAAGGCTGCACTCTGAAATGGGCTCCCATTTTTATGGGTACCATATGAATATGTATATATCTGTGAAGTGTGTCCCTGCCTCAAAGAACTTACAATCAAAGCAGGTTCCTTAAAGCCCAGTTTCTGCCATAGTTTTGTCAATAAACAATAGTAACAGATGCTGGTTCAAACCGCAATGTTTAGATCTGGTTTCAGATTTCAAACATCCCCAAAGCTTGGGGCTATTTGAAATCTGGGGGTGTAGCAGGGTGGTCCCCCCTCTGCTCCTGCCCTGAAGGGCTTTAAACAGCCCAGGAGAGGGCTGTGGCTGGGGCAAGAAGCCTGGGCTGATTGGGGGAAGCAGGCTCAGCTGTGGCCATGCCCCAATCAGGCCCAGCTGGCCCCTATAAGAGGCTGTGAGCCAGAGGCCATGATAGTCTCTCTCTGTTTGTAGAGGGAGATGGGTCTGGCTACAGGGAGCTAGAGACAAGATACCTGAGTGAAGCAGGGCTGGGGAAAGGCAGAGGAGCTAGGGAGCTCCAGCCTTGAAAGCCCCAAGCTGTGGCCTAGCAGAAGGCAAATAGGGGTAGGCACAGGGCAGCCTAGGGGTAGGCAAAGGCAGCAGGTCCAAACCCAACCTTGCCAGTGATGAGTAGGCTGATACTGCAGTCTGCCCCAGGGCGTGGGGCTAGACAATGACTGGCAGTAGCTGTATACTGAGGTGAGGATAGTGGGTTCCCTGGGGAGGGGAGACCCTAAGACTGAGGGGTTACTGCTATGGGGCAGCACCCCAGATAAAGGGACACAGGGGCTAAGAGGCAGTGGGACACTGGCCTGCAGCGGGTGCTCTGGAGACTGGAGAGCTAATTCCCAGAAGAGACCAGCAGGAGGCACCACAGGGGTGAGTCCCACATACTTACAGGAGGTTTTGATTCAGATCCACTTCCAGTTAACATCAGGCTGAATCTTGAGGTCCTTGACTTCAATCAGAGTGTTATGAGAGTAGGACCTAAGAGAAACCTGAGTAAGAAAGTTCCACTAACAACCATGTGTGTATATGAGCCATATGCAAATCCACAAGGCTTGACCCATAGTGCTTTAAAATAATAACTTGAAAATAACTCTACTATTGTTAGTAAAGTCAGTGCTATGGGAAAAGAGGTACAATCATGGGCTACAGTGGAAATAACAGTAAGAGAGGAAAATGCTCTTCCCAGCCCCAGCTCTCTGATCTGGGCCAGGGGGCCATGAATATCAACAGCCTTGCCATGGAATAGGGCCAGTATCCACTGATTCCAGTGACCTGTGCCACATGACTCACTATCCTATAAGTGTCTTGGAACTTGATGGCTAGATGATGCATCTGCTTAAGGTCACAGCTGATACCAAAAACCAGAAAAAGTTCAGGCAGGTCCTTCTTCTATCCAAGCCACTGCATGACCTGACATGTGCTTGGCACTTTTAAAAAGATCACTTTGATAAGAGTTGCCCTAACCTGCACTTGTTGGTTTAACATCAATCATTAACACTGACATGTGATGCTATGACAAAGGGAGAAGCTGGGGAAACGCCAAGGCAAAGAGAAGTTTCATCCACTAGAGAATACCATGGCCCAAGTGTCTATGGCTGACTCGCCATGCACAGAGCCAACCACCGCGGCAGCTGTCTCTCGCTGAGCTTTACCTCTGCAGCCTGGTTGGAAACCCCTGGTGGTCCCTTTCACTGATGTGGTAGCAAGTGACGTACAACTTGTCACGAGTGGCTGAGGTTACCTGCCCAGCTGGCATGCCGGTAGTGATTAACTCAACCCAGGTTCCCCTGTTATAAGGGCAGTGAACAGAGTGGTATTTCCATGTGCCTTCTTGCTGAATTCAGCAAAGCAGAATGCTACAGTGCATGGCACAAAGCCCCCGGTAGGCTCAAGGAGTTACTTTCAGACATTTCCCCCCACCTCCCAGTTCCTGGGCTGCCTTTTCTCCTATGATACTCTTCTCACCTGCAACTAGGAAGAAGAAACAAGCCTCCTCTTCTAAAATGTTTGCTGTCTCAGTCTTATCCCTGGTGAGACGTGTGCCCTTTTGTGCACACAGCAGAAAAAAAACGCTCTGCCATTTTGCACAGTCTTAAAGGTGCGTGGTCTGGTAGAGCAGGAGTGCACTCGAGAGCGGTCAGGGAAAGATGCCCCAGCCAGGAGAGCTGTTCTTTCACATTCCTGAGTTCTACATTCATTTAATAAAAGAAAACAAATATGAATTCCTTTCCCATAGAGAATTACCGATGCGTTTCTATGGATCTAACACTGACCCTCGCTTGCAATGCACTTGCTGTACAATGGAACATTTCTATACAAAATGCTTCACTGTGGCTTCTGTTTGCCTTGGTCATGAGCCACTGATGGAAGCTCTGATTGTAACTTTGGGACACAGCCCCGGTACAAGTCAGCACGAAGCTGCACGCTCCCAGTGAGAACCTTGGGATGCATTTTGGAGCACTCCAGCCTGAAGGGGGGAGGGATGCATGCTCGCCACTTTGATCCCAGTGCAGATGGGGATTGGTTGGTCATGGCCCCACCTCCTCCTCTCCCTTTTTGACAGCCTCAGTGACTGGCCCCCTCAGAGGGGAGGGGGACACAGAATGAGGCAAGGCATCTTGCATGTTCTCTCCCTTGTGGAAAAATCCTGTCCGGGGGCAACCTTTTATAGCCACCTTCAGAATTGACTGACCTGAACTGCAGGGATCAAGGGTCTGTGGCAGTGTTTGAACTGGATGAACATTGCTGTCAGCAGTCACAAGACTGCCATTGATTAAGTTCAGCTATACAGTACAGTGGGTCACTGTCCCTTGCTCCACAAACTAGGAGATACAGCTGCTTGCTCTCTCTCTGGTTTAAAGACCTTTTCTCCACAAAGGCATGAGTAGAAATAATAATTATGTATACGGCTGTTTAAGCACCATGACTGATCCTTCCTTAAAGGCAGAGCCACCTCCTGAGTGCCAGTCTCTCTAACTCCACCAGCTGAGAATCTGGCCCTATAGTTTAGATGACAGGACTTTCTGAAATTAAAAACTGCTTCATAATAGTTTTCAGCCAGAATTTCCTCCCCTTTTCTCCTGGACTGTGAGAGGTGGGTGTTTGGGCAGTGCCTACCACAGTGAGCCTGAGTCCTGGTCAAGGCCCTTGAGCTATATAAATAACACTGACCCAAGCACAGCTGGGATATACAATAACTACGTCTGGCTCTGAAATACGGCAGCCTGTGGGGTGGAAATGCTCTGCAACCATTCTGCACCTGCAACTCCACACAGCATTTTTGGGAGGAAGTGGATATTATTAGAGCCAGTGGAAACTACAAGAGAAATTTAAGGAGGCAGAATATAAATACCTATATTGGAGTGAACAACCTATCCTTGTGAAATCTGCCAAAGGATCTTTAATAGTCGTAAGTGGCCAGGGCATTGGATTACCACCTAATACTAAAAGGCACTTGAATAACAGCACTCCCTAACACCATACTGGGGTAAGGGTGCAGCACTGACTGACTGACAGAGGGGAAAATGCTGTCTATGGAGCCACCTACGCCATTTCTTACAGCTCCTTGCGTCTTTGAGAGCTTCTCATTCTCCAGACTTCAGCCTACTTAGTTTGGAGATCTGATTACATCCTAGGGCATAGCCAATTCTGGGGCAATGGATGGACAATAATAATATTAATATCTTACATTTGTACAGAACCTTGCCAGCCAAAGCATCCAAAGCTGTTTAGGGACCATCAGGCATCGCTTCCCTCGCCAGATTGAAATAGCGCCACATCTCTGGTGGGAGATGGCAACTGTTTAATAGGGTGGGGCAGACAATGAAAGAATGATGCCCCTTTTAGACCTGAGCATCTAGCCAAAATCCAGGCTCTGGGGATGTTCCAATTGGGAGGAGAAACTGAAGCAATTGAGGTATTTCTTTGATGCAGTTTTGTTTATTTACAAAGAAAGTACAAAGTCCTGCGTCTCGGAACCCAGGAGGAATCAAATAGCGGGAAACTGCTTCTTTTGCTTGCAGCACCAACTCTTTTCCTCCTGCACTCCTGGCCCAAAAATGTTTCCCCAGGTTTCCTCCAGGCCAGGGTAAACACAGTACTGTCAGCTGCTCCTTCCAGCTACGTGTGTCTGTGTTCTTGTCCGTTCTGTTCTGTGTTCTGCCTTTGCCCCTTCTTCCTCCCTCTCCCAAAAAAAACAGTACTCAGCAAAACCCCTCTGCCCATGCAGTCCAAAAACTCCTGGGCAGGTTCACAACCCCCTTTTTTCTCAGAGATGGGGCGGTCTGATTAACTTATCCTGACAGTTATGTTAACTGAAGGGTCCATTCACACTCCGTCTCAGCGGTTTATGATCTAAGCCGTCGCCAATACCTCTCAGCGTAACACAAGGAAGATGAAGAGGACTTGGAATAGCTTGCAGACAAAGAGCCAAATTCTCTTCCTGCAAAGCCTGACCTAATGAGGCCTCAGGCAGAGGAGGCAGTTATAACACAGCAGAGTAAAGGCAACCCCTCTCTAGTCATTGCTGCTGCCTGAGGACTATACCAGCAGCCCTGGCCTGTTCCCTGCCCAGACACACAGGGTTTGGGGATAGTGAGCCGGTTGTAGTTCAGATGCTGGCTCCACACCTTCCTGCCTCTCCAGCCACCACCTGTGCATGTTTTCCCTGGCCTACATCTTATGCAGTAGACCAGGGGTCGGCCACCGATTTTTAGTGGCACGCTGCTACCAGCCAGCGTTCCGGCCGCCGGCCCCGCTCAGCCCACTGCCTGCCTGGGTGAACCAAACCCCTGGCCCGCAGCAGGCTGAGTGGGGATGGTGGCCGGGACCCTGGCTGGCAGGAGCCGGTGGAACCCCAGACCGGCATCGGGTGAGCTGCTGCCGGTCTGGGGTTCTGTCCGCCACCCTGCTCAGCCTGCTGATGGTCTGGGGTTCTGGCCACCGGCCCCTTGCCAGATGGGGTCCTGGCCATTGGCCCTGCTCAGCCTGCTGCCAGCCTGAGATACCAGCCACCAGCCCTGCTCAGCCCGCTGTCGGCTTGGGGGGCCCAGGGCTCTGCTTCCAGCCAGGGCCCAGCACCCCATGTTAAGAACCACTGCACTAAACTGAGAAGATCTGCATTTTAATTTAATCTTAAATGAAGCTTCTTAAACATTTTAAAAACCTTGTTTACTTTACATACAACAATAGTTTCGTTATATAATATAGACTTATAGAGAGAGACCTTCTAAAAATGTTAAAATGTATTACTGGCACGCAAAACCTTAAATTAGAGTGAATAAATGAAGACTCGGCACAGCACTTCTGAAAGGTTGCCGACCCCTGCAGTAGACTCAAGGTGGCTCCACAAGTGATCAGGCCTTGCTTGCGTGCAGAAGAGGCTGAGTGGAAGCTGGATTTTTCCCTTAAATGATCACATGTATTATATGAATGCAGCTTGTATGCAATGAGGTTGTGCATTTGGCAGGTTTCTACAATATTGCAAAACAGCACTGTCATACTGGGTGCAAGTGGAGCTTTATAGTTGGCTGCTGGTGAAGTCACACTCATGGCATAGTTACTAGGCGTCACACACACTGTTCTCACTTCATTCCTTCTTTTTTTAAATCGCATTTTGCAATAAGATGCTCCTGACAACACCACCCAAGGCATGTTGATAATAGCCCAGAAATGCAATTTGCCTGTCATGTGCTATTGCTTAATTATTTATCTTGATAATTAGCAATATGGATAATCTAACATAATCTGCTGGGGCATCAAGATAAAGGCAACAACGCCCTGCATTAAGTCACGAGAACACATGATAAATCCAGAAAAATATAAAAAGCAACAAAGTGTCCTGTAGCACCTTATAGACTAACAGACGTATTGGAGAGTAAGCTTTTGTGGGTGATGCATACCCGTCGTCGAGTAGGCATTACCCACGAAAGCTTATGCTCCAATACGTCTGTTAGTCTATAATGGTACGTCCATACTACCCGCCCGGATCGGCGGGTAGCAATCGACTTCTCGGAGTTCGATATATTGCGTCTCATCTAGACGCGATATATTGAACTCCGAACGCGCTCCCGTCGACTCCAGAACTCCACCACCGTGAACGGCGGTGGCGGAGTTGACGGGGGAGCCGCGGACGTTGATCCCGCGCCGTGAGGATGGGTAAGTAGTTCGAACTAAGGTAGTTCGACTTCAGCTACGTTATTCGCATAGCTGAAGTTGCGTACCTTAGTTCGACCCCCCCCCCCAGTGTAGACCAGGCCTAAGATGCCACAGGACACTTTGTTGCTTTTTACAGATCCAGACTAACACGACTACCCCTCTGATACTTGACACCAGAAAAATATGTAAGTCTACCTAATAGGGAGCCCCTGAATGCTGTGGAGGTGCTTCCATTCTTTTTTGCTTTTCAGGTACTGTTAGCTATTTCCTTACCTTCCCATTCATAGGGAAGAGAAATGGCAAGATACTAGCATCTTTACAAGTTCAGTTGCATTGCCATCATTATTCCATTGGGCCAAATTAATCTATGGTAAATGTCCAGTGATATATTTTTTTAAGTGTTCAAGCTACAACGGAACCATGGCTGTAACTGAGCTCAATGTCTCTCTCTGTGGGGGGGAGTGGGGGGTTAAAGGGCAAACCCTGCTTGGAAGACCTGAGCCAAGACATTTCTGGTCAGAGTAAAGAACTGTCTATTGTTTCTGAGAGCTGGGGTAAATGAAGTCACAATAACGATGCTTGGGCATTCCTATTCAGGATAATCCAGGTAGAAACAGACAACATCAGCAGAGGAAGGTTTTAATATGGCCAAGAATCACTTCAGAACTCAAGATGGTTGGGATTCAAATAATCTTCTCAGAGGACCTACCAGTGTCATGTGGCAATTGTACATTTATAAATACTGGTGTGTTTAAGCATGTGTAGTCCTTAAGAACCATAAATTAGGCACTCATGCAGTTGTGCTCTAGGTTATACCATGTAGTTTCATAGTAATTCCACTGGACTCTGGATTTACATGGGGACAACTCAGACCAACTCGGACCCTGAACGCTGAGGGAAACTGAGAGGTGGGTATGTAGTATATGACGGCTGGGACACACCTGATGGTGTAGCAATTATCTTGCTGGTCCATGCTACATGATACTCAGGACTGACATTTGGAAGTTAGCACACAAGTAAGAATCTAGCTCAGATGGCTTGAGATTTTTTTAAAAATTCTACTTAGACTCTGAAGATTTTATAATGAAGAAACATTGACCCATACTAGAATACTGGGCCCCATTCTGGTGCCCACCTTTTGAAAAGGAGTTGAAAAACTGGAGATGGTGCAGGGAAGAGCCACAAACATGATTCAAAGGCTGGTGAAAATGAGATGCTTGTAGGTCAATCTGTTTCGATAATCAAAAAGAAGGTAGAGAGGTGATGGATTACAGTGCATAAACACTTCGTAGGAAGAAAATCCTGGATACTAAGCGGCTCTTTAGCCTAGCAAAGAAAGGCATAACAAGAACGAAAGCCTGGAAGCTAAAGCCAGTCAAATTCAAATTTGTTCATAATAAGGCACACATTTTTATCAGTGAGGGTGATTGGTCCATTGCTTAAACTACCAGGTGAAGTGCTGGATTCTCCATCTCTTGATGTCTTCAGATCAAGACTAGGTGTCTTTCTGGAAGGTATGATGTAACTAAACACAAGTTATGCTTTAGTCAAACACAAGTGATGGGGCTCAGTATGGGGGTAACTGGATGACATTTAATGGCCTATGATATACCGAAGGTCGGGCTAGATGATCTGATGGCTCCTTTGGGCCTTAAACACGACAAATCTCTGAATTTAGCCCAGCCTGGCATTTGTTCATATCAACCCAATCCAAACCTGTAGAGAGATTTACACACTGTACTACAAAAGTGGAAGTGAGGTGAACATCAATGTGTATCTAAGGAAGTCATACTTGAAAGGGCCACTCAGAGGGCAAGTCACTAGTGGAAATAAATCCAAATTAAATCTATAGGGCCCTTTAGTGAATAAATGGATGAATAAGAACAACAACGTATTTAATGATTAGCTGGAATTATAACTGCAAGTGCAAGCAAGCCAAATTCTTATAAATCTCCATTAGCAATTCTCCATCTCCAAATTCCCTTGGCATGGTATTAGCATTCTCTGGGATTATCTATCAGATATAGATTGAACCTGGCATAAATACTGTACCACTGAAGAGGCAGGGAGCTAAGTCTAAGGATGATGAGGAAGAGGAACAGGGCAAATCCCAAAGTACCTTCCCATAAACCACTTGAAGAACTTGTCTCACAAGCCTTGACTATTTGTTGTTCTATCAGTACCATTGTGTGTGTGTGTGTGTGTGTGTGTGTGCGCGCGCACACGGGGGGAAAAAAATCCTTGCCTGGGTCTGCTAGTAGCATGGAGAGCAAATCACCTGGGAAGCAACAGACTGTTCATGCACCAGCACCAGTGTAGCCAAACCCATGGATTCAAAAAGCATGATCTGGGCCTCCCAAAATCCCGAGACTGGTTATAAATCATAAGATTTTTAAATAATAAATATTGGAGGGGAGGGGGTGTAATATTCACCTTGTGGCTTTAGGATTCACCTTTTCAAACTTTTTATCCGCATTCCTGAAGACTAGACATTACTGGTTTTTAAATGAAAGTTGAGATTCTCATGTTCTTTTGTGTGTGTTTGTTCAGCACCTAGCACAATGGGATCCTGGTCCATGACTAAGACACCCAGATGCAACCACAAGACAACTAAGCATGTAATCAGTGGACTCCAGGAGCTAGGTCTTTAAGACAAACAGCACAATATTGCTAGACTCATGATAAAATCGTGTTAGCTGACAACATGAGCATCTCACTAGAGCTAGGTGAATAATATTTCAGAGAGTTTATCTGACTAATTTGTTTCCATCACATGGTAATTTGTGAACTGAGGTTTTGACTGTTCATCTGGGTCTATTGCTGGTCCAATAATAGTCATTATATATATTTTTTGACAGTCAGTGAATAATATATTGCAAGTAATGTTGTTGGTCAGCTCTACATTTCACACAGGTAGAAGCAGTGATGATGAAATCGCCCTGGCGGCTACTCTAGCTCATATTTGAAATAAAAAGTCACTTTTGAGATTCAACACCAGTGCGGTTTATGACTGAGTCCTAGCCCAAGGGATGACAATTAATATAATTTCTGCTGCTCCTGAAAACCCACGTACAGCGCAGGAGAAAGTGAAACTTTTCCTGCATTTTCCTGCTGTACTTTATTGGATGGTGTCACTATTAGGCCAAAAAATATCACAAGCAATCGGGAGTTAGGATCAGATTCTGTTCTCAGTTACACTGAATTTTGGTGTATTTGCTCTGGATTTCCACTAGTTTAACAGAGAGCAGAATCTGTGACTTAGAGAATATAGGAGAGTCAAAAGTAGCATAGATTTCTGGAGCCCCATTAGAAATATTTCTCGGTATGGGTTATAAAGCAGATGAATGGGCTTTAGCCACTTTCTATGTGCTTGTACCATGCCTGGCACAGGGTCCCTGATCTCATTTGGGGTCTTGAGATAGTGCTATAATAAAAAGACTATTCACACGGCTTGAGACAGTGCTAGTTTACATGGTTTGGGCTCTACATTAGATATGGCCTAAATGATAGCCTATACAAAATTACTGACAATGGGCTCCTTACAACTGTAGAGACCCTTCTCTTCCTTCTGCAACAGAAAATAAGCTTCTGTAATAGGAGCTGGCAGAAAAAGACGTTCAGGTGAAATCCTGGCTTATGGGAAATTATCCTCAAACTACTGTATGTGGCATCTAGCAACTTAAAATGAGCTGAAGCAAGCAGCAGTGAGAAAAACAAGTATTATAATCAAAAGGCAGACAAGTTACTGCGCTGGCCTAATTGATGATAGACTCAAGTTCAAATTCCTTCTCCCCCGATTCGGTGTTTTGGGACGAAAAATTTGGTTCAGACTCAGGTTGAGCAAGGACTTGAACTTGGGTATCCCGTATCCCTGCCGTGCCCCAACACATCTATCTGACTCAAAAAGCTCAGGTTTAATTGGAAAATGGACATTTTGACACAATTACATTTTTTGTGAAAAAGTTTGACAGGTTTTGTTTTCATTCCAGTGGGGAATGAAAACAAATTTTGAAACCTCAAAAGCTGGCCCTTCAGTCAGCCCTAGACAGCTCACTTGGGGACAACCGGTACTTTATCTGTAGCTCTTGTTTTCTGACCCATGCTGTAGAATCCAGCCACGGAACTTTGACGTTAAGAGCCTGATTCGGCCAGCGGCTGAGCGCCCTTAACTCCCAATAACTTAGCAGGTGTTCAGGATAGTCAGCACTTTACGGGTTCATGTTCCAAATGCCACAGAATTGTAGGGCCTAGTGATAACAATATCTTACACTCCACATCACAAAGACTCCAGAAATTCTGTATAGGCTATCTGCAAAGGAATCACTTTACCCACCACTGAAATGCAGCCAACTTTTGGCAGCAGCTGTTTAGCAGTCTGAAGCTGACGGTGTTGGAACACAAAGTGAAAATGAATATTGTGCCCAATTGAAACAGCAGGGGGGGAATTTAAGGAGGCAGACTGTAATTCCCCAGACTGGAAGTTGGCCAGGACACTAAGCTAGGGACTCACTTTTCATTCTTCTGAAAAATGCCTTCTCGGCTCCAGCTTAGCTATTTCTGTAGCACGCTTCACCCCAGCATTTAAGCCCGGGGATCCTTTATGAGTGCAAATGGTCAGAAGGGACGTTGGCTTTGAGATAACCTCAGAGCCTAATATTAAGCCTCTCTGCGTGTGGAAATTTTGCTTCATTAAAACTCAATTAAATATAAAAGTTTCCATCTGCTGCCATTAGGTTCAGGAATCGGGAATACCTATTAAGTGTTTGATGCTCAGAGCTGACTCACCATTTTGCTGAGTTAACCCTTGCTCTAATTAGTTTTTTCCTAAATTGGGATATGATGATGAAACTCTTTCCCACACATTTAAAAGGGCTGCTGTGTGCATCTCTGCTTTGCTTTGGGCCTGGGGCCTTATGGCTCAGCACTCACCTGGGTGGTGGCTGAATGAAACTCTTTGTCAAAATAAAATAAGGCAGAAAATATTTATATTTTTCCCTTAAGGTGGCAATTTGAGCCCTCCCCCACACCACATCGAAAGTGAGGGGCACTCCTCCAGGGTGGAGCAACTCCTGTGAGCACCTTCTGAAACCCAACCATCTCCATGCCCTGTATGCAGGGATTTGGGACCATTTAGGCTGAGATTTTCAAAGGGGCCTAAGGGAGTTAGGTGGCCAATGGCTCTTGAAAGTCAGTGGAATTAGGGTGCCTAACTAATTTAGTCCCCTCTGCAAATACTCACCCTAATCCATGTAGTAGTGAATCCCCTGGTAGGCCATAAACTCTCTGAGCACCAGCATATTCTATTCAGACAGCCTCCCTCATGCCATCTGAAGTTGTTCCATTCTGTACACCTTCTAGCCATGCTGCCATCTGGCATTCCGATTAAGTGGAGCAGAGAGTGGGGGTGGTGCACTGAGGAGTTTTTTCCCTAAATGTTGACAATAATAGTTAAATAGAGATCTTTTGGAAGTGACAAGGCGGTTGAGATACTATCTTGTATTGGACCAACTTCTGGAAGTATCATTTTGTCCTACATTATTTACCATTAGCCTGAGAAGCCAAAACCCGAGCCCTACACGGGTCAGGGTGTGTGTTACTGACTCAAATCCCTGATGTGGAACGTACCTTATCCCTGGTGCTTTATGGTTGGAGGTTGGCTCCAAAACCAGTTCCATGCTACTTGTGTGCCATGGCATTGGTCCATGGCTGCTCTCTTTATAGCAACATGGGTGAGGGATTTGGAAGGGGACGGGGAAGACCAGGGTTGTGGCCGGTGGGCCCACAAACTATCTGGCTACTTAGATCCACCAGCTGAAATCCTCACCTAGCAGTCTCAGAGTGACTGCTTGTGGCACTTCTATGCACAGCCTATTTACTCAGCTTTGCTCAGAGGATGAACATTTGTTTGTGTTTTAAAAGTTTGGACATAAACTCTACGTCAGTATGTTTTAGCTGTTAGGATAATTTTCTGCATGCTGTGCCTTTACATTTCTAAGCAGTCCACCTGCCTGTTTCCACTTTCCATTTTGCACAGCAGGTTCATATCAAGCGGGCAGCGTATTACAAGTGAGACAGCCACACTGTGCTGTCTCTCTTCCTCTGTCTAATGGAGAATTTGTATTTGTTCGTTCTTCTTTTGCCATTTCCCTTAATCTAAAAAAGGAAAGTAATGCAGACTGAAGCTATGAGGATGCTCTTTGTGTGTGGAAGAACCGATTGCACAACCCTTAAAGTTACCCAAACCACTGAGTAATTTAGGGGGTTGTACAAACAAAGAAATGAGAACTCTGAGTATTGTTGTGATGCGGTGAAATGGGCAAGAGTCAGGGAAAAGTAACATCAACTTAAAACTAAAATTGTTTGAAACGGGCTAATCAGATTTCCTGCAGTACGTCCCAAATAGTGTATAATCTAGATGTTATTGCTAAGAGGTAAGGAAAGGGTTAATGAACATGTAGAACACTGTGCACGTAAAACCCCTGACAGCTTAATTGCTGGGCTTACGGTGCTTGCTGTTTGGCTGCTTTGATGGTGTTTTCCTCTTTAAAGAGTGTACCAAGTTACAGCAGTGGCTGAGACCAGAGGCACTCCCTCTTAACACACCTGCTGGCAGACAGGATGTGTGTAGGTGGCTTGATCGGTCAGAGGACAAGGAACAAAGAGTAACAAGCTGACGTACCTATCAGATAGTCCAAATCCTTGTGATTCACGAGAGAGAGGGGATCAGGCCGGGATTTCAGAGTATGTGAGATATAGGGTAAAGTACAAAGGGTAATTGTACATTTCATAAAGGAGAAAAATAAAACAGTTAATCAACGCATCTTGGATTTCCTTCTTCCAGAAACAGCTTAAGTTCTTGGCACACTTTAACCTTGTTGTTCAGAAATTACAGGCATTCGGGGGAAAATCCTGAACTGGTGTAAATCTGCTCCAATAATGGGCCTGATCTGTGGTGTACTTTAATTGTCTATAGTAAGAGAATTGGCCCATGTGTTCATTTAAGTTTTTATTTAACTTTATGTTGAAATTATTCAGATTCATAGTAACAGAACAAGCAAATACTGAAACACGGGGCTGTTTTTTGTTTTTCATGGTGCATCGTAAACCTAACAGAGAGACGTTTATAACAGAAATTCACAGTGAGACGCCCCCTTAAGGGCCTGATCCAAACCCTACTGATGTCAAAGGGGAGTTTTTCCATTGGCTCAGTGGGCTTTGGGTCAGGCCGTAACTGTCCAAAAAAATCTAGGGGGACTTCAACCAAGAGTGAAGCGGCAGCATGCTCAGCTTTGTACTCAGTTCGTTTAGGATGGCTGGAATGTGGTCTCTTCACAGATGCACCCAGATCCACAAAGGAGTTTAGGTTCCTAACTTGCACTGCTTTCAAAGGAATTAAATCAATGGAAGTTAGGAGAGTAAGTACCTTTGTGGTTCTGGGCCATGGTGGTACTGGTATAGGCTAAACAGGGTGGAATTAGCACTGTCTACCTAATCTAATTTGTGTGAATGAGAGAGATTTTTCAACAGCACCAGTGTTGGCCTGTCTCTGCTCCTACCAAAGTCAATGAATGTTTTTGAGAACCTTACTCATAATATTTTTGGAATTTAGTACATATATCATGCCATGAAATAATGAGGGATCAAAAAGACTCTTCAAATAGAAAGGAAGCAGACGACAAATTAGTGAAGAAACATGGGTATGTTTTGGTACCGTCCATTAATAGCTTCTTCACCTGCATATTTGAAATGACATCAACCTGCTTATTGTCTTGCATAAGCCATCACACTCTTTTTATGCTGGTATTTTGAATGCTGCTGCTGCTGTAGAATCATTTTGTCTGGTGTAAAGAATGCAGAGAAATCCCCAGATATCAACACAACACCATTTATGGTATAACAATTGAAATTGTGGGGAGGGGGGGAATCAAATCAGTAACTTTGATGTCTGTATACAAATGCGAGAAGTATGGGGAATAAGCAGGAAGAACTTGTAATGCTAGTAAAAAACCACAACTATGACTTAGTTGGCATCACAGAGACCTGATGGGATAATAAACATGACTGGAATGTTGGTATAGAAGGATACAGCTTGCTCAGAGGATCGGCAAGGAAAAAAGGGAGGAGGTGTTGCCTTGTATATTAAAATGTCTACACTTGGACTAAGACTGAGATGGAAATAGGAGACAGACTTGTTGAAAGTCTCTGGGTAAGGATAAAAGGGGTAAAAAACAAGGGTGAAGTCATGGTAGGGGTCTACTACAGACCACCAAACCAGGAAGAAGAGGTGGATGAGGCTTTTTTTAAACAACTAAAAAAATCATCGAAAGTACAGGACTTGGTGGTGATGGGGGATTTCAACTACCCAGACATCTATTGGGAAAATAACACAACAGGGCACAGATTATCCAATAAATTATTGGAATGTATTGGAGACCATTTTTTATTTCAGAAGGTGGAGACAGCTAGCGGGGAGAGGCTGTTGTAGATTTGATTTTGACAAATAGGGAGGAGCTGGTTGAGAATTTGAAAGTGGAAGGCAGCTTGGGTGAAAGTGATCATGAAATGATAGAGTTCATGATTCTAAGGAATGGTAGGAGGGAGAGCAGCACAATAAAGACAATGGATTTCAAGGCAGCAGACTAGCAAACTCAGGGAGTTGGTAGGTAAGATTCCATGGGAAGCAAGTCTAGAGGGAAAAACAATAGAAGACAGTTGGATCTTTTTCAAAGAGACGTTATTAAGGGCACAAGAGGAAACTATCCCACTACGTAGGAAAAATAGAAGTATGGCAGGAGACCACCCTGGCTTACCAAGGAGATCTTCAAGGATCTAAAAATCAAAGAAGAGTCCTACAAAAACTGGAAACTAGGTCAAATTACAAAGGATGAATATACAGAAGCTCCCGCAAATTACGGAATGCCTGCATAAGTCGAATTTTGCATAAGTTGGGAACGTATCTCCGACAATTACGCACAACACCCCCCTCCCCCCCAAAACCCAAACACACCTTTTTTCTGTAAGTCCGACTTTCCATAAGTCAGGTTTGCGTAACCCGGGGAGCATCTGTAAACAAATAACAGAAGTATGTAGGGACAAAATTAGAAAGGCCAAGGCACAAAATGAGCTCAAACTAGCCAGAGACATAAAGGGTAACAAGAAAACATTCTACAAATACATTAGAAGCAAGAAGAAGGTCAAGGACAGAGTAGGCTTGTTACTCAATGTGGGGGGGGGGGGGGAGAAATAACAGAAAATGTGGAAATGGCAGAGGTGCTTAATGACTTCATTTTGATTTTCACCAAGAAGGTTGGTGGTGATTGGATGTCTAATGTAGTGAATGCCAGTGAAAATGAGGTAGGATCAGAAACAGGGCCGGCTCCAGGTTTTCTGCTATCCCAAGCGGTTCAAAAAAAACCAAAAACCCAAAAAATGCGGCAGCGCAATCGCGCCGCTCCACTCTTTGGCAGCAGGTCCTTCATTCCGACAGGGACTGAGGGGCCCGCCACCGAATTGCCACTGAAGACCCACTCCAGTAGCGGACGGCGTGCCACCCCTTGATATTGGCCGCCCCACGCACCTGCTTCCTTAGCTGGTGCCTGGAGCTGGCCCTGATCAGAAGAGGCTAAAATAGGGAAAGAACAAGGTAAAAATTGCTTGGACAAGTTAGATGTCTTCAAGTCACCAGGGCCTGATGAAATGCACCCTAGAATACTCAAGGAGCTGACTGAGGAGATATCTGAGCCATTAGCGATTATCTTTGAGAAGTCATGGAAGACGGGAGAGATTCCAGAAGACTGGAAAAGGGCAAATATAGTGCCCATCTATAAAAAAGAAAATAAGGACAACCCAGGAAATTACAGACCAGTCAGCTTAACTTCTGAACCCAGAAACATAATGAAGCAAATAATTAAGCAATCAATTTGCAAACATCTAGACAATAAAAAGGTGATAAGTAACTGTCAGCATGGATTTGTCAAAAGCAAATTGTGTCAAACCAACCCGATAGCTTTCTTTGACAGAGTAACAAGCCTTGTGGATGGGGGGAAGCAGTAGATGTGGTATATCTTGACTTTAGTAAAGCTTTTGATACTATCCTTCATGACCTTCTTATAAACAAACTAGGGAAATGCAACCTAGATGGAGCTACTATAAGGTAGTTGTCAAAACTGGTTGGAAAACCATTCCGAGAGAGTAGTTATCAGCAGTTCACAGTCAGGCTGGAAGGGCATAAGGAGTGGGGTCCCGCAGGGATCAGTTCTGGGTGCGGTTCTGTTCAGTATCTTCATCAATGATTTAGATAAGGGCATAGAGAATACACTCATAAAGTTTGCAGACGATACCAAGCTGGGAGAGGTTGCAAGTACTTTGGAGGGTAGGATTAAAATTCAAAATGATCTGGACAAACTGGAGAAATGGTCTGAAGTAAATAGGATGAAATTCAATAAGGACTGCTGTTGCAAAAAAAGAGAATATCATTCTGGGATGTATTAGCAGGAGTGTCATAAGCAAGACACAAGAAGTAACTCTTCCACTCTACTCCATTCTGAGTAGGGCTCAGTTGGAGTATTGTGTACAGTTCTGGATGCCACATTTCAGGAAGGATGTGAACAAATTGGAGAGATTCCAGAGAAGAGCAATAAAAATGATAAAAGGTCTAGAAAACATGACCTATTAAGGAAGATTGAAAAAAATTGAGTTTGTTTAGTCTGGAAAAGAGAAGACTAAGAGGGGACATAAGTTTTATATTATGTAAAAGGTTGTTACAAGGAGGAGAAAGAAAAAATGTTTTTCTTAACCTCTAAGGATATAATAAAAAGCAATGGGCTTAAATTGCAGCAAGGGAGGTTTAGGTTGGACATTAGGAAAAACTTCCTAACTGTCAGGATAGTCAACCTGCCTAGGGAGGTTGTGGAATCTCTATCATTGTCTAACCTGCTCTTAAAAATCTCCAAACACCTGTCAGGGATGGTCTAGATCAGGGGTGGGCAAACCACGGCCCACGGGCCGGATCCGGCCCCTCAGGGCTTTGGATCCGGCCCGTGGGATTGTCCCCCGTGGTGCTGCAGGCCCCACACCGGTCTCAGAAGCGGCCGGCACCACTTCTCTGCAGCCCCCCAGGGGCGGGGGGGCAGAGGGCTCCATGTGTTGCCCTTGCCGCCAGGCACTGCCTCCCGCAGCTCCCATTGGTTGGGAACGGGGAACCATGGCCAATGGGAGCTTTGGAGGAGGTACCTGGAGGCGCAGCAAGGGCAGCGCATGCGGAGCCCTCCACCCCCCTTCCCCCAGGGGCCACAGCGCTTTCCGGAATGGTGCAGCATGGGGCCAGGGCAGGCGTGCAGGGAGCTTGCCCTGGCCCCGGTTCGCACCGCTGCCACCCCAGAGCCGCTTTAGGTAAGTGGCACGGGCCGGAGCCTGAACCCCTCCTGCACCCCGCCCCCCAACTCCCTGTCCTAAGCCCTCTGCCTGCACCTCCCACCCCTCCTGCACCCCTACCCCCTGCCCTGAGCCCCCTCTCGCACTCGGCACCCCTCCTGCACGCCAACCCCCTTCCGAGCTCCCTCATATGCCCTGCACCCCTCCTCTGCCCCAATCCCTTGCCCTGAGCCCCTTCCTGCACACCACACCCCCTTCCACATCCCATACTCCCTCTTGCACCCCAACCCCTGCCCCGGCCCTGCATACAATTTCCCCACCCAGATGTGGCCCTCGGCCCAAAAAGTTTGCCCACCCCTGGTCTAGATAATTAATCTTGCTTTGAGTGCAGGGGATTGGACTAGATGACCTCTCGAGGTCCCTTCCAGTTCTATGATTCTATGTTAATAAGATCCACATTAAGACATCTGTAGAAATGAGATTCTCCTTCACTGAAAGGATGAAGCTCACTTCAACCAAGTGATTTTACTTGGAAGTTTTTTGTTTTGATTCTGCTCCACTTCCCTTAAAGATGTAGAACCATTTGCAGACTGCGGGTGTAGCACCAGCTGGGATTTCCAAATGCTGGCTTTGCACTAACATGTAAGAGAAGTCTCATTCTCATGAGTGAGGAGGTAGGGCCTGAACCTGCTAACACTGCCAGGAGTAGTGCACATGGCTGGAAGTAGTCCCATTGTAGTAGTAATAATAATAATAATAATTAATAAGAAGTCCCTAGGCCCTTCACTTTCAGTTTTCATTTTGTTTCACATTTCCCAGGAATTTATTGCTATGTATTACAAAAATGAATAATAGGTAAAAATTGGTTCAAAAATTAACTTCACAGTTTTCTGTGTAAATATTGAGGATTAAAATTGGGGGATGGGACAACAGAAAAAAGCAACAAATAGAGAAAAGTAAAAGTATTGAAAGTAAAAGTGGTTTAATGCTGTGGTTTATTTAATGAACCGTGTTTAGCTGCATAATCCATAGAGCCATTAGTACATACACACACACTTTCATAAAGACAAAACCAAGGCAAGCAGGAATTCCGACTAGTGTAAGAAATCCAGGGGAGCTTGAACAATCGTGCATCTATTCAGATGACGTCACCTCAACATTTTCTACATCAAACGTATCACCGAGAGTGTGAGCAACGTTCAGGCAGCTGTGGGAGCTGGCAAAGAAACACCATGGTGAAGACCTTTTGTGTCACTGGCAGCCAGCCAGTCGTCTTAGTCTATGATGCGCAATGTGCCTCAGGTGGTATGTGACCAAGATCCATCACAGATTTGATCCACTGGTTGGATCATTAGCTTCCCTGGCTCGGGCCAGGCACTGACAGGGAGTGCGACATGAACGCTGATCCATGCCCCCAGCTAACAAAGACTCTCTTCAACCCTTAAAGAAACACAGATTTTAAAAAAGCACCACAGCAGGACCTGAGAGGCATAGTGTATTAGATGAACTGATAGTGTGATCCGTTTTTTTTTTCTCGTGCTAAAAAAAAACAACAACAAAAAACCCCCCATGAGTTGGTTTCACTATTAGTCCATGTACACTAAAGGGCATGATGGTAATTGATACCATCTAGTGTCTAATATCCTCCACCAGCAGAAGTAGTGTCCTTTCCATGCAGCTTGCTCTGTTGGTTTGTTTGAGAACAGGCTGCACTGGTTATAATTTGTCTTTTCCCTGGTGTGGTCTTTGGTGGTTCTCCCTGAACATTCAAAGTGAAACTTCAGTGAATAAAAAGAGTCAATAAGAATTTCAACAAATGTGGTTTTGGGGTATTCTTAGTAACCTACCCGTAAGAGGCATATCACAGGCTTCTCATTCTGAATGCAGAAATGCTCTTCAATAAGTTTTTTTGTTGCAGAAAGGAAATGTGGTGTGATTTTTTTGTAATCTCTCTGCACTGGCCATATCACCACACACACCATCCTTGCAGTGGTCAGTTTTAAAGATCCTGAGTCAAATCAAACTCTAGTGTAACTCCACAGACCTCTGCCATTGGCTGAATCCTTTATGGTCGGCGCAGTAGGAAGCAGGGTGTGAGTCAATGGATATTAATATAACTTTAACAGCATCATCACACCTGATGGGAAATCCTCCGGGTGTGGAGGGGACTATGCTCCATTGGCTTTGAAATCCCACAGGGCCCACCCATAACATAGTGTCCTTCTATTGTACATTCAATCTTGATTGCTTTAGCTGAACTATTTGCTCCAGTAAGCCTGGATGGAGGATTCCCATAGGTATCCATGGAAGGAGAGCATTCTGTGGAGCTGTGCTCCCCCACCCCGTGCCAACAGCTGCATTACTAGAGTTTTTTGTTTCATGTCTGCTTGTGGAGTTGGTGGGGGAACCAAGTAGAGTGCACGATCAGGCTTCATGGAGGCAGGCCACTTTCTGAGGAATAGAATGGGGCTATGGACATCAACCCACCAGCCAAGCTACTGGCCACTAAAAAAGAAAGTTGAAAGTTGCAAAAGATGAAGTGGAGGATGTGAGCTCACCCAGTCTCTACTCACATTTTCCAGGGTCAGTATTTTCAGCTTTTAGAGATGGAAAATGTTTAAATGTTGATGTCCATGTCATAAAAACCACTGTCGACCTCAGACCCCTTTTGGCAGTACTCAACCACAAGACAAAGGGCTGAATGTACAACTCAAAAAGAATGTGCTTCCCCTCCACATCAGGGCTGAGGCACTTTGGAGAGACAATGTGGGGAAGCCTGCCCATCTGCCCAGCATGTGGTCTCTATTCTGTGGACAGAGGCCTTCTCTCTCCCCCAGCTATCAGTCTGGTACCGTCAGTGCTGTCACTCAGATTTTAAATTCATACAAAAGAATCCTTTCTTCAGGGTCAACTTCAGAGGGAATTTTGCACAGGAAAGTGTCTTTTTGTTACTCTAAGCCTCAGATCTGCCCCATCATGCCCACTTGCTGTGCTTTACAATGCAGGCCACATATATGTGGGGCAGTGTGTCATGCTGCTCACATGTTAATCCCACAAAAAACATTTGCTAAAAACAGCCTTCATTTCCCCTGTAGAAAATTGTTTTGCTTTCAGATTGCGCTGACTGTTAGTACCAAGGAGAGAAAAGTCATTGAGGATAACCTACCTCGGTATATCCACAGGACCCTTACTCTGCCCATAATTAAGCCCTATAACTGCCATTCTCCCTGATTCTTGCATTAAAACTCCATTGGTTGTTCACCCTCCCTTAACCTCTGTCTGCTTGTCTGTCTGTCGTTACACTGAGAGTTACTCAGGACATTTTTCTGAGTGCCTGGAAAGCACTAGCACATTCTGGGCACCTCTACGTTTTAGTCACGGGCATTTTTAGTAAAAGTCATGGACAGGTCACTGGCAGTAAACAGAAATTCATGGCCCTTGTCCTGTCCATGACTTTTACTATATATCCCTAACTAAAACTTAGGCCGGGGGGCTGTGGATGCTCTGGGAGCAGAGCGGGTATTCCGGGGGTGCTGTGGATGCTGGTCAGGGACCCCTGCTGGTGCTGGTGGGGGGAGGGTTGGTGGGGCTGGCAGGCTCCCTACCCAGCTCTGACCGGCGTGTCCCTGCTGCTCCAGGGGGACTCCGCGTACTGCTCCTGCCACAAGCATGGGCTCTGCAGCTCCCATTGGCTGGGAACAACAGCCAATGGGAGCTGCGGGAGAAGTGCCTATGGGCGTGGGCAGCACGCAGAGCCCCCTGGCCCCTTCGCCTAGGAGCTGCATGGACATGCTGGTGGGAGCTGGGCCGGGGAGCCCCCCCCACCCCCTGGGTAAGCACCACCCCTCACCCCAAGACTCTGTCCCAGACTCACAGCCTTAGTCGTGTATTGATGTAAAACAGAGTGTAGGCAAAGTGCCAGATGTTTCTTCAGCATCAACTCTCCTTCTTGGTGTACTTAATCCTGCCTTAATGTGGGGATGGACTAGATGATCTCTCAAAGTCCCTTCCAGCCCTACATTTCTATGATTCTGGGATTCATTCAATAAGCTGGTTTGGGACAAGATGGACTAGCTAAAAGCCAAAGCGTAGATCTTACATTGTGGCATCATTGCCAAATATCAGACTTGTGTGGTGTCAGTGGAAATAAGCAGTCCATTAGAGGGGACTTTTCTGTCTCCGAGTTACGGCCACTTGGGACCTGGATTAAAGTCTGAGGGGACAGGGTGCCTATTCCATTGAGGTGTTCCTGTCCAGGGCAGAGTGGCTTGGACAAAGAGGCCTTGGGTTGACCAGAGCTTCAAAGTAAAAGCTAATGGGGAGAGTCAATGCTCCAAGCAATACCTAAGTTGTCCTGAAACTTCCCCACCATATTCCTGGTTGTGATTTGGGAATAACCAAAGTAGCAACAGCCTTTGAACAATCCATCCTTGATTTTTTCATTCATAGACTTTTAGATGAGAAGAGACTATTAGATAACTTGTCTGACCTCCTTTATATAACAGGGCATTAAATTTCACCCAGTGTCCCTGTATTGAGCCCGATATCTTTTGTTTAACTAAAGCATACCTTCCAGAGAAGCATCCAGTCTTTATATGAAGATAACAAGAGATGAAGAATGCATCACTTCCCTGGATAGTTTGTTCCAATGGCTAGTTACCCTCCCTGTTTAAAAAAAAAATGGTTTATTTCTAATTTGAATTTGTCTGGCTTCAACTTCCTGCCTTTGGTTCTTGTTATGCCTTCTCAGCTCATTTCAAGAGTATTTCATGAAAGACTTAATGGACGTTGGGCATGTTTTAAGCAGCTCTATGTGGACTTCCATCATAGCTGCAGGCACTGAATAGAGATACAAGTTCCTCACCTTAATATTGAGTCTTAGGGCTACATATTCAAAGGTCCAAGCCTCAATTTCCCTCCTTTGAATTGATTTTGAATCCCTCATATTTGTCTGAATTTTGAACTGATTTGTGGGTTCAGATCAGAATCTCTAATTACATGATTCCCATCCATAAGCGTATATTAAAGACTGAATTGTGATGGAAACTGAGCCCACTGAAAAGGAGGCTTCTTTTTTGGAGCTATGGCCCATACATAGTAAGTCAGTTAAATGCCCCCAAGTAATTGACATAACAGGACCCTGTTTTGTTTTGTTTTTTAAGTAACCTACTGTAAAGATATCAGACTGGAACATCATGGCTGTCACTCTGCTGTACCCCAAAGCCACAGAGCAGCAGAGATAGAACTCAGTTCTTCCTGCTCCAGAACGACAGGACTCCTTTGATTTCCATGGGAGCCTACCTGAGGGCCTGCTCCTACATTTATTGACATTAATTAGAATTTTGCTGGGGACTTCAGTGCGCGTAAGAGCTGAAGTAACATCCTTAGCATTTGTTCCATACCTGTTTGTAATTCATACAAGGCTTTGCTTTCATTAATCACATCTTCCCCTATCCCCTTGATACCTCACTATGCCCCCAATGATCTGTAAGCAAATGCTACCAGTTGATTCGAAGGTCCTATCGAACATTTTAAAAGCACTCTCGGTCACACATAGCACTACCAAAATCCCACCACTGGTTTTCTTTTTTCTGTTCTTGTTTGTTTCTTTCCCTTTTTTTCTTGTGATCCTTGGTGTATTTTCTCTCCAATTTCTCTTGCACCTTAATTTTTTCTTAGAGAATGTTGTTGGTTGTCGCTACTTTTTAAACAAATAGAACTAGTTTTACTTATTGCTGACTCGACATGAATAGAACAAGTGGTTGGTTATATTGCTTATAGGTACTCGGGTACTGTGGTGATGAGTGCAGTCTAAACACTTAGGTTAGATGAATAAATAGATGCACAGAGAGAGAAAGGGAGAGAGCTTTGCACCTCACTGTGCCCCTTTTTGCCATGTTCTCCAGCTTGTCTCAACAGTCCATCAGACTGGTTTAGCTGGCGAAAATTATTATATTCTAAGTACCGTTACATTCAACAGTAGTTTCATCCATGCATATCTAAAAGCAGAAGACTATCCCAAAGGTTCCTTTGGGTCGGGGCGGCTCCAGGCACCAGTGCTCCAAGCGCGTGCCTGGGGCGGCAAGCTGCGGGGGGCGCTCTGCCAGTCGCCGCTAGGGCGGCAGGCAGGGTGCCTTCGGCGGCTTGCCTGCAGAGGGTCCACTGGTCCTGCGGCTTCGGTGGACCTCCCGCAGGCATGCCTGCGGAGGGTCTGCTGGTCCCGCGGCTTCAGCACACCTGCGGGAGGTCCGCCGAAGCCACGGGACCAGCGGACCCTCCGTGCTTGGGGTGGCAAATTGTCTAGAGCCACCCCTGTTTTGGGTTGAGCCCTTGATTTTAGTGAAGCTGAATCTGTTGCAAACATACGTAAAGCAACGCCGCTTTCTGTAACTGCAAAGATTTGATTTCCCATCAAGACGGATCTGACTTCTGGAAATATCTGCAGCAGAGGAAGTGACCTGCTGCTTTTGCCCAACAATGTGACCCAGGCAATACGAGACCACAAGAGTCATGCAGAAGGAAAAAGAGGAAACTTGTTATACACATTTCAGTAGTGCCAGACATATATTATTTAAGCTAATAAGAGTGCCTCTGCGCCATTAACATCTGCCTTGGCTATGTTGAGCGTCAAGAACTGAGCACACAGTGACTTCAGCTCTCCAGGAAATATATTAATGGCCTATTAGTAATTCCCCTAAAAGCCTTATAGCTATGACATTCCAGACACTTTATCTTAACATAACCTCTTAGAGTGAGATAAGAAATACAAGATCCAAATCTCGACATCCTTTCTCAGGCAAAACTTTGAGTAAAGTCAAGAGGCCACTGTGTGAGAGGCTGAGATCAATGGGAGGGGCAGAGTTAGGGTTAGTGCAGACGCTCAGTGCCTTACAGGATTTCGCCCAATGAGTATTTTGCCTGAGAAAAACTATTTGGCCCTTTATATGTAGAAATATTAGATTGTTCAGCTCTCATAATTATGAAGATTTTTCAGTGTTAATTTATTATTGTGCCACTAGTATGTGTAGGAGGAGTCAGACAAGCAGCTGTTCAGGCTCCCCTTGAGCCAATTCCCTTGCAACACTGAAGAAGCTTAGATTCTAGCTTAGACCATATTATCTAAGGCCCCATTTGTGGTTTGAGAACCAGCTAGGCGCACCCTGGTTTTCAATGCAGGGTTGGGGTCTATATGATGAAGGTGGCGATGAAAATCCCCTAAACAATGGGTGATCACCAGCAGAAGATGCAGTGGTCAAATAAAGCTCCTACTGTACTGTTCATGAGTACCCTGAAGAACAGCCACCCCGATGCTGTTTGCTGAAAGAGTCTGTAAAAAATTTAAGATTTTGCAATCTTTCTCTGTTGAAAACTGGGATTTTCCAACACAATATGCTAATACATCACTCACAAGTTCTAGACTAGCCAGAACCAAGAGATTAGCCTATCTTTTCTTGTTACGTGCGGACTGGGAGCACATTTTTGTGTCTTAAATCTTTTTCACAGAAAGCAGCTGGGTGAATGTTTAACACGTAGGGATTAATAACTGTGATTTGGTGTATGCCCTAGGTTGGGAGACACCCAGTCCCCACTCAGCTGTTGTGCTCTTATTGCTAATCTTCGATCAAGATTACATAGATGGCCAGATGTATTCGTTATTTCTTTTGGACTTGATTGTCACAGTCCTCACTTGACTGCTCAGGAGAGCAAGAAGGAGAAGCACAGAATTTGTACAAGACACAGAACCAGCGTGGTCCTTGCTCATAATGAGGTGCTCATAATAGGCTAGAAGGTAACTTTACAATCTACCCTGAGTAAGGAGGGGCCTCTCGTTAACTTAAAAGTCAGGAAATGTATGAAGAGGACAGGGCTTAGTTAACTGGTAGCTTTGAGGACAGAACAAGATGCAGTGGGCCTTAAGCAGGGAACATTCTGGTTATATATTAAGAAATTATTTTGGGGGGAAAAAATCAACCTGATGTAAGTAACCCAACTGAAGTCAATCAAGTTACACAAGGGCAGAATTTACACCAGTAACTACAACCCAGATCCTGCTCCCATAGCAGTTTGACCATTGACTTGCTCCTCAGCTGTGAGCTCTCTGGGTAGCCACTCTAAGCTGACGGGAGAGAGCTCTCCTGTTGGCTTAATTACTTCAGCCCCCACAGGCAGCAGTAGCTAGGTCGTTGGGGACGCTCTCTGACACTTAAGTCGGCATAAATTACGTTGCTCAAGGGGGTGGCTAATTCACACGCCTGAGTGATGTAGCTTATGTCGACTTAAGCTCTAGTGTGGCCATAGCCTTAGTGTCAGTAATTGTGCTATGGTATCTCCTAGAGCTCCCAGCTGAGATTGGGACCCCATTGTGCTAGTCACTGTACAAACATAAGAGAAACTCTCTGCCTTGAAGAGCTAACAATCTAAACAGACAAGACAGACTCGTGGTAGGAGGGGAAATAGAGGAACAGACTGGGGAAGAAACTTGCCCAAGGTGTCTCAGTCTATCAATGGCAGAACTGGGAATAGATGCAGGTCTCCTGACTCCTAGTCTGGTGTCCTATGCACTATATCACACCTTCTGACCCCTAGTCTGGTGACTATCCATGAGATTACATTGCTTCTACCTAAATCTGACCTGTTTAGAAAACATACCAGGAAATCAGAGCAGCTGGAAAATTGGAAGAGATGGGATATTGTAATAATCACTAGAATTACCCTCTCAGGCTCTGGCCTAGATTTCCAATGAGAGCTTCTTAAGAGAATGGCCAGCTTCCAAATGGATTCTCCAATATGATGTGGCTCAGTGCTGACCACTTGGATGTCCCATTGAACACCTGCATGCTTTAGAGTTTCCATGGACATTCCCATTTTAACACAGAGTTCCGTAGGTGGTTCTAAACAGAAGAGAATCTAGGCTTCTTCAGAGCCTTTTACAGAGTCCAGCACACCGATGGTACTTAACCAGGGCCAGACTGTGCCACCTTCACTCATGTTGACTACTATCTTACTTTTCAAATAGCCCCATTGTTTTCAGTAGGACTTCTTGAGGGAATCAGGTTTCACCCAAGATAGATATGGGTGGCAGGATCTGGCCTCAAGTAAATAAATAAAATAGTATTTTCCTTTACTTTCCACATGAACTAATCTTTTTCATTCTCTTAAAAAAATCAGAACTGCATCTACGCTAATCTCTCTTTATCTGTCTGTCTAATCTAGGTATGCTGAGTTACATGTGGGGCCAGCTAATTCTCTTCCTTCTCCTGCTCTCACTGCTTTTGCTGGCTTGGGAAAGGACAGAAATCCAGCTACACCACTGGGGACTGATACGCTCATGCAGCCCCACTGATGCTACTGGACCAGGGCACCTAGAGTCCCTCCGTGACCATTCCATTTCCATCTAAATCTACATTTAATATATTAAAAAAAAGAGCTACAGTTTTATCAAAGTCCTATGAAATATATAGTCATGACATGCATCCCAAACCATTTATTAGAAACTCAGAGCTGCTTAATCCTCCAGTGTAGCCACGTGGCTGGCACACTCTGGAGCCAAGTTGGTACTGTCAATACTGTTGTTGAAGCCGGGAACATGGCAGAATCATATATTCCGCACATCCAATAATGACAGGAATTGTGATCTGTCAGCCAGGTGAGGACAGCTTTCAGGGAAATTCCACAACATCCTCTCACTATAGAAATTCTGGCTACTTGTGGTTTGGAAGTTATAACTTGCTTACCTTCTGTTTTTAATTCTGTCACTCAGTCATCCACATCTGGAAGAAAATATCTATCATGCAAACATACAGTGGGGCTGCTGTTTAAAGTCTCCCACAGTAATGCATTTTTTAATTTTGATATATGTAATATCAATGTACTGTCTGTGGGTTTGGACCTCCAAAGTCCTGAGCGCCCCAAGCTTCCTCTGAATTCTTCTTTGTTTTGGGGTAGCATTTAGAGGCCTCAGTCTGAGATCAGGACTCCCACTGTACAAGGTGCTGTATGTACACATACATTCATATAATAAAAAACACAGCTTCTGCCCCCAAGAAATTTATAATCTAACCATAGAATGAGAGATGGGAGCTGAGGATGAATGTTCCAGTATCAGGCCTTTTTGAGGCTTGGTGCTTCTGGGTTGTTTCTTCTCTGGCACATCTGGAGGAGCTTTAATCTGCAAAGATGTAGCCATATAACTAGTCTTTATTCACCTGAGTAGTGCCCTAATGGGCCTAGCCACACAAGGGCTTCATGTGTGAGTAAGGATTTGCAGAATGGGCTGTACTTATTTGCACATGAAATTGTTTCTCAGTTGACTGAAGCTGCCTTCTTTTGGGGCTCATAAGTGATTGGGGGGGCTCTTTCACTGCGTTTAGGAAAGAGCACATTAGTTCTTCCTGGAGAGAGAAAACAGAGGACAGGAATCTCATGTGAGGTTTTCGCTAATCGGCAACAGTGCTGCACTGCAAACAATCTCATCCTTTGGGCCAGGCCCAGTAGGGGCTCCCCCTGCAGAACCTCCAGGGAAGTCAGTGGGAGTTCTCTGCGCAGGGGATCTGTAGAACTGAGCCTTTTCTCAGCACAACACACAGGAGCTGACAGAGTTTTGAAGGAGGAATGCTACAGATTTTTTCTTTGCATTGGGAAGGTCGGTACAACATTTTCATGTTGTTGCTTCTTATACCCTCACAGTCTAAATCCCCCAACTTTCATGAGAGGCGTTCTGGAAATGCCAGTTCAGCAGTAATGGAGTTTCTTTTTTCCCCAATAGACTAAATCTTGAGGTCTTAGTAAGTGCTCAGCTGCTCCATGGGTGTGCAAAGAGGCAGAAGGAAGAGTGCAAGTAGCTCTCCCCTCTTGCAACCTTAGACTTGTGGTATCTGCACCCCTGGAGAGCAGGGATTCTTCCCTCTGAGCACTTGTGGGATGAAAGACACCAAAAATGGAGTAGGGAGGGTGGGGACTAGGCAAGACCCTGCACCCCCCAGCTCTGCATGCAATGGCTAGGCTGATATGCTGTGCAGAGCCTGCTGCTTTCTGTGATGGCAGAACCAGGAGCTGGTGGACAAGTTCTCTTACTGCCCCATTTGTGCCGCAGTGTGTGTGTGTGTGTGTATGCACAGAGCCACGTTCTCTGTTTGATATCAGAAGGCACTTCGAAAAATATGGCCATAAAGCGCATTGTATATAGCATGGTTACAGGCCTTTTGGAATGATCCAGGTTCGCCCATTGACAACAATCCAATTGTCCTCATTGCAACTGCAGCAGGATGACTGTGGCATGCAGAGGGTTAAGTCAAATGAGAGCAGAGCCCATCCATCAAGCTGCTGCTCACACTCGGAGTGTAGAAGCACCTGCCCCTCCTCTTTCCTGGTGAGGTATAATGGGACTTTGTTTGTGGATGAATCAAGGGCTCCATTGTATAGGTTGACAAGGTCTAACTGGGAAAAATCTGGCAAGTATTATTTGTCAGTTTTATGGTATGATGCTTCCTGTCATGCTTTCACCCCAAGGAACTGGACAGCATCCAAGAGGGATCGTTCCTTCTTTGGCCTTTTCATGAAGAGCCCCTTGTTCACAGGAAAAAACCCTCAACCCCCTGTAGTGGGGTGGTTACCCCACTCCTGCCCTGAAGGGCTTAAAATAGCCCTGGGAGAGGGCTGTGTCAGGGGAAAAGCTGGGCTGGTTGGGAAAGCAGCCACAGCTGTAGCCAATGCAATCAGGGCCCAGCTGGCCATTATAAGAGGGCGGTGGGCCAGAGCAGGGCTGCCCAGAGGGGGTGCACGTGGGCCAATTTGCCCCAGGCCCCGGGTCCCACAGGGGCCCCCACAAGAGTTTTTCAGGGCCCCTGGAGCGGGGTCCTTCATTCGCTCCGGGGGCCCCAGAAAACTCTTGCGGGGCCTGGGCCCCCGGAGCATCTTCCGCTCCGGGTCTTTGGTGGCGGGGGGGTCATTCCGCTCCGGGACCCACCTCCGAAGTGCCCTGAAGACCCGTGGCGGGGGTCCTTCCACCCCGGGACCCGCCGCCAAAGTGCGGGGTCTTCGGCGGCAATTTGGCGGTGGGGGCCCCCCACCGCCGCAGACCTCAGGCCCCCTGAACCCTCTGGGCAGCCCTGCGCCAGAGGACAAAGAGACACTTTTTTTAGCTTCCTAGAGAGGGAAGGACTTGGCTGCCTGGGAGCTGAGCAGGGTACCTGAGGTGGAGCAGTGCTGGGGAAGGGCAGAGGGAGCCGGGGAGCTCCAGCCTAGCAAAACCCCAGGCTGCAGGCCTAGTTAAAGGCCTACAAAGGTACTGGGGCTGCAGAGGGGCAGCCCAGAGATAGGCAGAGGGCAGATGGTCCAACCCCTTGCCGATGATGAGTGGTTTATACACTGCAGTCTGCCCCAGGGAGCGGGGGCTAGATGATGACTGGCAGTAGCCACTGAGGCAAGGTGGGGATAGGGGGTTGGGTGGGGAGATCCAGATTGTGGGTTACTGCGGGGGCAGAACCCTGACACAGAAGGGCACCGGGGTCAGGGAGGGACGGGGGCCAGCGGCAGGTGAGACATGGGCCTGCAGAGGGCTCTCCGGGCTGGAAAGTGCTAATTCCCGAGACAACCAGCAGGAGGCGCCATGCCGGTGAGTCAGTGCGTCGGTGCCTCGCCATATCCACCAAAACAACTCTATTTAAATAAAGTGAAAAATCTGATTTAAACACGTAGTGGCAGGGAAATTCTGAACCTACTTCTGATGCCCCCAGTTTAACTTGTGCTGTTACGCTCAGTCTTACCAACCCAACCACCAGTTACTTCACAGAGAGCATCCTAAGCTACCAGGCATGTCCATCTGCTGTTGTGAGTCAGGCTAACTGGTTGTCCATATTAAAAAAAAAAAAAAAAAAAAGTGAGTTATGGAAACAGCCTAGATACAAGTCTCTCTTAATTAGCCAGCTTGAAGGGGATCATGGCCTTTCAGCATCACTGAGTCGACAACAAATGAGTTTGAATGGAGGGATGAAGATGGTGGAACAAACTTATGAGTCAGTTCGTTTCCTGAAACAAGAGATCCGAGCCGCTAAAGTCAAAACTAAAATTGGGTGCTGGAATGTGAAAATCACTTGGGACACTGAGAAACTGAGTTAAGTAGAGACATGACTCAGTTCAATATTAGTGTTCTCAGAGTGAGCAAAGTGAGATGGACTGGATGCGGAAAACTCCATTCAGACATTTTCCCCCAGGAAGGCAGGATGATAGTCATGTAGAACATTCCTCGACAAGACGGCAGCACAAGCGCTACAGGAATGGGAACCAGCAGACTCACGAACGATAAAAGTACATTTTGTTACAAATCATAATAAAATAACTATCATCCAGTGTTACTTGTCAGTGATCATGACGACTAAGCAAAAGATGCAGTCTGTAGTATGTTGCAAGCCATACTAAACCAGGTTTATGCTTGTGATATCAATTTGGTTATGGTTGATATGAATGCCCAAGTTGGTAATGACAACCTCAGAGATGGGCGTTTCATGGGTAAACACAGAACTGAGGAACAGGCAGACAATGGTGAAAGAATAATTGAGCTGTGCAGAATGTATAAACTGTGCATGGGGGGAGGACACTCTTCCTTCATCGCAGAAAACACAAACTAACATGGAAGTAAATCATGGAATTACTTAGAAACTGGATTACATTGCCATAAGTAGACAGTAGAGCAGATCCCTGTTAGCGACACCATCTTTTACAAAGGCTGAGGTAGGCAGCAACCCCTGTATTGTCATCGGAACAGTTAGAAAAAAGCTAAAAAGACAAGCTAACAAAAAAAAGAGAGAGAGAGAGATGCATTTGATGGGAAGAAACTGTCTGATGTAGGAATCGGGAGAGATTTTAAACTCCAGCTCTTGAACAGATTTCAAGAGCAATGGGTAATGAATGATGATAAAGAAGAACAATGGACTCAGTCTAAAGATGTCTGCTGGGGAGTTGCCACAACTTTGCTTGGACCAAGAGGATCAAGGAAAGACGAGCAAGATGCAGGCGCACACATATAGAAATTGATTGAGGAAAGAAAAGTCTTAAAGAGGCCAGCAGTGGCAAAAGGACAAGAAGAAGAACACATGCTGCAATGGGAGTATACCAAGAAAGAAAAGGTAGTAAAGAAGTTCTGCCCAAAAGTTATGAGAGAATGACTTGACAAAAAGGTGAGAGAAGGTGAAGAAGCATCAGTGTGAGAGGTGACGCTAAGAAGCTGCTTCAGGTGTAAGCAATTGTCATCACAGAGTCACAGCGGTGTAATAAAAGCAAAAAAAATGGAAAATTGTTAATGACAAGCGGAACAAAAGGGACGATGGTGAGAACATTTTAATGAAATACTCAACCAACCAAAACCAACAATTCCAATTGATGGAGGCAAAGAAGGTGAAGACATAAACATTTTGCAGCTAAAATTTTCAGAAGCAGAAATAGAGAAAGCAATTACACAGCTAAAAAATGTCAAAGTGCCTGGTCAAGATAAGATCACTGCTGAAATGCTTAAAGCTGATGAGGATGTGGTAGTATATGAACGACATACAGTTTTTGTAATTTAGTTTGAGAGAAAGAACTGCCCAGAGGATTGGAAGAAAGGTGCAATCTGTAAATTATCAAAGAAAGGCAACCAGCTAGTGTGCAATAATTGGCGAGGAATAACATTATTTTCAGTACCTGGAAAAGTGTTCTGCAGTATACTATTGAACAGAGTCAAGATGGAAAAGCTGTGTAATGAGCAAGCAGGTTTTAGACTGAAAAGATTGTGCGTAGATCACATCTTTACCCTGAGATGAGTGATTGAGCAAGGGCTCACCTACTAGAAAGATTAGTCTTTAACTTCATGGATTTCACCAAAAGCTTTTGCATGCTTTCATAGAGAGTTGCTATGGAAGATATTATGACAATATGGGCTTCCTAGAAAGATAGTGTCACTGGTCAAAACGCCGTATGAAGGTTCAAAATGCTGTGTAAGGACAAATGATTGGTTTGATATCATCACAGGAGTGTGGCAAAATTGCATCTTATTACCCCTTCTTTTCTGCATTATGACAGATTGTGATGTGAAAAGCAACATCAGGCAAGTGGAGCTTTTTTGAGGCTGGCAAATATTTGGAAAATACGGAGATTCATATAAGAACCAAAATAAAGTTATACGACGTTATTGTGATACCCATATTGTTATGTGCTTCTGAAATCTGGCAAGTGTTAGAAACCCACAACAGGAAACTTACTGCATTGCATCAGAGTTGCTTGTGGAGACTATTTGGTGTCCACTGATGGGATTAAGTAACTAACACTCAGAGGTTACAAAGGACTGGCCAACAGACAGTAGGGACAATGATTCAAGAAAGAAGGTGGGAATGATGTCTGGTTGTCAAAAAACTGTATTCCTTGACTAGATGACACTTGGTGGGAGATGGGGAAAAATAGAGAACAACAGATGACACATACGAAAATAATTGAAAAATATGTTGTTGTCATGAAAACAGACAACAATGGAGCGGGAAGTGTGGCAGATGGAAGTGAAAACACTGGGTTGCCTCACATCTAATAATAATAATTAATAATAATGTACCTCAAAGGAGCCACTGTTACTGAGGGGGCTGCAGTAGCCAGGGGTGGGTCTATGTATTTTGCCACCCCAAGCATGGCAGTCAGGCGGCTTTCAGCAGCATGGCTGTGGGAGGTCCGCCAGTCCCGTGCCTTTGGCGTCCCCGCCGCTGAATTACCACTGAAACCGTGGGACCGGCGGATCTCCCGCAGGCATGCCGCCAAAAGCCGCCTGACTGCCGCCCTCACGGCGACCGGCAGGCCGCCCCCCGTGGTTTGCCACCCCAGGCACACGCTTGGTGCGCTGGTGCCTGGAGCCGCCCCGGCAGTAGCTGGGAGTTTTTCAGCAGGAGCTCAGAGCTACCATGTTTTCTGGGCTGAATCTGATCGGTTCAGAAGAGTGGGTAGCTCAAAGGGAGTTAAAAAATGCCCCGTGATTGGGACAGACCACATAGCTGTATTGGAGCCATGTCGGGCCTGCCTACCCTTCTGGGCATTTATACAGCTCCAGTCTCTGTGGTATCTGTGGCCAGCCAGTAACTTCATTGTGAGGCTCACGACGGATTTATTGATTGTCCCATTTGATTAAAAAAAAAAAACAACAAAAACAGGCGGCAGAATCAGCTGAGCAGAATCGTTGGGATTTTAGTGTTGCAGGATCTCAGGTCTGTGTGTCCCTTTTTATCCAAACCTCCAAACATCCCTGGGGAAGTCTGGGGGATTAGGGGATGGCCTGGGGTGAAGGAGTCAGATGAAAGATTTATTGGCTTAACTCTAGTCACAGAGAAGTAAGCCAAACACCCCCTTTTCTGTGTCTGCCTCTGACACGGGAAATCCAATCACCAAAGGGATGCAAACAGTGGCCCCACCCCCAACAGCAGGAAAATCAATGAAGGTGCTGAATGCAACGTGTGATGCTGCCTTCCCCTGAGCCCCATCACCGGTCATGATTTCCTTTAAAATACCATTACAAAGCACTGCCTTGACAGGGGCTGTCAAGTTGCAGAAATGCTGCCAAGCCTGAAAGGTGAAAATCCTTGTTCTGGCAATGTAAAAACCTCCTGCTTCTGTGCTGACCTAAAACCAGCTCCCCCTTCTCCATTTCCACCTCACTCCACCTTTGCTATGCGGGACCAGCGCACCCTCCGCAGGCACGCCTGCGAGAGGTCCACCGGAGCCGCGGGACCAGCGACCGGCAGAGTGCCTCCTGCGGCATGCCGCCCTGCTTGGGGCAGCGAAATGCCTAGAGCCGCCCCGATAGCATTCCCACTGTGCTGTTCTAAGGGAAGAAGAAGAGACAGGATTGGGATGTAATCCAGTCTTCTGAGTACTATACTCTAATGCTCTGGGCTGGCTTCCTTATTCCCACTAGCCCAGCTGCTTCTGGTTGTGGGGCTCAAACCCTTATCTCCTGCATGACACTGTTCCCTAGGGTTTTAGGCTGGCTTCTAGAGCACTCTGTCTCTGCTGCTCCTGGGCAGGTGGGGGCAATTTAGTTTGGTTCTCCTGCATGGCAGAGCACTCAGCTGTACATAAGCTCTATTAATTCCCTTAGGAACGTTCCATCAACATGTTTTCCATTTCAGTAACACGAGGCTACAAAATTGGAAAGAAACAGGAATATTTTATTGTTGTTTATTTTAATGACATGAATACATTTCAAGGTGAAACAGCTCCTGGAGCTTGTCATGTCAGGGCACTCTTTGACCTACAGTTGGTCCTAGCATGAAGCAATGTTTATGTGATTTTGTTTGAACTTTCACAGACGGAAGGGAACATTCTTAATATACATTCTTTGCATCCATCTATTTTGTTTTATCAGTTAATGTCATAGGAGTGGAATGTGGACAATCTGCTATGTCTCAACTATTTATGATGAGGCTGAACTAACATGCAAATCTCTTTTTTTATGACAGCGACGAAGTGAGGTGCTGCTCTCCTTATGTCTGATCAGTGGCTGCCCATATAGTCCAAGGTGTGTATAACAGTCCTATCCCCTCCCACTGGTCATCAGCAGCTTTTGAATCCAGGACCTTCAGCCCTATACGGAGCGAGTTAAGGTAGTGACTCCATTAGCTGGTAGCAGTAGCAAGCTTTTATCCTTAAGTAGGGCAGCCACATTAGTGAGGGGCACAGCACACCCTTTGACAGTGTCACGTGTACAACTGTGTGCCTAATTTGAACATACAATTACCTTGCTTCTGTATGTAAATTAGGTAGTTTGTATATGCCAGGGACCAGAATTAGCTATTCACATGCTCATTTGGTATGTACAATCATAATAATTGCGTGCCCCACAAATTAGGTACACAATTGTGCATGTGAAATTGAACCTCTAGGCCTATAACATATAATATTTTTGCAGATGTTTCTGATTTCTATATTAACTATTGGTACAGCTTTTGTAGCCTACAGTTTTGTCAAATCTGCTTGGTAAATTTCTGAAGAAAACTGATCTGTTATCAGTGCACTTTGAGGATAATCAATTGAACTCAGAATATGCATTAAAATGAAAAACTTCACCAGGATCAGTCAGAAAGAGGACATTAACCAAAACCTGCACTGACTCTTAGAACCTACTTCTTGCTTTTAAAGCACATGGTCTTGCCCAAACTCCTTCCACAATCTGCGCTGATGATGACAGTGAGATTGTCAGAAGTAAGTGTTTGGAAGGACAGAGGACCACCAGCATAAAACAACCTTTATTTTATGTTGTTGAAGTGATTTTAATGTTGGTGGAAAAGTGCCAGAGAAAATGGTGCTGCAGACTGAACTGTAGCCATCGTAGTAAGTATTTATATTGTGGGAGCTCTCAAAGATCCCAAAACAGAACTGGCCCTGTTCTGCTGGGTGCTATACAAACATATAAAAGAGGCAATCCTTGCCCTAAAGGGTTTATAGGTACAGCAAAAAAAGTGGCAGTGAAACCTTCCCCTGCATTATTCTCTGCTATGTCCCTTTGTGAATCACAGAGATTATTACACTGAGTAATATGGGAAAGGAAGAATGAAAAAGGAAGTCAGGGAAAGGACAGGAGAGGGCAGTGGTGGCACTTTCCCTGCAGCAGAGAAGTTGCTGAGATCTAACTGGAGTCAGACACTGTACCCAGGGTAGTAGGATTTCTGAATAATCAGTGATTCCAAGGTTGATAACAAGCCGCTCCCCAGTAATAGCCATGATTCCACAAGGACAGTGAGCAGTTCCGTGTGCCAGGTACTCACCTCTTGCTGTCCCAGCCTGCTCAGTGGAGCCTGGCTTTTCCGATCTGTTAAACACACCAGCTGCACTTCTCAAATTACAAACATTAGCAGCAGTGATTAACAACAAGAATGGAGAGTTTTGTCTCACACTACACAACAGAAAACATCAGGTCCCTGGTTTCCTCCTACTCTGCTTTTTTTGATGAGCTATTGGGAAGAAGATCAGAAGAGCAGGAAACATTGAACATTCAGAAGGAAGGTAATAAAGGCCCCAAAGTGTTACAGACTGGAGCTGAAGTAAGAGGGAAGTAGGATTAAGTAACAAACTTGTGGTGGGGAGATGGGTATTGGAGAGAGGGAAGTGGATGTAGGTGCAAAGATTGGGGTCAGTTTGGATACACGTTCAAAAGCTCAAATGCTTTATACATACTGTCCAATCTTGTAGACCAAATTTTTAAAGGGGCCTCAGACTGGCATCCATTTGTGCAGCTGCCTGTGCCAATCACATGCATTATCACTTGTCAGCACAAATGCACATGCAAAACCCCATTTGACTGTGCTCAATTTATCATTGTGAATGTATTCTCCCATCTGTGCACACAAGCAGCAGTGCACAGAGTGAGGCCATGGGCTGGACATTTTAGTCCCTTAAATCAGCAACATTTAGCCAGAAATCTCTCAAGAACAGACACTGGTGAAATTTCTGGGATCCCCTCTTTCTGATTAGGATTTAATTACTATGAGAAGAATCTACTTCCGATCTTCCCAGAACTTTCAAATCTGGCCCTAGCTGAGAAAAGAAACTGCAGAGGCAAATGTCAATTAAGGCTGTTGTTGCTTATTATTTGTATTTTGGTAGTGTCAAGGGGCCTAACTCAAGATTGGAACCCTGGTGAGCTGAGTGCTGCGCAAACACATAGTGAGTGATTGTCCCTGACCCAAAAAGCTTAAAGTCCAAATGAAAAGTGCCAAACATTTCTGAGCTTTCCAACCTGGTCAGTGCAACTCAAGTTCTAAAAATGGTCTGGATTTTGTTCTTGCCTATAACTGTGTGAGGAAAAACACCAATCACAGCAGAGCGAGACCAAGGGGAGAGAGCCAAGGAATAAAGAGGATTTCAGCTATTTTGTTGATTATTTAGTTCTTTAAAACAAGCTTTTTTTAAGCCTAGGAGGTGACTTGCTTAGTGGTTACTGGTTGCTCACTCCCTGTCCTTGATAAGAGTTCCCATGGGACATGCAGTTCTTTCCAGCTTCTCCTGCGTGAGTTTATCTGTGAACATCAGTACAAAGCAAAGGGGAAAGAGGCCAAGTAGGTTTGTTTAATCTATGCTGTGACTAATAATGGTGTGCCGGGCTGGCTGCTTTATAGCACAACGTGGTACAAACAATCTGACAGGCCCTTTGCAAGATCCTTGGAGGAGGCATGATGCTGATAATTGGCCAGCCCAGCCCGTGATTTTAAGTGCAAGACTCAAATAAGTTTTATTAGCACCAGGCTGTGAAAGGTGCAGAGTTGTGTGCTATCCAGTTAACAGTGCTACGGGCGTCCTTGGCTAGATAGCTACTGACACCGGGTACAGTTCCCCCTTCTTAAGCAGTGGCAGAGTTTTGAAAGGCCCAGTAGGAGCAAGAGTCTCCTCCCAAGGCTCTGTTCTATTCAGTTTCTTATGCTGCCTTCATCACCGCAGTAGCCAAGCCCCTTCCAGTGGCCTGGCCCATGAAGTGATGTAACTAACATGTGTCCTATAGCATCAGGAGTGGGACCCTCTTTCCTGAGTGCAGGGATGGGCATGCATCTTATGGCAAGCGAAGACAGCTGTGCACCCCAGAGTGGTGACTCTGACTGTCCTAGTCCAGGTGGCTGTGGCACACTTCCAGGGCATTTAAGAATACTTACCTTTCATCCAAAGATCTCAAAGCTCTTTACAAAGCCAGTGAGGCAGTTTATCACACTGAACATGGTCACCGCGAGTTCCCCCATCTGCTTGTTGTACATGCCTGCTGGGTCCCTCATACTGAGGGATTGTCTACATTGAGGATGGTACAGATGCACACCTACAGCCTCTGTAATGCAGTAGTATGGACTCTTCCTACAGTGACGAAAGGGATTTTTCCATCGCTGTAGATAATCCACCTCCCCGAGCAGCAGTAGCAGCAGCTGGGTTGACAGAAGCATTCTTCTAGCCATGTTTGCCCTAGGGTTAGGTTGGCCTAGTAGAGACAGTGTTCAGGGGGTGTGAATTTTTCATTCCCTTCAGCACCATAGGTTTGCCAGCCTAATTTTTAAGTATAGGCCAGGCCTAAGATTGTAAGCTCTTCGGGGCATGGGCCACCTTTTTGCACATGTCCAGTGCCTAGCACAATGGAGTTAAGATCTCTAGCGGCTACTACAGTACAAATTATAAAGATGGGTGGGCATTATTAGTTCTATTTAAATGGGAAAACTAAGGCCCAGAGGGCTTAAACTGACTCATCCAGGATCAGGCAGGTAATTAGCAACTGAGGAGTTGGGAATCAAACCTAAGTCTCCTGGACCATGTCCTGTGTGTTAACCACTGGAGTTCAACACTGCCCCTCCTCTTCTTCTGCAATCTCAGAAATGAAAGTGTCAGTGCAAGTGAAATGAAAGTGTTGGTTAGAAATGAAAGTGAAATGACAGGGCCTGTATGTCAGGCCAGGGCAGCGAGACAGATAAGTGCCCTCTCCCCACAAATGCTTCAGTAAAGAAGTAAAAGGACTCAGGTGGTACAAATCTCTCCAATAGGGTCTATCCCCCTACCTGCCCCCTCCCCCTACTGAAGGACAATTAAATCCTTGTTATTTCTAATAGGGATTTGAAGGACCCTGAAGGCCAATCCCCCATGAGGACAGAACAGGTGGGTTAGGCTGCAGTAACAATGTAGCCACGCAGAAAGAAATAAAATGCTCTACAGAATGAGGTCTGGCGCTGGTGGTCCCTGCAGCACTCAATGACCCATTTCTCTCACCCTAATTACAGCACAGTCTCTCTGTGGGCTGGATTGTGACAGGCCCTTACGCAGGAGATGGTGGGGATAGCAGAAGGATCCTCTCCAGCCTTGTACTTTCCACGAGAGCCTCCCAGAACTGCAGTCCCTATGCTAGGATTACACAGGGGATGCACTCCTGGGCTCAGAGGACTTCTGTGTAGATAGGGATCCAAGTGTTGATACCCTGGGTTGGCTGGATGTCAGGAAAGTTGACACTGTGTTGCCAGTTCTTGCCAGATATTTTGTTTTTCATGAAACCCCAGCTCCTGGAGTCATGTGATTACAAGAATCATTTTATTTTAAAGTCACTAGCCCTTATGGTTGCAGAGAAAAGCTTGAAAATGTGAACCCTAAAGGCTCAAACCCAGCTGGAGATGAACTGAGTACAAAGTTTCTAGGCTGTGGATCAAAGAGTTTGTCCCAAGTGGGTACAGAATAATTTAAATTCCAAATTTTTCAAACAGCTTTTGTGTTGAGTTACTTAGTCTCCTGCACATAAGGAATAATCAGATATCAGAAGTGGCTCACTTATTTCCTACTTTCAGGATCCGTGCGCGGCCAGTGAGATTTGATGCTGCAATGCTTCTCTTGTGTTTCTCATTAGCTGAATACGTTGTCACTCTGTATGCTGCTGGGGAGCTGTATGGCCAGATGTCTTGGACACGACAGATTGGGCCTGCTCCTGTAGTTTGAATTCAGTTTGGATGAATTATTAATGAAAGCAGATGTTTGATTCTTTTTCCTTAACTATACTCCAGACTCTGTTTTGTTCACTCCAAACAGCAGGAGGGCTGCCTGGTCTAGCCACAAAATTGTGGCCTGGATTTTTCCTGAAGTTCAGGGCTTCTCCGATCCAAGGGTGGATCTTGTTTTATGCAGAGAGGGAGTCACAAGATTAAGGTATGAATCTGGGTTTCGATTCCAGCTCCCACAAAACTTCTTGGGAATTCATAGCTGGGGGTCTTGTTTCAGGCCAACCTCCACTCTTAGCACAAGACTAGAATTCTGGTCTGAAATGATCATTAGTCAGGCAAGAAGTCTGAGGAGTCCTGGGATTGGGGAAGGAAACCAGGGGCTGAGAATAGGAGTAATAATGAGGAGAGGGAAGGAAGCTAGAGGATGAGGTACAGAATCAGCAATGTTCCCTTATACAAAAGCTTCTTCTTTCTGCATGCCGTTCTCACCAGCTCTCCTCTCCAGTCAATGTAGGTCACTGTTTTTATTTTTAAATGTGTCATTGATTCATTGAAAAGGCACGATTATGAAATGTTGGAATCTTCCACCAGGAAGTGGAACCTCCTGCAGTGAGTGACTGTCTGAAATCCTAGACAGGGAAGGGGTTAATGCTTGTGCAGCTTACAGCTGGGAATTGCCAGTAACCAGGAAACAACACAGAATGTAGAAACCATGGGACCAGCTGGAGCCTGCTGGAATTCCATTCATTTGGGCAAAAGTGCCTGTGGTCTCCGGCTCTGACGTCACTCCTTTGTGCCTCACAGAGGAATGCCTCAGCTTTGTCTCTCTTTCTATTTTTTTTTTCCTTTCTCCTTTCAGTCAGCTCAGTGACGAACTCAGTGTTGTGAGTGCTGAAAAGCGGTGAGCAGTGTTTCATGTGCCACATGCTCTGTGATAACATGAGAGGACACTATGTTTCTAAAGCTAAACTATCTCTTTATTAAGAACTATTTACAGGGGTGCAGCACCTGCAGCTAGCATTCTAGCCATGTGCACACAGACTGCCTTTCTGGTGCCTTTTCCAAACTCTTGGCAACCTATGCTGCTCCCTTTGAGTTCCTTGCAAATCGCTACAAGCAGGGGCAGTTTGCACACACACACAGGGCTTGGTGCACTTCTCCATTGCATCGGCGTCAATGGTAAGGAAATCCACTGAAGCTGATTGGGTTACACCAGTCTAAGACTTTCAGTATGAGAGGATACCCAAGACCAGGAAGTGAAATATTTCTGTTGTTGCCCTGAAGTAACACAATGTACCTCTGAAGAGGTAACCCACTGTGCTGGACTCACATGAGGAAGCATGGTCCTGGGGTTAAGGTACTGGATTGTGATTCTGAAGAGCTGGATTCAATGCCCAGCCTGGTCACAAGCTTCCTGTGTTATCTACTTACCTCTGTTGTATCTTTTGCACTTTACACAACAGAACAATGTGAAGAAACCACATGGGCACAGTTGGGTCCTAAATAATGGTGGTCACTAAATATGTACAACATGCAAGGTCTGGCTACATACATATTGTGGCTCTGATTGGTTTCTGGCAGCTTCTAAAACACAGGGAGCACCAATAGAGGTCTCACAAGCTATTTACAGTGATACTACCCTATTCCTATACCCTACATTCTGTGTCTCAGGTTCTCCAGCTGTAAAATGGGGATAATAATACTTACATTCTTCTGCCTTTAGTCTGTCTTGTCTGTTTATATAATAAGAAATACTGTCTCTTGCTCTATGTGTATGTGTACAGTACCTAGTACATTGGGCCTTGACCTCAACAGAAGTCTCTAGGTGCAACTATGACACAAAAAATAATGAAAATGGCTATTTCTCCCCGTTTTTGGTACATCTACAAAGTCTCCTAATTAAGTCTTAAGCATACTTTTAATTGATTGCGGAACAGTGTGACAATTTAAGGACTCTTTTTTGTACAGCGTATGAATTCTGGTTGATGTTATGAAGTTGTTATGAAAATTGTTGAATAGGAGAATGCTCTGTGTGTATGTGGAATCCACCATTTGTTGACATAGGTGAGAGCACTTTGTCTCTTCCAGACTAGATAGGAAGGAGAGTCATTAACCTTAATGACTATGTCCTGGATGGAACAATTGCTATGCTAAGGACTTGGAGGTTGTGTGGAGCTGTGAGAAGCTACTTCCCCCAGCTTGTCTTCAGGGGATTGGTGAAATGTAGAGTGAAAAAATGCCAGCAAGGGAATAAAGGAATCAAGTGTTGAGAGGGTGAAATGTAGACTTGAGAGACTCATAGGAAGAGAATGCTTTGGGGACAAGAGAGCAAGAGATGGACAGACTTTCTTAGGGGAGAGTGTGATTTAACTGCAGGACCAACCCAGGTCAGAGAAGGCTAGCTGGGTTAGAGAAGGCTCCATGTTTCAGAAAAGAAGTCTTGAGCTGCAAGAGATGGATCCAGGGCACCCTGGAGGATTCTGTTCATGCCCAAAGAACTCTCCAGGGTGGTGAGGAAACTGAGGCCTAGATCTGTGTATCTCTTGTGCTTCTAAGTAAAAAACAATGATGTTTTACAGTCCTGTGCTGAGTCTGTTTGCGTGTCTGTTGGCTTTCACTATTGCATGCCCCTGAAGAGGTGAACTGTAAACCAGAAGGCTCACACCTTCAGTGGGTTTCTGGGGAACATGGAAGAGCGGCTGGGGAGGCTTGTTGGAGATGGCACTAGTTTCAGGGCTGAAGCCGTTGGATGCGGGGTACGTCCCCCCTGCCAAGAGGGGTGTTGGATACAAGGTCTGCACCTGGACTGCACACCTACAGGCCCAAAGCCAGGCACAGTGCCTAAACTTTGCCCAACCCAGCCCAACAACAACAAGAACATGAGGGATTCAGTGATTAGATCCCTCACAGCAGTCTGGTGAAGGAGCTCAACTATAGCTAGGACAATCGGCGCCTAATCTGATGTAACTGAAAACTTCTATAATTGCTTGTTCTGAACGGGTTGTGTGGGGGTGGTTGTTGTTGTTGTTGTTGTTGTTGTTTTTTTAAATTCTCCACAGCATCATAAGTTTCACAGGATATGCACAGCCGCTTAGAGTAGGGTTGCCACCTTTCTAATGGCTGGTAACCAGACCCCCGAAGCCCCACCCCTGTTCTGCCTCTTTCTCCACCCCACCTTCCTGAGATTACAAAAAAAAATTACATCTGGGCTTGTCAAATGGCACAGAGACACACAAGCCAAAAACCGGATGGGTGGCAACCGTAGCCAAGAGTCCCCCCCCTCCCACCTCCAAACTAATAGGGGCAATGCATTGTTGTTAGTATTCACTGGTTATTAACCGATTCTCAGCTACATGGGCATGAGGTATGGTTTAGTAAACTGTGTCTCTAACCAGTTAGTTATGGTAAAATGCTGCTGTGCGGATGGAACCATCATGGGAAACAGCTGTAGCCTGCTATAGTGTCAGAAATGAATGAATGAAAATGGTTTTTTCAGAATTTTGCATTGCCTGTCACTGAGCTAATTTTGGAATAGCCAGAATATTAGATGTCTGCAATAGTACTCTGCCTTGATATGCAAATGTTAGCCAGAGACGTAATCTATAAGGTTGTTTTTATGCAGATTTTTTCTATAATTATTTAATCTCAATTTTTCAGAGTGCCTTTCTAATTAGCTCAAAGATTCTCCCTTTCTTTACTTATGTATACACGTGCGTATACACACACACACAATCTTTATCTATATAGAAATAGACCAGTGCATCTGCCCATAGCTTCATTGGCAGACCCTAGGAAGGTTTCCATGCCTATGCAATCCCCAGTAGTGTGTGCACATAGAAATGTGGATACCCGTCTAGCCATGTGATCGTGCAAATCAGGGCCTTACGGCTGGGTGACCAGACAGCAAATGTGAAAAACTGGGATGGGGGTGGGGGGTAATAGGAGCCTATATAAGAAAAAGACCCAAAAATCAGGACTATCCCTATAAAATCAGAATATCCTACCTGGTCATCCTACCTTACGAACACCTACAGAGCTGCTGGGACAGCACAGTGATGGTCTGTGAAACGTGTAGTTGATCTGTTCCGTGTTTGCCCCTCCAATATGGGTTAATGTGGTACAAACAGCAGATCACAAAGCCTACTGAGGAGAGCAGGAAAGGGAAGGCAAATACCAGCACAGCTTGGAATGTATAACAATGCTATCATGAATACTGTGGCACATAGGCCGGATTTTCAGCAAAGCCCAGCTCAGCACTCGGCATACATTCAACATGCTGAGCTCTTGTCAAACTCTGTCCTTTAGTGGCAAAGTCCTAAGCAAGCTAACAGTGTTAAACTAATAAAACCATTAGACACCTTAGAACAACGGGATTAAGAAACAACATTTTTCAACCTAAGTGCTTAAGATCCTAAAGAAGTGGCCTGATTTTTAGGGATTTGAAGCACCCACATCCTTCATTGAGTTGACTGGGAGCTGCTGGGTGATTGGCCACTTATTTAGGTACCTGCCATTAAGTACACACAGCCTGAAGATGTTGGTCTTGGTTTTTAAGGTTTGTAAGCGAGTGGCTCCTCATTTCACTGGGCCTCTTTCTGGAGCAGGAGTAGATGGGGTCTGTCCCTGCTGATATCCTGAAATTCCAAATGGCCTTGGGAGTGCAGCCCAAGGACAGCAGTGACGTTCCTAAAGGGCCATGAACTTCAGACGGGAGGCGGTTGGTAGGCTTTGCCTTTGCAAATCGCTTTGGGAGCCTCAGTGGCTGCCCCAGACCTTAGACCACAGCTCAACGGGTGCAAATTGGCATAACTCCATTTGTGTCAATGGCATGGTACCAATTTACACCAGCTGAGGTTCTGGCCCTTGTTTTTAGGTGTCTGGCATGAGAGGAAAAAATGAAAGCAACAGAAGAAAAGGGACCAAGTGCAGAAGGGGCGGCAGCTGTCTGTGTTTGTACAACATCTACCACATTGGGGTCTTGGTCTGTGACTAGGGCTCCTAGGTGCTACTGCAATAGAAATAATAAATAGTGCTGGGTTTGCCTCCCTAGTCCCAGATTTTGCCACCTTGCACTGGATGGGGGTGTGCTATCCAAGGGAGAAGTATTGTCATCATAGGAGCTAGAACTGGGGAAAAGACTCATTAGCTGTGCAACTTCAGGATCTGGGGTCCCAGGCATAAGTACATCGTTTGGAAATCCAGAGCATCTTCACAGCTGGTGTATGTTCTTAAATATGCTATTTAAGGTGGATGGAACAGACACCTCCTACCTCTGCTGTCAGTTTAGCTTTAAAAAAAAAAAGTCTTCACGTTTATACACTGTTCCCTTCTGCCCTCTCCTTGGTGTGGTATGAAGGAAGCCACAGCCACTGAAGAATGTCTTTAACGTCAGTCAGGGACTGATCAAAAGGCATCCCCACCTTCCTCCTCATGGTTTGGATGTGTCATCTGGACAATAAATATTAGCCACAACTAGTCCACGGGATTTTTTTTATTAGCATTAGTTAAAGGCTCATTTGTCCTTTTCTCCCTTCAAGATCTTTCCCTGTTTATCTCTCTCATAATCCACTCATACAGGAAAAGCGAGGCTCATTCCAGCCCCTCAAGTCATCCAGAGTTCTGATGCTTTCCTGCCTTCTCTCCCATCCTCTCTCTCTCTCTCTCTCCTCCCCGCTTCTGTCTTCTGCCAAAACTTCCCCCTATGACAAACGGCTTTCACAGCTACAGTCTTGATGTTCTAGTTGAAATTCCAGCACAAACTTAGACCAGAATTATCCCCAGGGGCTACAGCTTACAGCTACTAAGTCATGTATGGCTAGCTCTGTGTATGAGATTTAGCATTTAAGGAATGTTTGTGGATCTCCTGAAGTGTGCAGATGGCAAATGATTGAATTCATATTAATTCTGTGGAGCAACAGAACAAACTACTTACCGATTAGGGGTCAGTCCAGCAATCATTATGTGCACAGGACTCCCATCAAAGTCAATGGATCACGTGTTAACCTTTGTTTATTTTCAAACACAAACCTGATGAGTTATTGCACCTGTTGTTAACACTGCAATCTGATGTGGCAACAGGATAGCCAATAAACCATTGGCCATAAATGTTCAAACTTGGGTGCCCAAAGTTAAGCATCTAAATAAAAGTGGCTTAATTTTACAGTCAAGGAGGTGCTATAAGAACTCAGTTTGTGTTTGAAAATGAGTTGTGTTATACAAGTAAAAGCTTTGTTATCCAGCATATTGGGGGGGATGAGGGGGGGTGCTGGTTAGTAAAAATTCCAGTTACCTAAGAGTTATACTTACCAATGGAATACCAATTTTCAAAGAATTAGAATACAATAAAATGAATAAAGTATAAAATAGTATACAGGTACTCACCAATCCAGTAGTCGTACTGCACTGCCGAGTGGTTGGTTTCTTGATGCACTTAGATGTATACAGGTAAAGTAGGTTATCTTATGACACTACATATCACTATGGGCAGTGCATGGCATACACCCGGCTCACTAAAAATATACTTAACACTAAAAATATACTGAACATAATTTAATCTTTCTTTGGTGATTCAGAAGGCACTTCAGGATCTTGCAGTGCCTCGGAGTCATCATTATCAACATCAATTATCATTGTAGATGTAGAAGGTGTAGGAGATTGGGCTGAATCTGTACTGACCCTATGGCATACCCTGGAAACTGCTTTTTTGAATAAATCCCTGATATCAGCTTACTTGTCTTCTGCCACTTTGGCATAAAAGTAGAGTGCAGAATGTGCAGTTGCATAACCTCCTGGGCAGTATAACACGGCTGCCTTTCTGCAAATTTAATTATTGTATCACAAGCTGAAGCAGCCTTTCCCCCAAGTTATTTTGTCCTCTTCACTAAAATCTGCTTCTTTGCTGTCTTTATCAGTGTCCTTTGACTTTTCAGGTTTCAAAACATTCTCTATTTCTGTATCAGTAGCAGTATGTGTCACTTCAACCTCCTTGGGGTAAAGTATCAGAGGGGTAGCCGTGTTAGTCTGGATCTGTAAAACCCTCAACTGCTAGAACAGGTCCTCATCCTCCCTGATTGAACTAACCTCGTTATCTCTAGACTGATTCTTGCCTGCATATTTATACCTGCCTCTGGAAATTTCCACCACATGTGTCTGACGAAGTGGGTATTCACCCACGAAAGCTTATGCTCCAATACTTCTGTTAGTCTATAAGGTGCCACAGGACTCTTTGTCGCTTTCAACCTCCTTGTCAGCTTCAACCCACTCTTCTCTCTCACTTTCATGAAGTTTGTTGACTGGGTGTGAAGAAGGAATATCCTTCACCATTTCAAGAATTTGTGGTAATGTATTTTTTTCTAACTCTCACTTTAAAGCCCTCAAATTCATCTTCATCAGAAGACACTTCTGCAAACATAGCACTAGGCCACAATTTTATCCAAGCTCTCCTTAATATTTCACTTTTAACAGAATTCCAGGCACAAGCAACATTAAAAATTGCATCTTTTATGTTATAACGAGAATGAAAGTTCTGTTCTGTGCTTTCATGATTGATCAGTTTTCTCAGGGAATCTCTTCTGCAATAACATTTCATATTCTGGATGACGCCCTGGTCCACAGGTTGAATCAATGAAGTAATGTTGGCAGGCAGGAAGATGATAAAAATATTACCAGACACTAACTCTAGTTCATGAGGGTGAGCTCTACAATTGTCTAGTAATAGACTAGCTTTTCTATCTTCAGGTAAGTCTGTTTTTCTAAAATGTTTTTTCACTGCAGGTACAAAAACATGATGAAACCAATCATAATTTTTTTTTGTCCATCCATGAATTACCTTGCACTTTGGGAACAACAGGTAAATGTGCAACACCTTTGAAAGCTCTAGGATGATTATATTTTCCAATCACCAAAAGTTTTATTTTATGCTAGTCTGCAACATTAGCACACGTAAGGACAGTTAGTCTGTCTTTATTCTGCTTAAAACCAGCAGCCCTAGATTCACTTGCACCTGCTAGGGTAGAATTTGGCAAGCATGGCCAAAATAGGCCAGTTTCATCAGCATTATACATTTGTTCAGGGGATAGATCATGTTCAGCAATTAAATTTCTAAAAAATTCACAATATTTTTCTGCAGCTTCATGGGGTCAGCTGATTTTTGTTCACCAGATGCATCTAGCTTTCTAATGCCATGAGGAAGTTTAAAACACAAAAGCCATCCATCAGAAAATGCACATGGGTCAGTCAATTGCATTTGCTTATAAAAAAATCTTTTGCCTTTTCAACGAGCATTGGGCCAGAGATAAGGGCATCCGCTGATTGTTTCAATGAAAACCATTCATATAAAACACCATCTAGCTGCTCTAATTTAGGCATATGCAGAGTACGGCATGTTCAACACTTTTATTTGACTCACAACTATCAAAAAATGTGAGCAATTGTCCTTTCTGAGCCTTGATGTCATATATTGTGGACGAGCCAACATTGTACTCTTGCGTCAAAACATTTCTATCCTTGCTCTTTTCAAGACATGCACAAATATCTATTTTCTGTTTTAATGTCAACACAACTCTCTTACATTTCTCTCCTTTGCTTTTCGCTGGTATTTTGGATATCATAACGGTAGGCTGGCGTTGATATTTTACGATAAACACAGGACAATACACTGAGTAATAAACCGACTGATCACAATGGTGGATACAAACAGAAAGAACAGCATTCGGCTCTTCTCAGCCTACTTGAGCATAGTCCGACTGCTCTCCGAAATACTCGGGTCCTGAATAGCTTTGGCATCGATTCTGGTTAGCTTCAGCATCGGTCCCGGTTACTAGATTGAAGATTTGTATTGGGAGATATCAGAAATGCCAGTTTCTAGAGCTTTCCGGTTGGCAAAGTGCCGGATAACACAGTTTTTACCGTATTATCACTTCAAATATCTGTGCACAGTTTTCATATTGCTCCTTTGCCTCGTCTTGTCCATTCAGTAGAAAGTGCTTGTCACTTTGCCTCGTTATTCATTAACGTTTAATAATTTGGCTTCCAGTCGGAGCTAGAGGCCCTGACCAAGATCAGAGTGGAAACAGAGGCACAGAGAAACAATGTGTTTAGCCCAAGGTCACCCAGCAGGTCAGGAGGGAGGCTTTTAAAATCCAAATAAATGAATGTCGATCATATTATTCCTGACATCAGAATAACGTTAAAAAAATCCTAACACAAATGCTTCCCGTGACATTTCAGACAAGGCTACAAAGGCTATATGCAGGAGCTACTGGTGGTAGTTGTGTGACCACACATTTTGAAGTAAGTCCTAGAGGAATATAACGTAGCTGAATGATGACAGAAAACTCTGGCATGTCACAGCTTCCCGTCTACCTCCTCAAAGTCAAGAATGAATGGCCTGTTGGGATCATGCAGTCACACGGGGTTAGGGTTATTCCCTGCATTTGCTCCCATTGTTTCTCCTCTGTTGTTTCTTAGGAGGTTCTTAAAATGTCAAAACACAATAAGAAATAATAATAGTGAAAAAGAAAAACCAACCCTTTGTGTTATGTGGGAAATAACAGATCCACACAACGATCAGAGAGTATCCTGGGGAATAACATTTGCAAATCTACAGCCCCTGAGTCTTATGGAGCAATCTGAGGCCTAGTACACACTTAAAAATTTTGCTGTTATAGCTGTGTAGGTTTGGAGTCTGAAAAATCCAAGCCCTCACTGACTTAGCCATTTTGGCAAAAGCTCTAGTGTAGATGGAATTTATATTAAAAAAAGTGCTTTTGTAGAGCTTATTTAGTTCAGGGAACTGGTATAAGCTATACTTTACTGGTACATAATGTGTCTCTACTAGGAGGGTTTGCCAGTGTAGCTATACTTGTTAGCTGTACTGGCAAACCCTTTCTAGTGTAGACAAGGCCTGATCATGTTTGCAGCAATAGCTGTAACATACACCTGTAAGAGCTGCTGTTGCTATTGCAAGTAACTTCTGAGAGGGTGTTTATATGCATGGGACACTGGGTGAGGGGTTATGATAGCTTCTTAACAGGTATCAGAGGGGTAGCCGTGTTAGTCTGGATCTGTAAAAGCAACAAAGAATCCTGTGGCACCTTATAGACTAACAGACGTTTTGCAGCATGAGCTTTCGTGGGTGAATACCCACTTCTTCGGATGCAAGACACTTGCATCCGAAGAAGTGGGTATTCACCCACGAAAGCTCATGCTGCAAAACGTCTGTTAGTCTATAAGGTGCCACAGGATTCTTTGTTGCTTCTTAACAGGGGCCATTATAATCCAGTAGTATGCTCATGTATATGGTAATATCTAGGAACATAGACACTGCTACTTTCAGGAAATGCTTGATGGGAGAGGACAATATATATATGGAGGAAGGAATAAAGCCTGAATGTTGCACTGTCTTGGCTCTCCATTGAATACGAGGGTTTAAAGCTGTGTTGTTAAACGTTAGCTAAGTTTAGACAAGGTATACAGCGTTTAGCATGTGCTAAGCTGGTCACATTTGGCCACGTCTACACTAAGAAAAAGGGTATTTTTTTAACATGTGTTAGCTGGCCAAGTAAGCCCTAAGAGGAGCCTAGAATTTAACCAGCTACATTTGTTAAAACTACAGTTTACCTTGTCTACACTAGGATTTTAACATGTTAGCCAACACCAGTTAAAAATGCACCTTTTTTTCCCTAGTGAAGACAAGACCTTAAAGGGGGGAGCCTAGGCTTTAATTTGACCAGTTTCACATATATTGAAGCCTACATTACCATGTCTCCACTGGGGTTTTTTAAGACCTTGTGTACACTTGTGGCAGCATGTAGGGTACATGTAGCTACATGTGACAGTGGCAGTGAAAGGCAGGCTCCATCCACACTTGCTGCGATGTGTAGCTACACGTGGCAGAGAGAGTCTCCAGCAGCGGGGAGGCTATGCTGCTGAATATAGCAGTGTAAATATGGCCTTGTAGGATATATACCTAGGATTCAGGTGTGTAAGGCACTATACTCTATTTGCCTAAGCAGTGCCTCACTGCTTACACTGCTATTTATACCTGTGTTAACTGGGCATGCAGTGTCTGTGCCCTCCACAACCCCACAAATGTAGACTTATCCTAAATATGTTAGATAATATGTGCTAACACCACACCTTTAAATCCTAGCCTAGACGAAGCCTGGGAAGAAAAATGAGTTTCCAACCTGCAAGCAGGAGTAGTCCCACTGAAGTCTGTGGGAAAAGGGCTTGGTTCTGTAAGGTGCTGCTGGCCTCCAACGCACACTGACGTCACTGGTTGATGAGGGCACTCGGCACGTTATCAGACTAAATCCTGAAGCCACACTTTGGATTCTATTCAGTCCATTCTCTGGGAAAACTCCCTTTGGCTTTATTGGGAGTTTTGCCTGAGTAAAAGCAGTAAGGGCTTCAGGATTTCATAGACTATCAGTTTTGGAAGGGTCCTCAGGATGTCATCTAGTCCAACCCCCTGCTCAAAGCAGGACCAATCCCCAGATAGATTTTTACCCCAGTTTCCTAAATGGCCCCCTCAAGGATTGAACTCACAACCCTGCGTTTAGTAGGTCAATACTCAAACCACTGAGCTATCCCTCCCTGGTTAGAGTTGGTCCTATACCAAATGGTGCCCCAGGTGAGGGGCATCTTCGGCATCCCCCATCTCCATTTGTTTCACTTTTGATTTCCTTATTTTTATTGCATTTGTAGCCCATTTCGCAACTTTGATGCCTGAGTTGCATGCGTGATTTGAAGGGGACGCATTTAAAGAAAAGCAAAGTCTTAAGGCTCCGTTCATGTAGTGGACTTAACCTTAAGGGTGAAACCACCAAATCCATCCCTGTGTGTGTTCTAAACTGAGTTGGAACCCCAGCCTCCAGATACCGGGGAATCATGTCTGTGTTATTGTAACCACACTCATTCTCTGGTTGGTGGTTTTTCTAAATCCAGCCTGAGCATTGTTATTGTTACTGGCCATTTCATTTATTTTTTAATTTTCTCTTGTTTTGCTTTTAATCCCCCCTTGAATTTGTGTGGCTCTAATGAACTTTGGAAGCCTGTTGGCTTGGGCCTGGGAGGGCCAAGAGTACTTGGACAGAAGTCTCTCTTGTTGAGCTGAGATGACAGACAGACTGTGCTATTCATTAGAGCCTCAAAGCGGGAAAACAATCGTTAAACATTGTGCTTGCTGTTTGATTGCTGGCTTCAAGCCCACAAGGCGGGGACACTGCACTGACTGATGTGACTTTACTTATTTTTACATACATGAAATTTAAGAGGCAAAATAAAATGTGAAGATCTTCTCTAGATGTGTTTTGTGTTTACCACGGATATCCAGAAATACCACGGATGTGTCTGTGCCCACATCTACAGGTATTTCACGTTTATTAATTTTCAGATATCGGTAAGTGTCAAAAATGGTTTATTGGCAAACAAAGCCTTCAGTACTCCCCTTTTTAATCCGTGCCAGTTGGCTGTTTGCCACTAACTCTTTCCAAGTGCTCTGTGCCAAAGTCATCAGAGCCCAAGGAAAATGAGAGACTTAAAGGAGAAAGCCAAACTCAGCATTACAAATTTGACTTGGAAATTATTTTTAGCTAAATATTACTTTATTTAGGTTATACCAAGATGATACACCCCCCCACACACATCTGCATCCTACAATAGGCCTTGCACACACCCTGATCCAGTGCATGCACAGTACAAGATATATCAGATACATAGCCAAAAACACACATTGTCCACAACACACGTACATACGTACGTACGTACACAAGCATGTGGATGCATGGTATTAGGGGTAGAAGAAATTTTCCAGGGCCCCATCACTCCCACAGAGCCCATTTCCTTATTCGCCTTGCTACCCAGCCTGCCTTCCTTGCTCTTTGGGAGGCATATGTGCAGGAATAGAGAGGCAGCATCAGAAAACAGCTGTAGCAGGTGGATCTGAGCACTTCCTTCGGCCCACCCTGGTGTAACTCAATTAGATTTTCCTGAATTGAGAGGAACAGTCTTTATTTGTTCAATCTGAAGTTTCAGTAGCGGCCTGTGTCTGAGGTACTGATATTATTGATATCTGTATGTATGTGTGAGAGCGCGCTTTGGTGTTCATGTGACTATACTTGCTTAGCAAGAGGAATTCAAAGAAGAGTGACAAAATGGCAACATTTTAAAATGTTTTCTCTGCAAAAAGTGAACAAATGCTTTACTGAAAAAAAATGCCATCGAACATTGACTTGCCCCTTCAAGAGTTTCAAAGCTCTGTTATGTAAATCAGAGGGATTTTGGTCTTTCAATTATGGAGCCCCGATTGACAACCCAGTTGTAAAGATTGTGCTCTGATTTCCTCTGAAAGCAGAACCGAAATCCTTCTGCTCTTTGCTTTCATGACTGAGTTTAATTTGCAGACTTGGCGTGCAATGAAATGGTGTTCCTGTGCCCGCACACATGCACACGCATGCTCAGGGTTACTGAGAAGGATGGGCGAACCTCTCAGAGTTAAAAAGTTTGCTGGCCTCTTCAATTCCTTGTATATCAACTAGCTTGGCAAACCCTACGCCATATCTTTTTGCCCCCTGTAATTAAAATCCTTCTTTTCCCTGAGGGTGATTCAGTTTAAACATACGCACACGCACCAAATAAACAAACATATTACTGGAGCTAAGAGGAAGCATGTGTTATGGATTAGTGAGAGAAGCACACTTTGAAAGCTCAGCTGGCCCTGTACATGGTAACTATTCTGAGTTAATTTTTCCATGAGATTGCCATTGTCTTCATCTCTGCTACTTTCCCAAGTTGGGCTGTCTCTCTTTTTCTCTCTGCGTCACTCTTTGTTCCATTTTTCCTTCTCTTTGTCACTGGATGTTTTTCTCCTAGGTGCCAGCTCCGTGGCTGCTCTGGGGTGCTCAGCACCTGCAGTGCTGGATTATTCTTTCGTGGGCCCCTGCCCCTGGACCATGGCCCCACCCCCACTCTGCTCTCACTCTGCCCTGAGGCCCCACCCACCGCTTGCACGGCAGGGGGAAAGGGGGCGGAGAGGAGCACCCACCAGCAAAACCAAAGTCAGCCCTTGTGGTATTTCTCCCTCCTAAGCCTTGTGTAGACTAGAGTTTGGAACCTAATATGTGTTAACACCCTAGGGTACATCTATATTTTGAGCTGGAGGTGTAAACCTCCACTATCTCGATCACAGCTAGTTCGCTAATAACAGAAGTGTAGCTGTGGCAATGCGAGTGGTGGGAGGGGCTTGCTGCCCCAAGCATGTACCTGGTGTCTCAGACAGGTACATACTCAGGGTGTGTCCCCCGTTCTGCTGCCTGTGCTCTCTCACCCATACTCTGTTTTTAGCCTGATCAGAGCCCACGCAGGTATGTCTCCTCAAGCTGGAATTTACACCTCAAGGGCAAAATGTAGACAAGGCAGTGGGTCTTTAACACATGTTGGACTGGTTGTATTAAAGCCTAGGGCTTGTCTACACTGTCCCACTGTTCCGACGATGGGGGTGTGAATAGCAGTGCCAACGTGCTGCTTGATAGATCCCATGTGGATGCTGCAGGCACGTCTTACTTCGCATTGATGTAATCCTGTTTCAAGTCCCGTTACCAAGAACGCGGAACCTTTGAGTTCACACCCGCAGCATCCATACGGGGGAGTTACAGCACAGCACTGCGCTGCACGCTGCCATTCAGACCCTCAGAGTCCGTATTGAAGGGCAGTGTAGACATAGCCTGGGAAACACCTTCCAAATCCCTAGATAAGCCTGTAGTTTCTCGTACATGGAATATTTACCCCCACTCCATTTGACCTAAGCTATCCTCTTCTATATAGGTTCTTATACCACCCCTATTACCACAGCACTTAAGCACCTTTCAGTAGTACATTGAGAGATGTGACTAATATCTGTTGTGTGGTTCATTCTGTCTCTCTTATCCTCTTCCCAGGGAGAGAATTGGGTGTGCAATGGAGTGTTTTGTATCAGAGGGATAGCCGTGTTAGTCTGGATCTGTAAAAGCAGCAAAGAATCCTGTGGCGCCTTATAGACTAACAGACGTTTTGCAGCATGAGCTTTCGTGGGTGAAATCTGAAGAAGTGGGTATTCACCCACGAAAGCTCATGCTGCAAAATGTCTGTTAGTCTATAAGGTGCCACAGGATTCTTTGCTGCTTTTGGAGTGTTTTGGTCGCAGTTTTTTAGGTTTTCTTAAATGCACCCACTGCTGTATGTTTACGTTAGAGAAGGCAGGTTCAAGAAGCAGGTGGCAGTGAGGTTTGTGATGGTCTTGCGTTCCTGTAGGAGTTCATTGCACCGTCTCGGCCCAGCGCCAGAGATAGCTCTGTCTCCTGCACAGATGAGCTTTACCTGAACTGGATATTTGAACCCATGATGTTTGGCTAACAATAAGAAGTTTGAAGGGAGATATGATCGCTCTCTATAAATACATCAGCGGTATAAATACCAGGGAGGGAGAGGAGTTATTTAAGTGCCAGTGTGGACACAAGAACGAATGGATGTAAATTGGCCATCGACACGTTTAGGTTCGAAATTAGGCAAAGGTTTCTAACCATCAGAAGAGCAAAGTTCTGGAACAGCCTCCCAAGGTGAGCAGTGGGGGCAAAAAACCTAACTGACTTCAAGACTGAGCTTGATAAGTTTATGGAGGGGATGGTATGATGGTATGTGGCCCATCAGCGACTGCCAGTAGCAAAAATCTCCAGCGGCTGGAGATGGGACACTAAATGGGGAGGGCTCTGAGTTACTACAGTGAATTCTTTCCCAGGTGTGTCTGCCTGGTGGGTCTTGCCCATGTGTTCAGGGTCTAACTCTTCACCATATTTGGAGTTGGGAAGGAATTTTTCCCCCGGGTCAGATTGGCAGGGACCCTGGGTGTTTATCGCCTTCCTCTGCAGCATGTGGCACAGGTCACTTGCAGGTTTAAATTAGTGTAAATGGTGAATTCTCTGTAACTCAAAGTCTTTAAACCACGATTTGACAACTTCAGAAACTCAGCCAGAGGTTATGGGTCTATTACAAGAGTGGGTGGATGAGGTTCTGTGGCCTGCAAAGTGCAGGTCAGACTAAATGATCACAATGGTCTCTTCTCGCCTTAAAGTCTATGAGACTCTGGGGGGAAATTAATTTACCCTTCCCTAGTGTAAATACCTTGGAGAGGACAGAGAGAAGTGGGCAAAGAGAAGCTGGGGGTTGGGAATGAGGGAGAGCGAGAAGGTCATTGATTGATTTTATTTACCCCTTTCCGCATCCCAGGAGATGTGTTTTCCTTCCCCCTCCCCCGATCCCCAGCATGCTATAACTCTAGTGAAATCAAAGTGATTAGCAAAGCAAGGAATTGGATAGGGGCTAAATTCTGTCCCCACGTGTGTGTGTGTGTGTGTGTGTTTACATACGTCTACAACTCCTTCTGGGACTAACGGGAGATATGCATGTGTAGCGAAGGGCAGAATTTGGCCCTTGGAGTGTAGCAACTGTTTGAATCAATTCAGCAGTCATTCTGGTATTCTTGGCAGTAGCTCACACGCAGCCATACCCAGCGGAACCTGGTTAATTGCATGAGGAACATTCGGCTGGACACAGGGTTATCCGTGACTTTAAAAAAAAAAAAAAAAAAAGCATCATGGAAATTTTTAATTTTCACTAAGAGTATCCCCGGAGCCAGGCAGGTACAGTCTGTGGTGACTCTGAGTGGGGGCAGGATGTACCTGAAACCAACTCCAGCTTTGCCCCCTTTGGAAGCTGGGACTCAACTTCCCTTCGAAATTCCCTGGCTGTGTTCAGCTATCTTGAGAAGAGGTGACTGAATAGGAGTGTGCTAGGGGGAAGCGAAAGGGCTGGGGGAGTGGCAGGGAAGAAGCCAGAGACACTCAGTAAGTGCTGAAACAGGCCAGAGGGAGAGAGGAAGGGTTGGAGACGCCTCCGGGTTAAAAGCCAAAGATTTCCAGTCAAAAGCCAGGAAGGCTATACACATAAATGAGTGGGCGGATAGAGCACGGCAGCCATGTGTTCAGAGGTCCTCCAATTCACTGCCCCACGTTAATACTGAACTTGTGCTTTTTAATCCACAGCTGGCTAGCAAGGGAGGTTTTCAGTGTAAACAACAGTGGGGTCTGAATCTAGAAGCCAGAATGGAACGTCAAGCCACATGTCAGTACTGTACTTGTTCTCACCGAACACCAGCTAGAGGCAGACCTTTTTGATCATGTTCTGCACGCTGTACTGTATTCTGATGATTCACTTCCTGCCTTTGCCCTTTTTGCTTGCTGCTGCTTCACGGCAGCGCTGCTCCAGGACTGGATCCTGCAGCCCCAGCTGAAATGTTTATGTGCGCTGTGCTCTGTCCTGGCGCCTGCTTTAACGTGAGGGGCGGCTGCTGTGTGTCTAAACTGCTGTGTCATATTCAGTTATTAATGACCAAAGAGCCACATGATACAGAGTTCTGGGAAACTCAGGGCAGATTCCAGGAAAGGGGTCAACAAGTTCAGTAAACAGATTTTGTTAGAACTTGAACGGAGACCAAAAAAAGCTTCACTGGGATTCTTTTACTTTGTGAGCGTTACTGAGTCTCAGAAGGTCTATGAATGGCAGAAAGAGCAAAGCATTTCTCCCAGAGGATCATCTTTTTCCCCCTCAATTGATTTTTATGTCATTGCTCGTTTTCAAGACTGTGCTTAATAATACTCCCCAGGAACTTTATTCATTTGTATTCTTCAGTTACTTTTGCTGTTTGCTGCTGAGCAGCTGCAGTGTTCTATCCCAGAGGTGGCTGCATTTCAATTGTGGTTCACTGTATGGAGGGTCAGATTCTGCACTCAGTTACGTTGGTGTAAATTCAGAACGCTGGATTTACAGCAGTGTGTATTACACAATGCTGAGCACATTGTTGGCATTTCACACATCATCATTGGTAACCTAATGTAGTGATAGAATCTGGCCCATATTTTGTATCTGAGCTTGCTTGGGGATCTTTCAGAATACAAGATGCTATATACATTCAGGATGTTACTGTTAGAATAGACTGGAAATTCTGTGTGTATCAGTGCAGAAGAATCAGCGGGTTTTGTTACCAGCTGAGGGCCGTTTTGGTGTTCTGTATGAAAGGAGCTGGTTTAGTCTCAACAGACAGGTGGCCACATTGCAGTAGTAACCCATGGCAAGTGGCACTAAGTGGTAATGAGCCCAAGGACTGAATTGGCTGGTACTCAATAAAAAATATTATTTTCAGTAAATTGTTTCTCCTAAAGTAATTGATTTTACATTCACTTTTTTGCACTTGAGTGAAGACCCAGCTACAGCTCTCTCTCATTGATCATGCTTTTCTGTGCTGTGGCTGGCTTTATTTCTTTTTACTCCAACACTCCCAGTTGCCTGGCACTGGATCCGATATAAAGTATTTGATCAATGTGCTGGTCCGTTGATTTAGATGTGTTGAAAGAAAAGAGAAATTTGAACACATCTCCCTTTGAAACTGACCATTATGATACATATTATTGATACTTAGCTGGGTATGTGTCGTTATGCCCATTTTAGAAATGGAGAAACTAAGGCACAGTGGTTAATGGCCCAAGCCAACTCCCACAGAAGTCAAAGGAAAGACATCCACTGAGTTCAGTGAGAGCTGGATTGGGTTTTAAGTAACTTGCCCAAGATCACATGGCATATCAGTGGCAGGGCCGGAAACAGAACCCAGGACCTCTCCCTCCTCATCAGCGGCCCTATCCACTGGCCCATATTTACAGGCTATTATAGAAGCTCAATCTCCCCTTCTAACGTCAGTTAGCCCTTTATCATGGAGTGCTGCACCATGTGATAATGTGTAACAGTCTTTACACATGGTTGGCACCTTCCATCCTCACAGAGTCCAAAGTACTTAATGGATTTTACTGATTTCCCCAAGTGTTGTCATTCGTTCCACTGGATTGCAGCTACTTCTGGAGTGAAACACAGCAAATGGTCAACAGAACACAGCAGTCTTTTAGTGGGGGAAGTGAAGAACGTTGCATCTGTTTGAAACTAGTAGGGGAATTTTAGAAAGGCAGAGTGGAATTACCCAGTCTGGAATCTGACTTCAGTACAGACATTAACTCTTGCAAAAGGAGCCACAGGATTTTTAAATGACCACACTGGTCAGGAGTTCAGTTTTGCATCCCATCCTCAAGATGGCATTCCCAGCACCACAGTGCCTCCTACCGCCATGCATGGGGATTGGCTCTCTGCTGACTCAAAGGGTCATCACATTAACACCATTCCCAGCAGCACCTAGGTATAATCCTAGTGCTCAGAACTCAGCATTCTAAATGGCTGCTCCCAGGTTACCAGTGCAAACCTTTCCAAGGACCTCTGTTCAGCATAGCCAGCCTACTGAACACTCCTTGGCAAAGGCAACATTCTTTAGCAGTTCTGTGGTATCGAGTATCAGTAGTTCTAGGGTGACCAGACAGCAAGTGTGAAAAATCAGGACAGGGGATGGGAGGTAATAGGAGCCTATATAAGAAAAAGACCCCAAAATGATACTAAACTACAGATGATACTAAACTACTCAAGATAGTTAAGACCAAAGCAGATTGTGAAGAACTTCAAAAAGATCTCACAAAACTAAGTGATTGGGCAACAAAATGGCAAATGAAATTTAATGTGGATAAATGTAAAGTAATGCACACTGGAAAAAATAACCCCAACTATACATACAACATGATGGGGGCTAATTTAGCTACAACGAGTCAGGAAAAAGATCTTGGAGTTATCGTGGATAGTTCTCTGAAGATGTCCACGCAGTGTGCAGAGGTGGTCAAAAAAGCAAACAGGATGTTAGGAATCATTAAAAAGGGGATAGAGAATAAGACTGAGAATATATTATTGCCCTTATATAAATCCATGGTACGCCCACATCTCGAATACTGTGTACAGATGTGGTCTCCTCACCTCAAAAAAGATATTCTAGCACTAGAAAAGGTTCAGAAAAGAGCAACTAAAATGATTAAGGGTTTAGAGAGGGTCCCATATGAGGAAAGATTAAAGAGGCTAGGACTCTTCAGTTTTGAAAAGAGAAGACTAAGAGGGGACATGATAGAGGTATATAAAATCATGAGTGATGTTGAGAAAGTGGATAAGGAAAAGTTATTTACTTATTCCCATAATACAAGAACTAGGGGTCACCAAATGAAATTAATAGGCAGCAGGTTTAAAACAAATAAAAGGAAGTTCTTCTTCACGCAGCGCACAGTCAACTTGTGGAACTCCTTACCTGAGGAGATTGTGAAGGCTAGGACTATAACAATGTTTAAAAGGGGACTGGATAAATTCATGGTGGCTAAGTCCATAAATGGCTATTAGCCAGGATGGGTAAGAATGGTGTCCCTAGCCTCTGTTCGTCAGAGGATGGAGATGGATGGCAGGAGAGAGATCACTTGATCATTGCCTGTTAGGTTCACTCCCTCAGGGGCACCTGGCATTGGCCACTGTCGGTAGACAGATACTGGGCTAGATGGACCTTTGGTCTGACCCGGTACGGCCTTTCTTATGTTCTTATGTTCAAAATCAGGACTGTCCCTATAAAATCGGGACATCTGGTCACCCTAAATAGTTCTGGTCTAATGCAGATTCATTGCAGATACTCTTCAGGTTTTTCAGTTCATGCCAGTATAGAAGATTCTTTAGTCTTTGTTTCACGCCGGAACTGCATATAGGCAAAGATCCTTCATCTCCACCTCACATTTACATACCACACAGGTTGCATCTAAGGGCTTGTCTGTACCAAAACTTAGTGCACAGCAAGCTGGGATGTAAATCTACTCCACACTATTGTGCCCTGCAAGCAGTATCCATCTGGATGCTGCTGCCATGCGCTAGAAGTTCTCTAGTGCATATTAATGCACTAGATCAAAGGTAGGCCTGGAAGTATTCGGTTTCTATGATAAATGCCAATGAACGTCGATTTCTCCATACAGACACAAACCACCTAAAAATATTTCCATCGGTGAAAACTGAAATTTACAGATGGGCAAAGTTTAAAAAAATAAAATAAAAAAAAGGCTGCTTGAGAACTTTAAATGAGAGTTTGATTTAAGGTATATTTTGACATGCGCTGTTGACGGCTTGTGTTTTAATGGTTATAAAGCTTTTACTTTTTGACTCTGAACATCTACTGTCATTAAATAATTATTCTCTGACACCCCGCCCCCCATTGTCTGACCTCCCGATAGTTTCCTGCAGCTGTGAAAATTTAAAAAAATAGGAATTATTAAAACAAAAAACAAAAAAAAATGTAATTCTGTCAAGTCTAGTCACCGCACACTAGGGAACTTTCAGTGGATAGCAGCAGGGTCCACATGGACAGGTAGAATGCAGCAGGCTAGTGCAGGGTAGATTTATACCCCAGCTTGACACACAATAAATGTTCCTTTAGACAGACCATTTGTAACAATTGCCAGATTGGCTCATGAAACATACAAGCTTCCCTGAACTATTCAATTTTCTCTCACACACAAAGGAAACAGACACATTCAATCAGCACAGTCCTTGTTTAGAAGAAGGGAACAACAAAAACAGAAAGAACAGAAGTAAATGCCTTATAAGTGGAGCTGGGCAAAAAAATGTTGGCAAATAGTAAATTTGGTGAAAAATGATTTTTTCAGGCCACCAAAACTATTCACAAATTTGGGTTAAATTTGGTGAAAAGACTGGGGGAAAAAACAGATCCCCCCCCCCCCAAATAGCTAAATGTTTTGAATTTTTGTTTCAAAACATCTAGTTTTAAAACCAAACAAATGAAAAAGCTGAAAAAAAATCCAAAAAATTACCCCAAACTAAAAAAATCTGAAAAAAATAATAATAATTTGGAGTTGAACTAATGTTTCTCTTGAAACTAATTTTCTTTTTTCAGTTTTGTGTTTCAATGAGAAAAACAGGGAAAAAAACAGTTTCAGTTTGAACTGAAATGAATTTTATTTTTATTTTTTGGTTTGGTCCATGGAAAGCTGTTTATTCACACATCTTTACTTATGAAAATAGTGTCTGTCTGTCCGTCCGTCTGTCCATTGTGGCAGGCTGCGCTGCACTGAATTGAACACAAAATGACTCCCCAACTTAGCAGACAGCAGAGTCTTCAGAGGTTTAAAGGTGCAGTACACTGTAAACAAAAGCATAAATTAAGGATCTATCTAAATACATCACACTCTTCCCCTCCAAAACTTGAAGTAAACGCTAACCAAACCTTTCTGGTGTTTGGGGGAAAAAAAGACTAGTAGGTTCTGAGTTTCAGCTAGCTCTTTAAGGGGAAGTGCCAAGATATCAAGAGAGGCTGCTCCTGCTGGAATTACTGGCTTGTCTGAAACAAGAAACAGCAGAGGTCCAGTGAGAGAGACCCTCATCCCTCAAGACCCCCAGCAAATGCGAAGGGGCTGGAGATAGAACTAACTGGAAAATGGGGGAGGGGAAAGGGTGTTCCATGACAAATTTTCAAACAAAAACACCAAAATTTGTGACTGAAAACTAGTTTTTGGCCAAACCCAGTTTTCAGTTAAATCTCAAAATTTCTGGTGAAAAGCACATACTTTTCATAAACAAACAACCTCCCTTGTTTTTCCATTTAAAAAAAAAAGAAATCCAGTTCTCGGGAAAGTGAAGATTATGGAATGAATTGCCGTGATTTGGTGCTATACTGAAAAAAATATGCAGAAGTGATCCAAGCAACTGCGTCCTGTTTATATCTTGTGGTCTTATGAGTAACCAAGTGGAAAAAAACTAGAATAAAAAGATAACAGTTACGATGAAATTAAATTAAATAAGCCAGTGACTCATTACAGGGCACTAAAAACAAAAACAAGATATTTTAGGGCTGAATAACGACAGCAAAATTAAGAGAAATAACAAATCAGAAATGGCTGATTAGTTTTGCTGTGTAAATAATCAACTACAATGGGATGATTAAAATGAGGGAACTGAACATGCCGATATTCAATGAAAGGTGGTTGAATTCAGAATGTGGTGTTCACAACATATCTACCGTGCTCTGGGAAAAACACTGACTTCAGTGGGACCCTAATTTGATACTAGATCCTTTGTAGGATCAAATTCTGCTCCTATATAAGTCAACACGGTTATACACCAGAGTAACTGATGGTGGTATTTATCTTACAGTAATTCAGTGTTTTGTCCAAACAGGATTAAATCCTACATATTACACTGATTCTGGACCACAACACCTGTAGATTCATTTGTGACCTGAATCCTAACTTTTTAACATAAAAACCTTACTGAGCTTTAACGAGATGTTTGCAAACCTCCCCTGCTTTAGTGTTTTGTTATAAATTCAGTGTTCACCCCACGGGCAGGGATAGTAGATTAAGGCTCATGAATCTTTTGAGTAAACCAGAGACCAGTTTCGTATGAACCATCTGGGGCAATTTGTGGTTGTGCATTAAGATCATGTGAAATGTGATATGAAACTCATGGGCTTTGACTGAGCTGTGCTTGAGATTTTTTTTATCTCCTTTGCATTCTAGGGCTTGTCTACATGGGGACATTTCAGGAAAGTTAATCTGAATTAACTAAAGGTGTGAATTTAAAGTGGGTTAGTTAAACTGCATTAAACTGTTGTGTGAATACTCTCATTCAGAATTAAAGTGGCCTTAATTCGGTGTTTCTTAATTCACTTTTGAGCTAAGGAGTTCTCTATTTGAACAAATAGTTCGTGGCAAGCTGGGGTGTGAATCTACCTTCCTTCCCCCCTCCCCCAGCCTCTGTGAAACAGCACAAGATCGAAGCACATTCTTCTTCTTCTTAGTCTATGCGCAACATGCCTCAGGTGGCACGTGACCAGGATTCATCACCAAATTTGGTCCGCTGGTTAGAAACTGGAAATGCACATTAGCAGATTCCACACAGACAGTTAGTCCATGGCGGGCTAGTGTGGGGTAGATTCATACCCCAGGTTGCTGTGAACTAAATGTTCATGTAGACAAACCCTATACAGTAACTTCTCATTTAAAGTCGTCCTGGTTAACGTTGTTTCGTTGTTACGTTGCTGATCAATCAGAGAACATTGTGCAATGTTCCCCTATAACATTGTTTGGCAGCTGCCTGCTTTGTCCACTGCTTGCAGAAAGAGCAGCCCGTTGGAGCAAACTGGTGGGGGCTTGGAACCTAGGTGGACCGGCCGCCCTGCTATCAGCTCCCCTCTCCCCTAAATTCCCTGTGCGACAGCCGCCCAGCAGGCTATCAATTGCTGGCCGTTCAGCTGTCCCTCCCCGCCACTGCCATGTGCTATTCCTGGGAGCCTCCTGCTTGCTGTGCAGGGCAGGGGAAGAGGGGGACTAATGTCAGGGTGCCCCTCTTCCCCCCCAGCTCCTGCCCCCCACTTACCCCATCTCCATAGAGTGTGGGGGACACAACAGGGCTCAAGACAGAGGGAGCTTGTTCCCAGCAACTGCTGTCTCAACTCGCTGATCTACTTAAAAAGGCAATGTACTGAAAGTGCGGTCAGCGTACTTAAAGGGGCAATGCACATCTCTCTCTCTCACACACAGGGTGTGTGTCTCTGTCTCTGTCTGCCATGCTGTCTCCCCTCCCTCCATTTGTGCTGCCTTGCAGAGTGTGAGGCTACATTAACAATGTGTTAACCCTGGAGGGCTCAGCTGTTCTAGTTCATCATTTAGCAGCAAGGCATCCCTGGGAAATATCCCACCCTCTGACTCCACCACCTCAACCAAGCTTCACAGTCAGCATTGCTGTGCACAGTATTACATTGTTTGTTTAAAACTTATACTGTGTGTGTGTGTGTATGTGTGTGTGTGTATATGTGTGTATATATATATATATATATATATATATATATAATAGTCTTTTGTCTGGTGAAAAAAATTTCCCTGGAACCTAATGGGGAAATTGGATTCGCTTAATGTCGTTTTGCTTAAAGTCTCATTTGTCAAGAACATAACTACAACGTTAAGCGAGGACTTACTGTACTGAACTGAATTAAGGCCATTTTAATGCTGAATGAGAGTATCCACATGGTGTAATGCAGTTTAACTAATCCACTTTACAGTCACACCTTTAGTTAATTCAGATTAATTTTCCTGAATGTCCCTGTGTAGACAAGCCCAAAACTCAAGGGAGTGGGGAACACAAGCCCAACCAGAATGGCTCAGCATTATTTGCACAAGCACCTCTTCAGAGAAAATGCCATTTTCCTCACATTTTGTGCTTTGAAGCAGCTGTGGATTTCACTTATTTTTTTTCTATTGCGATTGTTGAAAGTTTCCCTCCATACTTTCCAAAATAACAAACCCCAATCAACCCAGAACAGCATTCTTGCAGTGAAGCAGATATAATTTAAGCACTTTGAACCTTTCGGATACCCAGTGTTGTCTGGGTTACAGAATTATCTCCAGCATGGTATGAAGCTGTTACCATCTGCTGGTTGTTGAGCAGACTATATGCAATGAGGTGGTGGTCTCCGTTCTAAAGATAGGCCCAACCAAGTTTAAATATAAGTGGGTGGGAATAGGATTTTGGAATTCCCATTTCACATGGAATCTATTAAACAACAATCAATCTGCTTAATTTTGTTTAGAGGTGCAATTGCTGTCTCTGTAATTGATGAAAAATACATCTAACAAGCAAGGTGAAGGTAATGAGGTCCTGCCCCACTGTTCTTTAGCTGTGCATTAAGTCATAACTAAAATGAATGTGATCATCCACTCATCACAGCATGCATTTATGACACTTGGGAATCTCTGTTGAGGAGAAGACTGATATTGGAATAGCATTTAGGTTGTTGCAAGTTACGACTGAGCTATGTTGGCAGGGCTGTGTGGGAAAGCTCACATTGTTCCTGGCTGTAATATACATGATTGTAGGCAGGGCTCATACTCTCTCATTCCTATGTGCGATATACAATTCCTTCTTTCCTCTTCCTTCCACTTTATTCCTTCACGTGGGTTTGGTGTTACTGCTTGTGACTAAGGTCAGGTCTACACTTCAGACCTATATCAGTATAGCTACATCATTCCAGGGTATGAAAAATCTACACCCCTGAGCGATGTAGTTATACTGATTTAACCCCCACCTCCTGTGTAGACAGAGCCAAGTCGAGGGGAGAGCTGCTCCTGTCAGCATAATTACTGCTTCTTCCTACCCTGTTCCGCCCCCTGGCTCCTCTCCCCTCTCCCCAGAGCCTCCTGCCTGCTTGCAGTGAAACAGCTGATTGCAGCAGGCAGGAGGTGCTGAGGGTGGGTGATGGGGGGGCTGCTGGTGTGTACTCAGCACCCAACATTTTCCCTGTGGGTGCTCCAGCCCTGGATCACCCATAGAGTCGGCGCCTATGCTGACAAGAGAAGCTGTCTCGGTGCAGGAGCATCTAAAGTGCTACAGCAGCATAGCTGTCACAGTGCGCAAAGACAAGCCCTAAGAAAACAAAAGTTTTGAAGAATTTATTGCACAGTGGAAACATACCATATAAATAAGCTACCTAGACTTGAAAAGCAAAACTGCCAGGGTAGATTTTCTTTTGAGGCCTCCCAGCCTGCACCCTTTTAAATACTGAGATGGACTCAAGCTGCAAAATTCATATCAGAATTTAAAGATCACAAAGTCTGGGGATCCTTGGATAGGAAATTTTAGTTAATCCCTGGATAAGATTAATCTTGATCTCTCTCGAGCCACATGTTTCCAACATGCCCTCCAGGGTAGCTCATGACAGATCAGAAGATAGGGGTCAGGCCTTTATAATGTGAACACCTCTAGAATGGAGATTCAGTCCTGCCTGGAATATCATGAACCAGAGATGAACACAATGTGAACTGGCTCTTTGGACAATTTTCCAGGTGTTGGTGAGAGGCTCTCTACTCCTGCTGCTTCCATGCATAAAAGAGACTGGCCTGATCTGCTCTCAAAGCTTTAGAAATGGTGAGGAATTGCATGCTATTTTGTTCTGCGTTAGCACCATAGAAACATGAACAAACTAACCCTCCTAGCGCCTCTGAAGTAGCAATGTTATCCCCATTTATGAAGACAGGGGAAAGTGAGGTGCAGAGCAGTTAAGTGACTTCCCCTTGGTCACAGAGAGACCTTGTAGCAGAATAAGGAACAGAATCCAAATCTCCTGCTTGCCAGTCCTGTTTAGCCTTGGGACCATCCCTCCTCTGACAGATACTGAGTTCTAGTGTGTGCGTATTGTTTTTCTGCACAGATGGTAAATCCTTCCGCAGAGTAAACAGCCTGAAAAGGGAACAGCTGCAGATGTCTCTTTGACAAGCTCCTTGCCTGGCACTGTCTGTGTGGAAGATTTCTACACGTCAGATATGTTACACTGTTCCAGTCCTAGATTGTGTGTTGTTGTTTACAGTTCAGTTCCCTGGAAGTCAAAGCACTTCACACAACTAGTCTTTCAATTCCTGGAGGGACATGACATACAAATGTTTAACCGTCTCACAGTCAGGTTTCTAAGGGTACGTCTACACTACGAAATTAGGTCAATTTAATAGAAGTCGATTTTTTAGAAGTTGATTTGATACAGTCGATTGTGTGTGTCCCCACTAAGCGCATTAAGTCGGCGGTGTGTGTCCACAGTACCAAAGCTAGTGTCGACTTTCGGATCGTTGCACTGTGATAGCTATCGCACAGCTCCTGCAGTCTCCACCACTCATTGGAATTCTGGGTTGAGCTCCCAATGCCTGATGGGGCAAAAACATTGTCACGGGTGGTTCTGGGTACATGTCGTCAGGCCCCCCTCCCTCCCTCCATGAAAGCAATGGCAAAAAATTGTTTCTCGCCTTTTTTCCTGGGTTACCTGTGCAGACAACATACCATGGCAAACATGGAGCCTGCTCAGCTCACTATCACCATATGTCTCCTGGGTGCTGCTGGCAGACGCTACACAGCAGCAGCCCCTTGCCTTGCGGACAGCAGATGGTGCAATACGACTGCTAGTCGTCATCCCGTGGGTGCTCCTGGCTGACCTTGGTTAGATTGGTCAGGGCGCCTGGGCAGACATGGGTGCTCCTGGCCGGCCTCGGTGAGGTTGGTTGGGGGTGCCTGGACAAAGATGGGAATGACTCCAGGTCATTCTCTTCTTTAAGTTTCATCTAATGGAGATTCAGTCCTGCCTGGAATATCATGCCATCTGGAGGCTACTGCCTCCGTCTGCTCTCCCAGTCGGCAGCACAGTGCAGTCGCACCTACCCCAACCTACTTGCTCCTATGGCTCATGAAGCCTGGACATTAATCAGGAGCTGTTCAACTATAGGCTGAGCAAGTGCATAATGGTGGTAGAATGTGCCTTTGGACTTTTAAAAGCTCGCTGGCGCAGTTTACTGACTCAGTTAGTTAGACCTCAGCAAAACCAATATTCCCATAAAAAAGAACAGGAGTACTTGTGGCACCTTAGAGACTAACAAATTTATTTGAGCATAAGCTTTCGTGGGCTACAGCCCACTTCATCTGATGCATAGAATGAAACATACAGTGAGAAGATATTTATACATACAGAGAACATGAAAAGGTGGAAGTACCCATACCAGCTGTAAAAAGCTAATTAATTAAGAGAAGCTATTATCAGCAGGGGAGAAAAACTTTTGAAGTGATAATCAAGATGGCCCATTTTGGACAGTTGACACGAAGGTCTGAGGATACTTTAACATGGGGAAATAGATTCAATTAGTGCAGGGGTCCACAACGCGGCACCTGCGGGCGCCATGGTGCCCGTGGGGGCATCTAAATGCGCCCGCGTCCAGGCCGGCGGTCGAGCATCCGCCAAAATTCGGCAGCATTTTGGTGGCGATGCCTCTCAATGACGCCGCTTGCCGCCGACAAGCGATGTCATCAAGAGGTGTCGCTGCCATGGTCCTTTGTCTGGCGCCCGCCAGACAAAAAGGTTGGGGCCACTGAATTAGTGTAATGACCAAGCCATTCCCAGTCTCTGTTCAAACCTAAGTTAATGGTATCTAGTTTGCATATTAATTCAAGTTCAGCAGCTTCTCGTTGGAGTCTGTTTTTGAAGCTTTTCTGTTGCAAAATTGCCACCTTAACATCTGTCCCTGAGTGATTAGAGAGGTTGAAGTGTTCTCCTACTAGTTTTTGAATGTTATGATTCCTGATGTCAGATTTGTGTCCATTTATTCTTTTGTGTAGAGACTGTCCGGTTTGGCCAATGTACATGGCAGAGGGGCATTGCATTCTATGCATCTGATGAAGTGGGCTGTAGCCCACAAAAGCTTATGCTCAAATAAATTTGTTAGGCTCTAAGGTGCCACAAGTACTCCTGTTCCTTTTGCTGATACAAACTAACACTGCTGCTACTCTGAAACCTGCCAATATTCCCATCGTTATTACTGCTTGCGGTGTGCTCCACAATATCTGTGAGAGTAAGGGGGAGACACTTGTAGTGGGGTGGGAGGTTGAGGCAAATCGCCTGGCTGCTGATTACCCACAGCCCGACACCAGGGCAGTTAGAAAAGCACAGCAGGGCGCATTGTGCATCAGAGAAGCTTTGAAAACCAGTTTCATGACTGGCCAGGCTACGGTGTGAAAGTTCTGTTTGTTTCTTCTTGATGAAAACCCGCCCCCTTGGTTCACTCTACTTCCGTGTAAGTCAACCGCCCTCCCCTCTCCCCTTTGATCTCCACTTGCAGAGGCAATAAAGTCATTGTTGTTTCAAATTCATGCATTCTTTATTAATTCATCACACAAATGGGGGGATAACTGCCAAGGTAGCTGGGGGGTGGTGGAGGAGAAGGGAAGCACAGGGGTGGGGTAGTTGTAGGGACACCCCCTAGAATGGCATGCAGCTCATCATAGAAGCAGCATGTCTGGGGCTCTGACCTGGAGCGGCCATTTGCCTCTCTGGTTCTTTGGTAGGCTTCACGCGGCACTGCTACAGGTTCCTGTTATAACCTCTGTCCTTCATGTCCTTGGAGATTTTTTCAAATATTCCAGCATTTTGTCTTTTGGAACGGAGTTCGGATAGTGCGGATTCGTCTCCCCATACAGCGATCAGATCCTGTACCTCTCATTCGGCCCATGCTGGAGCTCTTTTGCGATTCTGGGACTCCATGGTCACCTGTGCTGATCAGCTCGCTATGCTGGGCAAACAGGAAATGAAATTCAAAAGTTCGCAGAGCTTTTCCTGTCTACCTGGCCAGTGCATCTGAGTTGAGAGCGCTGTCCAGAGCGGTCACAATGGAGCACTCTGGAATAGCCACCGGAGGCCAATACCGTCGAATTGCATCCACACTACCCCAAATTTGACCCAGCAGGGTTGATTTCAGCACTAATCCCCTCGTCGGGGAGGAGTACAGAAATCCATTTTAAGAGCCCTTTAAGTCGACAAAAATGGCTTCGTTGTCTGGACAGGTGCAGGGTTAAATCGATCTAACGCTGCTAAATTTGATCTAAGCTCGTAGTGTAGACCAGGGCTTAGGCTATCCACTATGTGGCTGTTCTCTGCTACCATTTGTATGTATTAAGCAATCATCCACGGCCAGGTGGCTAACGCTGGGCTGGACGAGTCTCCCCTTCTCTTACTGAGCCATCCATTTCAAAGCTCACAGGATTTCAACCATGTTCCTCACAGGACAACATTCAAAGCCCTTTCAGGGTGGACTCTGCTTAAATGATACCATGTGATGCCAGTCCACCACCAGCCTTTCTGTATTGCATCAATGGACTTTTAGAGAAGAAGCTGTCTCATCAGCCAAGATAGCGTGTATTAATCCTTGCCTTGCCTCTGGCAATCGCAGTTCCCATGGCCAGCTGAGGAATGGTCACAATGTTCATTCAGACGACATGAATAGGTTTGTACTCAGTGTGCCTCTTTTTCACTCCTGCCCCAAAAGGCCAGTTTGCATGGTCCACACTGTGCCTGTGGTTCCGATGACGATGCCATGAGCTTTGTACATGTGTTGTGAAGTGCTGACCATCCACCTGGATCAGTAGGCCATCCCCACATAGGGTGATCAGATAGCAAGTGTGAAAAATCAGGACAGGGTGGCAAGTAATAGGATCCTGTAAAGACAAAGCCACTAATATTGGGACAGTCCCGATAATAATGGGACGTCTGGTCACCCTACCTCCACAGCAGATGCCAACAGCCAAGCTGACAAGCCAGGTCACTGTCTATCCTTCAGAGGGGTCGTCTCTGTAGCAAAATGTGCCACATCTTTCTAAATGATAACCCAGGGGATGTAGCTCCTTAGAGTCAGGTGAAACGCAAGGCCCTAGGCCTGCTTTGGATTGTGTCCCAGATTGTTGTTGTCATTTATTTAGAGCTGGTGATGTACTTGGTGCCATACAAGACACACACAATGGAGCCAGTCCCCTCTCTGAAGAGATTACAATCTAAAAGATGGAACAGAGGAAAAACGATGAACTGAGGAGTCCAGAGCAGAGGTGTTTACCGGGAGGCTGTTGGGAACACACATCAAAGCAGTGAGGTGCAAGCTAGCAGCTGCAGCACTCCTACCATGCAGTAGGCTCAGTATAAACAGATTATCAGGGCCAGCCTCTTCCCTGGCTGTTCCAAAGTCCTGGATGGGGAGCTGGAAGGGCTGTCACCAGGACTTGGCACATGGCACAGCGGATAGGATTGCGGGCTGTCACAAGATGGAGAGCATCTGACAGAAGAGAAAGAATGTTCTAATAGGACTTCCAGTCTCTGACTTCTGTGATCCTAAGGGAAACAAACTGTCCTGCATCAGGCAGAACATGTCATGCTTGGAGTATGAGTAGTCTCTGAATGGAATGCAGAGGGCAAGCACGAGGGAGACAAAAATACCCAGCAGGCTGGGAGATGAAACAGTGGCACCAGCGTGGATGAAGCAGGGGGATGCCTGGGTCTCGGGGAACTGAGGGGAAGATGCCTGTGACCTGGGTGAACTGACAGAGAATCTCCTCAGACAGGTGAACTGAGGACACTGGGCAACAGAGTGAAATATCTCCTGCTGTGATTCCACTGTGACTAGGGAGCTGCTGGGAATGCGAGACTGTGAGGGGAGAAGAGAACATCTTAGGCCTAGGCTAAGCTGGAAAAGGTTTGCTGGCATAGCTGTACTGGGACATACAGCTTGGTAAACCCATAGTGTGGATGAGGCTTATACCAAGAAAAAATATGCTTCTGTGGGTATAGCTAGTATCAGTTCCCTGAGCAAAATAAATGACATTGGCAAAAGCACTTTTATTCTGATATAACTGCGTCTACACTAGGGCTTTTATCAGCATAGAAAGGTCATATAAATCATAACCCTAAAGCGCATTACTGCCAAAAGGTTTAAGTGTAGACCTGGCCTTAGAGTGAGAGCAAATATTCCTGAGCCCTGCAGGTTGCAGGGGTGTCAGAGAAACCCCCAATGAACTCCCAGGGCTGGTCTACACCGGGGTGGGGGGATTGATCTAAGATACGCAACTTCAGCTACGTGAACAGAGTAGCTGAAGTCGAAGTATCTTAGATCGAGTTACCTACCATCCTCACGGTGCGGGATTGACGTCCGCGGCTCCCTCTGTCGACTCCGCTACCGCCGTTCGCGTTGGTGGAGTTCCGGAGTCGACAGGAGCGCGTTCGGGGATCGATATATCATGTCTAGATGAGACGCGATATATCGATCCCCAAGAAATCGATTGCCACCCGCCGATACGGCCAGTAGTGAAGACGTACCCTCAGTCATTTCTCAATGGCCCATGGAGAGCCAGAGTAGTTTGTGACAGCACTAACTTTTGTTTCCTGCAAGGAGGGAGGGGGAGAAGCTGCAGGCGCACATCAAGTGGTCTTTAAGCAGCTAGCCCCTGCCAAGGGAAGATAAGGGGAAATGAATTAGCTACTCTGGAACCAACTCCATTTCTTGTGAAATCGCCTCGGCTTTGTGCCTAGTTAAAGCGCATCCTTGCTTTGAACGCCTTGTTTCCATTCCATGTCGATTTTCCGGTGTAAAACTAATTTGCTGAGGCTTTGCTAATGTCCCTTCCAGAGGAGCTTCTATACGTCTTATCTCTATTTACTTGGAAACATCAGAACCAAGCTCCCACCACCCTCCCAATTATTTTCAGCATCACTCCCTATGCATCCCAGAAAGTCACTTCCTATATGGAGAAACATCTTAGTGAGAGTTCAACAAAAACTAAGGGATAATGTCTTCTGCTCGTGTTGCACAATTAGATCACAGGCACTGCCAGCTGGTAACCCTGGGTGCATTTCCAAAAGTATGGCAATCAGTATGCTGCAATGTCTCTAGCACGATAAAGCAGCACAAGAATATAGATTCATCAGAACCTTCCCTGTAACATTAGTACCAACTGAGCTCACACCTGTGTGGCTTAAGCAGGTTCACCTCTGAGCTTTACTGATTGTATCTGAGCTGCCTGGGTGTTCATGCAGCACCAATTAAACCCCCAAGTCCCAGCGAGCATGGGGTCAAGCGCTTCTTTGGTTCTTCCAAGCCCCGATCAGGAATCTGGAGAAGGCCTGGCAACCCCTTTCTCAGCTGAGGCAGCTGCAGGTTTTGCAAACTGGTAGGACAAGCCTTGCTGCAGCTGGCTGCTTGTCTTTGTTTCATCTGAGATAATGTTCAAGATCCAGATCATCAGGTGGATTTAATCCACGCCAGTGTCTGGCCACTGTAAAGACGTGTCCCTTTAAGGCTGCTGTATCAATTCCTTATCATCACAAGAGTGTTACAAGGATTGCCCACAAGCCCCAGTTAGGATTGGGACTCCTTTGTACAGGGTGCTGGACATATGCTTGGTAAGAGACAGTCCCTCCCCCAGTCTAGATAACAGCTCTAAACTGACTACTACTGATAGCATCCGTCACCCTGGAGCTGGAGCCCGAATAGGAACTGATCTGAAGTCTGCTTTTTGTCTAATCTCTTCACAAAAGCAGAAGTGGCCTTTGTTTTGATTCACTGAATAACTGCAATGGGAAGAAAAGGATCTGCCGGTGAAGCCCCATCTAATGACATGCTGTCGGCAGGACTATTGTACGGAGACACCAGATCCAACTACCTCAAGTCTTGAGGTCTCAGAACCTTGTCGCCGTGGCTGGCTGTCAAACCCTAACCCAGGATCGTACAACTAAAGGGCTGCCCAGCTCTCCCCAGGTTTGCCCACTTTGCTTATGAATCCTTCATATTTCACCCCCTCCATTCCTTCCCTCCTTAAGGCCCCATCCATGCTGGGCTGTCTCCACAGCTTGCTGGGTTTGACTGAAGGAGGTTACTTGAGAGCTAAAGGGCTGATCAAGGGGCTGAGCAAGCAGGCTCCCTAGGATAATAATGTGGGTGATTCCCTCCCCCAGGGCTGAGCGCAATGGTCCCTTGTCAGGTGAAGTGCTCCCTCCCAGGAGTTGAGCATAATGCTTCTCCTAGATAAGGATACAGGGTCCTTCTTCCCCAGGGATTGAATGTTCTGTCTGCAACATAGTGACGATGGAGAGCCCCTCTCCCCTAAGGATGGAGGATGCTCTCCTCCCCTCCAAAGTGCACTGCCTCTCCCTTTTCCCCACCCCTTTGCCTCAATCATTTACCGTACTTGTAGACATTTAGTCACCACCAGCCTATCCCATTAGTCACCTGCCCAAATGTGATCAGACGCATTATGCCCAACACCCCAAAAATTCCTTCTGTTTCACTCTCTCTTTGAAAGCAGCACATGGTTGGTTTTATTAAAGGCTTCCCTTATCGTCCTGTTAAATCTAATTTAATTAAAAATTAATTTGTAATCACAAGCTCTTGGCTGATGTTAAAAGAGAACGTGAAGGCTCTGGAAGCACAGCTGACTTCCCAGGAGTCTCAGTGCAACATGGTGCCAATGCCACCCTTTGAAAGTAGGACTTGGACTGCAACAAGCAAGTGGCTAATGGGCAAGGATTTGTCTTTCTTGCTGCTGCTGTCCTGTGGTGCTGCTCCCAGTCTTGGCCAATAGGGGCCACTGCAGATGCTGGCAAAGGGAGGTTAAGGAGAAGTTAAAGTGTGGAATATTAACAGGCAAAGATTGAAACATGAGCATGAAATGCCACTTGCAACTGAATCATTCACTTTTCTCAGCCTCTCATTAATACACACACAAAATCAAAGCAAAAATGAGAAGTACAACAAAAAGGAGTAAGGATTGCAAAGAGATTGGCAAACATTTAGTTAAGCCACACACCGCCTTTGTGAAGGTGTTACCCTTCTTTTCCAGATGGAGACATTGAGGCAAAGGGAGGTGAACTGGCTTCCCCAACGATAAAAGGGTGAGTTACTGGCAGAACCCAGGAATCCTGGCTGCCATTCACCCTGCGGTAAGCACTAGACACACTCCCGCTCAGGAACAGAACCCAGGCGTACTGATTGTTTCCAATTTCCTTCTCTAGCAGACCAGACGGCTCAACAGCTGAGCTGTTTTCTTTTTCATTGTTTTAATGATCAGTGAAGTGGCTGCCCTCTAGCCAAACAGTAATATCGATACTTGAATTATTATGTATTTGGGTTACCGTGGCACCCAGAGGTCCCAATCGAGAAGAGTTTACACTATAAATAGATAAGACAAAGAGCAGGAGGGGAAACAGAGGTGCCATAGTTTGCCCAGCAGCTCACCAGCAAAGCCAGGAGCAGATCCAGCTCTCCTGAGCCAGTACTCAATCCACTAGATAACACTGTTCCCTTCCTTAGTGCATCAGGACAAATGTATTTATCCACAAGTTATAATGACAAATTACAAATTTAAGATTTTTTTTTTACAAGCTTCATAACTGAGCCATTTAGACTAGGTGGGCTGCTGTATGATGTCCCAGCACGGTATAGCAGAGAGCCATATGCTGCACTATTAGATGAAGTCACTTGTCCCATCAGCACTTGGATGGAAAGTCAAAATATTTCCCCTTTTTGGGATAGTGGGGGAAGAAGGGGCTGAAAAAAACACTCCTTTACATCAGAATTCTGACAGTCTAAGGCCATATCTACAATCCTGAATAATGTTGCTCCAAGTTCCATCGGCATGCAGCTGCCACGATTATTACATTGCTTGTGCCTGTCGTGTGCATAGTTGGCTCCTTGTGTCGGCGGTGCGCATCCTCATCAGGAGCACTTGTATCGATGGAGAGTGCAGTGCACCATGGATCAGTATCCTGCTGTGCAATGTGCCACGTTCCAGTGTAGGGTCTCTTGGGAAGTTCTTGCAATGCCTGGTGGGGCCAAAAGGAGCAGGGCCAGCTCTGGCTTTTTTGCCACCCCAAGCAAAACAAAAACCAGGGTGCAAACTTTCAGTGCCACTTACTTGGTGGCTCGCGGCTGCCTCCTCCGGCTGCGCTGGCGAGCCTCTGGGCAGGTGGCGGCTGCACTCTGGCTAGCGGGACTCCCTGCGCTGCAGACATGCCCCGGGCAGCGGAGTGTGCGCCCTGGCTAGTGGAGGGGAGGGAACAGGGCAGGAGAGAGAGAAGGGGGGCGGCCAGGGCTTCCTTCAGCCGGGGTGATCACCACTCGGCCCCTCCCACTGCGCCGCCTACCGGGAGGGCTCCGCACCGCTCCCGCCTGCAGGTGAATTGAAAGTCGTTGGTCGGTGGGGAGAGAAGGATGCAGGCTGCCGGGCTTGCTGCAGACCTGGCACCGGCTGGGGCAGACGGAGTGCGCAGCCTGCTCCCAGCAGGGCGCTCCCCTCCTCCGTGCTGCCGTCCCCTACAGTGGTGCACTGAAAGTTGTTGGCGAAACAAAAGAAAAAACAAACAAACAAACAAACAAAAACCACCAGGGTGCAGGGCGGCTGGAGCAGCGAACCAAAAAAAAAAGAAAAGAAAAGAAAAGGCGGATGTGCCACCCTAGAATTGGACGGAATGCCACCCCTTAGAATCTGCCACCCCAAGCACAAGCTTCCTCGGCTGATGCCTGGAGCTGGCCCTGAAAATGAGTCACGCTGGGGTGACTGGGAGCATGGGGTGAACTTCCCATAATGCAGTCTTCTCCAGCCCATAATTTCATCAGCATCCCATAATTTTCACGACTTTTTTTCAAAATTCCACGAACCCGTGTGTTCTTCCTTGCTGTCAGCCGTCTCTGACAGAAGCATGGAATCTGCACAACTCTGCACTATTGTCATGAGTATTGCAAGCACAGAGTGCATGATCCTGCAGTATTTGCAGAGCTACAAGAGGAGCTGCGGGGGAACATGATGATTCCTTGGAGGCTAGATTGCTGTGGGACAGAGAAAGAAACAAGTAAAGGTTATTGGTGGCGTTCACAGAGCAGCTGGAGATGGTGGAGCACTGGCTCTGGGCCTGAGAAACAAGCACTGATTGGTGGGATCGCATTGTCACACAGGTTTGGGATAATGAGCAGCAGCTGCAGAACATTTGGATGTGCAAGACCACATTCCTGGATCTGTGTGCAGACTTTGCCCCAGACCTCTAGTGCAGGGACATCAAAATGAGAGCCATACTGACAGTTGAGAAGTGAGGGGCAATTGCAGGGTAGAAACTTGCAACACCAAATTGCTACTGGTCAGTCGAGAATCAATTTGGAGTCGGGAAATCCATTTCAGGGACTGTTGTCAGGCCAGTGTGCAGGACCATTAATCACCTCCTGCTATGCAGGACTGTGACTCTGGGCAATGTGCAGGACGTAGTGGATGGTTTTTCAGCAATGGGCTTCCCAAACTGCGGTAGAGTGATAGATGGCACACACCTCCCTATTTTGGCACCAGACCACCTTGCCATAGAGTACATCAACAGAAAGGGCTATTTTTCTATGGTTATACAAGTGCTGGTAGATCACTCGGGATGCTTTACTGACATCAATGTGGGCTGGCCGGGGAAGCATCTTTAAGAACATAGGACTGTTCAGAAAGCTGCAAGCAGGGACTTTGTTTCCTGACCAGTGGATTATCATTGGGAATGTTGAAATGCCAATAATGATTCTGGGCAACCCAGCCTGCCCCTTATTCCCCTGATTTATGAAGCCGTACTCCAGCCACCTTGACAGCATCAAGGGGCATTTCAACTACAGGCTCCGAAGGTGCAGAATGACAGTTGAATGTGCCTTTGGTCGTTTGACGAGACACCGGTATTGTTTCCTTACAAGATTGGGCCTCAGTGAAAAAAATATCCCGATGATTGTAACTGCCTGCTGTGTCCTGCATAATATCAATGAAGCAAAGGGGGAAAAGTTTCCTCTGAGGTGAGGGCGGGAATGGAGCGGCTGTCTGCTGAATTGGAACAGCCAAGTATGAGGGCTATTAGAATAGCTCAGCACAGAGGTGTGTGGCTCAGGGAGGCTTTTAAAGAACATTTTAACAGTGAGCCTCAGTAGTAGGGGTTTCTGTAGTGTGCTCTACCTGGCCTTGCTGTTTTAGGGCCTAGTTTGAATCTTGTAGTGATTGCTGTGTGTGTAGGACTATAACATTGTCAATGCACCAATGAATATTATCTGAGTGATGTGATGGGTACTGTGACATAGTGAAATAACAGGAAATGAGCAGGTCTGACAGCCCCCAAGCACCAGCCAGCATATGTTGTGAAGTAGTAAATTAAGGGAACAGAACTTAAGAAGGGGAAAGAATACACACTTCCATTTCAGGTACACATACACTGAACCGTGAAAGCCGCTGTTAGTGTATGTGAAGCTCTGATTGCCTTTAATCCCCTCCCCCCTCCGGGTGGCGTGGTAAGGGAGTGCACTGACCCCTGATGCCACATGGAATGTGGAGGGGGGTATAGGGACGTCCTGATATTGAGTTCCCTATGGGCTACAGCTTGAGGCAAGCACAGGTTTGCTGAACCTGCAGGTCTGCAGCATCTCTGTTTGATGGTCTGAGAAACACAAGCATCTCCTGCTGCACATCCCTCTCCTTGGGTGAAAATCAGGACGGGGGTGGGGGGTAATAGGAGCCTATATAAGAAAAAGACCCAGAAATCAGGACTGTCTCTATAATCTTGGGACATCTGGTCACCCTACCTGCGCCTTTCTCCTCTCCCCTCTCTCCTTCTCTATGCTGTCTGCAAGGGTGATCCTCTGGGTCCTGTGCTCATTCTCTGAGGGAGCACTGGCTTGTAGGATCTCATGGAACATGTCATCCCATGTCCTCTTCTTTCTCCTCCTTATCTGGCTCAAGTGTTCTGTGGCTGTGGAGGGGAAGACCCTCAAGGCCACAGTGCCAGCAGCTGAAGATACAACACACAGAGGTACCCGTGTCAGCGTATACATGACAGAAATCAAAACTTAAGCTACTGAACTCACTCCACTTGATCCATACACGCTGTAAGCACTACATTCTCACTTCTCCTTGGGATTGATGCAGCCTGGTGCTAGTCACAGCACCAGTCATGGTGAATATGGCTCTCTGGAAGGTTTGGGAAATGAGAGGGAATAGCTCGCTTGCATGATTCTAGTAATATATGGCAATGGAACTGAATACTGGCACTGTTTTCCACAGGGAACAGTGATTTTTAGCTGACATCTCCCTCCTGAGGGTAGCAGAGGCAGAGAGAGCACAGTGGCTGCTGGCATTCCGATGCCGCCAGGGCCTGTACACTGCTAGCCTGGGTACTGCAATGGTGCCTGCTGAAGTAATCACTGAGTGGCATGGGAAAGTGTCCTACAACAGATGGCTTGCAGATCTTTGTAAGACTAGCAGGTCTACAGCTCAGCCCCAGATTGATTGTTGACCTCCCTGGCCTTCTGGTGTGCCTCCTTGCCTTTCCTGCAGCATTGCTGCTGGGCTCTGTTGTAGCCCTTCTCCTGTATCCCCCAAGCAATCTGCTCATAGATGTCCATGTTTCTACATCTGGGTCAGAGCTGTGCCTGCACAGCCTCTTCTCTCCATAGACCCAGAAGATCCAATATCTCCTGTCTACTCCATGCAGGAGCATGTCCGGAGTGTGTAGCTGGGCAGTTGCCCTCAACAGTGGAGAGCGGCTAGATGTGCTCACCAAGCCAGGCAACCAGGAAAAAGAATTCCAAAAATTCACAGGGCTTTAAAGAGGAGGGATGGCTTCCTGTCAACTAACCCTAGGCAGCAGAGTTCACAACCGTGACCAGAGAGGCCAGGGTGGGGCATTGTGGGACAGCTCCTGGAGGTCAGTAAAAGTCATTGAAAGCAATGCAGTGTCCGCGCTGTCACTTCATTGGCCTAACAACATCGACTATGACTCGCCGCTGCTCGGGGAGGTGGTATTTTTAAGTCTGCATAGTGGGGCACTTATGTTGGTGGGAGCCAAATGTAAGTGAAGACACATCCATAGCTAGGTTGACGTAAGTATGGATGTGAACAGCTGTGCTGCTGCAGCACTTCAGTGCAGACACTACCTACGTCAATGGTGGGGTTCTCCTGTCGCCATAGATAATCCACCTCCCCAAGAGGAGGTAGCTAGGGTGATAGAGGAATTCTTCCATCGACATACCACTGTCTACATGGGGACATAGGTTGACTTAACACCTCCACTGAGGGGTGTGGATTTTTCACACCCCTGACCAACATAGATAAACCAACCTAATGTTCTAGTGTAGCCCAGGCCTCAGTCTTGGCATTTCAAAGAACTAATCTGCTATTATGCTCCAATTTTAACAGAAGTGTTATTCATATAACCTTGGCGTGCTTTCCTTTATGGTGTTTCGCATGTTAGAGAAACAATAATGAACTCTGTTGTTCAATATTATTCCTTCAGCTCCCATCACATGGCTACCAGCCAGCACAGTACCTCTATTGTTGGGCTGTGTCATGCTCACACAAGTGCCATGTGCCTAAAGGGCTACGACGTGGGAAAGCAAGAAGAGATTGTGCTTTGTCCTATCAGAGGCTGGTTGAGTGGTGGCATAATATATTTATACAAAGGACAATGAGGACTGTAAACCTGTCAGATAGAGACAGAATTAAGAGCAAAGAATCTGCTTTCTTGAAAACAATGGCAATAAAGATCCATTTTCACCTCCTATATAGAAGGATCCTCCCTACAATAAAATATTGAGGCAGCATCAGAATCAAGCCCACAAACCCTGCCTCCAGCAGTGGCAGCCCACACATCGCATGCATGCACTCTTGTGCAGTACCCTTGTGCAAGGCCCCCTCACTGGGCAAGAGTAAAGAGGTTTTTGCCCATCTTTCACCGAGCGCTGGAGCGGCCTGGTCTGAGGCCTCCGCACCGAGCTCAATTTTTTTCCTCTCCCCGTTGCCGGAATTGCCGCTCTATGGTCCCGGCCGGCTGGCCTGACGCTCCCGCTCCGCCGCCATGAAGCTCGTGAGGTTTCTAATGAAATTGAGTCATGAGACTGTGACCATTGAACTGAAGAATGAAACACAGGTGCATGGAACAATCACTGGAGTGGATGTCAGTATGAATACACATCTTAAAGCTGTGAAAATGACACTGAAGAACAGAGAGCCTGTACAGTTGGAGACATTGAGTATTCGGGGAAATAATATTCGATACGTCATTCTGCCAGACAGTTTGCCTCTGGATACCTTGCTAGTGGATGTTGAACCAAAAGTCAAATCCAAGAAAAGGGAAGCAGTTGCAGGAAGAGGCCGTGGCAGAGGTCGGGGCAGAGGCCGTGGCCGTGGCAGAGGAAGAGGGGGACCTAGGCGATAACTTCTCTCAAACCACAGATACATGTTACAAAATTCTAAGCAGTCTGATATTTTTTGTACAGGTTTTGTTTACAATGTCGCTTTTTAATAAACACAAATGTGGAGAAAAAAAAGAAAAAAAACCACTCTGTTTCTGGAGTTAGCTCTGCGGTGAGGTAATCAGCAGGTTTCTACACGGGCAATCCCAGTGCTTTGAACTTTACCAATCTTCCTTTTATCCAATATGCCTTTGAGTCGTTCAGACTAATATAATAGCAACATTATTAGAATAATACCTGACTGTCTGAAACCCTTCTTTTATTAAGGCTTTGGGGTCCTCTGGCATTTTTTGTAAAATCAATTCTTTAAGTGGCTCGGTGAATAGGGCACTGGATGAGGACTCAAAAAACCCACGTAGGCTCTAATCCTAGCTCTTCCAGCCAGGGGCAGCTCTAGCCTTTTTGTGGCCCCAAGCACGGCAGGCGGGTTGCCTTCAGTGGCTTGCCTGCGGGAGGTCCCCGGTCCCACGGATTCGGCGGCTTGCCTGCGGGAAGTCTGCTGGTCCCGCGGCTTCGGCGTACCTGCTGCCAAATTGCCGCCGAATCCGCGGGACCGGCGGACCTCCCCGGGGCGGCTCTAGGAATTTGGCCACCCCAAGCACGCCAGTCCCACGGCTCTGGGGGACCTCTTGCAGACGTGCCTGCAGATGGTCGGCTGGTCCCGCGGCTCCGGTGGAGCATCCGCAGTCATTCCTGTGGGAGGTCCACCGGAGCCGTGGGACCAGTGGACCCTCCGCAGTCATTCCTGCGGGAGGTCCACTGGAGCCACGGGACCAGCGGCTCCGGTGGACCTCCCGCAGGCATGACTGCGGAAGGTCCGCCGGAGCCGCCTGCCGCTCTCCCAGCAAAATGCCACCCCAAGCGCGCGCTTGGCGCGCTGGGGTCTACAGCTGGCCCTGGACCTCCCACAGGCAAGCCACCGAAGGTTGCCTGACTGCCACCCTCGCAGGGACCAGCAGGGCGCCCCCCATGGCTTGCTGCCCCAGGCACGCGCTTGGAGTGCTGGTGCCTGGAGTCGCCGCTGCTTCCAGCAAGCTGCTGCATGACCGTAGGTAACTCAGTGTCTGACTTTGTGCCTCTGTTTCCCCTGCCTTTACTTGTATAATCTGTTTAGATCGTGAGCCCTTTGGAGCAGGAGCTCTCTCTGGTTGTATAGCACTTGGCCCAACAGGGCAGGAATTAGATTGGGGCTTCTTGGTGCTACTGTAAAATGGTGATATGGAGAAAATCAGGACATATGTAGATATTTACTCAACAACATTTATGATATATATGTAGGCCCTGATCCTGCAAACAGTTACTCCTGTTCTTAACTTTATGCATGGGAGAAGTCCTGTGGAAATCAATAGGATTCCTCCCACAGGTAGACTATGCACATGCACTACTGGCTGTAGGACTGGAGCCTGTCTTAGTACCAATGGCTTTGGAGTAATAAATGTTTGAGGCACTGAGCTTACAAACATGGAGAGGGATAGCTCAGTGGTTTGAGCATTGGCCTGTTAAACCCAAGATTGTGAGCTCAATCCTTGAGGGGGCCATTTAGGGAACTGGGGCAAAATTTTGTCTGGGGATTGGTCCTGCTTTGAGCAGGGGGTGGGACTAGATGATCTTCTAAGGTCCCTTCCAACCCTGATAGTCTATGAAATATTTATGCATATGGTTAACTTGACCTCTATGAATAATCCCATTGACATAGCATGCTTAAAATTAAGCATGTGCTTAAATCTTTGTAGGATCAGGGCTCCAGACTGTAAGCCCTCTGGGGCACTTGCCTGCACATTGCCTTCCACAATGGGGGCTTTGAGCACTGATTGGGTCTCCAGGTGTTACTGGAATACAAATAATAATGAGTAGGAGCTTGTGAGGCTCAGTGAAGAATCTTCTTGCCTTTGCTTCCCAAAGCCTGTTTCAAATCTCCTGCCAAGCCTTAGAGCTCAAACCCCATACATAGAGAGAGACAAATGGGTTTTTCCCACCAGCGTCATCAAACTACAACTATTCTGTGGTTCCACTTTATAAACTCTCCACAGAAACCAATTATTGCTGGCGAAGAGCTAACCACCATTGGCATATGTGAAAACTTGGCTCACCTCTGGTTCTGTATGCAGTGCTGAGCCTGCAATGCAGTAACAGGGGAGCAAGGCTGCAGTGCTTTCCATTATATGCCAAAAGGGTATCTGCCTGGGGGGAAGTTAAAGGTCCTGGGATTTTTTTTTTAAACAAACAGGAAATAAATCCCAGCATCCTTGTCAACATTCCCTCTCTGGACAACCCTGATCCTAATGTCCAAGGCTGCCTGGAAGCTACCGCTGAACACATAAATGGTTGATGTGTTTGCCTATGTATTCAGTGCACTTAACTGCACTGACATGCATTTAGTATGGAAGGCACCACCTAAAATCCAATGATAGTCTACTTCTCCTGCCAAGATTTTCATAAGCACCTGTACTGATTCTGGGTTCTTCAGATTTTGGATGCTCAATTTGCGACATTTAAAGGAGCTTGATTTTCAGAGGGCAGGTGATCAACAACTTCTACAAATCAAACCCCTTCAAAGTGTCTGAAGCTGGGCATCCAAAATTGAGGCATCCAAAATAGTTAATCACTTTTGAAAACTGTGGCCTACTTTAGTTGCTAGGGTTTTTTTTGTTTGTTTTAAATAAGCCCAGAAAGTCAGAAGTAATAAGAGATGGAGGAATCCCAGGGGGGGAGTGATTTGGGTTTTTCAAGATCATAGACTGGGTTGAAGCTTTGCAAAATCCAGACCAGAAATAGTTTTGCTGGACCCTGATTGCATGTATCAGAACCCCCTTCCTCCCCTCGCCCCTTCCTCAGTTTCCAGGGGTGGCAGAGAAATCGGGTAAATGGTTCTGTTTCTGCCCATCTGAATAAATTAAAACTTTCCATTTTCTTCATTAAAGAAATAGCAAGTGTATTGCTCTGCACCTTTTCCCTGCTTCTGTCACCTCCAGAAAAGCTCTTACCCAATACCAGGCACTATTTGAGGAAGCAGAGATTAAGTAAGAGGCAGCAGCCGGGGACATATGATGCTGCATTTAGAAACTGCCTCTCTGGTTGACAGCAACTCCCGTAAATGACCCCCATGTACGGGGGGAACATCAGCTCCCTCCCTCTCTGAAGTTCCCTTGCAAACGCTTGCACCATTCACTTTTTGTGTCTACAATGCTCCTTCTTGCGCAACAGCAGGGGAATGGAGAGGCGGAAGGAACAGGCTGGGCAGGGAGATCTGGGGGTGGGGTGGACTAAGGTATCCAAGTAAGTGACAGGAGACCCTCTTTGCAGCTTGTGCAACCAATGTGTGTGCCGAGAGATCCCAGTGCCCGGGCTCAGGATGGAAGCAGCTTTCCTGTTAGCTACATGCCGTGAGAAGGAAAGGAGAAGTGAAGCCCCTTTGGTAACAGGAAGACATTGAGGAGAAGGCAACGCCCAGCCCAGGCTGCACAGGCCCTGCCCCTTCCCCTCATTGGATGCACCTTCTGCATTGCGTGTCTCTGTCGGTCACAAAGAGCTCGCAGTCATCCACCACGGGGCTAATGACTGGTATCTGTGTCTCAAGTGAGGCAGTCTCAAGACGCATTCTTGAGTGCCTTACCCAGCAGCCCAGGGGCAATTCCAGAGGCCAGTTTCTCAACCCAGGTGCAGCTATTATTTTTTTTTGAATGAGTCTAATAAAGTAATAATTAAGTTCATGTTGAACAATGGCAGGAGATAAAGAGGCAGGCAGAGCCCCCTCTGAATCTTTATTCCCATTGCATCAAAGATGGCCTGAATTTAGTGCAAGGGAAGGGTGCTGCTTAGCCAGGGAGACTGAAGCCCACAGAACAGATGGCATCCAGCCATATGGCAAGTTTTTGCCCCATTAATGTGCCTCCTCCCTGATCTTAAGGGATCACGCCTAGGAATGAGGGAATAATTTAAGGCTTGATCCAGTTCCCACTGTGATATTTCCATTGACTTCAGTGGGCACTGGCTCAGGCTCCTAATCTTTGATCTCTGCTGTCAGCAAGGAAGCCAGTTATTGCCCGCTGAGCTGGTGGATGTAGTGATGTGTGATACTCATCCCCTAGGGAATGGATGGAGATCAGCAAACGCTTGTCATATATGCCACTGAACAGCCGTCATGGGGTAAAACTTGTTGTCTACTAAATGCAGGCATGTTTCTGGAAATCTGCCTGTAATTGGATGTGCAAAATGTCCATCCAATTTTCACACAGAATTTGTGCTCATTGCTGCAGTTGTGGTTGTGAATGGATAAATAAATGCATTCAGTGACCCGATATACAGTCATCATCATATTTTTGGCACTTACTTTTAAGCACCCTAAGCGCTATGAATATCAGGCCCAAAATATGCCAACCCTTCACTAGTTTACGATGTACCACAATGAGGTTTAAAGTGGACTTGCTCAACATTTTGGGGATAGGACTAGGGTGACCAGATGTCCCAATTTTATAGGGACAGTCCCGATATTTGGAGCTTTTCCTTATATAGGCACCTATTACCCCCCCACCCCCTGTCCCGATTTTTCACACTTGCTATCTGGTCAGCCTAGATAGGACTGCAGGGCTGACATCGAGATGAAAAATGGCAAACCTCATTGTCACTTTTGTCAGCTTTCTAGATGTTTCCTCAAGTCTTTTAAATACAGCAATTCTCCTCCATTTAGTGGGCACTTTTTGAGCCTCCTTTGGTATCTAATTGTCATTGACAGATGTGATCTCCTGATCTCCAGTCCTGAAGGAGCACCCCTTTCATTTATGAAGCAGACTGGGATGTCTTGCTTGAGGGGTGTGTGTGTGTGTGTGTGTGTGTGTGTGTGTGTGTGTGTGTGTGTGTGTTCTGAAAGGGGCATGGCCTGAAATCAACTCATCAGCTGCTGAGCAAACGCCTGCAACACAGGGCACCTTCAACTCTCATTTAAGTGGGTGGATGTTGAGAGCACTCAACCCCTCACAGGAGTACTCAGATGTTGCAGGATTGAGCTCCAAAAAAGCTGATTCCATTGCTGTGGCTGGACAATCGATAACATTCCCAGTTAGCCCATGGCTGCACCAGGCACATTATTATGATTTATTAATTTGTGTTACCATAGTGCAGTGGCTCTCAAAGTTTTGTATTGGTGACCTCTTTCACATAGCAAGCCTCTGAGTGAGACCCTCCCCCGCCCCCGCTTTATAAATTAAAAACACTTTGTATATATTTAACACCATTATAAATGCTGGAGGCAAAGTGGGGTTTGGAGTGGAGGTTGACAGCTTGCAACCCCTGTGTAATAACCTCGCGACCCCGAGTTTGAGAACCCCAGCCAAGTGCCTGTTTTCATGAAGTGCAGGCTGTTTCTGAATGTGTCGGCGCCAGCATTGCGATGTGACTGAGTCAAACATACAGACCCAGTGGCTGGATTTTTTGCAGAAGTCTTGGCTAATTTTTAGACCATTAGTAACATGTAGCCGTAGAAGATAAGATGATGAACAGGGCAATCAAACCTCATGCTGCAGGGTGCAAAGAGTTCATCTGCCCATCTTAAGGCAGAATTATTTTCCCCATGTACAGGTTGCACAATGACAGAGGTGCATTATTGAGGGGGCGTTTGAAGTGGCAGGTGTGGGTCACTGCAGGAAGCAAGATATCAGTGTTGACAGACCCGTGGTTTGACCCAGACGAGAATGGCAAATACTTTGTTCCGGTATTTTATAAAAGGAAATTATATAATTATCCTGCAAACAGCAGCCTCACCCCTGGTTTACACAAATTTCCACCAAGAGTATCAAGGGGGAAATCATGGTCTAGTAGTTTATAGCACAAGACTAACAGCCAGCATTCTATTCCCAGCTCTCTGTGCTTCAGTTTCACCATTTGTAAGCAGCATGCCAACATTTTTACGGCTGACTTAGAACAACGCTTCCTCAGCTCTCATCCCCTAATGCCCCTACTCTACTTGTGCTACATTGATGACGTCTTCATCATCTGGACCCATGGGAAAGAGGCCCTTGAGGAATTCCACTAGGATTTCAACAATTTCCACCCCACCATCAACCTCAGCCTGGATCAGTCCACACAAAAGATCCACTTCCTAGACACTACAGTGCAAATAAGCAATGGTCACATAAACACCACCCTATACCGGAAACCTACTGACCGCTATACTTACCTACATGCCTTCAGCTTTCATCCAGACTGCATCACATGATCCATTGTCTACTGCCAAGCTCTAAGATACAACCACATTTGCTCCAATCCCTCAGACAGAGACAAGCACCTACAAGATCTCTATCAAGCGTTCTTAAAACTCTGGTGAAGTGAAGAAACAGATTGACAGAGCCAGAAGGGTACCCAGAAGTCACTTACTACAGGACAGGCCCAACAAAGAAAGTAACAGAATGCCACTAGCTGTCATCTTCAGCCCCCAACTAAAACCTCTCCAGGGCATCATCAAGGATCTACAACCTATCCTGAAGGATGATCCCTCACTCTCGCAGACCTTGGGATACAGGCCAGTCATCACTTACAGACAGCTCCCCAGCCTGAAGCAAATACTCACCAGCAACTAAACACCACACAACAAAAACACTGACCCAGGAACCTAACCCTGCAACAAACCCCGTTGCCAACTCTGTCCACATATCTATTCAAGGGACACCATCACAGGACCTAACCACATCAGCCACACCATCAGGGGCTTGTTTACCTGCACATCTACCAATGTGATATATGCCATCATGTGCCACCAGTGCCCCTCTGACATGTACATTGGCCAAACCGGATAGTCTCTATGCAAAAGAATAAATGGACACAAATCAGACGTCAAGAATTATAACAGAGGTCGGCAACCTTTCAGAAGTGGTGTGCCGAGTCTTCATTTATTCACTCTAGTTTAAGGTTTTGCATGCCAGTAATGCATTTTAACGGTTTTAGAAGGTCTCTTTCTATAAGTCTATAATATATAACTAAACTATTGTTGTATGTAAAGTAAATAAGGTTTTAAAAGTGTTTAAGAAGCTTCATTTAAAATTAAATTAAAATGCAGAGCCCCCCGGACCGGTGGCCAGGACTCAGGCAGTGCAAGTGCCACTGAAAATCAGCTCGCGTGCTGTTTTTGGCACGCGGGCCATAGGTTGCCTACCGTTGATCTAAATGGACCGTCCATATAGATTTTGCCCTTTCTGGCTTCCATCTCTCCCTGCAATATTGATCCACACAAACACCCCAGATACTTTCCAAGTTCAGAAGACGGTAGCGTGTGCATTTAAGGAAAAGCAGCGACTGTACCAGCAACAGGGCGCCGGGGAACGGGGGACACTGCTACCACAAAAAGGAGCATTAGGAGGTTCTTTCAAATGAACCTGTGCACTGAATACTCTTATTGACACAGTGCCCAGGGGAGTTTCAGCTTCTCCCTTTCGGTGATGCCAGTGGCTCAGAGAAGCAGCTCAGCTGCAACTCCTGACGTGAAACTGACACAGCAGGGACTGGAGCTCTCAGAAGTGGCCCTTAAGACCCAGGTCCCTGCTGCCCAAAAACCTCATATGGCTGCTTCTAGGGACCACTGCACTCCCCACTGCCTTCCCCTTTGAGATGCAGATCCCCTGTGATGCAAGACCTACCCAGATCACTCTGCAGTTTGCACATTTTAAACCTGAACTCTCCTGGGGGCTGAAAGCTGCCCAGACGGGGGGCCACTCTCGCCTGAGCTGAAGTGCCACTGTGTTAGGATGCACAGGCACAGCAAGAGCCTCCCTGTCTCCATCTGCTCTTTCCAGAGGCTGCAAAACCCTTCCAGCCCCACCGCTGCCCGGCTGGCTCAGGGGCGCTGGGGGCACAGCCCCCTCCTGGGCTGATGAAGTGCCAGAGAAGGGGAGAGGAGAGTGGGAGCATGAGGCGGCAGCGGGGCCATGCAAAGACGGGGGCCAGTTGCGACTTTCAGCGCCTTGCACCAGTCCAGGCTCCTCTTTTAAAGTCCAGGGGCCAGGAGAGAGTCGCACAAGTCACTCATGCAGCATCTGGGAGCCCTAACACAGCTGCTTCCCAGAGCCCAGTCTCCCCGAGCCCCGTGGGCAGGGGCTTTGGAACTCACATCCAAGATCACCGAGGTGCCTTTCCGGTGCCCCATGGGAAAGAATCCCTGGCCGGCGGCTGCTTACCCTTCCTGGAGGAACTCCCTGTCGGAGAGCAGCAGGCTGAGTGAGGCCGGTAGCCGGGACCCCAGACTGGCAGTGGGCTGAGCCGCTCAGCCCGCCGCTGCTCTGGGGTCCTGGACGCCGGCCCCACTCAGCCCACTGCCGGCCTGGGGTCCCAGCCACTGGCCCTGCTCAGCCTGCTGCTGGGCTGGGGTTTCTTTTACCGGGACCTTGGCTGGCAGCAGCGTGCTATTAAAAATCGGCTCGCATGCCAGCTTTGGTAGGTTGCCGACCCCTGAATTATAACATTAAAAAACCAGTCGGAGAACACTTCAGTCTCCCTGGACACTCAATAACAGACTTAAAAGTGGCAATTCTTCAACAAAAAAACTTCAAAAACAGACTCCAGTGAGAAACTGCGGAACTGGAATTAGTTTGAAAACTGGACACAATCAAATTAGGCCTGAATAAAGACTGGGAGTGGATAGGTCACTACAAAAAGTACTTTCCCCATATTAATTTCCCCCTACTGTTACTCACTCCTTGTCAACTGTTTGAAAGGGGCCCCCCTTATTACATTGGCCTCATTACCACTACAAACGTGATTTTTCCTCCCTTGGTATTCTACTGTTGAGAATAGCCCACTTCCACTTTAATTGAATTGTCTCGTTAGCACTGACCCCCCCATCACACTTGGTAAGGCAACTCCCATCTTTTCATGTACTGTGTATATATACCTGCCTACTGTATTTTCCACTCCGTGCCAGGGCTGCCCAGAGGATTGAGGGGGCCTGGGGCAAAGCAATTTCGGGGGGCCCTTCCATAAAAAAAAAGCTGCAATACTATAGAATACTATATTCTTGTGGTGGCCCCTGTGGGGTCCAGGGCCTGGGGCAAATTGCCCCACTTGCCCCCCCCCCCCCCGGGCAGCCCTGCTCCGTGCATCTGATGAAGTGGGTTTTAGCCCATGAAAGCTTATGCCCAAATAAATGTGTTAGTCTCTAAGGCGCCACAGGTACTCCTTGTTGTTTATACTGTTCTTGTTAGTTTTGCAGAGGTGTTTTGAAGCATAATTAATGTTTGTAAAACACTTTGAGATTTTCAGATGGGAGGCACTAGAGAAGGACAAAGGTGGTAGTAGTATTATGAACATGATTGCTTAATAGTCAGATGTACATGGGTCAACCATAACAGTTAAAAGAGGGGAGCTTTTCCTCAGCAGTCTTTGGAGGATCAGGCTATCTGGTGAAACAGGTGGTCTTCTCATTTTGGCCTCCTTAAAACATAACATTGGGAGTCAGTTTCAGAGTCAGGCAAAACTAAACAATCCTGCATACGAGTGAAAAGTACAGAAAGCTCTTTGCTGTATTTCCCATTCAGTCTTTAGGCATTTGCCTCTTAATATGTGTGTGCTTATTAGCTGGAGATGGGAATTAACATGCATAATTGTGAGCTATTTCCCTAGAGAGTAAAAATGATGGCATCTACCTTTGAAATAATTTTACCAGACAGAAGGTGAAGCTGAATTTTGCAAAATTAGGCCCTATTTAGTAAATGTTGTGGGTCAGTATTTTTAAAGCAGCCACCATCCAGACTCTACGTTTGTGTCTATAATTTTTTGTACATGCAAAGCCCACATTTGCGCACACAATCCAGGCCCATATTTTCAGCATAGTGCATACACAAGGGTTTAGACATTTGTTTACACTGCTCCCAGTTTTGCTTGCAATCTAGTAACAGCCCACCTAAGTGACTAGGTAGCCATGTCTGTATACATGCAAATTACTAGTTATGCAAGTGCACACCATTACTCGATTTGTACATGACATTGCAGTAATTGCAGATGCAAATTAGATGCACAAATGCATGCATATAGTTCTGAAAATTTGGGCCTACATTTTTATGTGCAAATGTGAGGTTTGCCCACATAAAGGTGCATGTGAACATTTGAAAATGTGCCTCTTTACAGTTGCTGTGTACATTTGCCTTCAGTCTAGGAGTCAATATATGTCAATCTGATTTGGGAAGCACTCCTTGAAAATCAGGACTAATTTTTCCATTGCTCATTAACCATGCCAGGGTTAGGTGAACAATCCACAACAAACAATTTGTTAGGTGCTTTTAACCCTTTTCCTCTTTACAAACTGAGCTGGACTGTGGAATCTCACAGTGCTCCTACGCAGGCTCTGCCACCTGTCAAACTACTCACCCAATTTTTCACTAATTAGTTCCCATAGCCGGGTGGTTACCCCGTTCCGGCCCTGACGGGCTTAAAACAGCCCTGGGAGAGGGCTGTGGCAGGGGAAAAGCTGGGCTGATTGGGAAAGCAGCTACAGCTGTAGCCAGTACAATCAGGGCCCAGCTGGCCCTTATAAGAAGGGCCGTGAGCCAAAAGGAAAAGGCATTTTCCCTTCAGCTTCAGAGGGTGAAGGACTTAGCTGCCTGGGAGCTGAGGGTGCAGGCATCAGAGCAGGGCTGGGGAAAGGTGAGAGGAGCTGGGGAGCTCCTGCCTGTCAACTCTGCAGGCTCTGTGCAAGGCTAAACCAGGTATGAGGGTTGCAGAGGCAGCAGGTCCAACCCCCCCTTTACCAATGATGAATGGCGTGTATGCTACAGTCTGCCTCAGTGAGCGGGGGGCCTAGATGGTGATTGGCTGTAACCATAGACTGAGGTGAGGTGGGGATAGAGGGTTGGGGGAGGGGAGGGTCTCCTGGGAGGGGGGACCCAGATTTGCAGGGGTACTGCCAGGGGGCAGCACCCCCAAGATAAAGGGGCACCGGGATCTGGGAGGGACACGGGGCCAGTGGCAGGTGAGATGCCAGCTGCAAAGGGTGCTCCAAAGGCTGGAAACACTAATTCCCTGGATGACCAGCAGGAGGCACTGTGCCAGTGAGTTGTCACATTGCTACAGTTCCCTATTCAGGATGACTCAATGAATGGATTTCGGCCTCTCTCTGGATCACCTGTGAACCCATCATCCTGAGTACTCTGAATATTGGATATTCAATAACTGAGCAGTGTGACTGGTCATCTATAGCATATTGTATTGTTTCGGGTTCATTGATTTGATGATCTAACCTTAAATGATTTCCACTTTTGCACAAAAATAATTTTGTTTCATCCATTTGTTTTGTGTTGAAACAAATCTCCGGCCCAAAATTTCCTTTCCACTATCAAAACTTTGTTTGTGGAAAAACAAATCCAAAGTGCAGCAAGCACACTCAAAGCAAAGCCACAGGGAGAAGTTGTGCAAAATACTGGAATAAAGTTTCTGTGACACCTCCGAGCTCTAAGCCATTCCAGGGCTGGACATGAGTGACTTTCTCAATGAGAGCAGCAGGTTGCTGTTGAAGGTATTTACTGTACAAGGCCATACATGCCAGATCAGCGGGGATTTTACAAGTGTTAAGACACTGTTTTGTTTTTGAAAGTCGGGACTCAAAGCAGCTGGGAAAAGCTATGCAGCACCAAGTGCCTGCTTGCAATGTAGGTCAATTGAATGCAAAAGTGAAAGCAAATGTAGATCTTCAGGTTCCCACATCAAAAAGTGATTCAGGTGGGGGGATGGTGAGGTTCAGTCTGCATGAGGGTGGAAACCAAGACTCATGTGTCACTAGCATTTTGGGGCAGAAATGAAAATCTAGCTTGGTGGTGCATGTTGAGTGGCTTTTACATCTGAGCCAGTGCATGAGTGTGTGAAGGTAATGACTGTGCATATATGTATATATGAGAGTTACTTGTGAGCAAATGCGTGGTGAGAGTGGCTGTGGTGTGTATGTTTGCAAATGGCTGTTTGTGTGTCTATGAAGGTATGAGGTATGCGAGCCAAAGGCGACGCGTGTCAGGGGAGGGGGCAGGTGGGGTCACATTAGGGTGACCAGACAGCAAATGTGGAAAATTGCGACGGGGTTGGGGGGTAATAGGAGCCTATATAAGAAAGACCCAAAAATTGGGACTGTCTCTATAAAATGGGGACATCTGGTCACCCTAGGTCACATGCATCCCTAGATTGCTCAATCACATGGTGCAGCAGGGAGCTGCTTTGGGCAGGGAGAGGCAGAGGCATAAGGAAGAGCTGGAAGTTGCAGGGAGGGGCTGCTGCTTTCTGGGAGGCAGAGACTGCGGGTGTGTGTGTGTGTAACACTTGAGCTGTTCCAGGGTTGTCCGTCCGTCCCCCTCCCCCCCATATCAGCAGGCACAGGTCGTCTCTGATGCAAGCAGCTGCGTGTATGTGCATTTGGAGGGGGTATCTGTGTTGGTCTGTGTGCTTGAACTACTGAACTCCACAGAGAGTTTTGCACTTTGATTTGGGGTTAATCTCTGAAATTAGACGCAGCGCTACCTACACAATACCAGGAAAGAAGAGCTGTGGTAGAGCGTGGGCCCTTGTACTTTGCTGTGGTGTAACAGGGCCGTCCTATTCAGTGGAAGGACAGCAACAACAGGGCTGCAGATGTCACTAAGTTCAAAACTTGGATCTCCTCCCCGGGCTGCCTCTTTCCTTGTGGTTACTCTGGTGATGCGTGCTCCCCTCTCCCCCTCCTCCAATGTTCAGCCTGGTGGGGCAAAGAGCTCTAGTCCACTGCTGATCTTCAGCTCCATTCTCAGGGTGGTGGGTGCATTTCTGGGGTGGGGTGGGGAGACAGACTCCAATGACATCTCTTCCCTTCCACTCCCCAACCAGTGCCAGTGAGTCTGAGCTGCCTGGTTTGTTCCTGGGCCGGCCTTGCTGGGTCTGATGAAGGTGGGACATTTCCCTGCACATCTCTCACTGGAAACACTGTGGCAGCAGCTCGGAAAAACTAAAGCTTCCAGAGTTGGCCAGGCCCCCGGGATCAGATTACAGGGAGTTACTCGTACAGCTTTAATTATGTGATGCAGTTTCAGTTACCAACAGACTTAATTGCAGTAACAGTAAGGAGCTTGAACAGTCAGAGTCATGTGTTTCTGGTTACAAGAAGCTGAGTAGTGCTCCGTCGAGGGAAATCCCCTCAAAAGACCACTGCGCGGTTCTGCGCACTGCACTGTGGCTGGGCTTTTCCTGTGTGTGAACGAGCTTGTCATTGGAGTACGCAGAGTAGGCTCAGTGCTGACACACTGCCTGGGGTGGAGCTGCACAGCAGTAAAGCCAGTTCTGCAATGTTTCTCTGCTCTCACCAAACAACTTCTGACATAGGAGCAGCGCCTGCTTTAACTCCTTCACTGCTGCCCAGTTACTGCACAGGGCCAGCAGAGCTCATGTGGTGACTTTGGTTGAAATCCCCCATAGGCCACAAGTAAAGCTGAGAGTAGTAGGTTTGTCCTTGTCTCCTCCCTCCCTCCCCCCCAGTGGATGCAAACAACTGGCCTGCACATCCTGGGATTGGCACACAACGGGGTGCTGCAGTGCAGATCTGGACTGGCAGGGCTCTGCAGGTGGAGTCCTAGACTGGAACAGCAAGGAGGGGAGTAGGTCAAGATTGCCATTGGCAAAGCTGTGTGGAGGCCTGGGCTGAGGATCCACAGCTGGGGCTGGGGAAGGGCTGAAATAGCAGGACACTGAGGTAGCTACACTGTGCATGAGCAGCCCAGGACTGGAAGAGCAAGGGCTGCTGTAGGGCTGGATTGAATTGCACTGAGTGGACGTTCGCACTACTCCTGAGCACGCTGTGCTCGCCTGCCCCACAAAAATTCAGTGGGGCTCCCAGTTTCTGAGGATTGAAGTTACCTGGAAAATTAATTTGGAAAAAAGTCTCTTCTCCTGTGGCTGAGTGTAATTCCCTCAGTGCTCCTGGGGCCACGGCAGCGGAGTAATGGGGTGTCTGAAATCTCAGGTCACCCCAGGACACCCTGAATGTCAACGTGTTCTTGCCGTTAAGCCAGGGAAGTAGATCTTATTTCAAACTGCTTGTAGGCCTGTGTAAAGTGCTATTAAAAATTCCTGAGCAGGAGACTAGAGAATCTTTATTAAGAAGCTCAGATCAACTGCATGGGCAGGAAGGAACGAACTCCAGTTCAGTCCAGTTCTATATGTTCTCCACACACACAACTCCCCTGGTGGGGTCACAAGGGGCAATGTGCTAAACCAGCGACATAAGCAGGAGGCATTACCCCAGCAGAGCAAGCTGTCATTGGCTGATCAGATATTCCAGTGATTCAGGCAGGACATTGATACCTAGTGAATTCTGATGGAGGGTTTCTGCCTTTCAGAATACTAAAAGCTATCAGAGCATATTATGGACTCAGTCAGCGTTTGCCAAAGTTTTTTTTTAATAAGTTAGCTTTGAATTCCACAAAATGATTTAAAAAATGTGAATCTCCTAGACTGATCCTCAGCTGGCTTCAGTGTTGAAGTCCATGGATTACACCAGCTGAAGAGCTGGCCCTTGTGTTACACTGGTGTCACTTCAAAATATTCCAGCAACTTAAAAAAAAAAGTTATTAAACAATTGGAGGGGCTGGATTGTGCACAGAGCCGGGCCTATAGTTTTCAACATCTCAAGCAAGAGTGGAACATGTGAACAGCAATTGCCATGTGGGACTGGACCACATATCCGAAAGCGGCCAATACCAGATGCTTCTGGGGAATGTTCAAGAAACCCCATAATGGGACTTACCTGCCTATAAGGGAAGTTTCTTCCTAGCTCTCGAGCTGTGCCCTGAAGCAGAAGAGTTTAAAGCTCTTATACATTTTAAATCCTCTCTACTGTCATTAGGGATGTTCCCATTACTTGTATATATTTGTCCAATCCTTGAATCCCATCAAGCTCTGGGCCTCAATACTATCTCCTGGAAGATAGATCAGGCCAGTCCATAATGGGTTCTCAAAGCTACAGGCTGTTGCTTGCATTACTTGGACTCAAGGCAAGCCCCAATCAAGACTGACTGATGATGGGTTATGGAGCTTTTCCCTTCTGCTGTAGTTCGATGGTTCCAGTCTGATCAACGTCAATAGGGACAAATAGTCTCTAGCATCAAGCAACAGTTTAGTGACTAGCGTGACTGAGTTTGTGGTCTCAGTCCAGTTGCTCACAGAGATGGATGCAAATATAGTACTTGCCCGTGGTTGGCAGCTAACGCTGAAACCACAAACTGTGGGGAGGGGAAGGTGTGAGACCATTACAAGGAAAGTGGGTGTAATTCTCTCCCAACTCCCACCACCCATCAGATGCCTGTGAGGTGCATGTGATATCTATATGGACAGCTGAGACCAGTGTCATACAGTCCCCATGATTCAACCACTTCCTAACGCTGGGGTTGTGTAAGCGAAATCTTACGTAGCAGTGAGTGGCAATAATCTGCTGCAGCAGTGACTCAAAGAAGAAATTGACTTGGACGTGACCTAGGAAACAGAACCTGAGCCCCCCTGGAATTACTGAATGCTGCTCTGCAGAGTCACTCAGCTAATGACTGAGACCTCATGGATTTTTACCAAAGACAAGGCCTAATCTTGGTGTGTTTGGGAGGAAAGGGGGGAGCGACATTGGTGCATATGAGCCTCATCCATACGAGCAGGTTTTGATGTTGCCTGCGTCGTTGCAATCCCTTAGCACACGTGTAACACGCACAACACACACAAGTCCATGCAATGGTGCAACAATGTGCACAGAGCCTTTGTGCTTATTCTTTAGTGAGCAAGGCTAAGAGCCATGTGCTCTGCCACCCTGTCCCCTCTGCACTGTGGCAGTGCCAGCGTACACAGCAAGAGCTGTGATCTCAGCTGCAACAGTGCCATTAGTCCTTCAAGTGGGGTGCACACAGGTCTGACTGCAGCCGAGCTTGCTTGGCCTCTCTCCTGGCCTGCTACCATGCAAGGTCATGAGGCAGTACAGCTAATGGAAAGGAGAAGGGAGGTTCCTCAGGCATGGCTACACACCCATGGGGTTTCCCTTTGCATGCCTGAACCTCGTGCCTCGTGGTGGAGTGGGGAGCTAAGGGTCAGTGGCCATTTGCACTCACCGCTACAGGAGCGGGAACAGTCCTATTGTGCTCGGTCGGGTTTACACAGCCACTGGGGATGGCGCTGAGAGTCAGGGCTGGCTCCAGACCCCAGCACGCCAAGCGCGCACTTGGGGCGGCGTCCTGCGGGAGGGCGGCAGGCGGCTCCGGTGGACCTCCCGCAGACGTGCCTGCGAATGCTCCACCGGAGCCGTGGGACCAGCAACCGCCAGAGGGCCCCCCCCCCCCCGCGGCGTGCCGCCCTGCTTGGGGCGCCGCAAATCCTAGAGCCGCCCCTGCTGAGAGTGCAGGGAGTTTATTGGGCAGGGGGGAACAAAACTGCCAAGAACCTGGTTTTGGGGGTACTGCTGTGAATCAATAGAGATGCTACTGACTTCCTCATTACAGCCCAGAATTTGCCCCTTGTTTTGGAACCGGACACTCATGGGCACTGTGTGGCATTTTATTTTCAATCAGACAACGGCGGGCATAAGAAGGAAAAGCAGCCACAGCAAGGGGCAGGAATGAGCCCAAGCCCATGCAACCACAATGACAGCTAGAGTTGGGAGAATGGTACATACCCACCATTGGTCAGCCAGGTGCAACCCACGTGTATATCACAAACCCACTAGTGGTATCACCCAGCAAGACATCCTATTGTTTTATTCAGACAATAATATGTTTAAGGAACCTTTCAGCATCCTTTTTCAGGTGGTGGTGTCCATTCCTTTGGGCACCATGCTAGCAGAGCGTAGCCAGAGCCATGACCCACCCACTCCTATCCCCTCACACACCAATAGTGCTGGGAGACAGCCCTGGAGGGAACCCAATCTGTGCCTGTTACACAGGTGGTGTATCTGGAACAGTTAAGCTTGTTCCCTCCAGCATCCCTGGAGGAATTATCACTGCTCATTATGCAGGCAAAACACCTCCAGCTACCACTGCTTGGGGAATGTGGTACCTCCTCCTTCCCTGAGCATGGCTCCAGCTCCTGGAGCCATCACTGAGCCTCTAGTATTTACTGCTCTGCTGCAAATGCCATTCTGGGCTATCTTCTATTCTAAATACTAGCAAATACCTGGGAACACATTCTTCTGTCTCCTATTTTAAGATACCCATCAATATCTTGGGCCAGAATGCAGGCCAGCAAGTGCAGATGCAATGAGCACCAGGGTGCACAGTTGCTCATGTACATGGCTGATTAGGCACATGGTATGTGCTGTTACCCACTTTCTGAACATGTCTGTTTGAAAATCTTGCCCCTGGGGAGTGGTAAATACTGAGCTTTCAGCGGCATCAGAAGAGTCTGGATGAAGCTTTATGAAACTTAGGGCTTTCACTGCTTTTTTCTGGTTCATGCAAACGTTTCCATTCGCTATGGTCCTTATGGTTTCCCACCACCACACCTCCCCTCCTGTCGCCTCCAGCCACCTAAGAGATTCGCTTTAAGTTCAATTTTCCGGTGAATTCAAAATTTCAAAGCAAACCTGATGGAAACTCGAGACTGGCACGCAAACCACAAGCTGATATTTCCCTCAGGTCAGATTGGGAGTGAGTTTGGGGTTTTTTTGTTTTTATTTTTGCTGCCTTCTGCAGTGTGTGGGTGCAGGTCACTTGCCAGGATTATCTGGGGATATCTCACTGAATCATTTCCCTGCCATTGTGGAAGTCTCAGGCACTGGTGCACCTCAGTCCCTCCTATTCCCTCTGCCTGTGGCACATAATAGTCTAGTCTCCTGTGGCTTGTAATGTTTTGGTTTCATGTCTGTTGGGGTTAGTGTATGGGTGCTGAGAGGTGCTGGTGCCCTGTGATACAGAGGAGGTCAGACTAGAGCAGTGGTTCTCAAACTGTGGGTCGGGACCCTAAAGTGGATCACGACCCCATTTTAATGGGATCACCAGGGCTGGCATTAGATTTGCTGGGGCCGGGGGCTTCGGCTTCAGCCCTGGGCGGTGGGGCTTGGTCTTCAGCTTCAGCTCCCCTGCCTGGGGCTGAAGCCCTTGGAATTCAGCTTTGCCTCCCATCCTCTGGCCCGAGGCAGCAGCTCTTGGGCTGGCTCAGGTTTCGGTCCCCCATCCTGGGGGCGTGCAGTAATTTTTGTCATCAGAAGAGGGTCCCAGTGCAATGAAGTTTGAGAACCCCTGGACTAGATGATCTGGTGGTCCCTTCTGGCCTTAAACTGTATGACTTCTATGAGGGAGACATTTCCTCAAAAAACCCATCCTGTCCCAGGACTCTGAACCATGGTCCTATCAAGAACAAGGAGAATCTCAGCCCATTCACAGCCCTGAAATTTGATTCCGTAGTAAGACCCCAAAAGCGGATGAGTTTCATGTGGTTTGGGGCTTTGCAGCAAACATTTAACCTCGCTCCCACCCTGGTGAGTCCCATGTTTATATTTTGGGAGCGTGCCAGAGGTGACACCCCACTAAATATGAAACCCTCCTGCTCCCTCTCCCGTGCCATTGTGTTGTTTTGTGTGAAGGGGCAGCTGACTTTTTCTTGTTCCGTTTTTTTTTTCTTTCTTCTGTTTAGCTTAAAAATATGTTGTTGTCATTTTCACAAGGCATGACCCAGCCTGAGGCCCTCTCACTTCTTTGTTTTGCTCTGGACTGGGGCCATGATTTCCCCTTTCCAGCACTGCTCTGCTCTCCCAGTCTTGGCTTCGGGCGTCTCAGATGAGAGGAGGTTGCCGACTGGATTTGTTTGTGCAGCTCACCCTCTTGAAAGCTGTTTGTTTTAGCTCTGGAGACACCGATAACAGATTGGTCCCCATCTTCCTTCTTTGCCCTGTCAACACCCCGGATTGTGACCTTTAGGCCCACCGGCCGATACACGGCTCTACCCCAAAACAGCACCAAATTCCTTGCTTGTTGATGTTTCTTTTTTAACTTGTTTTTCAGGTAGTTCCTACCCTTCATACTCTGGCATTGCCCAGACTGTTAGACAAACAAATACTTGGGAGGGAGGGAGGGAGAGGAAGAGGCCTCAACCCAGCCTGGAAACTTGCCCTCACAGTTTGCGTGCACATCATTTGTGGGCAGAGAGTGGGTGTGATTTTCTGAACTGCCTAAGAGAGTTAGGTACCTGTCCCATTGACTCTCCATAGGAGTTGTGCACCTAACCCCTTTGGGCCTTTTGGATCAGGCCACTCCCAGTTTGACCGTGTACCTGTCTTGTCTCCCACAGATAGTGACAGACCCTTTTTGAGAAAACCTGGCCCTTTGCCACCCCCAGAAATGGCAGGAAAATGGGGAATCTCAATCTTGGGGTTAACTTTGCTTTTGGAAACCTGGCAAAGTGTCATGGCAGTGTCCAGCTTTGCGAAATTGAACCTGTCTTGCAGCTCTGCACAGAGCACCAGGGGGACAGAGCGTGCTGCACTGTGTCTAATGCCTGCGGGTTCCTCCACCTTTTTGTGTAGGGCAGGTGAAATTAACTGAGATTCTTTTACTGGTGCTTTATTGTTGCTGAAATTATGGGACGCTGGTGAAATTCCAGCTCTTTTGGGAGAAGACATGTAGTAAGCAACAGAATATGGTAAACTCCCTATAGGTTTTTTGAAGCATCTTCTAGAATTGAATAGGAAATTATGCCTGGGATTTCCAGAGAAGCCTAAGGCTATGTCCACACTACAATCAGAGGTGTGATTGCAACTCAGGTAGGCATACCTGTGCTAGCTTTAATTTAGCTAGAAGTAGCAGTGATGATGAAGCAGCATGGACCCCAGTGTGGGCCATACAAGCTGAGACAAAGTAGGAATGTTCTTAATGTTTTCTCTGAACACTGTGTGGGTGCCTCAGTTTCCCTTGTGATACTACCCCTTGATACTAGTTTCCCCTATGCCTTTCTTAAGTATCTAGGTGGTGGGATAAGGATGTGTGGTTGTTGCAGAGCCCTCGAGGGCCAGTGTGATGCTATCTGCACAGAGAATGTCCGACACCTTGTCTCCTGGCAACTGATGGCCTGGGCTCCTCCTCAGCAAAGGTACCAACTGAAGGCGTTGGGAACAAAGAGATCAAGTGGCCTCCTGGCCCCGGGAAAGAGACAAAGGCCAGAGGATGGGTTGGAGGGGGATTCAGTTTAGAGCTGGCTGGGGAAATGGAAGGAGGCCCAGAACTGGGTTCTGGGCTCCCTGGCCCCCTCTCCCCCCACAAGATGGACCTGACTGAGGGGTCCTGTTCTCTGTACCTACAAGCTCTGTTTTAGACCATGTTCCTGTCATCTAATAAACCTTCTGTTTTACTGGCTGGCTGAGAGTCACATTGCTGTGCAGGGCCCTCTGGCTTCCCCAGGAGCCCCGCCTGTGCGGACTCGCTGTGGGAAGTGCACGGTATGGAAGGGGATGCTGAATGCTCCGAGGTCAGGCCCAGGAAGGTTGAAGCGGTGTAAGCTTCTTGCCCTGGAGACAGGATGCTCACAGAGAGGATGCCTGTAACCCCAGAGTCCTGGCTGGTTTTGTATGGAGTAGTTCCAGAGCATTGCCCGGTGACTCTGTGACACAAGCCCACCTGGAACCCTGGGCATGTACTTGTGTTGCTAGCTCACACTAAATCCCATGCTGCTATCTCTTCACTGCTATTTTTAGCCATGCTAGTGATCAAAGATAGCCTGGGTATTGCCAGGATCATGACCGGGACATGAGTAGTTGGACCTAACGGTTGGAGCTATGGGGGTGGCCAGGCCTGGAGGTTAGAGGGAGTGAAGCAGAGCTGGAGTCAAGAATCAGGACCATGGGACACCCAGGAAGTGCAAACAGTCAGGCAGCCTCTGCCAGGATCAGCTGTGTCCAGTGTGTTGCTAGGAGACTGAGCCTGATGCAATTGGCTTCCTCACAGGTAAATACCTACCTGAGTTGCAGTCACACCATTGTGGTGATGACATACCCTAGGTGAGTTAGGCCTCCGCATCCCACTGAAATACAATTGAAGTAGGGCATTGAACTCCCCTACACTTAGGGTGACCAGAGGGCAAGTGTGAAAAATTGGAACGGCGGGTGGGGGGGTAATAGGCGACTATATAAGACACAGCTCCAAATATCGGGACTGTCCCTATAAAATTGGGACATCTGGCCACTCTACCTAGACTCCTTTGCAAATAGAAGCCTATATCCCTTTAGAAAAGATATCTTCCTCTACTAAATCCTACAGGTTCTTAGGGCCATTTCTATAGAGCCCTCCTGGTTTCATCCCTGTTACATTTTTTAGGAGTGGTCTATAAGGGACTGAAGATATTCATAAATTCCAGATGGCTTGTTAGTATGTGGAGGCCCTGGACCCTTGATTTAAAATCAGATGGAGTCTGGAGTCCAAGAAGCATCCCCCATGTTAGGATGTGATGGCATGAGCTTGCTTCCTAGTCACTGGCCATTGAACTGTGAGCATTTGAATAGCTACCGGAACTGCTTGAAATGAGAGGAGAGATTATAATATATTCCCCTCCTCCCACTCCACCTGAAATGCCATAAGACTTTAGCTGGCTTTACAGACACAGCTTTCCAGAGTCTCTGGCCGCTTGTTCCAGTGTGCCCATGTTAGAAAGGCTGCTAGGAGGGAGTTTGTGGTATAACAACCTCCTTGGCCCTGCCAGCATTTGGCACGGTCCCCGGAGTGGGCGGTGCTAGCTGGCGAGAGGGCATGACTGATTCAGCACATCCTCAATAGCCCACCACTAGAGGGGCTTCTATGGAGCCTCTTGCTGCAACCTAACTAGGAACACCAAGGAAGGGGGAAGGGACAGGTAGTGGCAACATGCCATGTCTCCCACTGTCCTTTGCAGTGAGTCCCCTTGAGAAAAATCCTTTTTTACACAATGCTTAATTAAACTGGGGAACTCATTGCCACGGGAGGCTGCTGAGGCCAAGCATTCAGCAAGATTCAAGAGGGATTGGATATGTATAGAGATAACAAGAATATCCAGAATTAATAGTTAATTGCTAACTAAAAGGTTTGGGAAGAGAGATAAAATCTCAGGCTTCCAGGCTTAAACTAATCTCCACCTTTAAGAGATCAGGATAATATGTTCATGGGTAGGCAGATTATCTCACATCTGCCTGCTGTGGGATTCTTGTACCTTCCTCTGAAGTATCTGGTGCTGGCCACCATTGGAGACAGGAGGCTGGACTAGATGGACCTTGGGTTTGAATCAGTGTGGCAATTCATCTGTGCCTATGAGACCTAGAGGTCTAGGATGGGGCATGGAGCCATGAATCATTTCCTGTCCGTTGACACTGCTTTGATTTCACTTCTGCATGTGGATATTTAGTAGCTCTTTGGTTGGTCTCCACCCAACAGATCAGGGCCGGCTTTAGGAAGTGCGGGGCCCGATTTGAATACCCGGCGCTGGTCCAGGTCTTCGGTGGCACTTCGGCGGCAGGTCCTTCACTCGCTCTGGGTCTTCCGCGGCACTGAAGGACCTGCCGCTAAAATACTGCCGAAGACCCGGAGCGAGTGAAGGATGTGCCGCCGAAGAGCCGGACCGCTGCCGGATGAGTAAAAATTAATACGTTAGGTGCTCTTCTTTAGGGCGCGAGGCCGTCTTAGGCGCGGGGCCCGATTCAGGGGAATCGGCCTAACGCCAGCCCTGCAACGCATCATGCTGCTTGCTCACTCAGGCTAACACTGGCCTTGACAGTGATGTAGGGTGGATTGGAAAGAAGGGAAGTTGGCTGCTCAGATAGATACTGAGGTCTTTAAATGAGGTGGAATGAAAGCTGAAACTGGGCAGACACAGAAATGACGTACTGGACATACCTGTGGGAAATGGCTGAGAAGATTAAAAAAAAACAACAACTGGAAACCTCTTGTGCTGAGAGAGACTGAGTTTCTTTTCAAAGCAGTTTTTCATGTTAGCAGAATGTTCTGTATCAACAAATAGAGCAGGGAGGGGCTTTTTGCTGGGCTATACAGATGGGTAACATCCGGCCTCTGCATAGAATCTGAGCGATGGCTCATTGGTTGGATTTTTATCCTACGAGGGAAGAGCACTCGTCTTAGGGCCACCTTTAGCCAAAGATCTGTTCTGGTTTAAACCCGGTAGTGGAAAGTTCTCCACCATGGCAGGGAGCTTGCACTGGCAGAAGTAGATGGTAGCAAAGTTTACCAAGCCATCCAGTAGGGACCTGAAATGCTGTTACCTTCATACCCTGTCCTGCTGATGACACAAGTGCATTCTCTGGGTAACTGCCTACCCAGATTCATTTGAGCCACAGGCACATGCCTACAGGCACTGCAGACATTAGCTAACTCCTGGGTCATCGAACTCATAACCTTCAGCTCTAGTATGACAAACATCTCTGTCTGGTAAGTGAAAGGAGCAGCTAGCTCAGCCTGGAAAGGGAACCTGCAGTCACAGCTGAGTAGCTTTGGCATAGTCCACCTAGCCCCAGTGAAGGAAAGGATTGTACCCCCATGCATGAGCCGTGGAGGGAAGTAACGTGCCCCCAAGGGGGTGTGTTGCCCCAGTGTGGTAGAAAGCAGGGGTACAGATGAGGCTATCGGCCCCCAGCCCAAGACTGAGCTACAAGGACAGCAAGCACTGCCAGCTGTTCTCTGGCACAGGAGCTCAAAGGATGCTGCTCAGGGGAGCCAAGCAGAGGTGGGACACAATCCTTTTGGCACCTGGTTTAGGTATGGTGAATAGTATTTCTCAGGCAGCTGTGCTGAGAGAGGTGAGGCTGGCTCTTCCAGAAAGATTGTCATCCTTGTATTGCTACAAAGACCCACAAGATCTAGGGTGACTTAGGGCCTGGATAAACAAATTCGTGCTAACAAGGCTCAAGCTAGGCACTAAAAAGAGTGGCCTGGATGTTGCAGCTCCAGCAGCGAGTCAGGCGAGACACCCGAACTCAGGCCTAGGGAGTCAGGTGGGTTTGAGCTCGGGTCACTAGCCTGAGCCTCCACCAGAGCCACAGTGTCCACACAGGTATTTTTAGTGTGCTAGCTTGACTCCCACGAGCATGAGTCTGTGTACCTGGACTGGAAGGCTTGCTCCCAGCTGTAGTGTAGACACATCCTTCTGGGCTGTGTTTAAATCAGCATTGCTGTCCTTTGATCCTGGGGCCAGTTAGTCCCTAGTATAAACCACAGCAGTCCTATGGGGTCATTCCAGCAGCCGGAAATGAGCTTGGTGTAGGAAAACCCCAGCCACGTTTCCCTCCCCTGCTGTGGTCTGCTGACCCCATGGGCATGTTGTAAGGTCCCCGTGGTTCTCAGGCTTTTGCCTATGTGGAGAACCTGTGAGGAAGGCATTTGAGCTCAGCGCTGCAGGGTGGGGAGGGGCAGCTTCTTTATTCACCCTCTTCTTAGTTAACGTAAGCTGTGGTTTTATAAATTCCTGTACATGTGCTCAGACTGTGGGCAGACCACAGTGTTAGGAAAACAAATCCTGGAGGCTGATTCCTTTGCTTTCCCCATCCTCTCTACCTAAGTCTGGACAGACATCCAGCATGCGGCCCTGGAGGAGCAGCGGGTGGAGGGGGAAGCATGGCCTCCCTGTACCTTGTGGAAGAAATCACTTTTTCAGTCAAATCAAGGGAAAATCTGAGCATTGCTGGGCACAGGCAAGGATAAAGCACTTTATTCAGCATGTTTCTCTTTGATAGAACCTGCTCTCTATCCTCCACCAACTGGAGGCAGAAATCGTCTGCTCTGAATGCTGTTTTCTGACGTACCCACTTGATTTGTAAGCTGATTTGTGGGGGTTTAAGACAATGGTTTATTCAAGAAGTTCGTAGGTGAGATTGGAGGGATAGCCACAGATCTCAAACCTGTGGACCAGTACAAAGAGCAAGTTAATATATTTAACAGTATTTTACACTTACATGGCATCTTGTGCTTTGTAGAGAGCAAAGCATTTTACAGCTGGGGAAACTGAGGCACAAAGCCACTAAGTGACTTGCCCAGGAAGGCAGAGGTGGTGTTGTGGCAAGAACCCATGACTTCTGACTTCCGTCTTGCATTGGAACCTCTAAGCAATGTTGTCTCCCAAATAATGATGCAAACCCCCAGAAAAATATAGAAAAGGGTAGATCCATTCCCTGGCTGGAATATTACTGAAAGCTGAGAACCAAGGAACAGTTAAAGGTCATTTTAGCTGGGGAAGGGGAATTTCCCAGACTCTCCCCTGTAAATAAATGAGTTTAAGTGCAGTGTGCAGTACGTGTATCATCTGGAGTTTATCGCTTTCTCCTTCCCTCTCCTCCCAAATCCTTAGATTAGTTGATCTAATTTGCATGAGTCTGTTCCTCGTGCTCAGAGCATTCATCAGCAGTTCTGGTCTCTTTGTCTCTTGTTAGCTTTGCATGTGGTTGGTGTGCTGATTCCTTGTAACCTGCAGCCACGCACCTTTATTTGACACCACATAGTGTAACACTTGGGGAGTCGGGGGACAGAGAGTCCATGATACAAGAGGGGGTGGGGATGGTATACACTTAGCACATGGTGAACAGCTCCTCACCTCCTTGCCTCTCCTGCCAATAACGTTTGTGGTTTCATTGTTTCATTCTGGCAAAACTCCAGGGGTGTAAAATAAACACAGGCCAGGGAGCTGGCAGATGGCATGCATGGTCAAGGGCAGAGGTTGGCTGTGTCTTTATTTTGTCTGCTGAAGGATGACAATTTTGTCCTTCTTTTCCAAGCCAACCACCACTAAGCTAACCCACTCTCCAAGTCCTGATTGCATCATGCGTCCAGGAAAGCTGATGTTTAAAGTATCCTGTTGCCAGGGGGCATTTGACAGGAAGTTGTCCATCGTGAAATTCAGCTCTAGGCACCAGCAAAGCAAGCAGCTGCTTGGGGCAGCCCATTTGCAGGGGCGGCAGTTGGCAGGGATCCCGCCTAGGAGCTGAGAACTAACAGCGGGCCCTGGGAGCTGTAGTTCCTTGGTTAGCTCCCTGCCTATAGAGCCAGCTCAGGAGCAGGGAAAGAACTACATTTCCCAGCATTCCCTTTGCCGCTATCAACAGGAAAGGGTGGGAGAGGGAGTATGGTAGCTGAAACCTCATGCTGCAGCTTGCTGTGAATGGAGAGCGCACTGCTAGAGCTGGGTGGCACCAGGGGCGGTTCCAGGCACCAGCACACCAAGCGCGTGCTTGGGGTCGGCAAGCCACGGGGGGCGCTCTGCCGGTCGCTGTGAGGGCGGCAGGCAGGTTGCCTTCGGTGGCATGCCTGTGGAGGGTCTGCTGGTCCCACGGCTTCGGTGGATCTCCCGCAGGCGCGCCGCCAAATCCGCGGGACCGGGGACCTCCCGCAGGCAAGCTGCCAAAGGCAGCCTACCTGCTGTGCTTGGGGCGGCAAAATACCGAGAGCCGCCCCTGGCCGTAGATCATTTTCAGCTGCTTTTATGACCTGCTTTAATAGATGAACGTCAGGGAAAGTGTGCAACCCCAGACAGGCTAATCTGACAGCTGTATGTTTGTGCAGTCCCCAGCACAATGGGGCCTAACCTGGTTGAGGCCTTTAGCCACTACTGTAATATAGAAATGTCAAATAATACTTATAATAATAGCACCTGCTAATAGGATACAAAGGTGTTTGTGCATAGAGGGGCCTGATTTTTTCAAATGCTCCCATTCCGAATGAGAGAGGTATTGGCAGCATAACCTGCTACAGTGCGGTCAGAGGAGATCTCCAGTGACAACTTATTATCCCAAGTGAACAGCGCATCTCAGGCTCTGTAGCTGGGGCAGCTCTAGCCATTTCGCCACCCCAAGCACGGTGGCACGCTGCGGGGGGCGCTCTGCCGGTCGCCGGTCCCGCGGCTCCGGTGGACCTCCCGCAGGCATGCCTGCGGATGCTCCACCAAAGCCGCGGGACCAGCGGACCCTCCGCAGGGACGCCTGCGGGAGGTCCACCGGAGCCGCCTGCCGCCCTCCTGGCGATGGGCAGAGCGCGCCCCGCAGCATGCCGCCCCAAGCACGCGCTTGGCGTGCTGGGGCCTGGAGCCGCCCCTGCTCTGTAGGTGTTTTTGTCCTAAAATGATGGTTCTCATTCTTTTCCATACTGGGAAGCCTTTCTCCATATTAAAACCCCCAGGGGTTCCCCTCCTACCTAGCCAGGCTCTCCTTCCAGTTAGCAATATGAAAAGGACACAGTGGTCGTTACTGAGAACCCTGTTCTAATGTGTTCTCTATGACTAGCTGAGCAAGTCCTCCTCCCCGCCCCCGACACTTATCTCTGAATTCTCTAGGTGCAGGGATACAATAAGGGGCCCCGTTCTAAAAGCGATAGTAGGTTCCTGGATCCTTCCCTTAAGTCTTTGGACCCAGAGAACTCCTGATCCTAGTGTCTCCAGCAGCACCTTGAGCCTTGTTCTCTGGACAAGTAGAGGTGGATGATCATCATTCAAACCCTTGATGTGTGACAGTGGCAGTTTCAGGAGCCTCAGCCTGAACACACTGAGTTGTAGGAGTTTTTCCATGCTGCCCTGAGACCGACCGGTCCCTGAGCATTATAAGCCCAAACCAATGCCCCATGAGAGTTGGTCTGTGGAGTTCAGTGGGTGTCAGATCAGGCCCTAAACAATAGGAATCTGCTGTTTATTTTGAATCTCACTACAGAGCTCTCTGTGTCAGTGCAGCTCAGGAAGGTGGGATCTTAGATGCATATTTCTAAAGTCTTTTTGTTGAATACAGGGCAGAAGGTCACATTCCTACTATTGCATCAAAAATGAGCTCATTCGAGGAGGTACTGGGGTGAAATTCCATGGGTCTGTTATACAGGAGGTCAGACTAGATGATCTCATAGGTTCCTTCTGGCCTTAAAATCGCCAAATCTGTGAAAATCTACAGCAGAGAAAAAAAGATACGGGGTGCGTGGATACAAATGAAGGGCCCCCTTCTGTGGCATGCTCAGCAACTGGCAGGATTGGGCCCCACTATAAAAAAAAAAAAAAGAAAGGGTGTTTATTTTTAAGTATTGAATAAACTGAAACAATTCTGGCCTGCGCTGTATCTTGGGAATTGGGATTGCAATTTTCCAGCAGGAATAAGCAATTGAAAAAGACCAGACAAGGGACTGATGGGAAAAATGAGCACCAATACCCCTTTTTTTGGATTTTTTTTTCTTTATTTCTCTAAGAGCCTAGTTATGTGTGCAGACGGCCAGTGCGGCCATTTGATCCTCTGGACTCGGTGACGGTTTTGCTCCCTTTCTGCAGCGTCACTCCTTTGTATTTACGCACATGACTGCTTGTGCGTTTTCAAAGATTACTCTCCCTTTTCAAATAGAAAGCAGTGACTGAATAAACATGGAGCATTGTCTTCGAGAAGGGCCCAGGGCGCCGTGCATGTTTCTTGTAAAAGTTAAAGCTATTGTGGTCTTTTCTGCAGGTAAAAGATAACTTACGCTGAGGTCTCCAAGCCTCTTTTATGGGGCTAGGACAGAGAGAAAATGGAAAAGTTGGTCAGTCACGTGCGCTTTCTCTTTTGATTACCCTTGTCTTGTGAGTGCTTTGCATGGAAACCTCACTGAATAGGGATCAAGTCCCTCTAGTGAGTGGGGTGGAATCCTGCATTAAGATTGTATTTGCTTGTGTCTGTTCTCTAAAGTCATCCCTTGAAACTTGAGTACCTAAGGCTAGGCACCTAAGTCTACATAGAGGCACCCTAAAGAAGTGGCCTGATTTGCAGCTGGGGAACCACTGAAAGACTTGCCAGAAACAGACAGGAATGGAGGAGCTTCGTCACTGCCCTAAACGGCAGAGGCGTAATAGGAACACGATGATGATGATCTCATGTGGAGAGTGGTGGGAGCCGAGCACATCTGAATAGTAGACTCCCTGCTTACCTAGGACACATGTGAAGCTGGCAGCAAAGTTTTCCATGCCAGAGGCTGAGTGGCTGGTCTGCTCTTGGTGCCAGGCTCTCAATAGAGCGACCTTCTCCTTAGATAACTGTCCAGGTGACAGCAAGACCTGTAGGGAAAGCTGAGTATGACTAAGAAGTCCTTCCCACTGGCTGGAGGGAAAGGGGCTTTCAAGGAATTATTCTGGGATGTTTTTCTTTGTAATAACTAGTGTGAGGATATTAGTAATGAATTGCTTGGTGGAGTGAAGTAAGTCTGTGCCTGCCAAAAAGCCATGTGGCGAGTGGCTTGCTACCCTGTAGCCAAATGCTATAGTGTGCAATGGTACTTATCTGAGACTGTAGATAAATCCCCCAAAAAACTGGCTTGACAACTAAGGAGCGGGTACTCCAGCTGTCTCCCTTTTCAGGTGCTAGTAGTGACAGGTGAATGACACACACAGCCATTCAGAGCAGAGCTGGTTGGATGTTTTTGGACAGAACCCTGTTCTGTTGGAGAATGCCAATTCGCCAGTGTTGAAACGTTCTGCGAGAACATGTCAATCTGAGGAAAATCCCATGAAAGCCAGGCAGGTTTCTGATGGAGCACCACCTGCAAAGCAGGAACCAGCCTCATTTTCTGCCAGCTCACTTGGTTGGTTTCTTGCAGGCTGACAGGGAGCCAAGAGCTTGGAAGTCTTAGGATCCCTACTCCCAGGCTTGCAGATCCTCAGCAGACTCCCAGGGCTCCCAAATTCTTGGCTCTGGGACAGCCTGCTAGGTGGACTAAAAGCCTAATCCTGTATTTTAATCATCAGAGATTAATTCTGAGCTACTGGCCAGGTGGCTGAGCAGCCATTCTGTGAAAAATTCAGAGAATGATTTTTCCCCCCCAGATCTTGGAATTTTTCATAGAATGGAAAATCCGGTTCCAGCTCAGCTCTAGTTCCAAGTAAACCATGTTGATCCTTTCAAGAGTGCAAACTTGACCAGTGGGATATTTCACCAAAATAACCCAGATGACAGAGGAGTGTCTTCCAAGTTGCAGTGACCTTGTGATGTAATGTGGCACCCAGAAAAGGCATCATTTGGAAAAGGCAGCTTTCCCACACTTGGAAACATCTGAGTTTCTCTGTATCATCAACCACAATGAGAGGGCAACAATGCTAGCACAGATGAAGTTCCCATAATTCACACCACCTTGGCTGATTCATCTGGAGCGGAACAACTTCTGTGAAAGACTCTAATAAGGAAGCCAGGTTTCAGGGAAATGCAAGCTATTGTCACCTCATACATGTCAGTTCCAGGTTCGTGGACATTGCCTGATGGAGACCCCTGGAGACCAAAGTCCTCTTCTTACTTGCTGAGTAGGCATAGCATAGGCAGCAGGAGTATAAGCTTTCCCACAACCCACTCACAATGTACTGCAACTTCTAGCCTGGCGAAGCCACCTCTGTGGTGCCAGAGGAGTTCAGTCTATGGCCTCGCTGCTGAGACCGCTGGCTGTGCAAGCAGCCTTGTCATTTCTTAGGGTTCTGGCCTGGGATCCCACTCACTCACCAGATGGTGACGTTACTGACCTGGGTTAGATTTTAAGGAACAGCCAGGTGGTGGAAGGTTCCGGGAACCACTACGATGCATCCATGAGCCCATGTCTGAGATTTTTTTAACAACCAATAGGGCTATTCACACCTGAAACTCAGATGCTAGAGAGCTCTCAGAGAGTGGGAGCTGGGTGGCTCTAGCTTTTACTAAGCAAACGCTTTTAGTAACTTGTCTTAATAGGAAAGTCCAGTGGTGGCTATTGAACTCTGGAATGTGCTGTAGGGAGGCATTGGGAGATTAGCGTGTGTGGCTAATCAAATAAATCTGCTTCACTTTGCAGTGGGGCTCGATCTGCCCTAGATTCACAACCAGAACTCTCATTGCCCTGATAGGGAGCTGCATGTGTGGACTGACCCTTGGTTTGCTGAGTTTTCCTGCAGGGCAGATTCTGCCAGGACAACACTCTACTTCTCAGGGACAGAGCTGTAAAAAGCATTCTGATGACATGGACTTGCAAATAACAGAGACGTTTGCTAGGGCTGAATTCTCCCCCCATTATTGGAAATGGGAGCTGAGGACCCAATAACTCCCAAATTCGCAGTGGTTGGGAAACCCTATCTTTGTATTTGTGGTTGGTTTTTGTTTTGTCAGCAGTGAAAAAGGGCCATAAATTCTTAGGGTAAACAACAAATTGGGAAGCTCCTCCCTGGCTCTACACGATCTACCCTTACAGCTTTCACACAGGGACATGTCAGCAGCAGCTCCAGCAATGCTCTTGGGAGCCGTTATTGGCCAATGCAAATTAAAGCAGCCTTGGGGTTGCTCTTACTTGTGCCAGGGGCCAGATTGGTCCTGTTTAGTCCCAAAATCAGGGGGAGGGGGTCAGAAAGATGCCAATAACCCACCTTTGCTCCCCCTTGGCTCCTGCACTAAGCTGAACTTGACCAGACCCCGAGGATCAGAGCCCAGACATACAGAAATATTTTAAACACCAAAACATGCAGAACTTCTAACCCCCATGCACATCCCTGTGGTACGAGGTCTTTTAAAACGCAGCCCTCTGCAGTCTTTTACTACAACTACCAACTGACTTCTTATCACCCTCATTCTATCAACATGAAACTGGTCAGAAAAAAAAAAAGTACTCAACCCATACTCCTCGTTGTTATCTAAGCTACACCCAATCTGCTTTCTGCTTGGGGACATATGCAACAAACTGCAGTAACTGTATGTCAGAAGGTTAAAGAATACAGCCAGGGGACAACTGTACAAATAACTAGCAGGGGCTCGAGGCATTTTAAGTTAAAGCAGATTTTAAAAGCCTCTTAGTAACGAGGATGTCTCCCTATGTAGGGCCCTAGCAAATTCACAGCCATGAAAAAACGTATCACGGACCGTGAAATCTGGTCTCCCCCTGTGAAATCTGGTCTTTTGTGAGCTTTTACCCTTTACTATACAGATTTCGCAGGGGAGACCAACGTTTCTCAAACTGGGGGTCCTGACCCAAAAGGGAAGTTGCACTATTTTGGGGGGGGTCACGAATTGCCTCCCTTACTTCTGTGCTGCCTTCAGAGTTGGGTGGCTGGAGAGCAGCAGCTGTTGGCTGGGCGCCCAGCTCTGAAGGCAGCACCCTGCCAGCAGCAGCGCAGAAGGGTGGCAATACCATACCATGCCACCCTTACTTCTGCACTGCTGCCTTCAGAGCTGGGCGGCAGGAGAGCTGCGGCTGCTGACTGAGGGCCCAGCTCTGTAGGCAGCAGCACAGAAATAAGGGTGGCAGTACCATACTATGCCATCCTTATTTCTGCACTATGCTGGCAGCAACTCTGCCTTCAGAGCTGGGCTCCCAGCCAGCAGCCGCTGCTCTCCAGCTGCCCAGCTGCGAAGGCAGCGCCGCCACCAGCAGCAGCAGCACAGACGTAAGGGTAGCAGTACTGCACACACACACCCAAAAACTTTGTGACACATACACACACACAACTCCTTTTTGGGTCAGGGCCCCTGTAATTACAACTCCATGAAATTTCAGATTTAAATAGCTGAACTCATGTAATTTACAAGTTTTAAAATCTTATGACCGTGAAATTGACCAAAATGGACCGTGAATTTGGTAGGGCCCTATCTATGTGAAAATCAGCCCTTTTGTTAGTGTTCCTGGCTTCTCTCAAAGCTTCTTACTCACTGGAATGTTTGTCATTAAAACCATTACATGAAAATAACAGAGCATAGAATGAAGGTGAGCAAGATGTTTCTTCATAGTGAGAAAACCTTAAACCCTGTAACTGTATTTCGCAGGTGTGTCTCATGCATACACCAGGGCAAAACGGTTTCAGACAGTTTTTATTTGTCAAATAAAAGTTGTTTATTTGATTTTGCTCATAATTTCCCTTCATTAATAGTAATTCAAACCTTGAATGACTTACTGAGGAGCTCAGATACTCCAGTGCTGGGGCCATATAAAATTTAGGCACAGAGAGAGTATGATTGATAGATTGATAGCTAGAGAGGTTGATGAATAGATATTTGCAAAAAAAAGTTAATTTTTAATATCTTAAATGACACTAGATTGCTACCAGCCACTCAAGATACGCTGCATCCGTGTTCTCAACACCAAGCCTTCAGTCTCCCTCTGGCGCCTTCTCTTGGGAGAGATTGTGGTCTCCAGAGAGAGGCCAGCCTGGTGCAGCACAAGGATGTTAACACACCTGTTCCATCCCCAGCTATGGGGAAGGAAGGACCTAGCTATGACTTGGCATAAGTGGGAAAATATACATCATTTTCCACTCTCCTGAAAGGGGAGTGGGAGGTAACAGTATCCCATGTGCCTACCCTCAAGGCATTTTTGACTAGCTGAAACAGATGGCACAAATTCTCTCCTGCATCCCTTCCCCCTGACCGTGGGGTTGCTTTAAACCTCGGCAATCTGATTACCAGTGTTAATCTGATTATATTAGTGCATTAAGCATATTATTTGAAGAACATGTAGGTCCTGTTAGCTCAAATATGTACTGGGCTTTGCAAATTAGACAGAGTAATGAATTTGGAAACTGGTGCATTTCAATAATCTATTTACAAAGAGGGTAAGGAGCATCCCTGGTAGACCTATCAGGAGCATCAGTTTAGACTGAATGTTTTCAGAGTAATCTTCCCTCCCTAGATTATGAAATTAACTAGTTCCTGTCCACTCGGGTTTGGGGGCTGCCCTAGAAAACCACAATGAATGTTTGAAAAGGAAGGATGGTCTTGTGGCTTCGGCACTGGCCTGCAGGCTGGGACTTCCGGTGCTTGAATCTTTCCTGGGCCTGCCACAGACTCAGTGTTACTTTGGGCAAGTCACCAATCTTCAGAAAACAAGAGGCTCATTTATGTGCCTACTTTGCATATTTAATTGCTACTGTTTCATTTCCAGTCCCAGAGCTCCATGTTCACAAAAGGCAGGTTACACATCTAACAGCGTGTGAAATTACAGTGTCTGAATGTGCTGATGTGTATCTGTAATTTTCTGAATACTTAGGCCTTGCTAATCCCTCTTTGCCTCAGTTTCTGTATCTAGAAAGTGAAGATAATGACACTTACTTACAGCCCAGGAGGGGCAGGTGAGAGGCTAAATCCACTAATGTTTTACCATGATTTGAGCTCCCTGAATGCAAGGTGCTCCGGGATAATAGTGCATTATTATTATGAAGTCTTGTGCACTTTTTGTACATGGTAAGTAAGGACTCCAGCTTTATTGTACTTGATACAAATCCATGATCAAGTGGCCAGTCAGCCAGCTGAAGCCTGCTCAGATGCTGCTGCGTTTCTGAATCTTGAGGATGAACACTGAACAGGCTATCAGGACACAGCTCAGTACTGTAGGTGATAAATCTGGTAATCAGCCAGCGTCCCAGCAAAAGAGCCCAAGGCCAAATCCTGCTCACTTTACTCATGAGTAACCTCACTGCAGTCAAGATGTGAGTAAAGCATGCGAGATTCAACCCTAAATGTAAAAAGATCCAGGAGGCGCTTATCTATGAAAAGAAATCATTGGAAAAATTACAGAAACTGATCACAGGCATTGACCAGGTTTCAGTCAGGAAATATGTTGACATGAAAACAGCAACCACAGAATCTGACTCTTACCCACCCTTCCTTCCCATGTACTGAGGACACCTCTCTCTCTCTCTCTCTCTGAGATGTATTTTAATATACACTTACTGAGAAAATAATTGCCTCTATAAATTTGCAGATGGTAATTGCTTTAGGAGCTTGTATAGGCAGGAGAAGAAGAAAGACAGACAGACCTAGAGATCAGTCCCGGATTTACAATGGCTCCAGTGGCCCCCTGCTCAGAAGGGGCCCTGGCCTGCTCCGCTTGCACTGTGCCCTGAGACCCCTCTTGCTCCCCACCACCACCATTTGCTCCTCTTGGCCTGCTGCCTCCTCGGCCCCACCCCCCTGCTCCTCTCTGCCCCCTGGCCGGACCCCAGTGCACCTCCAGCTCTGGGCAGTCTCTGCTTTCCACCACCTGTCTCCCCGGAGCTGAGCTGACTGGGTCTGGTGCAGAAGCCTGGCCAGTGTCAGCCAGGGTTGGGGGTGTGGGGGAAGGGACAGTGTGGGGAGCTTGGCTGGGCCCCTCCAGAGGAAGTGCGTCTTGAGGGAGCCTGGCCGGGGCAGGCCCTGGTCTGGCTAATCACATCACTCCCGAGGGACTGGAGCAATTCCCCACCCCAGGACCAGCTCTGGCTGCACTGCCGCTCACCCTGGCAGACACTGCTGCCTCCCAGCAGGACCAGTGAGTGTGGCCGGGAAGCAGGGTGTGGGGGAGTGGGTTTCTTGTCGGGGGTGGGGGTTCTGGGCTCCGAGGGGCAGGGAAGATGTGTATGTTGGGGCACTAAGGAGTGGGGGTTCTGTGGGGGGTGCTGGGCAGTTGTGGTGGGGCTGTGGGCAGGGGGGCGGTGGGCAGGGATGTTATTGTGCAGGGCGCTGTGCATTTATGTGGAGAGGGTTGGGGGGGTGCTGGCCATAGGGAGTTGGGAGGATGTTGGGGGGAGGGGGGCTGTGTGGCATGGCATGGGCCTGCCCCCGGAGGGGAAGGGGCATGTTAGCTGCACAGGGCTGGGTGGGCCACTGTGCATCTGGCAACTGTAAATAGTGCTTCGCACTGGGCTGGGCGGAGCGGGGCTGCCCCTGCCATGCCCTTGGCTGGCCCCTCGGTCTGGGGACTGACCTCCTCACACCATGCTCCATTGCCCCTATTGGGGCTCACAAATAAGTTTGGTGCCGGGCCCACAGAAGGTTAATCTGGCCCGGATAGAGATGAAAGACACCCAGAAAGGAGAGATCTTAAACATGAAAGACTTGGCTGTTTAGAACTGAAAGGAAGCTGAATTCCAAATCTTTCTGGAGCTGCTGCTTTTCAACCCTGACAGCATTAATAACAAGGCTCCTTAGGGTATTCTACACAGCATTTCCGTGCGAGTGCGAGAGAGCCTCCCAGCCTGTGTTGGGACTCATGCTGGCGCTCTAAAAATTCCTGTGTAGACAGTGCTTTGAAGTTGTGGCTTGGGCGCTGAAGCCTAGGGAGTGGGTGGGCTGCAGAGCCCTGGCTCCAGCCCAAGCATGAGTTCTTCTAGCCCATGTGTGTTGACCCCTTTGGGAGGCTCGCTTCCAATTGCTCCAAAATGCTGTGTAGACATACAAGGGTCTACATTTGAAAAACAGACTCTGGAAGAGCTCTCAGTTGAGTCCCATGGTTTGTGGTGGGTAAAGCTAAGAAGCAATTTCTTTGTTGGCATATTGATCAAGAATTCAGGGAGCCATTGGGGGATTATTGTACATTAAAGGAAGGCAACAACAGAGGAAATCACTTGTTTTTGTTACATATAGTGATCTCTATAGGAGTTTTGCCTAAGGAAGGATGGTTGGAATTGGTGGTGTATGTTCCTAGATGAGAGATACAGCAAAGGCATAGGGGAGATGCAGCATGCACTACAGGGAAAGGAGAGGGCATGGCACTGGGAATCAGAAGATGTGGATTCTCCTGCTAGCTCTGTCACTGACTTGCTGCATGAACATGAGCAAGTCACTTTATCTTTCAGTGCCTGGTGTCTCCAGCTGCAAAATGCAGGTGGTGCATATGGACCAGTCTGTGCCTTTGTAAGGCACTCTGAGCTCCACAGATGGCAATAAGTATAAAAGCCTTCTTACTATAGAGGAGGACTATTTGTAGCACAATATGTACATCCAGATGTGTTTGGAACAATAGCTTTGGGGGGTGGGGAGGATATTGATTCTATACTAGAAGTGAGAGCAACCTTTACTAAACAAAACCACAATCTTTTTAATTAGAACATCAAGAGGTCATCTATTCCACCCACTGCTCAAAGCAGGACTAATCCCCTGACAGATTTTTGCCCTAGATCCCTAAATGGCCCCCTCAAGGATTAAGCTCTCAACCCTGGGTTTAGCAAGCCAATGCTCAAACCACTGAGCTATTCCTCCACCCAAGAGGTTGTTTCTAGCTGGGCCTTTTACTTTATTTTTTCTCACTGTCTTTTTAGTTATATAATTATTTCCCTTCTTTATATCACAAAAACTTACCAGCTAGATGCAGGAATGCCTATGTGTCAGTACTGAGGATATTTAGATTTCGCAAACACTCAAACTTACACAAATTGTCTCCACGTAAATCACTGTTTGACAAGGAATTTTCAGCCTGCGTAACAACCAGTAACATTCACTTGGACTAGCTAGCTGTGTACTCACTTCCCTTCTAGTGGTTAAGTTAGTGGTTGGCTTGCCTCTAATACAGCTATGGGAAGCACATCTTAGTAGTGTGTTACTTGAAAATCCCTAGAATTGTTAAAGGTTTTTCCTCTTATTCAGTATTATGAAACCTTTGTGGAAAGCTACTGAACTCTGACAAATCACAGAAGATGAGGGTTGGAAGGGACCTCAGGAGATCATCTAGTCCAACCCTCCTGCTCAAAGCAGGACCAATCCCCAGACAGATTTTTACCCTAGTTTCCTAAATGGCCCCTGCAAGGATTGAACTCACAACCCTAGGTTTAGCAGGCCAATGCTCAAACCACTGAGCTATCCCTCCCCCTTGCAATGTAGCTCATGTATTAATAATAATAGCAGCCTACGGTATATATACCACCTTTTCTTCAAAGATCTTAGGGTTCTGTAGACACAAATGAAAGAAGCATCACAACCGCTCAGTGAGCTGGGCATGTATGTGGTATTATCACCATTCTACAGATGGAGAAACAATGACACAAGGGTTGAAATTCTGGCCTCATTGAAGTCAATGGCAAAGCTCCCTTTGACTTCAGAACAACCAGGGTGTCATCCAGAGAGTCTAAGGCCCTGATCCTACAAAGACTCATGCATGTGCATAATGTCATCTATATGCACTATTTATGGATTAATTTGTATTGCAGTAATGCCCCGTGGCACAAATCAGGATCAGTGTCCTATCATGCTCAGCACAATATAAATATATGGGAAGGCACATCCCTGTCCTGAAGAGCTTATACAGGCTAAGGGCATTTTACCACTTTAATGATAGAAACTGATGAAGTTAAAGCTGAGCTCCACTTTACTGTGCCCACAGTTGTATTGGTGTCAAAGTATGTATATCACTGTAGCTTACTTTAGTAGGTTAATTTAGGCCTTGTGTACACAGTTTTCATACTGGTATAACTATGTCCATTAGGGGATGTAATTTTTTACCAGTCTAGTTATACCAGTACAACCCCTAGTGTGACTGCAGTTATACTGGTAAAAGGTGCCTTGAATTGGTATAGATTATTCCCCTTCCTGTATGGGAATAGCTCTAGCAATAAAAAGCACTTTTATACCAATATAACTGCATCCGCACTAGGAGGTGGCAGACACTACTGTAACTGAACGGGTATCGTTAAAGCAGTACAACTTTTGCATGCAGACAAAGCCCTAGGCCTGGTATACACTAGGACTTTAATTCGAATTTAGCAGCATTAATTCGAATTAACCGCGCACCTGTCCACACCAGGAAGCCATTTAATTCGACCTAGAAGGCTCTTTAGTTCGAATTCGGTACTCCACCCCGACGAGGGGAGTAGCGCTAAATTCGACATGGCTATGTCGAATTAGGCTAGGTGTGGATGCAAATTGAACTTAGTAGCTCCGGGAGCTATCCCACACTGCACCACTCTGTTGACGCTCTGGACAGCAGTCCGAGCTTGGATGCTCTGACCAGCCACACAGGAAAAGTCCCGGGAAAATTTGAATTCCTTTTCCTGTCTGGACAGTTAGAATCTCATTTCGTGGTTGGACATCGGGGCGAGCTCAGCAGCACCGGCAGCAATGCAGAGCTCTCCAGCAGAGGAGTTCATGTAATCTCTGAATAGAAAGAGGGACCCAGCATAGACTGACTGGGAACTCTTGAATCTGATCGGTGTGTGGGGCGAGGAGTCTGTGCTTTCGGAGCTGCGCTCCAAAAAACGGAATGCAAAGACCTACGAGAAGGTCTCCAAAGCCATGAGAGACAGAGGATACAGCCAGGATGCAACGCAGCGCCGCGTGAAAATCAAGGACCCCAGACAAGGCTACCAAAAAATCAAAGCGGCAAACGGACACTACGGAGCCTGCCACCACTGCCCCACCAGTGACCATGGACTCTGACGATGGGACAGTGTCGATGGCCAGTTCCTCGGCGATGTTCGCGGACGGGGAAGATGAGGAAGGGTTTGTGGAGGACAAGGCAGGCGACAGCGCTTACAACGCTGGTTTCCCCGACAGCCAGGATCTCTTCATCACCGTCACGGAGATCCCCTACCAATCCTCCCCGGCCATTAACCTGGATCCTGAATCAGGGGAAGGAGCAGTCGGTAAGTGCTTTAAACATGTAAACTTTTATTCTTAATATAACAGGAATCTGAAGTATGTGAAAAGGAGGTCTCTCTATATATGGGGATAGAACAGAAATCCTCCTGGGAGATCTCCACGAAGCTCTCCTGGAGGTAATCGAAAAGCCTCCGCAGGAGGTTCCTGGGGAGAGCTGCCTTATTGGGTGCTCCGTGGTAGCACACTTTTCCGCGCGAGGCTTTCATGAGGTACTCAGGGAGCATTGCCTCCCTGAGCACGGCTGCATAGGGCCCTGGTTTGTGCTGGCTTTCATGCAGCATGCGCTCTCTATCTCCTTCAGTGACCGTCCTCAGGGTGATCTCGCTCGGAGACTCCTGCATCTAATTAGGGGAATTACTGTAATGTTACGCCTGGTCCAAAGTATTTTTAAAAAATCTCCGGACAGACGGCATAGCAGAGACTCAGCACGCTGCTGCGTGACAAGCGTAACGGAAAGCCAAAGAATCAAATGGACGCTCATGAAGGGAGGGGGGACTGAGGACGCAAGGTATCCTACAGTTCCTGCAGTCTCCGAAAAGCATTTGCATTCTTGGCTGAGCTCCAAATGCTTCTAGGGTCAAACACAGTGTCCGCGGTGGGTCAGGGCATAGCTAGGCAATTTACACACACCTCCCACCCCCAGAAGTGAAAGGGAAAACAATCCTCTGTTGACTCTTTTACATGTCACCGTATCTTTACTGAATGCTGCAGATAGATGCGATGCTGCAGCACCCAACACCAATATCCTTGCTCCCCCCCACCCCCGCCATGGGTGGCTGACGGTACAATATGACTGATATCCATCGTCATCATCAGCCTATTGGCACATGGGGCAGTGCAAAAGGACTGGTAACCATGCCGACTAGCATCCGTGAGATCAATCAAGGGCGCCTGCTCCTAATTTTTCCTGGTAGATGGTGCAGTATGGCTGGTAACCGTCCTCATCATAGCAACAGGGGGCTGAGCTCCATCAGCCCCCACCCTTCATGTGTAAAGAAAAGATTCAATTGCCCCTGGACTAGCAGAGGGATGCTGGGCTCCTCTCCTCCACACTCCTTAATGTCCTATCTGGACTATCATAGCAACTGGAGGCTGCCTTCCACTCATTTCTCACTAACAAGTCACTGTGTCTTATTCCTGCATTCTTTATTACTTCATCACACAAGTGGGGGGACAATGCTATAGTAGCCCAGGAAGGCTGGGGGAAGAATGGAATGAACAGGTGGGGTTGTTGCAGGAGCACCCCCTGTGAATAGCATACAGCTCATAATCTATGCAGGATCTGACACAGAGCAGCTGTGCTCTCTGGTTCTCTGATACAGTGGTTCTCTAGTACACTTGCCCATATTCTAGGCAGGACTGATTCTATTTTTAGATACTAAAAAGGAGGGATTGACTCAGGGAGTCATTCCCAATTTTGGCTTTTGCGCCCCTGGCTGAGATCAGCCAGGGGCACTTATGACAGCAGCAAATGGTGCAGTGCAAAAGGACTGGTAACCATGACCATCTTATTACCAATTTATGGTATGGTAGATGGTACAGTATGGCTGGTAACCATCTCTGCTATCATGCAAAAGCAAAAGCATGCTGCTGTGTAGCGCTGCTGGACCACCTCTGTCAGCGGCATCTAGTACACATACGGTGACAGGCACAAAAGGCAAAACAGGCTCCATGGTTGCCACGCTGTGGCGTCTGCCAGGGCAATCCAGGGAAAACGGGCTTGAAATGATTGTCTGCTGTTGCTTTCCCGGAGGAAGGGATGACTGACGACATTTACCCAGAACCACCCGCGAAAATGGTTTTTGCCCCATCAGGCACTGGGATCTCAACCCAGAATTCATAGAGACAGACTAGACTGTGTTCATTGTTCGCAAAAATGTATCTTTGCAAGGAATTCACTCCCTTTTTTCCCATCACACAGCTTCGACTGTCTCCAGACCTGCCACAGCATCCCCCTCACAGAGGCTGGCAAAGATTAGGCGGCGAAAGAAAAAGACACGGGACGAGATGTTCGCTGAACTTATGGGGTGCTCCCGAGACGAGGCGGACCAGCAGAGCCAGTGGAGGGAGACCCTCTCTCTGTACCAGTGCTCACACAGCGAACGGGAGGAGAGGTGGCGTGAGGAAGACAAGCAGGCGACTCAAACGCTGCTTGGACTAATGAGGGAGCAAACGGACACGCTCCGGCGCCTTGTGCATGTTCTGCAGGACCTCAGGCAGGAGGACAGAGCCCCCCTGCAGTGTATCTGCAACCGCCCTCCCCCGCCACAAAGTCCCATACCCCCCTCACCCAAAATAACCAGAAGGAGGGGCGCCAGAGGCCGTGAAAACTGTCACTGCACCCCAGCAGAGTGCTCAAGTACCCAAAAGCTCTCATACCCTAAATTCTGAGAAGTCCTTTCCTTCCCGCCTAACCGAAGCCCCCGTCCCAGTTTCATCCCCTAACTGTCTAGTTGATAATAAAAAATACTTTTCTGTTAATTACTGTTTCCGTCATGTTCTTTTAGAGGAGACTGTGTTTGAAGGGGGGGAAGGGGGTTGGTAATTGGACAGGACAATCACCTTTACCAGGGTACAGACATGGGGGCAGGATCAGCAGCAGGTCACACACACACTGCAGTCAGTAGGCACCCTGGTCGGTATGGGAGGTGGTTTGCAGGTTCTGTGTGGGTGGGGGGGTACGTGACTTTGTAGCGGGGAAGGGGGGTTACAGATCTCATGCAACGGTCCCTGTCCTGGACCACAGAGCCACGCAGCAGAGGAATCTGTATCCGTCCTCCCCCGCCAAAAGGCCACATAACCCCCGCACACAGAGTCCCAAAAAGGAGGGATGGCAGGCTCCGTTGAAACATCCAGTCCGGCATTGCAGACTGCTCTGGGAGCAGGAGCCTGTCATTCCTCGAGTTTACAGGCGGTCTTTACATCACTGCACACCCTACCCAGCAAAGTCCGTGTCCCAGTTTCAACCCTTTAACGCAAAGTCATCAATAAAGAAACCTTTGTAAAGTTACAGTGGAACATGTATTTTATTTTTAAACGTGTGTTGGAAGTGGGGGAAGCGGGGTGGGCGGGGTATGTAACTGCAGATGCTAGTCAACAGTAACTTGGTAAAGAAACAGGGGCAGGTTCAGCTTCTCTGTAAAGAAACTGAACAGTCACAGGTCACGCTGCTCACTGCTCGCTGGTACTTGAAGAGTTACTTGTCGCTGTGCAAGGCGCCTGCATAGGGCTTCACGAGCCAGGGCATTAGCGGGTAGGCTGGGTCCCCGACGATCACTATAGGCATCTGCACATCCCCAAGAGTTATTTTGTGGTCCGGGAAGAAACTACCTTCCTGCAGGCGTCTAAACAGACCAGAGTTCCTGAAAACACGCACGTCATGAACTGTGCCTGGCCACCCGACGTTGATGTTGGTAAAATGTCCCCCATGGTCCACCAGTGCTCACAGCACCATTGAAAAGTAGCCCTATTTCTCAGCAGCTGACTGTGGAAGAGGTGGACGATAAGGTGCGAGGAGTTGACAACGGCCATAACTGCAGCGGGATCCGTGCTCAAAGTGCTGTGGCGCCTGCACTGTCACTGAGCAGAAAAGTGCACGAACAGATTGCCCGCAGGCGCTTTCAGGGAGGGAGGGAGGGAGGGCGTGATTGACGGTTCAATGATGACAGTTACCCAAAACCACCCTCGACACATTTTTCCCCCCAGCATGCATTGGGGGGAAATCCCAGAATTCCAATGGGCAGCGGGGAGTGCGGGAACTGTGGGATAGCTTCTCACAGTGCACCGCTTCCAAAGTCGACGCTGGCCCCGTTACTGTGGACTCACACAGTCGAACTAGTGTATTTAGTGTGGATACACAACTTCGACTTCATAAGGTCGATTCCACAAATTCGAATTAAGTTGATTCGAAATAGTCTTGTAGTGTAGACATACCCCTAGTTAAAGCGGTATTAAAACTGTGTGTTGTTAGCCCCATGAAACTGTTTACATTTATCATGCTGGGACAGTTGTCCCTCCAACCAGAGGAGGCAGCTGCATACAAACTGCCTGCATCCAGACCGGGTCCTGACAACCTTCCACTTCTGAAATCACCACGAGATTTTGGGGCAGCTGAGGTGAAAAAAAAGCCAAATGAGGATTAGGTGCTAAACTGTTACATTCCAGCTTTAATTAGGTCTTCCTCAAATCGGCTCTGATGTGAGTTAGGAGCCCTTTGCATGGGTTCTTTGAGACTATGCCGGAACCCTGAGCTTGTGTGGTGGTATGGAGCTTGGAAACACTGCCCGGTCAGTGGACACTCCCGCAGAGAGCAGTGTTAGGTGCTGCTCGAGCTTCAGTGATGAAGCAGGGGCCTAGTTAACAAACCAACCTGGCCCCCAGGTTTGTAAAGGAATATTTATTAGCGTTTATTGTGAAAGGAATGTCCAGAAAACCTCAAGAGGTGAAAGGCCGTGATCAGCCGCCCATACCTTTCGTATCATTTACACACAGTCACTGCAAAAACAAACAAACAAGACACAACTGGCTTTCCCAAGGTGATTGTGGATGTTGGTTCAAAGCAGCCCAGTGCCCTGGCTGTAAACAAATGTTAAAATATATCAACTGGAAACTTAAATGGATTGATGCAAAGAGCTCTGTGTAAATAAAGGATTAATGGGAGGAGGAGCAGCAGGCAGGGTGCACAGCTCAGTACTTCTGGAATGTGTATGCGGCGGGACATGGGTGATTGTATGCTCTGTGTGTGTGTGCGTGCGTGTGTGCGTGCGGCGCTGCTGCTGCTGAATGTGAGCATGTGCCCACAAGTGTATGCATACAGGGATATGAATGAGTGTACGTATACTCAAGAATGAATGTTTATGGGCATGTGTGAGCATGCTGCATTGATAACCTGTCTGTGAGTGTGCTGGTTACGTGTGTGTGTATAAACCTATATGTGAGTGTATGTGCCTGTCTGTGTGTGTATGCTCTGTGGCTAAACGTGAGTGTATATGTGTTTGTGGGCATATATGTTGATGTGTCTGTTCAAGCACAGTGTTCGTGAGTGCACGGGAATTGTGTGTGCATATGGGAGTGTGCGACTCTATGTGTGCACATGTGTATGCATATGTGCACAGATATGACGTCAGTGATACTCCATGACAGTATGTGCTGGACCATTGTCCGCAGACCAGTAGCAAAATAATGATGAGAATACTGAATGAAAAGCCTGTGCAAATCCCAGCTATTGACATGAGTGGACGAGTTAGCGCCATTCTCTCTATTGGCACTTCTCCTGCCTTTACCTAACTCCCTGCATAAGTGCAAGGTGGCAATCTTGATTCCATCCACTTTGGATTCACTTTATCTGCTCTAATACAAAATCGAATGAACTCCCTTTGGATACAATTAACCCTGAGGACTTTAGTTGAGGATATGTCTTTTCTGCACTGTTTATAAGAGCCCTGTTTGCAGAAACTCATTGGCTCAAAGACACAGGGCAGGCAAGCCCAGAGTAGGAAGAAGGCCGGCGCTGATTCCAGCTGGAAATGAAAGCATGCACAATTGGAGCACCTTCTCATATAGTCAGCGCCATCTGGGATGTGGGCATGGAAAATTCTCAAGCTCCACGAGAGTAGCAAACATACAAACAACGACTGAGCCCTGAAGGGGTTTGATACTTTTTAAACAGTCACATGTCTCAACTCATCCATCTCTCCTCTTATAACTGATTGCGTAATTGTAATGCCCTGGATAGTCTCTCCCTTTTGACACCTTCGTCATGTCTGTTCGCTGCTTAGACTACTAAAGAAAATCTTACATTGAAATACAGTTAATTTTTAAAGCAGAACCCTCCCTGTGGCTGGCAAAACTGTTCTCCCCTTTGGATGATGCTGTGTTATAGCTGAGTGTCCTTTTATCCAGGCTTGGCTGTGCCCTATTGTACCTGAGCGGTGTTCTGTGTGTTTGGACAATGCTGAGCTGCCCAGGAAATGGGGAGTTGTGGTATCCAATTGGTCTGTTGTACCTGATAAGCGCTGCACTGTCTTCTGTTTGGGCTGTGAAGTGCTATATTGTCATTGATTGATCTTCTGCCATGGCATTGCGGTGGCATGTGCCATTCTGTCCTGAGAGCTCAGTGTTCCATTGAGTTTTATCCAGAGGGTCAGTGTGCCATGGTGTAACCAGTGGGATTTTATCCAAATGTTAAAGTGTTTTTGTAGCAGAGGATTCCTCTACTTGGGCAATTCAGTGCTGAGTTTTACCTGATCTGGATGGACAGTGTAACATTGTGCTGTATTCTCTCTGGCCCATTGAGTCCCATGTTGTCTCTGAGAATCCTTCCAACCAAGGTGCACAGTGATGCTATATTGTTCCTAGCTTTCTATGAACCATCTCTAATTTCTCTGTAGCCAGGAAGAAATCTTCCTTAATTTACCTGGGCAATAAAATGAAATGGATGCTCAAAATAGCTGCACAAGATAATTGCCTAGTAGTGCATTGCACACACTGTCAATTTTTAATTGGCATTAGATCCAGTGAGTTTGTATTTTTTTTATTTTCAGGTCTAAGGCACCCATCCCTTTTGAAGTAAATTATGGAATTGTATACATGGAACCTAATAAATGACTTTGATGTGCAGTATCTTTCGTATATAATTTAATTGCATCATAACTTCGTTAATCTCTTACCTAACTTTTAAAGCCTGCCAACTATTGTTAAATATTTTTCAGTGCACAATGACCATGACTGCACGTGCAGAGCAAGGAACTGTGCACACTAATTACCCAATGTGTATGAACAGTTGCACGCACAAATTAAGTGCACTGTCACACTCATGTTATTGTCGTCCTCAGTTGCCTGTTTATTTAGTGAACCGAGTTGGCATAAAAAGTTCCAGACAGTCAGCTCTGAAGGTTGAAGTCTTTTATTTGCCAACAGGACAGACACTGTACAAGCACACGCTGCTATACAGAATACCTCCCAACTGACCTGAAGGGACAAGTTTGGGGGGCAGAGTGGAGTTCATTCTCCAGGGCATATTCAGACTCTGACATCTCATCAACAAGGGGACTGATGAGTGTTGAGCCCCGTGAAGGTTTAGTGATAGAATCATGTGTCCCTAAGGAACAGACAGGGTCTATCTCTAAACGGTTTAGTATCGGTTACGGTATGTGCTCTGTGGTAGGTGGCTACAGCCCGCACTGGTAGAGGAATGTCCTGGGTGACCTATTAGACCATTTTCATCTCTGTCTCCTGATGCGTGCTCTAAGCCACTCCCGTGTGTTATTCGATCTGTTTACCTGCTACCTTTAGCCCGTATTTTGTTCAGTTCTCTCATGATGTTTATTGCTCCTCTAGTCTAACATAGTCAGTACTTTTCCTCTCTCTGGCCGGAAGGGCTTTGTTCACACTAACAACTCATTGACTCTTGACCTGGCCTGTCACAAACACAGCACAGTAGCCAAAGTCAAATGAAATCACTGGGTTTTTCTCCCATGCTAATAATCATTCCCTGGACATCTGTGTGCACCATGGGCACCCCGCTCATTGAATAGCCTCTTCTGTGTGTAGGTAACATGCATCGTTTTTCATCTCCGGATGATGCCCGTTTGTACCGAGGTCATTTTGGATGCCTGCTTACCCCATCTGCCTACAGGCTGACAGAGGTGATCATTCCTAGAGATTTTTTATTTTCCTTTTGTGAGTGGTGAAGCGTTAATGTATAGATATATTTAAAGATTTGAAGATAAGCCCTGTGATGTCTGAATTCTTCTTCAGATCTTCGTCTTGTTCTTTTCTAAGCTGCAACCCACAAGGGGTTAGCTCAGGCCCTTAATGACCCCCTTTTTACCTGTCCCTGTCACATGTAAATCTCAGCCCAGTGTGTTCCTAATGGGACATAAACCCAAGGTCCCGATCACCTGTGGTTATTGAAAGATCCCATGGTACTTTTTGCAAGAATAGAGCTGTTAGCCTCAGTGCACTGCCCAAATGCCAGCTCAGGTAATTTCCTACCTACCTAAAATCCTGCCTGCAGTTTGTGTTTGGTACAAAGTACTCTTCAATTCCTCTCCTAGACTGTTGTGTGAATTCTCTGTGTAGTGTGAAACAACGGTTCCACCACTGAGGTGGCTACATTGCAGCAGTGGATAGGATGTGCTATGCATATGTAGCTGTAAAGCGATTTGGGATCTATTGAGATGAAATCCTGCTCTAAAACTGTAAAGTATTACTATTTACTTTGGCCATTTTCCCCCTTCTCCCTCTCTCCCCCTGAAATAGATGTTAACCTTGTCCTTTCTCTTTCTATTTTCCTTTGTGTATTTTAAAGACATTAATTTTGTTCAGAAAATAATATGTCCAGGATTGGACAGCCATAGAAATATTTTCTGTTAGTTAACTCAGGTGCAGGATATCTTCAGAGGGCGCAGTTGTATGTGCTGATGCGGTCTGGTTGTATTTGTGCAGAACTCCTGATGAGAGTCTGTTCCAGTAACACCAGACTAGGGTGACCAGATGTCCCGATTTTATAGGGACAGTCCCAATTTTTGGGTCTTTTTCTTATATAGGCTCATACTATCCCTACCCCCTGTCCCAATTTTTCACATTTGCTGTCTGGTCACCCTACCCCAGACTGATTCTGTTTCTGCAGAGGTGTTATTAGCGTGTTGTCTCAGAAACTTCGCACCAACAGCCCTGACCTTCTGCTTTTGGCCCCAAAATTCAAATCAAACCCGGAATCTTGAATCAAGAATGCAGGGATCTCTGGTGCCAGTATAATGCCAACAGACCGCAGTCATTGGTGGGTGGGATTGAACCTGAGACCTCTGGAGGTTAGTGTATGAGCCTCTACAGCAGGGGTGGGCAAACTTTTTGGCCCGAGGGCCACATTGGGGTTGCAAAACGGTATGACGGGCCGGGTAGGGAAGGCTGTGCCTCCCCAAACAGCCTGGCCCCTGCCCCCTCCCCCTCCCACTTCCCACCCCCTGACTGCCCCCTCAGAACCGCCAACCCATCCACCCCCCCTGCTCCTTGTCCCCTAACCGCCCCCTCCTAGGACCCCCTGCCCCTAACTGCCCCCTGGGACCCCACCCTCTATCCAACCCCCACTGCTCCCTGTCCCCTGACTGTCCCGACCCCTATCCACACCCCTGCCCTTTGACAGGCCCCCCGGGACTCCCATTTATCCAACCCCCCTCCCCTGTTCCCCGTCCCCTGACTGCCCCCCCCAGAACCTCTGCCCCATCCAACTGCCCCCCGTCCCCCTGGACTCCCTGCCCCTTATCCAACCCCCCGGCCCCCCTCAGAGCAGCATGTCTGGCTACCACGCTGCCCGGCTGCCGCGCAGCCCTGCAGCCCCACCGCCCAGAGCGCTGCCCGCGTGGCAGCGTGGCTGCGGGGAAGGGGAGACAGCAGGGAAGGGGCTGTGGGCAAGCCTCCCCTGCCGGGAGCTCAAGGGCCGGGCAGGATGGTCCCGCAGGTCGGATGTGGCCTGCAGGCCATAGTTTGCCCACCTCTGCTCTACTGCATGAGCTAAAAGCCACATGGGTCTTAGTAAAGGCTGCAGCAGACTCATTATCTCTAAGTAGTCTCGGTGCCACTAGAGGGGACAGAACAATACACACCTTCTGGGTGTGGGGGTAACACCAGCAGGGTGCTTAATGAGTTAGGGTGTGCGATCACAAAACGATCTCCCACCTCCATCTGGGACAAGATGGCAGAAGGCGGTTATTTGCCTGGGAGAAGGATGGAGCTGCATAGTCTCTCCAACCTTGAGGTCAAGCCTAAGGTTTGCAGCCAGTCCGTAATTTGGGGTGGTTGGTGTAGCAATTGCATTCATCACTGGAGCTTGCAGCAATTACTCACCCCTCGCTAGGGCAAAACTCCCACTGACCTTTGTCTGTTGGTGACTGGCCCTTCCCTGCTCTCTTTGGTTAAGCTCCTGCTCCCGCCAGCATCTACCACAGGGAAAGATTGTTCTCGGGGAGTGGAAGGATCAGGATTGTGATTATCCCTTGCACAGGGACAAAGGGGAAATTCTTATACCTTCCACTCCACTAGCAAACCTGCTCCGACCTCGTCCTACCAGTCTAATGACCCCCAGCTTCTCACTCTGGAGTGCAGCGACAATGCCCGCCTGTCATTTGTCCATATGCAGCCACCCTCCTCCCTGCTTGTCACTGGCATTACACTTACACCTGCATGCTAGGAACACACAGGCATTAAATGACAAAGAAATTCCAACAGCCCAGTTCAGTGGGGACAGCGTGAACTGTGAGGCCCAGGCCGTGGATCCAGGAGGGGCAAGGTGTGTTGCGGTGTTGACACACACTGTCCTAGGGGTAGGGTTTGCCATTTGTCTCCTCACCACACCGTGTCAGGTGAGTCATAGGACAGTGCTGTAGGTGACAGTTGTGAAAGAAGCCAGCAAGGGAAGGCAATGCAAGAATAGAAGAAGTCATTCCAAAGAGGCAAGCAGCAGACAAGTTGCCTGTGGCTGGGAATGTGAAAGAAAGACACCCTCGTAGGAGGTGCACTTGCTGCTTGGCCTTGTCAAGCAATGACTCCAGCTCCAGGTTACTCATTTCACCAGCAAAAAGGTATTTTTCTCTCACCGCCAGCCCTGCAAACTTACTCTGGGCTCTGCAAGCCAAGCTCTGCCCTTTCTGTCTCACACAATGCGATGCTCCCCGGGGGCATCCAGAGTTGTGAGGCAACTCACCACCGCTGTGCCTGCCATGGGGGCAGTTCCGAGCACCATCAGCCTCGGGCAACACAAGCACTGCCTCCCAGGTCTCTGCAGCCTGGTTAAGGATCCGCACACTCCAAACCCCCTCTCCCCCCAGCCCTCTGAGCATTCCTTGGGAGTATCTGGCACCTCTTCCACTGGACACAGACAGAATTCACAAATCTGCTACTCCCAAAGCTTCCCAGCCACACCTCAGGGTCAGGGCTCCATTCCAAATGCAGCACTTAGGTATGTGTATTTAACGAAGAACAGAGATTGGAGAAGAAGCAAGTCAATGGAAGTATTGGAAACAAAGGGTTCCATCTGAAATACAATCATAACACACATTCTAGTATTGCTCACTAGTGTTTTTCCATGAGGTAGGCAGTGATCTGTCCCAACGTCATGACACAAACCATGCTCTCAGCTGGTCCCCTCAGTAAAGGATGCAGGGTGTAGATCTGTCTGCATAGTTATAGTCCAAAAATGTATTGTCCTCAACTGCAAACAAGGCTCCCTCCTGCTGGTTTATTTGTTCCTGTAAATTCCCCCTCTTGAAGATCTCACAATCCCGCCATTAGCATTCAGCTCAGACTGTAAATAGACGTCCATTGTGAACCATACAACACAATACTCCATTTACATGTAGCCACCCCTCTGTATAAAGATCTCTTGCCTGAAAGAAACCTGGTTCTCACCTTTTGGTGACCAGCCCCAAGTCACAGGCCTTAAGAGTATAATTTTCAGTATATATACATAATTCCTTACATATTATCTGTACATGCATTTTGCAGTGATTATGAGGACCAGCGTGACACTTTCAGTGGAAATCTTACAGGACACTCTTTGGCAAACTAGTATGTAGATACCAGATGCAGGAGATCCCTGAACCCTTATGCACCCATGTGTCCTCTGCCAGTTGGCACCCAGAAGTCCCTGGGTCACACACATACTATCACAAAGAATACAGATTCTGCAACTAGAATTTAGTGACTGCATCTGTGAATGAAGTACAAACTAGGACAGAATCCAGCACTGCCTCCCAGAGCTGTGTTGGCTCTGTAGAAATAGCAAGTAGCAGAGGGGTACATGCTTCAGTAAGGTCAGCAGATCTAAGTAACCACAGAGGGTGGATCCTTGAGTAAGATGATCCCATTTTTTACCCTAACTATCCACGTTTCTGCCCATAACTGCACTTTCAAACAGGGTGAAGAAACATGAGCCCAGTTTGCACAGGTCAGACCAAAGCTGCTCAGTATAGTCACAGTATTCTAGTCCTTTTTCTTGGGTATGAGTTTGATCTGGGAAGTCCTTAAAAGACCAGTCTACATTACAGACTTCTGTTGCTATAGTGATGTCAGTCAGGGGTGTGAAGAGGTGTGATCCCTGACCAACAGAATTAGGCCATCAAAAGCCCCTAGTGTAGATGCAATTATACCATCGAAAGTTTAGTTTGGCTGGTATAAGCTGTGTCCGCACTAGATGCACTTTGCCAGTGCGGTGTACCCACGTACCCAATGTACCCAGCCAGGCCCAATAGCGTCTGAATCAGATGTCATGGGTTTGTTTGCAAAATGGACCACCCAAAGTGGCTTTGCCTGTCCATTGTAGTCAAGGAAAAAGGCACCTGGTGAATGGAATCATTTATTACTATCTTGTATATCAGTTTCTCACCATCAAAGTCTGGCCTAGCAGTTTATTTACCAGGACTCTGACCATGATCTAATGCTGAGAGTGCTTAGATACCAGGGTGATAGGCACCTCCGAAATGCCTAAGGCATAAATAAACAGAACACAATTGTATTGAGTGAAATGCGCAGAACTGCCTGGCCCCTTCACAAATATCCTGGGTAAACAATAGCGATCTTTGTACTTGGGCTGTAGGCGTGTTGTCAAGGTGAATGAGACCTGGCAGAGGGCTCCATTGTCTCCTTTCCCACAACTCATTAAGATTTACTTGTGTTATCATCAATGAGTGTAATAACCAGAGCTCTGATCATGTCACAAGGCCACCCCATTGCCGGTGATTCATGTAACAGAGATTACGTTAGTCACCACAAGGATCTTCTCAGCTCTTGCCTCTTGTAGGTATAGGAGCTGGGGGCAGCTTCTTGAGTTTAGACTGCACAGCGGGGAACCCAGCGCTGGTGTTGCACATTTCCATGAAATCCCATTATTCTTTTATCTGTCACTCCCCCCCATCCCCCTCCTTTTGTTGATTTGCTGGTGACACCCTTGCTTAATGCACAGCATCAACACCCACTCACAGAGGCTGGGTCGCAATAGGACTGGAGGCGGCGTTCCTTCAGAGGCCTTGCCAACAGGGATTGCAGCATGATGTGAGTCAGCCAGGCTGAATTATGGTTACCTAGAATAGGGCTGCTGAAAACACTGACCTGATTTCCCCCACATTCACATGTCAGCACGGTAGAGTCAAACGCATCCCTGGATTCACTGGCGTGCCACCAGACATGGCTCCAACCCATAGACTTTCCCAATAACTCTCTGTCCTTCTGTAGCACCTTTCATCAGAGGGTCTCAAGGCACTTTATGATCATTGCTACATTAATTTTTCAAAGAGCCTGTGAAGGCAGTAAGTGTTATTCCCTGACTTACAGAAAAATGGAGTGACTTAAGAAATCAGTGGCACAGTTGGGAACATGATACACAGCTTGCTGGCTGCTCTAACTGTTTGGGAGCACACGCCCAACAATTCCCAGTTGCAGAAACATGAGCTAATATCTCATTGCAATGTTTTATAAAAGCCCTACTCCACCATTCTCATCTGAAGCAGGCAGCAGGACAGCTGTGGTGACTTAGGGCTTATACACACTACCATTTATGTCAGCATAATTTATGTCACTCTGGGGTGTGAACAGGCCACCCCCTTGAGTGACGTAAGTTACATTGACCTAAGCACCGGTGTGGACAGTGCTATGTCGGTGGGAGAGCTTCTTCTGCCAACATAGCTACTGCCTCTTGCAGAGGTGGTTTTCCGGCAGCACAGAGCATCTTAACCAGATGCACTAGAGTGGCGCAGCTGCACTGCTGTAGCGCTTCTAGTGTAGACGACTCCTAATGCTCTGGGGCCTGTTCTTTAGTCTACTGACCTCAGTAGCAAAAGACTCAAGCATGTCCTTCTCTGGAACTCGCTTCTGGAGTCCTGCTATCATTGGTCACATAGAGACGTTACTCTTCTGCTTGTTACACGTACATCCCTGAATAAAACCCTTTCTAGAATCCTATGATGGATGTTGGGAAACTACATTTAGAGAAGACATTATTTTTGCTTTTAAAATATAGTGGAAAGGTTTTAGTAGGACCCCTAAGTACTTCAGTTTGCTCAACTCTACTTTAGATGCTGGTTGCTACTCTAGTGTGCGTAATTTCTGCGTACAGTAAAATATAATATGGTTGTGTGTACTTAAATCTCTCCTCCTAGTGTCTCCCTCAGCACAGTGTAATGTACTGGATGCCTTGAAATGTAACAAACCTCTCTGGAGTTGAAACAGGAGGAGAAAACTCAGGACAGTCTAGGCAAGAAGTGACTCTCCACTTTACGAAAGGAGGTTTGAAAACATCTCTTAAAAGCTGCTGCTGGAGTGACCCGGCTTCCTGGCTGGAGTTCTCTCAGGGACAGCCATTAGATGGCCTTTGGATTTCTGAATACAAGCTTTTCCTCTCTGCTACAGTAGAACCTCAGAGTTTGGAACACCTCAGGAATAGAGATTGTTCATAATTGCAAAATGTTCGTAATTCAGAACAAAACCTTCTGGTTGTTCTTTCAAAAGTTTACAGCTGAACATTGACTTCGTACAGCTTTGCAACTGTACTATGCAGAAGAAAAATGCTGCTTTCCCTTTATTTTTAGTAGTTTACATTTAACACAGTACTGTACTGTGTTTGGTTTTTGAGTGTTTTTTTTTCCTGTCTCTGCTGCTGCCTGATTGTGTACTTCCAGTTTTAAATGAGGTGTGGGGTTGACTGGTCAATTCGTAATCCGGTGTCAATAATCTGGTAATCTGAAGTTCTACTGTATTTAAGAAAAGCAAATGGTCACCTTCCTGTATTTCTAGGAAAATGGCTCCTTGTCAGATTGGGCTCTTGGTTATACTGAAGTTGGTCTTCTAAGCTGTGATGAAAGGCACTTTGGTTCCTCATCCTGACAGAGGTGTTTCCCTCCGCATTCATGAAAGATCGGAGCGGGTGTTCTCAAACTTTCATATTGTGGACGCCATCTTTGAGCTTGTTGGTTGCTCTGTGAACATCTCCTCTCCAATCCACAATTGTAAAGTGTCCCTGTAGCCACTGTGATTGTGTAAGCCACCACTCCTTCTAGGTGTGGTGTTCTGTCCCATCTAGTGGCACTGAGATCACTTAGGGCATGTCTACATTACACGCTGGATTGATGGGCTGTGATCAGTCCAGCGGGGGTCAATTTATCACATCTAGACACGATAAATCGACCGCTGAGAGTTCTCCCGTCGACTCCGGTACTCCACCAGGGCAAGAGGTGCAGACAGAGTCGATGGGAGAGCGTCAGCCGTCAATTTACTGCAGTGAAGACACTGTGGTAAGTAGCTCTAACTACGTTGACTTCAGCTATGCTATTCACGTAGCTGAAGTTGCGTAACTTAGATTGATCCCCCCAGTGTAGACCAGGACTTAGAGTCAGTTAAATGAGTCTGCTCTACAGCCTTAGCTAAGAGCCCGTTGGGTTTTAGCTCATGCAGTAGAGGCTCATGCACTAAGTTCCAGAGGTCCCCAGTTCAATCCTGCCTGCTACCAACCGGGGTCTGTTCATGTTACAATTGTTCAATATTAATGTGATTGAGCAAGGAAACAAGGAGGAGGAAGAGCCATATGGCCAACCAGTTGTCCACGGACCCCCCCCCCACACACACACAAAAAGTTTCCATGATCTCCCCAGTAGCATCCCCCATCCTTTGAGAATGGCAATGCTAGTATGTGGGAACTGTCAGTCTGTATCATTAGTGTTCTAAAACTGCAGTATAAGTAAAGATCTATGCCAAGGTGTTAGCAAAACTGCTGGAGTCAGAAATAGTCATAACGGTACGACAGCCCTTACAGCTCCAATTTGTGAGAGAAAAGAAATCAATGTAAGATAGGGAAGGACTTTTTTATATTCACAAGTGTGCATGCATGACTCCTCCAGGCCTCTTGTTGCTATGTCTCTGGATTCAGAGAAAACACTTAACAGGATGGAATGGAAAGATCTAGATCATGTATCAAAACTGTATATTTTGTCTCAGAAACAATTAATGGGCTAAGATTGTTAGAGTTTCTCCCAAACACAGATCTATATGGCACTACAAATGGTCTTTCACAACGGGATCCTTTTCTCCAGTGGGATGAATCAGTTCCTATTCAGATACTTTTGGAAGCTCTAGAAAGAGCCCAACAGGCACATACACAGATTTGTGTTGCATGAAAATTAATCTCTCGTCCATTCATCTGAAGTAGCTCTGGGCCATCTATTAACCACCAGTTATGTATGTGATGAATCCAGCAGCATTGTCTGTCTGTGAATGACTTTGACTTTCACCAGTTTATTCCTTCTTTGATATTATTCATTGAATGGTTGATATGAACATACTTCACCCTCTGGATCACTCACTAGCTATATGTGGCAGCTATTGCTTCAAGTGTTTGCTTGGTCACCAAGTCGCATGGTATTGTGCCTGCTTCCTGAGTGGATGACTCCCAAAGAGCTTTCATGATGTCTGCATGAACACTGCTGGGAGGAGTATATGTCAGCAAGAGTATTTGTGGCATTTGCCTTTTCTGTGAATTTTCTAATGAGTATGACTTGTTCTGCAAAGTTAAACTAGTTTAATTAATTCAGGGAGTCAGGGTTCGATTGGAACAGAAATAGGACATGTGAGTGGGGAGCTGGGGCTAATTTTGTGGGAGGACATTTCAGACTGCTGACTCTTCAGAGTTTGGCATGTCCAGTGTGCACTGTTGACTCTCTCCAATGCCTCCTTCCCTAACTTTTGTATGTGAAACTTAGGGAAAAGTTCCTTCATTAGCCAGTTTGGTGCCTGCTGAGTATGCCAGGCTTGTGTGCCAGGTCAGCTTAATTACAGACCACTGGGAATTTTAACAGTGACAAGAGGAAAAAAAAATTTTTGTTGCGGGGATGTGAGTGCCACGCTTGTGAGTGGTGGCAGATTGATAGACTGATAGTGCAGGTGGCTATTTAGCCTCAAGATGGAGATGATCTGGGCTGGACTGGAGCTGATGATTGTGTCCCTGAGCCGTACAGTTCCCTTCCCACATGCCTGAATCACTCTGAATCCCAGAAAAGTCAATGAGGTCTAATTCCAGCCACACAAGTTAGCTCTGTGCATGGACTTAGATACCTCAAGATGCGGGATGCCATGTGGGAGGTGGAATGAGGCAACAGGGGCAAGGGAGAGGAAGGCTGGGCTGGGCGGGGCTGCACTGACTCATCATTGTACAGCAGATTGAGGAGATGCACATCTTGCATGCGTCTGGCCGCCTGATTGTTCTAACATCAGACCCCTTCCTCAAGGGTGAGTCCATTGCCTAAATCCAGGCCCCCCATTTCTCACCCAGCTGGGATCTGAACTCCTCTCCTGACATAAGCAAAACCTAGAGGGCAATGCCAACCACCCCAATAGAATAGACCAGGCCCATGGCTGGCATATGCAGGCAGAACTCAAGTGACTCTGAGCCACACTTGCTTATACCAATAGTGTCTTTTATTTTCTTTCTCGGTATGGGCTTGACCCAACTCCTGCTAAAGTCAGGGCATGAAAGCTAAGCCTGCCCTTTTAATCAGCCCTACTCCAGCTGGGAATGCCCAGGCTTGTAAATTTCCCCATTGTGCCAAAAATAAATTATGTTCAAATTAGTGCCTGAGTTCAGACCAAATGTTGTTTCACTGACATTTGTTGCCAGAGTACGAAGGCTAAAGCACTTGAAAAAGGAAGAGCTGAGTGAGTAGTAATTAGCCTTTCCTTCTAGGTCATCTGCTCACATATAGTGTAGTTGAGTAGGGATCCGGTCACTGTTTGGTGGCCCATTTGAGAGGAATGTGGTGGGTCTCAGTTCCATCAACAGATGTCCACATTGCACAAAGGACCAGTCATGAGAAGCAGTCAGGACAGAGCTGCAAAGGACTTGGAAGGCATAGACAAGAAGGTTAGGAAAGAGGACACCCTGGGTGCAGCCTGGGTGACAGGGAAGATAATGGCATTGTCAACAGAGATGGAGAAAGCAAAGCTTAAGAGGAAAGGTACTGAGTTCAGTCTTAGTGAGGTTGAGCTTGCATTGTCAGTGAGCCATCAGGGAGGAGGTGGTAGGCTTAGAGGAACAGGACAGAAAGAGGCAGGACCAGTGTGGAGAAATAGATTTATGAGTCACCAGCATATTCGTGTGAGTAGATTGTTCACCCAGGGATAAGGTGGAGAGTAAGAAGGGGAGGGGGCTACAGCTACAGGGAAAACAGGGAGAAGGAGATGCTGCGGGGGTTGATGGAAAGGTAGGTGGAGGAGCAAGAGAAGACAGAGGTGAGGGAGGTGGCTGCATTTCTCTGTGGGTGATGTGAGCCCTCAGTATCCCTTCCTCTGTGTGCACAGGGGGGTTAATTAACTGATATCTGTAAAGGGCTTTGAGATGGCTGGATGAAAAGGGCTATAGAATCCAATAATCAACAAAATACTCAATGATATCCCTTAATGATACATACACACCCTGTTCTTGATTTTCCTGGGATTATGACAGCTTTAAAGCAGATTAGATTTAGCCTTTGAAAAAATCTCGTCAGTGTTTGCTTAGTATATCTATCACCAAATGGACAGAGACCAACAATAGGGCATTAGGATTTAGAGAACTGGATGGAATGTAACCAGCAGCTCTTCAAAGTGTTATTTCATTTACTGGGAATCTGTTTTCATTTCCTTTTATTAACTGTGAATTCAGTCGGAGGAAGAGTTCATGGCTCAGAACTTCAGTTGATGTTAAATTGGCCCTAGGCACCCCTCTCCCACACAGGAACACAAAGGACCTAAAGTGTCTTTGTTTTGTTTTGGCATGGTTAGGGTGTGGTTAGGGATGATGCTGGCTGTATACAGGGCATATTGATGTTGGGCCTTTTGGGTGAGTCTGTCTGGAGACTGAATAAGATGGCCTGAAGTCCTCGCTCTACCCAGATTGTCTAGATAGGGAGGGATATGTAGGGATTTCTTCTTAATGGAGAACATTAATTATGAATATTACTATTTCATTTCAAAGCTACCTGCCCAGCTAATGAATTGCAATATTTCCCACTTGCCTACGCTGCTCAGTATCCCACAGTGTCAGATGGCAATGGGAAACTCAGTCCGGGCAATGCTACATACAAGAGAAAGCTCCAGGCCCCTGTGCTGTGGCAGCATTCAAGAGCCACCAATGCCTCCATGAATCAAAGCAGCTGCTTTTAAATAAAATGAAATGAGTTGTGCAAGGGTCACACTCTGCCGTTCTCTCATGAACTGTAGGCTGGTGCTCTGTCTTGTGTTTGACTGTCTTGGCTTATTTAATGCCTAAACTCTTCGGGGCAGTGTGTCTTATCTATTTTGTAAAGCGACCGGTCTTTTATGATGCTATATAAATGTTTTGTTGCAATAACACGAACATCAATTAGGGCTGTGAGAGCCCTGTGGCTTTGGTTCATGAACTGAGCCCTGCAGTTTGGGATGTAAGGGCTGGAAAGGAACCAGACCCTGCAGGTTCACTTGCGAATTCAAGTCTGACAAGTTTGAACCACCAAGCTTTGTTCTCCCGGGCTGCCCCTCTTTTGCCCCTCCTGTCCCCTGCCCTGCCAGCCCCCGCCCCCTATTTGATCCTTTATGTATCTGTTGAGAATGGGGGTGTCCTCTGGCTTGTTAAGGGAGCAGCCATTTGCTATCTGGGTGGATGTGAGAGAGCGGGGTGAAACTCACTGCACTTTCATGAAAGTAGGCTGAGGGTCATAAGACATTGGGCACCAGACCCAAAGCTCAGCTTGAGTGGGTTTGAGGTGCAGTGTGGACAACTGAACTGCTAAGTGTTAAGGACAGCAGCTTGTCAGGGCAAACCAGTAACACTAGTCCTCCTTTTCCTTCACTAAGAGCATCCCGGTATAGGTAGGCAGCATGGTCCAGGAGCTAGGGCAAGAGACAGGGTGTCAGGAAGCCTGAGTTCTAGTCTTGCCTCTTCCATGTGCTCTATGCCCCCTTTCCCACATGGGGAATGGGACCAGTAACAATAACCCACCTTTCTAGAGTGCTTTGAGATCTATAGGTGAGACGCAACCATCTAAGTGCTACTAAGAACTCCGGTAAAGCGGCTGATGATAATGCACGTGAGTCGGTGTTATTCATGACAGCAATAGATATCTGAAAACTCAGTCTTCAGACCATATCACCAGGACCCTGTGTCTGACAGAGATGGGAACTGGAAAGGATGCTGAATGAGAGGAGAAGGAGAAATGTCCCCCTCCCCCAGAGACGAGAAACATGCTAGGAAAACCCAAGTGACCGTGAGAGGAAAGGTGTCATTGGGAGATCACTTTGCAGAGTGTCTGCCCTTCTCATGTCCAAGTTGCTGTGCAGCACTGAGGCACCACACACACTAGCTGAAGGAAGATGAGGCAGTCTGGTGGTCAGAGCTCAGCCCAGGGGTCCAGGCACTCCTGAACTCTGATCCCAATTCTCACACGGCGTCTCAGTCTGCGTTAATCCCTCTCTGCCTCATCTTCCCCCCTCTTTAAAGTGTGCGTAACAGCTATACCTACCTCACAGGGTGCTATCGTTAATTAGATGATGTTTGAGAAGTGCTTTGAAGATGAAAAGCCCTGTATAAAAGGTGAGTATTATTACTGCTTAGTTGAGTACCTGCACAGCCATAGGCAGGGCGTGTCCACAGGAGGCAGTGCTATAGGCTGAGATTTTATGGTTGGTCTTATAAAAAATGTGATATGTAAATGCTTTGGGAGCCAGCTTCCCCCCGCCCCCCCTTCCCCATGGAAGGGATCAGAGATCAGATCCCCTCGCCTTCCCAATGGAAGGGACCACAGCGGCCAGCCCCCACCCCCCCATGGAAGGGACCAGGGGTCATCTCCCCCCTCCTTCCCCAAGGAAGGGATCAGGGATCAGCTCCCCTCTCCTCCTCCTCCACCGATGGAAAAGACAATAGAGCTTTGGTGGCAATGAGGCAACCTAAAGCACTTACACCCCATTGTGGAGGTGTTGAGAGTAGGGCCCCTCTCACAGCCATCTGCTTCCAAACCAAACAGCTGTAGTGAAGCTGATGGGGTGAAAGCAAAGTCCTGTCCTGTCCCTGCTGCTACCAGAGAGCATGGGGAGCATAGACTGAGCAGAACAGCATCACCCATAGGCCTACATTGCCAGAAAAACGGTGTGTGCATTTGCATGTGCAAAGACTGCAACTGCATGTGCAAGTGCTATCACTGCCTGAGCAAACAGACAGTTTATCACGCAGCTGGCCGTTCACGTGTACATCTCACGGCTGCACGTGCATTCATGTGAATTACACGCACACTTTAGGCAGTAAAAGCAAACACATCTGTGCGTTCCCATTTGCACATCCCTTTTAATGAAAATGTATACTCTAGGATTTTTTCCCTGGGAGATCTGGTATTTAATACCCATCTGACTTGCCAGAAAAAAAAGTGTTTTTATAATTAGGTTAATGATGTTTTTAATGACAGACAGCCACATTTGACAGAATCCCATTTGTAGAGCCTCCCTCACAGACAGGCTTACATGTGTGTGTCTCTCTGCAGCAGCCAACATAAAACTCCAAATTGGGCAGGGAAGTCATGTCTATTGCAATCTTGCCCCAATTTAATATGGAGAGGCCCTTCTAATGTGCTTCTTCTCATCATAAAACCTGCCATGTATCCTGGCCTCCTGGTTCAGTGGACTGAGCACAGGACTGGGAGCCAGTAGCACTGTCACTGACATGCTGCGAGACTTTAACCTCCCTGTGCCTCAGTTTCCCCATCTGTTAAAAGAAGATAATCCACTTCATTGGAATGCTGTGATGATTTTTTTTAATGTCGGTGATGTGCTTTGAAGATGAAGAGTGCTATTCAAGGGCTAAGGATAATAATTACCTCAGACTTGTGATGAGATACTAGAAGTTACATAATGAATCAATGGGGAGGGATTTGGCCTTCTCTGCTGAACAGATCCTTCCAGTTTTATAATCTGTATTATTAGTTTTTTAAATCTTTCTTTCCATGGGGAACTTGCCCACAGAGCAGACAAGCAGCACATGGTGTACACGATACTCCAGGGATGGCAATTAGCCATAATACCTCTGCTAATTTCAGCCCCTGCCCAGCCCATGAAACTCACCTCACCCAGAACTTGTTTCAACTTCTCCAGCTGCTCTTGGCATGTGCTGAGATTTCATAAAGTTGATGCCATCAACTCCCACACACGGCAAGAGATATACAGAGAAAAAATCCGCACACAAGAGGTAATTTATGGGGAGAAGAGGCATTTGCACGGAAGAGCACGAATGTGAGTGTTTGCCCCTAATGGCTATTAATTTCTAAAATGGAGACACAAAGGGACATGTGCCTCAGGAATGATTCTGAGAATCTCTTACGATGCACAGTTCAAGGAAGATGCATGATGATTTAGAGATTTTACCTCCAATCGTCCCTCTTTTTGAAACACAAACGCCCCACGCTTCACAAACAAACATTTCTATTTTACAGCCTTCATCTCAATTTCAAGAGGACACCACATGAAATTGTTTGTTAGGGCCTTTAAATTGGTGCTCTCACTTATTTGTGTGGGTAGAACCTTCCTCACAACAACAGGCCAATGGGGGCCTGTATGTGCAAATGCAACTTGGTTTGCAGGTACGGACTCCTATTTACACTCTCAAATCCAGGTCAAGTGTAGGATTTTCCAGAGCAATCAGCATTGGCCTAACTCTCCTCCCCCTGAAGTTGGTACCTCAATGGGAGCACACTGATCAATTTTGAAAATCCAACCCCACCGGCCAAAATATAAGCGGGCAAAAATGTAAAGGCCAGGTTGAGACCACTTTGAACACCTGGCCCGTATTGTCTCAGGTAAAGAGCAGGTATTCTAGTTAGCTACATTCACATGCAGATAGCTCCATTGATTGCTGTGGGGTTACTTCTGTTTTAACACTGTAAGAAAGATCAGAATGAGGCCCAGGCTTTCCCTTTTGCAACCACACAAACTCCTCTTCCCCCATCAGAAATGTCAGAGAGAAAACTGCTCTGTGGACCATGGACCCTTTCCCATTCATTGTGTCTCAAAGCAGCTTCAGGATTCAGTCTCAGCTGGCTTGCCAGCACCACGCTTTTATTTAGAGTTAGATGTTTTCAGCAGCTGTCAGCATGAAGAGATGGAATACTTCTCACATAGGCTGAGATCCTGCAAACTCTCACAGGGTGTGCTGCACGTTCTTGTTCTCCAGCACACATGTGAGTGGCAACAGCAACAAAGTGCTAGGCATAGCCTTCCGCACTGAGCAGGAAAGAGTCTCAAATGCCCCTGCTCATCCACTCTGAAGAACACACAGTAAAATAATGGGTGGGATGTGGACAGAGAATGGACAGATCTCAGGAATCAGGGCTATGGTGAGCCACTTAGCTTTGTGCTCCTTTTGCAGGCCTCATTCCTGCTACTAGCCAAAAGTAGCTTGGCAGCCATGTGTGGTATTCAATAATCATGCTGGGCTGTGAGGTGCTTGAAAGAGCCACCCAACAGATTGAAGGCAGCAACAGGGTGGAAGCAAGTCCCCCACCAACAGCAGAAACGCAAACAAGGAACAGGAAACTGGGTTGAAGACCAGCACATTTGAAGGACCATTAGGCCTAAGAGGCTGCAACGGACTGGTGGAAAAGGCCATGTCCCTAGGGTGAGCTATGTGCTAGTAACCTCTGGCTCCAGCAAGTCAGCAAACAATGGCACAAAAGAGACAACAACAAAAATTGTTCAAAAGAAACATGTAGCCACCTGCATGGAACTTTGAGGGAAGAGCACAGGTTGCAGGAGGGGAGAGTTTGGAGGAGACACCAGGGACTCAGTCTGTGTGCACATGGCTGGAATACTAGCTGCAGTTGCAGCATCTCTGTAAATAGTTTTCTTAAAAAGTGTCATTTTAGTTTTACAAGAGGACTGCATACTCTCATGTTATTACCCAGCTTGCAGTACATGAAACAACCCTGAATACTCCGTCTATGCATAGTGCAAGATCAAGCTCCCAGTGTGATTAGTAAATTGTAATTCACTATTTGCTACCCACTCCAGCTCACAGACTGCGTAAGTGGAGTGGATGATGTATATTTTCAGGAACTGGGTGGCAGTATTGCCAGTTTATTAACGGTTCACCCCATACATAGATGCCTTTAAATGAGCAAGGACTCCGTTTATTTTGGGGTTTATCAGACCTTAAATTTCCTTTTCTCTGTACGTTTCATTGTTTTAAAATCATGAAATGAAAGCAGCAAATCTTTACAGGTGGTTTGTTTATTACATGAATGCAATTATCATTTGCATTTATTAATTTTGTAGCAAAACTGGTATTATCAGTTGCTCAAGAGTGTAAATACCATCACAGATTTAATTGGATACTGTACCAGCTATGAATCTGGGTAATACGATGCACCAGACACTTTGTTGATAATAAATGTCCTATTAATTCTGCAGGCGCTCATTTGGGGTTGAAAAGCCTATGGCCTGATTTTCGGAGCTGTGGAGCACCTTCAGCTTCCATTTGTTAAGTGTTCTTCTCTGGGACAGAGAACCATAGGAAGACTCATAGGACCAGCTTTACACGTATACAAACTTAATGTGGGAGATTTGTCGCATGCTAAGTGTGACTATCTTTCAAGAGTTCTTAAGGTGAGTAACACGTTGTGCAACAAGAAACACATGCTGCAGACTATGAGCAAGCTGCATTCATGGCTCTAAGCTGATTTACACCCTGAACATCTTGAAGTCTGATCTTACAAATGTCTTACTCTTGGAGGAATGCAAGACCATGGGAATCTCTATTGCTGCAGTAAGAATCAGACAACTGACCATAACAACCATCTATAAACCTCCAAATCTTGAATAGCCAAAACCCACTTTACCATCTTATCTCCTCTCAGTAGTGTATTTTGGTGCCTTTAATAGCCACCCCTCACAATGAGACTATAGTAGAAATGAGCAACTGCAGCTGGTGAGCAACTCACAGATTGGGCCTCATTCACAGACGTTCACTTTCCTTTAGACATTTCACTCATCCGGCCCAGACCTTTGCTTTCTGATGAAGGACAATAGTGGTGGTCCTCTGTAAGCTACAGGAACAGTGCTTGGAAATTTTCCTCACAGCCAACATCCCCCCACTATTTCTGCATGTTGACTTTGGAGTTCCACTGATTGAATCAATGCTAAAACCACAGTGGAATTTCCACAAAGTGAACTGGGTTGCATATACTGCAGAAATTGAAGATGATATGCACCATATCAAGGCTATTCCAGAAAACTGTGACTGCTTTGTTCACCTTCTTATTAAAGTTGTTGTGAAACAAGGTCTATACTCCCTGCTGGCAGCTGGAGACAGAAGCAAAGAGTTTGAGAAGAGTAGTGATCCCGCTACAGCAAAAGCATGAATACAGTCATTGAACTCTGCCCATCTGAAGAGATGGAATGAGACAGTGGAGGGTTTGATTTCACTCATTCTAGTTGCAAAGCCTGGGCTCTCCTCTGTAAGCTTAGAGTCACTGACCCAGTAAGACACCATCAGTCAAAAGTGACTGCCAGTGTCAGTACAGGGAACTCAAAGACTGCCACTTCATAGCTATCATCTCCATATACTATACAAGATATAAACAAGGCCCGCATGGCCACTAAGGCCTGGACCTAACTACAGGGTTAGGTCGAATTTAGCCGCGCTAGGGCGATTTAAAAATGACTGCGTCCACACAATCAACCCCGTTCCATTGATCTAAAGGGCTCTTAAAATTGACTTCTGTACTCCTCCCCAGCGAGGGGAGATGCAAATCGATGGTATTGGCCTCTGCGAGCTATCCCAGAGTGCTCCATTGTGACTGCTCTGGACAGCACTTTGAACTCCAATGCGCAAGCCAGGCACACAGGAAAAGCCCCGGGAACTTTTGAATTTCATTTCCTGTTTGGTCAGCCTGGTGAACTCAGCAGCACAGGTGACCATGCAGTCCCCCCAGAATCGTAGAGCGTAGAATGTTTCTATGCTCCCCCTATCATCTCCGTCCCTGAGGTTATCGCAGATTAGAAGGCGAAAAAAACGCACTCGCGATGACATGTTTTCTGAGCTCATGCAGTCCTCCCACACTGATAGGGCACAGCTGAATGCATGGAGGCATTCAGTGGCAGAGGCCAGGAAAGCATTAAGTGAGTGTGAAGAGCGGAGGCAGGACATGATGCTGAGGCTAATGGGGGAGCAAACGCACATGATGAAGCATCTGTTGGGGGAGCAAACAGACATGATGAAGCGTCTGTTGGAGCTGCAGGAAAGGCAACAAGAGCACAGCCCCCCGCGCGCCCTCCCACCCCCGCTGCATCCACTGTATAACTGCCTACCCTCCTCCCCGTGGTCCATAGCCCCCTCACCCAGACACCCAAGAACGTGGGGGGAGGGGAGCCAGCCACTCCACTCCAGAGAATGGCCCAAGCAACAGAAGGCTGTCATTCAAACAGTTTGCTTTTTAGTGTGGCTACAGTAAGTAATGTGGCCTTGTCCTTCCTTCCCTCCTCCCCCACCCCACCTGGGCTACCTTGTCCGTTATCTCATCTTTTTTTAAATTAATAAAGAAAGAATGCATGGTTTCAAAACAATAGTTACTTTATTTCAAAGGGGGAAAGGTGCCGTGGTATGGCATCTGCACGGGTAACCCAGGAAAAAAGGTGTGAAACGATTGTCTGCCGTTGCTTTCACGGAGGGAGAGGCGACTGACTACATGTACCCAAAACCACCTGCGACAATGTTTTTGCCCCATCATGCATTGGGAGCTTAACCCAGAATTCCAATGGGCGGTGGAGACTGCTGGAACTGTGGGATAGCTACCCACAGTGCACTGCTCCGTAAGTTGATGCTAGCCACAGTAGTGAGGACTCACTCCGCCGACTTAATGCACTTAGTGTGGACATAGATTTTATACAGTCGATTGCCTATTTCTAAAAATCGACTTCTATAAAATTGACCTAATTTCGTAGTGTAGACGTGCCCTAAAAGTGCTGCTGGCAATGATAGTGTTTATCCCAAATTCCATAAGAATTTGGGAGCAAAGGGACAAGCATGGTTGCCAGATCTATTCACTGCTGTATATTAGATGGGGAAGATCCCCAAAAGCTGGTGTGAGGCAACAGTTATTGCCCTCCTCAAACATGGGAAACCACCAAATGACTAGCTATCGCCCAATATCACTCCACTTTACAACTTGCAAGTTAATGGAGAGGATCCTACTGGACCATTTCAACCCTATTTTTAAGGCCATCCTCCAAAGAAACAGCCTGGTTTTAGATTGGGATGAAGCTGCTGCAACCAAGTTCTTGCCATTACTAGTCACATTGAGGCTAGCCACCTAATTGCCAAATGAGAACTGCAGCTTCAGACTTGGCCATTTCACCCCATTTCTTTTTGCTCCTTCTTACCCCAAATCCACCTCAGAGCTCTTGATTTCTTTGGCCAAGTCTGCTGTCATTTTTTAACTCTCCTATAGCCCTATCTGAGTGAGAGTGGAGATCTTTGGGGTGTAGGCCTCGTGTTAGTCTTTTGCACAAAATGAACTTCATCTTGACCAAGTATAAAATTGGGGCACCCAAAGCGACCAAGCTTGTTTCCTGGGTGGCGGATGGTGGAGTATCTGCATGTGGGCAGCTCCAAATAATGAATAAAGAGCCAAATGCAGGTGGACTTGGTGATCTTATCCATAACAAGCAAAGATACTGTGACTGTGGAACATGAGGACATAGTGTTGTGACCCTTAGTTGCCCAGTGACCCTGTATCATGAAGAGAAGCTCTTGGAGTTTTGCCATAATAACCATTGTGCTACTTCAGTGGAATTTTCTAACACTCTGATAATGTCTCCTCCCATTACCAGCAAAAACCACATCACAGCTTGAAAGCTTTATTATTATTATTTATTTACTTACGTCTTTATAACAAAGGAAGAAGTTAGATCTATTCAAGTTGGCAGGGCCTGATGAAGTTCGCCCTAGGGTACTTAAGGAACTAGCTGAAGCAATCTCAAAACCATTAGCGATGATCTTCAAGAATTCATGGAGGACAACAGGTGAGGCCCCAGAGGACCAGAGAAGGGAAAACATTGTACCTATTTTTAAAAGGGGAAACAAAGAGGACCTGGAGAGGACCAGCCAGCCTAACTTTCATAACTGGAAAGACACTGGTACAAATTATTAAACAAACAATTTGTAAACACCTAGAAGATAATAGAGTGATAAGGAATAACCAAGATGGATTTGTCAAGAACAAATCATGTCAAACCAGCCTAATGTCCTTCTTTGACAATTTACTGGCCTAGTGGGTGGAAGGAAGCAGTAGAGGTGATGTATCTTGATTTTAGTCAGGCTTTTGACACAGTCCCACAAACTAGGGAAATGTGGTTTAGATGAATTTACTATAAGGTGAGTACACAACTGGTTGAAAGACTGTACTCAAAAGAGTGGTTATCAGTGGTTCGCTGTCAGATTGGGAGGTTGTATCTAGTGAGGCCCTGCGGGGGTCTGTCCAGGGCCCGGTATTGTTCAACATTTTCATTAATGACTTGGAGAATGGAGTGGAGAATATACTTATAAAATCTGCATTTAGCACCAAACTGGAAGGGGCTGCCAGCACTTTGGAGGATAGCAGTAGAATCCAAAATGACTTTGACAAATTGAACAACTGGTCTGAAATCAGCAAGATGAAATTCAATAAAGACTATTACAACTTACTACACTTAAGAAGGAAAAATCAAGTGCACAACTGCAATATGGGGAATAACTGGCTAGGTGGTAGAATTCCTGAAAAGGATCTGGGGGTTATAGTGGATCGTCAGCAATGTGATACAGTCACAAAAAAGGCTAATATCATTCTGGGGTATATTAACTGGCGTGTTGCATGTAAGACACAGGAGGTAATTGTCCTTGTCTACTTGGCATTGGTAAGGCCTCAGCTGGAGCATTGTGTCCAATTCTGGGCACCGCACTTTAGGAAAGATGTAGCAAATTGGAGAGAATCCAGAGGAGAGTAACAAAAATGATAAGTTTAGAAAACCTGACAGTCTTGAGAAAAGAAGACCGAGGGACAACCTGATAACAGTCTTCAGACATGTTAAGGGCTGTTATAAACAAGACTAAAAGCATCTAAGTGCCCAATAGGTATTAGGCACTTAGGTACTTTAAAAAATTTCACTAGGCACCTAGCTGCATTTTTAGAGCTAAATACTCTGTGCCTCAGTTTACTGACCTGTGACATGGGCATAATAATTTAGGCTGAAATTGATGGGTATGTACTCAGCTGTGTCTCCTCTGCCACTATCTGTGCTACCATGGCTACACTGCTATTTATTCGTGCGCTCGCTCAGTGAGAGCTAGCACAAGAATGTACACATGAGCAGGCAGGGCCAGATTTCCAATTAGGCACAGTAGGCACATGCCTAGGGGTGCTGGCATTCTAGGGGCTCCTTACCACTCTAAAACTGTGGACAATGCAAAGGTCAGCTGTAGGCAGATGGGGAGCTGAAGATGCTGTGCCTAGGGACGCACAAGATGTAAATCCGGCTCTGTGAGCAGGGGAATCAACCCCCTAGTCTGTAGTGTAGACATAGCCTTAGCTTCATCATAGAGATATTGTGTTGAAACTTCATTAATTAAAACATTGCAAATTGCCTGATCTCTAATGAAGGGCACTATATTTATGCAATCTATTCTGAATTATTACATAACAATAATTAATACTTTACTTTGCAATAGAACTTTTACTTTCATATTGTAGATTTACCTCAGTGGTGGCAGATGACAGAACAAGGAGCAATGGTCTCAAGTTGCAGTGGGGGAAGTCTAGGTTGGATATTAGAAACACTATTTCACTAGGAGGGTGGTGAAGCACTTGAATGGGTTACCTAGGGAGGTGGTGGAATCTCCATCCTTAGAGGTTTTTAAGGCCCGGCCTGACCTGGCTGGGATTATTTAGTTGGTGTTGGTCCTGCTTTGAGCAGGGAGTTGGACTAGATGACCTCCTGAGTTCTCTTCCAACCATAATCTTCTATGATTCTACCTTACAATGGAATTCTCCACAAACATTCCCACCAAAATGATGAATCTGAGACATGCAGGAAATGTTACCCTGGCTCTGAAGCAAGAGAATGACCGGCTTTGATCAAATCTGGTCTCTTTCACTGAACACCTGAAAGAAAAATTTCCTAGGCCTAGAATCAGTTTTGTACCGGACGAGATACCATTGTGATTGTGGTTTTAAAACACCTGGATAGAGTGGAACAGACACCATAAACCCCATTGACAAACAGATTAAAATTAATAGTACCCTTAGTTTGCAGGCAGTCCAACAACTGACACTGGATCCCACCCTGCAAATATACATGACTTTTCTCACATAAGGAGTCCCACATGAGCAGCTTCATTGACTTCAACCCTTCAGTGAGGCTACTCACATGAGCACAGTCATTCACATGTGTAGGTACTTGCATTTGTTCAATGCTGCAAGTGCCGAGCACCATTAACTTCCACTGGCCTCCCTGAGAGTTGACAGTGCTCAGCACTTCATCGACTCAAGCTCATCAGCCCCGATTCAGCAAAGTATATAAGCATGTGCTTAACAGTAAATCTGGGATTTTGGCACATGTATTAGTGCTTTGCTGACTCAGGGCCATGGTGAATATCTTCGTGCACCTACAACCTGGGGTTTAATGTGTGCTTTCAATGAGTATTTTGCATTGAATTTAGAACTTTCAGTGAAAATATTAAGTGACGAATAAAACTGCCGCTAACAGTTTTCTCTGATGCTATTAATAAAGTAGGGCTGGTTTCACAGGGTGCCACTGGTCCTTTTAGAGAGAGCAAGGCCAATGCAGCTGACTGGTCAGCTCAGCTCACCCCAGTAAGGTTTAAAAAGGGGCTTTGGGGCCTAGAGAAGACAGAACCCAGGTGAATCAGCTCTGAGAGTCAGTCAGGAAAGGGGCACAGAGAGCAGACCTGGGACTCTCACTGCCTGCTCCCTGGGAAAAAGGAGACAGACCAGCAGCCAAGAGGCCTGGGTAGTGGGAAAGGGAGCAATAAGGAATCCCCTGAGGGTGGGTGCCAGGCACTGACAGACTCCCCTGGGAAAGGAGACAGTGGGACCCTTCTGGGGAGTAACAGTGCTCAGTGAAGAGAGCATGGAAGATTCCTGCAGGAAGGCCAGAGGTTAAGGGGGAAAACCCCTGGGAGCTGTAGCCCAGGCTGGCCTGAGGAACTGGTTTTGTTAATTTTGCCTATGTTGGGAAAATAAAACAGCCTGGAAGGATACTCTGGGTGTGGCAGTGGGCCCTGTGTGAGCTGGGGAGTGGGCCAGCTTATTACAATCGGGTTGGGCAATCTCGACTCAGGGTGGTGAGTTCTTGCTCACATGAGGAGTCAGGCCTGTTGACTTCAGTGAGACTGCTCATGAGGGTGAGTGCTCACCAATGTGAGTAAGGGGCCTGTGATGTTTGCTACGTAACAGCCAGATTACGAATCCCTTACTCAAACTGCTGAGCAATTACTCACATGAGTAAACTTCAATGGGACAGATTTGTGGCCCTACATTATTATCATTGTTTATTATTTTGCACCTACAGGCCAACCAGATCAAAGCCCCAGTGTGCAGACACACAGTAAATGATCATCCCTGGCCCAAAGAGCCAGTACATTTTGGAAAATGTTCATTTTCTCCGCTGTTGGACAATACAACCTTAGGGCACAAGCTTATTCAAATCAGGGCGTCTCAGAACTAACGACCACATCATCACCCAAATTATTGTTATTAATTCATTTGACTTCATTTTCATTAGCTAGAGACTTCAACGTGGCTTCACACTGTCTGAGTGAAACTAAAATCAGAAGCCACGACATTGGGAACGGAGCTAAAATAAAGGCTATTGTACAGTAAATCAAGGGAAGGCAAACTGTACGTCTGCAAGCATTGTAGCGTAACATTCCTCACAACCTTTCTGCAGGGTGGAGAGCTGTGAGCTGACATTTTTCAAATGGCCCAAAGAATGTGAAATGTAAATGTTTAGAAAAGAGTTTTTCTTGCCAAATTCAAACTGAAACAGCAGCTTCTAATAGAAACGTTTTCAAAAACCGCATTCTGCTGCCAGCTTTTGAGATCAACGCTATTTAAATTAAATTGGAGCCTTCAAAATTCCTGACGCTCTGTGGCTGCCTGTTGTTTGCCAACAATTAATGGAGTAATATAATGGGAAGCTTAAAATATGAACTGCAACTGTATAAAATGTTGCTGAAATGTCATGCAGATGAGTGATCAATCACCTGCCAGGCGTTCAAATTGGTGAAGACACAAAACTAGAGTAAATGTGGAATTAAGAGAATCATTGTTGCTAATGATTAGGTATTATTTCTATAGTGCCACAAGCATGCATGCTGCTTTCCCTGGCCAGAGGAGCTTGCAGTCTAATTGAGACACAACTCAGCAACACATGGCAATAAATGAATGAGTCCACCTTGACCATCCTCTGCCTCTGGAGATCCCATTCAGTAGATAGATCCATGGATGTGATGTAATTGATAAAATAACCGGATAAATAGCCATCTTAATATGACCCGCAGGAGGGAGCCCTGTCTATCACAAACCAAGTGTCTCTTTATTCAGTTCATGCATGCTCCCAGGCCTCTCCTTTTGTTGCATAGTGAGCCAACCAAGTCTCCCGTAGTTCCTGTGATTTTTGGACCATGATTATGAGTCTATTTTGACAAGGGCTTTGAAACAACCAAAGAAGAGACTGACCCCAGATAATCTACTCACACCTCTCCATCCCCAGGTTTTACATTAAACCCAACTCTTGCTGGAACAGGACATTGGGATTTAGGGGAAGACTTTCATAGGCACAAAGGGTGGTATTAGCACCTAACTCTTGTGGCCCAGAAACCTCTTGGTGCCAACTGGGGGAGGGTACACAGGGTTTTACAGAGAGCCCCTGGGTCAGATATTTGCATAATAGTTCACTAAAGGCGAGGAGGGGCATGTGAGGTCTCTACCATGAGCCAGTAGCCCTCTTGTCAACATAATCATTGCAAAATGTATGGACAGATAATATTAAAGAAGTTAAGTAACTATACCGAAAATGATGTTATTAAAGATTTGGAATTATGGCAGATCACCAGGAGGTGGTGAGAGGAAAGCCACAGGAAGAAACAATCAGCCAGGTGGTCCTGTTTATAATAATGATTGTTCTGATCTATCTAGGGGTACTAAGAGACACTCTAGATCCTTCACCGAGAAGACAAACTGACAGCACATTGTGTCTCTTGAAAGAGGGGTCATAGCCACCCTGGCTGTAAAGCACTGGTGAGCAATACTTTATTAGACATGAAAGTATCTTCTTAAGTAAGTCTAGACTCTAGAATGCATATTCTTATTTTATATGTGACCATTTGTTTCCAAAACTTCTACTTACTGTTACTTTTGAGTCTCTATTCTTTGTTAAACCTATTCTTGAGTTCACGATAAATGCATCTTAGTGCTGTGTGTTAAGGGGGTGGAGCAGTGATGAGAGGTGGAGCTGGTAAGATGGGGTGTACTGTGGCTTTGGAGGAGGCAGGTTTGTAAGTGCCCAGTGGACCAGAGGCTGGACACTCCAGGGAGGTGCTCAGAGGCCTTTCTTTAACCTGTAAAGTGACAGGTAGGCCTAGAGGGGTACACTTCTGTGGCTCCTGGCTGTTGGAGTTGGGGAACTGACCCCCAGCAGGCACAGCCAAGGCTTCCTCGCAATAAGGGCAGGTGGTAGCGAGGTGCCTCTCAACCCTGGGGCAGAGTCACAATTCCTAACTTAGTGGGGAGCGGGGCACCACAACTACCCTTTGGGCATTGGAAAATCTCCCCCTTAGTCACTGCTGTGTGGATACTCATGCAGTGCAGACATAGTCAGTAATTCTCATTGTTTTGTAGCCAGCATTGCCTACTACAAGCGTTCAAAAATCATGACTCAGACTCCCAAAATCTCAAGACTAGCTTAAAAATTGTGAGGTTTTTTTTAAAAAGTAGTATTTTTGGGATTCTTTTTATTTGCCATCTGGCTTCTGAGCCTTTGGGGTGCACACACATCCCATTTTAAAGACTTCAGATGTAGCCATGAGAGTTAGAAACTTACTTTTTATTTTAAATGAAAACTGAGAGTCTCATTTAATCACATGACTCCAGGAGCTGGGGCTTTAAGAAAAACATCTAATATTGTGATACTTGTGATAAAATCACAAGAGCTTGCACCATCTCACTAATGAGTCTCAGTCTCTTGAATTAAGGAGCTCCCAGTAAGCTGGGATGCAGTCCATTTGTGTCTCGAAATTACAGTGAGTCCAGCTGGTTTATGTTCCTGCATTCACACCATAGTACTTAAGAAGAAGTGGGCCAGTTATTCTGAGATCAGCTGGATGTTCCCACGAGGCTTGTAATGAAAAGCAAGAAGGAAAAACACTATGCCATCAAGCCAAGGAGATGTCCATTCAAGTTAACACAGGAGCCCTTGAGTGAATGCATAGAACAAAAATCTCTGCCTTGCTTCTTACTCTCTACAGGAGCTAATTTCTCCTCATGATGGAGAAGCCAGCCTGGGACTTACACAGTTAACTGTGTCAAAGAAAGAAAGACAGAGAAGAGGAGTGGGCCTGGATTGGGCACCAAGCAGAGAAAGTAAAGGAGGGAACCCCAGAACAGCAGCCGAGAGGGCAGAGAAAGGGAGGATTTGAGCCCAGTCCTGCTGCCATTGAAATCAGTGGGAGTTTTGCCATTGACCACAATGGAAACAGGACTGGGCCCCATGATGCTTTAATCTGTATGAGCATAACTACAAATTACAAATAAAAAATTAATATTAAAATTCAATTAAAAGGTTGAGGCAGGAAGCTGGCTTCCTTCCAGTGAGAGTCAAGAGCCAGCAAAAGGTGGGGCGCCAGATCTGGCCAATCCCAGCCAAGCTGTCTCCTATGTCGAGTCTTCACTCCCAGAATCCTGCTGAGGCCTTTTTTGCTCCCATCTCCCCTATCTCTCAGCCCTCCTTTCCCTCCTTTGAATTCTAGCTCGACTCTTTTCCCTTCCCTTCATCTGATCCAAAACCTACTGATGTCACTAGGAGTCTTTCCATCGACTTCAGTGGATTTGGGATCAGGAGCAGCGGAGAGATGGGCTAATTCTCTGGTTTATAATTTATTTCATTGACAAACTGGGGCATTTTGCCAGTATTCTTATTTAGATTTCTGGTAGCCTCTGAATGAATCGATACAGCAAAGACTTAAAAAGGCTACAGGGCAACCAGGAAAGTTTACAGGAGTCATCCCAAGTCACCCAGCTAAACTGGTGACAGGATTAGGAATAGAACCCAGGAGTTCTGACTTCTAATGCTTTCACCATGAGGTCCTGTAAACTCTCATAAATGAATGGAGGCTTGTGCAAAGGATGACATCCAACAGAGACAAGCTAATCAAGCTTCCACTAGCTTGTCAGGGAGCGTGTAGGATGGAGAAGGTGGGGGAGAGAAGAATCAGGCAGTTCATTTCAAGAGGGTTGCCCCCCCCCTTTTTTTTTCTTCCTCTTTGTGGTTGTTTGTGAAATGCTGGAAGAGAACGTTACACCGTGCAGATAATGTTCCGAGGAAACCTTCCTCCAGGCCCTTGCCCAACAGGCATCAGACGTACCAACCAAAGAGCTGGACATAAGAACGGAAGACACACGCTGAGGCCTACGTTTTCGGCTGGGCTAAGACCCGTCCTCCCTTTTGCACTCACAATGGGATGCAGCCCCAGAACCTCAGCGCTGGCACCTCCAACTGCCTCTTCTGTACACCCCCCCCCCCCCCAATTCAAATGCAGGTGCAAAATTACCAATTCCAATTGCATGGGCCTAATCAGCAGCCATGAAATGGAGGCTACCCTCTGAGCACTTGGATCTTGCTTTCCTGGGAGTTTGTGTTTAGTTCTCCTCCTGGGCTGTTTTCTCCCCTCTGCCACTTGCAGCTTCAGCCTGGCCAAAATCTCAGCCTCTGTAATAGCCCTGAATCCAGATCCAGCCTTCACATCTGGGTCTTTGTCACTAGAATGGCCCAAACCAAAACCCTGGAGCCCAACACCCTATATCGTTAGATCTTCATGGCTCTGGACTATTTTTAGGCATTCGGATAATTCACATAGAGCTAAAACCTGTGCTCTCCTCTGAGGCCTGGTAGAAGGATTCAACATGGTGGCAGGGTCAGAAATAGAACCCAGGAGTCCTGACTTCTTCTATTCCCCTGTTTTCACCAGTAGATCATGCAAATTTGGGCAAACACCCAAGACTATCTGCTTCAGATTGATGCAGGAAGAGTGAGAGGATGATTCGGGCCATATTTCAGCAAAGCTAATAGGCAGCAGCTGCTCCATTTAGAAATAATTAAGTTCAGAGCTAACAACTGAGAAATTAACTCAGATTGCTTCTGTGGTTAAAAGCTGATGTGTTTCACTGGGGAAGGGGATAGTACAGTGACCCTGGACTATATCTTTTCATGCTAACCTAACATGTTGCTTTTCTCTTCTGACCTTTCCTTCCTCCAAATATCCACACTACCACCTGTTTTGTAGGGGCTGCCATGGAGAAAAACTGGAAGGCCGAGATTTTCTCTGGTGCTGAGATATACTCAGTGCATGATGGGGAAGCAAGTTTTCTCTCCTTAATTTTCATGTTGCATCTATGTTGGCTCCAGCCCATTAATGTAAATTAGAGCAGTTTTGGGGCTGCTCTAACACCATGGGACTATATGCTAGTTGGGAATTGAGATCGGGCAGGCACTCTCTACCCTTTCCCCACTATGCCACGCCACACCACTAAGACAGGATGGGAGGAATAAGCTGATGTCAGAGCTGCCCATGTCACTCCCATGCCAGGGGAATTCCCAGCTGGCCAATAGGGCTACTTTCTACCAACATGCACCACCTGAGCAGCACAAAGTGGCTAGAACAGCAGAGAATCTGGGCCACGACATGTAAGGGCCCAAACCTGTTTCCTATTGTGAGCAGCCTCGTTGTAGGCAACAAGACTATTCAAGGGACTAAACGTTCCATCGGGGGGAGAGAGTTTGCAGATTAGGTTGTAAGAATGAAAGTCTACAACATAATGAAGAAAGGTGGGTGGGGAGCTTTCAAGGGAAATATGTAAATTAGGAGATTTTTTTTTTTTAACTGAACAAACCACAATTATTTTGCTGGCTAATATTGTGAAGACATGATAGGACACACAGCTTCCTGCAAGGACCTGGCCTGCTCTAAAATTATTGTGTGCATTAATCATGTGGGTTAGATGAAGAAGATTAGGGCTGAGTGAACTGGTTCAGATAAAAGAAGAAGATGCAAGCAAGCAAGCTTTCACCCAAAAGGCAACCCAACTTTTCTGAGCTTTGAAAAAAGGTAACTTTTCTTTATTGTTTGTTTATTTTGTAATTAAGATTTAATTTAAAGATGTAGTTACTTAATTAGCCAGGGCGAGTCCAGAGCTTGGAAAGAGTAAAATGCTCTCCCTAAGTGCAACCTACTGTTATCATTGCAAACAGAGAAACACATATTTCAATTTCCCAACGGTCCAGTTGTGCCCCATGTCCTGAACTGCTCACTAGTCTTGCTTTGTTTTAAACTTCCTTTTTTCAGTCTTTCTGGGATAAATAACAATACCTAATATCTCCAGCTACAAGAAGTTTCTACATATCGTTGTTTTTTACACAGTTGGCATGGAACATCCAGGTCTTGACTTCCTGGTAAGGACTCTAACACAGAGCTGTCAATTTAACAGGTTATTTGGCCAAAGGTTTTCAAAAACTTACATACATAAAATTAGGTTCCTAAATCTCAATTTGGATGCTAAACTAAGTGGTCTGATATTTCAAAAGCCAATGGACAGGAGCTGCTGGCTGTTCAACCCATTTGAAAATCAGGCTACTTTCTTCAGAGCCAAAACATAAACTATTTTTAGGCACCTATTTTTGAACTGTGGCCTTAGTGTGTTACACACTCTGGCCTTGACTTTCAAAGGCATTTGGCAGGCAATATGAAAGAGCAAATACAGACACAGTTACAATGACTATGCACAAACTTGGTAACTGCATGGGCAAATGTCAGTTGGATGTATAAGTAGCTATTTGCACATGCAAATACCTGATTTGTATGTACAATAGTAGCAGCCATGGGCCTGATTGTCCACTGCCTTGTACCTTGTGTTGTTATTAACAGTTATACAAATTGGGAGCAAAATGCTACCACATTGGAAAGGCAGTGTTTTACACACACTTTGTACTCCTATATATGACTATGCAATATACAAGGCAGTGGCGAATCAGGCCTTTAGGTGCGTAATTGCACACATTTTATATGTGCACTAGCGTACTTATCTTGGTTGAAAATCAGGCATTCAAAATCACAGTCTGTAAAGGTTAGACAACACTTACATGTACAGTGAAGCTGAAGTGAAACATCCAGTGATGGACACTTTCAGGTGAACAAGACAGCGGTCACAGAAACATAACCATATAAAGAGGTAGCATCAGGGCCGGCTCTAGGCACCAGCGTCCCAAGCATGTGCTTGGGGCGGCACTTTCCAAGGGGTGGCATTCCGGCCCTTTGGAGAGGGTTTTTTGGTTGTTGTTTTTTTTGCTTGGGGGCTGGCCCTGGGCAGCATACCAGACAAATAGAGGCTGGACAAGACTCTCCTAGACAAACACAGAAGGGTAAAGTGTACATCACTGAAGATTACAAGATCACAGTGTACACTCTCCAGAGAGCTGTGTTAATCAGTTTCATTTTTGTGTGCCCCTGCAGTTCTTGATTCTAGAAGGGTGAGAAGTGGAGTCACTAAAATCCCATGAGCGGTACTATGGGTCCAGAGTTTCTAACCCAGCTGGAATCTGGTTATATTATAAATGTCATGAGAAAGGCAGCTTTGAAGTGAGATTTCCATCTTGATTTATAAACCAAAGAGGCTTGGATTAACATTTGAACTTTTTTTGTTGCTTATCCAGATAAAACCACAGAATCGTCTGAACGCGTCATCCGTCACTAATTAAGACCTAGAATTATTTATCTGTGTTTTGTTTTTGTACCCAGCAGTCTTTGCTTAAGTGGAACTCAAGTGGTGCGCAGCCCTGTCGCTAGCCCTCTGGGCTAGGGTGAATGTCACCCACACAGAAATACCTGGACTAATGAACTGTACACTTCATGTTAGCTGGTTTGATCTTGTCACATTTAAGAGACAGCAGCATGTCAGTTTGGCCCAAACTTTACGTTTTCTGCAAATAACCTTCTACGTCACCTAACAGCACTTGGAAAACTCCCCGGGCTATTTTTTAAATTCCAATTAAAAAGAATTTGTTAAAAAGCAAACAAATGTCCCCCCCCCCCAACATGTGCAACCCGTACATTTCAGCATGGATGCCAGTGCGCAAGAGCTGGGTTGTAAAACTGCCCATAAACAATAGTGAAACTGACAGGTCTATTTTCATTCTTCTTCTTCTTTCTCCTCCTGGAAAATTCATAAATATTACCAGAAAAAACAGGGAAGTGCAGTGTTTATTTGTTTCATCTACTTAATTATAGAGCAAGAAAATGTCTTTTTTTCTGCTTAGTGAAGCAATTCAAATACTGGATACTCTTAATGTAAACAATTGTCAGGCTTCTATTTATTAATATGAATGACTGCTTGTATTTTTTATGAACTGTTGTTCATATTCACACATCAGTACAAGGAGATTATTTTGCTTTCAGTCTGTATCTGTACAATAACATTCAGTTATCTTTTCTGCCCTTTAGCCATTTATATGTATGCATGCATGCATGTACCCTGCACTCTGACGCGTTTACATACCAGGAACTACAAACGTCGTATTATTTGGACAGGTGAGGTGCCATTCAACTAATGAACATGTTGCCAAAGCGATTCAGATCAAAAGATGGGTTTTCAATACAATTAAAAGGCAAGTCTTTTAAAGCAGTTTTATCAATAGGATTTGCGGTATATAGATTAAGTTGTGTCAGTTGCTCTATATGATGACTGGCTAAATTAGTTGTACATCTAATCTTATCTAGCTATCTACTTGTCTGTCTGTTTTTCAGCATTTCCGTACCCATCCCCATAATAGCTAGGTACCACCGTAAGATTAAGAAACTCTGGCATCACTGTCCCAACATCATCAGTTCAAAGGGCATCAGCAGAACATTTTATACTGGGGAAGGTTGGAAGAGGGAGAAAGAGGGAAAGGGGAAGGAGATTAGTGGACAGAGTCTCATTGGTTTTGCCCATCCTGATGTGGGCTGCTTAGGTAGTGCTGAAATACAAAAACCTCACATTATGTCTCTGGTTCTGATGACATAATCACTGCAGAAAATTACCCTCATGTGGCGCTTCTCTCCCTCACACGGTTCCTTTTTCCGGATCCCATTCAGGTGGGCTGGCATGCATGGTCTCAGTACATGAAATGGCACAGAACTGGGAGTCTGAAAGATTGGTAATAGACACAACAGCTGTCCCCCACACTGGAAATGCTTGCTCCATGTTACCCGAGACTCAGAGCACTCCATTCCTGTTTTAGTTTTACCTTGCGCACGTTCTTGGAAGTAAGTGCACTTGAAGAAATAAAGAGTACTTGTTCAGATGCATGTAAAGCTGCACGAGACCCCCTGAATCAGAAAAGCTGACTTTATGCTATAAGGGCTTTATCCTGCTCCCACTGAAGATGATCACTGTAATACCACTGATTGTCATGGGAGGAGACTCAGTTTGATCAGTGGGATTTGCAGGATGCAAATGAAATGTCAGCTATATTCTACCCATTGACAAGGCCTGCAGCTGGCCATTTAAGCAAAGGCACTGGATGAGTGACAGGTTATCAGAAGCATTTTCTTCCACCCCAGCAAGTATTAGTCCCAATCCTGTCCCTGCTGAAGTCAATGGAGGCTCTGCTCCTGAATGCATGAATGGGCTCATTATTTGGTACCTTAATGGTCTTGTGCCCTTTTTTTTTACTTTTGCCTGCACACTGGAGAATAAGTGGCACCGAAGTGAGAAGAAAAGGACGAGAGTTTGGAACCTCGCGACAATATGTGGGAGTAAGTGATTAACCAAAGCTTTAGAGTAACTCTGCTATCATCAGAGTCTGGTTTTATGGGTATGGCCTCCAGATGTTTCTCTCCACTTAATTAAAGAGACAGATAAGTATCTAGGTGGAGTGTGCAGATACATTCAGAATGAGTTAGCAGCTAAGGCTGGTTCACTGTGCCTATTGTTAAAGCCAAGACATAATATCAGATTAATGCATTATATGTGCTTATTATAACACTATGTCATCATTATGTGACATGTTATAATTAAAGCCGGAGTTGGAAACAAAACTATTTGGCTTGGGATATGTTGCCTTTATGACTTTCATGGTTATGGTTTCCACCTTCTTTTAACCTCTTACAAACCACATAATAGCTATCTCTAACTGTACACACACAGAGCCAGATGCTAATCTCAGTTACACCAATGCAAATAAGATCACAATATGGTCCGTAGCCCTGCCAAAGCCTGTGCTCTTGACTAGCAGCTGGGCAAATGCAGTGCTCTAAGGGTTAAAGTGAGAACACATGTAAACTGCCCCTTCCGTTCTCCTTTTTAGTTCTGCTGTTCACATCAGTGCATGGCTCTGTACAATTCCTGATCTCTCAGTGGGGAGGGAACAACTGAGGACAGTTTTACCCTGCGTTTGTCCTTCATGGAAGTTTCTATGTGGGGGAAAAATTGACAATTAGACTAGATTGTGGACGTATCTCTTGGGAAGCTGATGCTCACAACTGCAAATATGCAAAATGAGTGTGAGATTCCATGTGTCATTCTGATAAGCAATTACCATGACTATAGTTTGAGTAACTGCATATGCAAATATGTCTAATTTGTGATTTGCATATGCAAGCATTGTCATTTCAAGCACAAAATTCATTCAATCATGTGTCTCACATGTCTCAAAATTAGGCCTTTTGTAACATTTGGGTGGCCAGCATATGCCTGCAATGCCCTTCACCCCAAAACCTGCAGAGCTAAAAACAGCTAGTGTCATGGCAAATCCATCAGGAGTTCTTGTGGGCATTCCAGTGATATAGGAAAGAGTTAAGAATGTCACAGGGCAATCTGATACAGTGTTGAATCTTTACTCTGCGGTTGTTTAGCAATAACATATTAATAAATATTTTGCAAGATCCTTACATAGTCCCACTGATCTCTAGCAAACACTGCCTTTAGTAACTGGGCTAAGAGGGTGGTTGTTATTTTTGGTTTGTTTTTTAATTTTAGGGTATGACTAGCCCTGGCACTGAAGTTTAATTGCTAAAAGAAAACTGCTTCAACAAATATCTAGGAACAATGTCCCACTCTCGATGCAACCAGTTATCCCACAATCGGTCAAGAGGAGTTTCTTTTGATGATGTTATGCTTGTCACTTGATATCCTGATTCCTAGTTTATAGGGGTGACATTTCATTGAGAAGCCATATGGATTCAGTCCCTGCAGCTTGCTCCTGCAGTTTCAGTTCAGCTAAGTGAAATTAAACTCTTAATAAAGAAAGTTTCTTATTTGTTTCTATTTCACCTGGAGGTTGAAAATGTGCTGTCTTATTACAGATGAAATTTCCCCCTTGTGCAGATGCCCAAAACAAGGCCCATGCACCAAGTATATTTCCCTTAGGCCATCAGCATAGCACTTACATGGGGCATCCATAGTACAACTGATTGGAAACATATTCTTTCCCCCAAAAAACTTTTAATTCAAAAAGACAAAAAGGACAGGGGGAGGGGAGAGAAACAACTAAAAAGTTTTGAGGTATCTGAAGAAAAGTCAGAATTTTCTGTGGGAAATCAGAACATTTTCTAGGGAGACTTTCCTGATGTCAAAAACCCAATTTTCCATTGAAAAGGAGTTTCAGTAGAAATGTTGAGACCTGGTGTAGTCAGTTTTGCATTGGCCCTTGAACTGGTCCTCTGCACAAGAGAGAATTTCATGTGCGATCGTGCATGCTTTACTCACGGGAATACAGCGGCAGATTTGATCCTGCTCCCATTGAGACTGCTTCCACTGAAGTCAATGACCTGCTCCTGCTGCCATTTAAATCAATGGGACTACTCACATGAGTAAAGTAGAATGAATTTGGCATCCCATGGATGCCCTAGAAGACAATGTGTTCCTTCCACTTGCACTTCATTTTCTGCCCTGCCAAATATTTAACAATATAAAACACTGCGTTTTGCCCAGCTAATTTCTTGGAACATTAAACCAGCTTCCCCTTGCCACGTACCTCTTAAAGCTGCATATGCTGAACTGCATTCAAACATTATTGCCCCATATTGTTTGATGAGTCAGGCAGAATTACATGGCTAGTTTAATACCATGACACACTGTCACTGCACAATGTGTTATTAGGTACTTAATAAAACTGTGCCAATTCCCACCAACATGTGGAATGTCATGCAGTATGGGGAGGAAAATTTGAAGGGAAAATTCTGAGGAGTCAGTAGAACTAGATTATCAGAGATTTCAAAAATCCAGGGAAAGAAGAGAAAGAGTTCAGCTTTGAGGGTCATTTCAAAGCACATTTTACAAATTAGGTTTGTTAAAAAACATGGCCTGTTCCAGCTAAGCCATTGCATGAAATCAAACTACATCTGTGAAGCTAGTAAATCACTCGGAATAAAATCCCACCCAATGCAGGGAACTAGCACAAGATCTTAGCTCTCAATATAGGGCTTTAGTAGGATGTAAGTGATTCCTAGGCCTTGCTGACCCTCGGTAAGAACTGACTGCTTTAACGCACGTTGTCTGTATTTACGATTTTAATCTGTAACATTAATTTTCAAAGTTGCACATTTATTTTTAGCCAGAGGAATTGATGTTGCTGACTCTCATGATCTTGTGATGTTTGGAGTTTTTCCGGGAATCATATGAACCCGTGAGAATCTCAGAGTAAGTTTCTAGTCCTCATGGTTGTGGGGAACAGCTCAAAACACCATCAGGCTAATGAAAAGATCCCAGAGTTGTTATTAAAATCTTATGATCTTTAAGACAATCTCATGATTTTGGCAAGTCTGACTCATGGGGTTAGCATTACGGGTCATGCTGCCGGTGGGGTTTTGTGCATTATGAAATGGTTTTGACATGGGAAGGTGATTCATGTTTTTCCCCATTTGTTCCGGCCTCTCTCCACTTCCTCAATGAAGTTACTATGTGCCCCGTTGTCAATGACAAATCCTTCACTGGGTAAACCCCACTTTGAGGCAGATTAGTGTGGCGAAGACCAGACACACCTATAGCTTGCTTGGAGATGAGCCGCAGCAGCTGAACAAAAAAGGGTAAAATCCTGCCCGGTGTGGTGGGGCTGAATGATGGGAAAGGCGGAAGAGGGTACAAGGCGATAGTCCCCATCTCCATCCCCAGAAAGTGCACCTAGGGAAGCACTCCCTCATGGCTAGGGCTCTACCAAATTCACAGTTCATTTTGGTCAATTTCATGGTCATCGGATTTTAAAAATTGTAAATTTCATGATTTCAGCTATTTAGATCTGAAATGTCATGGTGTTGTAATTGTAGAGGTCCTGACCCAAAAAGGAGTTGGGGTGGGGGGTCACAAGGTTATTGGGGAGGGGAGGGTTTTCACAGGGCCGGCTCCAGGTACCAGCCCAGCAAGCAGGTGCTTGGGGCAGCCACGGGGAAGGGGCAGCACATCCGGCTTTTCGGCAGCAGTTCAGCAGCAGGTCCCTCACTCCCTCTCGGAGCGAAGGAGCTGCCGCCAAATTGCAGCTGAAGACTGAAGCGGCAGCGGTAGAGCTCCCGCAGATCTCGATTGTGGCTTTTTTTTTTTTTGGCTGCTTTGGGCGGCAAAAACCCTGGTGCTGGCTCTGGATTTTCAGTACTGCTACCCTTATTTCTGCACTGCTGCTGCTGCTGCTGGTGGTGGTGGCAGCGCTGCCTTCAGAGCTGGGCAGCTGGAGAGCAGCAGCTGCTGGCTGGGAGCCCAGCTCTGAAGGCAGAGCCACCACCAGCAGCAGTGCAGAAGTCAGGATGCCATGGTATGGTATTGCCACCCTTCTGCACTGCTGTCTGCAGAGCGGGGCCCTCAGTCAGCAGCTGCCACTCTCCGGCTTCCCAACTGTGAAGGCAGCAGTGCAGAAGTAAGGGTGTGGCACGGTATGGTATTGCCACCCTTCTGCACTGCTGCTGGCAGTGGCTCTGCCTTCAGACCTGGGCGCCCAGCCAACAGCTGCTGCTCTCCAGCCGCCCAGCTCTGAAGGCAGCGTAGAAGTAAGGGTGGCAATAGCATGATCCCCTGCAACTTTCTTTTGGGTCAGGGCCCCCAATTTGAGAAATGCTGATCTCCGCCCTGAAATCTGTATAGTATAGGGTAAAAGCACACAAACAAACCAGCTTTCACGGAGGAAAAACAGATTTCACGGAATGTGACGTGTTTTTCGTGGCCATGAATTTGGTAGGCCCCTACTCATGGCAATTTAGTGAGCTGGTGTTGGTGTTGTCCCCAGTGGATGCTTCACAATGTGACCTTTTATCAACCAAACAAAAGAACTCTGTTTTATAGTTAGCATGCTAACCTTCAGAATGTGAACTCAGTGTGAACAGCTGCAATGATGTCCAATTGAGTCTACTGGCAGCCTGAAACAATAGTTCTGAGAAATGCAAATGTACCCCTTTTCTGGCCTGAAACAGCAGCTCTGAAAGACAGAACATGTTGATTCTGAAGCTTGACAGTGAGCATTTAGCTGCCAACTTTGTTAGATATTTCACTGTCTATTGTGCGTGGTATCTCATTTTGGCCTCCCAAGTGGGGTGGACCCTGGGTGGATGCTGGGAGAGTAACACCACTATTGTTTCCAATCTGACCACTGCCTTGAGCACTAACTGGATAATATTAGTGCATCTATAGGTCTTCCATGGCCACAAGTGGACTTTGTCTGTTGACTTCTTATTGACTGGACACTGCCCAGCTCCAGCGCACATGTGATGCGATGGCAGCCAATGCTAACGGGCACATACACTCATTTTGGAGCAGCAGGACAGTGTGCTGCAGAATGATGTATTTCCCCTGGCTGCCCGTGCAGTGTTGAGATGGTACAAGGCTCCCGCGCTGCATCAGCGCACTCTGCTACCCTGACCCCCCTCGGTAAGGTTTGTAAAAGCTGGAGTTTGCCCTAAAACTTTTTCTTCTTTATTTTTTTGTTTAAATCCAGACATTTTCATTGTGTTTACAGTAATAAAGTGAATCTAGGGCCAATAAAATGTGCCTAATTGACAGGCCTGAAGACTGATCAGAACAGGTAGGACAGCAATGCAAGCGTCCCCCACCCAGCCTCACCCTTCCCCACCAATGAGCCTCAACCCTGCCCTGGAGGGGCCACCTGGAGGGCTGAGAAGGGAGTTCCCTCTCCACGTGCAATAAAAAGGCTGAATGCTACAGTAAACAAGTCGATCTTATGGCTGCTTGCTCGCTGATGAGCCCGATAATAAAGTGCTTAGAGGGCTTGAACAGAAGAGCACCTGCTGCCGCTGTGAAAACTGCATGGTGCGCAAGGTGTGAACAACACAGCAGCCCATTGCTGTGGTTTTGCCTTTAGGAACGTGGCACGAAAGACTGGAGCAGCAGTGGGGCATCCCATCTAGGGTGACCAGACAGCAGATGTGAAAAATCGGGACAGAGGGTGAGGGGTAATAGGAGCCTATATAAGAAAAAGACCCAAAAATTGGGACTGTCCCTATCTAATCGGGACATCTGGACACCCTAATCCCATCTGAAGGAGGTTGGGGCTGGGCTTTCTACTGAGGAAAACGCCCTGCCAGCTCAGCCCAGCTCATGCTCTCTTGTTTCCTTCTGCCACAAACAGCTCTCTGCTCCTTCTCTTCATTCTCCCTGGGCCTGCAACAGGGTCCTCAGCCCTGTGGGCCGTTTAGCCTCACTTCTGTCTTCTCAACCCAGGTCTATTGGCCAACCCCCTTTCAGCGCTAACCCCTGTCCCGGCCCTTTCTCCACACTACCGGGGGCCTGATTGTGTCCCCCTTCCTTGTGTTGAATGCAACCTCACAAGCAGTTCCACTGAAGTCAGTGGGATCACTTCTAGAGGAAGGTACAACTTGGCATGGGCCAGGGTGGCCCGGCTGGGCTCTATCTAGTAGCTAGCAAGAGGTTAGATGGTGTCCCAAGGACACAGATGCTAGTAAGGGGGCGGCGTGCTGCTGCACTGCCCCAAGAGTGCTTCTTTCACTCTGTGGCCTTGGGCAACTCACTCCATCTCTCCAGCTGTAAAATGGGGATACTTAGACTTGCCCATCTGCATAAGGTGCGTTGAGAGCCATGGATGCAAAGCCCTACAGAATGCTAATTGTCATTATTAGCTTACCTGTACAGCATCATGCTTATGGTGCTGTAGAAATGTAATCATTATAATCATGCTTTTCAGGAATTACTTGCAACAATTAGACTGGTCAATGCACCGCTGCCACTCTCCGTACCTGCTTTATCCATTGCCTTCCAAGCTGCAGAAGCCCATAGATCATGGCACCAGCTCTTGCTGATCTAGAACGGATTATTGCTTAGGAAGCTTCTGATTACCAGCCAGGTTCTAACACTCAGCTCTGAAATATCAGCTCGCCCAGCCCTTGCCAGCATACATGATAAAGGGCTCTCGATACACCACTGACAGTAAATCAGGATTCCTTTTGGCCCATGTGAGTGCAAGTTGATCTACAACATCTCACTTAACACCTTTCTGAGCATCCAGTCCCTGCTTTACATTTCCCTCCCTGCAGACTATGCATAAACCACTGCCACATCATAGCAATAGCCAACAGGCTTGTCAGCTGCATTTGAAACTCTAAAGGCCCCAATTCAACAAAGTATATAAGCACATGGTAACCTTTAACCACAGGTTTATGTTCACTTCTATTCAGCAAAGCACTTAAACATGTGCTTAGCTTTATCATAGAATCATAGACTGGAAGGGACCTTGAGAGGTCATCTAGTCCAGTCCCCTGCATTTGTGGCAGGACTAAGTATTATCTAGGACCATCCTTGACACGTGTTTGTCTAACATTGCTCTAAAAAATCTCCAATGCTGGAGATTCCACAACCTCCCTAGGCAATTTACTCCAGTGCTTAACCACCCTGACAGTTTGGAAGTTTTTCCTAAAGTCCAACCTAAACCTCCCTTTCTGCAATTTAAGCCCATTGCTTCTTGTCCTATCCTCAGAGGTTAAGAACAACAATTCTTCTCCCTCCTCCTTGTAACAACCTTTTATGTACTTGAAAACTGTGATCATATCCCCTCTCAGTCTTCTCTTCTCCAGACTAAACAAACCCAATTTTTTCAATCATGCCTCATAGGTCATGTTTTCTAGCCCTTTAATCATTTTTGTTGCTCTTCTCTGGACTTTCTCCAATTTGTGCACATCTTTCCTGACATGTGGTGCCCAGAACTGGACACAATACTCCGGTTGAGGCCTAATCAGCATGGAGCAGAGTGGAAGAGTTGCTTCTCATGTCTTGCTTACAACACTCCTGCTAATACATCCCAGGATGATGTTCGCTTTTTTTGCAACAGTGTTACACTGTTGATTCATATTTGGCTGATGACCCCCAGATCCCTTTCCGCATTACTCCTTCCTAGGCAGTCATTTCCCATTTTGTATGTGTGCAACTGATTGTTCCTTCCTAAGTGGAGTACTTTGCAGTTGTTCTTATTGAATTTCATCCTATTTACTTCAGACCATTTCTCCAGTTTGTCATGGGCTTACGTACTTTATTGAACTGGGGTCCAATGCTGGCTGCCAGGGTGCAGAGGAGGAAGGTAGCATCTGATTCTCTCCCTAGCTGTAATATGTGTTCATCCCCTGGATAGTACAAAATGCTGCTTCCCTCCCTCATTGTACAGAGAGCCTGTGAAATCACCCCATCCTCAGACAGCTCCACATTCCTCCTTTTGATTGATTGTGTGTATGCTAGGTGCTGTACAAACAGAGGACACAATCACTTCCCCAAAGACTGTACAATCACAGGCCTCAATCCTGCAATGATTTATGCATGTGTTTATCTCTTCTTTCACGGATAGTCCACTGAAGCCAATAAGACTGCTTGGATGCATAAAATTAAGCATGTCTTTGTGGGATCAGGTCTAAGAAGATGGTGGATAGATAAAAAACACTAGACAAATAGGATCCAGTTCAAAATTCCCCTCCCTGCTTTCAAAGTCCTCCAGCTGAATTCCCTGACCTAGTTTATCTCTAGTGCTGTGTCCTTTCTCACTGGTGTAGCAGGCAAGAGCCTTCTTCTCTGCAGCTCCTGCCATCCCAAACAGCTGCTCTGGATCTTTCCAGTGCAATGGCTCATCATCAATTTTCATATCTCTCATTTCCCCTTTTATAGCACCTTCCATTTGAGGATCTCAAATGCTTTACAACCATTAATGGATTTATCCACTCAATAGCCTGATGAGGAAGAATAAATCTTATTTTTCTCCATTTTGCGAATAGGGAAACTAAGATGAAGCACAGTTAATTTTTCAGAAAACTTCATGTATTGTATGTACAAAAATGCACACACTTTTGTGTGCCTATTTAACCATGATATATGTGTAGTCATGGTAACTGCACACACAAATGACTGGTTAGATATGTATCAGAGGAGTAGCCGTGTTAGTCTATATCCACAAAAACAACAAGGAGTCTGGTGGCACCTTAAAGACTAACAGATTTATTTGGGCATAAGTTTTTGTGGGTAAAAAAACACTTCTTCAGATGCATGGAGTGAAAATTACAGATACGGCCATAAATATACTGGTACATGAGGAGAAGGGAGTTACCTTACAAGTGGAGAACCAGTGATGACAAGGTCAATTCAGTCAGGGTGGATGTGGTCTGCTCCCAATAACTGATGAGGAGGTGTCAATACCAAGAGAGGGAAAATTGCTTTTGTAGTGAGCCAGCCACTCCCAGTCCCTATTCAAGCCCAAATTAATGGTGTTAAGTTTGCAAATGAATTGTAGTTCTGCAGTTTCTCTTTGAAGTCTGTTTTTGAAGTTTTTTTGTGGAAGGTTGGCTACTTTTAAATCTGTTATTGAATGTCCAGGGAGATTGAAGTGTTCTCCTATTGGCTTTTGTATGTTACCATTCCTGATGTCTGATTTGTGTCCATTTATTCTTTTATGTAGAGACTGTCCAGTTTTGCCAATGCACATGGCAGAGGGGCATTGCTGGTTAGATATGAAACAGATCATTTGCACCTGCCATTACTGCAACTGCATTCACAATTGGAGCTACACATATGTGCATACATCTTCCTGTGAATATAGGCATAATTAACTTCTAAGTCTTAGTTAATCAGTGGCAGCGCCAGGCCTAGAACCCCCGCCTTCTGATTCACAGGCCTATGCCTAACCACGTCATTGATCCCCATTCCTTTTCATTTTTCTCCCTGTTTTAACTTTGTTAATGATTTAACTTTGCACACCTGTTGTTATTTAGCTCTCTAAGTGTCTGGGAATCCAGTGTGTCTGATGGACACTGTGTACATATACAGCTGTAGTGTTAGTCTTTTGTCTTCCATTCTGGTTTCTCAGAACTAGGGACCTGATGCAGCAAGTTACTTGAGCACACGTTTAACTTTAAGCACAGAAGTGTTCACTGCCACCATGGCTCATTAGCAATAGCTGAAGTGGCAGGCAGAGTTGTAGGAAAGATATCTTTATTGAGCATGCAGATAGGCCTGTGTTACAGGCTGAGGCTCTAGAGTTTTAAGTGTAAGAGGACTGGGCCAGCTTGCACTCTTGGGCCCCCTGATACCAACTGCTAGACTAAGTCCCTCTTGGAACGTGACCTTCTTTCTTTAGTTCCATTAATTATTCTATAGTGAGCTGTTCCCTCAACTTCATTGTGACTACTCAGGTGCTTACAGTTAAGCCTGTATTAAGGACCTTGCTGAATCATGTTCTAGATTAGCTTTCTGGCTTTTTGTTTTCTAAAAAGCCCATAAGGACATAGACAATATTTCACCTAACTGAATAAGACATCTAGACAATTAGGAGTGGAGCAAATCAGTGTCAGAAACATCCACCCTAGGGTGACCAGATGTCCCAATTTTATAGGGACAGTCCTGAATTTTGGGTCTTTATCTTATATCAACTCCTATTACCACCACCTCCCGCCCCCACTCCCATCCCGATTTTTCACATTTGCTGTCTGGTCACCCTAATCCACCCCCAGAACCATTGTCTATGGCAGATGCTGGGGAATTTAGCGAAACAGCTTTTCTATTAGCTGGCCAGCAGTGCTTTTCCCCTCTGCCTGTTGAATGGGCTCCAGGCACTTTCTCTTGTTCCTGTGATTCCCTTCCTGATTTACTTCAGCCAAGTAATTGTTTCATCATGTTGCACAGAAATATTTTCCCAGTACATCACTGTGACATTCATTTCTGAAACCAATGTTCCTCGGCTCACTGATACATAACATAAATCATGCTCCCTGAGCTTCTGCAGACCCAGATCACAGGCAGCCCAGCGTAGAAGGGAGCAGTCGATAGGGTATAAATCAGAGGGATTTTTACATTATTTTTAGAGTCCTATTTACTGTTTCTGTAATTTGGAGGCATCGTTGATGCAATACCTACCACAGGCTTCATTATCTGCTGTTGCAATATACTAATAAGCCAAAGTATTTATAGAAAAATAAACAAGCCATGATGGTGCTGGTTTTAATGGGGGGGGACAGAAACCATTAAACTCTGTAGGCCCTATCAACAACTTTATTTCCTCACTTCATTCTGATTGGCTCAGTGTGCAGACTTGTTCTGTGTTAGAGCCAATCAGAAACAGGTCTGTTCACAAAAGGTCAGTGTTTTTAAAGAGAACTGCATACAGGGAATATGTTGGATTTGTAGAGGCTATTTTTTTTTCATTGTATTAATTGCATGAAATTACAACATGGGACCTAAGTAAAACCCCAGATGCAAACACCCCTGAACTTTGAGGAAGTGCTTTGATACCCATGTGACTGATAGGTGCCTCAAAAATATCACAGATAGGAGAGGAAAGGACAGGACAGGATGAAGATCAAGACCCCCATGTGGATCCAAATTTGTATCTAGAGTCTGTCCCTTTAATGGACTGAGCAAAACTGGATCTAAACACTCCAAACTTTGGGGAGGTTGAAAGCAGATGAAGATCAGAACATTGTGGCTCTGTGTGAAATTGGTGGCAGCCAGTTGAAGGTCTGGGTCCGAATTCAGCTCTAGGGTAAATGGCGGCACCTCCATTTATGTCAGTGACATCATTTACAATCGAGCTGAATTTAACCCCTCCTGTCTCAGAATATAATCACTCACTTTTCTAGGGGGGACCAAAAGCTTCCATACAATAAAATAAAATAGAAAACAGTTGAGCAGGCAGGTGGTAACAGTTTCCAAAAGGCACTTTGGTTGTGAATGAATCATACTGATGGAGAGTCAGAATTAGGATGAATTCAGCGGTTTCACTTCACAGGAACTCATGAATACATTTCCTTTGGCTTTGGCCCAACTGGGATTACACCCCCCTAAAATTATTTTTTGAGCTTCAGGTTCAAACATATCCAGAAATTCAAAGTGCAGGTCAATTGTAGCTTCACCTAGTTTTGCATTAGGACCATATGGAACCATGGGTTTCACATGAGTTTGATGCCAATCCAAAACGGAATCTAATCTATGTGTTTACCTAGGGCACCGGTCACTATAGCAACCCGGTGCTCATCCACCCAGTCTGGATTGAAATGTAGCCCAATTCCACCTGAGAGACTCAAGAACCTCAGGAAACATTTTGAGAGATGTTATCTGAATTTGTCTCAATGCCAAGGAAATTTGCATGGCTTCGCATTCTATTGCAAACACTTCCCATGGCTCAAGTTATGAAGTATCTTTGGAGCTCAGCAAATAATTTGCAAAGGAAAATGTAGAGACTAATAGAGCCTCTTTTCCTATTCAGGGACTATCTGCCAACGGAGATACAATTTCCTCAAATATATTTTCTATTCAACCTCGTCAACTTATTTTATTTTACTTTTTTTCTTACCTTTATGGACTGATCACAAATATTCACAACTTGAGCTGATTTGTTTAGTTGTGATTGGTCAGTTAAGTTTGTGGTGGTGTTCTTGTTCCCTGATTGGATGATAAGTATTTTCAGCCCAAATACTTGTGGTTGTGTGTGAATTTAACTCTACTTTCCATTCACATTGGTTCATGCAAATTTGAAACACATCAATTTGTGCTGATAAAACTGTCTCTCCAATATTTGCACAAAGCAAACATAAAAGGGTGCAAACAGAATTTATTTAAAAATTCATAGGATTTTGTTTGCGTTATTTCATCCAGCTCTAATGTTTAGGAGGACTTGTATGTAGCAAAAGAAGTTAGGGCCCAAGCCATCACTGCCCTCTACATGTTGTGTAGTTATATCATGGCAAACTGGATGCAAATCCTACCCTTTTGATTTATTCATGTTCTACATTCACTTTGTAAGTATGTGACTGACTGCACAAGGTGCAGGGAGATAATTGGACCCTGAAGTTAAAATATAAACCTAACTGATGAGGTATATTCTGGCTTCCAATTTTTTTTTCTGGTTTCTTAAATCAGATTTTATTTTGAGTTGCAGCATCCTTCCTTCTAATTGAGGACTACTGTGATTGCAAGGGTAAATCTCAGTCATCAAAACTTAGTTATACGGCCTCATTTATAGTTTCCCTGGGCTGTTTTTTTAGATATTTGATGGCTCTCACATGATTTCAAGAAGACAAACCTGTTGTTATTAAATTAATATACGACTGACCCTTCCAATAATCTTTTTGTGCATGTTTGTAAGATTGCATTTATTCATGTGACACAGGAAAAAATGAATGCAGACACAAACAAGGGTAATTTTTAACAATAACTCCTACTGCTGCAAATTCCAGGGGTAACTAATGGAAGGCAATGCGAGTTAAGCATCTTTAGAATGTGAAGCAACAGCATATACGATCAGCAATGCAGAAAACTATTGCTAAAATATCTGTGACACGCAGATGCCATGGTGACAAGTGTAGTACAAGGTAGACAGATTGACAGATAACTTGCTTAAAAGTGAGAACTTGTTAATATTTTAAATTATGTTTATTTAAACAATACATTTTGAGGAATGGATGTTCTGTTGTGGAATTAAATACCACTGAATCCAAATGGTGTAGCACAGGGGTTCTCAACCTTTTTCTCTCTGAGGCCTCCCGCAACATACTATAAAAACTTCACAGCCCACCTGTGCCACAACACCTATTTTTATGCATCTAAAAGCCAGGGCCAGCGTTAGGGGGTAGCAAGCAGGGCAACTGCACGGGACCCATGCCACATGGGGCCCTGCGAAGCTAAGTTACTTAGGCTTCAGCTTCAGCCTTGGGGTGGGCAGGGTTCAGGGCCCCAGGCTTCAGGCCCATGCGGTCGAGCTTCAGCTTTCTGCCCTGGTCCCCAGCAAATCTAATGCTGATCCTGCTTGGCAGACCCCCTGAAACCTTCTGTGGCCGCCCAGGGGTTCTGGACCCCTGTTGAGAACAACTGGTGTAGCAGATTCAGAAGTGGGATTTAGAATCCTTTAGAAACAGAATGGCAGGGATTGTATGTTCTCATTAGGAATATTTTATTTCTAAAGATGGGGAAATTCTGCTATCTCCTACCCCAGCAAAACCCCACTGGGGTCAGCAAGCATGAGCTGGTAGAAAAAAAAAGTGTTATTGATAACTTGGGGGAAAAAGGCTGAAATCTGAATGGTACACACGTATTTCAAAGGAGACAAAATTGTGCTCACGGGTCTCATCCTGATCCTTTACTTCAATGGGAGTTTTGCTTGCATATAGACTCCAGGATCACACCCCAAAATATATTTGGCTCCTCAATGAGCGTCCTCAACACAGCGAAACAGAAGAGACAGAGCAAAGTGACAAGTGCGGTGCATGAGGCTCTGTTTTCAATCGGAAATTTATTTTTAATGGGACTCTAGATCAATATTTGAGAATGAGCTAGATTTCGATGGGGATGGTCCCCATTTCTCTGCTGTGATCATACTTCAATGGATTGCACAGATTGCTTTGTTTATTTGTTTTTTTGTTTGTTTTCCCCCAGATAACAGTCCCTGCATATATTATACTACGAAATCTTTTAATTGTGAGGTATTTTTTCTGAAGACTAATATTCCATGACCCATACACACCTAAAATCATTGCAAAGCTGCTCAACTGTAAGGTAGGTGGCTGGATAAAACACACAGAACCAGAGATTCATGAATTCTTATCCTGGCTTTGACACAGATGCCCTCTGAGGCCTATGGCAAATCACAACATTTTGCCTCAGTTTTTATCTGTAAACTAGGGGTAGTAATACTGAACCTACCTCACCAGAGCTCAGTGTTGCACTGATACATCCCAGCTGAGTTACACATGGTCCAAATTAAGGGAGGCATTAGATTCTGTAGCAATAATCCATGTAGTCTTTATATCAATCTGCATAAATGCTGGAAATAGGGATGCAGAGGAGGAGGGGGGGTGCTCCCGCACCCCCTGATATGAAGTGGTTTCCATTATATACCGTGTTTATAGTTTGATTCAGTGGGTCTGAGCACCCCCACTATAAAAATTGTTCAAGTACCCCTGTCAATCTGTCTTGATTACAGCCGTGTGGGTCCCAGTTAAATTATAGCAAGTCCAGGCTTAAAGGCAACGGGTTAGCCCATCCATCATCTGTGGTGCAACTCCACTGCTGGAATTTGGCCCACTGATTTATAATGTTATTTTAAACAAATATTAGGATCTTTAATATGTCTTCTCTTTCAGTTCCATTCCCCCTCACATCTGCCCTCCACACAAAGATTTGGATGGAAATTTTGTCCTTTATAAATGAAATAAGAAATGTTTCTGGCGATATTTCCAGCCCTTCATTCAGCAACTCTAAAGCCAGCAGTCCTCCCATGTAACTCAGAACCATCCCTTACAAGTTTGATAACAAATGGGCCTTCCCTGCAGAGAAGAGAATAGGGTCTAAATATTAGCATAAGTTTTGTAACTAGGAGAACAGTTCAACAGTGGAACCAGTGGTAATGGGAGGTTGTGGAAATCACCATCACTAGGTAGATTCAAGGCAAGACCTTACATCCATCCAGCCTGCAAGAAGCAAACCTGCCACAGTGCAGGAGGGTTGACTAGATAACCCCAAAAAGCCTGATTCTAGGGGCTAAGAAAAGTCCCTTAATTACTTTGTATAAACTGCAAAGCAAAAGGAAAATACAGGTGCACTGAATCTAATCCCTTACTCTTGCATAGCTCCTGCTGAGGGCTATGGGAGATTTGCATGAACAGAGAGTTACTTGATCAACTCCACTGTGGACTCTAGTTTTCCCTGCCTGAGGAGGATGTGATCACTGTGACTGAAAATGAAAAACAACTCCCTCCTAAACCACATATTTTGTCAGTAAAATCAGTATCAACAAACACCAAATTTAAGGCTGCTCCACATCCACTCCCAATCATTGTCCTTTACAGTAAAATATATAACAGGCAGCAAGTTCAAATCCACACCCTTAAAGAAACAGGACATTTGTGCCTTACTGTAAAGCACAGTATAGAGGGGTTAAGGAAATTCTTTCCTGGTAGTTTTCGACATCTGGATTTAGAAGATGGATGTGCTTAGAGGAGACCTAGTATGCTGGAAAATGCTGACTAAGACTTGAACATGTACCCAACTCCCTGCACGTAATCAGCTCTAGGCTGTCGTAACGTTTTACAGACACGTACACAAGAACAAACTATAGAAAGCCAGGTGTAACTCACAGGCCTTGACAAATCCCACATGGTACATCTGCTGGCAGAGCCTCTATTATCTTTGTCACAAAGTTCTTACGGCTCCATACATACATCCTCCTATACCCTAACTTTTACCCTAAACCACATACGTGACCTGTTCACTACCATCACCATTACCACACACCCACCTTTCAAAAACTCAACTGTCTCAGCAGCTTCTTTTAGAAAAACATTTTAAAAAGAAGGCTCAGTAGGAAATTATAGAGAGAGTTGTTCACACATTTATCACTGGGCCTAGTTATGTGTGAGAGAGGTCCCTCATTGCTGGCCCAAATTTACCACCATCCAACAAAAAAAATGCCATGTTATCACTATTCATTGCTGTAAACCACAGAAATCAGAAATGCTGAGTCACAAAACTGAGAGGAGACAAAAACTTGAGCTTTAAAGAAAGAATCCCTCCTCATTTCAAGCTTCCTCCTTTACTTTTTCCTTTTCCCCACCCGCTCCCACGCTTTAACCTTGTCCCTCGCTTGGAGGGACTTTATCAAACATTTTTCATGGTTTGGATGGCACATCTGGGTCTTGGCATGTTGAGAGTTATGAGTGTTGCAAAAAATCCCAAGCAGCATTTAACTCAAGGGATTAGAGGAAATTCAGTGAGGCAGCAAGGGGGAACTGGCTGAAGCTCCCACCTCTGCTCTTCTCTAGTTCTCTCCCGTTTTTTTGCTGAGTCACAGAGAAAGTCAAAAGGCCAACAGAAAGCCCTGATTCCTGACACAGCCAGATCTAACTGGCATTTCAACTGATTTCATTCTGGCTTTAAAGTGCCTTTAAAATAAAACAAGTTTCCTTTTTTTCCTAGCCATAAAGTTTATTAAAATTGTTCATTAATGCTTCAAATGTAGCAAGAACGTTTATAGATCCCAAAATATACATATGTGTTTTTCTTATAGAAATATTCTTTATAATAAAAAAAAACCCGCAGGAACATCTTTAACAGATTACTCAATTCATGACTGACAGTTACACGAGATTGCATCATGTGTACACAGCATTCCCAGCCATGTTTAAAGGATTGCATCACTCTCTGCTTTTTCTCTCCCTCTCTCGCTCTGTCTTAAATAACACGAACATTCAACAAGCTCTGCAGAGAGACCGCTTCGGGGAAAGGGGGGCTCGGTGGGACTGTAACATAAAAAAAAAAAATTACCATCTGCAACTGTCATTCCGCCACACGGTGCTGAGGACCCCGGCGCCCGCCAGGAGAGTCCCTCTCCTAGTACAAACAGGCTGCGGCGGAAGTTTCTTTCACCAAATTGCAAAGAAAAGACAACAACAAAACGAAAACCTTGAGTCTCTCCCCATGACTTCCCTCGCCCCGATCCAATCTGTCCTCATAGGGGAGCGAAAAAGCTGCCACCAATCCCCCCCCCCCATCCTCCTCCCCCAAATTCAAGCCCTTTCTCCCCCCTCTCCCCCCCCCCCCCCAACCCCAACCACTGCGGCTCTAGCAGTGTCCAGCGGCGGGGCTAGCAGTGGCCAGATGTGGCCAGCAGGGGCTCGGGCAGCTGTTTGAACAAGTTCCTGAGGGTGCTCAGCTCCCGGGAGAGCTGCTCCACTTTCTTTTGCAGCCGCTCGTTCTCGGCGGTCAGTTCCAAGACTTTGTGCTGCGTCTCCAGGTTGCGCAGTTTGGCTTTGTCCCGGCTCTTGCGCACCGCGATGTTGTTCCTCTCCCGGCGGATCTTGTACTCGTCGCTGTGCTTGTCCACGCTCTTCTTGGACTTGTTCTTGCCCCCAGGGGTCCCGGCGTAGCCCCCGCCGCCGGATTTGGAGGAATCGGACGGGTTGGGGGTGCCGGGGGGGCTGGAAGAGGACGACGTGGACAGGTTGCCGCTGCTGCCGCTTGGCACCGATTGGTAACCCAGGTAGGAGCGCATGGTGCTGCCGTAGGGGGAGGACATGCCCCCCGGCCCCGCGCCCCCTTCTTCCTTGTGGGGCCCTTTGCAAGAGTCCAGGGACTCGAAGACCGGCTCCACTTTGGTCTCCACGATCTGGGGCGGGAAGCAGGTCAGCAGCCCCCCCGGCTTGTGGCCCTGGCCGGCGCCCGGGTGGCCGTGCCTGGGCAGGCTGATGTAGGTGTAGTCGGGCTTCTTGCTGCCGCCTTTATAGTCCTCGGAGAAGAGGTCGGAGAGGAAATCTTGGCTGCTGCTGCTGCTGCAGGGAGGCTCAAAGTTGCCCCCTGCTGCGGGAGGAGGCTGCTGCTGCGGCGGCGGCGGCTGGGATGCTAAGGGGTCCAGGTAATGGCTGATGTCGATGGTTCTCTCGTGGTCCCCGACGGTGAACTCAGACATGGAGCGGCCCCCTGCCGCCCGCGGGTGCACCTTGCTCAGAGCAGCCAGACAGTCCGCCTCGTAATAGAAATTAGCCACTTCCATGGATTTAAAGGCGGGCGGCTGGATGGGGAGGCATGCTGGGTCCCAGGCCACCAGGCGTTGCATGAAAGCAAAGGGGGGGTGCAGGGAGGAGGAGACAGCGCAGGGGGGGCCCCCCAGCCACAGGATCAAGCTGCCAAAGGTGACGTGGGGGGCCTGCAACTCCTGCCTCAGTCTCTAGCGCTGGGTCCGGCTTCCCAGCTGTGCTGCCCACCTGGGCTGGCTCAGATCCTGCTGCGGCGGCGGCTGCTGCTTCTCCTCCGGACCATCTGGTTCTAGGTCCCGAGTCCTAAAGTCTCTGACTTAGGAAAGTTCCTTTGCTGTTATTTATAGGGGCGGTGGATCCCATGGCAACAGGAACGTCACTGGCTGGCTGGCTGCCACCTGGTGCACACTTTGTACAGTTGTAATTGTAAACTACCGCCTCTAGCTCCGCGGGAGGCACTTGGTGTGTGTGACTCTGACCTAGTCATTCATAAGAAAAACAGGGCTGGCTTGGGAGCGGAGGGGACTTATTCTCCCCATCATTAAAGGGAGGGAAAGATCTGAGCCGGAGAAAGGGAGCGCAGCCTTCTCCTTTCTTCTCTCCAGCTGTTGTCAAATCTCCAGGAGATGTCACTGGATGGTAATCAACCCTGGTGTGACCTGAGGACATGGACACAACTGCACGCACAGTGGGACACTGCCTCTGCCCATGTACCAGTATGGGCATAAACCCTTGAGTCTCTCCCCTGCCCGATCCAATCTGTCCTCAGAGAGGAGGAAAAAGCAGCCACCCAGATCCATCCTTCTTCCCCAGATTTCAGCCCTTTTCTTCTCCGTCCCCATCCCAAACCACTCAGCAGCGTCCAGCTGTGGGGACAGCAAGTGGCCAGATGTGGCTAATAGAGACAAGTATGGGCTGGATCCATTGCCGCTGAGGCTTGTGATGTCTGTAGATTTCATCTGTAGTTCTTAAAGTGTTGTACAAAGGCTCCGGAGAGTGTCGGTATTCTCATTTTACATATTAAGGCACAGAGGTTAAGTGATTTACCCAAGGTAGCTCATCCAGTCAGGGGTAAAGCCAGGCAGAGCCATCCCTTGGGTACGGCGAATTGGGGCGACCACTCTGGGCCCCACGCTTTGGTAGGCCCTGCAGGCCAATGCAATTGGCTGGTGTGGTCGGTCCCATAAGGGACGGGTCAGTCCCAGAAGTGACAGATTCGTTACTTCCACCCTGGGCCCGTACCCCCCTAGAGACAGCCCTGGAGCCAGGAATAGAAGCCAGATCTTAATACCAATTCAGTGCCCTATGAGTTTTATCATGCTGGCAGGCAAAATTGTCCCATACAGACGCACTCAGAACCAGGTTGCCACCGTGGGTGTAAAAAGCATACTGTGTTGGGCTCAAACCAGCGTAAGGCACTGCCTCAGAAGACCCTTTCTGTATCTGGCCGTGATTAGAAGTGCCAGGCAAATCCAAAACTCCCCTTCCCACCTCTGTGTGCAGGGCCGATGGCCTTAAAGTTTGGCCTGGTATGTTTGCCTTATATGGTATGTTGCAATTGTCAGAGTACACAAGTGCTATGGAGTTTGTGCTCTGGGAGTTGTATTTAAAATTAATGGAAAAAAGTGAGATATATACACGTAAAGGCATGGGATGCTATGATTTATTAATTTATTAAGCAGAATTGACTTGGAGGGGCCATGGTAAATTTGGGAAATAAGAATAAATTCTTAAGTCCATTTTAATTAAAGACACCCACCTTGGGAATCAAACTTATGTTTTCCCTTTTACTCCCAGATTTACCTGTTTACAAGCTGGTGATTCATGCTCAGAATAAAAGACATCAATTTAAAACAAAACATATAATTAAAGGAAGTAGGAGTGTCCTTCGTTTCAGTAAAGAAGACCAACACTGCAGAGAAAATGACACTGCCTCATAGAATAATGTGAAGCAATCCTGCGGTGTGGGAAATATTGCAACGTTAAGCCAGAGGAACAGGTATTGCATTATACGATTCAAACAGTCAACTGTTCATGAATGTTCAAACCTCAGACTTTGAAAAGAGGAAGAATTAAAAAATCAGCCTATGAAGCTCGCTTTTTCTTTCTTTCTTTCTTTCTTTCTTTCTTTCTTTCTTTCTTTCTTTCTTTCTTTCTTTCTTTCTTTCTTTCTTTCTTTCTTCAAAAGTTTTAAACTTCAGTAGCAAATGTACACTAACAGGTTTGTAGACTTCTAATATTTCTGTCTTTATGCAGTAGTCTTTGGTGAATTACATTTGTTAATAAGGATATTTAGTTGTGGAGTTGGGCTTGGACAAAGAATTCTGGATCCAGAATGTCTATAGATCCAAACATCTCTACAGAATGCAAATATTGGTAAGTTGCGGTGAGCCAGGGCTTGCTCTTATGGCTATTTACACTCCCATTCTGTGTCTTCATCCTCCTAAAGAGTTTTTGCTCTGGAAAGCTGCTCTGTGTAGGTATTGAGATGTAGACATTCCTATTAAAGGGAGCTGAGCTCTGGTTCTTTCTCCAAGAAGCAATTGAGAGTAGCAGCACTTTTTATTAATGCTGATCCAAAATTTTCTGTCAAAACATTTTGACAATTGGGTTATTGACAACATGACATTTTTTGCACAAAGTGTCTGCTTTTCTAGAATATTTTTGTTGTTGAGGGAGGCCTGAATATTGTTATATTTTGTTTTTGTTCAAAGCATTTCATTTTCTCAAAAAAAATATTTTTTTTCGCTTGGAAAAATTCCCCAATTTCCAACCAGCTCTATTTCTAATGCAATAAAACACAAATTCTTACTGCTTTGCTTGAACAAGAAGAAAGATGTGAACAGTGAAAGAGGGAAACAAAATTAGTGTCAAAGGAAAAAAGAACAGCCTAGTCAGATCTGTTTTACAGAAATCACTCCCATCATGTCTTGGATTCTGCTCCCAGATTCACAACTCCCCGGTAGCATCACAGTAGCACCTTGTTTCCCAATGTGCTCTTTTCCCAGGCTCAGACCTATACCAAAGCATTGCAGAAGCTCTCCCTCTCTTTCAGTGGTTCCAGGATCTCCAGTTCTGCACCCACCTCTTTCTACAGTCCAGAAAGAGCTGGTGTTAGCTTTGGGCAGAGGACATCTGTATAATGCCAACAGATCAAAGAGTGAAGTGTTCATAAGATCTGCCTGCTGAAATTACACTGTTAGCTGCTCTCTAGTCAGACTGCATTTGGATAAAACCTGAAAATACTTCCCACTGCAAATTGTTAACTTGTTTTTTATTATTTGTATTGCAATTAGTCACTAGAGATCTCAGCGTGATCTCCATTGTGCTGGGCACTGTACAGACATATAGTAAGAGACAGGTTCAGTCGCAAAAAGTTGCAGTATCAAAGACAAGACATAATTTCAAACAAACAGGAGGAGGAGGAGCAGGAACAAGTTGTTACCACAATTTGGAGATGTAATAAGCCGATCAGTAGCTGTAACATTAACTCGCCACCTGCCTAAACATTATCAGCTGGGTGGGTTTTGTAGGCAGCATAACAGAGGTGAGTTAAGATGGTATTTGAAGGAAGAGAAGGTAATGGCTGTATAGATTCTATAGGGGAGTTTTTTCTATGCATATTGTGCAGCATGGGAGAAAGTGCAAAAGTGCTTCTGAAAAAATCGGGTGGATGGGAGGTAGGTAAGCTTTTCTGGTAAGGCTAGCTGGAGGGTCATTGTAACACAGGCTGCCACACGCTGAACTAAAATGTGTATCTTTATCATATTTGGATACAGTGCAGCATGTTCACTCTGTTTTGTCCCCTACTGTAGCCCTTGCTCCCTCACCAGGCACACTGGTCCTTAGTTATGTACACATAACTCTCCACTAACATCGCTTTAAATCACACACCTGCAGTGGAATGTTTTGCACTCATAAGCTGCCACACTACAAACAGCATGTGTCTAACTTCCTGCTTCAGGGGGTGGTCAATACCTGAAGTTTGAGGGAGTTGGATCCCATTCCAATTTACCCTCCCCCGATCGTTACCCTAATCTTCATATACAAATCTACAAATCTTGTTGTTGGGCATAAAATTTCCTTCCCCTTTCAACACCCAGCTACAGTATTTAACTTTGTAGTCTCCTGCAGCAGTGAGTTTCACAGGCTGACTGCACACTGAAGCTGGCCTCATTCAACTCTCTCATTATAGAGCATGTATCAGTGATTGGTTGCCAACCCCTTCTCTCCCTTGTGAACTGGTGATGCTTAGGTATTCTTTAGGCTTCCCCCCTCCCCCGCTTATTTTCTGCTAACGTCTGACCTGGCACACCCAGCCTCTGCAGTGTTAGATTGCTCAATCACTGCGTTATCTGTCTGCGTGTTGCTCTTTGCCCTACAGTGTGCTGAAGAAATGATACCTGGACTCTATAGCCTGTGGGACAACATGACCATAATACCTTCTTCTAACAGATGGCTCTGAAAAATTTCCAGTGAAACTCCAGGGTCAAATCAGCTGCTCTCTGGCCTCTGTGGAAGAAAAAGAGAGAGAGCACAAAGGCACAGAGGGAAGGGGCCAGCTAACAATGATGAGTCAAATCATTCGGTCTTCACTCCTATATCACAGGCAAAGTTCCTGTTGATGTCAATGGGCGTGTCGGGTGCTCAGCACCTCTCAGGATGTAGCCCAATGGCAATTTTGCCTCATTGAGGACTGCAGGATTTGGCCTGGTTGTTTATGTTTATGTTTTATTACTGAAAGAGATTTAATTGCTTGCCAAAGACAATTCTTGAGAAGTCCCAGCTCAGTATTAGGTTAGAGGTTATGATCTTGACAGTTATACCCATCTGATGTCACTCCTTGCATCCGAAGAAGTGAGCTGTAGCTCACGAAAGCTTATGCTAAAATAAATTTGTTAGTCTTTAAGGTGCCACAAGTACTCCTGTTCTTTTTACTCCTGCTCAGGGAATTGTCATCTTTCCTTTGGTCTCCTAAACTGGTGAATTTCTCCTAGATCCTGGAAAATGCAGACAGTGCGATATTGACACTCCTCTCTGTTTTATGCAGGTTCTGAAATGATCCAGTTAGATGAATGGGAAGCTGATATTAGTGGGAAACCACTGCAAGTATCACTTCCTGGTATCAATGGACTCTGGCAGTGATTAGTTTGGGAAATTCCTAATGCAGGAAAGCCACACAAAGGCCTTGAAGTTCCTGACCCAGGTAGATAGTACATCACTATAGACGCTGGAAGTGATAGCACAAAGCATGGAAACGATCTCGAGGATGGCAGAGGGAGAGGAAAAGGGAGGGGAATCCAGTCCTTGGCTGGAAAGTCACAGAAGATTAATAGTTGGAGATTCCCCCCAGTTTTCCCATTACAAACAAATAGCTGAGCTGTGGGTGAAGCTGGTGTGCTATCCTCTTGCCTTTGCAAGTCATTTTTTTTTCACCTGAAAATCAAAGGCCGGGTTCTCAACAGCTGTTGGCTTCTGCTGAATGCAGCAGAGAGGGTGGGCTGTCCCAGCAGGTTACAGGAGCCTTCAGACTGTTCTAACTGGTGTCAGCTGGCAACTGTTCCTTATGGACTATACACCAACTGGAGATAGCCAGAGCATATTGTGCTCCAGCCAACCCTTTCCTGGACATGACCTTCCCCATCCCCAAAACACCCCCTGCACTGGGCTTTGAGGCAGGGCTGCCCGGGGGGGGCAATTTGCCCTGGGCCCCACAGGGGCCCCCATGAGAATATAGTATTCTATAGTATTGCAACTTTTTTTTTTATGGAAGGGGCCTCTGAAATTGCTTTGCCCCAGGCCCCCTGAATCCTCTGGCTGGCCCTGCTTTGAGGAGGGAAGTGTAAGAGCTGCCTATACTGGTTCTACTCCCTCTGGAGCCTCCCCCAGGCTTGGGATATCCCCAGCTAGGGAGTTGGGGGCTGTCTCTGCTCTCAGACTGAGAGGCCCGCAGAGATGGTACAAATGAGTGGAATGAGCCAGAGAAAGTGGCCTCCAAGCTCTAGCACTTCCACATCTTGACCAGCGAACAGCTATGTCTGCCATCATGTTCACCTTCGCATCACAATAATCATGACAAGCCAGCAGTGAACCTCATTCTGACTGGTTTCAGAGTAGCAGCCGTGTTAGTCTGTATCCGCAAAAAGAACAGGAGTACTTGTGGCACCTTAGAGACTAACAAATTTATTTCAGCATGAGCTTTCATGAGCTACAGCTCACTTCTTCGGATGCATAGAATGGAACACACAGACATGAGATATTTATACATACAGAGAACATGAAAAGGTGGAAGTATGCATACCAACAGGAAGAGTCTAATCAATTGAGATGAGCTATCATCTGGAGGAGAAGAAAAAAACTTTTGAAGTGATAATTAAGATGACCCATAGAAGGTGTGAGGAGAACTTAACATAGGGAAATAGATTCAGTTAGTGTAATGACCCAACCATTCCCAGTCTCTGTTTAGGCCTGAGTTAATTGTATCTAATTTGCATATTAATTCGAGTTCAGCAGTCTCTCTTTGGAGTCTGTTTTTGAAGTTTTTTTGTTGCAAAACTGTCACCTTCAAGTCTGTCACTGAGTGGTTAGAGAGGTTGAAGTGTTCTCCCACTGGTTTTTGAATGAAATTCTCTTACCCTTCCAGTGCTCACCTCTCAGCACGGGCGCATAAGGAAGAGAAACGTGACCATATATAGCTGGTGCCACTCTGCTGAATGATATGATACCATTATGATTGGGTGCTTTATAAAGCCTTACACAGAGCTGAGCACATTGTCAGTGCTTTCACAGTTGTTAATAGACAGCTACAGAGGGCTAGATAAAGTATTTTAAAAGGATGCTGTCAAGGCATTCTACAAAGTGTTTAGAATCCTGTTATTTTGGCAATGTTTATAATAAATAATTCACACCCACAGAGAGGCTAGAAGCTGAAATCTGTTTTTTTTTTAACTGAATTTTTTACTCTCTACTTTATGTGCAAACTAGTTTGGCATTGATCAGGACTGACAGAATGGAGCTGTCATTTTCAAAGAGCCATATATATATCTGAAATACATATAAAGAATTATACGGAGTTTGACAACTGAAAGAAAAAGTAAGATTTGGGCTAAAAAATTACAATTTGCTGCTGAAATTCATTCCCTCGTGTAAGTGGGTGCGACTTCAGTTGAAGCCCAGAGAAGTTGCCTCTTACTTAGTCCAAGACTGATTTTGGTCCCCATAGGTCTAGCAAGGTATGTCCTTTTTACTGAAATATATACACTTTATACCATTGCATACATATAATGAAGAGGTTGGTTTCCAGTTAATATTCGTGCTGTGATTGGGTGGAATCTGAACAATCTTCTTGGAGTAGAATCACATTAAGCACAAGCAAAGTCATTGCATTGACTCCACACCTTTAGCTGATTCGCCTTAACATTCCTCACTGTCCCTGTGTAAACAAGCCCTTAGTGAACTGCAGGATTCCGCGACTTTTTTTTTTTTTTTCTCACTGAGTGCATGTGCTTTTAAAGTGCAGTGGCTGAGCTCATACTGCCACCTAGTGACTAGCTGCAGAAAGAACATTTATGACTAAATTTTTCAAAAGGGCTAAGGCCTTGCCTCCATTTGGACTCATGAAATAGGTGTGTGGATTTGTGCTAGCAAAATGAATCACGGATTCAGACACAAAATGTGCTTTCAAAAAAGGATGGCTGGATTTTCTGAAAATGCAGTCCTTATTTAGCATGTCAAAGTGCAGTACACATATTAACTCATTGACTTTATATAGCTAGTTTTCCTAAAAATCTTGTGGATGGTAAATAAACCCAACAACTACTTTGCCTGACACCCACCTTAAGGCAAATTAAATCTGAATATCACATGCTGTGTGGGTTGCTTTATTAAAACAGGATATTTTGAGGAGAGGAATCTGTTCAAAAGAAGAAACTCCACAGGCATGAGTTGAAGGACCTTCTATATTTTAGCCTGTGTGCCATTACTCTTCAGAGCAACATTTGAGCAAGGGTACCCGAATTTTGTCCAAATGATAGCAGCTTGTCAGGAGTCCAAGGGCCATGCCTCCTCTTTAAAATGGATAGACTACAGATACCAGCATTTGGTTCTTCGCCTTGAACCAAATGGAAGGTTGAGATTATGCAGGTGGAAGATGGATGCCAGGCACTGCCCTGACCAACAGCTGCACAGTCTACCACATTCATAAAGTGAGCATGCCACTTGGCAAACTTATGAAAAGCCAAAGAGTGAAATCCTGGCCCCATTGAAATCATTTTTGCCATTGTTGTCAATAGAATCAGAACTTCACCCAAAATCATTGCCCTGGAGAACGTCCATTCCGACTCAAGCCTTTGGAGGCACGGGGCCTGAATCTCCACCGCCTGGCCCCTGGGATCATCATATATATTTGTGTCAAGTGAATGCAAAGTGGTGTTAAATCTGCCAGATCAGAACAGCAGAAGTTTCAAGCACTTTGCCCAGTGGTAAATGACACACGGTGCAAGGCAACGGAGAATCAGGCCTGTGTCCGTAGAGGTAAATCTACATGGAAGGGCTTCACAAAAGAAGCGAGTTTTAAAGAGGGATGTGAAGGCAGAGTGGGAGGGCATTTGGGGCCTGGGTAGTGGGAAGCTATTGCAAGCTTAGCAGCTAGGATGAGACAATGATTACAGGAGGATAGATATAACCAAAGCGAGGTGAATATCTCAACGGGATATCCATAACAAATATTTTCTCAATTTGACTCCCTGTTGGTATTTGTTTTACATGACTGCTCTAGCAAATCAGCTCACTGGCGGAAATGTTTGTGGGAAGAGTGAATTTGAAGTGACCGTTATAGAATATTTTTGGGAAATGGATTTCAAACTTGTCATCGTGAGTATTTGTGCCCGAAATTCTAAGAGTTCTTCTTCATGTATGTATCAGTGTGGATCCTGTTGCAGGTTTGCATGCACCTCATGCACGCAAAATTGGATTCCTTGGAAGATCAAGTGTCCGTTGGGGCCACACATGAATTCTGTGCCTCCTCAAGGGCATAAATCACAGAGCGGCTGCAACATTTCCTCAGGTCCCTCTTACTGCTCATGGCAGGAAGATGGAACCTGACGACTGCCTGGCTTACTTACTAGTCCTTAGATTTAGCTAATTTTCTTCAGACTCTTCATAAAATCACAAGAACTTTTCTGATTCTCTGACATATGATCTCTGTCAACCCATCAGGACTATTTATAGTCAGGCCCCTCTGTACAGACATCCCTGTACAGGGCTTCTCAACATGTGCGGATTTGAAACCTGCAAGTGATCCGGTGATGAGCTGGTTGCATTGAAAGATGGACGCAGCAGGACCCTCTTCTGTTTAGGAAAGTCCCATGTAGTGAGCAGATGCTCTGTGTGCCTTTCATTCTCCACAAGAATGCGTATGTTGTGGGATATGCAGCTGAAGCTTTATCTCCTGGAGCAATCTTTGAAGGGCTCCTCAGATCCCTGAGGCAATGAACTCCAGGGTCCAGACAGCAGACAATCCAGCTTCACCCAGTACGCCAGTGGTTCTCAAACTTACCAGTGACCCCTTTCACATAGCAAGCCCCTGAGTGCGACCCCCCCCTTATAAATTAAAAACACTTTAAAATATATTTAACACTATTATAAATACTGGAGGCAAAGTGGGGTCTGGGGTGGAAGCTGACAGCTCACTACCCCCATGTAATAACATTGTGATCCCCTGAGGGGTCCCAACCCCCAGTTTGAGAACCCCTGCAGTACGCCATCTATCAGGCAAGTGACTCTGAAGTGCTGACCCACCAAGGAAGGTGGAATGGAAACTCCCTAACAAGGGGTACAGACCATTAAAATTCCCTGATACCAGGGATAAGGACTATGTGAGGTTGACAGAGTACTGTTTATGAGACTTGTGGTTTACTTTGAAAGATGTGGGGACTATATATGACCCAGATGGAGGGCCAGGTTGCAAAAGAAGCAAGCCACCATCGGGCTGGCGCATCCATCACCAGGGGGTGCAAAAGGAGGAGAGCCTGCTACATGGCACCAGCCACGGAGGTGTTGGGGGTGCTGGTAGGTAATTCACACTCAGACACCTGCCCTTTGAGATCTGGGATAAACATCACTGAAAGGACTGTCAGCTCTCATTGTAGGATTCAGTTGCTGGCAAAGCACCAAAGTTCGAACCTGACAATGATGGAGTGCTCATGTCTGCAGCTGCTGAGCCACTTGTCAGCAGGCACATGCCTGATGTTGCTTGCCAGACTTCGTCTGAGGCCCTTGCAATTGTGGCTGAAGTCTGTGTACTTCCTGTCAAAGTATCCCCTGGCCAAAAGAGTCAGGCTTCTGCCTCGGGTCCTACAATGCCTCTGAAACTGAGTCTCTGGGCTCTAGCACTCCTGTTTCCCACACCATGAGCTCTTCCTGGCAAGTCCAACTCAGATGGATGCCTGGTCAGAGACTTTTACGCTTTTCAGGGATCAGTGCACCTCAACAAGTTTTTGCAGTGACATCTGGCAGCTGTTTCAAAACACAGTCGGTTTAATTAGTCAACTGGAATACAGCATCAGAAAGTCCTTGCATCAAGAAGCAAAGGTTAAAACATAGTCCATTTTGGACAAGCCAGAACTTCCTTGAGCCCTGGGTGGTGCCATCAAGAAAACATCTTGGTTTCCTCTCTCAGTCCCTGTCCCTTTGTCTTCCAGTCCCAGGTGAGCCCACATGTCTGCCCAAGGGCCAGATCTTATCCCAGCCTCCTGTCACCTCTTGGTCCATTGTTCTGCAGACCCATGCTGAGGTCACATGTTCTACCCACCCGAATTTGTTGTGGATAAGTGTCAATTGATCAGTCAGTTCTGGAACCTCCATTGATCTGGGTTGGTTTCAGACAAATCTTTAACGACTCGTTCATACCACAACAGACAGTTTTGTGACACAAACACCTCATGTCAACTGATCTGCCCCAAGAGCAGCTTTTTAACCCTTTACACTCTGTGCATAGCAATGCAATACACAGAGGGAAACTGAGGCATGTATAGGCATTGTAAAACCTTTACCAAAATTCCCCATTTGTCACAAGGTTTGATATAGTAAACATAGAGACTTCAAGAGCCCTAATTAATTCCAAAACCAGAGATAATGATTAGCAAAAAATCCATCTATTAATTGTATTTGGTGGCTCTTTGTCCATTTCCCAGTTCAAATCACATCACAAAACCCAACATTATAACTGGTACTTGTCATCAGTCTCGGCAGAGAGGCCATCGGGCCAAGTACAGAAAATGCCATAGAGACTAAACTCCCCTTTCACCACTAAAGGCTATTCCAGTGGTTCTCAAACTTTTGTACTGGTGACACCTTTCACACAGAAAGCCTCTGAATGTGACCCCACCCCTTATAAATTAAAAACACTTTAAAAATATTTAACCCTATTATAACTGCTGGAGGCAAAGCAGGGCTTGGGGTGGAGGCTGACAGCTCGTGACCCCTCACATTATAACCTTGTGACCCCCTGAGGGGTCATGACCCCCAGTTTGAGACCCCGTGGGCTGTTCCTTGGGTCAGGTTTGAGGTGACTTGCTGGGCAGTGTGTGTAGGAAGTGGGCACTGTTAGCCCCTGTTCTGTACCCATCTTGTGGATAAATAGAGGACTTTGATCTCCAGGCTGTCAATCACCACCTTTCTCCAGCACTGAAATGGAGGCTTTTCTGTTATAAACCAAACAAAGGCCTAATTCTGCTATCATTTAAATTAATAGCAACACACCCCTTGGCTCTAGTTGGAACCTCTGGGATCAGTCCCAAACAAAAAACAAGTCAGAACTCTGTCCGTAAGCATCAATTCATCAGATACCATTATGAAACATACAAACAAACAAAAAAGTCTTTTAGGCAGGGGGCTTGTATTATTAAGAAGTTAAAGGTGTCTTCAACTTAAAATAATGTAATTCTCAACACTGGGATCTGGGATCTAGCAATGAAAAACTGAAGTAAGTCTTGTAGTGGGGCCCAATCGTGCAAGGTGCTAAATACCCATGGGGAAATGCTGAGTGTCCTTAGCTGCCGCTGATTCACTGTGTTTGTTGCAGGATTGGGCCTTAAAATTATTACAGCCACCACAACCTGTGTGAGACTCTGTATAAGATGCAACCTAAACAAAACACACTTGAGAATCTGATTTTATTTTTAACACGTATGATACTTTTCCTGGTTAGAATGAGCTTTACAGAGCATCAGATAGGTCCATTGAGAACTCATATTCATGTGCTAGGTAACCATGAAATATGTGTGAATCACTCTTTGGACTGTCATAGACCAAGTGGGCCACAAGATGGAGCTGCGGTGGATATTGTCCCTGGTAATACCGGTATGAGGGTGGTACAGGTGTGCACGAAGCTCTGGTTTTGCGTGTAAGAGGTGATTTTTGTCTTTGGCTGTGAGGTTGTCCTCCTTAGAAGATCTGGCCCCAGAGCCGTACCTAAGCATTTTAGCACCTGAGGCAAGCAATCGTATCTGCGCCCTTTAGCGGTGATGTGAGGTGTCATGTGCCCGCCCCCAGATTTCTGCCTATTTATCACAGAGGTTTTCAAACTGGGGGACATGCCACCTGCCAGGAGCTGGCAGATTGGAAGCTGGTGGGAGCTGCTCGGCCCTGTGGTTCTCTGTGCTGTGGGAGCCAGGGCACAGGCTGGCTGCCTGGCAGCCCTCCCTGCCCTGCTCCCCAAGCCGGCTGCTTTTGCACAGGCGGATGCTCCCGAGGCAGGGTGGGAGCTCTGAGCTGTGCCCCTGACATGTTCTTGCCTCTGCCCAGAAGGTGCCTGGTGCCGGCCAGTGACACCCCCTGGAGCTGGCCCCTGATCATGGAGCCTGGCTGGCATGAGATACTTCCTCCTGAGGTGTGGCCTGCAGTACTCATTCCCCTTGGGCACCTGTCTCTCAGCTGCCTGGTCATCTGGTCACTGCCCAGGGACCTGTCATTGCAGCTGGGTCGCTCTCCCCACACTCCCTGTGCACAGAGCGGAACCGCCCCTTGCTCCCCTTAGCTGCCCTTCCCCAGCTCCATGGTTTCTGGACTCGTGGTCACACAGCCCGAGCTCTGAGCTTGGCCATACAAGCCCAGTGCCCAGACCAGGCATTGGGGGCAGGTGGCTGCTGGCATGGTGGACTTGCTCCCGTCAGCTCTGGAAACAAAGGTTGTGAGAACGGAGCAACCCCTAGGGTTGCCATATTTCAAGTTCCCAAAAAGAGGACACTGCCAGGAAGAGGGGGAAGAGGAGCCAGGGGAGCACTTGGGAGGTGTCAGAGGGGTGTCTGTGTACTGTGGAGGTTACTTGGGGAGTGCTGGAGAGGATATTTGGAGGGTACTGGAGGGGGTACCTGCAGCAGGGGAACTGACTGGAGGTGGGATGCCAGTGCTGGGGAGGATGGGCTGACTTAACAGGGGAGCCCCACTTCTTCTTTCCCCCACCTCACCCCCCCTCCCCTATAGCTCCTACCCCCCTGGGTACTCACCCTTGTATAGGAAACAGGATGCTGGCCATATAGCAGGGGTTGCTAAACTGTGGCTCATGAGCCACATGCGGCTCCTTTACCATTAAAGTATGGCTTGCAGAGACCCCATGTCCTCCCCTCCTACCAGACTGGGGTGGGGGAAGCTTGGGACCTCTGCCTTGTAGGAGGGTAAGGGCTTCTGCCCAGCGGGAAGGGGGAGTCTCGGGAATTCAGCCCTGCGGGGTGCACCTGCCCCGGCTCAGGGCTTCAGCAAGAGCAGGGTTGAAGGCCCAAGCCCTGTCAGGTGCGCCCTGGGTCTCGAACTTCTGAAGACTGTCATATGCGGCTTGCAGGGTCAGTAAGTTTGGCCAGCCCTGCCATATAGGGTACCCAGCAAACAGAGAAGGGGAAAACATTCGGCACCAGGAGACAGTGTCCAGCTGCAAAGGTATTGGCAGGAGAACAAGCAACTCTATACCACCCCCTCCACTCCCAGCACCGGCCTTTTTATGGGCGGGGACAATGCCACCCCCTGCCCCAAACTATGCCCATCCATGGACTCCAGCTTATGCTGCTGGCCCCAATCCTGTGGGGGGGGGCGGGGTGATGCCATTGGGCCCTATCCTGCGCTGCCCCATTTTTGCATCCCCGCCCACTCTGCACCCTGGGGAGTTGCCCCTCTGGCCCCAGTTATGGCCCTGTGCTGCCCCTCTCCTGTTCATACAGCTGGCAGAGGTTCTGCTTTCAGCTGTGATGCTCCTCCCCCATTAATATAGGTGGCAGAGATGCTGCTCCATATATGAAACCCCTCCCCATTAATGCATCTATGCAATGGTGCTTCTCCAGATGTGCTCCTTTCACGGTGTTAATCTGCTGCTGCTGCAGATGTTGGAACCCCTCCCCCTTAAGGCCGTCCGTGCAATGGCGCTTCTCCAGATGTGATACCCCGCCCCCTGTTCAACGCAGCGAGCAGAGGATGTGCTCCAGACGCGAAAGCCTCTGCTGTCTTGCCATTGGCTGAGACATAGCAACCGCTGGTTTCCATTGGCCGAAAGGCGGTGCGGGAGCGGAGGTGATTGGACGAGCCGTTCCGGGGCGTAGCCGCCCGCTCCCCCCGCCTCTCTGGCCGGCGACTTGAGGCAGGCGAGTGCGTGCGGCTGGCCCCAGCTCGTGTCGATGCCCGGGGCGCGAGCGCTCGCAGTGGGCGGTTCCCGCGGCCCTGGAGCCCTGTTGCCCGGGCCGCAGCCCGCAGCCGACACGCGGCCTCAGGCCGGGCCCCGGGAGCAGGCGGCGGCGGCGGAGGGGACAGGCCGGGCCATGGCGAGCGGCGGGGCCGAGTGCGCCCGGCTCCAGGCGAACGGGGCCGGCGCGGAGCTGGAGGCCGAGGCTGTCTACGCGCAGGAGGAGTCCGAGTGCAGCAGCCGGCGCTGGGGAGCCCAGCACGTCGGGGCCCGGGAGCTGGCGGAGCTCTACTCCCCAGGTGCGCGGGGGGGCCGGGCAGGGGCTCTGCCCCGCTGAACAGGGGCGCGGTGGGGTCGGGGAACGGGGGCATAAGGGAACTGGGGGTGGGGTGGGGGAACGGGGGGCTCTGCTCTGGGGGCATAAGGGGAACTGGGGGTGTGGGGTGGGAGAATGGGGGCTCTGGCCTGGGGGCATAAGGGAACTGGGGGTGTGGGAGAATGGGGGCTCTGCTCTGGGGGCATAAGGGGGAACTGGGGGGTGTGGGGTGGGGGAACGGGGGGCTCTGCTCTGGGGGCATAAGGGGAACTGAGGGGAGCGGAGAATGGGGGGGGCTGTGCTCTGGGGGTTGTAGAAGTGGGGGGGGGGGTCTGCATGGGGGGGGGGGGGAAGGCAGGCCTGTTCTTCCCCAAGCAATGCCCAGGCAGGAAAACACCCTCTTGCCTCTCCTCCTCCTCTCCCCCCACCCCCCCCGGGACTAAGCTACAACTTCAAGCCCCCTCCCCTAGGCCAGGCAGATGTTGGAGGGAGCAGCCTCAGTTGTTCCTGCACCCCCAGAGTTGAGTGGGGTTTCTTTTCCCCCTTGGATCAAACAGGTAACTAGGTATGAACCCTTCCTTCCTTCCTTGGGCTAGGGCATTCATTTGAATGAAATGGTAGCATTCATTTGAAGGGACTTGTCCAACGGGTCTGACTTCTCAATTTGAGACCTGAGGAGAAAGTCCCATGGCCTTGATGCCTGTGTAGCCAGGGAGGGAATCTTGCTTGAAGTGAATCCCTTGGGGATGGGCTGTGGGGGGAGGGCTGGGCCTGGCCTCGACCCTCATGGTCTCTGTGGAGCAGTTGATGATTTGAGCTGAACTTAACATGTCAGGACTGAGGAGTGTGTTTGAGTGGAGGGTGGTGCTGAAACCAAGCTGCTACCTGTCAGTTTTCTTGTAATTCACACCACAGGCAGGGAAGTATACTCCATAGGGGGCATGGCCATGTGGCACACAACTGGTCAAGTCAAACCGTAGGCTAGGGTGTTTGGACCAGGAAAAGTCCAGTGATGGAGATCTGTAATGGTTGTGGAATGGACAGTTGGATGTGTGGGGTAGTAAGTGCAGTAGTCTGGGACCCATGATGGGAGAAGAACAGATGCTTGGGTAGAAGGGCGGTCTGAGGAAAGTGCAGTGACAGCAACAGGGCCCTTTGAGAAGACCAAGAGGGAGATGGGCAGGAAGGAAAGTTATTAGGAAGCTCGGTAATGAACAGGGTTTGGGAAGAAAAAGCGAGTGGAAGGGAGGCAACAGAAGACTGCAGAGTCAGGGTGAAGCTGGGAACCTGAGAGATCCACTTTCCAAAGCTAAGTGAGCTTTAGGCAATTTCCTGACTGCCTGGAAAGGCAAAATGCCACCTTCCTTGGCTCCAGACAGCAAGGCCTGTGCATGCCAAGAGAGGCATAGGGCTGCAGCATGCGGCAAATCAGCTACCTAGCTTAGTTGTCTCTCTCAGGTCTGCGGAGGGAAAAGGCTGACAGGAGAGAGCTTTTTATTCTTCAGACTACTAACACAACCCTCACCCCTCGAGATCTAGACATGGAAGTTACTGTGAACTTCCCATATCAATGTCATCCTTCTTGGGAACACAGTGAAACAGCAATGTCCCACACTTGGTATCTGTGTTCAGTGTGATGTGTGTCTTGTGAAGATATCTGGAATGAACTCATCTGAAGCAGAACTGCAATAATATACACTTAATACGAAGCACTCCATGGTTTTTCTGTACTCTTTAGATGAATTTTAATTGTTTGAATTTATTTTTATCAGTAATACCCAGCACTTGCATATCAGTTTTCAAAAAGAGATTGCATCCCTATTTTACAGATGGGGAAAGTGAGGTATGGAGAAGCTAAATGACTTGCTCTCTAGGCCAAATAGTTGAGTCAGACAGACTGGAATCCAGGTCCCCTGACTCCAACCCAGTGTTCCAGCCCCTAGAGCATGCAGCCTTCCCTGTTGCTTAGCAAGATAAACTGTTTCCCTTCCCGCACCCTAGTCTTGCAGTTCAAGTCTTGTGTCCAGGCAAGGCAATATTAACAGAAATATTCATGGCATTGGCATGTACTAGTGATACAGTGCTTTGAGATTGGGGCGGGGTGGTTAATTTTTTTTTCATACCCATTATCAAACTTTGCTGCGTGTCATTTTTTTAGCTCTAACCATTAATGTGCAATCATGCAGTGGAAATAGCTGCAGAAACTCATCCTAATATCCCTTTCTATGAGTGAAAAAATATATTCTTTCTTTGGAATGAAGGGTAGAGAGTAATTTTTGATGCCTTTGTCATTTCCAACAGATTCCTCCTAAGATGAGAGCTTAAATCTTCAGAAAGAGGAAAAATACATATTTCAGCACTCAGTGAAACTGTGCCTATTATTGCTGTTTCCAGCAAAACAGCCATAAACGGCAGTTCAGCTAAAACAGCTTAGCTCATAGATTTGAGGTGATTAGGAAAAATAAACTTAACATACAGGCAGAACATGAATATCAGTGAATGCATTTAAGTTTCTTAGCTTTTCAGTTTTCTGGATTGTTTATTTCAAGTGACATACCCACTTGAACTTGTTTCTCTATGTTGGTCACACCACAGCTGTGCTGAAAAATCAGGTATGTAATATTTGTCAGACCATTAATCCAAGTATGCTAATTTAATCCCAGCAGTGACTGCCTAGGCTTCAAAGGAAGGTGGCCAATAATTTACCTTGCTGACTTTGTCATGGTTTATAGCGCAAGAACTTCTTCCTTGGTCTCTCTAGTGGTCTGTTTACTCTCTGAAGTATCAGACTACTACCTTTACTTTCAGCTACAGATAAAAATTAGGGAGCAGTGCATGTTGTGGATTTTGTAGGGGGTTTTATACCAGTAACTCACTAATGCTAGTAGGAATTAAATGTGCAAACTCTTTATGCACTGGTGGGAACACACTGCAAGTTCCATAAGTAAGCATATTCTGATACTTTGGGGGTCCAAATATGAAGCTAGAGTAATAGTTCCTAGGTACGTCGAATGTCTACATGGAGAAACTTACTGGTGTAACTATACTGCTATAACTTCACAAGTAGACATTTTCATTCTGGAATAAGAGTGCCTTTTTCCATTTCAGCTCATGCCACTTTGGCTTATTTCCATAATCCTTTTTTAAAATGGTATTTTGTATTTTGTTGATCCTCTCTGTTTGGCAACTGTTAAAGTTCAAATGTTCCATAAATATCAGATAATTAGTGCTGACTTGCTCTCTGGTCAATCCATTGCAAGTCTGGCCAAAATTGGGGCCATATTCCTGGTTTCAGATGTCAGTATGAAGAAAGTGGTCTTAGTATCCCTAATATGCAGAGTTCCAGGGCTCTAGTAACACACCTTCGGACATGTGAAGAAGTGCCTTGGTCTTTCCCACATTGTCAACTAATTGCTCCTGGTGGACCTCTCAAGTTAACTCTTCTAATCAGGGTGCTGCTTCTCCTTGCGGAATGTGGGTGTTAATTAACTTTAACTTCGGGCACCTTGGAGGCCTTTTTAGAGCAGTCTTTCATATTGTTACCCTCTGCTCTCTGAAAACCTGTTCTCTTTGTTGTTCCTTTAATCACTTTTGCTCTTCTTACAAAGTCATCTGCTATCCCAGGATTCATCTATGCAATTTAGATACGTCCATCCTTCTCAGAACAAAATTCTGCAGTGGTGAGATTAGGACATGTTTACCTTTTAAGATTCTTATTCCTGTCCAGTTCTATTTCTGACTTATTAAAGCAATGCTTTCTGGGCATGCCATTTTACTCAGCATACTGGAGAATAACAAAATGCCCTGCTCCTCAGACCACACCCTTGATCACCATGATTTTCTTTTGCTCCTCCCTATACAACTCAGCAAGGTTTTCCCTAACGCTTGGAAATAGGTATTCAACATAAGTTGGCACTGATTGTTTTCTACACTACAAAAAGTATCCCATACTGATGGTTGATATCTGCAACAGGAACATTTGAACTTGTGCTGAACATGATTTACCTGTAAAAGTAGTGGCTAACTATGTTCAGCACCTTTTCAGGAAAGAGTTAACTTTTGATAACTTGTACTTGACAATGCTTACAGTTAAACTGTGTTCAGCACCAGATCAGCTCTGTTGCTGCTGACGTCTGTTGTCAGCAGTGAGAGAGTTGCTAGAGCAGATGAGATCTAAGAAGGAGGAGTGATTGGGACTTCTCACATCTGATAGAATATTCAGAATATTCATGACCAGTAACTACATCAACTGTTATTCTTACTGGCCACTTTAAAAGATTGTAAATTCACTTTTTTATTTTGTCTAAGGAAGCAAAGGCATGTCAGATCTCACTGTCCTATCTCTTGATTAGACAGTAGTGGATGCTATCTATCTCTGATTGCCTGCAAATCAGAACCTTCCTAGAGTGTAATTCTATCCTGAAACACATGCTTCCTCTTTGTAAAAGTAAGGAGTGAGTGCATTTGTTGAACTGTGAAGAACTGTAGCAAGATTCAACTGAAATGACTGATTCTTAACACTGCACTTTCTTGTGTCTTCCCAAGTGTCTCAGAGTATCTTGTCATAGCTATATGCCCTGTTATTTCACAGTACAGTAGAACCTCAGAGTTATGAAAAACTTGAGTGGAGGTTGTTCATAACTGACACGTTCATAACTCTGAACAAAACAATATGGTTGTTCTTTCAAAAGTTTACAACTGAATGTTGACTTAGTAAAGTTTCAAAGTTGTATTATGTATAAGAAAAATATTGCTTTCCTTTTATTTTTTTTAGTAGTTTGTACTGTTTTTTCTGTCTCTGCTGCTGCCTGACTGCGTACTTCCAGTTCCAAATGAGGTGTATGGTTGACTGGTGTTTGTAACTCTGAGGTTCTATTGTATACAAAGTTCTGCATGTGACTGGGAGTCAAGACTCCTGGGCTTTATTCCCAGCTCTGTCACAGACCTGCCTTGGTTAAACAATTTAACCTGTCTGTGCCTCTGGTTAACACTCTGAGAATTATCATGCCTCACAGACATTCCCTGTGGGGGGGGAAAGGTGTTCTTAATTTGAGATGGCTAATTTGAGGTAAACTGCCTAATCTTCCCTAGGATTTTATCATTTTCACACAAGTTAGCAGGCTCAGTTATAGGCTGTCAGGGAGGCTAGTCTTTAATATTACTTGCTAACTTGTGTGAAAACAATAAACACCCTTGTTTTAACTAACTCAGGTTAAGGGGTTTTTTTCCTAGTAAAGATAAGGCCATGAAGGTTTTGGGGGTGGGGGTGTTAATGCCTAAAGAGCTTTGAGAGCCACATATAAAGATGCTATGAAAGCAGCTCTGATGGGGCACAGGAATACTAGAGAACACATTTTCTTGTTCATTCATGTACTTGTTTGAAAATGAAACATAAACAGTTTCTGTTCATTTCCCTAATATGATGGAAGCTTTTCATGACCAGTTCTAAAATAGCCTCTGTACATGGATATGGGGGACAAAGGGTACTTCAGTCACTCTGTCTGAGACTCATAAGACTGAAAGGTAAGAAGCCTGCTGAAGGAAAATCAGCACTTTGTGGCTGAACTTCACTCCTGCTGACAATAGTGAAAATATGTCATTAGCAGTGAAGTGGTGTGCTGCTTCCTGTTGCTGCATAGAAAAGGTGTGGCAGCTACAAAAGCAAGACCAAAGCTGCTGAAGGGCTTGACAGTGAACACTGCAAGAAGGAAACTGAAAACTATGCGGAAAGATGTTTTTTCTGTCCTTGGTGGGTTTTTTAATAATTTATTATTATTTATTATTAAATAATGGTGCATAGTGGAGGAGTGTCTCTGACATGAGACAAAATATGCTGTTCCCACCACTAAATAAGTTTCTGCCTCATCATTTCTAAACAACGTGAAAGAGGAGAAACTGAGCAAATCATACAGGCAGTAGATTACTATAGTACCCTGGCTTTTAATACAAAGTGTTTCAAATATTACTGTTAATGTGCCCTCTTTTGTTCAACAGGGAAAAGACTGCAAGAATGGATCAGTGTCATCTTATGCTTCTGTCTGATCTCTTTCAACTTCTGCAGTCTCCTTTCCTACTTGAGCCTGGACCATACTCTCTCAGTTATTGTTGGGATATGTAAGTAGAAGCTATTCACAAGACAGTAACTGAATTGTAATAACATAAGTGTTCATCTTTCCCTGGTCACTGAAATGCATTTTGTGAAGCTGGAAGTATATGCATGATCATAAGCATTTGTTCAGTTGCTTGTCTCCTAATTTGAGGAGATAGGTAATGGAGTATCTGCAACTAAATATTCAGTGTAGGGTGCCACTTCAAATTGAAGTTAATCACTACTCTGGGTGGTGTTTCAACCATTTATGTGCCCTTGTCTCAGATAAAATGGCTTTGCCTTGTAGAATAATGCTCACCTCTGTATGTGCTTTTCATCAGTGGACCTCAAAGAATTTTACAAAGGAGGTCAGAAGGATCACTAACTGTTCTGATATTTTTTCCCCTGTTTTTTTAATTTCTTTAAAATAATTACATGAGAATTGTTCAAAAGATAAATAACTGAGTTACAAAACTATTATGGATATTTATCCATTAAATAAATGCCTGCTATAGAAAGTCTTTAGGATTGCACCATAAAGGTGGGTACAAAGAAAGATCTTGGTTCTGAATTGTCAGACACCTGTAAAATTTGGGCTTTTGGAGATGTACGCTGCTCTTTAGTGTCTCTGATTATATTACAAATGTGGAAATAAAGACATGTCAGGAGTATCAGAATCTGAGACGTGGCCTTCACCTTCAAAATGTTTACTCTATCATTTAACTGAGGTAGCAGAAAAGATCTGCAATCTCCTTGTTGTAAGTAAGCCATAAAGAAGTGACTTTTGATTGGTTATTAGTCTGTTGGACTGGAAACCCATAAATGCAAATTGGAAAGATAAAGTAAACAGATCAGATTGCCAGGCAAAATCTAGTCTGTTTACTTTATCTTCCCAATTTGCATTTATGGGTGTCCAGATTGCCAGGGACAGTCTAGTCCTTTTGCCTCGCTCTGGTGGTACAAAGGGGTTGAAAGCTGACTGGATTGCTTGAGCAGAGAGGTACTTCTGCTTAAGGGAATGAATAGTAGGCTCTTACTCTGTGGCCTTGTCCCTGCACTGAAATGGGGGAAAGTGTTGGGAGGGGAGGCTTGTGGCTGATAGTGTTGTTGCATCCTGATATTATCAGCAGGAATGGAGGGTTCTTTGGCTGCTCTGAATTATACTGGAGCTGATGAAGAGCCTGCCTGAGAATCAGGGAGCCAAATTTGTTCCTCCTTTGGGGCACCCCTCCCACAGGCAGCACCGCAGAGAATCTGGCCTGATCACTTTCTGTACCTATTGTGGACTAGTTTGGGAATTTATGGGGAAAATTTGTGTTTGGAACTACTGCTTGCCTTTTTTCCAGACTTTCTTCATTCACATTGTATCACATGATGTTACACCAGTGACAGTGATGCGTATCCACCTTACTAAAGTGCTCTGAGATCTACTGGCAAAACTTGCACACTTTGTTTTATTTTCTGTACAATCATCAATACAATTTTACTGATAAATTGTGGCGAGATTCAGAGGGGAAAAGAAATTATGAAAAAACCCACTATTAAGTGTGAGTCCTCAAATTGGAAAAAAAAAAAAAACTACCACCAAAGAAGTTACTAAAAATGGTAGGGAAAGCGAATACAGTATGGAAGACTGTAAAATGTGTTCTTATCAACACAAGTTATATGCTGTGCTACTTCACTGTCTCTTTTCAGGGTTCGTAGCATACAGGATTTATGAATCTGAATAGCAATTATTTTTAATAGCTTCCAACACATCAGATGTTTGTAGTGAACCCCTGCTATAGTAATTCTGCCTATTGTGAATCAGAACAAGAAATCAAGTATTTCAATCCCATAATCTTGTTTATGGCAACCCTCAATTTATAGGGACCGATTCAATCCCAAATTATACCATATTATAGATAGAATGCATATTGTGTGGATTTAATAGAACACAAAACTGAGTTGAAGGTGGTTCTGGTATATTAATAGAATTGGGTTCCATGTAACAAGTTGCACTCTTAACAACTTGAAATGCTGCCCAATGTACAGAGGGCAAAAAGCATCCCCAGGTGCCAAATATATCTGCTTTGAAGAGTCAGCATTTTAGTGAAATTACATTGCTTCAAAAGAACGCCACTGTGATTCCGTGTTGCACGGAGACTGTAATGGGAATCGGCAGAGAAAGGATTAGAGAGAGCATGCTAGCTTGGCATAGTGCTTGGCTTAGATTGTTAGCATCATGCTTTGTTGAGAAACAAGTATTTAACCTACAGTTTATTTTTATGTAAGAGATGAGTGTTAGCCATATTGGTTTCAATGACAGTTACTGGCTGTTGCTATGATTGGCCCCAGGTTGTTGTAGGACTTCTGAATGGCCAGAGAGGTGGTCAGTGCTATTGTTAACAGGAGGGCAGGTGTCCACATGTCAGTCTCATTATTCAAATGTTGTCCACACTATGATGAAGTTTGGAAGCCCCTCGCTATCATGTGTATGTGCACATGCTTTTTTGTAATGTTAAGTGACTGAGAGTCCATTGTTCAAGTGTTTTGTGGAAAGTTTCTCCTTATTTTTGGCTTAGTTCACAAAAAAAGGACTAATGAAATTATATGCTGGCAGGTTTTGTCAGATAGTTAGAACATACAAACATCCCTAAAATGCTAACTTTCTGCCTCCTCTAGTATATGTGACTTTTGTACCATGTACTAAGGATGAATGGTAAGGGAAAAATATAAACATGAGCTTTACAGTAACTGCTTTATTAATTTAATAGAAAAGAATATATTTGCAGATGAATACCCTAAACCAGGGGTTCTCAAACTGGGAGTCGGGACCCCTCGGGGTCGTGAGGTCATTACGGAAGGGGTCATGAGCTGTCAACCTCCACCTCAAACCTTGCTTGCCTCCAGCATTTATAATGGTGTTAAATATATTAAAGTGTGTTTAATTTATTGGGGGGGGCTCACACTCAGAGGCTTGCTATGTGAAAGGGATTGCCAGTAAAAAAAAGTTTGAGACCCGCTGCCCTAAACTCTTCTCAGCCTCTATGCTTTCTAATATGCTTGTTCTCTGAGAAGGAGCCTTGAATAAATGTAATGTGAGCTATATGTTTCACATTGTTCCTGTGGGTGGCGGATGGGAATCTAAATCCCTGTTCAGTGTGAGCAGTGTTACTTATTACAGGATACCAAGCAAGTATGACAGTGACAGCTATTGGATATCGCTTGCCTGAGCTTGTTCCTTGAACCTGAGCAGTAAGACTGCTTGGCCAGTTCTCAGTGGCTCTTAAACTTGTGTTTTGCTCATTTCGGTGTGTGGTGGTTTGTGTTTTTTTTTTTTTGTTTTTTTTCCCCTCCTTTCACTATGAATTATTCCACCTGATTTACTTGAATTTTAGAATGTTGTCCCCTCTTCCCTTCTCTGTTTCCCATTTATGGGATGGTGATGAAGAGCGAATGACATCTTGCCTGGGAATTATCTCATAATCAAGAGACAGTAGGGGAAGAAGTCAGCAATTATTTTTAACTAGGGTGGATTAAAAGTCAATGATTTAAAAAAAAAAAACAAACCCACGTTTTTTATTTAAATAGGTTTTTTCCTCAAAGCATTTTAACAAAAAATCAAATCTAAAGATAGATAAGTTATAGCTCAAAGATATCTCATCATGGAATAGGGATTATAAATTCTAATTCTATAGTATGAGACAATATATTTACAAAATGTTTCTTAAAAACATTACATGAATGAGTTCCAATAGTTCATGGATTAGGGACCCAATTTTATGGGCTTCCAGGGGCTTCTGTATAGATTATTTAGGTTAATCTTTCTATCTACCCAATAGACTCTCATGTGCTCAGTCTAGAAGATACCATCAGAGATGCTTAGTTTTGCAGTTCTCAGACTGTGGATTTGTGTCTCCAGACATAACATGCTTGTTAACAGCAAAAATGTTTTAAAATAAATATATATATTTTGTGTGTGTGTGTGTGTGTATATATATATATATATATATATATATATATCAGACCTCAAATTTGTGTACACAAAGTCAATCCCTCACCTCTCTCTAAAAGGGCAAAGTTTCAAAAAGTTACATGAATAGAAGAATGTTGGGGGCGGAATAGGTCTGGACAAGAAGTCTGGAGATAAAAGTAAAAAGGGAAGGACAGGCATTGGAAACAAAAGTGAAACTGTTTGAGCGGCATATTCCAGAAGTCTTGAGGTCTTTGAGTGTAGCCTTCATTGATTTGAGATCTACCATACCATTCTCTCACTAGAAGGGAAACCCCATAATGGCAGCAGGCTGTAAAAGACACCCAGTTTGGAAATAAGAACCATTCAAGAAATATGTTTGCTGCTGCTGATGCTTTAAAGAAAGTCACATCAGTGAACTGGTAGAAGTCACTTAAGCACTTGGGGTACATCCACACTATCGGATTATTCCGATTTTACAGAAACCGTTTTTTAAAACAGATCGTATAAAGTCGAGTGCACGCGGCCACACTAAGCACATTAATTCGGCGGTGTGCGTCCATGTACCGAGGTTAGCGTCGATTTCCTGAGCGTTGCACTGTGGGTAGCTATCCCATAGTTCCCGCAGTCTCCCCCACCCATTGGAATGCTGGGTTGAGATCCCAGTGCCTGATGGGGCAAAAAACATTCTCGCGGGTGCTTCTGGGTACAGCCTCACCCCTCTCTCCGTGAAAGCAGCAGCAGCCAACCGTTTTGCGCCTTTTTTCCTGGGTGAACTGTGCAGACGCCATTCCACAGCAAGCATGGACCCTGCGGAGCTCAACACAGCAATCGTGGACATTTTAAACATCTTGCGTATTCTCGTGCAGTCAATGCTGAACCGGGACCTGCAAAGCCAGGCAAGGAGGCAGCGGCTATGGCAGTGCGGCAACGAGAGTGATGAGGACATGGACACAGAATTCTGTCAAACTGCGGGCCCCTGCGCTTTGGAGATCCTGCTGGTAATGGGGCAGGTTCTAGCCATTGAACACTGAGTTTGGGCCCGGGAAACAAGCACAGACTGGTGGGACCGCATAGTGTTGCAGGTGTGGGACGATTCCCAGTGGCTGCGAAACTTTCGCATGCGTAAGGGCACTTTCATGGAACTTTGACTTGCTTTTCCCTGCCCTGAAGCGCCAGAATACAAAGATGAGAGCAGCCCTCACAGTTGAGAAGCGAGTGGCGATAGCTCTGTGGAATGGGCAAATCTACTGTGGGGGCTGCTGTGATGCAAGTAGCCAAAGCAATCACTAAGCTGCTGCTACGAAAGGTAGTGACTCTGGGAAATGTGCAGGTCATCGTGGATGGCTTTGCTGCAATGGGATTCCCTAACTGTGGTGGGGTGATAGAGGGACCCCATATTCCTATCTTGGCACCGGAGCACCAGGGCACCCACTACATAAACCTCAAGGAGTACTCTTCCATGGTGCTGCAAGCACTGGTGGATCACAAGGGACGTTTCACCAACATCCACGTGGGATGGCCGGAAAGGGTTCATGACGCTCGCGTCTTCAGGAACACTACTCTGTTTAAACGGCTGCAGCAAGGGATTTACTTCCCAGACCAGAAAATAACAGTTGGGGATGTTGAAATGCCTGTTGTTATCCTGGGGGACCCAGCCTACCCCTTGATACCATGGCTCATGAAGCCATACACAGGCAGCCTGGACAGTGGTCAGGAGCTGTTCAACTACAGGCTGAGCAAGTGCAGAATGGTGGTAGAATGTGCATTTGGCCGTTTAAAGGTGCGCTGGCGCACATTACTGACTCGCTCAGACCTCAGCCAAACCAATGTCCCCATTGTTGTTGCTGCTTGTTGTGTGCTCCACAATCTCTGTGAGAGTAAGGGGGAGACCTTTATGGCGGGGTGGGAGGCTGAGGCAAATCACCTGGCCACCGATTACGCACAGCCAGACACCAGGGCGATTAGAAGAGCACACCAGGAAGCGGTGCGCATTAGAGAAGCTTTGAAAACCAGTTTCATCACTGGCCAGGGTACAGTGTGACTGTTGTGTTTTGTTTCTCCTTGATGAACCCCCCCCTTGATTGACTCATTCCCTGTAAGCCACCCATCCTCACCCCCCCTTCGATCACAGCTTGCTTTCTATGGAAATAGTCACTCTCGTTTAAAAATCATGTATTCTTTATTACTTAATTATAAAAAGAGGGAGAGAACTGACAAGGTAGCCCGGGTGGGGTTTGGGAGGAGAATAGTAGGGAAGGAAAAGGCCACTAAAAAAATTTCATAATGAGAGCCTTTTGGTTGGGCTGTCCACTGGGGTGGGGTGGAGTGGGTGGGTGCATGGAGCCTACTCCCATGAGTTCTTACTCGTCTGGCGGGTGAGGAGGCTAAGGAACATGGTGAGGGGGGAGGGTGGTTATAAAGGGGCTGCAGTGGCACTCTGTGATCCTGCTGCCGTTCCTGAAGCTCCACCATATGCCGGAGCATGTCAGTTTGATCACGCAGCAGCCCCAGAGTTGTCCCGCCACCGCTGATCTTTCTGCCGCCACCTCTCATCTCGAGCATCTCTCCTGTTCTCACGGTCACTGGCATCTTTCCTGTACTTTGCTACCACGTCCTTCCACTCATTCAGATGAGCTCTTTCATTGCGGGTCACTTCCATGATTTCAGAAAACATTTCTTCTCGCGTCTTTTTTTTTCCCGCCGCCTTATCTGAGATGGCCTTCGGGACGGAGTAGGGAGGCTTGAAAAATTTGCAGATGCATGAAGGAGGGGAAAAAATAGAGAAGTATTTAAAAAGATACATTTTAGAGAACAATGGTCATACTCTTTCACGGTGAACAACACTATTCACCTTACGTAGCACATGTGCCTTCACTACAAGGTCGCATTTTGCATCTTAATATTGAGTGCCTGCAGCTTTGGTGTTACCGTTGAGTGCTGCATCTTTCCTGTTAATGTGCAGCAGCAGAAACCACCCTGTGGCTGGCATCATGGAAGATCACTGCTAAACACCCCCCTTGCCCCCCAACCACGTGGCTGGTAGCAGGAAAGATCCCTGCTAGCCAAATGCGGAAAAGCTCAGCGCCAATTGCGTGCCCCCCCTCCCCCCGCTTGGCTACCTGCAGGGAAGGATTTCTTTTAAGCCACAGGCAAACAGCCCAGTAGAAATGGCCATCTCTGTCCCTTTACTTAAATTCCTGAATTTCAACCAGGTTACCATGAACGATATCACTCTCCTGTGGATAACACAGCAAGATAAAGAACGGATGTTGCTTGAATGCCAGCAATCACCAGGACCATACACAGCTAGGCTTTGTCATGCAATGATACCAGATTACTTGCTACATGCATGGCGTGGTCAAGTGTCCTACCATGGAGGATGGAATAAAGCAGCGCTGCCCAGAAACCTTCTGCAAAGGCTTTTGGAGTACCTCCAGGAGAGCTTCATGGAGATGTCCCTGGAGAATTTCCGCTCCATCCCCAGACATGTTAACAGACTCTTCCAGTAACTGTACTGGCTGCAAATGCATCCCAAATCCTCAGGGCAAATTAATCATTAAACGCTTGCTTTTAAACCATGTCTTTTATTTACAAGGTACACTCACCAGAGGTCCCTTCCATGGCTTCATTGTCTGGGATAGTTGCTTGGGAGGGTAATTCCGTCAGGGTGAGAAAAAGCTCCTGGCTGTTGGGGAGAACGGAGTGCTGTGTGCCCTCTACAAGCTCATCCTCCTCATCTTCCCCGTCCGCAGAATCCTCAGCCATGGCTGCGATTACCACCCCCACCTCGGAATCCACGGACAGGGGTGGGGTAGTGGTGGCGGACCCCCCCTAGAATTGCATGCAGCTCAGCATAGAAGCGGCATGTTTTTGGCCCTGCCCCGGACTGTCCGTTTGCTTCTTTGGTTTTCTGGTAGGCTTGTCTGAGCTCCTTAACTTTCACACGGCACTGTACTGAGTCCCTGGTGTGGCCTCTCTGCATCATGGCCTTGGAAATTTTTTCAAATGTTTTTTCATTTCATCTTTTGGAATGGAGTTCTGTTCGCTGTATGGGGAGAGGATTCCATGCTATCAGATCCAGTACCTCCCGTGCAGTGCATGCTGGAGCTCTTCTTTGATTCTCAGGAGACTGCATTGTTACCAGTGCTGATGAGCTCTGCGTGGTCACCTGTGCTGGTGAGCTCTCCACGCTGGCCAAACAGGAAATGAAATTCAAAAGTTCGCGGGGCTTTTCCTGTCTACCTGGCCAGTGCATCAGAGTTCAGATGGCTTTCCAGAGTGGTCACAATGGTGCACTGTGGGATAGCTCCTGGAGGCCAATACCGTCGAATTGTGGCCACACTAACCCTAATCCGACATGGCAATACCGATTTGAGCGCTACTCCCCTCGTCGGGGAGGAGTACAGATATCGGTTTTAAGAGCCCTTTATATCGATATAAAGGACTTGGTTGTGTGGACGGGTGCAGCATAAAATCGGTTTAACGCTGCTAAATTCGGTATAAATGCGTAGTGTAGACCAGGCCTCAGATTCAGAGACTGTTGAAGTGTTAATCTCAGTTTTAACAGCAGTAGCTTCTAAACCCAGAGTTGTGAGTTCAATCCTTGAGGGGGCCATTTAGGGATTTGGGGATTTAGTTGGGGATTGGTCCTGCTTTGAGCAGGGGGTTGGACTAGATGACCTCCTGAGGTCCCTTCCAGCCCTAATAATCTGATTCTGCTGGTGTAGAAAGAATATTTTCTTTCTTTGGACTAATTCATTCCAAATTGAGAAATCATTTGGGACCTGTAAAAGCAGGAAAGCTTAGTTTTTCTTTGCCACATTAAGAACAAACAGGAAAATGAAAGAAAAGATGACTGAGTTAGATGCAGAAGCCAATATTTTAAGTTTCTCATATTGACCTGGCTAATGTTGTCGATTTGATTTTTTTAATATTTCATTTAACTTTTTTAGTTAAACAATTTTAACAAAAACAAACCTGACTAAAAAACTTGAATGTTTAACTAAATTTAAAAATTCATATTCTTGTTTTGTTAAAATGTTTGCTGTTGAAGGAAAAAAATCCAGAATACATAACTAAAACAATTTAAACGTCTGTCTGGTGATGTCCTCCTAATACAGCATGGCAAGAAAATCCTCCAAATTTTAATGATTAACCTGTTGAATTGGAGATCATTCACTCCCAATGACTTCATAAATACCTGCTTCAATTACCTTTGCTAAATGAAATAACCAAACAATCGTTCATTTTCTGATATAGCTGTAAAACTAATCTGAAAAGTTTTCAATATAAATCACTTAAAAATGTATAGTGTGTACCTTCTAAAAATGAAACCTACATCTATCTGAGTTGTGAAGAATATGTATTAAGGTTATAACAACCAACAAGAATGCACTTTTATATAGAAATCCCATAATTAAATCGAGTTGTCTTGACTAGTGATTTAAATCAAATCCACTCTGTGTTTTAACCCATAGTAGCCAGCTGGGAACAGTTTTCTTCTCCGAGGGAACAGTGATGAAAGACTGAGCCCTTGGTTGTCCCAGTTACGAGCTTAACTGATAAGGTAGCCAATTCACTGATAACAGTGTTTAAGTAGCAGTGAATGATTAAAGTAGCAGAATTTGGTTTCTGTGTAAATATAGTAGTGTGGAAATAGCTGATAAACTATTCAAAAATGAGTGCAATAAAGTAATATAAATGTCACACAGCAACAAACAAGATGCTATGCTCTAATCTCCCTCTCCAGAGGAATAATATTATACCAGTGTTTCATTTGATCCAGGGTTACTTAATTTCCCTCATATGCTTTCCCCAACCTTGTCTTTTAAAAAAAAAAAACAAACAAAAAAAAACATTAAACACTTAAGGCCAAATTCAGCCCTGCAGTAAGCAGGTGTATCTTATATTGATTTAAATAAGTGCACCTGCTGATCCTGAGGTTGCTTTTGGTCCATAGTCAAGGATTCTTTGACTTTTTTATAGTTGTTCTATTTCTGAATAATGTCATTCAGAGTATGGGAATGTAGAAAATTATTCGTCCCTGCACAAATGACTGGTCTGACACTCCCCTGGGTTCCTGAATCCCTGCTTTAGATGATCTCTGTCCCTGCTAAAGGGTTACCCCAGGGGTCATTTTGGCAAAACCCAAAGGGCTTTGAGCTCAAGAGCAGGAGTTCTCATTACCTTATTGCAAAAGGTGGCATGGATTTGGTGTGTTAATGTTATGAACCTGCTGTTGTGTTTAAAAGTTTTTTAATTTAAAGCTCTAATTTTTTTGTAATGATTGAAGCAACTAGTAACAGTGGAAAGCTCCATTATTATTACTGCTGTGTCACTGAAGGTCTTCAATGTTTGAGAATCCTGAGCTAGATTCAATATTACCTGTCATTTGTTTGAATCCACCACTGATCAGTCTAGCCTGTGAAATGAATTGTGGGGTTTCAGTCCATTCAGTCCATTTCTAGTGGATGGCTGTTGCATTACAACATCCACTGACTGAGTTATTTGCCTCCTTTCTTGCTAATGAAATTGCATGGGTTTTGGAGATGGGGGAGGGTCTTTCAAGGGTGAGATGAATTGATTGGCTCTGTGGGAAGCAGGAAGTGCTGCTGCCTGTGCTGTATCTGTTCTATGGGTAAACTGGAGTTCTGGCTGCAGATTCCATTCCATTCACTAGCGCTACATTTTTCAATGTAAAAACAAAAGTGGGAGGAATTACTCCGTGTGAAGGTGAAAACATGGGGAAACTAGCAAAAATCTGTTCAACTGTAAAATATTAAAGATCCAGAACAGCTGCTGCAGTAGTAACTAGTGGTTTTCTTGTCATTAGTTTTCTGGTGCCCCTTCTTCGGGCTCCTTTGCAAAGTGTGTGTTTGAGCATGAGGTTCAGAGTGCCTGGAGATGAGACAGATGTGCTAACTCCCCTTAAAACAGCATGCTAAAAATCACAGTACGGATGTTGCAGCACTCTCAGTGGTTCAGGCTGACCACCCAAGTCCAAGCCTGTTCAGTTCCTGGGTCCGAGCTCAGGACGAGACTGAGACACAGCATCCACGCTTTGGCACTCTAGCTCATGTGCAGCTAGAAAGTGTCTGTCTCCCCAGGCTGGGAGGCATGCTCCCAGCTGCGGTGCAGACATGGCCACATTACACTCCCTCTCTGCAAGTGCCTTACAGGATAGGAAAAAATCCTTTATTTTTTGCTGTTGATTTACTTAAAATGTATTTAGTGACATTCACTGACTCCAGAAACGCTTCCAACTCTAGGGGCCTGGATCCTGTGTGTGCAGGCTGACATTAAGGCAGTCATTTGCCTGGGTGATGTGAACAGATTCTTTTATTAGATATCATCTGACTTGGCATGTTGTAATGTGCTGTGCCAAATCATATGCTATGTGAGTTTCATGCAGGGAGAGAGGCTGGCCAAGAACTTTGTTTTGGTTTCAGACGATTTCTGAATTAAAGATTCTGTATTTGTTTGCTCAAAGGTGACCTGGAGAGGAAAGGAGAATTGGGAATGTGCCTAATCCTGGCCTTTCCTGATGTGCACAGATGGCCTGACAGGCTTGTATTTTTGTTTTGTTTTAAAGGGTGGGGGTTGTGTGTGGGGGGCTTCTGCTTGCTTTTATGTTAGAAGTTCATGTCTTGTTTGCTGTGGCTCTCTAGTGACTGGAGAGCTGTAGAAAGTCTCATTGTGAGACAAAGCTGAGCCGTTTGAAGAGGAAGTGATATTGAGTAAGACTGTTTAAAACTCTGGGGTTTTTAACACTTTTATTTAACTCCATTGCATACTGGCATGGATGTCTTTGCCAAATACTTAATACACCTGCCCTCTCTGGGTATGTCTACACTAGAAAAGTAAGTCAACCAGGGAGAGGAGGAGGCTGAGTTCTAGTTGTCGGGCCTACTTGTCAATTTCACAGCTCCTGCGATGGAATTGACAAGACAGCCAACCGCCAATGAAAGGGACGCAGTGTCTACACAGACACTGCATTGCCTTAACTAGGTCGTTGTAAGCCTTACGCCTCTCATGGAGGTGGAGTGATTATGTTGGTGTAGCAGGGCAATTACATCCGCAGGAGGAAGATTGTAGGAACTGACATTATTAGGTCAATGTAAGCTGCATTATGTCTACCTAACTGTGTAGTGTAGACCAGCCCTCAGTTAAAGTGAGACCTTGGGCTACATTGTGAGACAGTACCTCCCCTCTCTACCCCCCCCTCGCCCCAGCCATTCTCCATGTAAGAAGCCCTACTGCAAAACTAGAGAAGACGAGACTTGCTGGTCTTGACATTTTAAATGGGTTTTCTCCCTTGTTTTTCAGGCCTTCAGTAAATGTCATAAAGCAGCTAAAAAACCCCCACAAAAAACAACAAATGCAGATGAAACTTAATCTTTTGTACCTTTAGGGCTGGCTTGTGGTATTTGGTGTTATCTTTGATGTCTATTTTAGAATAGAAGGTGCTTGGATAGCCAAGTGATGAGCGTAGTATAACTCTTGGTAGACAGGAAATTTATCCCTTCATCTTTTGAGGTAGATGCATTGAATTCCACGCTGTCTTGAGTACATACCCATGTGAGCACACTAACTCAATTAGAGCTAGCACAAGTGTGTCTAACCCAAGCTGGGAATCGCACCAGTGTAAACATATATGTACAATAGCCTGTTCTGAAAGAATAGATATCTTGGTTAGAAAATCCCACATTCACTACTATTGCAGCTGCATTGCAGAAGGGTGCAATGATTCTTATAAGTATGTAGCTGAATGCTCTGGGATCCCTCAGAGTGAAATGTATGTTATTTTATAAAACTGGGCCCTTTACCTTGAACCCTACGCATACTGCACTATTGAAATGCTGCTGACACCTTTGGGGTAGAGGTGCTAGCTAGTGCTGCCGGAGGGAGTGTTGAACAGCCACACTAGGGGCAGACACAGGCCTTGTACGAAGCGCACCATAGGATCCTTAAGGTATATTTGAGTATTATGTTTCCCTCCAAAAGGGACCTCCAGAGTAAACTGTGTGGTTCTGCAAAGGGCTGCATTGATCCTGCTTGACTGGAACCAGAGACTTCAGAGTCAGTGTGTGGCAAGAGGATTTGCTCACTATGTCACCCCAGGAGGTGAACTGCTGGGGGAAGGGTTTTTTAGCAAAGGAGGAAGTCTCCCTTTTGGTTCTCCTGCAGCATCCTCTACTATACCAGCCTGCTCTGGGGTCCGCATGCTGCCTCTCGTACTGCTGGAGTTCAGCATGCTGCCATCATTTTTCTGAAGAGACAGAGCAGAAGAGTTCCTATGTCAGTATCCTCTGTATAACCATCAATTTTCAGTTCTAAACAGAATTCTAGACTAGTGCATGTGTAAGTGTGATAGGAAGAACGTCTGGCTCGCCAGCTAGCTGGGTGCATCCAAAGCAAACTAGTTTTGTTGCTGTTTTTTTTTTTTTTCCTTTAGTTGAAACTTGGTTCTTTATTTTGCTGAATTGGGGATGGGTTGTTTTGCTTAAGTCTATCTGATAGATGTTTGCTTAAAAGCCAATTCCTGTGGCCTATCCTTGTGTTTAGTGTCTGGCTCCCCTGCTGATTTTACTGGCAGTTTCTAACTGTAACTCAAGCTACAGTGTCTAACAGGCTTTTTTCCATCTTTCTGGGCACTTCTTACCTTTGGTACCTTCTTAGATGTAACTCTTGTGTATTGGAGAATTTAGAAACGCCTTAAGAGACACAACTTTAATGCAGCCAACTTCTGTCAGTTCCTCTCTAAAGGAACAGAGAGCATCTCAGGAGATGTTTCCATCCTTCCAGTACTTGCTTTTTGAATCTTTTGGACTGAACTGAATGAGACTCCCAATGTGTAAGGCTACCCAGCACAGGTGTCCCAGAACTGCAAGAGGCCAGATGAGTCATTTGTTTCCTTAGCTTAACAGAGAATGTGTCAGGCTCTCCTCAGACAGCCTATCATGTTCACTTTGAATTGCTGCTGCTGTTTTGCATCTAACTCTCTTCCCCTCACACTTTGGTAGTTTAACCAAAATAACCTATTAGTTTGTTTCTCCCATAAGCATCTTACCTTCAGGTGTAAAGTAAAAGGCTGAGACTCCTGCACTTTCTCCTCTAGACCACATACTGTTTCTGGCTTTTTGGTGGACTCTTACATTGTGTTCAGATGTGAGCTACAATAGTGGGAGGCCAGGCAAGAGATACTGCTGTACTCTAATAAAACGTTTCTGAAAGAAGTGTAATACAGTGACTAGATGGCATATGGTTCCATCCAGCCTTGCCACTGACTCGCCATGTGACCTTGGGTGAGGTGATTAACAGCTGTTCCTCACTCTCCTCCTCTTGCCTCTCAGGAATACTTGTGGCTTAAATTTGTAAAGTGCTTTGAGATCTTTGGCTGACAGGTGCTGTAGAATGGCAAAATATTAGTAATTACACTTGGCAGAATAGTCATTCAGTGCCCTAATATTCAAATACATTGACCAATGTTTGTTTCAGGATTTCTGTTTAAATTTTCAGACAATACTATATATAAGTAGATTTTTATCATTAAACTATACTCACTTTTGAGTAAACTTTGTGCAGTGTTCGTTTTGGGGGCAATGCAGCCAAGGTTAACGTGTTCAGCAGGCCCTTTCTACTTGAGACAGTCACATTGTCTTGTCACCACACCCTCTGTGCTGCCCCAACTACCCCGGTGGGCATGTGACCAGTAGCTACAAAGTTTATCATTGTCTTGTGCTTGCTTCACCTTTGTTTGTTTGTTTTAATGTTCCCTGCAGATTAGGTTAGGTGTTGCCAACCTGTGGGACACATGCAGTCGCAAAAGGAAAAAACCTTAAGCTTCTTCTAGCTAAATCCTTTAGGGACCACGTTCCTACCAGCCATTGGGACTTTGCTGTCCTGTTGATACAGTTAGCTGCTTTTGTAGGCTATACATCCAGCTCCAATCTTGATTGATTTACTTGGTGTTTATCTGTAATGGCCTGCCAGGGCCCATATATGTGACAGAGCTAAAATGAGTGGTTCTTAATTTTTTTTTAATTGCAGGAAACTTAGTGTTGCAGGATTCCTTCCTCTATGGTTAATTGTTTTCTAAAACATCAATGTCATTAGTCCTTATTTGTCATGTAAATAATTTTTGACAAAAGTGAGGGGGCGACAAATTTATATGGAATGTAGATGGGTGTTACTGTTATGGGAATACCTAAAACAAGTGCTTCTAGGAGTAAAGATGTGTTAGCAGTAAACATATGTATATTTCTATCTGTTTGGGGAACTTGGCTTGAGTTTTTTCCCTTCCAACTTTTGCCTCCTAAACCCCTCCACTTGCAAATGTTCGCTCATTCACTTTAAACAGCAATTGTGGTTAAGTACACAACCTAGGGAAAAATAAAACACTTCAATACATGTGACACTCCTCAGTCCAACACACCTATTCCCAAAAAATCTCCTGAGTAGGAACTCTGTGAGTAGACCGTGGTCTACACAGGGGAGGAAATCTATCTAAGATAGGCAACTTCAGCTATGAGAATAGCATAGCTGAAGTCGAGATATCTTGGATCGAATTAAAATTACTTACTTCACGTCCTTGCGGTGCTGGATTGATGGCTGCAGCTCCCCTGTCGACTTTGCTTCCGCCTCTCGTACTGCTGGAGTTCAGCAGTTGACAGGAGAGAGATCGAGGATTGATTTTATTGTGTCTACACTACATGTGATAAATAGATCCCCGATAGATCAATCGCCACCCACCGATCTGGCGGGTAGTGTATATGTACCCTAGGAGTGAAACTTCACTCTACTCAGTATAAGACTGCTCTGTTGGTGGAATTCACTTGCAAATCACAACCAAGGGAAGGTACAGTTATATTTAGCATGACATTGGCATTATCCCCATTAATATATCTGATTTGTCACAAATCCAAAAAGGAAAAAAAAAACTTTATCTGTGGAGCTCCCAGGCATATGAGGTGCACTGCTCTCTGGCCCTTTCCTATAGAGCAGGGGTAGGCAACCTATGGCATGCGTGCCGAAGGCAGCACACGAGCTGATTTTTTTTTTTTTTTTTTTTTTTGTGACACTCTCACTGCCCAGGTCCTGGCCACCAGTCTAGGGGGCTCTGCATTTTAATTTAATTTTTAAATGAAGCTTCTTAAACATTTTAATATATAAGTAAATAAGGTTTTTAAAGACATAGAAAGAGATGTTCTAAAAATGTTAAAATGTATTACTGGCATGCGAAACCTTAAATTAGAGTGAATAAATGAAGGCTTGGCACACCACTTCTGAAAGGTTGCTGACCCCTCCTATAGAGTTTGGGAGCTCAGGTCACTAGAGAATTGTCAGTGTTGTGTAACTTGCTCTAATGCAACGTCCTTGGTTACATTCTGTTCTCTTGCTGTTGCAGTTTTTGGTTTTCCCTGCCCTCTCCTGCCTGCCATCTGTTGCTAAACAGCCCAAAAACATCAGAAGCTGCTGTTCCCTAGGCTTCTGCTTCTTTTGATGCATGATATAAAAGCTCCAAGCTTCTTAACACATCTCAGTTCTTTTAAGGGTCAGTCACATTCACTGGCTGTATCTCACCTGTATACCTAGAAACTCTTTACTGAGTTCTCTGCAATGATGCTCATTTTGTAACAATAACCGCCAGCTCAAGATCTTGCTCCGCTAGCCATCACGCCTTTGCCTCTGCTGAGGTCCCTTGCAGCCTCTTGTTTCTGTATTTCAAAACCCTGTATGTATCTGAGGGCAAAACCCAGCCACAGCCTTTCTGGCAAAACCAGGGCTTAGCCTCTTTATCAAAACTTCCTCCCTTGCATGCCAATGATATGAGGGTTATGCCTCTGGATATTGAAACCACCTCTGTTGCTGTTCTTTGCTCTAGTTAAAATGCCTGATTAAACTCTCTGCCTGTGAAATCTGGTTTCACCTTCTGTTGAGGCCTGTCAGTTTTATTCAATTCATGATCAGTAGGCTGCTTTTGAAAGAAACGCCCTTCTGTGTGTTCCAGGCCTCTGTTTCCATTTCTTCTTTTCAGTGGAACAACATTCTGCTTTAATAGTCTAAAGTCGCTTAAAAAGAAGCAAAAAAACTAGACAAATATTTTTATTGAGCTAGTACCGATTCTGTTTATTGAAATCAAGTGTTTTTTTTAACACCACATTGGTCTATATATCAAATAACAAATGAAAGCTTTCATTAGACACCTAGTTCAGAACTGATTTTTAAAAAAAAAGCATTAATCAAAAAAATTAAAACATTAGAAATATAATAATTACATTCAATGATGGTAGTCAATGTCCATTATTCTTGGCCATGATATTTTCTGAGATCTTTCTAATCCATCATGAAATAAATGTTCAGAGTTCCTATTGATTGGATTGAATAAGATCAAGTTCAGCAAAAGTCCCTTTCTCTGCTGTTCTACAGTGGCCTTGCTTCTGATCAGCACGAAACTCATGCATCCCTGAATTACAAACTTTAGGCTTCCATCTTTACTGGATCTGTGACTGGCCCTCCCTAATGTTATCACTCACAATTGGTCTATGTTTTTCTCTCCAGACCTCACTACATCTCACTCAGAAAGGAAGGAAGTTCTTTATAGTCACACAGGCGTAGGAGTCCAGAGGCCTTAGTTCTATCCCATGTGTTGGTATAGGCTTCCTGTGTGACTTTAAACAAGTCACTTAGCATCTATGCCTCCGTTTCCTCATTTAAAATGGGAGAATGCCTGCCTCATGAGGAAAATGAGGCTACATTCATTAATGTTTGTAAGATGCTTTGAGATCCTTGAATCCAAGTGTTATAAAGTGCAAAGTATTATCCCCACCACAAATGCCAGGTATAATCCCGCATCCTCTTTCCATACTCCTTTCTGCCAGAATTACCCACCTGCGAATCGGCTAGATTGTAAGTGAAACCTACCTTGCAATGCTGTTTGCTAGAAAGTAGCTTCTAGCATTTGCTGGGATTTCAAACAGCCTTAGAATAAGACCTATCTTACCAAACTCTTCACTCTTCCCCTGATCTTGGTGTTTGATAGTGACTGCTTCTGAAACACTGTGTAAAATATTATCTCAGACCCTTCCACCGAGACTTTTATTTCTGCTTTTCTTCTCTTCCTTTTTCAATTATCTTGAAAGTTTCAAGGCCACATGATCCTCACAGAACATACTTCAGTCTGTGTGAGGTCAGGTGAGAGAGAATTGGGTACACGGCTGCTACAGCCTCCGTATTCATAGTATTTGAGGCTATGGCTACACTACAGATTAAGTTGACTAAGTTACGTTGCTCAGGCATGTGAATTAGGCACCCCCTTGAGCAACATAATTTTATGCTGATGTAAGCACTGGTGTGGACAGCACTAGGTCGCGGGAGAGCTTTCCCCATCAACATAGCTACGCCACTCACGGCGGGGCTGGAATAATTAAGCCAACCAGAGAGCTCGCTCCTGTCAGCTTAGAGCAGCTACACAGAGAGCTTATAGTGATGCAGCTGTATTGATGCAGCTGTAAGCTCTCTAGTGTAGCCGTAGCCCAGGTTTTTTAAATAAACTCCACCTATTCCTTTTCCCCTTTAAGTAGAAGCCACACATTCTTTCAGATTCATGATGTGGGGTGATTCCAAAGGCTGAATGCTGTCCCACACTGGCTAGCTGTATCTCTAGCATATCCATCTATCTTAGAACAAGACAGTCTTGTTCTAAAAATGTGGGTGGGTGGGTAAGTAGGTAGGTACGTACTAGCCAAATCCGGGCTTCATTGTGACAGGCACCATACAAGAACAGCAGTGGACAGTTCCTTCTCTGAAGAGCCTACAGTCTAAATTGACAAGGCAACACAAAGGACAGAGAAAAGGAATATAACTTGTTAGTTCCATTATTATTGTTGGGGGCAGAGAGACACATGTCTGGGATTAGCTAAACAAAGACAAAGGGAAGGGCAAAGAGTGAGGGGAACCCTCAGAATATACTATGTGAGGCGGGGAGTGGGTGAGCTGCACTATCTCTGCACCGCATGCAGACGAAGAGAATTCCTGCAGTACTTTGTCATATTAACAAGAAAAAGACTAGTCTTCCCTTGTTTCATAAAAGTATCTGCATTTTGGGAATCCTGCTAATGTCAAACAAAATCTTGCTAACAACAGTCCCAAGAGAGATGATCTAAGCATCCTGATTGCAACAGGGGGTGTGGCTCCATAACCCCATAGTAAAAAGCATGTTAACATCAACTCATGACTAGGAGAAACCCAGCCTGTCCCTCTGCTGGATAAAAATGCAGAGGTAATTTACTAAAATGGTGCATCCTGGAAGGAGGTGTTTGAGGCTCTCTTTAGAGCAGCAATGAGATGCCAGGATAGCATAGCCAGGCAAGCTAACGATGTAACCATTAATTTCTGGGGTTTGGGTCACAAGTAGTGACATGGGTCTGCTTGTCTCTGCCTAAACCCTAGCAGACCCACATGACAAAAGCACCACCTCCTATGGGGAGCTGAGGTGGAGGGGAGGTCTAAAGGTATGTCTACACTGCAACTAGACACCTGTGACTGGCGCATGCCAGCTGGCTTGGGCTACTGGACTGTTTGATTGCAGTGTAGACTTCTGGGCTCAGGTTGAAGCCCAGGCTCTAGGACCTGCGAGTTGGGAGGGTCCTAGAGCTCAGGCTGCAGCCCAAGCCGGAATGTCATCACCACGGTTAACCACGCCTAAGCCCATGAACCCAAGTCAGCTGACTTGGGCCTGCTGTGGGTATCTAATTGCAGTGTAGACATACCCTAAGGCATCTGGAACAGAAGATGCTTGCCTGCTGAGTAGAAAGCCAGGAGCCCCCTGTTTTCTTGGAGTGGCAGACCAAGGAAGAATCAGTGAGGCAGTTTGGGTATTACCCTCCAGTTATATACAGCAAAAATAAAATTCAACTGTTCTTACCTTGTTTTAAAAACTAGCTGGTGTTTCTAGAGTTAAAAAGTCAGAATGTCTGACATCTGTGATTTTTGTAACCAAGCCGGTTTTAAAACGTTAATGTGACTGTAAAAAATGGAGAACTAAAAAAACTTCCAACAACTCTGACCGTAGCTATACGGCTAGTTCTATTATGTGGCTTCCTATGAGCAGTTAACCAGCTCCTCAAATACAGCATGCACCTGCCTTTAGTACACGTATTGCTAGACTGCAGGCCTCTGCCTTGTGAATTACATTCCAAGGGTCAGATATGGGTGTGGTTCATTAGGTTTTATACTGGTTGCTAGCCAATCTCTTTATTGAAATGTGTTACACACAAACACACACACCCCTCATTTATTTACTTCTCTGATCCCAAGGTGCCCTTTGACAATGGATTGAAAGATCAGTGTGATGCTTAGCTTGGCAGGAGTTGTGTATAGTTTCCATGTGACTCCCTCCAGGATAAAAGCCCTAATCAGTTTCCAGGAATACTTTATTTGCATATTACACTTCACAGATGTGGAAATTTAGGTGAGTGTCTACTGAATGGCTTTAAATAGAGCTGCAGAAGGAGTGGGTGTGGGGGAGGAGAGTACTGCTGTTCTTGACAGTTTTAAGTGCAGTTATACACTGAGAAACTAATGCACCTTTTTACTCAGTACAGTTCTTCTCTGTGGCCGAATTCAGCAGACAAGACTTTAAATGCACAGAAAACTAATTCTATTATACCTGCAGAGCCAACACAGCTCCACAAGGGAGTTGGATTCTATTCCTGCTTACGTATCAACAAAATTGTAACCAAATCCTGCCCTTGGTGACACTTCAGAAACTCCATTCAGAGCAATAAGGGCAAAGTTGGATCTGTAGAATCTATTACTAATTATTTTTTTATTTTATTTTTTTTTGGTACCTATTGCTGGCCATGTGATGGTTAAAGTGGTGTTGGTTTTTGACCTATAAGGCCCTAAATGCCTTGGGACTTGCCTACTTGAGAGATTGTGTGTCTCCCTGTGCCATGCTGCCACAGCTGTGATCAGCAGAGGCCTTTGAGCTTGACTGCCCCCTCCCCCTATCTTGCCCCTATAAAGTGGCTGCTGGCAGAGCCTTCTCTCTAAGGACTTTCCTGCTAATTATCGCCCTCCAGTGGGTTGAGGTTCTGGGCATGCTGTAAATCCTGTCTGGTGAAGAGCTGAGGCAGCTGATGGTAGAATTTCAATGTAGTGAGGAAGTATGATAGGGTCATCTTCAGATGCATTGGTCACACAACTGATCAGATGATGTCTGACGGGAAGATGTGCTGTTGCTTCAATCAAGTTTTATTTCTCTTTAAATGTGCCAAAGTTGCCCTGAGCTTTTGAACAGGTGCTTTTGGCGAAGTTTATATAAAACTAAAATTTAAATAAATCTAGTTATCTGCAGGAACAGAACACAGCTTAAATTTTAAATTGCAAACGTAGTGCACCTGGCTGGCAGTTTAAAAATATATATTCTCCTTTACAAACTGTCCATGTTGGTCTACAGATTGACACACATTCTTATACATTTACCATGCCACTGTAATAACGCTTCAGCATAGAACACTTTCTGCAGTGAATCATCAATATGGACTCTGCTCCTCATTGCATTATTGTAGGTGGCTCCCCCTCTAGCTGGCTGCTAGGCTTTCAACCTTACTTTGTAAATAGCCTTGCTGTAAAGAACCATGTCGGGAAGCCCCTTCCAGGTATTCAAGTATGCATCTGTAGCTGATATTATTTAGTAGTAAGCTGAGAGAGTTCTCTGTTTCATGCTTAGGGCTTGGCTACACTTGAAAGTTGCAGCGCTGGGAGTTACAGCGCTGGTTGTGCAGCTGTGCAGGAACAGCGCTGGTGTGTGGCCACATTTGCAGCATTTGCAGCGCTGTTGGGAGTGATGCATTATGGGCAGCTATCCCAGTGTTCAAGTGGCAGCAACGTGCTTTTCAAAAGAGGGGGGTGGAGTGGAGTCTAGTGTGACAGGGAGCGAGGGGGGAGAGAGAGAGTGGATTTTTGGAGCCAACACTGTGTGTTTAGCTTCCTGCCTTGAAAAAATCAGAATGTTTCCAACCCCTTAGTCTTAACTCTTAATTGCAAACAGCCTGCAGCCAACACGACTCCCCGCTGTTTCACTCCCTGCCTGCCTGCCTCTCATTTGATTGTTTACAGCCAGGTACAGATTGATCACAGCAAACAGGAGCTCTGTTTGTTTTTTAGATAAGCAGCACCGGCAAAGGAGCTCGTTCACAACAAAACAAAGAGAGGCTGCATAACAAAACAAAGAGTAATTTAGTTAAAAGCATTCTGGGATATCTCATAATACCCTGGAGGCCAATTAAAGCGCTGGTGTGTGGCCACACTTGACGAGCAGCGCTGGATCACCAGCGCTGCAATGCTTATTCCCCAAGCAGACCAGGTGTTCAGCCAGCGCTGCAGCCAGGGAGTTGCAGTGCTAGATGTGCCTTGCAGGTGTGGACCGTTACTAATTGCAGTGCTGGAAAGCCTCCACCAGTGCTGCAACTTGCAAGTGTAGCCAAGCCCTTAGAAAGCTTTGAGGTCCAAGAGTGTGGTGGTAATGGGGTGGGGGGGGGGGGCAGGTCTGCTGGTAGGAGGTCTCTGCTGAGTGCAAAAAGAATAACCACCACATTGTGGGTAGTGCTACACACCAATGCAATGAATATCTGTGGAGATCTGGACACGGGTGGTCTAAACCGAGTACGTACTAGGTAAAACCAAACTGTCCCTTTATGTTGGCTGTTAAATATGTGAATTAGATCTACCAGCTATACATCTAGATATTTGAGAGAGGATCCTATTCAGAGTAGAGAGATATTTTAGAAGTAATTGGTTTCACTGATTGACTATCCAGTATAAATTAATTTCTGACAAATCTAGATTTACTAGTATGGAAATTATTTGATAACAATAGGATTGTAGTTCAGATCCAAGATCTTATTGTTAGCTAAGAGAAGGTGTAATCTTTTAATGGCCTCTGTCATGATCACCCACCTTTCATTTGAAGAGTTGACTTTTGTGCATTCAGAGTGGCCAGATCGCTCTTGTGTTTGGGAGTGTGCATCTGTCCAGAAAATAGTAGTAGTGATATTTTTTTTTCGTGGGGAGGTGCGGGGGGAGAGATTGTGGACATTGAAACAATACTTCTGGATTCCTAACTCTGTTTTCTTAAAGTTGCAGGAGTTATTACTGCTGACTTTCTGTCAGGATTAGTGCACTGGGGAGCGGACACCTGGGGATCTGTGGAGCTGCCCATAGTTGGAAAGGTTTGAGACTTTTTTTTAATTTTTAAAATTTCAAATAAAAATCACTTTGGGGGAAGCTGCCACCATCTTAAATGTGCTATGCACTATATAGGAACTTGTTTCTTTTTGTCTTGTCTTGTCTCTCCTACTGATTTGGCCTGCTTGTGTCCTCCTCACCCTCTCTTTATCCCATGCTAATTGGCCTGGTATATTGGCGGTAGAGCTATGACATACAGTGTTAAACTTCTTCTAGACTGATAACAGCCAGGAAGTTTGAGGTGACTCTCTAATGTGCCCTGTTCCGACTGGGAGTATTAACAAGCAGAAGTAACAGAATAAGTGTCTCTGTTCCCAGATCTGCTGTTGCCTAGCTATGTGACCTTTAACAAGTCACTTAACTTTTTGTGCTTCTCCCTCATCTGTAAAATTGTGATAATGCATATCCACCTTTATAAAGCACTTTGAGATGAAAAGTGCTACGTATGTGTTAACAATATTAATGCGTTGCTTAAAGAGGCAAAAACTGGGCTGAAATATAAGCATTGTATGAAGATTTCCAAGTGTAAAGCAACAGATGGTTGAATAATTTCAAACACTACTTCTAAAAGCTTGAACCTTAATTCCTAGGTGCATGATAGTATGGAAGCCCTTCTATCACTCTTGGATTTGATGCTGTCATTCTGTTTCTGATCCATTCATTCTTACGAGTAATGGCCTGGCACTTTTGGCTTTGTTCTTTCAGGCTTTCATCAGACCTTTTAGAGAACATCACATTGACCCCACGGCAATTACTAGACATGATTTTATAGAGACCAATGGAGATAACTGCATGATGACACTAGTGCCATTGGCAAACATGGCCTACAAATTTGTTTCTCTTTCCCCAGGTAAGCTATTTGCAGTGACTATGTATATGTATTTAGAATCTTCATCACTGGATAAATTGAATAAGTGCTTGTCCTTGTGTGGGGAAGGGATTAAAAATTGAATCTGTGATGCATGTCAACGGGTTTAATTTATGTTGGAAGCAGATGTTTGGAGGAGAGAGGGGAAAAAAATTTCCACTGTTTGATAATGGGTGATTAACCTTTCCCATGTCAAGGATCTCCCATCTCCAGGAAAGTGTCTTACTGAAGAATTCAGTAAAGAAGCCTTAAAATATAAATTCTGCAGAAGAACTAGCACCTCATTCTTTCACAAAGGATTTTAAATTCAGGCAATTAAGGAAGAAAGCTTAAGATTAAAAACCATTGAAATTTGCTCTTTTGCAGAAATAGTTCAATAAATATAAAGACTAATAATGCAGCATTACATTCTCCTGTTTAATTACAATAGCCAGTAAATCCATAGCTCAGGTTCTCACTATCCATTAGACTGAATTTATTTTGACTAATTTGGTGTGGTGCATACTAGTCTTGCAACCCTATTACTTTGTGGCATTTCAGAATGTCATATGAGATGAGGAGTTCATGACTCAGCGACTCTGCTGTCACAGTCTATTGCTGAAGCAATTTGGTCATGGGCCTTGTTAACATCTGAAGTGTCAGCAACTGCTAGAATAGTGTCAGAATTGAGGGGCAACTTCTAAACAGGGCAGGCATTATTAGAAACTGGTAGGAATCTGCTTCTTCAATAAAAGAAAGGAAAGAAAAGGTCTGGGTTTTTAATGCTTTTTTTATTATTTTTTGTAGAAGCGTTATACCAGACATGCCCTTGGGAATGTTATGTCTTTGCCCTGGCTATCTTTGTAACCTTGACAAACCAGATTCACAAATGGTCTCATACGTACTTTGGTCTTCCTCGGTGGGTCATCTTTCTGCAGGACTGGCATGTTATCCTGCCACGGAAACACCACCGAATCCATCATGTGTCTCCCCATGAGACTTATTTTTGTATTACCACAGGTAAAGTAAACTATATATTCCTGGACTGAGCTTTTTTCACTGAGCCAGAAAGCATACATGTGGCAAGAATGTAGTCTGATTGTATATATGATATTACTGTTTAGCAGTCTATAAAACGTGGAAGATGCTATGTGCTACAACTTGCAGTATTAGCTTTTACTGTACAAGTCAACTGAGGCTCTTGACTTGGTATTGTTACATAAATAAGAAAAATCCCAATCCCAAAAAAGAAGAAAAATCAAGTTTGTGATTGGCTGAAAATCAGTAACTTTCTATTGCTGACTTCAGGTCAGTGATGCTGAGGCTTGGGTAAGGTCAAGCAGTCTGATCTTGCATGCAGATTAGTGCATCTTTATTCAATGCAGTGAATTCTGTGAAAGCTGCTGTTCTCATACAAAGGGAATTATATCATTTTCTTAATCTACACTGGCATCTCTCCTTGAATGTTAGTTTCCAAAACAAGTTCTTAGACTTCTGAAATTCATGGCCATAATGAGTATTTCCAAATACTTCTAATAACGGCCTTCAGAACATGTGTAACTTCTTTATCAAGGTATTTTTGGCATCTGATTCTCCTTGGATTTATAAATCATGATATTCACCTCAACTAAAGTCATTCTGGTTATGTCCATTTTGCAGATGGGCAAGCTAAACCAGAGTGCTAATAACTTGCTCAACCTCACATAGTGAGGGAAGGCACAGCTGGAAATACAATTCTAGATACCTGACTCCATTTCCTGCTCTGACAAATGGACCATGAAATAAATAAAAAATCTATAGATTTGTATTAGTCATGCAATACTGTGTGCCCTGTGTAAAGCTTTATAACTTGTTCCTGTCATCTGTCAGAAAACAGTCTCTATTCTACATAGGATCCTCTCTCAAATATCTAGATGTATAGCTGGTAGATCTAATTCACATGTAAGTAGTGTAGACCCAAAATTTAGGTTTGTCTGAAATTTTACAAAATCTGGTGAGTTAATAAATCTGTCTAAATGTCAGTGACCAGTTACTTTGTTTGATTTGAATATTCTCTTGCACTGCTTGCAAATGAGGCATTGCATCTGTGCGCTAGGGCTCAGGAACCAGAAAGGGAAACCATCCGAACAAGTGAAACTCACTGGTCTGAGTGAAGGGCAATTTGTAATCTAAATAACTAGCTAGAAATTTTACACCACTTGAATTTAGATATTTCTGTTTTATTTACAAATTACTTTTGTTTAATTTTCTCTTTTACCCTAATAGTCTCCTTTTAGCTTTGTGTAGTGACCATTCTTCATTGTTTGCCCATAGCGCACTACCACTGAACTTTTCTCTAACACATTTTTGTTTGCTATTTAAAGTGAATAACGCTGTTAAGTAGGGAAGAAAAGCAATGCAAACTTGAGGTTCTACTGCTATGGTTTAAGCTAATGCTCAATACTTAATTCCCCTCCCTTCACCCCTCTGGTCTTTCAGGTTGGCTGAACTATCCATTAGAGAAGATTGGATTTTGGAGATGCTTGGAGAATATTATCCAAGGAGTGACTGGGCAAAAGCCTAGAGCAGATGACATGAAGTGGGCTCAGAAAGTTAAATAAAACTCTTACCAGCCTTCTACAGTTCTTATCTTTGTTGCCAACCTTTTTTTAAAAAAAAGCCATCAGCCAAATGCAAGACTTACAAAGAAATAACAGACTAAAGCACAAGCTAAAAAGTGCTAACATCGACTGCAATTAAAAACTCATTCTTTTTAAAACAATACTTGAAATGCGAATGGTTACTTTCCGTTTGTACCGAGCACCTTTCTTTAGCCATGTCTGCTGATGTCTTAGAAAATATTTCATCACTGAGTCTCATAAAAGCCATCAGGTGAGCCAGAGAGGAAGACGATGCACCATCACTTCTAATACATTGGTGGCACAGTAAACATGTGTTGTATCAACATTATTTAACTTTTAAAAGTAGCTTGTTGTCTAAGACCAATATGGAGAATAGTGAAGATAACTTGTCACGGCATTTTAAGAAATCCCATCCAGATATGCTGCATGAAAACAGCGTGTCAGAGTGATCGAAGCCAGTAAAATTGTCACCGTTTCAGTGCGTTTAGTGGTTGATAAATCAATTCCATCTTTGCTATTGCATTAAGTCTTGTTAACGTGGTGTGGAGCAGACTTAGAAATTTTGACTCTATCAATGGGCAAAGAATTCTTAAATGTTTTCAGTTTCTCTTAAAATAAAATAAATCGGTTCAAATTTTTGAGGAATTTGAACCAACCATTTCTGTATAAGCGTTCAGCTTTACATTAATAAACGTCTGAGTATCTGGAGGGCACTTTGTATATGTGTATCCCACATGCTTGCGTTAATTGATTCGGAGTGCTCACTGATGGGATCTTGCCAGTATGTTTCCTGTTCCAATAATCAATGTTTAAAGTAGGTGTAGCATTGGGCACATCTGCAAATTGTTCTCTTTTTGAGAGCAAAATACATCAAAATTGAGTCTTTTTAGCACAGAAATGTTAATGGTTGGTGTTTTTTAAGGTGCTTGTTGGTTTCTGTAAATAATATAAAGCCTTAATCTATTCTGGTGTAACATGGAATAATATTTTAACGTGATGTTCTGAATGTATATAATTTATAACAGCAGTTGGATAATACTAATCACATTTGTTAAGTCTTGTTGCAGTTCTTCATTTATTCGATGGTATAAAATCACACTTCATCCTCAACACTTAGTCTGAAATATCTAGCATTCACAGGATTAATGCATGAGTCTCCCAGCAGGGGTGGGTTGGTGGGGGGGTGTAAGTAAACCTTGCATTTCCTTTGCTTATACTATAACAGTGTATTTTACTCTTTCAGTATATAAGCATCTGACATTATAACAAAGGACTATTCCAGTTTCTACCACCCTGCAGAAAAGCTTTACACCCAGATCCTACAGCGAGCTCAACGTAGGGCAGGGATGGGCAAACTTTTTGGCTCGAGGGCCACATCTGGGTATGGAAATTGTATGGTGGGCCATGAATGCTCATGTAATTGGGGGTTGAGATGTGGGAGGGGGGTGCAGGTTCTTGGGTGGGGCTGGGGATGAGGGGTTGGGGGTGCAATAGGGTGTTCTGGGCTGGGACTGAGGGGTTTGGAGGGTGGGAGGGGGATCAGGACTGGGGCAGAGGGTTGGGGCATGGGAAGGGGTCAAGAGTGCAGGTTCTGGGAGGTGCTTACCTCAAGCAGCTCCCAGAAGCAGCAGCATGTCCCCCCCTCCGGCTCCTATTCAGAGGTGCAGCCAGGCAGCTCTGCACACTGCCCTGTCCGCAAGTGCCACCCCCGCAGTTCCCATTGGCCATGGTTCCTGGCCAATGGGAGCTGCAGGGGCAGCACTTGGGGTGGGGGCAGCGTGTGGAGCCCTAGGCATAGAAGCCAGAGGGGGGACATGCCACTATTTCCAGGAGCTGTGCGGAGTGGGGCAAGCCCATGACCCTGCTCCCTGGTTGGAGTGGGGCAAGCCCCAGACCCCGCTCTCTGGCAGGAGTTCAAGGGCTGGATGCAGCCCCTGCTGTAGTTGCCAACCCCTGACGTAGGGTGGACCCCTACCCCTGGGCTGAATGCCTGAGAGAAATGCCCTTAAATTGCTACATTTCTGTTGCTAGCAGTCCCTCATTCAAGTGAAGATGATTAGCATGGTAACTATTTTTTCCCTTTCTTCCAAGAAGTGAACCACTATGAAATAGATTGAGTGTTTTGATTCTTTTCTTTCTCAGTTGTAAACTCTTTGTAACTCAATATAAAATGGGTACACTTAATTTTGGGGTGGTAAATAAGTTGCATTGGCTTTAAAGTTTGTCACTTTAATAGGAAGGTTCATTTTAAAAGTCAAGTATTAGGTCATGTGTAAATCGAGGCTCATGCATAGCCTTGGTGTGAGAATTCTGGCCATGTTTTGATTTTGAGTCTAAATTTTTGAATATCATGAGCTACACTTTTCAGAATTGCTCAGGATGTGGCATGTCACCTCCCACTGAGAATGGAAGGGCTGAATTTTGAAAATGTGGTCCTAGAGATTCATGTTGCAGTCGGTGCCTTGTTTTTAGGCATTTCAGGGCCTGTATTTTAACAAGCTAATGAAACGTGATTATCTGCTTGACGGAAGAATTTGGAGCAATGTACCCATGCAAAAGTTTGGGTCTCTTTAAACAGACTTGGATGGGAACACACCTCACTTTGGGGCCTTTACTCCTAATAAAGGAAGGGCCAGAGCAGTGTAAAAAGGCCCCAAACACCCTGCATCCAGACTAGGGGAGGGATTCCCCCAGTACAGGCACTGTGAAAGGCAGCATTATGAGCACACCCTGTGTAGGGTGTTGTGGGAGCAAGGATGGGGAAGGGGATGGGAGGGTCATGTTGAAGCATGGCTTAAGCACAATACTGGGAGATGCTGGGCAGCCAGGGGAGGCTGCCATAATTTAGCAGCCCCACAGTACTGTCTTAAGTTATGCCAGGCGCCTACAGGGATGATTTCTCTACAATAGTTTTAACCAGCAGTGTGTGTGTTACTCGTAGATTGCTGGTTCTAACTTTATTGACTCTAATAGTACCGGGGGCAATACCCTTCAGGAAATAAGTTCCTTCCATCTGTTCTGCTGAATAGCTAGTGAAACAAGAACACTTACATTGGAGTGGAATTGAAGTTGTCCTTGTGTTACAGGTAAAGGACACTCTGATGTTTCTTGGAGTTGAAATGTGTATGCCTCGGGTATGTGAATACAAATGTTGCTTCCTGAATAGAACCCAGTAACTGTGTGATACTTTGCACATTGATAGCATCTTTCTTCTGGATTTCTCAACTTTGCAAACGTCATGACTCATGCCGCCTTCTACCGTGTGGCTCATGAGTTTACTTTTCCAGGGCCACTAACTTGTGGGACAGAGCTGGCTATAGAGACCAGGAGCCTGACTCCCAGGCTCTATCCACTGCATAACACTCCTTGCCTCTGAAATAAAAAACCTCATTTGAGGCAGATGTCTCTAACAGAAAACTCCTTTATTGAGAATGGACATTGAAAATAGATGAAAAGAGCATTTGGGCTGACATATAAATGAGCAGAAGTTGCTGGTATTGACTGCAACAACATCTGGTCACCTGCTCCCACTCATTTCAGCAACTTACATTCCACTTAAAAACAATTGGTGTGTCTTTAAGAGAAGAGCAGCATGGGCTACTGTTACTTCCTACCCGCCACTTTCCTTCTGCTTAGAATGTAAAAAAGAGGGACAAGGTTAGGCTCTGGCTGTAGCATCCAGGCAGCACCTGTTGACATACTCCAAAACCATACATTCCTGGGTTACAATCGTGTTCAATTGTTGATGTAACTCACAGATAAATGGCACTCTAGCATGTTTGGGGGATGTTACTGATGTCTGAATGTTTGTAGGACCATGATAACTCCTCTTGCAGAGGAAGAGGCAGTGTGGGACAGTGGGAGGCATAGCCAACGAGCCCTGAGCTTTTTGTTGTTGTAGTCCTTGTTCTTCACCTGACTGCTGTGTGATCTTGGACAAGTTTATTAACCTCTTTGTTAATGGGGATGCTTACCAATCTGTCAGGATAAATGGGTGAAAAACACAACATAAATTACTCCGGGGGGGAATCCTGCACCACTGCACAATGCAGAATTTTGCAGAAATTAATGGGTTTGCAGAATTTCCTTCCCTCCGAGAAGTGGGCTATAGTGCTGCTAGCCGCCATTAGGGGGCACTGGACTCGGCAGAGTCCAGCTTGCACAGAGAAGATACTGCTGGGGAGAGGGAGCTAGAGCAGTGGTTTCCAAACTTTCTTTTTTTTCTGGCGACCCAGTTGAAGAAAATTGTTGCTGCCCATGACCCAATGGAGCTGGAGATGAGGGGTTTCAGGTGTGGGAGGGGCTAAAGCTGGGCCAGAGGGCTGGGGTATAGAGGTGAGGCCAGGAATGAGGGGCCCAGGGTGTAGGAGGAGGCTCTGGGCTGGGGCAGGGGGTTGGGGTGCAGGAGGGGGTCAGGGCTGGGATGCAGGTTCTTTGGGGCTGGGGATGAGGGGTTGGGGGTGCAGGAAGGGGCTCTGGGTTGGGGGAGGGCTCAGTGCTGGGGATTGGGGCACAGTCTTACCTCCGGCGGCTCCCGGACAGCGGTGCAGCTGGGGTGCAGAGGCAGGCTTCCCGCCTGTCCTGGCACCTCAGACCATGCTGTGCCCTGGAACGGCCAGTAGCATATCCGGCTCCTAGGTGAAGGTGCGCGGCTCTTGCCTGTGACCACCACCACCACCATCCCAGCTCCCATTGGCTGGTGCTCGGGGCAGGCAGGACCGGCTTTAAGCCGATTCCCCGGAATTGGGCCCTGCGCCTAAGGGGGCCCCGCTCCAGGGGTCTTCGGCAGCATTTCGGCGGCAGGGGGTCCTTCAGTGCCATGGAAAACCTAGAGCGGATGCCCTGCCGCCAAGTATTCTAATCGGGCCCCGCGGGTCATAAAGCCGGCCCTGGGGTAGGGGTAGTGTGTGGAACCCGTAGCCCCCCCACCTAGGAGCCGAACCTGCTGCTGGCTGCTTCCTGGGCACAGCACAGTGTCAGAACAGGTAGGGACTAGCCTGCCTTAACCAGGTAGCACCGCTGATGGGACTTCTAACAGCCTTGTCAGGAGTGCTGACCAGAGCCACCGCGACCCAGTGCCTTCCATTCTGTGACCCAGGACTGGGTCACGACCTGCAATTTGAAAACGGCTGAGCTTCTGGGGTCCAGGCAGCTGCAGTTCCCAGCATGCCCTGAGGGAAGGGAGAGCACATTGTGCAGGAAACTCTGTGCAAGCCTGGGACCGAGGATCAGGCTATTTCTCCCTCTGGATCCCTAGGAACTGAGCGGGGAAGGGATGCGGGTATGTGGGCTGGGATTGGTGTGGCTGGGGTCTGGGGTGGAAGGGGGTTGGGTGTCTTGGCTGGGAGGATCTCACAGGTGGGCCCTGAGGGGGGTTATGGGTGTCTGCTCCTCACCCGGTTTGGCTCTGGGTGGGGGGTGGAGAGGAAAGGGGTAGAGAAACAGGAATTGGGTTGTGGGGTTTCTTTATCTCTACTCCTGGGGGAACATTTGTGTGTGTCCGTATTGTTACAGACATACTTGCTGATATTTTAAAAGAAATTACCAAAATAATTGAAACTGGAGTGACTGACCCACAAAATTTGCAGAATTTTAAAATATGTGCAGAATTTTTAATTGTTTGGTGCAGAATGCCCCCAGGAGTAATAAGTGCAGAGTAAACTAGTGATGTCTGGTGGTATGCCACTCCCTACATGTCAGTTAATAAATGGGTTCTGTTCTCAAGTCTCTTTCCTTTTGGCCTGTCTACAAATGGTTGCACCAGATTAAATACACATGGGTTTAAAAATCAATTTAGTTTCACCAGTGCAAAATGGGGCTGTGAGGGTGCTCCTAAATCAATATAAATAGCTTATCTGTTTATCCTGTCTCTAATCAATTTAAGATAATGCTGAATTGGAAGAAGCCACTCCCTTTAAATCAATTTCAGTTTAACTAAATCAGTTAAAAAAGCTATTTGAATTAAACCTGAGAGAGACTTGTGTGTACAGACAAAATTTCAATCATGTCCTGCTTCCACACATGACCATGTGAGCAGAAATGAGCCCTAAAACTTTTGAGTTTTCCTGCCTTTTTTTTCTCTTCTCTTTCCTGTAGTAGTGAGTTAAGTAGGGTTGTACTGTCCACTAGTGCATTAGGATATTGTAAAAATGGGTTGACATAGTCACGTTCCTGTGTAAACAGACTTGCGAGAGCAAGATTAATTAGCTGCTTTAGAGCTGAAGCTCTACAATTACTCTGGTATCTATTTAGCCTTATAGCAGAAATACTTTAAATCTAGGTATTTATCATTACAATTTATGAAAGGTTTGCAGCCAAGCAGGTTGTCAGTTGATACTGGCTGTTTATTCCCTAACGAGTTTTACAGGTTCCTCCAGTTAAAAACAAACATCTCTCTAAACGTGAAGTTACATAAAACCAAGTGTTTCAGTTGGAAAAGGTAAAACTCAAGAGGACTCTAGTCATCGGGCCCTAGATCACGAGCTGCGTGTGGTAGGCACTTTATAGAAGGAACAAACTGGGCTGTCTGAAAGAACAAATAGAATGAGCACCTCCATTGCTTTGCTGCTTCAGAGGTGGTTAATGTTTGAACAGTACTTTTGAAGATAAAAATCACTATGCTAAGCATTACTTGTATGAACAAGTCTTGGGTTCATCTCAACAATTATTTTTCTTAAGAATGTGAGCATTGCTTTGACGTTTTGGTACAGGAAGCAGTGTTATCTTGGTCTCATGCTATGTCCTAGTAGTAAGCTTTCTATTAATAGAGAGGTGCTGAAGAGGAGACAACCTGGAAACAGTTCCAGACTAACTTGGGCCTGGGTACCAAAATCTCTCGCTCTTCTCACATTATTTCAGCTGCTAATGGTGGCAGTTGTGTGCCATTTAGGGCAGAAATCTTGCCTGTAGATACTTGTTCTCATGATATAGTGGCTGGATCCATACAGAATCTGCAAAACAGACTTCTTCCAGTTCTGCATCTGACATGGAACCAAGTCTCTAAAAGGGGCTTTGAATGAGGCAAGGATTCAAATCCCAGTTTGAAGGTGGGACTGAGGTTCTTTTTTCACTCATCTTTACCAACTAGAAATGTTCTGTTCTGCAGCAATTTAACATAAAAGTGTGTGTGTGGGGGGGTGTATTTATGTTCATAGGCTTGAGTAGCTGGGTAACATGAACAAAACCTGTTGTCCGTTTTTGAAGCTAAGTAGTTCAAACTAACAGTGGCGGATAACTTTCAAGATTTAGACACACACTTTGCTTGTTGGCTAGACCTGACTGGAATATACCATTTCCTCCCTCTATTGGGAACCACACACAATCTCTCTGTAATAAAATAATGGAAGTGAACGAGTCCCAGTGGAATTAAACAACCCATAGACAGTTGTGGGATTTTATTTTGGTATGTGGATATATGTGCTCATAGAGATGGCAACAACACAATCCTTCTGCTGTTTATAATAGGATTAACATTTCTAGGGAGCAGCACCTTGGGGAGCAGTTCCTCAGCTGGTGTAAACTGTCATAGCTCCATTGAAACCAATACAAAAATGACTTCAGTGGAGCTATGACAGTTTACACCAGCTGAGGATCTTAACCCTAAAAATACTAAAGGGCTTTGCTAACTTTTTTTTTCTGCCTTTACAGAGCAGTAATGACTGTCTGTATCAGCTAGCAATTGTTTGACCTATGTGAAATGAGTTGGTACTTTTAGATCACAAAAAGCATAGTCAAATTGGCCATCTTATGCTTACATTAAAAATGTAGGACTCAGGAGGTCATCAAGTCCAGTTCCCTGTGCTGAGGTAGAACCAAGTAAACCTACCATCCCAGACAGGTGTTTGTCTAACCTATTTTTAAAACTCTCCAGTGACACTGATTCCACAACATCCCTTGGAAGCCTATTCCAGAACTTAACTACCTTTCTAGTTAGCTTTTCTTAATATCTAACCAAATCTCCCTTGCTGCAGATTCAGCCCATTACTTCTTGTTCTACCTTCAGTGGATGTGGAGAACAACTGATCATCCTCTTTAGAACAGTACTTAACATATTTGAAGGCTGTTATCAGGTTCCCCTCAGTCTCAAGACTAAACATGCCCAGTGTCTTTAACCTTGCCTTCTAGGTCAAGTTTTCTAAACATAATTTTTGTGGCTCTCCTCTGGACATTCTCCAATTTCCTACATCTTTTCTAAAGTGTGGGGCCCCAAACTGGACATAGTTCTCCAGCTGAGGCCTCACCAATGCCAAGTAGGGTGGGAGAGTTACCTCCGGTGTCTTACATTTGACACTCCTATTAATACACCCCTAAATACCCTAGGATGAATTTTATCTGGCCCTGCTGACTTAAATACACCAAACTTATCTAAATATTCATTAGCTGCTCTTCCTCTACATTGGCTTGTGTTTCTTTCCCCCTTGTTGTTAATATTTACAGTGAGTGTCTGGTTACCATTAACCCTTTTAGGGAAGACTGAAGCACAACCGGTATTGAACACCTCAACCTTTGTGATGCCACCAGTTATTTGCTCACCTTCTCTGCCAAATAGAGGACCCGTATTGTTTATCCTTCTCTTGCTCCTGATGTGTATAAAGAACCTTGTTACCTTATGTCCCTTGATAGGCTAAGGCACAAAATGACAAACCTTTCTGATTTTGATTTTGCTATTCATTTATGCTCCTCAACAAGTTGTCCATATTTGTTCTTGATTTCCAGGTCCCTGAAGAGCTCCACATAGAGCCATATTGACCTCTGACAATTTTTCCTTCACATCAGGATAGTTTGCACCTTGAGCAACTGCCAGCTTTCCTTTATCCAAGGGAGCTTACCTACCAGTTCTCTGCTCTTTTGAAGTCTACTGTCCTTGTTTTGCTGCTCTGACTCCTTCCTTTCCTTACAGTAATGAAATCTATCATCTGATGATCTTTCAACCAAATGGCCCTCCACCTTAAGACTTCTGTTGGTCAGAATCAAGTCTAAATAGTTGTCCCCCTGGTTATGGCCTCCATTTTTCTGAAACAAAAAGTTATCCCCGATACATTCCAAGAACTTATGGAAATTTTGTGTTTTGCCATATTTACTTTTCCAACAGCTGTCTGGGTATTTGAAGTCCCCTATTACTACCAGGCCTTGTGTTTTGGCTATTTGTTGTTTGTTCTAGACATGTCTCATCCCCCTCCTCTTCTTGTTTGTTTACAGTAGGCCCCTTACAATGAGTTCACCCCTGTTTTTCCCCCTTTTATCTTTTCAGAGACATTCTCCTGATGTATAATGCAACACCTCCTCCCTTTTTTCACCTTGCATACTCTTTCTTGCCACTCTGGACCAATAGTCCAGTCATGAGATTTATCCCTCCAAGTTGTAATGCCAGTTAAATCATAATTTAGCTCATTGTTTACTTCTAATTCCTCCTATTTATTCCCTATATTCCTTGCATTTATGTGTAGACATATAAGATATTGAGCAAATTCACCTAATGGTTTTCCTCTTGTTGCTTCTATGATCCTCTTGTAATTTTCCATGTACCTCTCACCACCCCCAACATCTAGTCATCTGTAACCTTTTATTTTATGCTTACCTGTGAGCTTTTTTCACCTGCCCCCTTGGAGCCTAGTTTAAAACTCTTCTCACGAGGCTGGGGAGTCAATGAACAAAGATGCTCCTCTTCCCAGATGTTGTCCTTACTGGAACAGCATCTCAGGTGAGGAAGCAGAAGGCCTTCTGTTTACATCATCTGCGTAGCCCTGAATTAATCTCCAAGATGTGTGTGTCCCTGTCTGGGCCTTTACCCTTGACTGGGAGGATGGATGGGAACACAACCAGTGCCACCGCCTCCTTCACCCTTGCTCCCAGAGCCCTGTAGTCACTGCTGATCTGCTCAGGGTCATACCAGCTGTATCATTCGTGCCCATGTGGATGAGCAGCATAGAGGGTAGCGGTCAGAGGGATGGATAATTACCTTCCCTATCCTTGACATGTCCAATAGTGAATTCCTTATCTATTCACCTAAATTGCATTATACAATATAGGAGCAAGACTTTAAAATCAATGATAATTACTGCCAAGAATCTAAAGCCATTCCACATTGCTGCAAGTACTTTGATCCCAAGCCATTGTGTTGTGTAGTCTGAACGGGCTAAGGCCTGTCTACTGCTGCCCTCTCCAGGATGGAATTACAGCTGTGTGTCATAGGCCTGTGCTCTTGGAGTAGTTTGGATCCAAGTTTCATCCCTACTGTTGTTAGCGTGAAGTTATAAGTGGTGAAGATGCATAGTGTGCTGGCAACAATGAAATCCTAGGTCTCTCTGGATTTATTAGTCCCTTTCACTTCTCTAGCAGTGGGACAAGGTCTGACCTGAAGAAGAGCTTGGGGTAGCTCAAAAGCTTGTCTTTTACACTACCAGAAGTTGGTCTAATAAAAGACATTACCTCATCCACCCTCTCTACTATCCTGGGACCAACACAGGCTACAGCTCCATCAACACTGCAATCTTCTATAGCACTTTTATTTGATGAGTTCAAAACAGTTTAAAGCCAATTAACTGAGCCTCACAATACCTTTGTGAGGGTTACATACATTTACAAATAGTTAGTGAGGTGTATTAAGGTTAAATGGCCTACAGAAGGTCTCAAAGTGTCAGTAGCAGGGCTAGGGCCAGAACCCAAGAGTGCTGTAACTCATCCCTACATATCAGCATATAGACTTCGGCTCTTGCCTATTTTAGACAAATGCACTGGTTTAACTACATTGATTTAAAACTACCTAGTTAAGCGGTTGAAAGCCCATAATGTAGACCCACTTAACCCAGTTTAACTCTTGCTTGTATTGTTTTACCTTAAATCTTACAGTCCTTCTCAGCCTAAAACAAACAAAAAATTATGGACAATGTTCCTGAGTTTTAATGATACCAACAACTCCCCCCTCCCCTAACAAAATGTGAAAGAACAAAGCAAATCAATGTAATCTACCTAAACAGCATTTGCATGGTCTTGGAAATTAAGATCTCAATGAAAATTCTGGATTCGTGCATCGTAACTTTATAATCAGAAATATCAATGTTATAGCATCTGTGATTATTGCCCTCAGGAAAGGGTGGGTTGGATATTAAATTAATTCAGATAATCCAGCCATGTATACCACTTGGAGGAAAGGTATGTTTAGAGTCATAGACTTTAAGGTCAGAAGGGACCACTGTGATCATCTAGTCTGACCTGCTGCACATTGCAGGCCACAGAAACTCACCCACCTGCCTTGGTAATAGACCCCTAACCTCTGACTGGGTTACCGAAGTCTTCAAATCATGATTTAAAAACTTCAGGTTTCTAATATATACTTTTAAACATTTTCACTCTTTGTTTTTCTGACTGGACAAGTGTGATATGTGGTGATGGGAAAACCTAGGTGTGAATGTTCTGGAATGGAAACACACACATCCCTTCTAAAATCAGAGTGTTTTCTGATTAATGTAAAATCTAGTGATGGCTTTTGGCCAGTGAACCCTAGAGAAAGCAGAATCCAGTTTGCACCTGAATCCCCCTGGTACGTGATGGCAAGCTCATCCACTGCTGTTGGCTGCTCTGTGCTACACCAGCAGTGTAATCTAGCTATAGAGAGAGCATAACTGACCCCAGGCTGCTAGACCAGAGCTTGTCTGTCCAGTGGGATAGAGTCAGAGGTTCTCAAGTATTTTACCATCATGCTCTACTTTTATAATCAAGGCAAATGAGCTCAGGTCCCAATTTCATGTGTGCTGGAGATGATATTCATGTATACTAGTGAAATGCTAGAGTGAGGGTATAAGTAACCTTTCCCTGACACATTGCAGTGAAAGGGATGAGCTTGGGGCAGCTGGGGCGTGGGATACTGGAGCCTTGGAGAATATTTGTTTGGGGCAACCTGGAGCAGTCTTATGTTTCCAGCCCAGCGTTCCACCCCTTGAGCTCCCTGTCCATTTCCCTCCTCCCCCAGCACATTACTGTCTGCAGTCCCCCTCAGTCTGTTCCACTATGAGCCCCTGCTCAGCCTTCAGCTCAACCCCTATGGTGCCCTGTCCAAGCATATCCTCACCTCCATGTCATCAAGGCATTTAGGTGAGTATGCAGATGGGTGCTGGCAGCTCCAGGCAAGCTGGGTAAGGCAGAAGGGGGACAGCAGTAAGGGCAGAGGAGAAAGCAGTGTCCCTGGCCTGCGTGCTGGAGCCCTGGTGGCTGGAAGATCACTGGGAGGCCTTGCTCAGTGGCTGCAGGCTCTCCGAAAGGCTGTTGGAGGAAGCACTGGTGGAAATTCCAGCCAGCCAGAGGCATTTTTTATAATGTAAATAATAAACAAATTAAAGCCAGAGTTTTCTGCACCCACCCAAACCCTGTCCTGCTGACAGCCTGAGAAGGGCTGGTGTAGAGCTGCTGGTGGGCTTGCTTACGCTACACACCTTCCCTGCTACTAGCTTAGCATAACTGGGAAAAGGGGTCACTGCCCAGATTGCTCTGCATCATGCTGACCCTCAGCTGTCTTCAGTTCCTTGTGCCCTTTGCAGCCCAGTGTATGTTAGAGCAGCCTTCAAGCTGCTCTGAAAAAGGCAAGAATGACCATGAAGAAAGCAGCAACAGGACCACACCAGTGCAGAGTAATGGTCTGTCATGTTTATAGGTCCTTCCTGGCATTCAATCTAGGTGTTTTGCCCTTTCCCTAGAAACAGGTCCTGAATGTGAACCATGAAACGCACAAGGAGCTGTATCTTTCCATAGATGTGTGGTGGCCCCTGCTGGAAAAGATGTGTATTGAAGAAGCCATGGGTCGATGGGTGTGACATTAAAGTTCACGTTTGCTGAAACTTTTCAGAACCATTCTCCTTGGGGTAGAGACATGGACAATATCCACCCATAAGGCACAATATTGCAGCAGTTATGAAAGCAAGGAAACAGGCATTATAATGGAAATTGTTTTGCAACGTTGACTATAGTGTAACTCTAAAATACGTGCTCTGATAGATACTGAATGGTTATTAGAGACACTAACATTGTTCCCTCTATGTTATTCCTATAGATCAGCTTTAGCTCCTCCTCCAGAGGTGCTGTAACTTCTCCTTCTTTTGCTGTGTAAGGTCACTGCTACCTTACAGATGTGTGGCCTGCACATCTCTCATATTTGGCTTCCAGATACCAGCATTGTTCCCATATGAAGTGCATCATGTATGTGCACATGGCTTACCTGACTACCAAATCCTTTTATCGCTACCACCTGTCTTCTACCCTATTAGTTTGTTACTTCCTCCTGTGCTGTGTCGTGTCTAAAATTCAGTTGTAAGCACTATCGGACAGGGAGCTTATGTTTTTAATCCCTGGTATAGGCACATAGGACACATGGGGGGGGTGCAAAATAATACATAACAATAGTATAACCATCATTAACTCTCTTGATAGAGATACTGGCACTGTGATAACCTAGTGTGCCCTATAGATACAGGCTTTGTTCCTCTATATGTGCCAGCTTCACTACCCTATAGACAGGGGTGCGGGAATAGTTTTTATAGTGGGGGTGCTGATGACAGAAACCATGGAAACAGTGTATTTGGTGTTTGTTACTACTTCAAGCCGGGGGTGCAGCAGCACCCCTAGTTCCAGCACCACTGCCTACAGATGCCACTAGGGGTACTATTTTCATCCCAGGTATACTGCTGTGGTACTGTCATCTCCCCTATAGATTCTATACTTGCTCCAGGCTCCCTGGCTACCACTGAAACCTGTCACCATGCAAGGCACTGAATGTAGCCCTATGCACTCCCTTGCCACTTCAAACGTTATTTCTCCTCCCTTGGTATCCTGCTGTTGATTGATTTAGCTCGTTAGACTGACAACACTTGGCAAAGCAACCCACAGCCTTTCCTGTATTTATACCTGCTCCTGTATCTTTTACTTCATACAGCTGATGAAGTGAGTTCTAGCCCATGAAAGCTTATGCCCAAATACATGTGTTAGTCTCTAAGGTGCCACAAGGACTCCTCCTTTTGTTTTGTTTTTTCGTACTAGTTACTGTCAGTGCTCTCATCTCCCCTTCCTCATCTAACGTCCATTGTTCAGAAACCCACACACGGCCCGCCCGCCCGCGGGTCTAATTTCCCACACAAGATATCTGCATCTAGAAATCTCTCTGTCTAGGTCCCCCTGGTCAGCCCCGCCCTCAGGCCCTTTCTTACTGCGCCCGCCTGCACCGCGTCCCGTCCGCCAGCCCCCGGACTCGCTTACCGCCGCACTTCCCGCGTTAAGGTGACGTGGGCGGCAGGGCCGGGCTAGTCGGAGCGACAGCGGCGCAAGATGGCGGCCACCACGGGCTCGGGTAAGCGGGGATCGGGTGGCCGGGCCGGGGAGGAGGGACTCGCCGCCGCAGGAGGCGGGGGGAGCAGCTTGTACCGGAGGCCGCGGGGGTGCCCGGCTTCGGCCCAGCGGGCTCCCGTGAGCGGGGGTTCGCCGGCGGGGCGTGTCTGGGGCTGGAGGGGCGGCGGCTGGGGGCGCTAGGCCGGGGGCCCCGGCGTGAGGGGAGCTGCTGCTGGGGGCCCCCGTGCTGGCGGGCGAGGTTCCGGGGGGAGGGGCTTAAGGCGGAGCCGCCGCTGGGGGGGGTGGAGGGGTAGCGGGGTGAAGGAGGGGCTGCCTTGTGTGCCAGGCTGTGTGTCCTGGGGGGGACACGTTCTGGGGGTGCCGGGCTGGAGGAGGGGCTGCCTTGTGTGCTAGGGTGGGTGTCCTGGGGGGGTTCTGGGGTGCCGGGCTGGAGGAGGGGCTGCCTTGTGTGCTAGGGTGTGTCCGGGAGGGGGGCGCGTTCTGGGGGTGCTGGGCTGGAGGAGGGGCTGCCTTGTGTGCCAGGGTGTGTGTCCGGGAGGGGAGGGGTTCTGGGGGTGCCGGGCTGGAGGAGGGGCTGCCTTGTGTGCCAGGCTGTGTGTCCTGGGGGGGAGGGGTTCTGGGGGTGCCGGGCTGGAGGAGGGGCTGCCTTGTGTGCTAGGGTGTGTCCGGGAGGGGGTTTCTGGGGTGCCGGGCTGGAGGAGGGCTGCCTTGTGTGCCAGGCTGTGTGTCCTGGGGGAGGGGTTCTGGGGTGCCGGGCTGGCGGAGGGGTGCCTTGTGTGCCAGGCTGTGTGTCCTGGGGAAGGGTTCTGGGGTGCCGGGCTGGAGGAGGGGCTGCCTTGTGTGCTAGGCTGTGTGTCCGGGAGGGGTTTCTGGGGTGCTGGGCTGGAGGAGGGGCTGCCTTGTGTGCTAGGCTGTGTGTCCGGGGGAGGGGTTCTGGGGTGCTAGGCTGGAGGAGGAGCTGCCTTGTGTGCTAGGGTGTGTCTGGGAGGGGGGGTTCTTGGGGTGCCGGGCTGGAGGAGGGGGTGCCTTGTGTGCTAGGGTGTGTGTCCGGGAGGGGTTTCTGGGGGTGCCGGGCTGGAGGAGGGGTGCCTTGTGTGCCAGGCTGTGTGTCCCGAGGGGAGGGTTCTGGGGGTGCCGGGCTGGAGGAGGGGCTGCCTTGTGTGCCAGGCTGTGTGTCCTGGGGGGGAGGGGTTCTGGGGGTGCCGAGCTGGAGGAGGGGTGCCTTGTGTGCCAGGGTGTGTGTCCGGGAGGGGGGGAGGGTTTCTGGGGTGCTGGACTGGAGGTGGGGCTGCCTTGCGTGCTAGGGTGTGTGTCCGGGAGGGGGGGTTTCTGGGGGTGCTGGGCTGGAGGAGGGGTGCCTTGTGTGCCAGGCTGTGTGTCCTGGGGGGAAGGGTGTTCTGGGGGTGCTGGGCTGGAGGAGGGGTGCCTTGTGTGCTAGGGTGTGTCCCGGGGGGGAAGGGTGTTCTGGGGGTGCTGGGCTGGAGGAGGGGCTGCCTTGCGTGCTAGGATGGGGTGTTGTTGAGAGGAGGGGCATTCTGGGTTTAGTAGGCTAGAGGAGGGGTGCCTTGTGTACCAAGATGGGTGTCTTTGGGGGAGTAGAGTTCTGGGGGTACCAGGCTGTGGGATGTCAAGATGGTATGCCCTTGATAAAACCAGGCTGGAGGAGAATGGGGATGCCTTGTTCCAAGTTGTGAGGATGTTCTTGGCTGCTTCTCCTTTATCCTCAACGTGATTTCTCTTTCTCAAGTATTCAATCCTACTCTTTTATCACTTCTGAGTATGATATTGTTCCCTGATTAACAGGGTTATTAGAGTAAATCTGAAGTTACTAAGGGAGGGTATACATTGGGAATTTATATTGGCATAGCTACATTGGTCAGCTTGTAAAAAAAAAAAAAAAAAAATCCATATCCCCAAGAGACCTAGCTATGCTGACCAAACCCTCTGTGTAGACAGTGCTAGGTTGACCGGAGAATTCTTCTGTCAGCCTAGCTACCATCTCTTAGGAGGTGGATTACCTACACTCATGGGAGAACCTCTCCTGTTGGCGTAGGTAGTTTCTACACTAGGGACTTGTCTACACTTAAGATGCTACAGTGGCACAGCTGCGCCACGATAGTGCTTCAGTGTAGACGCTACCTACACTGATGGGAGGGATTCTCCCATTGGCGGAGTTAATCCACCTTTCCAAGAGACAGTAGCTATGTCAACAGAAGAATTCTTCCATCAACCTAGCACTGCCTATATGAGGACTTAAGTCGATTTAACTATGCCACTCAGCAGTGTGGAGTTTTCCCACCCCTGACTGACGTAGCTAAACCAAGCTAATGTTTTAGTGTAGATTAGGCCTGAAGCTCTACAGTAGCGCAGCCACAGTGGTTTAAGTATAAATATACTTTGAGACATGACAAATTACAGCACAGAAGGGGGTGGGAGAAATAGAGGAAGGGAGATGTGTGTTGGCTGAATTGAACTGAATCCTGTGTATTTGGGTGCAGTAAGAACAACCATGAGTGAGACCAGATCTACACTAGGAAATTAGGTCGGTATAACTACATTGCATTGGGGTTTAAAAAATCCACACACTTGAGTGATGCAGCTAAACTGACATAACCCCCAGTGTAGACAGCTTCTCCCCTCAACATAACTACCACTTCTCATGAAGGAGTACCACCTATGTGGCATAGGTAGCATGTTCAGTGAAGTGCTATATGGGTGCTGCTGCAGCATTTTAAGGTAGCTCAGCCCTTCGATTCACAGAAGCTATATAAATTGACTTGGGGGAGAATGTTGAGTCAGCTGAAATCTTTGTGGGGAAACTCAAGAAGACATCTCTTCAGCAGTTCATAAAGGAAAAGCTGTCTATATTGTCATTGGTTATGCCTACCAGAATAGTGCATCTCTCCTAAGGTTGAGCCTTTGTCTGTTCTCACTTATCAGGTACTTATTATCTCAATTCTGGGGTAAAAGTTTAAAATGAGGCTTCAGACACTGGCAACTGGATAAAATAACAATGTGAGTTGGGCCCTGCTTTTTCTTTGTTGATGAAGCAATGTCTTGCAGGTCGCTACATATTTGAACACTCTTTTTTTTCTGTCTAATGCTGTGTAGTGAGACCTGAAAACCCCCAAATCATTTTGGTCACTTATTGGGCTAAACTGGTATTGTCTAGATGAAATTAGATGTCTTTGTATTCACTTTTGCAGCGCATAGCTCTTCACAGGGAGGGCCTGACATAATGTCCTTTACAGGCCTAATATATTTCAAAGACTGAGGATTTTGTGGCTTTTAATTTTGTTGTTAATCTGATTCGAAAGGCTAAACAAACTCTACCAGCATTATCTCTTAGTGTAAATAAACTTCTTTACATCCGTAACTAAATGCCTTACATTAAAACTGTAAGAATATTCAAAATCTAGTTACAGATTCTACGGGCATTGTCTACTTAGTTTCTTCAAGTTGAATAATAAAGTCAGTTTCACTTTCAGGTTCTTGCTCCAGTGTTCGATTTCAAATGTTGCATGAGAATAGTTGGTTTAAAATCTCTGTTAAAATGTAAAATTACATATCCATAGGATATGTAATCATAGGACATTCCCCTTTGAAGTAGCAAATGAACAAATCTTAAGATCTTTCTCTTGGGGTAGCCTATTTCCAAAGACAGTTTAAAGTTTATAAGAACAATGGTTGTAAGAATCAAGATTTAAAGGGGGGGAAAACCCTGATGTTATAGCAGTGCAGTAGCTACTGCCATAAAGCTTGTATTTTATGCATCTGTATATAAAAGTTCTCATAATCCTGATGATATCTCTGTTCTGCCACAAATGTGCTGTATATTTCAGGAGACCATGTTGGAACACTCAGTATAAAACATGAAACTGTGATATGACCTCATCAGGCTCTCTCATGTCACTTCATTCTGGCAGCCATATTTTCCCAATAATCCTTTGCAGCTGCTGACTTTTCAATTTATGTTTATCTGGAAGAATAAGGCAAGTGGCTTTCTTTTGAAGCAAGTGCAGATCCATAAATTCACTGTCTGTGTGGACATGAGGGGTTGTGCATGAAGAGATGCAGTAGGAGCTATGCAACCAACATTTCATGGAAACAAAGTCTAAAACTTTCCTTGGTACCTGGCTTCCACATGACATGGCATTGCACTGTAGGCCAGACCTGAACAATCTTAACTAACCAGTAGAATGTGTTTTGATAATGGGTATGTTGCTTCTTCTGGATCACGTTCTATCTCCATGTAATTCTAAAACAGGGGTGGACAACCTTTTCGGCCCGAGAGCCATATCTGGGTAAGGAAATTGTATGGCGGGTCATAAATACTCTCAAAATTGGGGTTGGGGTATGGGAGGGTGTGAGGGCTCTGGCTCTGGGGTGCAGGCTCTGGGGTGGGGTCAGAAATGAGGAGTTCAGGGTGCGGGAGAGGGTTTGGGGTTGGGGCAGGGCGGTGTAGGCTCTGGGGGTGCAGGCTCTGGGGTGGGGCTGGAGATGAAGGGTTTGGGGTGCAGGAGGGTGTTCTGGGCTGGGACCGAGGGGTTTGGAGGGCAGGAGGGGGATCAGGGATGGGCCGCAGGGGTGTGGCTCGGGGTGCAAGCTTTGAGCGATGCTTACCTCAAGCAGCTTCTGGAAGCAGCAGCATGTCCCCCCTCCGGCTCCTACGCGGAGGCATAGCCAGGTGTTTCTGCTGCGCGCTGCCCCGTCCACAGGTGCTGCCCCTGCAGCTCCCAATTGTGATTCCTGGCCAATGGGAGCTGCAAGGGTGGTGCTTGAGGCGGGGACAGCGTGCCGAGTGGACCCCCCTGGCTGCCCCTATGCGTAGGGCTGGAGAGGGACATGCTGCTGCTTCTGGGAGCCATATGGAGTGGCCTCCGACCATGCTCCCCAGCTGGAGTGCCGGAGCGGGGCAAGCCCCAGACTCCGCTCCCAGTCGGGAGCTTAAGGACCAGATTAAAACGGCTGGTGGGCCGGATGGGGTCAGGGAGCTGTAGTTTGTTCTAAAAGCTCTGCTTTATTGGCTCTTGTGGTATTGAAAGTGGAGCGCTTGTACTTTAGGTAATATATGGCTAGAGGGGGAAAAAACGGTGCAGGAACTTTGCATGTCAGTAAAGAGCATGTACTAATGGTTATGTTCAAGTTTAAATTGCTGCTGGTAGGATGTTGTGTACCTTAACTACTTTTGGCAAAAACTCTTAAAATTCGTATGTAACTTTTTTAACATGGTATGGGAATTCCGAGACTTTGCCCTAACCTCTAATTGTGGAACCTTGGAATATAGGCCAACAACTTAATTTAAATACAACTTTGGGCTTTGTTCAGTTGGTAAATGAAGCAACTGTTTGTTGCTGGTAATAGATCCTGCCATGTGGCCAACAATGCAGTTTTTAGACTCATTTTCAGTAATGTTACAGTGACACTGTAATACTGTTGGTAATGTACACAGTTGATACCGGAAGCTTCATAAGTGTAGTCTTAAGGGTACAACAAGGACCTGGGAAATGAGTCTCTTGGGGTTTTCTGTTTGTTTTTTTTTCCTTTTGATTTACCATGGGGCTTTTTGACAAGCAACTTATATCTTATTACAAAATCTACTTTACTAGTACTTGTTTCACAAAATCCTTGTGAGGTATGCATGTTTATTTGTAAAGCACTTGGATATCTTTGAATGATATCTGTAGCATATAGTGTTTCAGTAAAAGAACTTAGGAGACCAGCCACTTCCTCTTTAACAAAAATACCCAATTTCTCATCTAAAGACAGCACTGTTCCAGAGGATTGGATGGTAGCAATTGTACCTAATATTTAAAAAAGGCTCCAGGGGTGATTGAAAGAATTACAGACCAGTGAGCCTTACATCTACATCTAAGAAATAGGTTGAAACAGTAATTAAAAATTGAATAATAATGTTTCTGAAATATCTTGATATAATACGGTCTAACCAGTATGGTTTCTGCAAAGGAAGACACACTTTTATATCTCAGAATTTTTTTAATGTGTGAATAAAGAATAACTGGTTGAACTTCTTATTTTTAAAAAAAACAGGAGTACTTGTGGCACCTTAAAGACTAACAAATTTATTTAAGCATGAGCTTTCGTGAGCTACAGCTCACTTTTCGGATGCATAGAATGGAACACACAGACAGGGGATATTTATACATACAGAGAACATGAAAAGGTGGAAGTATGCATACCAACAGGCAGAGTCTAATCAATTGAGATGAGCTATCGTTAGCAGGAGGAAAAAAACTTTTTGAAGTGATAATTAAGATGGCCCATAGAAGGTGTGAGGAGAACTTAACATAGGGAAATAGATTCAATTGGTGTAATGACCCAACCATTCCCAGTCTTTGTTTAACCCAGAGTTAATAGTATCTAGTTTGCATATTAATTCAAGTTCAGCAGTTTCTCTTTGGAGTCTGTTTTTGAAGTTTTTTTGTTGCAAAATTGCCACCTTCAAGTCTGTCACTGAGTGGTTAGAGAGGTTGAAGTGTTCTCCCACTGGTTTTTGAATGTTATGATTCCTGATGTCAGATTTGTGTCCATTTATTCTTTTGCGTAGAGACTTATTTTTAGACTTTCAAAAGGCCTCTGACGAGGTCCCTCATAAGAGACTACAGAAAAAGTCATGAGGAGAACAGCAAAGTGTTATAATGGATCAAAAACTAGCTATTAGACAGAAAACACTGGGATTAATTGGCCAACTTTCATCATAGCAAAAATTTTAACAGCAGGGTACCTCAAGGTTCCATTTTTAGGTCCAGTGTCATGTAGTAAACTTATTAATGAGATGAGAAAGGAGGTAATCTGCAGATAATAGAGAGTTACTTAGTCTAGTCAAGACCAGAGAGGACTGTGCAGCACTTCAGAGGGAGCTAACCAGATTAGGTGAATGGGCACCAAGATTGCATATGAAGTTCAGCATTGCTAAATACAAAATAATACACACTGGAGGGGAAAAAATAAACTACTCATACAGCTTACAAAGTTCTGATTTTCCTGAGTTAATACAGTTTGGGATTCTAGACTTCGTTGCAGATGAGTTAAGGCAGTTAAGATCTCTGCCTAATACGCTGCTATAGTTAAAATCAAAGTGTTAGGATGCATAAAGAATAGGATGGAGAATAATATCGAAAATACTATGCTATCATATAAATCAATAGTGTGGCCTCATCTGGAGTACTGTGTGATAGGAATACTATCTCAAAAAAGGATTTTGCAGAGTTAGTGAAGGATGACAAGTGATACGGGTGTGGAAAAATTCATATGAAGAGATTGAAAAGAAAGGAAATGAATAAGAGGGGACACAATAAATGTACATAAAAAAGGGGTGTGGAGAAGGTAGGTTGGTAGCTTCTGTTCTTCCTGTCTTGTAACACAAGAACCTAAGGTCCATTCAATTAAATCCAAAGATGGCAAATTTAAAACTGGTAAGAGAGTGAGTTTTTTGTGCAATGCATAACTGGCCTGTGGAATTCATTGGCGCTGGATGTTGCTGATGCCAAGAAGTTAGTAAGATTCAAAAAGGGATTAGACATGTATCTGGATAACAAGAATATCCAGAATTATTATAGTTAATGCTAAGTGACTTTGAGCTTCATGGTTTAAGCCAATCTCTAACTACTAGAAAGCAAGATGAGATCTAGCATGGACAGCAAATTATCCCTCATCTACCTACAGTAGGTTTTTTACAACTTCTTCAGAAGCATTTGGTGTTCGTTACTGAACTAGATGGACCTTGGGCTGATCCAGTATGGCAGTTCCTGTGTGCTTATAAGAAACCTGATATTAAACTGACACAGGATTTTAGCTAAAAATTAAGTTTTGTATCATATTTGCTCTAATCTGCTGGCGTGAACTTCCTGCTGTTTTAAATTAATCTTAATATCCAGATAACACTTGCATTTTATTTTATAATTGAGTACAAAAGGATCAGCTATTTAGAAGCTTTTTTTTAATCAAAGGGATTAATTTCAGAAATTCTAGCAGTACTTAAGGAAATATATATATATTTTTTTGGAAAGTGGAAGTTTGAGAGAGAATGTTGAACTCAACATCACCAATATTCTTGTTGCATATTAAAAACAAATATTTTTGTCTCATAAGAGTTGGTGTAAGTATTTTCCCCAAAATATTAGTTTTGAATGACTTTTTTTAGTATAATAAATTGTAGCTGTTATGGCTTGTTTCACAGTTTAAAAACTAAGAAACAATGTTGACATTGCCACTGTCTAATTTGTACTACAAAGTTTTCTTTAGTTTGAGACCTCTTTAATGGAAATGCAAGTCTCTAAGCAATTTTAGGGCTTGTGTACACTACAGGTTATTACGATATAACTTATGTTGCTCAGGGGTGTCAGTAAGCCATCCCCCAGAATGACGTAAGCTACACCAACCCAAACGCTGGGGTAGACAGCAGTATGGGTATGTCTACACTACCTACCGGATTGGCGGGTAGTGATCGATCTGTCGGGGATCGATGTATCGCGTCTCGTCTAGACACAGTACATCGATCCCCGAACGTGCTCCCTGTCGACTCCCGAACTCTACCAGGGAGAGAGGTGGAAGTGGAGTCGACGGGGGAGCGGCGGCCGTTGATCCCGCACCGTGAGGGCATGAAGTAAGTCAATCAAAGTCGATCTAAGAGGTGTCGACTTCAGCTACGCTATTCTTGTAGCTGAAGTTGTGTATCTTAGATCGATTTTCACACACACACACACACACACCACGACCCCCCACCCGGTGTAGACCAGGCCTTCGTCAGCGGGCTAGTGGCTCTCAGGGAGGTGCTTTTGTTATGCCTCCAGGAGAGCTGTCGGCAGAGAGCGTCTTCACCAGACACGCTACAGCGGCGTAGCTACACCACTGTAGCGCTTCTAGTGTGGGCTAGTCCTTAGTCTAATTTGCAAGGAATGCACTTTAGTATAAAATTATGCAACTAGCACTTTATCTTATTCAGAAGTATTTCATAGGGTTTGGGGACTGGTTAAATATCTCAGTACAAGTCAGTTTCTGTTGTCTTGTTTGAGTACAATGACATGTAAGGGCAACATATGAACTTTAAATTTCCTGGCTTCTTACAGTTTGTCATAACCAAAAGCCTTTAATCAAACACTAAATATTGCATCACTTCAAAAGTATTCTGAGGACAAACTTCTGCATCTAAAAGAGTACTTAATTGTGTGATTGTTGGAAAATCTAGCATTTAAAAATAGTTCCAAAAAAGAACTGCAAAAGAATACTTGGAGCAGATATAATTAAGGCTGTAATATCAAACATAACATGGAAAGTAATTTAAAACATTTTTTTGCTAGCTGTTTTGTGTATTTAGGTACAAAAGATAAGTTATGGTTGAAAGATGTGATTTCACTTAGGCTAGTTTAAATCTGGAGTTATTACTGATGTCAAAGTTAAAATTGGTATGAGAGATCAGAATCTGATAGGTTTCCTCTTTTAAATTAGTTACGTAAAATTATCCTTGACAGAACAAGGACTTGTTTTTGTTAGAGTTCCTAATTACTGAAATATATTAGCCATAAATTCTTGTGCTTTATCCCTTACAGTTGAAATAAATCCGTATGTGCCAAAAGATAAATGCTTGTATCTTAACTCCTCTGTAGAAAGAAAAGCCAGAGATGTAATCTTTCATTGTCATGCCAATGTAAAACTAACTCTTTACTCTGAAGGTTTGATTCTGTGCATATTGAAATCAATGGTAAAACGCCTTTTGACTTTCAGGGTACAGCATCTGTCCGTCAAAGTATTTTGACCATTTCGTTGTATCAGAACCTAGTAGCGCTGCTAAAGTACTTTGGTGCTTCCAAAATGCACCCTGTTTTTGAAAAGTCTTTACTTCTGTAAAACATACTGTGCGCTTCAATTTGGTTGTACAAGTTCTGAATCTGGTATCATTTAAATTATATAACTGAAATTTCTTAAGTTGGGAAAGCTCAGAAAAGCAGAGTAATGGACTTTATTTTTTTTTTCTTCATCAAATATACATTTGTTTGTGTGACTTATTTGAACTACTTTAAGTGTTTTTAATTAAACTAAAAACACTTAAGCCATGTCTACACTACCCGCTGAATTGGTGGGTAGTAATCGATCTATTGGGGATCGATTTATTGCGTCTCATCTAGATGCGATAAATCGATCCCTGAATCGATGTCCGTACTCCACCTCGGCAGGAGGAGTAAGTGGAGTCGATGGGGGAGCCGCGGCAGTCGATTTACCTGGCCATCCTCACGGCGGCAAGTCGAACTAAGATACTTCGACTTCAGCAAAGTTGCGTATCTTAGATCAATTCTCCCCCTTCCCCCCCACCCCGTGTAGACCAGCCCTTAAAGTATCAAGGCTTTCTGTGCTCTAACTTGTAATACTGTACCTCAGCCTGACAAGATGCAAGAGGTCTAAGAGTTAACATATGCCCTGTTAATTTTTTTGTATTTAAGTGGTTTGCTAGGAGTTGAATTTTGGAATGTTTTAAGACCCTTTTTCAAACTAGGACTTTCGTATATCTGCCTGGAAGCATATTTTTCTTTCTTAATACAAAAATTATCTTAGATTCTGACTGACAGGATTTTTTGCTTTATCAGTCTTCTGCATCCTTAATTTATCCTGTTGTGCCTGGGTCTGGCAGGTCATTGTTGGAAGGCAACTTAAAATCTGGGATGACTTGATAGATTATTACTTTTAGTCTGCTGCTGCTGCTTGGGAATTCTGAGGAGCAAAGGCGCTGTATCACTTAGCACTTGAAATGCTATCTTCATAACCATAAGGCTAGCAACTCTTCGTTAGGAACTTGAGATCTATAGAAATAAGGCTTCTCCACTTATGGCTGGCAAGTGGATTTTTTTTTCCGATCCCCACTGTAAAACTAAATGTCCTTCATGGGGTTTGTCAGAGGTAGTAAACAAAACTCTAAGATTGAGGCCGGGTGTGTACAAATTACTCAAGACCTAAAATTTATATCCAGTTTATAAACCCATGAAACTGGAGATTTAACATTCAGTGCTGCTATAGTTAAGTCTCTAGCAGGTTCACTGTGGTAATCTTTCTCCTTTTGCTCTGAAGTTTATAATATAATAATTTCTCTTTGGACTAGTTCCATGAGGTCTGCAGGCAGTAAACTAAGATGATGTAGATTTTTCTCCTACCTTTTGTGTCATAATTTAAATGAAATTTGAAGCTGCTGCTCAGAGTATTCTGGATCATAAAGAATTGGCTAAATTAAAATTTATAATCTGAAGCCTGTTTTGGTGATGTAGTTATTAAAACTTGGACTAAACTACTTATTTCTTCTGTATTCTGTTTTTGTATTGAAGGGCTGTTAAAGCAAACAGGTTTGTTTTGTTTGTGTTGTCAGTCTCCATAACTACACTTAATAAAAAAAATTATGCAGGTATTTGCCATATGTGGAAAATGTAGATGACTCACTCTTGAGTCAGCTGGTGTAGGAATACTTTTCTGTCATAGAACTTGCCCCGGATTTAGCTTGCAAAAGTAACTTGGCAAATACTGAATATGCACAGAACAGATAAGAACATATTTTAGGATGTATGATTGGATAACTAACAGTTTTCTCGTCTTCCTACTCTTTCCTCATCCCCTCATTAAATTCACAAATTGATCTTCATCAATTTGTATGTTTTTTTTGAACTTCATTCAAGTACCAGGTTAGGACCAAACTTCCACAGATGCTGTATGCTTTAGCATGCAGACGGAAGATGCCTTTGTACAGGCTGTACTAGGGTAAGACACTGATTTCCCCCCCTCAGCCCCGAACAGGGGTTTTCCAGTTTTTTTTTATATAGTGTGAAATCAACATTTTGATAGTGCCTCATGGACCCACCTCTTTGCAGTTGTGACACTTGCAACTAACAAAATTCTGTAGCAGTAATACTAAGTGTTTGTTTTTAGCCTTTTTTCTTTTTTTTTCTCTCATGTGATACAGCAGTTAGGAAGAAGGAAGCCCTATGACCAGCCAGCTCTCTCTGGACCACCAGCGATCCACAGACTAGTTTACTTGCTGCTCTTCAATCTTTTATTTCTAGGAGCCTTGCTATTCATTGCTCTGACTCATTCTGAATCAGAGTATTTGGAAGAGCCCTACAACAATGTTGCCATCTGTTTCCATAAGAACTTATATTAATATCATACATACTCTCCCTCACGCCTGATTAAGGTTTCAAAGTCCAGCACACTCAGGTTAGGAAATGATGGAGTTAATGTTGCCGTTTGAACTTTAGTTTGACTTTCCTGTGCATTTACATTATGATAGTCTTTAATCAAATGATCACATACTGCTTTCTTCCCACAGGATTCCTGCCGTATTCAGTGCACAGAATTGATGGTGCTCACTGACTGGGTAGCTATTCAATATTTCCTTTTATCCTTGTCAGTATGTGGCTCCAAGCCTTACCACAAACCATCCAAACCTTGCACTGAATACAGAACTAACTTCATCTTGGGCTCTTCTGTGGTGTCTGCATATCTTAATGAATTATTTTCATACCACTCAGTGAGATGAGGTGGTGGTATTATCCCTGCTTTACAGATGGTGAGTTGAGGCGGAATGATATTAAGGCCAAATTTGTCAAGTGTTATAATTTTAGATGCCCAATATGAGTCAACTGACAGGTGTGTGTCCAGGTTACTTGGCATTCTTATGTCAGTTCAAGGGTTTGGATTTTTTTGTTTTTTAATGTATATTGTAGAGGTTTGAGGATTAGGACTTTGATTCCACAACAAAATCAGAATTGGCATTCAGTCCCTTTTAGGTTTCTGAGACACTTGAGGGAGACTTTAAAGACACTAAAGTTGTCCTACTCTGAGCACTCTCATGCAATGTGACAACCCTTCCAGGTTCTCAAGCAGTCAAACGAGATATTTTCAAGGCTCTTGCTTTGCCTGTTCCCTCGTGTCATGTACTAGAGATGTTTCTTGAGCACTAGATGAGCTTATTCATCACTGAGAACATTTTAGTCCCATAAACAGAATGTCTGTTTCTTCTATGCTAACCAACAGGTGAGGCTGGAGAAGGGGACTAGGCATTCTCTTCAGTCATATTGCATGTTATGCAACTATTCAATAGTTAACCTTTTGGTATTTCTGTAAACAAAAATTTCTTGAGAAGGTCAAGTGGAAAATAACTCCATTAGCATTCTCTGTCCTATCAATGCATCTTTGTTTCTCTTAGGACTGTTCTTAAGCATGTGCTGTGAGCAAATAAAAGAACATGACAGAGAATAGGATTTATTCAGGATTCTTAATGGCTGTGACTTGGTCTTGAAGGGAGAGTCACTTAGCCTCTCTGTGTCTTAGTTCCCCACCTGTGAAATGGTACTGATAATGGTTCCCTACCTCACAGAGGTGTTGTGGCATAAGTTTGTTAAAGATGGTGAGGTGCTCAGATATTACAATTTTGGGGGCCCACATAAGTACTTTAGCTAGATCTTGCACTGATGAAGTCCACTAAAATTAATTTCAAATTAACTTGTTATTGTTACAAAACAGATTGATTTGCTACTTTTAAAAAGCTCTGGAAAGATTCATAGATGTCCAGGCTCTTACAAAATGTTGTAGCGTCTACCTTTTATCTTCTAAATCAAATGGACATGAAGTAGGAAGATAGACTATAAGGAAGCAGGAAGTAAATATGCTGCTTACATCTCTGAATACACAGAGGTCCTCTTCCTCCTCTGGCTGTATGCACTAATGCAGAGCCTAGCTGCCTTGGCTCACTAGCATGATTTTTGTATCCTCCCCCCTCCCCCCCCTCCCCAAAAAAAGACGACTCCTTGTTTCCACTTACTTTTATATTTAATGTCTGATCTTGTATCTTCCTCACACCATGAAAATACTGCCACTCAGAAATATTGCTGTTTCTCAAGGTTTTGGTCTAAATGTTTTGACATAGGATTATCAAAAGTAGCAGTCCAATTATCCAGTCTTATATCACTGCCAAATACTCTCAGTTCAAAGTTTTTCTGATTCTTTTTAGGAGTAAAAGTTCCTCGTAATTTTCGACTGTTGGAAGAACTTGAAGAAGGTCAGAAAGGAGTAGGAGATGGTACAGTTAGCTGGGGTCTTGAAGATGATGAAGATATGACACTTACAAGATGGACAGGAATGATTATTGGGCCTCCAAGAGTAAGCATCAACTTTCAGATATAAATGCCAGCGTCACTCAAAATTCTGCTTTCCTCTCCTTTTTTTTTTCCCTTGCAGACATTCTCATGCATGTATCTGAGTGGGTACGTGTATGCAACCAGATTCATTTGGCATATAAGTTGGGGTTGATATGCCAGTATATCTTTCTGCTTATGACTTTAAACAATGCTAATACCTTGTAATTGATTAGCTCTGTTACACAAGTGACGTTCACATTTACAGATTAATTTACACAGTAATTTTCTAGTGTCCTGTAGCCCTGAATTACAGCAAAGTCTCAAAGCCTTTAAGAGTTAAATATGGAGCTAATACTGGTAATATCTCACTAGCCAGTCCTTCTATATTAACATATTTTGCCTTAGTTCAGTTCAGTTTTGGTCATCGCTTTAGGGAGTTTCTTGAGGATTTGGGGGTGGTGGTATTTCTATTGCAGCAAAACTTTAAAGTTTTAAAGTTTCAGCTAACTCAGAAAACTCTTATTAGAATTTGAGATTCTAGCCATAAACTAAATTGTGCTTTTGACTTTATCACCTGTCTCCCAATCTGCGTATTTAATATGCCTCAGAGTGGCTTTTTATAATGCTACCATGCTCTTTACAGTAATACTGCAGCTGGAGAGTATCTGTCCTCCTGTTTAGAGAGGTTAGTAAAAAGGACATCTTGATGATAGCAGTACGGCTATGTTATCACTATGTGTGAGACAAATAATTAGGCTTAGTGTTTCCGTATCATTTGATATTTTCAAAGTACCTTACGTACTAACCTCATGGTCTTGCAGTCTGAAACCTACAGTGGTGACAAGCTTAGTATCTCATAGCTAGTCCAAAACATGGCTGCTATGATGGTTCTTCAGAGCTATGGTCCATGTCACTACACTCTGGCTGTAGTGGACAAATTGGACTAATTTATTTGGGCAGGAACGTTGTTGATGTCTCTACAGTGGGGTGAGCCCCTTTAGGCCTCTAGGCCCTACCATCTATGGAATGTCCCCATAGGTGACTCCTTATCAGTTAGTGATTGGTTTCTGCTGTGTCTCATGAGGCTTTCTGTACTTTTTAACAATATAGAAGGATAATGTAACTATATGTTCTCATCCATATGTCATATCCTTTTTTTAATCCTATTAAACTCTTGGCCTCTACTTTGCAGTAGTAAATTCCACATGTCTTTTATGCATTATGTGTATCTTAAAACAAAAACACACACAAACCCTTCCTCATCGCTCTTGCGGCCTTCCAGTTTCACTGACTATCCCCTTGCTCTTTTGCTATGGAAGAATAAATGTGAGTGCCTATTACCTTCACTATATTAAGTAATCCCAGTCTTTTCAACCTATCATTATATGGAAGCCTTCAGGTGCTCTCATTGCCTATATCTGCACCTGTCTATTTGTAGCCATTTCTGAGATAGGGTGACTGTGACCAAACATAATACTCCAGCTGAGGGTTTACCATTCAATTAGAGACAAATCAACTTAGTGCAGACTTTGTTTTGACACTTGAGGTGTTCTGAGAGAAGGTCTTCCATGAAGATTTGGGGATAAATGGTGTGCCAACCTCAATGTTGGCTGTAAATATTTTTATTGACTATAGACACCTACATGATCCTATCTTTTAGTACTTGTCATTCAACGTCTTGTATTAAACAAATATTTAAAAAGAGACTGAAATCTGCACACACCTGTGTGCTTTTACCATAGAAGTGTTGTCATGGGAGCAAAGTACAGTGAAGTGATTCTGATGTCAGAATTGTGTAGGATAATCCAATCTGTCTAGAGGTGACAACTTTTTGCCTCGGTTCACAGTTATCTTCTGTTTTTCGCCTTTCCTGTCTGACACCTTTTAAAAAAATCTCTCCCACCAAATCCATTAGAAAATCCTGCTCTGCATAACTGACCACTGGATGTCACTGTTGCATAGAAAGACGGCTGCAAATGCATTTGTGCGTGTACCTGTCTGTGAATACAGTGACTCTTACTTGAGTTTCAAACTGGCAGGTTCTAGTTTACTAGTAACAGATATGTATATGCGTCTGTCTCTTTACTCTAAATCTTGTAATAGATCATATCCCAGTGCTTGCTGGCCACTTTCTCAATCTGTCCTTAGTCAAATTGCGCCATAATTGTGAAGAGATTACACCTTAAGCATGTGTTTACATTGGGGAGAGCTCTCTCAATGTAAAATCCTAGCGGAGACAAGGCATAAGTATTTTTTACCTCAATGTACCTACACAAGAATGACCATACTGTGTCAAACCAATGGTCCAGCTAGCACAGTATCCTGTCTTCCATCAGTGGCCAATACCAGATTATTCAAAGGGAATGAACAGAACAGGACAATCATGAAGTGATCTGTACCCTGTTGTCTTGTCCCAGCATCTGGCAGTCAGAGACTTAGGGACACCCTGAGCATGGGGTTGCATCCCTTACCATCTTGGGTAGTGGCTATTGATGGACCTGTCCTCCGTGAACGTACCTACTTCTTTTTTTAATCCATTTGTAGTTTTGGCCTTCACAACATCCCCTGACTGTGCATTGTGTGAAGTAGTTCTTCCATTTGTTTGTACACCAAGGTTATTCCCCAGGTTGGCGGTATACAGTTGATTTTGGTTAGCTGTGTTAAAGTAAAAACTGCCTGTGGCTTATCTCCAGTAGGATTTTACATAGAGAGCCCTCTGTGTGAAAACACACAGCATTATGTTTGAGTGCCCGTATGCTTGCATGTGACAGAACTTGTAGTTTTTGAGCCATTCTCGTCTCTTGGCATTCAGAGCCATGTTGACTCGACAGGAATCTGTGCTCAGATTTCCCAGTCTGGAGACTTTCTGATCTATCCTTGCCTCCCCTTTGTGGCTTTCTGTCATGCTCCCTTCATTGTTACCTTTTACAGCTGGAATCCCTCCCTGACCCAGTCTACCATGTGAACACTTAAAACTCCTGTAGTTTCTGGTTAGCTTCCCCCTCCCCTCCCCCCTACTCCATTAGTTGTCCTAATTCCTCTCCCCACTGTCTTAAATCATCTTTAAAAATTGCAAAGCAACAAGATATATTCTTCAGTCCCTGTACATTTTGTTATGTCCTCCTTTCCACATGTTTAGCTAGATTGTAAGCGCCTCAGGGTAGGGACTGTCTTATGTCTGTAAGGCACCAGCACAGTGTAATTGCTATGAAAAATAATAATCCTTTGATTCCTGGTCTGAGGATGGGGAGTGACCCGTGAATGTATTGTGATTTGGAGCATTCTCCTTATCTCCCCACAACTCTCACTTCGGCGAGTTATGAATACGGTGCAAAAATCGAGGTCTAGCTATAGTTTTTACAGAAAATTGGGTTTAAATAGCTGGCTAATATAAATAATATAAAGCATTGGTTTCATTTCCGAGGTAGTCTAGCCCATTGAACCTACAATTCAAAACTGCATATGCCTTTGAATTGCCTAGTATGAAACTGAAGTCTATGGAGAGATACTGGATTACTTCACTCTAAATTAATCTCCAAGCAGGGATGTCGGTTATATTCCATAATCTGATCAATAGATGATAGTTTAAGTATTGGTGTGAATTTTTCTGGCAATTTTCAGAGTGTAGCTTAGCAAATGTGAAAACATCCGCCATGTGTGTCGCACTTAAACTTTGTGTCCCTGATGACTATTGTAATTGAGTGATTCTAATACTGCCTGACACAGATGTTCCTCTCTTCCAGACAATTTATGAAAACAGAATATACAGCCTTAAAATAGAATGTGGGCCTAAATATCCAGAAGCACCTCCATTTGTAAGATTTGTAACAAAAATTAATATGAATGGAGTAAATAGTTCTAATGGAGTGGTAAGTTGTTTTGTTTTTTTCCTGTTTGTTAACATGGTTTAAACATTGAGCGTTAATTTGAACCTACATCTTTACTCAGGTGTTTCTTAACAAAATACTTTGCTCTCTTTTTGAGTAGTGGAAGAGGGGAGGTGTAAAGTAATTGTCATCAAATATGTTTCAGTAATTTAAAGATATTGCTAACAGCTCCTCTCTTTTGCCTTAGCAGCACTCAGGTTGTTACACAGTATGAGCATTTATTAAGCTTGAAAGGAAACGAAACATATGTTAATTTTTTCAAACTTGCTGGCAGTAACTTGATTAAAAACCACCATGTCTGATAAGCAGCTATATTTTTTGGACTCCGAGGACTGACAGGAGTGGTGTTTTTTGTCTATTTTTAGGTGGATCCCAGAGCCATATCAGTCCTAGCAAAATGGCAGAATTCTTATAGTATCAAAGTTGTTCTGCAAGAGCTTCGGCGTCTAATGATGTCTAAAGAAAATATGAAACTTCCTCAGCCACCTGAAGGACAATGTTACAGCAATTAATTTAAAAAACAAAAACAAATCATGCCCCTTTATTCAATTTAAGCTGTCTTCATTTTCCACAGTAGTAAATTTTCTAGATGCATCTTGTAGACCTCAAAGTACTGGAAAGGAAGGTCCCATTCAAAGGAAGTTTATCTTGAGATACTGTAAATGATACTAATTTTTCATTTGAAATATAAGTTGTGCTATAACAAATAATCCTGTCATGCGTAACCACTGTCCACATTAGTTGAACTTCTGGTATCAAGAAAAGTCTATTTAAATTTATTACTGTCAAGACCAGTGTGGCACATTTTATTCAACTGTGAAAACATATATCACACAATCACCTTGCTGTGTGTTTGGCCTGGGTTGTTTTTTTTTTTTTTTTTTTTCCCTTTCTCTGTCTTTTGCAATAGAGTTGAAGCTCAGGGCTATTTATTAGAATAGACACAAAGGTTTTAGCTTCCAGGACTATGCTGGGCTTTGTGGACTACTAATGGGGATGTGTGCTAACCTCAATCATCCCTCCCTTTGTGCTATCTCTAGTAAAGGCTGAATGTGACTGTGGTTGGTTTTATTTTTTAAGTTCTAGTAATGTAGGGCAGGCTTTTCTTCTTCCCTTTGGCCAAGGCACAGATTGTATTCTCTTCCTTCCCCCCCTCCCCCCAATAACATGGGCCTTGGGTGAGAGATTCAGGGTTTTTTCAATCTTTCCTCTCCCCCATCTTCCTAGAGGGGGTGCTGCTTTATTTTTGCCCCTTTTGTGACTCTTCTCCTTACCCCTGGCCAGTGGCCAGCAGGGGAAAGTGTTTGGGCAATCACCTGACCTGTCCCCTCATGCTTGTTGTTTTGTTTTTGCAATGAATTTAGTCTTCACCAGCCTGGGAAACAAGAGTATCTATTCTGCTCGCAAACTTGGATCTCCCTTGCCCCCATGGCACTGCTGCCACACCGCCAAGCTGGCCATGGCTGATGTTATTAGATAGGCTTTTGACATGGTGAAAAGCGTGGTAATTTACCAGGATTGCTTGGATTTGCTAGCTGCCAAACTTTAATGGGGAAACTCTGCATGTAGAAATTCTAAACACACACTCCAATACAACCAGTCAAATTTCGGTGCTTCAAAATTGACCTGAGGCTGTTAACTAATAAACAGTGCACTTACTTTTGGCCCTTTTTAAAGACCTGACAATTAGAGACAAATCAACTTAGTGTAGACTTTGTTTTGACACTTCAGGTGTTGTGAGAGAAACTCTTCCACGAAGATTTGGGGATAAATGGTGTGCACAGCAGATTAGAGAGAGACCTTACTGGCAATGCTTCCTGGCAAATCACTGCCCTTTCTGACTTACTGTTTTGGACCACAAACTGCTGATATGTGGATGCAAGCTTAAATACAAACAACCTAGTGTGTCCTAAGTTTTATGACAAATTCAGTGTTTGTGTAAAAAAACCCACACTTTAAAGCAGTGGCTATCAAATCAATGAACAATTGATGTTTCCATTAACTCTTTTGAGGAAAATATTAGTTGTAAGGATTTAACATCCTCTGTAATTAAAGTTTAACATAACAGTATTCCATAAGCAGCCTTTTTATTGTATCAGACCATTGCCTGATTTTAATATAATAAAAAGTGTGCATTAATATGACAAGGCTTTAATTGTATTTATGTTTAGAATTTTGATCACTTAGGGAAATCTTGAAATGTTTTGGAGTATCTTGTTACAGATCATAATATGGTGATCTGATTTAATAGTAAAATGTGAAAAATTTTGCGTATAACGTAATGTTGTGTGGTGAAAGAAACAACTGTCCTGATTTGAGTGTGCTGCTGCCTCCTTGAGAGTACTGTGTAAAGGAGGATTTTACATGAGTCGCATCAGTGTGATGGTTTAGGTTAAAGCCAGACCCAAAATAATTGGAGTGTCCTTCCTGTGATGATCTTAAGGAACAGCTGAAATAGAAACTCCTTCAAACAGAAAACTTCTACACTGGTGCCTACCACAATGGCCTCATTTGCTGCAGTCTCTCTGAGAGAATGAAATCCAGGCATTGCAGCCTGTTCTGTTCTACTATCTGTATGGCCACAAAAGGAAGAAAAGGTGAGGGGGACTCAAAGCTGGAAAGTCAATTAGTCAGATTCATTCCCATCATAAGATTTTGTCCTCTCTGTAATAGTGTATTCTGCAAAGCTGGATTTCTGTTCAGAACTTCATATCCCCTATTTTTATCTGCGATTTGGTATTTCTGGCTATGAAGAGAGCCTTCTTTGAAAGGGAAAAATTAGATATTGCTTGTGAATTCACCTTAAAGTCTTAGGGTACTGGGCTCTTTTTGTGTGAGTGGGGGGGGGGAGGTAGGATTGTACGGGGAAAGGGGTTATGTTCATATGTGTTTTGGTTTGAAATACTCACCATATGGTGAAGCAGAAATTATCTTGTAAAATGTGGAAACAGTATTGGGACTAGTGCTACATCAGCTTGTAATGTTTATTTCAAAGACCTTGGCATCTAAAATTATTTTAAATGGAAAGCAGAAGGGTGGCTGATTATTGTGCTTCTTGACACCAGTACTGTTTTTTAAGATTGCAAAGGTAATATCCTATATAACATGGACAAGGCTTAGTTGAGGGCCTTAATACCTTGAGTAATCAACTTTTCAAATCCCACAAACTTCTGACAACAGGTAGCATATAAAGGTTAGGATATTCCGGGTCCTGAACCCTGGTCCACACTAATTTTGAAACTGTGCTAGGAACAGTCATGCTTAAACACAACTTAAATGGTACTATCATGGAGACAAGTTGCTGAGGAAAGGACTTAATGTGTATTTAAAACCTTCATTGGGAGTATTTGACTTTTTTTTGAGAGGTCAACAGAACAGCATACCAGTATTCCAATCTAAGTCAAAGATGATCTGAATCCAAATCACTGAGATGTGCATCCACTGCAGATGATGTATAAATTGCCCTGGTGGAACAGACCCAACAGTCCATTGCCTGTTGTCAGACAGCAAACCTAGTATAGATATCTCAGAGGTAGGGAGAGGAAACAACTCTGTGTCACATCTGCCTGGTTGTTTATTTTACCACCTTTGGAAGGAAGGAGTGTGGGGTTTCTGCTTGACCCTTTCAGGTAATTGATTTGTGTCCTGAAATATCTCTCCTCTTAAATGAAAGCTCTAGAGAGAAAAGGGGTAGAATAAGAACAGGGTATCAATTGGAAATCAGAACTTGGCCCTGTTGGCCATCACTTGTCTTGAATGCATGCTGCTTCGCCTGAGATCAGTGGGAGCAGCCTGCACGACTGAGTGGGATTTGACCCTAAAAGTGCTTCCCTTGACAGCCCTTTAATTTTTAGCTGCACTTCACAACTAAACATTCTATATGTTTTATATATAATCACTTTCAGCAAGTACAGTCCTACCAAGAAATTTCCCATTTCCACTCTTGAGTGGCCTTAGAACGAGGTGTTATACTCATGCCTACACTGCATTTTATAACCCACAACAGTGAATTTCATAGCCTAGGTCTACAGACTCAGACTCAAGCTTTGGTGCTAAAAACAGCAGTGTAGGCGTTGAAGTTCGGGCTTAAGCTTTGAAACCTGGGGACAGTGGTGAGCTTCAGAGGCCAAGCTTCAGTCTGATCCGCAGCCTCTACACGGCTGTTTTTAGACCTGTAGTGTGAGCCCTGAAAACGTGTGTCCATCCTGAGACTCGCTGCCTTAGTATGGTAACACCTCTTTCTGTGGCCACTCAAGCAGGAGAAATTGGAGGTTTCTTGGGAGACATACCCGCGGTTACTTAAATAGCATTCAGGCAGTAGAGGGAGCTAGCTAGCTTTACATCACTTTTCTCTGAGCAAAGTGCAGACGCTGTTTAATTTAAATGCTAAATCTTTCTGTGGAGCCACTTCTCCTGTATTTCTTGTATTGATTTAAGACTTTAGCAGCCTGTTCAGCATGATGGCTTCCACATGGTCCAGAAGTGGACAGTTATATGTGACACTGTAGTTTGACATTATTTTTCGAGGGGACAAATCAGTGCTGCAATGAGATTTTTATTAATTAAAACTGTCTTCTTCCTCTGTAATTAAGCAAAGCCACGGGACTTATTTGTGCTTTTTCTGTATCTCTTGCTCCTGCTGTAACTTTTTAGATGTAAATTTTTTATCACTATTAAGTGATTTAAAAAAAAAAAAGACTAGGCATATTTTTAAATTAACATCTTGCTGCTTCTTCAGAGAACACATGCTAATTAAAAATGTTAATTTGATATTTTTAGGTGGCTACTTTATCCATTTCTCTCACCTTGGATAATGATAAATTTAATATTCACTTTCAATTTCTGATTCTCATGCACTAGAACAAAACTGCAGTATTAAAGTTGCCTGGAAAGGATCTGATTTAAAGAAGAGAGAGAACCTTTTCCCAACAGAATTTAAAATACGTGGGTCTTGGGTTTTGTTTCATTTGTATTTAAAAAAAAAAGGTGAGGGGCAAACAGACTTTATGCACATTTGGGGAAAGTTTATGGATATCTTGTTTATAAACATTTGGTAATCTCTGATCTGCTGTGAATAAATTAAGTGAATTATTAAAACATGCTTAGAGAATTGGTGGGCTATATTTTTACTTATTTATCAAGTAATTGCATAATAGCACATTACTTATTAGATTGCAAAGTTACCATCGTCATACTTATAAATTTATTAACATAATAGCACTCTACAAACAAAAGGACAAAGTTCCTACTCTAAAGAGCCTAGATCCTGCAATGAGCATTGTAGCAGTAGACTAGACTCCTCTGCCTGCACAGAGCCCCCTTGGCTCAGGGTCCACATAGTGCCCATTTTGGGCCTGAGGCTTGAAATAAGAACAAGCCTTTTGAGCCTATGAGTCAGACACGGCCATCTATTGCATAGAGCACAGGCCCAGCAGCCAGGCAATTCTGAGTTGTAAGCCAGACCCTGCCACTGACTTGCTGAGGATCAGCTGAAGTTTGTTGCCATTTATCATGCATACCCATGAGTACTGTATAAATAAATATTAAGCTCTGTCCCCATTTTATATAGATGGTCAAACTGAGGCATAGAAGTGCTTAGGTAACTTTACCATGGCCACTCAGCCAGACAGTGGCAGAGGAGCCAGAGAATGCAAGGGTGACAGTGATAGTCCTGTGTTTGTCTTTACTAAGCATGCTTTTCCCCCCACTAGCAGCGAATGTGATATACAAGATGGGAGAGACCGATCAGCTTTATCCAAGAGTGAGCTACTCAGAAGCTATTGTCTGTAGCAGAGTGGCACCTACATGCTCTGGGACCTCATTGTAGTAGCAATAGGCAGATGCACACAGTAGGAGTAAGAGTATTATCTATCCCAAATTTAACTGAGGGGCTGAGAGAACTGGGGTGGGATTTTCCTGAGTGCCTAAATGACTCAGGAGTTGATGGCATTTAAGTAATTTTTGAAAATCCCAACCTTAGTGACTTGTCTACGATCACACAGGAAGTCTGTAGCTTACCTGAGAATGGAATTTACGTCACTTGAGCCCAGTGCTTTAACTATGGGACCATGTTTTCTCCATCAAGGGGCAATGGCATAAACACTCACCATAAATACACCACTATCCTCACCAGAGTACTTGCTAATTCAGCACATAGCCACAGCAATGGCTGCTTCTGCTTCAAAGTTTAACTACCTTGAGTCAAGTGAGGGACAAGAAACTTCAGTCGTGGCTCTCTTGCAAAACTTTATTTTGTAAGCAAAGCTCTTCTGACTACTTAGCAGAGTTGTCTCTAATGCCAATGGAAGACATTGTCCGTGTATTAATCTTTGGTCAGACTGACTTTCAACAACGGGAAGTTACCTTTCAGCAGGCTCATGTAAAGGTAATTTCATTTCTCCCTATTTTTTTCTCTGGTCTTACTCCAGCAAAGCATTGGAGCATGTGCTCAACTTTAAGCCTCTGAAAGTGTCCCCCTGAAATCATAATTGTAGGCATATGCTCAAGTGCTTTGCTGAATCAGGGCCAGAGTGCTCAGCAGCTTGCAGGACTGAACGTTTATTGTCCGTGCTCCTCCCAGTCGTCTTTGCTTCCTGCTCTTCTCATCATCATCTGTTTTTTTGGCTTTGCATTTTCACACCATTCCCTAAGTTTGGAACAGCAAGGAAATCACAAAGCGGTAGGAAGAGATGGTGGGAACTAAGGCAAGGGAACTTGGAGGAGTGGGCATGGAGGGACATGGTGTAAAATGAACTTCTCTGCCAGGAACCTCCTTCCCCATCCTCTGTATTCCTCCTTAAATGTATCTGCAAAATATTTTCCAAAAAATTGGGTTTGTGTCCTATCTTTCTTCACTCCAGGTGTGATTGTCTTTGGCTTTGCTACAGGGCCATTGGATATGGTAGAGCACGTTGATGATGAGCTCTGCCTTAACTGAAGGTTGAGTCTTCAACAAAAATATTTTATTTCAAAAGATTGCTACATAGGGAAGTTAAATGCATGATCATAAACTGGAAAAGTAAGTTTCAAATGGTCTGTTTAAAATTCCCTTTCCATCAGTTGCTCAACTTTCATTCTCTTAGGATATATTTCACTAGTTCTCCAGTCACTGAAGAATTTTCCATGGGAGCCAACCCGGTTTCTCATTCAGAAGTCACCATTCAAAGCTGCTTTGGCCCCCACAACCCGATTTCTCATTCAGAAGTCACCATTCAAAGCCGCTTATTTGGCAAATCCTTTGGCCCCCCACATCCTAGGCCTGTTGGCTAGTGTTTGTTTACCTTCTACTGAAAGCTCTCTGGGGCAGGGGCTCTTGTTTGTTTTGCAAAATGCCGATAGACTTATGATATAAATCGAGAGGAGGTGGATCGAGAGCTGAAGGGTATGCACATGCTCAAACACACACGCTGACTTTCTGGGGAGTGAAGGCTTCGCACTGGCAAAGACTTTTTTCTCTCGTTTCTCTGAGACACACACAAGCCATTCACATACTTCAGAAACGTTCCTGCAACATGGGGGATGAGGAATGGGGTTGTGATGTATAATTAATGAAACATTTTGTAATCACTAATGAGGCAGAACAGGCAATATAAATAGGACCTCTGTTACACCGACAACCTTTCTATGTGGCAAGTGTAATACTGAAGCTTTGACTGGGGCTTGAGGAACAACTGTGGTTGGATCTCCATAAGAAATTTGCCAAACTGCATTCCCTCCAGAGAGACCTCTGAAATCCCTGAGCTACCAGATTGTGTCGTCTAAGGTTAGCGGCCAGATGTTCCTCAGCTGTTGGACTGATTTCCAGATGAGACCGAACGAGTGGCTAGTCAACATGTAAGTATTAATGTAAACATTTTAGGGGCCTAGCCTTGAGCAAGCCATTAAAAACTTCCCACGATACTGTGAGTGATGCTGACTTCCTCAGAGAGCATCAGTATTTTGTATATCGCACTTGAATATCCTGCGTGGGTCAGACGTGGGCTGCCACCTGCTAATATAGAGCCTGGCCTAGGCCTCCCCCTTGTTTTAGTGGCGCCAGAGCAGTGTGGTCTCTGGAATTTGATTATTTGTGTTAGCAGATAATTTAGGCCAGAAGGCTTAGAGTGCTCCCTTCATTCTCTGGCTGTCGTCATGCTTCCCAGCAAAAAACAATCCCAGGGCCTGTGTCCCTTCCCCCCCCCCCCCCCACCCCGACAAAAACATTTTCAACTTTGCTCCTTTCAAGAGTTCGTTTTGACTAGTGTTAAGCCCGGGGGTCAGATTTGGGGGGGGAAACGCTAGAAATGATGCTTTTACCAAGTCCAACGGGAAGAAGGTTGCGTTATTTATTAAAATGGGTTCTGCAGTGTAGTGAATGCCAAACCAGACCGTTGGGGCGAGTGCGCTAGGAATGGAAAGTGAAATTGACCTCTCCTTTTTTTTTTTTTTTTTTTTTTTTACTCTCACTCCAGGGAAATCAAAAGTAAAATAACCTGGCAAAAAGGTGAAAATTAAACAAGATGCAGCAAGTTTTTAATACTTTGTTTTACTTATTTGTGGCCCAGACTCATGCTGGCTTGTACCTTACACCAGCAGCGGTTCCACTGGAGTCCATGGGGCTAACTACGTGTAGAGGGAAGGCGCTATTAAATGTGAATTCGTATATTCCAGTCTGAACCTAAGAAGTGGCTGCCAAACTCTGGTCCGTGGAGCACTTGCTGGTGTGCTGTGTAGAGCTGACACACAGCGCTGATCTCCTTATTTGAAGCTGCTGAATCATATTAAACTCGGTTAAAAGCACATTTTATACTTTTCTAATGTTACTTTTCCATGTAAACAGTTGCCGTAGTGGCCTGACGATGTTGCAATCACAAATGGACAGAGAGGTGTCCACGAGACAGTTTTTCTGAGCTTGATTCTGCTATCTTTGTTTGCGCGGAATAGTATCTTGTCTGCAAATAGTCCCATTTATTTGGGATTATTGCTCTTGAACTAAGTCGCTACTCAAAATGGTAGAATCACACCCTTTATTCAAATGCATTTCACCTGATGGAAAACTTGGCAGACACTAACCAGTGGTGCTAGTATGAGAAGGTAAAGATTTTTATTTTAAAATAAGTCTTAGGTTGAAAGCGTCTCTTTGAGATGTCTTCACTAAATGTCGTCTTACTATGGAATAGACTGAAACTAGCAAAAATATTTGAATAAAATAACATAGTTTTTCATTTCTGTTGTGTTTAAAATCTAAAATATCAACACTAAAGACAAGTTTCTGCCTTGTTTGGCTCCAAACTGGAAAGCAACTGAAACTTAAGTCCACAATTTCATTTACTAAAAGCCACAACAAAATCCCGAGTAACAAGCAAGTCTTTGCTTTTCACATGGTAAGATCCTCATTCAAATGTTACTGTCTTGAGTAGCATTGTGTGGTGCAGTGAGGAAAGAGGGTTTTAATTAATTAAACATGTTTCTCTCAGGTAGGCGTCCCTTCAATGAGTTTTTCTATTAAGTGGTCTCTGCTTTTATTATTCTCTTCTTGGGTGGAGGGTATAATCTTGCATATTGCTGAGAGATTTTATACTGTTTACATAGTCTGTGCTTGATCCACAGATTGAATCCATCAGTTTGATAGCCTTGTGACATTTTTACATGGGGTGAACATTTCCTGTTAAACTGTAATTACTTTAAAAAAAAAAAAAAAGTTCAAGAAATACGGGTTTTTAAAGCTAACTTTTCAAAGGGGGACTGTGGGGGGATCAGTGCCAAGGTTTGAATCAGTTATTTCTGTTTACAAACAAGGAAGCTATTTACTGTGGATTAGAATTGTTCCCTAACAACCTTTCTGAAGTTTTCAGTTGTCGAGATGGAGTAAATATACAGTTAAAAAAAAAAATTGTGTGTTGGATTACATAATACACTTGTACTTCACAATTGTCCTGCTGCCAAATTAGGATTTTACCTAAGCCTGTAGATGTTATAGATTTTGGTCTATGCTTTCCTTAGCTTTTATTCAACCTTCATTTTTGCTCCTAATTTGTCCTACTGGTGTTTTGAAGTGTGTTACAATTAGAGCATTGGAATAAAATACAGTTAACACTAGTCACTCCTGTTTAGTGTATGTGTATCAACCTGACGCACAATTGGAAAATGATTGCTCTTATGCACCTTTGCACTACCTGCCGTTCGGGAGGGTGAGTTTATTTTGGGTTGTTTTCTTTGTCTGCTTTTAACACAGCTGAGTTGGGTATATACCGGTAATATTCTCCTTTTTCTCATCTAACAGAGGGTCTCAGTCAAAGATTACGAATTGACTTCAATTGGCTTTGGATCAGGCCCAGAGATTTTATCTTTTTAAAATGTGTGAGTGAATGTAGCGGTCAGGAAAAAGAAAGATTAATTGCTCCTGTATGAGCCATCCTAGTGCAGTGAGGTGTTGTGCAAGCTTCCCCTTCTCAGCAGCTGCCAGTGTTTCATGATCCTGGCCCATGCTACGTTCTGTGATTCCAACCCTGAGTCCTCACCAACCTCACAAGATGCACCTCGATGTGTCCTGAATTGCATGTTGCTATTCTAATCCCGGTCCTGTCCCTGCCCTATCAATGCACCTCATTCATACTGTTCGAGTGCCAAGTCTGGTGTTAGCAAAGATGGCCAGTCGTTTCCTGTTGGTGCGTGTATTGGGGGAGAGGGCTTCAGACGTTAATTATCCTTCCTGTTTTATTTGAATCCCTTTGCTTTTTGTAGGAGCTAAGTTTCCAAAGAGGCTATGAAAATGTACAGTATTGAGATTGTTTTCAGTGTAATTGTTGTTGCTTTCTAGGTGGAGGGAAATGTACACAACTAGGCAGAGTCCTTGAAAGTCATGGGGAGAAGAGAAGCTTTGAAGTTATAAATCGTCGAGCTACAAGGTTTATTTTGTCATTCTCTTTTTTGGACTTTGTTGAATCTTTTTGTGACATTTCTCCATTGATTTGATGTGACACATTTATGAAAATTCATCCAGAAAGGGAGAATACAATGGCAAAGTTTCACCTTGGATAAAATTTGCAAAATACATGTGAAACATATCAGTTCTCATTAGAGTAATTCTTGTGAAACAGACTCATCCTTTTGCCTAGATTCTGTCTTCTGCAGCTCCACTCAGTATGTGTCCTGTATTACAGATTATAGGTTCAAATGTGAATTGTTTCTTTTCAAGACCAGTGAAAAATAGACTCAGATCCCACTGCATCACCAGCTCTGTCATGGAATTGTGCATTCGATGGCAGAAGAAAGTTGGTGTCTGATGGAGCAGAGATACCCAGGCTCTTGCCCACCCCCCACCAGTTCATATACCTATTGCCTAGGGCTGGCACCAGCGCAGGAAGCAGGTGCTTGGGGAGGCCAATGGAAAGGGTCCGGGTCTTCGGCGGCAATTTGGTGGTGGGTCCCTTTCGGAGGGAAGGACCCGCTGCCGAATTGCCGCCAAAGAATGAAGCACTGAGGTAGAGCTGCTCCGAAGTGCTGCTGATCACGGCTTTCTTTTTTTTTTTTTTCCTTTGCCATTTGGACCAGCAAAAAGGCTGGCGCCGGCTCTGCTATTGCCTGCCAAAGCATGTATCGTCTCTGGACGAAAAGGGGCTCTGTGGCTGGGGACTGTTTCCCTGTGGTGTTTTCAACAGCTGTCAAGTCGCTTGGCTTGATGAGCCCTGCACTTAGCATTGCACAAATCACAGTCAAAAGTGATGATGAACAACAAGGATCCAGTGGAAAAATGTCAGCATTGTAACATCTCTTTCCTGTAACTGTATGCTGTTTTCCCTTGACACCAGTAGGGGATATTTACCTCCAACTCTCACTCACTTTACTCACCTAAGTAAGTGTCTTTGGACCAAATTCATTCCTGGTCTGATTCCTTCAAGTTCAGTGGAACTCGGAGTCAGTTACTTTCCTAATTCTGCACTGACCTGCTGTGTGATCTTGGACAAGTTCCTTCACCTCTCTAGCTCCCCCTTTTATCTGTCTCACTTAGATACTATTTACATTGTAAGCTCCTAAGGGCAGGGGCTCTCTCTTATGTGTGTACACACCAGCTAGCACAGTGAAGTCCTGATGTTGATAGGGCTACTCTGCTCATAAGAACAGTCCCTTTTTCATTATTTGTATTAAAGCAAGAAGGATTTGACCCTTAATGTGGCTTAATATTTTAGTTCTGAGAAGCCTGTGTGTGAATATTCACTGTTACTTTTCAAGAATACCATTGCAAGCAAAGTCATTATTTTTAATCACAGTATCTTGCCTGAAAAAATCAACATATAAAATATGCTTATAACGATATACACACAGGCAAATATTTGATTGCAGATATCTGACATTCTAGTTTCTTTCCATTTAATTGTCAGTTACTGAACGCTCATGGGTTTTGGACCATCACTAATTTTACCTTTGAAAATCTGTGAGCAAGACTCTGTGTTCAGTGTCCATCAGGAATAACTCTTCTCTTCAAAGGATGCTAGTAAATGAGATCAAAATCTGGCCCATTATTTGTAGATGTATATAGGTGTATAAAAATGACAGATAATTGAGATTTGGCTAACTTAGAGTGATTTAATAAGAGAGAACGTTCCCAACCGCTTTTGTGCCAGGGCCTGCGTGCTGTTGGCTAGGCAGGCCAATGTTTCATTTCTGTAGCTCCTACGGTTACATTCTCCCTAATTGATTGCAGTCACATACAGGAATTTTTGACCCTCATTCTTCAAAATCATTCCCCAAACATTCTCTGTAATCCCGCATCCTCCTGTGCTGATTAGCCTCTCTGCATCTCGGAGCTGCCTCCTGCAGTGAGGGAAAGAGAAAACAGCGACTTGGAACTTGTTCCTGGGGTTCCTTTTAATCCTATTGATTAGTCAAGAGCTGTGGAGATGCTGTGTCAATAACCCTTTTAAATGTGAGGTGATTTTTCACAATGATGTTTTTACTCATTGTTTGTCAGTAAGCGAAATAATTCTCTGCCTCAAAGCCCTTACACTGAAATCACTTGGTGTCTTGAATCTTTTACAAGTTGTTTGTTTGGGAGGGAGAAGTGTGTGAGTTTAAATGCTTGTGATAGCTGCTGCCTTATTGAAGTCTGTCCATGTGATAGATGCTGGACTGATGCTAGGAAATTGAAAAGCTCCGTTTCTCAGTAGAAAGTACAGCATTGGCTACTGTAATGCAAGCTTCCTCCTCTACTGCCCTGCTAGTCTGCCTTCCCCTGGAGCTGGAAGAATCCTTCCTGGGGCAAGGCTGCCAACAAAGCCAATAAGCTCCAACTGTTAATGTCTGCAGGGAATTGTCCTGAGACCCACCAAGCTCATTACCTGTCGGCCCCCGCAAGAGTCCTCAGATGTCAATGGCTTTCAGTTACTGTCAGCTTGGGCTCGTTTTTGGAGCCAGTGACCTGCAGGTGAGGGACTCTATATCCCATTAGGAATGCTGATGCGCAGCCCCCTTTTAGTTTGAACCAATGTGATCTTGTTACTAGAGATGAATCTGCATCATAAAATTCAGAGCAGGGTCTGAACTTCCGCAAAGTTCAGGTGTGTTGGATGTGGGTGTCTGGGCTCATTTCTGTGTCTAACTGATCATAGCCTCTACTCCTTTTACAGTCCAGGAATGCTGGATTCCCTAGAGGCGAAGCGGGGAGGCAGTCTAATTGGAAAATAAAATTAAATGTCTTTTTCTCTGCCTACCACAGAAAAGGTATTATTCCAAAGTGGAATTTTCTGCACTGGAAGCTGAGCTGCATGTTTTCAATCATCCCATTTCCTTGTACTTCTTGTTCACTTTTTACCCCTTCCAATTTATTTTTAATGGCCCTGACACCCTTGCTTATAATAATAAATAGCAAACGCATGGACACAATGAAACTGTTTCAGGTTCAAGTGTTTTTAATAACCTTGCAGCAAAAAAACAGAACAAATCCTTCTAAATCTGGTGAAACACGATGAAGACTATCTTTTGCTGCCGTGAAATATGATTTCAGAATTGCTGCTGTGAAAATGCACTCCAAGATAGTTAGCATTTCATTACTTTGACTCCTGGCCAGTCTTTTGAGACAAGACCCCCCATTGTATATCACACACTTCAGATTTCCAAGTACAGTACTTTTGTCTTCCAGCTTTAACCTGGTTTAACCAAACAAAGGACCGAGTGAAGACACATTGTATTTGTTTCAATAAATGAAACATTTAAAAGGCTGTGGCAAAATAAACAGGAAGCATTGAAGGATGGGTCTTAGACAGGGATTGTGGGGCATGTGCTGCAGGTGCGTTTGAACCAGTACGTTACGGCCATGCAAGCATTTTTATGGGAAATCTATTGTTGCACTATAACTGGTGCTGCCATCCAGTGCTGTTTAGAGGTGGTGGCACTGTGGTCTGGAGGACTGAAGACAATGTTTGGGTTGACACATCCTGAGTTCTAATTCTGACTTTGCTGTGCTGTCTTGGAATGTCCCTTTGCTTTCCTCTCGAGTTTCTTCATCTGGAAAATGGGAATGATGATGATAATACATTGACTCTGACTGATGTGAGATCAGGAGTAGGCCCATGGAGTCACAACTGCTAACGTTGGCTCTGAATTTGACCCTGAGATAACACTTGGGGAGAGTTCCTGAGTGTCTTGGTTATAGTTAGGACCCTACCAAATTCATTGTTCCATTCTATGCATCCGAAGAAGTGAGCTGTAGCCCACGAGAGCTTATGCTGAAATAAATGTTAGTCTCTAAGGTGCCACACGTCCTCCTGTTCTTTTTGCGGATACAGACTAACACGGCTGCTACTCTGAAACCTACCAAATTCATGGCTGTAAAAAACGTGTCTCAGACTGTGAAATCTGGTCTTTTGTATACTTTTACCCTCTACTATACAGATGTTCATGGGGGACATTTCAGCATTTTTCAAACTTGAGGTTCCAACTAAAAAGGGAGTCACAGAGGGATCACAAGGTTATGGGGGGGCGGGCAGATCATGGTATTTCCACCTTTACTTCTCCGCTGCCTGGCAGCTGCTGGCAAGGACCCAGCTCTTCAGGCAGCAGAACAGAAGTAAGGGTGGCCATACCATACCATACCATCCATCCTTCTGCGCTGCTGCTGGCGGTGGCTCTGCCCTCAGAGCTGGGCTCCCGGCCAGCAGCCGCTGCTCTCCAGCTACCCAGCTCTGAAGGCAGCGTCGCCGCCAGCAGCAGTGCAGAAGTAAGGGTGGCAATACCACAACCCCCCTACGATAACTTTGTGACCCTCCCACCCCAGCCCTCTGGATAACAGGAGCTTGACTTTCTCACTTACACCAGTTTCATGCCAGCATGACATCACTGACTTAAACTTTGTCAGACCAATGTAAGTGAAAGCAGGATCGCTCGCCCCTTCTCACCATGAAAACTGCAGGGTGGGGGGGCTAGGGAATGAAGATCCCCTCATTTAAAAAGGAGGGAGGGAAGCAGAACGTGCTCACCTGCAGCAAAGGTCCATTCCCAAGCCTGGTAGATCCCCCAGCTATCTGCATGGATGCCCAGTGCCTCTGCACCAGCTGTGGCCCTCAGTGGCTCCCTGCTGGCAGTTCCCCAGCCTACAGCTTTCTCTCTGTGTTGAGCTACTATGCAGAAAAGATGAGTTGTGTTAACCTGCAGCTTTATTGGGATTCTAGAGCTCAGCTGTCACTTTGCTTGTGTTGTCTCTGCTGGGGCAGAGTTAAGGTTGCAGTTGTCATCTGGGTTAGCATTAGCGCTTCGCTTGAGTCGTCCTCATTTCCTGGCTTCCAGACTTGCTGCTGCTGTAACTCAGCCACTCTTGGAATCTCACACACCCTGAATTCCCAGCGAGGAACTTGCAACCTTAACTCCATCTTAACAAAGGTTAGAACGCACTGAAATTCAGTGTGATATAAAACAATATGTATGTGATGCGGGGGGTGGGGGACAAGGCTGCAGTTGAACTGATGGTGGGCTCAGTCCTGTGCCTTCCCCCCCCTCCCCAATACTGAATGGATTAGCCGCCTGCTGTGTGACCGATTTCACAAGCTGAGTTAAACAGTGTGAAAGGTCTGGTCAGCAGGAGCCGGGCTCCTGCTTTCCCACTGTGCTGGTGTAAGGGTCACAGACCTTCCAGTGAATTAAAGGACAAAATGCCTTTTATCAAGCCCCTCAGACTAGCAGCAGCTCTTTGAAAAGGGCCCGAAGAGAATATTTTTTAGTCCTGTCAGGAATGTAGTGTGAAAATACAAGTTCCATTCCACCCAGCGACTGTCATGTAGCAGCTAGTGCGTGTAAAATGATTGTTCCATTAGTTCTGGACTTTGATAAATTACCACCACCACCACCCCGGCAGCCCTGTCCCTTCACACCACCTGGGCCCATAGGTACAGACTGCGAATCCCTGGGCAGGTGGCCAGTTATCAGATCTGGGCGATGTCTATCAGGCACCTTGTATGCTGGAAGTAGCTAAGTCCCACTTGCTCGTAGGGTGGGCAACTGGGGGTTCTCATGTAACTGTAACATCCAAGCAACTGTGGTTTTTTTCCCAAGCAATCCTTTGTGAGGTATTTCCAGATGCTTCTGATTAGGGCTAGGGAATGATTTGGATAGATGATAAAACCTCTGAAATCTGTATCATAGGTGGTAGCTAATGCAGGCTAAAGGCCTGATACTGTGAGGTGCAGAGTACTTCTGCTGATCTCCTCTGTCTGTTGACTTCAGTGGGAGCAGGTGTAGGCCCAAGGGGAGTTGTGGTGCTCTGTGGCTTGCAGGGGTTCTCAGCACCTGGTGAGCAGGCCTGGCATCAGTTCATATGATTCCCCCCCCCCCCCCCCAACACACCTGCATACTGCCCCTGCTTTCACTTGCCTGCTACAATGTCCAGCAATAAAGTCAAAGGCAAGAAGAAAAATTGAAGGTGCCAGCAGAGAGACTTTATGCTGGGAATTGTGGGTGAGACTCTGTTTCATAGGTATGAATCCAGAGCGATGTAATTGATGTCAGTGGAATTAAGCAGGATCTTTACCAGTGAAGCTGGAAGCAGAGTCTAGTACAAGTTATTGCTTTTGCTGGATTCAGATTTACTGGTTCAGAAAAACCCTGGTTGGTATCATTAATGGGCCGGATGCATCCTGCTGTAACTCCAGTTGCCTAATGGCTGATGATCTTACCAGTGGTACGTTATATAGCAAAATATTGAAGTAGCCGTCATGCCGAAATCAAACAGAACTTATGTAGCACCTGTAAGAATGTGTGGCCATGCCCCAACTTCAGTGGGACCAGGTCCATAGGGCCCATAGTTACTCCCTAGTTTCAGGGCTAACTTCAGTGAACTTACGCCAGGGATGGATTTAAGTAATGAAGCTGACATGATCTTGTAGGTTATTTGATGATTATGCGCAAAGTAATTCAGGAGCTTCCAAGGAGAATTCCCATGGGGTTGGCAGCCTCTTGCTTTTATGGCCAGAACAGTTTAAACTCGGATTGTGTGAAATATGTGCAATAAAGTCAGAGGGTCTCAGCATGGCAGCAGTTTCCTTAGTTAGCCGGCAAGCTCTTGGGACAGGGATTTTTTTTCCTGTTCTGTTTGAACAGCTCCTAGTACAGTGGGATCCTGGTCTGTTAGTGAGGCCCTGAAGTGCTGCCACAATGCAAGGCATGTACAGTAACAAAGATGTGACATTTCAGTGTTTTCCTCAAACCAGGACCACTTTGTGTGGAAAATGTTGAAGTTTTTGCCACTTCCATTCAAAGATGCTTTGGTCTTTGAGCAAAAGCCCTGCAATGCTTTCAGTAGTTTGAAGCCGGCATTCTGCTTTCAGAAAGATCACGTTTTGCACCGAAACGTGTTACATATTTGATGTTTGTGGGCCAAAACTGCCCTTTGGTGAAAACATCACAAAAAGATAACTATTTGGAATTGAAGCATGGCCCAAGATGAAGCTGCACATTTGTTCCTGCTCTAAATTTCTTCGAAAAATATTGGCTATTTTTAGAGCTAAGTAGAGAGAGGATGGAAGTTCCGTTTCAGCAAAGATTTCAAGATTGCAATTGAAACGCTTTGTTTCTATTTTGATTTTTTTTAAATTTCTTGTTAAAGTATACACTGTGCTACGAAATCAAAAACATTGACATGAAAAGTCATTTCAAAATGAAAAATAGAAACAGTTTGGAAAATGTCAGAACGGGACGTTTCAACATGGTCAGAACTTTTTTTTTCCAGTTTTCTTCCTAAACAACATTCTGGTAAAATCAATCCGATTTTGTGAAGTGTTTAGATTGTGACTGAATGGCATGTTCCAATGGAACAAGGTTCCTTCCTTCAGTCTCTCCAACCAGCTCTGCTATCTTAGTTTAAATGAAAGGAATAACCGGACAATTGTTGTATTATCTCAGGGTACTTAATTAATGAGTACTCCAAATTTGTGGACTAAGATTTTCACACTGGCCAGTGATTTGTGCTGCCTCTGTTTTTGGGAACTCAACTTCAGACACTTTAAAAGGGCCTGAACCAGAAAGTACTGAACACCCCTCCTCTAAAAGTCAGATCCATTTAAGATATCGCATATTGGCCACCCAAAATTGCTAGTCACTTTTGAAAATCTTGGCCAGGAATTGTTACACTGGGGTTAGAAAGCTTTTCAGTGGCTATTAGCTAATCAATGCCTGCAAAAGGTAACACAGTTAGGCTTTCTGGGAGATTTACACCCAAAGCAACCCAGGGCCCCATCAGCCACCAGTCTGCAAGAAATTATAATGCAACATGAAGGTGTGTTGTAAACAAGATGTGTGTGGTGGGTGGGGGAGAATGGAGGTATGTCTACGCAAAAGGGACCACTAAAACATGTACAAAAATACACCTTTATGGCATCTCATGCTTTATTTAAGTCCCAGATTGAAATGGAAGCTATTCTTCTAATTCTCCAAAAAATAATAAACTGCAGCAGGCTCTGTAAACAGAAGTCTATCTCCAAACCCATTTGAAATGTAGACAGACTCAAGTGAATTAGCTCACCAAGTACTTAATTGCTGTCCTGTCTGTCAGCATGTGTAGTGCTGAGGGTTAACAGGCTAACGCTGTGGCACCGGAGATGGATGAGGTCCTGTGATGGGATGGCAACCAGAGGTCACTGCTCTAGCAGCCAAGTCCCTGAATGACCCTTGGTGAGATAAGTGTTCTCTGCTCAGTCCACATCGCTGTCTCTTTCTAGTGCTCACAACCCATCCCCTCCTCCCCCCAGATCCAGCATGGTTGGGCCTCGAGCTGGGAATGAAAGAGTTGGGAGAAAAGTGTCTTCTGCTCTGATTTGCAAAAATCGGCTGGTGCCCCCAGTGCCTAGTCACATGCCATTGTGCGCAGCTCAGCAGTCAGGGGAATTGGCTGTAGCTGGGATATGTGTAGTGGCTAAACTAATTTGAAATCTCATGGCAAAATCCTGTACAAAATGCAGATGGGTCTTGTATGTTCACATTGAGAGCCAAGCTGTTTGGGCAGGGCTGGTCACCACGATGTACCAAGTGCTAATTCTGCCTCTCACACTAATAGCATGAGCCTGAGAGTGGCTAAGCTCCATCAGTCCCCCCTGGACTTAACGGGAGTTAAGGGCACTCGGCACTTCGCAGGATCAGGATCTCTGCTCCCACTGCTTCAGTCACAGCAGAGGAGTAGGACCAGTGAGCTGAGTTCAGAACAATGTGACCAATAGCTGCCCTGAGCAGCCGGCACTTGTCTCCACTCTGACTGGAGGGGGTTTGTGTTATCTTTTAAAGCACCATAGGAAGAGGTGATAGAAGCGATTCCCAATGGGTTGGAACCTAAGAGCTGCTGGGGCAGACACCGTGCAGCTCAGATCCATCTATAGCTCCATGCATAATGTCAGTCTTTGGTAGAAGCCAGTACCCAATGAGCAACCCCCAACGTGCACTGTTCATGGTACCATGGGTGGGGGTAAGCCATTTTGCTCAGCCAGTGCCCAGGCTGCCAACATTTGAGCTTCTTCCTGTGCCTATTGCAGCATGGTGGACCCTTTCAACTCCCAGCAAGATCAATCAGAGGTGAGGGCATTCAGTACTGCAGATGGCTATCACATTATCCAGCCATGAGTTGCCTCTAGCATGGAGGGCACTTGGCCATAGCAATTTGCTGTGTTCTTGTGAGCTGGTGCCATGCCATGCTGTGGGACGTGTCCCACAAGCTGCCCAGCTTGTGAGAAGTGAGAAACCACCAGCATGTCCTTTCCCACAATGAGCTGTTTAGACAAACATCGGCCAGCATCCAGCTCTTAGGGCTTTGCCTGCAGCGCCTGCTAAAAGGGATCAGCCCCTTCCAGTTCAAGAAGCGGCGATTGTGCCCATGAACTGCCTTTAAATTGTGTTTGCAAGTAACAAAAAAGAAAAAAAAATCCCCCAATAAATAAAAGTAATACTGCAGGCTTTGCATGTAACAGAAAAATCCCTTAAATCTCAGGTAATCCCAGGCAAATTAATACCCCTGGAGGAAATGGAGAGCTGGCTTTTGACTGCTGGTCACTTCAGTGTGCTAGCAGCTGGTGTGTAACAGTGTGGGGTTAGATTACAAAACCAGTCGTACATAAAGCGCTGCCCAATGCTTTCTCATTGCTTCAGTGTTTTCATGTTGGAGACAATAGGCCTGTTCCTGCTCCCATTGAAGTCAAATGGGCAGGTTCGGGAGAGGTTTCCTGTGTCGGAAACTCGGTTGATAGCGTGTGCCTGGGGAAATGGGGTGTAGGCAGAGCCCATGTGCAAGAATTCCCTTGGAGGGCCCAGTAGCAGCCTGCCACAAACAAGGCAAATGGGTTACAGGAAAAGGGATCTGGAGAATCCTCCACTGAACACTTCAGTCAAGTCAGCCTCCAGCTTCAAGCAAGACCTTAACTGAAGTGTCTGGCTGTCTTCGCCCTACCCCCTTTCCCTTTAATTAAATGGCAGGGTTACTTATGCATGTGCAAAGGAAGTGAGGGAGGGAATCAAGTCTTTAGATTACCACCCCCGCGGAGCACAGAAGTAGATTGTCCATTTAATAGAAGCCTATAAATCAGTGCAAAACATTTATAAAATAATTGAAGGTAATGGGAACCATTTGTTTAAATAACATCACACTCATGCCCCAGAGGTGCAATAAAAGTTAGATTAATTGATAGGATTTTATATCTCACTGTGAAAAAACCCGAGTCACATTCTAGACACCCACGATTTGGGAAAGCTGAAAATTCATCAGGCACCCAGTTACTATCCAAATAGTCCCTTCCATGCAAAGAGGCACATTTAGGTGACCCTGAAGGGTTTGGGGATGAGAACTATTTACTTAAACTGTGAAGTGAACTACCCAGTGTGAGATCCTGACCCAGACAGGATTTTTCTTGCCTTTGTATCTGCTGTTCCAGTATTATTATTTTATTTCCATTGTGATAAAAGGAAGAAAAAAATACAGAAGGCTCAAGTCTAAGCCCGGGATAAAGATCCCCCCCATCCATTCGCCCCAGTGAGACTATGACTTTAAAGTCATAAAGAAAATATCAGGAAGGCGAATGCTGAACCTGGCTGTCGAGCAAATTTAGTCAGCTTCATGGCGGCTCAGGGTCAGATTCCAATCACCGTCACAGTGTGACTCCAGTGGAATTACTCTGGATTTACACCAGCGTAACAGAGAGCAGAATCTGTCCATTATGCCCAACTGCTTCTCGGTGGAAAGATTTCCTATGGACCTGACATAAATACCTTCAAACTTGGGAAGTGAGGGGGGAGGTTGAAACACTTTAAGTTGCAGCTATTTAAGAGTTACCTCTGTGATGGGTGGACCTGACACCCCTGAACTTTGTGAAGTTTGAAATCCAGAGCAGAATTTTGTGACTCACCTATAATAAGCCTCCTCCACGCCAGGGCAACAGAAATAGAACTTGCAGCAGATGAATTCACTTCAGTCCTTGACTGTTGCTTCCCTGCACCCAATCCTTGGCTGAGCAGTGCTTGGTGCAAGAGCCTGGGAGGTAAGTGGGGGTGCAAAGATGATTGTATGACGTCTTTGTGCTCTCCAATCCCAAAGGCTGTCAGATGCCAGCATGGCACAAGTTAGAGCAGCCTCAGGGGCTGCTGCTTCACAGCCAGAGCAGTGCAACAATGCCATATTGGAGGACCAGGGTCTAAGAAGTGCAGCTTCAGCTTAATGTAAAAAGCATAAAGATGAGAGTAGATGAAGCAGAACATGATTCTCATTGAACAGTCTGGTGGCTGATCCTGCACTGGTATATTCTCTTAAGCATCTAGTGGGGGGTATAGCTTGAAAGCTGGAGAGATTTAGCTGCCACCCATGTCAGCTGGTCAGACAAGCTAGTTATTTACTCACCTTAGATATTAAGGAGATTAAAACAATCCTCTTTGTAGGTTGCCTTGTCCACCCTACTCATGCTCCAATATTTATTGTTTAAGGACAAACTCACTTGCACTCTAGTACTGAGCATCATCAGCCAACACTAGGGACAGGCAAACCCAGGGCACTCTGAGGTTTGCTCCTTTCAAACTATTTTGGGGAGTCACAAAACTAGTTTGAGCTTCCAAACCATTTTTTTTGCATATTGTTTAGCTTTTAATTTATTCAGGACGTTTTAATAAAAAACAAAACAAAATTTTTCTAGCTAAACAGCAGCCTGTGCCATGTAATGAGCAGAGACTCTACGAGAGCCCATGCGTCTTTCTCCTTCTGTGCTCCCCTTTTCCCCCTTTCTCTCTGTCCCCTTTGGCTTTGCACTTTGCCCACTCTTGGCTCCGATTTTACCCATTTATTTGTTCTTATTTCCTTATTTTTTCAAATTCTTTCTGCTCCTTTTACTGAAACTTTCCGAAGTGGGACGTGACCCAGATAATGCTGGAATCCAGCATATGAAACCACAGTGTTTGAGGAGTGAATCTGGACTTAGGAGTTAGCTAGTAGCTTTGACTTTGGGTGGCAAACGTTTTGTGTACTGGCCCAATCCTGCAAATGCTTCTCCATCAGGCTTAGTTCTTGGACTCGTGCCTTGATGCTAATGGTATTGCTCATAGTAACAAGCAGTAGGGCCAGATTTTCAAAAGAGCTCTGCACATGGCTGTGGAATAGGGATAGCTTCACTAAACAGGCTTAGAAGGGCAATTATTAATTTGATTAGGCCATGATTTTTATTCACACATATTAATAATATCTTACAGTTAGATAAAGACTTTTCAAACTTAACACATCTGGTATGCAGGAATCCTGAAATGCAGCCATCTTTGGGGAGAGGCACAACAATTGTGTAATAATGCAAAACATCCCTGGGACTTTCCCCCTGCACTATAGAAGGGCTGAGAACCGTACTGTACATGCTGGGTGATCTAATGTATTTGTTGTACCTATTGCAACTTAAAAGCTAGACAAAGATATTTTTTTGAGAAGGTGCAGATCTGGCGTATCAGAAAGAACCTGCTCATACCTTCCCCTGGCAGACAGCACAATTCAAGCCAGAATATGTAGGGAGCATTTGGGGAAGTCAGAGCTTTCCTTTCCTCTCTGGAAAGCCCTTCACATGAGCTTTTGATAAAGCAACTCTGTCAAACAAGGGCTGAATAAATCATGATGTGTTACCAAGACACGTTACAGCTTTTAAAACAACCACCATGGCATTCTACCCCACGGACTGATGAGCCTGGGGATGCCAGATCCCTGAAGCTCAGCAGCCATGCTGGAGCCAGCACACATCTGGAGTGCAGTAAACGTACCCAGAAGCAAGAAAGCAGCTCTGTAAGGGTCAGGAGTACAGAGAGCGGCTGCTGACACCAGGCGCCACCCCAGAACCCACATGCATTTCCTTATGTAAACACATGTGGCCAAAAGTCTTCCATGGTCACCTTTCTCCAAAGCCAGCCCTATAAAACCGCCAGCAAAGTGAGGAACAATGTCACTATTATTGTTTCAGAGGAATTCCTCTAAAGCAAAAAAGCATAGCCAGGCTGCCTACAAGAGTGTCTTTAAAAACAGGCCTGACAATTGCCTCCAGAGCTGAGGAAAATCAGCCATTATTTGATCAGTTGCGGTTATCCTGCACTTATTTTAACCTGTTGTGTTCTGAGCACGGCAGGTTTGCTGTAGGCTGAGGTTTGAGCAGAGAAAGACTATGCCCGGGTCCCTGTGCTGCTCCCTCCCCCACACCAGCTCCCTGTCCCACTCTCTCTGTATTAGAGGAATGATCTGGTAGTTAAAGCATAGATCTGGGGACTTGGCTTCCAGTGCTGGCAAAGATTTGCTGGAGCAGGGTAACTTGTGAGCTTACTGGGTGAATTTCAGAAAGTCAGAATAAATGGACTCTGCAGGGGGAGGGCAAGCCCACTCATGAAATTATTTTTCGCTGCTAATTCAACCCTATTCAGGGGTTCCTAGTCAACAGCTCACCCTGTTCCTAGTGTTTCCATTCACACAGAACAGGCATGAAGTTCACCTCTGTGTTGCACGGGGCATGCAGTAGCCACTCTGCCCATGCTCCCTATCTGTGACACACAAGCCCTGCTGGTCATATAGGGCTGAAGTGGTGGAGAGGACCTTGTGCTAGTCTTCTACAAGGGGGGAGTTAGTCCATCTGTGTCTTGTCAAAAAGGAGGCTAATGATGCTGGCCTAGTCCACAAGGACATGAAGCTCACACTGTAAGTCCGAGGATGCATAGAGAAATTAAATGATTTGCCCAAGATCACATACAAAGTCTGTGGCAGAGGTGGGAACTGGCCTCTAATCAACTAGGTCCTGGGCAAGTGTCTTAACCACAAGATCAGCCTTTCTATGTTATCCAGATGGCAGTTTCCTATTTAATTTTTTCTTTTAATATATATATATTATATAACACACCTGGTCACCCTATATATATATATATGTATATAGGGTGACCAGGTGTGTTTGTAGTGCTTTACCCTTCTCTTACATTTCATGCCACGGTTAAAATCTATTTTGGGTCACTGTGTCATTTCCCTGGACTTTTTGCATGTGTCAACCCAGTTTTGCAGAGCAGTATTTTACACTGCACTGAAATAACAAATGCTTTTCAGCATAAGTTAATGGCATGCTTAGCTCTGTGCTGTCTCAGGAGCCCGATGCTGTGTGACCAAAAGTAAACTATACACATGGTCAGAAAAACCCTTGTCAAATCTGACAGCATCCTCTTGGCGGCTTCAATATCATCTCCAGGCTTGAGGTGCTATTGGAAGTTTGCAAATATTGAAATTATTCTCAGAGCTATTTTTGTGTCAGCGTAAGTAAGGAGAGAAAAGCACAAAGATGTGAAATGAGCCACAGAACTAGGAGAAAGCCACGTGCAGATGAAAACTGCTCTATAACTTGACGGTTTGTTTACTGCCTGAGAAAAAGAATTTCCCCCAATCCCTTTTAGGCCACTGTTGAAACCCTGCTGATATAATCAGAGAAGCCTCAGATCCCAGATCAACCAGGGGAGATTTGAATGTGATACTTGGAAAAGAAAAACACAGGCTGGAGAGTCAGATGGTGAATTCTGATGCAGTCAAATCAAACCAAGCATTTTGAGGCTGATCAATGTAAAGACTCACATTGGATCATGCCTTTAGGACTGGGTCTGCTTTCCTATGTGTGAATTTGGAGTGACTCCACTGACATCAAGGGAGGGCCAGCCTAAATGACAGGAGAATCAGGCTCCTGGTGTTAACTCATGAAGAGTTTAGTGCCAAATTCTGTCCTCCTTTACGCTGGAGTAAATCAGGAGTAATTCCATCTTCAGTGGAGTTACTCCTGATTCACACCAGTGTAACTAGCACAGAATTGGTCTCAGTTCTTACTCAGGCAAAATTCTCATTAGCTTCAGTGGTCGTCTTGCCTGTGTAAGAGCTACACCATCTGGCCCCATGAAGTTCCTGCTATAATGAGTGTGCTCCTTTCTGTAGCTGCTTTATGGACAGGACAATGCAGGGCTGAGAATACAAGAGCAGGTACAGAGCCTTCAATGCTAAATCCTTACCTATAGCTCAGTGGTTTGAGTCTTGGCCTGCTAAATTGAGGGTTGTGAGCTCAATCCTTGAGGGGGTCATTTAGAGGTCTGGGGATTGGTCCTGCTCTAAGCAGGGGGTTGGACTAGATGACCTCCTGAGGTCCCTTCCAACCCTGATATTCTATGATTCTATCTCCCCGGAGGAGGAGGCGGCTTTCCCTTCCTGGATCTAATCCTTTCCTTATTGCTGCCTCTCCAGGATATTACTGCACCTCACACACAGCCAGGCTGAGGGGAAGGGGGTTCATTGGTTGCCCACCTGCATGTGTTTAACACTCCATTCAGACCCCAAGCTGAACAGGATATTCCAGCCTCAGTGACACTGGGAAAGCGACACTAACAGGAAACATACGGGAGAGGGAGAAACGATATTTTAATGAAATAAGAGGCTTTGCTAATTGCATCCCCTGAGCAGTCGATAGAAGAACCGAGGACCTGCGAGAGTGCAGAGCTCTATCCTGTCACCCTTAGGGTGTGAGGGCTCTTAGGGTACATCTACACTGTGACAAAAAGCCAGGGGCCAGGTCAGCTGACTCAGGCTCACGGGGCTCGGGCTGTGAGGTTAAAAATTGCAGTGTAGCTGGTTAGGCTCACGCTGGAGCCCAAGCTCTGAGACCCTTCCCCCTTGTGGGCTCTCAGAGTCTGGGCTCCAGCCCAAGCCTGAATATCTATACTGCAATTTTATAGCCCTGCAGCCTGAGCCCACAAGCCCCAGTCAGCTGACCTGGGCCAGCCCTGGCCATGCTGTGGTCTTTCATTGCAGTGTTACTACAATGGGGCCTGATCCCCTAACTCTATTCACACAAGTGGGGCCATTCATCTCAATGTGAGGCAGTAGGATTCAGTGGATAGATCACTGGTCAGGGAATCAAGAAACCTGGGTTCTGCCCCAGCTTTTCTCTGCTCTACACTGTGGCCTTTGCCTCAGTTTTCTCATGTGTGAAATGTGGATGAAAAATAATAATGATCATGTCTTTTCTGACTGTTTGCCATCAACATTTTTTTTCTCTTGTCTGATTTTTTTAATCCAGGAATTTATTTTATTTGAAAGATACTGGCTCAGTTCCCTCCTACAGCTGAGCTCATCTCAGTGCAGAGCCGTGGAGAGGATATAGCTCCCTGATTTTTGGCTGGCCTGGCCCTGGCATGAGTTAGAGCAGTGTTGGGGTTGCTCTAATTTATGCTAATGGAAGATCAGCATAGCATAGTGTAGTGAGGTGGAGCTCTGCCATGCTCCTGTCTGTGGCACACCTCCAGTTCCCTGTGCTGGGGAACATAGGGCAGTTGGCACAGAAATTGGCTTTGGCAGCTTTATGCCAGCAGGGTGTTTCCCTCCGCCAAGGGACCAGAGCGTAATGGATAATCTGGCACAATATTTACCTATTTGCAAAGGGGAGTCCAGAGTATGATCATTGTTCTCAGTGTGTACAAAACACAGGAGCAGGCAAGGGCCTTACAATCTAAAATAATCATGTAATGTCTGTAATCTAAGCTAAATCACCTGGTTGTGAAAACCAATGGGAGCAGGTGCCAAGTGGCTGCTGGACTAGGCTCATATAGACAATAAGTGAGCAGAAGCTGAGATTCCGTCAAACAAATACAATAAACCTGTTAGTTACAAATCAGAGTATTCCTTAGGCAACAGTGTTTCTCGGACTACCAGAAAGGGGTTCAGAGCAGGTTTCATCGGCAGATTGGTGGGGAAAGAGTGTTTCAATGAGGGGTTTGTGTGGGAGTCAGTCCTGGTTGGCACACCTGTACCTCCCTATGCTCCCACAAAGCACTGATAAAGAAACAGGAATTATTGACAGAAAGAAGGGGCTTTTTGCTCCAGGGGAATCCACGGAGCAGGACTGGCCAACTGGCTGCAGAGACAGGAGTGGGAAAACGTGCATTTGAATGCTGACGATTGCACAATGCTAGGGCCCTCCGTGCTTAACACCTGAGTGGGATGACCTTGTTTCCCGATAAGAGTCTCCCTTCCAGAGGAAAAGATGGGCATTTAAATTTTATTGATAAGCCTATCAAATAGTTAAGTGTATTGTAGGCCTCTGTAGCTGAGATATAGGAAAAGATTCCCTAGTGAGTCAAGGACTCTGAACTCCTTTCTTCTAGGCATCTTATCTTATCTAGCAGAGAATACAACATGTGGCTATGAAACACAGCCAGTTTGCTAAGCCCAAGTAATGGCTTGAGCAACAACGCTGCAAAACTCGAGGTACCATTCAAAGCCATTGAAATGATAGAAATGAGAGAGGCTAAAGAAGACTCAGCTGCTGTGTGAGCCACTCCCAAATGCACTGTGGTTCCCTAGTTACGCTATGTCCTTCAGTGTCATGCACAGGCCGGTTCTGAATGGGTCTTTCCCCATTTTCCTCAGGAGGCTATTCCATCGTTGAATGGACCTGGGGATTTGCTTCTAGCAGAATTTGCTTTTCATACGTGGCCAGCCATTAAACGTTAGGGCAAGAGGAAGGGAGAGAACTAGCAGAATGGGGAGACAATTCAACGCTGCTTCTGATGGCAAGAGCTGTTCTCTCAGGGCTGAAGTTGCACTGGTTGAATTTAGTTGGTGTAGAAACAACAGTAAGCTAAATGGATCAATCCATTTCTAAATCAATTTGAGAGTGCATGTGTAAGGGTATTTATCTGCATCCATTTAGAAACACCCCTTAGTTAAACTTGTGTGTGCAAGACCTCTAGAGCCGAGCAAAGCTCAGAGTTCTGCGAGCAGTGTGTGATGGAGGAGGCTGTATGAAGTGTAGTTCATGTGGGTCCCAGGATATTAGAGACGAGGTGGGTGAGGTAAGGCTGAGCAGTACTATACAGGGTAGGGGACTTCCAGTCAGGGAGCAGAGAATAGGGAGGTTACAAGACAGGATGCCAGCTGGTGTACCCTGAGGGGTTGTGGGAAGGGACTGGTGGACCAGCATTACTTGATTGTTATCTGGTGGCATTGGCCAGAGTTCTCTCTAGGGACACCTTGAGATACAAACCAGCCACCGTACCTCCAAGTGAGGTTGCTGCCTTGCTCTGAGAGGCTTTTGTATCTGACCAGGGGACGAGTTCACAGGAACACTCAAGACAAAAGCTCTAGTGAAGACAAGCCCCCAGCTTCCCTAGCCTTTCCAGTGGGACTCCCCTACTGTGGATGGATCTAATCTGAAGCTCACTGTGGTCACTGGGAGTCTTTCCATTGACTTCAGTGGGCATTGGACCAGGCCTTATGTTTACAGGCTGTGTAGAAGAACTCCTAGGCCCCACCCCCAAGCAATGAAGATAAGCCATTGCATTCCATTCGGAAGGGTTTTAGACTCTTCTTATCAGCAACAAGCTCGGTAGGATGGGAGCTAAAAATCTACTGTAAATCAAGCATAAAGTCTAGCCAAATTTTTAAAACAGCTGACGTTTCTGTCAGGAAAGACAGTGTCAGTGATTATGAGGTAAATAACAGAAAACAACAACGGGTATGAAACAAGCAGTACTAAGATGGAAGGCTTGCGTGTTCCCCTTGTCTCCTAATTTCTCCCCGGCTTGAGCAAATTCACTATTTCCTATCTAGCATGGAAATTCACCTCATGATAATCAACAATAATAAAGCAAAACCTCCTTGGAGCCTTCTTAAAACCAAGCATATTTCAGCAGGCATCTGAAAATGTCTATGCGTGGAGAAAAGCATTCAGGAATGTGTTGCGTATGGTCCTTATAAATGAGTATTTTAAAAGAATTCCTTGGGATCGACGGAACGGGAAGAATCTAATCTGTGAAAATTCCTTGGTTTCTGCTTACTGTTTGAGTAAATACAAGGCCATTCACTCACTCGATGGGTTTCTCAGACTGGCCTATTCTGGGAGAAATGAGGAGGAAACTGGTGATTTAATACACTTAGACAGCATGAAATCAAAACAGTCCCAGGAATTGATCAGCAATTTTCAGAATATTATGATAATTCTCTTATTTCATGGTGGGAGAGCAGGACAAACCAGAATTCTCACCATAGGAAGTGGCCCCAAGTGACAGTCTCACATAGAGAAGCACTAGTGTGGTCCACTAGTTAAAGTCAGTGACTTTGAGCCACAGCTCCTGTGTCCTCCCCTCTCAGTCATTGATTCACTGGGTGGCCTGGGGCAAGTCACTGCACCCCTCTGTGCCTCAGTTTCCCCATCAGGAAACAGGGATAATAATGCTCACTTCAAGCACAGGGAGGCGGGAGGACTGTGAGGGTTAATTCATTAGTGTCTGGAAAGTGCTTTGAAGCCAGGAGGTAAAAAAATGCAAAGTATTATTATTTTTATGTCCTGCATTTCTTTTTTATTTCTGGAAAATAACAGTTCCGGAGAGCAACCATCCCTGGGAGGGACATTTGGAAGAGCACTGCATGTTTCACATTCACACGTGTCTTTTCCATTGCAGGATTTATTCTTTGTTTGTTTGTTTATTTATTTATGATGACAGTTGATTGCAGTAGCACCTAGGAGCCTCAGCTGTGGACCAGGACCCGTAGGCAGGGGACCAGCACAGAACAAAAAGACAGGCCCTGCCCCCAAAAATTTACAATCTAAGTAAATCTATGAAATCTGCTTAGTCTTACTTATGTATCTAGTCTGGCTATCTTACTAGCCAGTTAATCTTACTTATGAAATCTACAGTCTACTAAGTCTATTACTATCTACAAAATCCTCAGGCTGCCCTTTCTCTCTGTTTTATGCTTTCCATTGAACTTAATGCAAGACTGAGGGCCACATTTCGCAAGTCAGAGCCCCCTACCACCACATTACACCTGGAGTGCTGGGCTCAGCTTTGAACACTGTGTAACAGAGGACATAGCGAAGGCATGAAAAAGGTACTGAGAAGGGCAGCAAGGATGGTGATGGCTCCGTGTTGTCACTGGGTGATAAGAGGTTTAATGTGAATGGAATGAGTCTTGGGGCCCAGGGAGTATGGGTTCACCCACATGGTGGTGCGGCTGATGCAGAATTTGGCACTTGGCTTGTTAAGCAGTCTCTTTCTCTCTACCGGCCCTGGTCACCTGTTGGTATTTGGATTGATTTTAAGATGTTGGTTTAGACCTATAAAGCACTAAATGGTCTGGGACCTACCTAAGAGACATCCCTCACCCATGACATTCTGCCTGAGCTGTGGTCAGTGAAGGCGCCTGGGCAGTGGAACATAGAGAGCGTGGCTGGCAGGGTGCTCTCTGCTAGGCCCTCATCTTTGGAAACTTGCTTCTTTTCCAGGTCCTTAACAGCCCAGGTGCATTGGCCTACTGGGCACACTGCAAGGCACGTCTTTCCTCTCTTTGTGCAGAGATGGGTGTTGAGTAGGGTTAGGGGGTGGCAGGACTCCAGGGATTATGTAGGGAACTCCATTCATTTTTGTTGTATTTACATTGTGTCTGGTTTATTGTATTTGATCTGGGGGAACTGATGGGTCTGTTTATTTATTAGTGTTCTTCAAAGATCATCAAGGTTACCTGGAGTGTTGGAGGGTGAGGGGGCACTGCTTCATTACAGGTAGTGACAATCCAAACAACATAACATTGAAAAATGGATAAATAAAGATGAGCGTGCCTGTCCCGGACCTTAAAAAACACACAACATGTTGCAAAGCAGGTAAGTGCACACACGGACTGAGCTGAACATGAGGCATGTGCAAATGTGGATTCACGCAGGCACAAGGATTCCATCATGTCCATCTTTGCAGTGAACCCTTTGCCCCTGGTCTTCTAATGTATGTGAAACCCCTGAACATGTCAGCCCAATGGATCTTTACCATCCTCATTCCTTCTTCAGTTCCTCTCCCACTCCTTCATCATCCATCCTGCAATACGGAGATCAGGCATCTCCCCGGCAACAGCTTTGGTTGAATTGGGCTTGGGGTGTGCTGTGGGTAACCAACAACCCTATTCATAACTAAGCTGACAGATATATCAATGTTTCTGTCCTTTAGCCAGCAAAGAGAATAATTAGCATTTCTGATTGACACTTGGGGTTGGGGATGCTAGGACATTTTCATTCAAAAAGTGCATTTCTGTTGTTCACGAGGAAGTATCACTGCTACAGGACTGTCTCTTGCTGTATTTCTGCACTGCACCTACCACAATAAGGCCCCAACTTTTTTGAGGCCTCTAAGCACCATCACAATATAAATGTTAAAAAATAATAATAAGGAGGGGATGGGAGGGGCAGGAAGCATCAAGCCTATTGGAGTTCTCCCAAGATACGTATGGATCTCAGGACATCCAGGGGTTTAGAATGAACCTCTTTGCCCATTCTTCTAGGGATAGGGAGAACCTCCATCAAGGCAAGGATGAAGTGAAAGCTCCATGAGTGGGAGCACATGGACTGGCCTGTATCTTGTGCAGGTATTTCTCACATGTGGGCTGATATGGCCCTTAATTATGGTTGAACCTAAAAAGGTTCAGCAATTCTGTTTGGTTCAGATAAGTGCCCACAGTTGGCTACTTATCTCAGCTCTGAACTTTCCAAGGCTCCCAAACTAGGCTGGAAATTTCACAAGACTAAGCTTTCTCATTATGCCATACAACATATAATGATTCACACCGTACACAGTCAACCTGTGGAACTCATTGCCATGGGATGTTAAGGCCAAAAGTATAATGAGGTTCAAAAAAGAAATCAATAAGTTCATGAAGGATAGATCCATCAATGGCTGTTAGCCAAGATGGTCAGGGACAGAACCCCATGCTCTGGATGTCCCTAAGCCTCTGAGTGCTAGAAGTTCAGACTGGACAACAGGTGATGGATCACTCAAAATTCCACTGGTCTGTTCATTCTCTCTGAAGCCCTGACATTGGCCACTGTCGGAAGACAGAATACTGGGCTAGATGGACCATTGGTCTGACCCAATATGGCAATTCTTATGTCATCTGATCCAGAACCAGGAAACCCCAAACCCCAAGACAATGAAAAGAAATGGGGTAGAAAAAATATTGCCCAAGTTTTTAGACACCTAGACACAGACAGTATTTGGGGGTGAATGGCACTGTCAGCAATGATATATTTATAATTATTCTTCCCCCTCTCCTCTCAAGTTTTAGTTGAAGTTCAGTTTGGGTGAAGGTTGTAGATTGGTTCTAATATTTCATGTGAGCTGGGTCCCCCCTCCGAACCAACAATCTCCTGATTTTTCCCAGGGATAGCAATTGGTCCTAGTTTGTATTGTAATCTTTTTTTAATAGTATTGTAACTGGCTCCTCTCGGCCTGTTATAAATGTGTTTGCATCACCTCCTGCTTTTTGAAGCAGAGAAAAACCTTACTCGTTTTAACAAAGGCCAGAGTTAGCTTTAAAAAAAACACCAAAAAACTAACAGCGTTTGTTGTGTAAAAAAGTTCCTCTGAATTAGTTATATCTGGCTTGTGATCCCTTTTTGATTGAATTGTTAATAGCAGCCAGGTGCAACCAATAAGGGATGCTAGCCTGAGTCTCTGGAAGCAGCATGGGAACAGAGCTTGGTAGAATATTCCAAGAGAGTGGCTTAATGTGTGGGCTTCCTATGTCCGTCCTTCATTATTTTTCTCTTGTATAATAAAAGAAACAGCCTCTATTTCTCCCACTCTCAGTGCTAAGCCTAGAGGAATGGGAAGTGTAGAGACACACACACACACACACAAATTGTACTACATAAAATAACTCTTTGCATAGAGTGTTGAGGTTTGCCAGTTACAGCTGGGCTGTTCCAGGGCCTGGCTGACAGTTCCAGGAGAGGACTCTAAATTCGTTCATTCCTGGGCTCACTTGTCATTAATAAAGTAAGAGTTCCTAATACAGTCTGGAGTGGAACTGTGGTGACTGGCTTTTAGTGCAGTGGCCTTCAAAGAGCATCTACCATATTTGTCAGTGAGCCCCCTATTCTTGGGGACAGGGTCCTTGAAAGAAGGGATCAGAGTGAGGGGGTGATCCGAGGTAACATTTCCAGGTGTGAGGCGCGGTGGTGGCAGCAGTCACCCCAGCTGGGGGTGTCGGAAACCCAGGTCCATAGCAATGTTTATATTTTCCAATGTTCAGTTCAACAGTATATTGACTTTGCAGAGAATAATGATCAATATGTCATTGCTGACCGTGCCATTCACCCCCAAAGAATCCCCAAATAGTGTCTGTGTCCAGGTATTGCACTTCTGGAGTGAAACATCCCAGCTCTTTAAAGCATCCATTTCGGAAAGCACTAAAGCACACTCTTACATTCTATTGAAGTCAGTGGGATTTAATATGCTTAAAATGAAGCACGTATTTCCCACTTTCCTGAATGAGGGCTTTCCCGTGCACAGTAATGCTATGTAACAGTTCAGGACAGGATCTCAGTTTTACTAAACCACTCCTCACTAGGCTGGGGGAATGGATTCTGTATTCACTGCAAGTGCAAATGCTGAGACTGAGCATGTACGGTTTCATTCATACCCTGCCCCAGTGGCATCCCCTGGTGGGAGCCCTCAGTGTCCGTCTCAACGTCAGATCTATGAGCCCAAATTTCCAGGGTTAAATACAGGTACTAAATCCCGTCTGCTATCAGATAGCAAGGCAAGTGGCTGAATCTCCACCTCTCCAAAGGAAAGCTGGTGGGTGGACCCTGCTGGCCAAGATTTCCCAAAGTGACTGGTGATTTTGAGTGGCTCCGTTTTTCAAAGCCCAATGAGAGATGCCATGAAGAGGTCCGATTTTCAGAGAGGGGGCACTCAGCAGTTTCTGAAGATCAGGTCTCTTTTAAGGCATCTCAAGATGAGCACCTAAAAATTGAACCACCTAATATCACTAGTCACTTTTGAAAACCTTGTCCGAGCATCATAGCATGATGCTGCATCCATTCATACACACCCATATTAGACGTGAGGTTCCCAATAGCTCATGAGGTAACAAGGAGACACTGGGTCATTTTCTGGAGAGTTTAGTTGACATGCTGTCCCCACTGACGTTAATGGGAATTTTGCCATAGACTTCAGTGGGGCCAAAATGTCACATTTTGTTTTGCCATATCAACATACACAACTACCATGCACTGTAACAGGTACTGGAGCCACCTGTCATTGAAACACATTTATTTCTAGTGAGGGAGGTTCTTTTTATTCAGCATCTTCGTAAAAACTGGAGCCCACTTTCCTGTCCATTCTGCACAAGTGATGCAATTTCCACTCGACACAGTTGTGGAGAAAGATCTACCGTGTGTCATTTCCAATAGCTCCTTGTGGTGTTGGCTGTGGTAGCGTGATTTATGTAGCTTCGGAACCTTTCCAAAGAAATGCTCTGATTTTATGTGAACAATTCCTTTATGCCTGAACATAGCATTTGCCAGAGACTAGTGTTTTCTGGGTGTTAAGACCCAGAGAGTTATGAGTGCCGGTAATAGAAGAAATAATTATGGGCTCCCATTGTGGAATGTGGGGCAACAGCTTTTCACACTTCAGAAGTGTTGACAAAAAATATATAGATATTGTAGCTCACACTGCCTACAGGTGTGGCAAGATCAGGGATCAGCATTTATTCTCACTAGGCCAAGTCCTAGTTTTATTGAAGTCAAGGGGAGTTTTGCCATTGAGTTCTGTGGTACCAGGATGTGGCCCTAAAGTGAGAACAAGGGTTTAAGCTGCAGCAGGGAGCCCATCAATAAAATATTAGCTAACGTTCTATGGCTCCATTAGAAAGTTGTGGCAGTGGAACAAGCTGCCCAAGTAGGTGGTGGAACTACCATTGCTGCGGAGAGCCAAGAGCTGACTTCTCTATGTCAGGGAAAAGTTAGAGATCATTAAAATGACCATTGTAAAGGGGAAGGGATGTGGGGAGCCAGGAGAGCCCCTTCCTCTGCAAACCAAACTCTGATTTTATTTGTTAATACTCTCAACTGTCCAGGGGCTAGAGGTTGGGCATAGGAACCTTTGGGTCTATTCCTTACTCTGCCACTGAATCACTGGGTGACTTTGGCCAAGTCACTTAACCTCTTTGTGGCTCACTTGCTTACATACTTGTGTAAAGTGCTTTAAGTTCAGAGGATAAGATAATCTATGAATGCAAAGTATTTATTTATTATTCTGAGTGTGCTAGGTACTGCACAGAAAGAAGTAGAGACCTGTTCTCTGCCATGATGAGCTAGCAACCTAAATCCCTGGATCCTGCAAATGCTTACACACACATGTAGTTGTACTTATGTGAGTAGGACCGTTGATTTAAATGGGTTGCTCACATGAGTAAAGTTAGGTGTGTAAGTGTTCCCAGGATCGGGACCTATTCAGACATGGCACAAGTGGGGATCCTAAACGACCAATAACGCAAGTGAAAGGCTGGGGGGAAAGGAGAGAGAGGAATCCACCACAGCTAACACACCAGCTTCAAGAGTTTCCAGATTTGCTCTCCTGCATAACTCCCAGAGTAAAGCTTTCCAGACCCTAAAGTACAGCAATTCACAATTTCCATTTTAGGAGATCGTCAAAAATGCAAAGTATAAGGTTCTAAATTCCCTAGATTTCTGAACGAAGCAGACAAGATAGATTTCCTGGGTTTGGTTGCTGTGGTGGAGCTTTTTGTTTGTTTGGGTTTTTGTGTGTGTGCGTAGATGTAGCTGTGGCAGAAGTGAATCTATTTACCTATTTTGTGACTATTTCTCTCTCTCACACACACACATACATTCCTCACCCCCGTATAAGGTATGTTCCTTATATAAATTGACCCAAATGGCCATTTGCCTATACATGCGGTGGATTTGTGCATGCAATCATGGTGATTATGTATGCAAACTAGGTGTGCAATTGCTCCCTTGCCTCATGAAAATTGCATATACGAAAACACACATTCAGTAATGAATGTTTCGTTCCCATTTTTGCTGCGTTTGCACTGGTGGAGGTTTCCGTGTGATAACAGGCAAGGAAATTCTTCTGTCACACAAACCACTGGGTAAACTGGCTGTCTCCTGGGAGCAGCTGGCAGACCCTTGAAGGACATGCTTGTGGGATTGTGTGCAGTTTGACAGAGCAGAGCCCCCTTGCAGGCTCCTTATATGGGGCTCTTTGCCTGCAAGTGCTTTTTATTGGTCACAGGAGGAAGCCTCTTTTCCATTAATCAACACAAAATAAATTGGACTTAAATACTAAATTGCAACATTGTGAGCAATTTATACAAATTACAGGGAAGGGACGGAGATATATTTACCCCGGGATTGTGTAATTAACAGTGGGGGACTTACATTCTTCTGAGTCAGTGTGTTTTAGGCGTAAGGGGACTATTTTCTATGGAAGAAATCTGTAGTCTGTAGAAAGAGGTTAGTGTTAGGGCTGAGAATGGGCAAATATCCTGATTAATTGAGCTTTAACCTTCTTCTGGAAAATGACGATCTATGAGGGCAAATCGCCAAAACAGATTTTCAAAAGTGCCTAAGGGTACTGGGTGCCTAACTCCTATTGAAGGAACTGGGGCCCAGATCTTCACAGGTATTTAGTTACATAGGAGCTAGGCACTGACATGTCTGTGAGGATATGGGTCTGGGTGCCTAACTCCCCAAGGTACTTTCGAAAATATCACCCTCGGAGGGCTGGCTGAGGCCCCTTAGGAATGTTTTAACTATCGTCGCTTACTCAGCCAGCAGATACTATGGCCCAGATATTTAGAGCAGAAGCTCAAAAAGTGTGTGCATGTCTTGCATGCTCATTTTGCACCTGAAATGACCACAGTTGTGGCAACAGAAAGCACAGATGGCTAATTAGACACATTTACTTGTGAACTGATGTGCACTGTTGGGATAACTGTTAGGTGAAGGCTTTTTATGCATGATTGCAGGGCTCGTGTTTATTTCTTTTAATTCAGGCCTTGTACCTATGCAGTCTCACCCCAGGAGATTGCATGAGTAAACTACTCTTGCTGCTGTTAGATGTCTAAAATGAGCAGCTGCATACATGAGCACGTACTTGGCTTGGTATGCAACAGTGCACAACGTACGCTTTCTAATTTACACCCACAGGCATTTTATAACCTATGGCCAAAACTCCACCTTCTCTGTATGAGGGTTTGACCCATAGAGCCTCTTTCACTGTAAGGTGAATGTGAAATAGCCCTGTCTGTGAAGTGCAGTTCAGTCTGAGTGTCGTAGAAAACACCGGTTTTCCAGGTATCCGTTAAGACAACCCCCAACTCCTGTCTTTCTGCTTGGAGTTGCAGAATGTGACGGGCCAGTCTGCGGCTGATGTAAATCGGTGTAGCTCCATTGGCCAGAATGGAGCCAGGCTATTTCACACCAGCTGAGGAGCTGGCCTGATGTGTTTATAGCAGCGCCATGAGATCAGTGCTGTGGATCAAGGACAGTACAGCAGAACCTCGACTGTCCAAACACCCAAACAGGATCGTGTTACCCAGTCTGTCTGAGTTACCGGGGAAATCTCACCATTTTACAGACCTGCTGCCATTGGAACATATTCCGTGTGCCCCCTGGCATTTGAATCCCTGAGGCTTTACAGTACAGGGCCCCAAGATACTTGCCAGATCACATGGATTCAGAGAGCAGGACTGTGCCAGATGTCAGGTATTAGCCTGACGTCCCAGTTTAACAGGCACTTCCTACGCTGCCTGCTACTGGATTACTGCTGTGACTAGTATTAAGGAGCTAGTTTGTGGAGCCCACAGTACCAAATGTCAGCTTCCACCCAACTGGCAGGAGATTGATTTGCCTTTCAGTGGCACATGAGCCATAAGCTCAAAGTCTAGAACTAGGGTGGAAAATAAAGCAGAATAGTCCAAAATTTGGAGGAGGGGGGAGGACAAAATCTGAAAATTTCTGTAAATTCTGTAAAATCTAAAATGACAGAGAGCTGGGATTTACTAATAGCCTGTCGATATGGGACTGATGGTTCAAATCTAGCCCAGTCCTGGAGGAGCTCATAGACTTTAAAGCCAGAAGGGACCATCATAATCATCTAATCTAACCCCCTACACATTGCAGGCCACCGAGTCTCACCCACTGACTCGTGAAATAGACCCCCTACCCTCTGGCTGATAGATCTTAGAGCAGCTCCTGGTGGACAAGTGTCCACATCACAAAGCCACCAAAACTAATGGCACTAATGGGGCACCCTTGCTGGCTGTCTCAGTGGAGAAGTGAAGGAGTGGATGTGCCATGGAGGCTGAGTTCCACCTCGCAGCCCTGGAAATGTACACTGCAGACTTCATACTCCGGGGCGACCAATTTGGCACTACCTTCCTGTAGAGTTAATGAAAAAAATGAAGGAGGAATGTCACCGTAGGACTCAGAAGAATAAAGACTGAGATCCAGTCATGGAATAAAGCCTGTTGGTCCGAATCTCTGCAGTTGATCTGCTGAGTCAGGTCCCTAGCCAGGAAACAACAGAAAATCCTCAAGATAAAGCAGCTGAGGGAGAAAGGGCTTCTTTCTCTTCAAGTCTAACTCCCAATGCCTTGGGTCTAATTGGGCTCTTTGAGCAGCTGCAGCTTACTAATGCCAATAAGAGAGAGAGAAACTGAGGAGTGACTGGCCAGCTCTATCTGACCTACACTGTGCACATGCTTTGCATGTGGAAATGGCTGCACCCTCAGTTTTGGGATGGAATCCGTTATGTTGGGTTGATTGCTCCTGCAAAAGCGGAACCGTTGTATCAGTGTGGAGAGATGAAAAGCCTCCCCTTTTTTATTGCCTTTGTCTGTGGAACAAGCAGCGGCGGTCTTTGGAAGGCAGGAAGTCCAATTTCTAGTCTGGACTTTGGAGCTTTGTGGTTTAGCCTTGGGCAAGACATAGATATATAGTGCCAGATTTTCAAAATATTGAGGCATGCAAATGTACGTCCAAAAGCCACGCTTGGCTGCAGAACCAATTTGTCTGTGAAATTGCTGTGACTGCAGGTGCAAAATGGTTAGTTGTATACCGGCATGGCTAGCCCCCCAATTTGGGAGCCTAATTCCCCCATTTATATGTTTAACTTTCGTGTCTGTGTCTGAAGATTAGATACACAGCTGACCATGCGTTTTGTACACAATTTTTTCATTCCTTTAACACTTTTGACAAATCTGGCCCTAGACAGCTGTGTGCCTCGGTTTCCCCCCAACTTGTGCATAATCCCTCTCCCGCGTTGTGAGTGTTTGTATGGTGCTTGGCATAGGGGCTGTGCTGGGTAAAGTCAAACAGCCAAGCAAAGAAAGAAACCCAAACACAAAGGAACCTGTGATTCCAGGAGTGTGGTTGGCCTCTAAGTCACACCCAGTTCTGGCAAGGACCTGGCATACGGAGACACATGTTGCACTTGCACTCGATGCAAAGGTGTGGGCCTTGGAGCTGGCCTCCCCACCACTGCCCCCACAGATCTGCCCCAGCAAATGTTAATTGTTTTCTGCAAAAAAAAAAAAAATCATTTGGGGAATAGATGGAAAAAGGAGATAGCGTCAGGCAGTCATGGCCTGTTCTCCACCTGTTGTTATTTTGGTCTGGCCCAATCAACCTGCTAGCCAGGCTGGAGCCAGAGACCATCTGGAAAAACTGCAGTGTTTATAAAACTGACATGGAGCGGCACCCCAGGGCCCTGACCTCCCACACAAATCTGGAAATGATTAAAATGGCCCTGGCTGTCTTCGCTGCTGAGAGCTCCATGCTGAGAGCAGCCCACCGAGCACATTTGGAGTTCTCATTAGCAAAGCTGGAAATGTAACCAATTCTCTCCTAGCCCCCCTTCTCCTCCCCCAGTTGTCTGTTTTCCTTAGTCCCGAAGCAGAATGCAGTGCTTAAAAAACAACACACAAAAGCAAGAAACCCAAGGCTAAAACCTTCCCATCGGAAATGTAATAAAGTAGTTCTGTGAAATCACTTTCTGAACGGGGACAGCAGCAGTTAAATTAATGGGAAATATAAGAGGGATTGTCTTGAAAGTGGGAGCAGCTTTCTATACACATAAAATTTTGGCTGGTGCCAAATTACTGTTCCAGGAAGTGAGGCTGTGTGTGTGTGTGCGAGTGTGTGTGTATGATGATGTACTGTATGCGGTGTATGCATGTGGAATATAGGAACCTGAATTGCACTGTATATGTGTACTACGCATGTGCTGAGTCTAAATGGTGCCAAATCTGTGATGTATGTGTGTATACCTGTGTACGTGTGTGATTACGATGCTGAGTAAGATTGAGAGAGTGTGTGTGCGTGTGTATAACAGTGTGTATATGTCTGAATTTGTGAATGTGTGTGTGTGTGTGTGTGTACATGGGTGTAGGTAGCGATGGGTGTTTTGCAGCTGCGGTATTTCCTAAACAAACATAAAAACACTTCATATTTCAGTTGGCCTCTGTGCCCAGATAAATGCTAGACTCTGTCTGGGTCGCAGGCACACTGCTAACTGATTAAACGGCCAGATTGCACACACCTCCATGTGCAAAACGTGCTCAGCCGTCTGCATAATTTGGGTGCACAGAAACTGCAACTGCACGAGCAAATGCCTCTAGTCTGTGAAAACTGTCCCAAGGTCTGTGTGGAGGGTTCCTTCATTTAACAACCTCCCCGGCTTACAGCTAGGGTCACTGTTTATTTTGGGGAGCCTGAACAGGGCCGCCCAGAGGGGGGGGCAAAGGGGGCAATTTGCCCCGGGCCCCGGGCTCCGCAGGGGCCCCCAAGAGAACAGCGGAGGCTCCCGCCTCCGCCCCTCTCCTGGAGCCTCAGCGCATCAAGCGCCGAGTCTCCACCGGGGCCCCTGAGCCCCACCCCCTCCGAACCGCATGGTCAGGGGGCGGGGCTGGGAGCTCAGCTCCCTCCGCTCGGCGTGGAGCTCCCAGACCTGCCCCCTTCCCACGCGGCTCTGAGCGGGACGGAGCTCAGGCCCCGCCGGGGACGCTGCGGCTGTTCCGGCGAGGCGCTGAGACTCCGGGTGAGGAGGGAGCCGGGGGTAAGAGGCTGGGGCCGGGGCGGGGGGGAAGCGGGACCCGCTGCCGAAGCGCAGCCCGGTCTTCGGCGGCGGGGGGCCCTTCCGTTCCGGGAGCCGCCGCCGAAGTGCCCCGAAGACCCGCGGCGGGACTCCCCGCCGAATTACCGCCGAAGACCCGGCTGCACGTCGGCGGCGGGTCCCGCTTCGGCGGCAATTCGGCGGCGGGGGGCTTCCGCTGCGGGTCTTCGGGGCACTTCGGCGGCGGGTCCCGGAAGGGAAGAGCCCCCCCGCCGCCAAAGACCCCGGGCCCCCGGAATCCTCTGGGCGGCCCTGAGCCTGAATCCCAGGCCTATCCAGCTAGTTTCACTATACCGTCATCCTCTGTAGGCTTGAAGAACCAGCAGCCTCCCTGCTGCACCTGACAGGCCTTGCCCAACCCAGCTTCGATGGTCTACAGCTTAATCAGATCCCCTATTTCTGTAGCTAACCAGCATTAAAAGGAAAAAATCAGTAAGTGCCCTGTAGGGCTGGTCCCCCGAAAAGCTGGCTGCAGGTTCCAGTGAGCTTTCTGCATGTATGTATTGAAATAAATATATTGTGGGAATCCAAGACACTGCTACCGCTTTGGAACAGCATTTAGCTCCTGATCCCAAGGAAATGGAAAGACTTTGTTGGAATTGGATCAGGCCCTTCATTTGCAGGACTCCTTCCTGAGCGGCTGCACTTCACCTCTGCTCAGAGCTTTCAGATCTTCCATGTCCTGAAAGGTCTCCTATCCAAGTGGCCCCGTGCTTTGGATGCAGCAGGGTAAGTGCTACTACACCCCAAATTCAAGCCACATTGGGCCTTCCTGACCCAACCTGGCCAGGGGGACATTTGGCTAATTCCCAGCCCTGTTTAGTCTGCTGGGCAGCATTTTAATTAGAGATGTGTGGAGAATGAATTATCCATGACTCAAACCTGCCCATGGACAATTCAGATCAACTAGATTTTAGTTTACAAGCCGTGGGCTCAATGTCAGCCAAAGTAAAAGAAAAACTCCTGACTGCCTACCCATGGAGAGTACAAGCCGGTCTCCCCACAGGGTGAAAATGGGATGCTAACACTGAAACATGTGGCCTTTGGTTAGATTCAGGGCTTGATCCTGTGAGGTGCTGGGTGGCTAATTCAAGGAGACTAGAGGGAGCTCAGCACCTTGCAGGATAGAGCCCATAGTCTGTAAACCAGAGGCTGAGATTGCCAGGCGCTGATCTAATAGACCACCTTAGAGCGGAGTGAGAATTGACAGTAATTCTGACAGAAAGTTTTGTGTGAGATCCTTGCTGCGTCATCGCTCTCTGCTGCGTCTGAGCCCAAGAGGCATGGAGAGGTGAGGGCAAGGCTGCAAACACAGCCACATCTGGGGGTCGGCAGGGAGAGCCCCGGCTCACAAAGAGCAGTCAAGTGATTGTCAAGCAGTTCTTGGCCCAGGTTCTCTTGCTGAATTGGCTCCAGATCCCAGGAAGGATGCACAAATGCAGATGAAGCACCTGCAAAGGCCTCTGGGACTCTTGCAGAGAAGCGTTCTTTACCTGGAAGCCAAAAGAGCAGTGTGGGATTTCAAAAGTGCTGAAACTGTGCAGTCAAAAAAACCCTCCAGGGAAAGAATAGAAAATCAATTGCCATGTTGGCCCTGCTATTTCCCGTGGACCCTTGGAAGAACACAGCTTTATAAAACTGTGGGATCCACTCCAGCGTATTCCTTGTTCTAACTGAGAGAGGAATGATGCTTAGTGCACTAGCCTGGAACTGGGGAAACCTGGGTTCAACTCCCTGCTTTTCCACAGACGTCCCATGTGACCTGGGGGCAAGTCACTTAGCCTCTCTGTGCCTCAGTTCTCCAGCTGCGAAATGGGATAACAGCACAGCCCTACTTCACAGGGGTATTGTGAGCATAAGCACATTAAAGGTTGTGAGGTGGTGAGACATTATGGAAATGGAGGCCATATAAGAGCCTTGGATTAATAGCATGGCATCACGTGCGTATTGGGACCTACAATAAGAGCAATATAGGAACATAGGAAATGCCCTACTGATCAAAACCAGGGTCCATCCAGTCCCATATCTTGTCTCTGACAATGGCCACTGCCAGATGCTTCAGAGGAAGGGGCAGGAAACCCCATCGAGGACAATGAAGAAATAACTAGCCCCTAGGGGAACTTTCTACCTAACCCCAGCCACTTAATGGTTGGCTTGAGCCAACAGAGCCTGAAGATCCTTAATATAACTGTTGAACCCTACTAATGAAACTGGCTGCTCTCCTGTTTAATCTTTTTCTGAATCCTACAAAGCTCTTGGCCTCAGTGACATCTAGTGGCAGTGAGTGTTTTGGAATCGATCAGTGTGTAAGGGCTTGTCTACACTACAGGACTATTTCGAATCTACTTAAGTCGAATTTGTGGATTCGACCTTAATAAGTCGAATTTGTGTATCCATACTAAATACACAAATTCGAACTTCTTAGTCCACATTCACGGGGCCAGCTTCGACTTTGGAAGCGGTGCACTGTGGGAACCTATCCCACAGTTCCCGCACTCCCCGCTGCCCATTTGAATTGTGGGATTTCCCCCCAATGCATGCTGGGGGGAAAAATGTGTCGTCATTGAACCGTCAATCCCGCCCTCCCTGTCTTCCTTGAAAGCGCCGGCGGGAAATCTGTTCGCGCCCTTCTCTGGTCGGTTACAGCGTGGACGCCACAGCACTGCGAGCATGGAGCCCGCTGCGATCATCGCTGCACTTATGGCCGTTGTCAACTCCTCGCACATTATCGTCCACCTCTTCCACAGTCAGATGCTGAGAAACCGGGCGAGGAGGCTCCGGCAGCACGGTGAGGAGAGTGGCGCAGACCTCTCACAAAGCAGGGTACGCCGGGCAGTGGAGATCATGGTGGCAATGGGTCAAGTTCATGGTGTGGAACGGCGATTCTGGGCCCGGGAAACAAGCACAGACTGGTGGGACCGCATAGTGCTGCAGGTCTGGGATGACACAGAGTGGCTGCGAAACTTCAGGATGCGTAAGGGCACTTTCCTTGAACTGTGTGACTTGCTGTCCCCTGCCCTGAAGCGCCAGGACACAAGGATGCGAGCAGCCCTGACTGTGCAGAAGCGAGTGGCCATAGCCCTCTGGAAACTTGCCACGCCAGACAGCTACCGGTCAGTAGCGAACCACTTTGGCGTGGGCAAATCTACCGTGGGGATTGCTGTCATTCAAGTAGCCCACGCAATCGTTGAGCAACTGCTCTCAAAGGTAGTGACTGTCGGAAATGTCCAGGCCATCATAGATGGCTTCGCCGCGCGATGGGATTCCCAAACTGCGGTGGGGCTATAGATGGGACTCACATCCCTATCCTGGCACCAGCCCACCAGGCCAGCGAGTACATTAACCGAAGGGCTACTTTTCAATGGTGCTGCAAGCTGTGGTGGACCATAGGGGACGTTTTACCAACATCAACGTCGGGTGGGCGGGCAAGGTTCATGACGCGTGTGTTCAGGAACTCTGGTCTGTTTAGACGCCTCAGGCAGGCACTTTCTTCCCGGACCACAAAATAACGGTTGGGGATGTGCAGATGCCTACAGTGATCCTCGGGGACCCGGCCTACCCGCTAATGCCCTGGCTCATGAAGCCCTATACAGGCGCCTTGGACACTGAAAAGGAACTCTTCAACTACCGGCTGAGCAAGTGCAGAATGGTGGTGGAGTGTGCTTTCGGACGTCTCAAGGGAGATGGCGGACCTTACTGACTCGCTCGGACATCAGCGAAAAGAATATCCCGTAGTTATTGCTGCTTGCTGTGTGCTCCACAATCTCTGTGAGAGCAAGGGCGAGACCTTTTTGGCCGCTTGGGAGGTTGAGGCAAATCGCCTGGCTGCTGTTTACGATCAGCCAGACACCCGTGCTGAGAGAATATCCCAGCGGGAAGCGATATGCATCAGGAGGCTTTGAAAGCGAGTTTCCTCGCAGAGCAGGGTAACCTGTGACTGTCCACTTGATTTTAAGAGAGCCTGATCATAAACCAAGTTTTCCCCACTTCCCAAGGACGTTTTAAAACTAAGGACATGTTTTAGTAATTAATAATAAATCTTTCGTTGACTTTGCATTTCTGTTTATTCGTTGAAACATGGAAGCATTCTGTGCTGGTTAAGGTGTGCACTGATGGGTGGGTTTGCAGGAAGGGGCGAGGGTGCTGTCCTTGGATAGGGGTTACCATGACGGCTGTGGGTTTGGGCGTTGGAAGGGGAGGGTGTGGGGAAGGGTGAGTATCTGCCCCTGGATGAGGTCTCTTTTTGGGGCTCGTGGCACCGGGGAGGATCGTGACTACGGTCCAAATGCATGTGAAGGAAGCCTGCCTTTACATTCGGGATGTCAGGCACCAGGACCCTGCACAAGCATACACATCAAGGAAAGACCGGGGCAGCATACACCACACAGACTGTCCCTGGTGCCTAGTGACTGCAGTCTGTGTGTGCCCTGCAGTTGACCCTGCAGCCAAGTCTGTAGCATGGCACTGTGGGCTATGCAGTGACATTACAATTCCCCACAGAACAACAGAAAGTCTTCTGACACCAGAAACGTGAAGGAAACAGTCAGTAACACCAAACCGCTTTTAATAATGTAATACACAGTGGGGTTTGAACTTGGAGTTGGGACTGGTTGATGCTGTAAAGAAAGAGCTTGTACAAATTTACAGCGCGACAGTTGTCTCTAACATTATCGGTGTGCTGCGGTGCAGGGACAGTTCTCACGGCCCCTACCGCCCCTCCGTCTTGTCACTTTGGGTGAGGGGGGGACAGGACTTCTTGGCGTTGGAGGGCGGTTGCAGATGCACTGCAGGGGGGCTCTCTCCTCCTGACTGCGGTCTTGCAGAACATCTACAAGGCGCCGGAGCGTCTCCGTTTGCTCCTCATTAGACCAAGCAGCGTTTGAGTCGCCTGCTGGTCTTCCTGCCGCCACCTATCCTCCCGTTCCAGGTGTGTGCGATGCTGCTGACACAGGCTCTCCCTCGACTGTCTCTGCTCTGCCGCCTCCGCTCTGGAGCTGGCCATCAGTTCCTGGAACATGTCGTCCCTTGTCTTTTTCTTTCGGCGTCTAATCCGAGCCAGCCTCTGCGAGGGGGATGGCGGGGCAGTCTGGGAAGGAGCGAAGCTGTGTGATGTGAAAAAGTAGGTGATTTCCTTGAACACATACATGTTTGCCAACAGTAAACACAGTCTAGTCAGTTTCAGTTAACAAGACCAAAGAGGGAACCAAGTCTCAGGAGATCTCAGAACTAGTCCGAGATTTCGGAATACGCTCTCATTGGCGGCGCCATTGCACTGGAGAGCGCACAAGCGAGAAAGATAGCTGCATCCCTCTTGCACAAAGTCCTGGTAAGCCTTACAGTACATACTGCTTATCAGTTACTGGTTAGCTGTGCTCTCCTGCTAAAGGCAATGTGCAAAGCAGAAAGGATAAGCCTTTAGCAGCCCCTCCCGCCAGCGCACGGGAACGATCAATGCATGCTTGTTCTCTGTGGACTCTCGCACGTGGCTGTTAGGCGAGGGTCATTGTTATGCAACCTAATTGTAAACCATTAACAATAGTAACACTACACTAATTGCCCTACTTAGATGCAGTATTTGCAGACCGAGATCACCCTGAGGCGGGTCACTCGTGCCCAGAAAGACCGCATGTTACGGGGCACTGCACAGACCAGGACCATATGCAGCAATGCTAGTAGAGGCGATGGTTCCACTCTATATTCGGATGTCCTGGCGTGGAAGAGTCTGCTTCCACGGAGCGCCCAACAAGCGACCTCTTCCGACGAACCTCATGCGGAGGCTTTGCGAGGAACTGAATGACACCTTCGTAGAAATGTCGCTAGAGGACTATTTTTCTATCCCCATTTGTGTGGACCTTCTCTTTATATAGTTTAATATATATTATAGTTTAATATTTAGAATGTTTTAATTTGTAAATATTTAGAATTTCTTAAAGTCCATTTGTGTGGACCTTCTCTTCATATAATTTAATATATATTATAGTTTAATATTTAGAATTTTGTAAATACTGTTTCTATTTTTTCTCTAACAATGGTATAAAAAATAAATGTTTATACGTGTGTTGCACTTACCGCCTGATCATCCCCTGATTCCGAGTCCTGGTTAACGGGCGGGGAGGGTTGGTAGGGGATCTCTGTGAGGGTGATGAAGAGATCCTGGCTGTCAGGGAAAGCGGGAGTGGGTTCCATGTCGCCTGCGCCGTCCTCTAAAGACCCTTCCTCATCTTCCCCATCGGCGAACAGGGAGGGGGAACTGTCCCGGTACACTATTCCGTCCTCGGAGTCCACCGTCACTGGTGGGGCACTGGTGGCAGACCCACCTAGAATGGCATGCAGTGCCTCGTAGAAGCGGCATGTCTGGGGCTGGGCTCCGGAGCGTCCGTTTGCCGCTCTGACTTTTTGATACCCTTGTCTTAGGTCCTTCACTTTCACGCGGCACTGCATCGCATCCCGGCTGTATCCTTTGTCTTTCATGGCTTTAGAAACCTTCTCGAACGTCTTGGCGTTCCGCTTGTTGGAGCGCAGCTCCGAGAGCACAGACTCCTCGCCCCACACAGCGATCAGATCCTGGACTTCCCGGTCACTCCATGCTGGGGACCTCTTTCTATTCTGGGATTGCCCGGACTCCTCTGCTGGAGAGCTCTGCATCGTTGCAGGTGCTGCGGAGCTCGCCCCGATGTGCAACCAGAACGTCAGATTCAAACCGCCCAGACAGGAAAATGAATTCAAATTTTCGCGGGTCATTTCCTGTGTGGCTGGCCAGAGAATCCAAGCTCGGACTGCTGTCCAGAGCGTCAACAGAGTGGTGCACTGTGGGATAGCTCCCGGAGCTGCTAAGTTCGATTAGCATCCACACCAAGCCTAATTCGAGCTAGCAAGTGCGAATTTAGCGTTACTCCACCTGCCGGGGTGGAGTACCAAATTCGAACTAAAGAGCCCTCTAGTTCGAATTAAATGGCTTCCTGGTGTGGACGGTTGAGCGGTTAGTTCGAATTAACGCTGATAAATTCGAATTAAAGTCCTAGTGTAGACCAGGCCTAAGTCTCAGACTACGCTCTCCTGGGCGTGTTGGAATCTGTAGTATCATCTGACCACTTGGATGCTTCTCATAACTGACCCTGTGAAACCTGGGCTTCATCCTGTGTGATGGTGAGTGCCTTCAACTGGACGGCACCTTACCGATCGGCTTTCCCCTCCACTAGCATTCATCCTGTTACTTTGACGATGTTCTGCTGCACCACAAGGATTGCACATAGCTCGCCGCCCATTTCACAAGCACCGGCCAACATTGATTTAGTTTCGTAACTGTTGAAGAGGCTGCTTGTAACCCGGCTTCACAGATCTCTGTGGCTATTTGCTGTGATCTGAAAAAAAAAAATCCTCCCTTCCCAGCTGTGTGGTGACGTCAAGTGTGGTTTGTTTTGCAACAAGCAGCCTTTGGTCATGAGTTGCAACATGAGCAGGCATATCTAAACCATTTGGAAGTTCCTCACATCGCATGTGAGCTGTGGGTGTCTGTATTTTCTCAGTGCAGAGACAACATAAGCATCTGGATCAGAGGGAAGCACGTTGGTAAAGTAAAGGGCTTTCCATTATTTCAGCCACGTCCGTCCCTATTGTTTTGCTTGAAATAAGTCATGGGTCCTCTTCTCCTACACTCACTGCAGTGTCTGTTACAGCTTGTGTAGCTCATGTACTCATCACACCAATTATAGAACCAGGCTTGGCCCCTTCCTCTCTCCTCTTTGTGCTGCTCTGGTGGCACAAAGAAGGTGGACAGTTGCCCAAAGAGGACGGAGAGGGTTCCCAGATGTAGGGGACTCCTTGGGGGATGTAAAGCCAGCACAGCTGGCTCTATGCCACTGATCTCCTCCCACGAGAGGTATGGAGGATGAGGGAGATGAAGGGTGGAGCTGGGGCCCTCTGCTGATCCTTGGCCAGCAGAATGCTCTGAAGTCCTTAAGCCAACGATCAGGAGAGCGGGAAGGTGGCTTAGAGCCATGTCCTCCACACAGCTCAGCTCCTGCACTAAGTACTGCACAGCTAGATTCTGGAATCAGGCCCATAATGCTGGAATGACTCATCCTTTATTGCTGGGTCTCCTCTGAGCAATTTTCCCTCCTGACTCCTCAGAATGATCATTGTTTTTAAAGTTCTTTATAAATACAAAGCACATTTATGTGAAAATCATGCACGCATTTGTGCTCAATTCCAGTGACTGTGCAGGCATTCAGCTGATCAGTTACTGGCACGTGTCTAACCAGCTGGTTTGTATGGGCAACTACCCACTTTGCTTGGGCAACTGTAGTTACTGCATGAGCAAATTAGACATGCAATTGCACGCATGTTTTTGTGTATAGAATTGCCATTTGGGATCTGCTTTTCACAGGGAGTTATGAGTAATTTTCTATGGCCAGTCACTGAATTTTCTGACTGTTCTTGTCCAATTCTCCTTCTCCCTTCTCTGGGTGAAAGGAGCCCACAGATGGTGTACCCATGATGAGTACCCAGCCCAGAGAAGATGGGCAGGTAGGTCCTGGCCAGGTATGAAATATGCCTTTGGAAGTGCATACAATGAGGGTGCGAGGGAAATAACCTTTACACACATTTCTGATAGATTTCTACTTCTCCCCGGTCCAGGCAGTGTGTGGTTTCAACTCTTCCTGTGGTTACAAAGGAAAGACAAGCGGTGCATATGCCTATATACAATATGCTAAGGCGCATGCATGTACCCTAGGCACTGACACAGGCTGGGTGACCAGTGCCCAGCTAAAGTTTCCATATGGACACTAGGTCTGTGGTTATATCTCAGCCCATCTCTTCCTGCCGGTAGCTGTTACATTCACCCTCATGCTATGTCTCTGTTAGAATGATTGGGCTTTACTGCCGCGCTGTGTCAATGAGCCTGCCTAGATGACTATTGGTAAGTGGGAAAATACGTGACTCATACAAGCACGGGGACCTAATCCCTGACAGAGCGCTGGCCTTGGGCCTCAGCGGTGCCAATTGGGAACGTGTTTATCTTCTTGACCCCTCTGTTTTACCTGCTCAGTCCCACTAAGCTCTGGCCCTGGCTATTGTTTCCCAAGCCAATGAAATGAGCAACAGGATAAACTCCGAATAAACTCCAAGGCTCCGGTCCTTGTAGACTACAGCATCCTGCAGCTCGACTGCTGCCATGCCAAAGGGGGCAGGAGGGAGGGTGGAGGCATATGCAGGATGGGGCGGTGTGGAAGGTGAAGGCAAGGAGCTGTAACTTGGTGTGTCCCCTTACTGCACAATACTGCTCCGTTGTCTTTATCTAGCTAAGCTCCTTATCTGGCCCCCATTATCTGAGCGACTCACAATCTTTAATGCATTTATTGCTAGTAGCATTTATTCTTTGTTATGCAGTACAGCCTAGGACCCCCAGTCATGGGCCAGGACCCAGTGTGCTGGGCAAACACAGAACAAAAATATTCATCCTCCCAGTGCCCTTTGCAAGTGCCATTATCCCCATTTTACAGGTGGGAAATGGAGGCACAGAGAGACTAAAGGCCAGACTTTCAATGCACCAAATGATCCAGGTGGGCAACTAGTGGGATTTTCAAAAGCTCTGAGCTGCATCTTTAGGTGCCTAAAACCTGGCCCTAAGTGACTTGCCCAAGCGGGCACAGAGGAAATCTATGGCAGAGCAGGGACTTGAACCTAGGCCTCCCAAGACCTAGGCTAATTAGCCCTGCCTCTCTCTTTATAAGGGGAGCTTCCTCTGGTCATAATGCTCTTGTGTCCCTGGTGCCGGTCCTTTGGCCCAAACTGGCTCCTTGGCAGGCCGTGAGCTCAGCAGACTTGCATGGCCTGTGTGAGAGGGGCTGATTGCTTGACAGTTGTGTGTTTGTCCCTCTCTTTATAAAGTAGCTCCCTCCCCGCACCGGCTGTTGTTCTTTCCTGTTCTTGGAAGCCAGATTGCACATTAGGGTCAGACTCAATTATAACATGTGGTAGGTAGTTTGGAGCCTTTAAAACTAGACAGGTTCCCCCACTGTAAAAAGAAGCATCACTGCTACTGCTCTCCCCTTCTGTATCTATTCATAGCTAGAACAATCTAGCCGCTGAAGGTAGCAGAGCTCGTTAGTCTACTCAATGGAGCCATTCGGATTAGCTTATCATTATCAGCCAGTTGGATGAGTTTGAAATAAATCCCATTGACCCGCTCTGGTTAGGCACCATTATAAACCAGCTGCACCAAAACACCCAAGCTGAGGTGTCTGCTGAAGGGACCGATTGCTGGGGAAGCTGTGTGTCGCTTCTGTATTTGCTTAACCTAACGTGTGAATTCTTGCGATGAGCACAGTTTGGCTTCAGTCCCTGACAAGTAAAACCTCCCTCGTTACCCGGGGGGGAATATTGATACATGAACAAAGGTAACGTTTAACGTATGTAGGCCGGAGAGGGAGAGAGCAAAATAAACAGCTATGGAATGGAGGGAAAGCCCACCTCGAGGCCAAGCATATTAAAAACAATGCCTCAGTGTATCGTTGAGAGGTGTCTAGACATTGATCCTGCGTAGCGGGCACAAGGCGCTGCTGCAGCAGACCCCGCGAAGAGCTTGGGAGACACATGCAGAGCGCCGAGAAAGATGACTGACAGAGCATGACTCTCCCACGTGCCCTCTTAGCAGAGCCCATTTTCTGCTGCAGTCGTGTTCACGGTGAAAATATTTTTGCCACTCCAGGGTTTTTGTAATGCAGGCATGAAGGGCCACATCATCATCATAATACACACTGCCTTAGTGGTGTCCTTCCAAGGATCGGGCGGCTTTTAATGCCTTGGAATGAATTAAGCCGCAAAGAGCCCTTCTGAGATGATATGGAATTGGCAGCCCTGCTTTACAGATGGGGACGGTGAGGAAGAGAAAGATCTGGTGACTTGTCCATAGGCCCCTGGAATTTGGGGCAGAGTTGGGCAAAGAGCTCAGGTCCCCTGTTGCCACAGCTGGGGCCTTAAGCACAAACCTATCCTTCTTCCTAGCTGCAGCCTCCAAAATTGCACACACAGCTGATCTGGTCCGTAAAAGCTGGTCTGGACTAGCTTTGTCCTTGTACATTAAGAAACTGGGGATGTGTTCCAAGATGTCCAGGGTGGGATGACCCAGTGGTGTAATGCCAGGGGGGGTGCGTGTTGCCTTATTGCTGTCTGCCCTCTGTTCCTGTTTGGTTTTGGTGCCTGCTCCCACAACTCCGTGGTCCAGTTTGCACGCATGTGCGTGCATGTGTGTGTGAGCATAGCATTAGGTGTGTGCAGTTATTCAGAGCCTGCTACTACATACCTGCCATTTGGACTGTAATTATGTTTTGTTCAGGTTGTTGCTGGTTATTACATGTTTTCATTGACTGCCCACCTGTGATTCTTGCCTTGATTTCCTTGTGTTTTGGGATGGCTGTTCTGGGTGCATCAGAGCGTAACAAGTGGTAGAAACACTTGCACCCCCTGTCTGCCCTACTGTTCTCACCAGGGGAACTGCACCAACACTAGACCAACGGAACAGGGGTGAGAAGTGCTGGAATTTTCCAGTGTAGACGAGGTCCCTGACACTTTGGCTTCCTGGGGCAGGCAGGGCTAGGAGGATCCAGGAAGGTGGTTTGGGGGGAATTTTGCACCACACCAGAATACCTTCTCCTCACCCCGATATAGCCTTGTGGGTCCTTGGCTTTGTGGGGTGAAGTGTTTGCATGGAGCATGCAAGTTTGTATTGTTGGAGAGGGTACTGGGGTGAAAAGGGGGCGGCCTAGAATGCTTGAAGGCCATCGTCCATATCAGCTCCCTGCCTGTACTGCCTGCTCAGTAGGAAATGAGAGCTCGTTTAGCACCCTCCTGAGGTACAGCCACATGCTTAAGTCCTTGCAGAAGGATGACAAACGGGATGCCACAGAACACTGACTAACTCAGTGGGCCCCAGCCTGTGGGCCTGTTTGCTCTCCTCAAGCCCAAGCAGCGGCTGTCAAGCAGAGCAGTGTGTATTTCCTGGCGGTATGTACCTGCTCACTGGCACTGTGTCCCCCTGGCGGGCGCTGCTTGAACAGACAACTGCCTGCCCGCAGCGGAGCAGTCGTGCACCTCTGGCTTTCAGGCTTGTATCTTTTGGGCAAAGAATCTGCACAGTGAGATCTTGCACAGCCCTAGGAAATGGCCGTGCTTCTTGAGCACACAGGCTGTGGAAGATGGTGTCACCTTGAAAAGGGATAAGAGAAACGGATATGTAAAAGGCACTCCACGATACAGTGATGATGAGCATGGCATTAATGTGCAGACAGATGGATTAGATAGAAAAGTGCAAGCTCAGAGCTAATTCTCAGCAGCAGGCGAAGATCCTCCAGCTGACTTCAAACAAAGTAACAGCCCACCCAGCCCTGCTGAGATAAACTAGCCCAGCCCTTGTTTAGTGACTGGCTTTCTCCTGCCCTGTTCATGCAGGGCTAGATTGTGCCTCTAAGGCACAGCCCTGGGCAAGACATGCTGCATAAAGTGGTCTTCCCCAAGAGGCCCCTCTGAGTCACAGTCCCCTCCCTGCTTCCCCATGCTCGGCCGGGAGTGGGGTGTGTGTGTGCGTGTGCGTAACATGCTGCTGGCCTACCCTGGCAGCAAGCACTGCACCACGGTGCAAACTCAGCTGTGTTGGCCAGTATGTTGTGGGTAGGATGGAGCCAAGATTTGGCCATTCCACCCCCTGCCTGCTGGCTTGGTAATGCACAGCCCCTGCTTCCTCCGGTGCACCCAGCACCAAGGTCCCAGGCCCATGGTCCAAATCGCCCACACTGGGAGATGGGCCAGGTTCTTACTTCACTTCCCTGCACGGGATGTGGACCACGTTACCATCCCCCTGCAGTTAACTTGCACCCTACCTGGAAAGCACTGCTACATGTCTCTCGGAGGCAATCTGTGCCTGTAAGAGTCCAGCCTGCCTGCACGTTTTTACAGAAACAGACAGACAGGCAGCTTAAAGAACGCAGCTGCGGTAACTCTGACTGTACCCTGATAAGAGTAACAGTTGACTCAGAGGAACACGCTGTTCCAAAGCAGCTTAGAAACAGCCCAGAGAATCAGAGTATTTCAGAATATTTCTTCTGGGGCTATAATGTTTCCTAAGAAATCCATTGGCCTGTCCTACCATTCTCTGCTAGTTGCTGTTCCCTTTCCAGGGATCGTGATAACGGGCTGTTCTGACAGCATCTCCAGCACTCATGCTTGTCAGCAGTCTCTCTCGGCTTGACCTCATGGGCTGAAGAAGGTAACTATTGGCCAGGTTTGGCCTGGTGCCGGCCCACGGGACATCCCTGCTTCCACGCAGCTGTGATCGCCCTCTGAACATAAAGGAGTTTTGGTCGTGGGCTCTGCTGATTTTCAGCACTATTTAAGAGACTCTCCTCAGCCGGTGATAAGTGGCTGTGAATCTTATTCTGCCACCAGGGTTTTAGGCTTATAGGCTCTTAAACTGATAGAGAATAGACCTTGCCTTTGAGCTGTAATGTGACTGCCTCTACTTTATATATATATATATATGTGTGTGTGAAAATTGATTCATATTAAAGAAGAACCAGTGTAAACGCATTTTGAAGGTTCATGAAGATCAGCGAACCCTTTCCCCCCATTATGGGACATATATGTGGTCACGTAGCTAAGGTAGAGGGCTCAGAGCCCAAGGATCCGAGTTGTTTCTGGCTCAACCACAGACTTCCTGTAGGACCTCAAGTGAGTCATTTAAACTCCCCGTGCCTCAGTTTCCCCATCCGTGATAAGGATATGAGACTATTCATCTTTAATAGGGGCTGTTGGGAGGCATTAGCAGTTTGTGAAGCACTTTGAAATCTTCATATGAATGGTGCAATATAAATGGCAAGTAGTAGTAGTAGTTTTCATTTTCTTACCACACCATTTGTGAAGAGCTGGGACTGAAAGGAATAAGTGTTAAAATATCACAAGAAGGGCGACTGAGAGATCCCTCCCAAGTTCTGCAGCTCCAAGAGGTTGGGATAGGACTGGATAAACATCTGGGGGCAGAGCCTTAACTAGTATAAATCACTCAGTGAAGTGACGCTGATGTACGCTAGCTGAGGATCTGGCTCGTTCTGGATGCTTAGCCAGGCTGTGTTGGACCCTTTGAAGTTTGCTCATCACCAGTGTGTAGATAAGATGTATAGGAACTTTTTCACCCATCTGGCAGTATTTAATAACTGCTACACTCCATAGCAGACACTATTTGTAAGATGTGTATAAGGACTGATACTTCCAGGGGCACAGCTGCTTTTCTCTTCACAGCAATGGCAGTAATCTTTGGTTCTATTCTGGAAAAAATATTGAAAATGGTGGCATGTTTATTGTCTCTCATTGAGTCCAGATGAAATGTGCTGAGTTTACATGTGCTGAGTTTACCATTGTTGGCCCTTCTTCCCAGCAATAGCAGAATTCTGGGACCTTGCAAATCAGCGTTTCAGGGGATGAGAAATCTGTCACACAGAGTCTGGGTATATTCTAAGTGTAATCTGGTTTATTTACACATATACGCCCATTCCTAGCATTGGGACTGTTGCAAATAGCATGCACACAATCCCCTCTTCCAGAAATCTCAGCCTTATACTACTGCCCAGTTATGCCTCAGGAATTACCTCAAAATATAGAGAATAAAGCAGAGAGCTGTGGTGTATTGAGGACTGTGTTGGACCTGCAAGTTGTCACTTTGAGAGAGCTGGGTGGCAACTTCTGTTCCTGCTTTTAGGCTAGGGGTTCTGTAAGAAAGTGCAATCAAAGACAGAGTCAGTCTGGAAAGAACTAGCCTAGAACAAAGTGTGGTGAGTTGTGTCTATCTGCTTTGGGGAGCAGCCTGCTTTGTCTCTCTCTATGTGTTTTTGGTTACTGTGAGTTATTTTGGATTCTAAGAATAAAAGTAATGTTATTATGCAGACTTCCAGCAAGAGTATTTGATATGTTTAGCTAACATCGCTGTGTGTATGCCATGAACATAACAAGTGCAAACTCTCTCCTATCTTCCACAGCTTCTCTCAAAGGACTACTACATATCAAAACTAACAACAATACAGCATTTCTTCAAAGATTAAAATCTTGCTCAAACATGAAGACTGTAAGTGTTTACATTAAGACTATATGTGTCAGAGCCATCTGGTGACTTCGGCCTTAACAATATGTTGATAATTCCAGTCCCCCAACTAAATCTGACACCTGAGCGTCAAGCTGGGTTTTTTTTCCTTCTCACACATCATGGCCAGTAATAAACATTCTGTAAGACTCACTCACATCTGTCCAACCCCACTATCTTTGAATTCTATCTTCAGTGACACCTGGGCAGTCCTATAGCCCTCACTGGGTTTGCACGGGTGCCAATGAAATACAACAGATAATTCTGTTGAACCAGCATAGAATCCAGCTCCCTCTCTCAGAGCTACGCCAGCTTTGCAGGGCTGACAGGAGTAAAAAAGTGGCAAATGATTATTTTTGTGTCTCAAGGAACCAGCTGTCACTGCTACAGTGTCTCACTAAACAGATGTGCCACTCTCCAGAGCAGAACCACAGTGGCCCAGCTGTGATTAGATCAGGTACATTCACTTCTGCTTCCTCCTTTCCAACATGGGTGGCTATCTTAACAGGTACAATAAAAATCAGGACTCTGGTCCTGAAAGCTAGTAATGATGCTAATGAAATTCTTAAGGCTAATACCTTTATGATGTGCCTTTTGTTTGAAACCTACCCCGTGGCTAGGCACTTCAATACTGCAATTCCCAAGAACCGATAAACAGGCCATGTCCTTCTGCCCTTGTCCGTGCTCCACTTTGCCTGAGACATGCTGAAGTGCAGCACAGCTAAACCCCTCGAGGGAGGAGGCCTCCCTCTCAGGCTGTTACAGTGCCTGGCACTTGGCTAAATAAGGCAGCAGAAGTGCAGGATTTACACTGCTAGTATATGAGCTCAGTATCCAAACCCATCCACTGAGTGGAACAGCCTGACTGTCAGGCTTACTGGTCTCTGAACAAATACGTGTCAATTTTTAATGGATGGGGCCAAATTCTGAAGCCCTTGTGTGTCCTCTGCTGTGGACCCTGGTATGCAGTCCACTCCTTCCCCCTCCCCCCAGAGGTAATGATGTAGGGCCTGCCCTTGTCCATGGAAAGTCTGCGGTGCTGCATCACCAGGGCTCCCTTGAATGAGATTGGAGTGGCATTATGTCCGAAAAGGTGCCCTCTCCCTAGCCCCTAATGCCTGGGGAGTCCTGAGGGACAGCCAGGAGACTGAGTAGCCAAAAAGGTCAGGGGATGTCACAAGAGTAAATGAGAAAATTTGACCCAACAATTTAAAAACACAATTTATAAAAAGCACGGCAACTTGCTGAAATAAATCCAGAGGCAGGAATCGAAGCTGCGGTGGATTATGCAGCAGATTATGATTATGCAGCAGATTATGGTTTACATCCGAAGAAGTGGGTATTCACCCACGAAAGCTCATGCTGCAAAACGTCTGTTAGTCTATAAGGTGCCACAGGATTCTTTGCTACTTCTACAGATTATGAATGCCCACTGTAGATTATAAATCAGCAGATTTGAAATATCCACAACACGTTTGAAACACTTGCAGCAGATTAGAAATACCCACAATAGTATTTATATACTTGCAAATATGGTAAATCTCAGCAAGAGAATTCATGCCCTGCCATTTGTACTAAGTGTTTGGGGTGATGCAGAGATCAGTGGAGTGGATTTTCTTTCATTTAGTTTTCATTTTCTACTAAGTGGACACCTCAATTCTGGATTTTGAGCTTTTCATCTAAGTGATTTAGGAGCACTAGACCTATTAATGTTTAGCAGGACTTGGCCTCCTAACTCTCTTTTTGACAATCCCACCCTTGGAGAGCTGTGTATGTGAGGTGGATGCACTATTTGCAGAACCATAGTTTATTCCATCTGTCCAGCAGTCAGAGACCCAGATACACTTGTCCCACTAGGGGAGAGGTTTCTTTTGTGGCAGCAAAATAAGTCTCTGGGGCTGTTTTGTTACCCTTATTGGAACCTCCCCCTACCCCTTGGGACACAGATTCTGCAAGAACTTCTGTAGGGATGGACTGGACTTCATCCCTTTGACTTCCCTTTCCATTTTAGCTGTGGTTTCATTTTCTGTGCCTGGCATGGAAGATAATTGGGAAACCCTGGTCTCTCTTGAGAACGGCTTATGTCACTTTCTGCTGTCAGTTTAGCTGGTGGAGGAGGCTTTCCCCTCTTCTTGCCTGTTTCCTTTAACTTGTGGCCATTCAGGGAATCTGATGTCTTCAGGGAGGATGAACGTGCACAAAGGCCTTTGTAAAAAAGAGCCACAAAAGGCAAAGATAGCCCCTCCCCCGGGATTATACATGCAGCAGGCTGCCATCACTGTACATCTCAAAGCTCATGGGGTGAAGTCTGGTGACATATAGACATGGGGAGGTAATTGCAGAATGGCCAGATAAATTAGCTGGCTTTGATTAGCTCGTGGTTAATCTTGGGCTATCTGTCTATCACCCTGAGCAGCAAACAGAACCCTTCAAAACCTCTCCACCCTGCAATTAAATGAATAGTGTGGTTGGTAAACCATTATCTTAATGCAACTCAGGGAGCTTAGGTCAAATATGGAGTCCTTTCAGATTGCATTCAACATTCCTAATTTTATTATCTAGTATCGTTATTAGTACGTACTCATTAATGATTATTTACATTTCATATTGCACTTTAAATCTCAAAACACTGTGCACACATTATGTAATTAATCTTCAGAACACCCCTACTAGGTAAGGAAGGATTATATAGCTTGGCAGTTTCATGGAGTTCAGAGGAGCTGGTTCATCGGCTCCAGGCAGCAATAAAATACACAGTCCTGTCTCAACGAGTGACATAGAAGGATTCAGGTGTGTTGAACGCACTGTGTATTCAAGGGGAACGGTATCCAAAACGGTTAACCCAAGCGATCCTTGGGCATTCGTAATAACACCTACCAGTGCTACAGTGTTTTATATTCAAACCACTGCACAATGTTAACTAATTAATCACCACACCCCTGTGGTGTAGGTAAGTACGTATTATTGAGCCCATGTTACAGAGTGAAGTAACTTGCCCAAGGCAACACACTAAATTCTCCTCCCTTGATGTTCACAGCTCAACTGCTAGAAGAGGGCCTCATCCTCCCTGATTGAACTAACCTTGTTATCGCCAGCCTGATTCTTGCTTGCATATATATACCTGCCTCTGGAAATTTCCACTACATGCATCCGACGAAGTGGGTATTCACCCACGAAAGCTCATGCTCCAATACATCTGTTAGTCTATAAGGTGCCACAGGACTCTTTGTTGCTTTTTACAGATCCAGACTAACACGGCTACCCCTCTGATACTAAATTCATGACAGTCAGCAGCCCTGGGATCGGAGTTCAGCTCCTATACCTGTGCACTGTTCACAAGAGCACCCTGGATCAGCTTTTCAGACAGTTTAGGAGTGCAACGGTGTGCGAGAGCTGCCTGCATTTTTACTTGATGGAACAGTTTTCCACTGAAAAATGCAGGTTTGTCAAAATCAAGCTGTTTTGCAGGAATGTGCCAATTTTTGACAACATTTTTGATGGGAAAAAGTCTAAACAAAACTGTCCGACTTTCTTGTTTCATTTTGATAATATCAAGAGGTTTTTTTCATAAGGTACAAAGATTTCATTTTGACTTTCTTATTGCAATTCATTTTGTTTTGACTGTTGTTAACACTAAACGAATAGTGGAAGTAACTCCTCCACTCTAGTCAGCACTGATAAGGCCTAAACTGGAGTCCTGGGTCGAGTTCTGGGAACCACACTTGGGGGAAAATGTGGACAAACTGGAGAAAGTCCAGAGGAGAGCAACAGAAATGATGAAAGGTCTAGAAAACATGACCTATGAGGGAAGACTGACAAAACTGGGTTTGTTTAGTCTGGAGAGGAGTAGACTGAGGGGGGACATGATAACAGTTTTCAAGTACATAAAAGGTTGTTACAAAGAGGAGGGTGATAAATTGTTCTCCTTATCCACTGAGGACAGGACAAGAAGCAATGGGCTTAAATTGCAGCAAAGGAAATTTAGGTTAGACATTAGGAAAAACTTCCCAACTGTAAGGGTAGTTAAGCACTGGAACAAATTACCTAGAGTGATTGTGGAATCTCTGTCACTGGAGGTTTTTAAAGTACAGGTTAGACAAACACCTGGCAGGAGTGGTCTAGAAGATGATACTTAGTCCTGCCTCATTGCGGGGGAGTGGACTAGATGATCTATCGAGGTCCCTTCCAGTCCTACATGTCTATGATTACTTTAGTATTATATTATATTTATAGATATTTAATATTTTAACATAATATAAAGTCAAAACAAAATGAGTTGAAACATTAAGCCAAAACAAAACATTTTCCCCTTATCGAAATGAATCAGTTCAGCACTATTGAAAAGACAGGTTTCAATGATCCTGAATCGACATTTTTCAGAATGTTCATTTTGTGGGACATTTCAGAATTCTGGATTTTCATTCCGATTTGGAATTATGTTTATTTTTTTCAAAATGTCCATGTTTCCCATGGAATGGGAGTTCCAATTTCTGAACAGCTGTTCTGTGTGCTCAGTTTGCACATACAGGTACAGGGATCATGTGCAAGTCAGGTAGTTGTGCAGCCACGTGTGCCTAACCAACTCCATTTGCATGTGCACTTGCCAGATCCGCCTGGACTACTGCTGTAATAATGCGCACAAATTAGATAACTAATGGTGCACGTATCTTGGGTAAATTCACCTCCATGCAGTGGGTCAGTCCATGGCCCATTCACCACGGAAACTCTCTTTTAAAAGTGGCTTAAGTGGCACATAGATATTGTGCTACTCCTTCTGCCCATAGGTCACACACAACTCATTTGCTTCTCTGGACCAGTGAGTTTCAGAGTAAAATTCCTAATCCAACTCCTTTCAAAGTCCATATGAGTCTTTCCATTGACGTCAGCTGGATTTGGATCGTGCCCTCCAGGCAGAATTTTGCCCTTGCGCACAGACCAGCACGAAGTCTATGCCTCACTTCATTCCCACATAAATCAGGGCTGTAGTGCCTCTGCACCCGGAGGTGCATTTCACCCTGGATGCATTAATAATGACAACACTGAAGTGTGGTTGACACACACTTTCCCTTATAGATTTTTCATTATAGGAATCTCAACAGACCCTTTCCTTCCGTGTGGCAGACGTGCAGCTAGCTCTCTCCAGTGTAAAGTATTGATCTGTGGATATTTTCAGTCCACCAAGTTTGCAGAGATGACTCAGAACACGCAGTGCGGCAGATCTGCTGAGTAAGAGGGTGCAATTTCTTACAGTTGCTTTCCAGAAAGGAAGTTACATGTTACCACCCTGCCTCTTTACAATGCTCCTGTTCAGTCATAATTATTAATTGCCCTCTTCTGCTAGGCTGCACTGCTTATGCTGCTGGCCCCAGCACAGATTCCACTGACAGGGAAGCAAATAGTTAAAAAATAAATAAATAAAAAGAAGCCTAAGTTGATTAATTAATGACAAAAAAGATGGAGGGGGCAAGGAAAGTGGCTCCATTTATATCAACATTTGACTTTATTTTATAAAGGAAGACGGGAAGTCATTCACATCCTGGCCCAGCAAGAGGCCAGGCGATGCCCCTCTCCCTCCATCCCCACCGCCTCGGCTTCCTGCAGGAATTATCTCTGCTCTCCTGTTGCCAGGAATTGAATTCCAATTGGGACAAAGGCTCAGGACAGGATATAAACAGGAAACGTCATCCGGATGACGCCATGGGGTGTCAGGCAGTGTGTGTTCCTGAGCTTCCAGAGCTCTGGGTACACTTGCCATTCAGACTGACAAAACAGCTAGAGGATGACTGCCAGAATAAGGAGCCCCAGAGCTGGGGCCTGTTTATAGAGAGATGTGGTATGTCCAGATGGCTGTAGTGTCCTTCAGCAGAATCACAACGCACCACCAAGTGGCTTTACTTTCCTCAACCCTGATTTGGAGCAGAAAGGTTTACGGTGGGTTTCAAACCACCAGCAATTTAGTCACCGTTTTTGCTTACACGGCACTTTCCATGGGCACACTTTACAAACCCCAAGGCCAGGTCTACACCATCAACTTACATCGGGATAACTACGTGACTCAGGGTGTGGACTGGGCGACGCAGTTATACCGGCCTCACCCCTGGTGTAGACAGCACTATGTCAATGGGAAGGCTTCTCCTGCTGACATAGCTACCACCTCTTGCGGACGTGGATTAACTGTGCAGCGGGAGAAGCTTTCTTGCTGGCATAGTAGCATCTTCACTGTAAAGCTACTGCAGTGCTGCTGCAGTGTTTTAAGTGTAGACCTGCCCTAAGCAAGCCTTGCCACACTCCTGTGAAGTAGATCAGTACTGTTTCCATTTGAGAGATGGGTAAACAGAGGCACAGCAAAGTTAAGGGGCTTGCCCAGCGCCACACAGTTATTCAGTGGAGAACCCAGGAGTCCTGGGCTCTTCTCTAACTACTAGAATCAGCCACTCTCACAGTCAAAAGTAAATGTTTCCAGTGACTAGGTCTGCAAAGGCTAAAGGTCTTAAAGCTCATAGTCTTAAAGCAGACCCCAGGTACAAACCTCCACCAGCAGACAAGAAGTGTGTGGAGAGAAGTATAGGGTGTCACAGTTTATCACATGGCTATCATCTCCACAAAGGTGACTTGTGTGTATATATATGTTCTGGGGTGTGTGTGTGTATGTGTGTGTTTAAAGCAAGTAGGAACAGAGAATCATATAAGTTAAATAAAAATAATTGCTATGAAAATATGAAAAATCTCACCTAACGCGGGGGAGGGGGCGGGGAGGGAGCAAGTGAGGTGTACAACAATGGGCCAGACATCAAACACTAGGTCTTAGTTTAGACCTTGCTAAAGCTGAACAGGAACAGAAGGAAAACATGGCAGCTGATAAAAATGTGAATGAAAGCAAGGTTAGGAAGCGTCCGCCAAACCCACCAGCCTCTCGGATGTGATCCTTCCTTTCTCCAGTGAATGTGCTGTCTCAGCAGGAAATGTTTTGTGCATTTCAGGTTGTAGTAGGTTGAAAGAGATTTGATCTTTTTTTAAACATCTGTTCTCTTGGTGAGTTAGTCAGCAGGAGAGTTTGGGAAGGGGTTAAGAAAACATGGTTAGTTTCATCCTCTGGAGAATATAATGAATTTGTGGGCCAGATTTATCCTGACATAACCCATTGATTGTAACACAGTGACACCAGGGATTAATTTAGCCCCTGTTGTGTAGTACAGTTACTTACTATTTGAACTGGTTCAAAAACTGGGTCCCCTCCCCAATGTAAAATGTCTGATGAAGCCTTTTTGTTCATTTAAAAAATAAGTTTTGCAGGAAATTTCAGAACTAGACACAATTTTTAATTTTGTTTTTAATAAAAAAAATTGCATTTCTAGTCAAAACAGAATATTCGTTTTGTGGTAGGTTTTGAAAAATTCAATTCCAGACAAAACAATTTATTTTTCATTTTATTTAGACATTGCCCTTTGAAAAATGGAAACATGTCTGAACAAAAAGGACATTTCCTCTCAGCCTCAACTCTCACCAAAAAAATCAGTTTTGATAAAACCCCATTTTTAGACTGGGACAATTTTTCTGTCAAAAAAAAAAGGTCAACTGGTTCCACGTAATGTACTTTGGTGGCCTATAAAAGTTTATTAGCTCACTGATTTTATAAGAGGCACATTCTGTAGGACAAAGACAAGGCTTCAGAACAGCAAGTCTGGGCTGTTGAAGGCAACGGATGTTTTGCAATTGACTGCAGAGGAAGCAGGATCAAACCTTTAAAGTGCTGTGGGTTTTCTGATCATTTACCATTTGGCCAAGGTAATGCCATAGCCCTTTTCCTGGTGCCATTACAAAATCTGTCCGGTAATGGCCAGTACTCGGAGCGGTAAGTGAAGTCAGTGCATTTAATGTTATTTAGTTTGCTCCACTAAAGCAAAACTGGGGTCACTAACAAAAAAGCGAAAAGCATGTTTTGTTAAATAAAATTCTCAGCAGCTCTTGTGAGGTGCAAAGTTCTGACCTGCTTTATGAGCCTTCAGCTCCATGCAGTTTATCTAACCTGCAGAGCTGGGTAAGCTATCACATATCCCTGGACTCCTCTAATGAAGTTATTCAGTAGGTCACTGCTGATATAATTGCTCCCAGGAATAGAGAAAAATAAACATCTTATGAGTGGGACCCAATTAATGATCTTGTAATTAACACTAGCATACAGCTCCAGAAACATTACATGAAAAACTGGCACATCACATTCCACAAGGCCAAGTGAGTGAGCAATATTTATCTGTGCAAGTGTGCTCACAGGCCCATAGACTCCGGCTGTTCTCTGCCCAGCGGGGATATAAAATATTAATTTCTCCACCATCCCCATGACTCATTTTTAGCTGCTACAACATAGACCATTTAATTAACAGTTTTCATTTGAGGGAAAGCAAAAGGGATCTGAAGACTTTATATCACACTTAGCATGGAATATCTCTCCTTGGTCGGCCCCAGTAGCCTTTAAATCACATAGAGGTGCTATCTCATAATAACCATATTTAGCATGTTCCAAATGGTAAACAAGTAGGTTGAGAAACTGAGGCAAAATGAAGGAAAGACTGACGTTTTCAAAGCCTGGCCTGCTGTTTGCACACACACATCTCTTGTGCCTTCCCTGTGAAGATGCAAACACCTGTGCACAGGCTAGGGTGACCAGACAGCAAGTGTGAAAAATTGGGATGTGGGTGGCGGGTAATAGGAGAGTATATAAGAAAAAGACCCAAAAATCGGGACTGCCCTTATAAAATCAGGACATCTGGTCACCCTAGCACAGGCTGTGAAGTTTCTGACTCTTGCACGCACACTGTAAACTTGTGTGCACGTGCAATCATTTAAGTATTAACACCCACAAATCCCACTGGGATCACTTTGGTGCACATTCTAACCTGCATGCACAGGTGTTAGGAATGTTTATATATCATACACAGCCATTTACATCTGCAAAGCGCCTGCACAACAGACGTGCATGCACAGACAGAGGCCAGGCTGAATGTCTGCCCATAAGTGACCTGCACTAGACTTCACGGTACATCAGTGGCAGAGTTGGGATTAGAATTTGGAAGCTCCTGGCTCCCAGCCCCATGCTCAGTCTCCTAGCCCACACTTAGATACACCTTCAAAGTACTTTCCAAATATTACTTAGCTAGTTAACAAGTGGGTGACTATCCTGAGAAGGGCATTAAGGGAGAATAACTAGAGTTCCACAGCATCCAATGGGTTCAGTTTGGAAGCTCTTTGAGACCTCGTTGTTGGTTTTAGTTGTTCATAGCTTTGGACCCCCCCTGACTTTTGCTTTGAGTTTCTATGTTCAAACAAACCTCAAAAAGTCAACTTGAAACTCAGCCCAAACCATTGAGAATGGCCTGGTTTTGAGTGGCAACCAACACATTCAATACTATCCACCCAAGAACAGCAAATCAGCCCAGGTTTGCTCACCAAGCGCCCCTTGCTCACTTGACACTCAACCCAGGGCAGTTCACACTGTGATCCAGGCTCACTCAAAAGCTAGCCCAGCTTTGCCAAAAGTTCAAACCGTCCTGTGTTTCAGGTTTATAATGAAACCCACAAGCATCCCCTGCTTTGGGGTACCACATGAGCAGGGTGCATAGGCTCCAACGACAGCCTTTCTCTGCCTTAGAGTAAATAGGAATACGAAAAGATTTGGAGGCCAATTCTGTCCCATTTAAGCCACTGGGAATGTGGCCAGTAATTTTAAAAGGATCAGGGACTGGCCCTTTATGTGAGACGTCATGAGTAGCATTACGTCATTTACCAGGAAAGATACACTTAATGGGAACCAGCAAGACACTCAGAGAGAAAGTGATAGGAATGCTATTTATTTGTTGAGTTTTGTTTTCATTCACTTTGCTGCGAGTCAAATCCTTCCTGATAACATCTCGCTCAGCGCTGCTGCTCTGACTCGCATGTTGTTAATTTGAAAATGGTTATTTGATTGGTACATTTTACTGCACAATGGAGGCAGTTCAGGAAAGAAGAACAATGAGTCTCAGAGACAGTCCCCATAGCGTCTCTGAGTGTCTGATTTAGCAGGAGGTACATGCAGGTGTTCACTATTAGCTAAACACAGTTTGCCATTCTTAATTGTGCTGTGTGTGCAGATGTGGCCATGGACTGTACGTCCCTGGAGGGGGTTCTAAAGAAGATCTAATGAGCTGTAGTTATGAATCACAAAGTGTGCAGTTAGGGAAGGACGGGAGAGTTTGGGATAAACATTGTGGAGGCTGTCCAGGAACCTACACTTCCAGCACACTAAATTCCCACCGGAGGCGGGCAGGTGGGATCTGAAAAGAACTCAGACAACAGGACTAGTGCGAGCAAGGACAACGCCCCCAAGGGCTGACCTGCCACTGTCCCCCCGACCCCTGGGCCTGGAAGGACCAGCTCTAAAAACGAGAGGAGTGTACAGCCCTCATAACCCTTCAATGCTTGCCCTCTTGGCTGAGAATGTTAACAAGAGGATCAGTGGTAGCAGTGGGTTTTTTGATGTGGCAATTGAACTGAGACCCTCAAATTTATTCCTCAAAAGCCTTTGGAGGTAACCAATCTTAGTCCCTACAGCTGTCAGCTGGATTCAAACCAGGGTGACCAAATGTCCCGATTTTATAGGGACAGTCCCGATTTTGGGGTCTTTTTCTTATATAGGCTCCTATTACCCCTCACCCTCTGTCCCAATTTTTCACATTTGCTGTCTGGTCACCCTACTTCAAACTGGTGACCTGGGGCCTGATCCAAAGTGCACTGAAATCAATAGGGCTCTTTCCAGTGACTTTGATGGGTTTTGGATCAGGGCTTAGCTAGGAGAGTCTTGAGTGCGGATTCTGATATTACCCAGTCAGGGACTGATCCTGCAAGCACGCGCATTTACTGTGGGGCATAATCCCCAGGGGATTACATCGTGTATCAAACACTACACTGGTAGCGATGGCAGGATCAGGACCTTGATTTTAATAAAGTATTTGATATCATGCCAGTGAGAATTAGACCAGCTGGAGGGGAGTGGAGAGGAGCGAAACAAAACTGACTAGGGCCTTGGAGGGGCTGGTTCGTGGATTGAAAGTGCTAACAATGTGCAGTGTATCTTGAGTGAGTAAAAGGGGAATGTGCTAATGGTTCTACAAAGATGGGAGGGTGCAAATACCAGGAATTAGGGTGCTGTAAGAAGGCATAATGGGATGGACATAAAAAGTGGAGAATTTAGGGTAAATCACTGAGGAAACATCCCAACCAAGCAACCTTTTAGCTTGGGCAACTGGCCCCCTAGGAGAGCCCTGTGGCACCTTAAAGACTAACAGATTTATTTGGGCATAAGCTTTTGTGGGTAAAAAAAACCTCACTTCTTCAGACGCATGGAGCAGGGGCGGCTCCAGGCACCAGTGCACCAAGCGCGTGCCTGGGGCGGCCTGCCGGTCACTGTGAGGGTGGCAGTCAGGCTGCCTTCGGCGGCTTGCCTGTGGGAGGTCTGCCGGTCCCGTGGTTTCGGTGGCAATTTGGCAGCAGGTATGCCAAAGGCGCGGGACTGGTGGACCTCCCACAGGCATGCTACCGAATCCGCATTACCAGCGGACCTCCTGCAGGCGTGCCGCCGAAGGCAGCCTGACTGCCGTGCTTGGGGCGGCAAAATACATAGAGCCGCCCCGGCATGGAGTGAAAGTTACAGATGCAACTTTCACTCCATGCATCTGAAGAAGTGAAGTTTTTTACCCACGAAAGCTTATGCCCAAATAAATCTGTTAGTCTTTAAGGTGCCACCGGACTCCTTGTTGTTTTTGTGGATACAGACTAACACGGCTACCCCCTGACACTAGGCCCCTAGGGGGCTATGACAGAAGTCCCATCATTTGGGACTTTTAAAATTACACTGGTAACAGTGATATAAAATATACTGCAAGGAGCAATCTTGCATTGGCTGTGGATGGACCTAAAAGAGCTTTCTGAGTCAATGCTAATTTTCAGTGTTGATGAGGTTATTTGTGGGGGTGAGGTGGGGGGGAAGTTGTGTTACCAGAGTTTCACAATGGGGGAGTTACAAACCCCGATGCCAATTGGGCTGTGGCTCCTATTTCTCTACCTGTCTGAACCAGAACCCTGAACCCAAACATAACACTCGTCCCCTCCCGTGGGGAGAGGAAGTGGTGGGAAGCCGGACCAGATTTTACAGCAATAGGCCCATCTCTAGTGCAAACCATGAAACATGAATACTAGTGACTGAGAGCTGCTTAGTGGTAAAGAAGAAAGCACTTTGTGTGCAAAATGCCTCTGGTCTTCTGCTGTTTCCTCTTCATGGCTGCCTGTGACACAGTAGGGTCCTCTAGGGCTCAGAGTTGTTCCAGGCAGGAAACAGGTGGGCTAAATGGTTTTTTTTAAAACAGAGTGTCATTTCTCTTGAAGAATGTGGAGCGTATTTCCTTTGCACTAGTTATTAACTTTGAAGGTGATGGCCAGAACCCCAGCAGGTGCTTTCGGGAGGATATGGGAGGGTAGCGTATATATTTAATTTTCTTTCTCAAGAGAAAACACATTCCTTTTATTTCAGTAAATTAAAAACAAATTTTAAAAACTGTGATAACCATTATGGGAAAAGCTGCTCATGACAGTCACTCTGGGTCAGCTCCAAAGTCCTTTGGAGTCCTGTGGGTTTTGGATCAGGCACTGAACAGGCATGTGCCAGCAGAGAGTGAAGGAACTGAGTAGACCATGGAAATTGAACTCTGGGCGGAAGCACATTGGTGGTGAGGAGTATGTAGCTATACTTGAACCAGTGAAGTCTACTTTGTGCTGTACTCACTGGGGGAACTTCCCTTCCCTGTTATTCTGGTGCAAGTCCATTGCTCTGTACTTCAGCAAGAAACTCAGTGCAACTCCAGCTCTGTGACTGAATAGATGGCCTCATGAATTAGGCCCATCAAGCACCTTTTGATCACATTTCTACATTCGCTTTAATAATTTTTTGAAAGTTGATTAGGAAAATGCATTGAGGGCCAAATTCTGCTCTCAGTTGCACTGGTGTAAATTTGGAATTGACTTTACTAAAAGTCAGTGGGTTTAACTGAGAGCAGAATTTTGCTGTAAGTGAGAGTAAGTAAGTGGGGTAAGTGAGAGCAGAATTTTGCCCGTAACTGTTACTTCTGTACTGCAGTGTGGGTATAATCTAATCCTCCCAGTTTTCTTTAAGGGCAGTATGCACACATCTTGCTTCAAATGTGAATAGAGGGTCAGCAGTGCATGTTAAAACAAGAATGTATTGTTAATGGACAAATGTTTGTTTCTCTCCATTGATAGAACCAGTGACACTGCTGGCTGCATTGAACAGCATTACACAGCACAATGTCTGTTCCTATAGGGGGAACTGGTTAGCAGCACACTTTGTGTGAGGAAGCAGGTGCTGTGAATTCCGGGACAGATGTTACCTATTTCCTGCCTCAGGACATTTCCATACGAATGTTAACACTGACACTTCTGTGTGTTCATGTCAGGGAGAAGGCAGCTGCCTGAGCCAGGGGTGCAGCCCTGCTCTCCATGTGACGTGGGGGGAGGATAGTGAGCTCATACTGAATTACATAATTCTGGTGCATCTCGCAATGAAGCAATTGATAGAAAGGATGGATTGTTGGTGCTGGGCTCTTTCTGTATAGGGATCAAGTCCAAAGTCCTTACTCCTGTGAGTGCTGCATGAATAAAGACAGAGGATTTGACCCCTTCATAACAAATATGGGATAGAAATGTGAAAACACATGGCAAAGCTGCTGTTAGATTTCCCCTTGGAGAGGCAGAAATAAAACAGGTATATTGTAAGGGACTATTTCAACACCCAGGCTCCAGAGCCCCAAAGGCATTTACTGCCTGTGGGAATTAGGTGCCTAAAACCTTGGAGGAACTAGGCCCTACACACCATGTGGACGATTCTTAAAATTGCCTACATAGATTGATAGATTTAGATGTTAACTTGAGGGCGTGGTCTGTTTATGCAGTAATAGCGATGTCATTAACTAAATTAATTCCAAAACCCAAAGGTTGCAGGAGAGTGGGGATGTTTAAACAAAATAATCTAAGTGGCCAAAGATCTGGGGTTACAATTATTACTGAGTTAACACAGAACTTAATACCCGCCTTAGCTCTCTGACCTCTCACCCTTGTAGTCTGATTACCTGCTACAAATCTTTTCTGATTGGCAGCTCCCTTTAGGACTCCCCATCCATGTGCTCAGAACAACCATGATCACCATGGAAAAGGTGCAATGTGGGATTTTTAAAGGAGCCGGAGGGTATGTGCTCAATTCCCATGGGAAGGGGAAGTCGATGGATTTGGGTCTCTATCTCTTTTTAGGCCTGTTTGGAAATCCTGGCTGCTATAACCATGTGCACATTGTCATTTGTTTATTTCAATGTGAACGTTTTCAATGCTGAAGCCAGTTTGGATGGTGGAATTGTATTCTCTGTAAAACCAACTTGGATTTCACAATAGTTTGCTTAAGGGCTCCAGTTTTACAGGCTCATACTCGTGCTGTTTGTGCTCTAGGTCCTGTCGTCAATAGTAGGAACTCGTGTCTGCTGCTTGCGCTCTGATTCTGAATCTCCTGCATGATTCATAGTCAGCCTTTGAGCATTAGTTCAACTAATTACTTGGGTGGGATGGCAACTGGGCTTCCAGTTCAGGGCTAAGGGTGCTTACCTCGAACAAGGGGTGTTGAACTGAGCCCCATATTTGTGGCCAAAAGGTATTTGGGAAGAAATCAATTGGTTACTTTGTTTTCTACATTTGGCCTGGGTGATTAAATGCAAATAACTTCTGATATTTGACCAAGGTGAAGACTTGTCCTACAGCTGATCATATCAATGAATATTTTGAGCTTACAACCAGGATTCTCTTGTCCAATGCTCAGAGATTAAACATCAGAACTTTTTCTTCCTACCCCCTCAGGTTTCACCTCTCCTTCCACCCCCCAGCACTCAAAAAGCTCTTTGTCTCTAAGCTCCATGGGGGAAACAGACATTCGGAAAATAAACTCTTTCTGCTTTGATCTTTTTACGAGCGTGCACTGTTTATAGTTCCGTGTGTACGACTTGACACCTTCCCACCTGTGGGCCCGGGAACTGCTTCTTATCACAGCCACTTTGGATATTAACAAGCTGGTGGGGAGGGCGACCTGGAGGTCCTGGGCTCTCACCCCACTCCCTTCTCAAGAGGGTGTCAGTTCTCCTGGATCCTGAGAGGACACCTCAGGTGTGAGGGAGGCTGCCTGCCATCCCCCAAAGCTGTGTTAATTGCATCAGCCCATGTTTATTGGAATGTTTATTTAGATGAGTGGTGATGGGAGTCTCCTTGGATTCCTGATAAATGCATTCACCACAGGGGTTGGCTAATTACAACCTCCTCTTTCATAAATGTTGGGAAACAGCTTGGATGTGTCTGCCTCTCTTCTGACTCTTTGTGTTTTCAATCATTCAAAGGAAAAAAACCAAACCTTGATGCGTGTTGTTCTTTTAGACGTGTATTTTCACCTCCCACTGGAGCTGCAAAGCAAAGTCAGGGGCCTAGCAAGCCTGAGACGGTGATAGGCCAGATCCTCAGGGCACTGGAACCTGGAGGGGGGCACTGAGTCCTAAGAAATCTGGTCACTAGTCTGGTCATCAGCACAAACTAGAGCAGCCTGAAGGCAGCCCTAATGAACCAGAGACTCAGGCTTAGTGTTGAACAAAGGCAGCAGAACTTGTCTCCGGTATGTTTCTTTACCTGCATGCATAGAAATCTCACTGACGTTAAGGCCCATGGCTTTATCTGAAAAATAGCATACGGAGTGGCACAGCACCCACTGGAGCCATGCTGAGGCCTTGGGGTCAGTATTGACTCGGTGGGAAGAGCACCCCATGATCTCCCAGCACACGGCTCCCCTTAGTGCCACCTTGGAGCGTTAGGGTCAGTACTCAGATTTCAGAGTGGTAGCCGTGTTAGTCTGTATCAGCAGAAACAACGAGGAGTCCTTGTGGCGCCTTAGAGACTAACACATTTATTTGGGCAGGGGCGGCTCTAGACACCAGCGCGCCAAGCAGGCGCTTGGGGCAGCCGTTTCCCGGGGGGGCGGCATTTGGCTCCGGTGGAGCTCCCGCCGGCATGCCTGCGGCAGCTCCACCGGAGCCCGGGACGAGCGGACCTGCCGCAGGCATGACTGCGGCGGGTCCCGTCTTCCCGCGGCAGGTCCGCTCGTCCCGGTCTCCGGTGGACCTGCCGCAGGCATGCCGGCGGGAGCTCAACCGGAGCCGCGGGAAGACGGGACCCGCCGCGGGACCGGGGAAGGGCGGCGCAGCGCTCCCCGCTGCTTGGGGCAGCCTACTTTCTAGAGCCGCCCCTGTATTTGGTCATAAGCTTTCGTGGGCTAGAACCCACTTCATCAGATGCATCAGTACTGACTCAGTGCCTCATACTGACTCATCCACTGCACTCTCTGAGACCCAGCACCAGCTAGCACTATTGGCGTCAGTACTGACTCAGAGGGAAGAATGTCCCATACTACTGAGTTTACCCACGCCATTGCAGTGTCCTCTAATGCCATGCTGGGGCATTGGGGCCAGCACTGACTCAGAGGGGAGAGCGCTCTAACCCTGCTTGGGGGGATCTCAACTTCATTAGTCCACTCTCCATCTGTATGTGGAGGTCCCCCTGTGAAGGGCATGGTTTAAAACTTAGAGATGAAGAGAGGGGAGGGGAGTTTGCCTTAAAATGGATGGGCACAAGCTCTTCAACAGATAAAACTGGCATACAAAGAGGTTTGCTTCAGCCACAGATCAAATGTTTTGGTAAGTGACTTTGTCCTCTGGTGACAATATATCAGATATTTTGTGGAATGGACTGCGAGGAAGGAACTTCTGTGGTGTGAGGCTGGGAACAGGAGGAGCTCAGCAAGTTACTGTCATTCCTTATTTTTTTTTTCTGCTGGGTAGCTGTCGTCCATTTCCACATTCCAAGGTGGAGCCAACTCAAGAGTTTTTCTTTTAAAACAAGAAAGAGTCAGTTTTCTTTCAATGGCCTAGACTTTTTATGGTTGTGAAAGCAGGGGATCCATTATGTTAATACCAAGCAGCTTGGGCCTCATCTGAGAAAGCTTTACTCATGTGAGCAATCTTTACTTCTGCAAGTTGTCCCATTGATTTCAGGAGGACTGTTTGCCAGAGCGAGGGATTACTCTCACACGAATAAAAATTTGAACTTTATATTTCAAAAAGCTTTCCAAACAAATAACTGATTCACCCTAGCCCCCGGTGAGGCAGCTCAGTATTATTAAATACAGGGAAAGTGAGGCAGATACTTTACATCAGTTCTCCACAGGCATGCAGTCAGGCGGGATGAGAACTCAGGGATTCCTTGTGCGCAACCCCAGGTATAGTCTATTAGACCATGCTACCTTTCTGGTAATGTCTTAGCACAAACTAGAAATGGACTTATGCTGTGAAGCTCAGCGTCAGATTCAGGTCTGAATCTGAACTTTCCCAGGGTTCAGGGGTGTTTGGAGCTCCGATTCCAGCTCAGCCCATGTTTACTAATAACTAGAGCCGTGCAGTGGATAAAACTTCCATTCATGTCAACATTTGGCTCCATTCCAAACTGGAACAGAAACTGAACATTTCAAAAGTCCCCACAAAAGAAAAGTGTGTGTGTGTGTGGGGGGGGGGAATGGTTTTGGCTCGTTTGAAATGTTTTGTTTTCGGTGTTTGACTGTTTCAAGATGTATTCTATACTGCACTATAGACTACAATACAAAATAAAATTCAAAACACAAAATTGAAACCTTTTGTTCCAAAAATGTCTCAACATTTTGACATTGTTGGAACTTTTTCTTCTTTTTTTTCCCCCAAAAATGAAATTCCAGCAAAAATGTCAGTGTTTTGACTTCAACGGGGCTGCACATTACGACAAAATATGGTTCCCTCAAAGTTTCTCTGACCGGCTCCACTAATCACCATCTGGCAGCACAAGCAGACCAGTCCTAGCACCGACAGACAATGTAAACGCCTCACTCCACTCTGCCAGTGATACACTATCATTTGTGCTCAAGTGTGTGGTGAGTTTGACATGTGGCCAGCTAGCCCCTGGTGGCTAGTGTGAAACTGCTCAACTCATTCTTGTTGACCTAAATCACATCTGAACTCGAGTCAACAGAGATGAAAGGCTCTTTTCATTCAGGGTGTAGTCTGCCACGTGAAGTACATGCACACTAGCCAGCCCGTTCCTGCTCACCAGCAGGAGCCCTCCCCTGCCCCCAAGGGGTAATGCTCAATAACATGATGGGTTCCATTACGGAGGCTAAGCTAGTCAGATGACCTTCTTGCCTTGGGAAATGCTGCCCCAAACACATAAAAAATTGAAAGCTAGTGTGTATGAGGCGTATGCCCAGTTGCATGCATGTAGTTTTTAAAACCCTCCATAGTCATGTTCCGGCGTCTCATGTCCATCTCCTCCTGTCACACGCTTGCACCACTGTGGGTGCAAGAGCCTTCTCCTCTGCAGTTGTGGCTGCCCTTTATCTCTGAATGAAACTGGTTCTCCATCCCATTTCAGATCCCAGAGAGCAATCTCTGATCCTTCCTTGCCTGTCCCTCTTAGTTTCCCACTCTCATGGCCATTATTTATTTAACTCTGCTGAGCATTTTGCGATACAGTTTGTATGAACGGGTCTGTACCAAATGTAGCTGTATTTTATGCTGTTTGCATTAACCCACCGCATCACCTAATCTCTAATAGTGAATTTGTGGAGGCTGGCTAAAAATAGTACTTTCCCCATCCCCTACCTTACAGCACATGTGGGAGGTAGGAAAGTCTCACTAACCTCATTTTACAAGCAGGGAAACTGAGGCAAGGAGGCCGTCCAAGGCTAGCGAGGGAGCTGCGATTACAGCTGAGGTTAAATGTCTGCCTCCCAGGCCTGTGCTCAGCACACTAGACCAGGCCCCTCTCTTAAACACTTTCTCAGTTACGGGTGTGAGAGGCTATTGGGAACCTGTTCACTGCATCATCCTTTGGAGGTCTCATGTCAAGCCGAGAATTGGAACAAGAGTTGTGTCCATGTTAGATTGCGCAGCCTATAAGCAGGTAGCTGTCTATCTCTGCTGAGCCTTGAAAAAAATGGGATCTGTGCTGGTGTCAGGGCTGACCGAGCTACTTGAAGCATGTAGGAAATGATCTATCTATCCTCCCGCATACCCCTCTATCGGTCTAGGGCACCCATCACTGTTGTATCTAGGCACCAGCACTCATTTAAAAATCACAGTATTTTATTGCAGGACAGCTCCCTGCTGTGCATCCTACAGGACAGCTGGAGGGCAGAGATCTAAATCATGAACTTTTCACAAGAGGAAAGGTATTAGAAGATCTGGACAAATTCCAACTTGTGCTTCCCTAAATCCTTCCCTCCCCCTGCTTTTTCAGCTGGGCGGGTCTGCTATTCTTCACTTCCTGTCCTAAACTATCTGGTGGTATCTCTGTGTGCTGTCCAATGGCTGCCACCCCTGCCCCCCGAGATGATGGCATTTTGCTGTTGGCTGGAGAGATCCCTGTTTCTCAGGCTGAATCCCTGAGAGGCTCTGAGCAGCTGCTGACCACCTAGATCTACTACCGATTTCACTTCTCAGGATTGGGCATCATACTTTCTTTATCCCTTTTGCATTGAAGGCCCTACAGAGATACAGGATATATTATGGTGGCCATGTTACTCAAGTATCCTATTACCCCTTTCCTCTGGTCTAAGTTCCTAGCTAGGTCCCGTTCTAAGCTTACAGGATGTTTCTATAGAATTTAGTTGATAAAGAATAACATCTCTATAGGGTTTTTGGTCCATCCCAGATGAGCGAATAGAGAAATCTTCCTCCGCTATAGAATTCTGCAGGGTGCTTCAAAAAGCTTAGAGCAAAGATCACAGCTTGTATTTAGTTCTTCAGGTTTTTTTGAGTACACCGCTACCTCGATATAACACGAATTTGGATATAACGCGGTAAAGCAGTGCTTGGGGGGGAGGGGCTGCGCACGCCGATAAGATTTTTTGGCTCCCAAGGACAGCGTTATATCAAGGTAGAGGTGTAATTTCTATGAAATCCCATTGGTTTCATCCCTGTCCCATTCTACTGTCCTTCTTCCTAATGTGGTGGGTTGAATAGGCTCCCCTGCTTCCATATTTCCCCCCCTTTCTTTTATCCTCACTTAGAGGGGCTTTTTTCAGAATTGGGAAGAAATGTCTCCTTGCCCACCCAGGCCTGGAGCACTGCTAACCCTGTGCATTCATGCCTCGATCACTGGGGCAGGACAGACTCTGTATCAAAAGTGTTTCGCATCGAGGTCTCTTTTAAAACACTCCAATGCCAGCTGCGATAATAGAGCTGTACTGTTCTGGAGGCTCCTTAATTACCCGCTATTAGCTGTGGACTTCAATGCAAGTTGCTGATGGTCCTCACATTTTTGTGCCTTGGCTCTGGGGGGATGTAACTCGTTCCTGACATGAGGCAGCAGGCTCTGTCTGATTTGCATGTAGTGCAGGCAGGTGCAAGGACTGGTGGGTCAAGTTGCATGGTTTGGGCCCCTCCTCAAACTTTCCTCAAACAAAGTTGTATGATTGGCAAACCTGCACAAGGCTCCAGTGGAACACCTGCTATCATCCCCACCCTGAAGAGTTAGCCCTGCTGCTGATATACTTTCTGGCTGAGGTTCATATATTGACAGTCAACCAATTGCTGCCATGGTCACAGAGTTTAAACCGTTATTGGAAACGAGCATAAGGCACAGTGGGTTTTGAGTGTAGTTTGTGCAATCACATTTTTTTACCCTAATCTAATAATGCAAAACAGCTGATGTTTCCTGGACAGTTATTTCTTTGGAACCGAGCTTGGCACAGCTTTTTGCCCTGTCACCAGTCTCCTGGAGTAGGACTGAGTTGCTGCAGAGGATGTCAGCAGAATAACTATTAGGAAAAACACAACTTTGAGCTACATTTCCAACAGTCACTGGCCAGCAGTGCCCTCAACATATATAGCCAGTTCAGTAGTTACACCAGCAAAACATGTCTGGGCACATACAGAACAGCAGAGATAGGAGAATTCACTGCAAAGAATGTCCTTGGTTTGCTGTGCTTCTTTTTCTGTTCACAAATTGTCCCCAAGCAATTCAGGATTTTCTGAGTTTATTTGTTCTTTGAAATTCTGCACTGAATCAGATCTGTGAATAATCTTCAATCAATACTTTATTTAAGAGCAGCAGCTGACTACAAATATGTGACACAGGAGCTGCGCTGGTTAGGTTTGAGATGACACATGGTGCAGTCCCATATCCCTTACCATCAGGGTTCCCCTATGGCAGGGATGGGCAACCTATGGCCCAGGGGCCACATCCGGCCCTTCAGACGTTTTAATCTGGCCCTTTAGCTTCTGCCAGGGAGTGGGGTCCGGGGCTTGTGCCACTCCAGTGCTCCAGCCAGGGAGTGGGGTTGGGGGCTCGCCCTGCTCCACGCATGCCATGGCTCCTGGAAGCAGTGGTGTGTCCCCCCGCCCTCTGGCTCCTATGCATAGGGGTAGCCAAGGGGCTCCACAGGCTGCTCCTGCCCCAAGTGCTGCCCCCGCAGCTCCCATTGGCCGGGAACCATGACCAATGGGAGCTGCAGGGGCAGCGCCTGTGGACGGGGCAGGGCGTAGAGCTGCCTGGCCATGCCTCCGCATAGGAGCCAGAACGGGGACAGGCTTCTGCTTCCAGAAGCTTCTTGAGGTAAGCGCCACCCAGAGCCTGCACCCCAACCCCATTCCGTGCCCCAACCCCCTGCCCCAGCCCTGATTCCCCTCCCACCCTCTGAACCCCTCAGTCCAAGCCTGGAGCACCCTCCTGCACCTCCAACCCCTCATCCCCACCCCAGAGCCCGCACCCCCAGCTGGAGCCCTTGTTCCATCCCATACCCCAACTCCCAATTTCGTGATCATTCATGACCTGCCATACAATTCCCATACCCAGATGTGGCCCTCGGGCCAAAAAGGTTGCCCACCCCTGCCCTATAGGTACTAAGTTTGCAAGTTAAACATGCAGGGTGCAGCTTGGGAAGGGGAGTATTGGGTATTCAAATCCCCTGGGCAATTTTGGCAATCAAGGGACCGGGAGGGTTCTCCCACACGGGCTGTGTCTGCACCCCTGCCAGTCCCTCCATCCATTGCGGTGCTCGCCAAGCCCGAGCTGGAGCCTGGCCAGACCCAGCGGCCGGCCCTCACTTCAGCTGACCCCCACCCTCGGGCAGCAGCGCCTCTTTGGCTGGGAGGGAGGCCGGGGCATCGGGATCCCGGCCACAAAAATCCACCAGCTCTTTAACCATCTCCAGCAGGGCCAGGGCCTTCCTGCCCCATCCACGCGCGGAGTGAAATTCATCCACTGGCGTGCACGGGGCAATTGAGCTTCCTCTTCCCTGCATGGGTGTGTCCTGCCGGAAAGGCAGCGCTACTGCCGCCGGGGGGCACCCCCCGGGCCCGGAAAGCCACCTCCGGGGGCACAGACACCTCCAGCTCCCCTCTCCCCCGCGTGCCACACACCACGCGGCGGCGGGGCAAGGAGGGGGCAGCTGCTCACCCCCAGCGGTGGCCACGCTGCGCCCATGGAACAGCTGCTGGACTTGGGGAGGATTCAGCCCCTGCAGCCGCCCCAGCCCCTTGACACAGGAGGGGAAGATGTGGCGCTTGCTGGGCACGTCCCTTTCTGCTGCCAGCGGAGGGTTTATTTCCCCTCTGAACGAGGGACTGAATCCGCATGGCCCGTTTGCACCTGCTGCCCCCCGTGCATCAGCCCCAGCAGTGCGGGGACACCACACACCGCGACCGCCAGCCAGTGGCCCACTGGTGCCTGCACGCCCGCGCGTGGGGCTCCCCGGCTTCCCCGGGCCAAGCCGCAGAGCCGCCCCTGCGGGTGGGGGTGCTGGGGAGCCGCGGGGGCGCTGCGGCGCGGCCCGCCCCCGGGAGCCGGCTAGCGCGAGCATCCCCCCGCCGCTGCCCGGACCCGCGGGCTGCAACTCCCTGTCCGGAGCGTGTCTGCCGGGTGCCGCCGAGCCCAGCGCCGGCAGGTGCATCGCTCCGCAGCCCCAAGCGGGCGGGCCCAGCCTCCCTGGCTGCAGCCTCAGCTCGGCGCACACGCCCGGCCGGCTGCCGGCGCTCGGGAGAGCCGCATTCCGTCCCGCCCAGCCCGCGGGGCTGGAATTCACAGCGCGCCCCCGCCCTGCCCTGCCCTGCCCTGCCCTGCCCTGGCCGCCCCTGGGCCCGCAGGTCCGGGCTTGAGCGCCGCCGCGTGTCACCCGCCTGAGCTCACTGCGGGGCAGGTGCGCATGCCACGTGCTGGCTCTCCCCCGGGCCCAGCAAGACACTGCACAGATCGCTCCCCGATCAGATCCCCTGGGTAAGTCCCCGCTCCAGGGACCGGGCCGGGAAGTACTGAGTCTCCTTTATCTTTTCCCAATGTTGAGGATCATCTGTATGGAGAGATCAACCAGACAAGGACTGTATAGCTCCTGGGAGCTGGACAAGAGGGGACAGGACAGAGACCTGCATAGAGAAGGTAAATTGGGTGCACTTTGTATTTAGCCTCTCTCATCATACCAAGAACAAGGGGGCATGCGATTAAACTGAAAGCCAACAAACTTAAAACAGATAAAAGGAAAAATACCGTTTTACTCAACACATGCCAACCTGTGGGACTCCCTGCCACAAGATATTGTGGAGGCAAGATTCAGTCAATCAAACAAACAGAGAAAGAAAGAGACAGATATTTATAAGGATAATTAAATACACAGTTACATTAAAAGATAGGATTTAAAAATCTATATGACAGTAATCCTCATTCTTCAGAACATAAGCCAATAATTACATGACTAGAGTTACCCCTTTGAATTCTCTGGTACTGGTCACTGAGGGGGCACTGGAGTAGCTTAGCTGGACCATTGCTCTGACTCAGTGCAGTAATTCCTGTGTACAGATAGCTAGATAAGCTAATCAGTGCAGCAGCTGGGAGTATCTTTCTCAGACCTGAAGTAGAGCTCCCTGTAGCTCAAAAGCTTGTCTCCCTCCCCAAAAGAAGCTGGGCCAATAATATATATATATTCTCTCTCTCTCGTGTCATTTCACAATTTCTGTTTCAAGACCCAGCTAGAAAAAACTATGACCAACACTTCTCTGAACAGTCCAGAGCCTCTGAACTGGACCAATCCTTTAAAAAGGCAAAGACCTGATGATGGTGTGTGTGGAGAATGGCTCTTGTTCTATTCTGAGGGAAACTTGTTATGGAAGAGCTGGGTAGGACACCAAGGTGCACGGGTTGTGCTCAGGGAAGCATCTCTCACATCTAACCTTTGAACCTGATGGACACTCAGAGATGAGGAGTGAAGTAGCAGCCCTGCCTGCAGGGCGAAGTCTGTGCCTGAACACCTGTCTGACATAGTCCTGGAGATAGGGACAGTGGCGGGGCTAGGGTTAGTTAATCACAAGGCAGGTTAATGCAAGCAGCATCTTGCACAAGTGGCTGATTTTGACATATTCGGGGGCTTAGAGGTAGCTCACAATAAGGAATGATTATAAATGCCTTTGGCTTTCACATAGTTATAGCTACACTGAGCATAGCAGTGTCTCCTTGAGTTTCCTGTGGGTGAGAAATAGGCAGCCTGGGTTTAAATCAGAGCATTAGGATGATCCTGTAAAGCAGGAAAATAAGACAAAGTTTTAAAAGGCATCAGAAATCCTAATGGTCATGAAGCCAATGGAGCCTGAAATGTCCTTTGCACAGGTCCATTTTCAGGGTCTGTCTCCAGTTTTACACTGAACCTGAATTCTTCTTCTTCTTCTTCTTGTTTTTTCTACTGTAGATTCACTGGCATTTATATTTTTAATCAAATGCACTAATGTCAGCAAAGACTTTTATTTACTTATTATGGATCAGACTTTTAAGAAAGACTCTGTGCTGTGTTGTGAGCATTCCTGAATGACAAGGAAATTAGACCTGTCTTGGTATGTGAAATAACAAGTCTAGCGTTCACCAGCTTGTGAGGGCACTGCTTCTTGCTGAGATGCTAAACACTGCTTTCCACCTCTAGCATGGCAGCAGCAGCATTTCTAACCAGAGATTAGACTTTAATCTCCTGCTAAACAAGCATCAGAATGGAAATAACACTACATAAAATATCTGTGGGCAGGTCTGATTCTTTCATGTACTGGTAGAATTTCATATGGATATTTCAGGGTGTATTTCCTGTCGTTTGCTTTCTCTCTCATTTGGACGAGACATGAAGCAAAGGCCCAGGCCACCTGAGGTCAGTAACGATACCATGCTGTTTTTCACAGAAGAGTGCTAACCACATTGTCCTGATGAAATTCTAACTCATTGGGCTGGTCTTTATTAGAAAATTAAGTTGTGCTAGGACATGACCTTGAGGGGTCAGATTAATTCACCCAGATGATATTGTAGTCAGTGTAGACGTCTTCCATGATGTTCAAAAGGGTGTCTATTTTAGCACTAGACTGATGGAGGGTTGTTTAACACTTCAAGATTCAGAGCTAAGGTGAAGGCGATTGTTTGCAGATGATGCAACTCTTGTGGCTCACAACATCTAATTATCAAATTCTCTGGTTCATGCAAAATCTTTGGGCTAGCCATAAGCTTGAAGAAGACAGTGATCATACAGTAAGGCTCTTCAGAATCAATTCCAGATATCACCTTAGATGGTACTCATCTGGATGATGTTGACCAGTTTTACTACCTTGGTTCTATGGTTACCAGCAATGTTGATGCTGAGCTCACCAGTAGAATCAGCAAAGCTGCCAGGAACTTTGATCTTTTGGAAGACAGAGCCTGGAACCATAACAATTTGTCAACGAAAGTGAAAATCCATATTTACAAAATGTGTTTTGTCCACTCTTCTATATGGCTCAGAAACGTGGATGACTTATGCCAAACATACCAAACGACTAAACAGCTTTCATATTTCATATTTCAGATATTTGCATAAAATTCTTCAATTAAGATGGCGAGAGAGTGACAAATGTGGAAGTGTTAAATCATGCTGGTATGTCATTCATGGGAATGTTGATTTGTAAGAAAAGATTCAGTTGGCTTGGACATGACAAGTGAATGCTGGACTACAGGATCCCAAAGAGTGTGCTGTACTCCGAAGCTCACAACGAGTCTAAAAAGAGAGGCAGACCGCTGTGCAGATTTCGAGCTACTTTGCGATCCTTCTAGGAGAAAATAAATGTACAAGGGCATTGTTTATTAGCTGTGGATGAAAAAAATCACAATGGAAATGAAAGTACCCAGAATATATCATCAATAAAAGAGGTTGATTTTGCTCAGAAATTTGAACACCTTGTATGGAATTCAATAGTGGTCTGATTTTCATGGAACAATCAACAAATGTTGGCACTGAATTGGGATCAATCGTGATTGTGATTTCACTGCAAAACTAGGAAAGATCTGTGAATTTTTTCATTTGTGCAACCAAATTGCCATATTTGTAAATTTTCACAAAAGCAGGAACTATCAGGGGCAAACGCTGCAGAGCCATGATCTTGCCAACCTGGTCATGCCAGTAAGCCTTTCATATGGGAGAGCCTCATTGCCATCAGTGGAGCTACACATATGAGTAAGGCTTTGGGCCTGATTCTAAGCTCACTTACCCTAATAGTGCACCTGATCAACTCCATTAACTTCAGGAGAGTTACTCCTGATTTATACTAGTGTAAACACACAATTAGAATACTGGGTGAGGGTATTCAGGAGCAGGCCCTGTTTATTAACTCCTTAATGCCTACAAGTAAAGAAGAAAAGGTAAGTTTTGTTACAGTAGCTCACTGAAGAAACAGCTTTTAAAGTTAATGGGAAATAACTATTATTATCAGATGTTTTTAATCCAGCCCTTTGGGGTATGGGATACTTTTATACAATGTGTGGCAATATGTCTAGTGATTGCATGAACTATACAGTCTTGTGTGCACTGATCGGGTGACAAAGAGAGAAGCATGAAACCAAACAAGCAGGGAGAGAAAATGTTGCCTGGACACACGGGGAAGAGCAACCTCTGGCCTATACCCAGCACTGGAGACAAGGACTGTTTCTTTAATGCATTTATGGTTCATTCTTGAGAAACAAATAGGCTTTTCTGAATACATCTTTTCTCCAAACGACCAACAGTCGGAAAACTGAATTCCTCATTTGTTGTCTGTGTGGGTGTTAAGAGCCCAGAGGAACATTTATACTGTCTCACCTGCCCTGTCTAGGAATGCTGTTGGCATATTGTAATATCCAGCATCTGCTGTACGCCAGAGCAATTGTATTAGCTCAACAGTCTTCTTTATGCTAGAGTTCTGTACATCATGGAAATACTGGAGAGAAGGACTCCACCATGGGGAAATAGCCAAGGAAGGAGAGAAAGCTAGGCCATGGTTATCAATCAAAGTGGGGCCATGTAACACCTTCTCACACAGAGAGCTTCTTGAAAGAAACTCCTTATTTTCAACACCTACTTAATGCTCTTTAAGCTGTGGCATTCCCAGCAGACGTTAGCTCATGCTGACTCTCACGCTGGCATGTGTTGTTGCTTTCCAAGTCTCCCGCCCATTCAGCAATGCATCCTGTAAAGTTTCTCTGCAGAGAAAGCAAGTGCCACTGGAGCAACATCTGAACAATGAGGCACGTGGTCTTTGAGAAACCTTACTGACAGCTCCCCTGAAAACATGGGGCAGCCTCACGTTTTTAAATCTGAGCCTTAATAGGATGGTCATATCCTGCAAGATGTTCACCCTTGCATTTGGATGGGCGAATGCTTGGCTTACACACCTACGTACTTGTCTGAGCATGCATCTTTGGGATTTGCAAATCCTAATAAAAAGTAACTGGTGGGCAACACAGACCCAGCTTTTGTCCCATTCGCAGAACTTTACTGTGTTGCCTGACTCTATATTTTGAATCTAGGTTTCTGACTTGCCCATGAAGGAGACTAGGAGGACATTTCTTAAGGTATGAGGCTGGACTCCTCCCTGGGAACACCTCCTGTGTCATGCCCATTGCTCTGGTGTCTGAGCACTTTGGACCTGCAGGACTGGTGATGGTTCAGCTGATGTGGAATTCTGAAGCCATACCACCTTCTGCTATGCTCTTCTCAGTTTTCTAAGGCTAAACAGAATCCAGTTGGGTCAGAACTTGGGTGGAAGGGGCTGCTGTAACTTATTCCGCTGGTGTACAGCCCTTGCTGTAATGCCATTGGAGGATTGATGTAGGAGATCTCCATATCACTCTTCCCACCCCTTCCTCCTCTGACACACCCTGTACATTAGGGTTAGGGGCAGTTAACACAGGAGCCAGCTCTCCTGGCTTCCATTAATGGCGAGTTTCATTTCACCAGGAATAGTCTTTGCTGGTCAGTTACAGTCAGAGAGTCATGTGCACAGGGACCGGATCACATAACAGAGACTGGCTCAGGGATTTCCTTTTTCTTTCATTTATTAGAGCCAGACTCATGATAGCACTGGGAGAAGAGATAAAACCATGCAACTATGAGGGCAATGAATGGCCTTGTATAGAAAGCAAATTAAATACTGGGATTGACAAATAGACTTGCAGAACAGCAGGCAGAAATCATTCTAGTGCTGTATAGAGATCTACTACTATACTGCACTGCAGCAACTTGCTGGTAATTTTTAAACACCACATTGGGCAGTGGGGGGAACACATACCATAAAGAGTCAGGAAAGGTTCCCAGAAGGATAATAATTTCCAGTCCTAGGGCTCTTTCCAAACAGGGTCTGAAAACATTAATTAAGCTTCACAATACCTCTGTGAAGTAGGTAAATAGTATTATCGCCATGTTATGTGTATAGGGAAACTGAGTCACATAGGGCAGTGACTTGCCCTGGGTCACACAAGAAGCTGTGGCAGACCACAGTCACATGCTTTAATCACAAAATCATCCGTCCCCTTTGCTAAAAAGTGTCCAAAGAGTAAATTTATGTAGAAAGCCAGAAAACCTGGGATTATATTAGCTGAAGAAAGAGAGTGCAGAAGAGATACGAGTGGTGCTTATAGCACAGATAGTCTCTAACAATCAGGATCTGGGATGAAAAGAAATAGCAGAGGAGGCAAAATGAGAATGTGGGCAAGGAATTTCCAGGCAGAAGGTAGTGACGACTTTGTGACCAAAGGCAGTAGCAGAAACTACACAATGTTCAAGAAAGAGCTGTCGATCTTAGATACTTTATATGGTCCCCACTGCCATAGTATCTAAGCGCATCATAGTTTTTAATATGTTTAGCCTCACAATTCCCCTGGGAGGTAAGGAAGTGCAATTACCCCATAAAGGTGGGGACCTGAGGCAGGAGAGACTTTACAGATGAAAAAATGAACACAAAGGATGTTTCCAAGTACAGCTGGTGAACATTTTTTGAAGTTTGAAATTTAAAAAAAATATTTTTGCATGATTTTTCCTCCAGCATTCTCCCCTCTTCCCCCCATGAGATAGCTGGTTGAAATGTTCTGAAGTTTGATAATATTTTTCAAATTTTGAAAAAAAGGGGAAAAGTATTTCTTCTTTTGTTGCAGTGTAGGTAGATCTTGTGGTTAAAGGACTGGAGGGGGACTTGGAAGATCAGGGTTCAGTTCAATTCCTTAGATGACATTGGGCAAGTCACTTAATCTTTCTCTGCTTCAGTTCCCCAGCTGTAAAACAATAGTAACAATATTGCCCTCCCTACCTCTTCTTTCCCTTTTTGACCAGGTCTATGTGACCTGTCCAAAAATCACAAAGCAACTTCATAGCAGATTGGGAATATGATTTAGAAATTCCTGGCTCCTAGTTCCATGCTCGGGCCATTACTGCTGCCTAAGCATAAAGTGAAGTATGAAATATTTAGTTCATCATTAACTATAAAACATCACCATGAAATGGACTTAGTATTAACAACACTAAACTAGGTGATTATGACTTAGGCTCCTAAACCACTTAGGGCTCAGCTACACACAAAAGTTGCACCAGTTGCACCGTTAGTTAAACTGGTACCAGTTTGTGTGCAGGACCGACTCTCAAGCATGAACTATAGAATATTAAATACCATTATGAACACAAGACTTTTGTCAATTATAGAGCCCCCAAATATGCCATCTGCTCTCTGGTTCCTGTCAGCTGATGAATCTCAGAGCAGAGCACCTGGGGAACTAGCTTCTTGTGGCAGTGTTCTGATAATGTCCTGCTGGACATGCTGTATCCATGTCTTAGAAAGGAACCATCTCAGACAGAAAGACCTCTGGTGTAAGAAAGAAATTAGCTTATTCTTGAGCAGCCCTAGGGTCCCTCATTCTAGTGGGTAAGATCTCAGCGAGCGTTGCTTTGGGACGGAGATGTCTTTGAGTTCCAATAATACTTCGTGCTTCGGTGGCACCTTGCACTCAAAGATCTGAAAAGGCTTTACACGTGTTAATGAATGAAGCCTCAGAGCACTCGAGGTGGTAGGTGGGAACTACTGGGTAAAGTGAGTTAGTAGCAGTGCTAGCACTAGAATGTAAAGCCTAGAATGTCCTACCCTTGCACTACTTCTGGTGCAGTTCCATCAACAAGAGCAGCCGTGTGAACAAAAGGCCTGTGCCCAGAAACATCTTTATGACTGTGTGTCCGCTAGATTTGCTCAGAGCAGGTTTAAATGACAGCATGGTAGAAAGACTGGCAACTTGGTCTCCCATCATTAATACCACTGGTGTAGTTGCACTGGTATTTGTGCAAAGGTGGGGACTGTCTGGGTAAATCCAGTTTAATCTTTCTTTCTTTCTTTCCTTCTTTCTTATACAGCACAACTTACATAGGGCACAACTGATGTTTTTCATTTTCAGACCACTTAAATTTTGGTGGCAACTATATATAATCTTAACTGGAGACGTAAGTTCAGGTACATCTGCCAGAGCACAGGATGTGATTCGTGGCTTCTGTTCCCAGCTTGCCTACTGAATGGAAGGATCATGTTGAGGTAGGCATGCTCTGTGGCTCAGTTTACCCATGTGTGGATGGGAAATAAATTAATGTATCACCCAGGGATGTTCTAGGGGTTAGAATACAGGTGTACACTGCCAGATGTGGCTGGTACATTGGCAGGTGTTAGCAGACTATGTAATTCCCTTGGAAGGTTTACAGAAAATGAGAAACTGTTACTGTGCTTATGCAGGAATCAGTCAGTGCTCTTGTCCAGGTGCTAAGAGTTTTAGAGACATAGGGGTTCTGCTGTGCCCCCTTTAAACAGCTTAGTCAAAGCTTTGCCAGCCCCCTGGACATCCCGTAGTTCAGGGATGGTGCACGGGCAGTGTAGGTTGCGCTACACCATCCCCCCATGCAGTGACCTAGGTACAGGCGTGCGGGAGGAGTGGCTGAGGATAAGAAGGGCATGAGGGGGAGTGGTTGGATTGCTTTGTGCTCTGACTGCTCTGGGCTGTGCAATAGTCCATGGGCAGCGGTGGGAAGCCCCTGGAGCTGCTCTCACTTAAGCCAAGGGCTGTGCTAGCCCTGGGCTAGCCCAAAATCCTGAAAATACAAAGATAGCATGAAGCCACTTTTGACCCTACAGCTCTTGGTTCTTGCAGCACAGAATCTGGCCCTACTGAAAACTTATAGAAACAAGATGGGGGAGGTAATAATGTTCTCTCTCTAATATCCTGGGACCAACATGGCTGCAACAACACTCCGTATAACATATCTATACGCATGGCATCTCCACCTTCTTCATAGGCTTCGTCCCACAGATCAAGGCAGCAATCAGCATCCTCCTCTGGCCCCAGCCAAAGTGTGTATATATAGTAAGAAAACCCTACTGGGAACTGCTATCAAACACAAGCCGAAGGGGTCAGTTACGCCCCCCCCCCCAGCATGTTCACCCTACAAAGCCACCACATGCCCTGAAGGAAAGGGAGCCTCAGGGGAGGCTGTTCAATATTCATGGGAATGAGTGAGGCTAAGTGGGGGAATAAAGGAGTTAAAAACTCATCGGAAAAGCTGCCCATGGATTTCCCAGCCAAGACTGCAAACCCTTAGAGGTCCCATACATCACTTGCATAAGACTCTGAATCTCCTCTTTATTCTCCAAAGCTCACTTGTGCCAGAGGTAAGGGTCAGGCTGGCTGGCTCTTGAGTGTGTCTGAAGAACATGTAGATTCTTTTCTGTTACCTGCAGGAGACTCTGCACATAGAGAAATCCGCAGAAGGGAAAGGTTTTGACTTTGCAGCCTGGACGTGGTTTCACCAGAAGCTATGAAAGATAGATGAGGTCACTGCGAAGTAGTCACACAGGATGTGATGCAGGAGTGGGATGGAGAGAGAAAATGGGCGTCCAGGGAAACAAGGACCTGTAAGACCCTCTAAGTCAAGGCAATAAGCAACTACAAGAACCTCCTCTTGGCCCCAGAGTCCTTCATTTTGTATATAGTGACATGAAACAGAATCATAAAGCAGCCGACAGATAACAGTCAGACGACATGGCTGGGCTGTGTGTTGGCGCTGCCTGCTGTGCACAGTCACTCTGCCTTGCTGCTCTTGGTGTGACCATGCACCTGATTGGGTGGGGATGGAGTGATGTGACCCGGGGTATATTTCACATAAAACTAGCAGCCAGCACCAGGTGAGTTATTCCTGTGATGATAATTGGTCTATCTGTTCTCAGGCACCATAAAGCAGCTGGAAACTACCTAATGGGACAGCTGGGGATTCCCCTATTCCAGGGGAATGTGGCACAGAGTCCTTCTTGGGAACTGCCAGATTCAAGGACATGACTTACAGGATCTGTCTGTCTCTCTGCCGTATTTATTTATACTGCACCCATTACTTTGGGATCTAGGCACCAAGTACAACACAATTTTACAAGCAGCTCCGTGTTCATGCGACTTCCAGCCCAGTCCTATAGACGCAGGAGGTTCAGATAATGCATAATGCAGGGTTATCATCTGCCCTTTGGAGTTCTGCCCATTACTAAGGGCCAGGGTCTGGCCTTAGTTACTCTGATGTAAATCTGGAGTAACTCCATTGGTTTCTGTGGGTTTACACCACTGTAACTGAGAGCAGAATAAATCTAGTGTGGGGAATGGGCTAAACAACAGAGAAGGAGCAGCCAGCTTAGGAGGATGGGTGTCTTTTCTGAAAGAGCATTTTCACTCAGGAGCTGCCAGCTTAGCCCAGGTGGGCACCCCAGAATCCCAGTCCCTTCCATCACTGCATCCACTGCTGCCTCCATATACCCAAGGCAGCAGCTCCCACCTGATTGCCAAGGAGGCGTTTGCAGACAAAGAGTTTCACAGGAGGAGGAGACGGGGATGCAGGGGCTGCTTGGATATTTTTCTCTCCCTTTTTCCAGCTTTGTGCGCTCTCTCTCTCTCTCTCACTCTCTCTCCACACTCAACACTTTCACTCTAACTCCCCTCTCCTCTTTCTCTTCTTTTCTCCCTTTCCCTGTCCCCACATTTCCAGCCGCCTCTCCGCCCTCTGCTTTCCTCTCCCTCCCTCCCCCGCTCCCTTCTCTCTTTGTTGTGGAATTCCTCCTTGGTGGCACGGAGTGGGGCGGCGCAGCATGCCAAACGCTGTGGTGCGGCAGACTTTCTGTCTGCAAGGGGACTTCCTGTCCCTGCTTAGGACTTACTGCAAGAAACCAAAGACAGGCTTGTTTCCCTGCCTAACTGCCTCCTTGCTGACTGCACTTTTCTGTTCCGGCTAGGAATAATATACCGAGAGCTTGGAGGAACATAAATTGAGCTTCCAAGAGCCAGTCTAGTGGGGAGACTTTAATGAAAGGGAAAATAAATTGTGTATGGGACATTTTGGGAGGGGTGTGGCGTTGACAGGGCAACGCAAGGAAAAAGCTCCTCTTTGTTGCCTGTAGAAAGAGCACATGTAGAATTTGTTTGGTTCAGGACAGCAGGGGAAAGAGGCCTTTAAATGTTGCTGTTTGTGAGAGCTACAGGTCTCTGATCGGTCAACGCATATTAAATCCCCCAGCATTCAGCTTGGTCTTCAGTGTGGGGGCTTAACCTTAGAGAAAAGACACAGCCCACAGGACACCAGCCCTTTTCAGATTGCCACTGCAGTGCATGAACCCTCCCCAAGGCCTCGGTTAGCCAAGAGGATGTTGCAATGCAGCGAACATCTAATGACACACTGAGAGAGGATGTTGTCCTGCCCTGGATGGGGGCTGCACGTTTCTGATTTCTCTGCACAATGCTGTGATTCAGGAACTTCAGCAAGGCACATGAGTCATGCTGCGAATTTCCTCCGAACGAGTCAGACTTGTAAATATGCTGGCCTGTGCTAAGCTGCTCTGAAAATGTCTTGGGCTGGGGGGTAGTGCTCGCTGCTCTCCTAGGACTGTGTAAAGGACGCTTGCTGCTCACAGGCTTTTCTGTACTGACCTGAGTGCATTTATTTACTGACCTCTAGTCGCTTGCAGGCAGATGCAAGTGACCACCTGACACACACTGACGTCCACACCGACCCTGCGTGAGGAAGAGAGCAATGAAGCCAGCAGTGCAGAATTTGGATGCGGATGAAGAAAGACTAGCCAGGTTTTATCTCTATATAGATCATCAAAAAAGAAATCCAACACCCGCTAGCTAGAGATGACAGCAGTCCCACCTGTACCTGTCTTCCACATGCATTGGTCTTTGGGCCAAATTCCGTCTTAGTTCCATGGGTGTAAAGTTAGCGTTGCCCAATTGCCTTCATTTGCAAAGCCCCTGCCAGCCATTGATTCCTTCCCATCGTGGGGGCTGTCGCAGTCTCAGACAATGATTTCAAAGGGTGACCTGCCTGTGTGGCCCAGCACCACCATTGTTCTACCTGCTCCAGTCGACCAGAGAGCAAGCAGCAGGGTGATCCTGTAGCACCTAGAGGTCCCCATTGTGCCAAGTGCTGGATAGTTGCTTAGTAGGGGACGGGCACTGGAACAGTTTATACAGTGGGGGGTGCCGAGAGCCATTGAACCAAACTGTAAACTCTGGATAGGAATAGGATGGAAACCACTTCAAGCCAGGGGATGCGGCAGCACCCCCCAAGCCCATAGTTCCAGCCCCTGTGGTAGGGGGACAGACCTTTCCCGAAGATCTTCCAATCTAACTACACAGGAGATGGAGGAGATGGGACTTCACAGAGCAGCAGGGGCAGGAATAAAGCCTCGGTCTCCTGGCTCTCAGGCCAATGTCATAGCTACTAGCCCATCAGGCCTCCCCGAAAAAGCCTGGGACTTGTGTTCTTTTCCTGGCTCTGCTTCCCACATGACACTAAGCAAGTCACTTAACCTGAGTGCACTGAAATGGGTATAATAATACGGACCTAGTTCACATGTTGAATCCATTTGTGTCTGCCAAGCACTTGGAGGTCCCTGGACAGGAGTGCAGGATGTTACTATGATGCAGTGAGTGACTCAGGACTTTTCAAAACTACGTTCCCAGGTATCACATGCCCCACGTTGCTCTGGCTGGAGAGTTCAGGATGTGGCTTGCTGCTGAGGCTAGAAATAGCCTACGTTTACCAACAGGGATCACTCAAGGGTTACATGTGACACGACTTTCCGGCTCAATAAGGGCCGAGCTTGCTGTCTGCACGCCACTGCTCATCCCAGTATTGCTCCAGTGTCCAAATGTGTCCCAATCTCCCCAGCTGTTTCTAACTAGAAATACATTTGAGTCCGGCTGTGGCTTATGAGTCAGTCAAAGCCCTAGGCTGAAGCTGCTCTGGGCACTGGACAGAACACAGGAGAGCTGCGTCGCCTTGGGAGGAGAACGTCTCTGCAGGCTGGAGTCCGCAGTGTTTTACTGAATGTCAGCTAATGGAAAACTTGCACCTTGCAGAGCTTGGTCATCTCATTCCAGTGCAAAGGCCCTAGCTCCATCTGCCTCCCTCTCCTGGTTTCCTCTTCCATTGTGTATGTTGGAGAGGAGGTGGGATGTGCCATTTGCACTTAGCTGTCCTGTTTCCTTCAAGAGGAGATATATCATGGAGTGCATCTGACTCGATGGGTTCTCTGTCTATGCCATATCCTGCTGAGTAACCCTGGCTTCACATCCATACATGGGGAAGAACTGGATAAGAGGCTTTCCCCTCTGTCATACCTCCTCCCCTCTTAGCAAATACTGTTCCTGCTAATGCTGGTATGTAGAAAACTTTCCAGCTTTCTGACTAATACCAGAGTCACTGGTTTATCACCCCATTCTATAAACAGGGCCATTCCCTTTTATTAGAGACACAGAGCAATTGTTCAGTTATATAATAACATGAATATTCTGCCTTGGCAGTAAGAAAGCCACCTACCCTCCCTTGGCTTCATCAAGATATCTCTCCACCTATTGGCTATGAGATTCCTAACCTAGAAAGTACAGGTTGGTACATGCTGTTATGCAGCTGTTGTGTTTGACCCCAGCAGAGGCTGCGTTTCTTTGACAGGTAACACAATTCTTCTCTAAGTTGCATGTAGTTTGTGAAGTGTTTTGGGAACAAAGGAGCTTTATCAGTGGAAGTCAATAAGCCATTCAAGTTATGCAGATGCCAACATTAATAATAGTGAAACTGCTTTTCTAGAGCTCCTCCCACTCCAGGATTTTAAATGACTGTACAGTGATTAATGCAGTGACCCTGCAACACTCTGCGAGTGAGTTATTATCCCTCTCCCTGCGTTTTACAAAAGAGGCAACTGAGGCACAGAGCAGTTGCCTAAGCTCAGGTCTTTGCATTCCTACTCCTGTGCTCTGGACTGTAAAGCATCCTGGGCAACTTTTGAAATCAACGAGGGGCACCCACATTAGAAAATGGATCCATCAGTGCTGTCTAAGTGCCTGCAGAGGATACGCTGCCTCACACCCTGAAAGGCATAAACAGCAACCCAGGGTATTAAGCATGAGCGTTAATCAGCTGCAGAGGTCAGTTTCCAAGTGACCTTTGCTGCTCTGTTGGCAGGTGCAGCAGAAACTCTGTGCGATGCTAATGATAAGCCCTCATCCCGCTTAGGCTAGGAAGCATGGACGTTTCTCGTCTGTGCTTCTGTGCATAATGAACATGACACAAACAGCCAATAAATAAATACATGTTGGGCCAGATTTGTAAAGTGCTTAGGTGAGCAACTGCATGTGCCATTCACGCACCCAGCTGTACGTGCAAGCAACCAGAACAGGCCATTTCTACACACGATTATCCAATCCACATGCATGCTCACAGTGACAAATGTGCAAATGCACATGATGAAATGTGATGGTGCAAATGCACATGCAATTGTGTGCTCTAAACACCTTAAAAATCTGGCCCTTTCTGTTTGCTCCTAGCCATTAAAAATCTCAGCTAAAGGAGTGGCTTGACTCAGTGGGCTTTAAAGCCAATATCTTCTTTCACGTTCCCAAATCCTTACATGCTATTTCTAAAAGAAACTGACAACAACAACAAAAAGCAAGTAAACCAGAGCGTGCCAATATGGCTCCATAGTGCCTGTGCGTATAATGTAAACAGTATGTCTCTGCCTGGAGCTGCCTTTGTTCAGCGTTACTCGATTCCTAAGTGACTCATGAATGACTTCCTCCTTTTTGCCAAGTCTGATCTCAGGCTCATTCACAAATCTGTCTCCCTTTGTGGCAATGTAAATAATGGCTGAGTGATCACTTTGGAAAAATAAGAAGCGTATTTCCCTCTCTTTCCCCCTCCCACCGTCCCAGTGCCCAGAGACGAGATTTTGGAGAACACAATACATGCATCTGCCCAAAACACCGACCAAGTGGTACATCATAATGCAATCTACTCTTATCTGCCCAGCTACCTACTGCCATTTATAAACTGCTTGTCACTAGCACGGGGAGAATGTATTTTTGGGGGATGGATGGGGGAATGATTTTCCAGCCATTAACACCTTGTCTGATTTGGCCTCTAGAGTAGTATCAATGTAATATTAGATACATCTGCTGGTAGGAAACTCCTGGCAGGCCAGCAGCAGCAGCATTATCGTTGTTGCTGTTGTCATCAGTTATTTATGTTATGGTAGCACCTAAAGGCACCATTGTGATGGCTGCTGTACAAATGAGTAAAATATTAAACTTGTCACAGAAACTTACAATCCACTTAGTCTAACTAGACTAGACTCCTTGGCAATGATCCATCGTCTGTGACTGATATCTTTCTCAGTCCACGGTCTCCCATGAAGCAAGGAGCCACGCATTACTTAAGCATTACCCTTCCGAGAAAAATGGGTTATAACCATACGGGCATTTACTTATTGTTTTTGAGGATTTAGACATTTTGAGTTAATAAAAGTCCAACGTGTATGGGACTGGATGTACCCTAAATGTGTTCTGAATCCTTGACAGCTGAACAGACATGGTGCTGTCCAGCACAAAATCACATTTACCAGGGCAACTCATCGTAGGAATGAGTAAACCAGCTCAGCTCAAATACAAACTGACCCTCAAACCTATGTCTAGAATTTGAATTCACACTAGACACGGAGCCAAGTTTGCAAAGTTCAGCAATAGATCCAGACCCAAACTCCCCCATAGTTTTGGATCAGGATTTTGGTTCTGTCCATTGTAACAATATAGGCCAAAGTTCAGATCTGGATCCAAATTTGTCGGCGCTGGGGTTTAGGTTTGAGCCCGCTCCTAGGAGCAAGAGTCTCTATGCTGCCTATTGAGGTACCATGCATGATCATTACTGTTTGAAGAATGGAAACGGATCCTTTCTATGGGAAAGAATTCCTTCACCCTGCAAGGAAGTCCAGGAGCAGGTGATAAAATGGTGACCCCAGCAAATGGCAGGTCTTTCATCTCCACTGCAGATTGCTGCATTCGGGAGAGCTGTGTGTAGCAGGGCTTCCATCTTGTCACCTCCTGGAGCTGCTACTGACATACCAGGGCCACCTGGCTCTGCTGGTTCCCACTATAGATAAACAGACTGCAGCCCTTTTCAAAGCTGGCTCCTCGGGGAGGAGAGAAGAGGTGCTAATTGATTCAGTGCAGTTTGACACCTGATAGGATTCAGCTCAGTGGTAATCGACAGAGGCTCATGCCAGCCACGCTGGGTGGAGATCGGGTAGCTCCCCTTGGGGAGAGGCAGGCAGTTACTCAGCTTTGTGTTACTGTCACGGGCGAGAGGCCTGGCCAGGACTCGGGATCCTCTGAGCTTTGAGGAGGGTCTGCATTTAGATGCAGACTCCCCATGTGCTGCTCTGCCCAAGCTCTCGTCACTAACTGTACTACCCCACAGCGGGAGCAATTCACAGCAGAGCACGCTGCACCAGTGACGTGGGGTCGGCTTATGCTGCGTGTTAGGACTGGATTTTTGAGGCTTGTTTCTGTTCTTTTTTGAAACACAAGTGGCTTGATGTTTAGAGTTCAGCTTTTGCAGGTGCTCAGCACCTCTCACTGAAGTTAATGGAGATGGTGCTCAGCACCTGTACAACCAGGCCCTTTTTTCCTGCCCCCCAGAAGAGGGAGCTGCGCTGAGTTAGGAACTGACCTTAATTCTTCATTCAAGCAAATGTACAAGACTGAACCAGTTCTGCCTTCTTGCCTCTCCCTTCAGTTCTGACTCCCTCTCTAAACTCCCCCTAGTGTTCTCAACTATGTATTGCATTTATGCACCCCCTGCTCCATTCTATTTGCTGTAGATACAAGCGTTGGAGGGAGGTATATTGGCCACGCCCTAGCCAGCGCTGGGGCACACAGTGACTGGCTGAGTTAGGCTGGTGGCACTGAATTTTTGTGGAGGAACGTAAGTACTCTGTCCCCACCTGTAGCTCCCCATGCACTTCCAGCCCAGGCTGCACACATCTCTGCCAAAGCTCGTCAGTCATGCCCTGCAGAAAGACTAAGTGAATACTGGTCATGCATTGGTTTCTTTTTTACCATCAGATCTTCACAGGCCGGGATGGGAGATAAGTTCAATCCCTGTGATAGCAAACCAGAACTGATGCTGGGAAAAGACAATAAAACTACTACCTTACTTTACGGCCTTCAAGGAGACTCCAGACAACAAAGCGCTGAGGTGGAAGGAGGGTGGGGATTGTTGCATCACTGCCCAGGTTCCTGGAAGAGAGATCTGCATGAGCAGATTATTCTTGCTGTAAACACAGATGGGGTCTGTAAAGAGAAGGAGCAGCCTGAGATCACTGGAAAGGTGCCTATGCCTGATACACTGGAGAGCTATAAAGAGGCAATCTCCCCCCAGGAAAATGTGACCTGCCATGCCCTGTCGGGGTCAATGAGACTCATGCACGGATCCCTGCTTTAGCTTCCACACCAAATCCTTCTTGACATTTTAGCAGAGGAAATATGTGCCTGGTGCTTCTAGGGATGGGCCAGGGGGAGGGGGCGGGGGCAGCTTTCCTTCACTTTCTTTGCCCTATTTTGGTAAGTAAGAATCACTGGTGGAAATTTATGGCTGGTGTTATGTAGGAGGCCAGACTAGGGAACATAATGGTGTCTTTTCATTTTAAAGTCTTTGGGGCCAGTTCAGCCCCCACTGAAGTCAATGGGAGTCTTTCCACTGATTATTACGGGCACTGAATCAGGGACTGTGAATATACAAATTCATTGAGACAGTCACATACCTGACACCAGATTCTAGGAGGGAGGGCAGCAATTTTGTATAATCTGCATGTGATTCCCAAAGTAGCCCTGCTTTTTCCGTGAAATTATATGAAAATCTGCGCTACACAGCGTAAAAGTAGAAGCAGGTTAGAGCGTCTCCTAACTGGCTTGTGCAGCCTTCTTTCTTTCTTTTACTGTTCTGCTCTCTCTTCTGTCTATTCAGCTCCAGGTCTCATTGACAAGGTCCTTCCCGCTTATCCCGTAAAGTACAGGGGAGCCATTCCCACTGAAGTTAGTGGGAGCCCCACACACACAGGAATGAGCAGGCTCTGGTGGTTATGGTTCCCAGACAAGTATATAAACATTGTCAACGTTCATTCGTCACGGGTTGGACTGTCAGAAGCTCTTGATGGGGGGCCTCTCTCTGCTCCCCATGGAAGCCAATGGTAAAACTCCCATTCATTTCAATGAGAACAGAGTTAGGACCATGCCAAGTGCTTCTGACAAGCCCACCCCAAGTGCCTGTGTAACAGAAACTCAACATAAGTCCAAACCAAAGCCAAGGACTGGGTTAGGCTCATCTGGATCTCGATCCCGATATCACTCTGGTTTTTGTACCTGGCTGCATCGCTATTATGGGAAGAGCCAGAAACCTCAAATACCTTTGAAATCTGGATCTCAAGTGTGAACCGTTTTCCCTTCTGCTGTAATTCCAGGGCACTCAATAGGGTTACTCCAACAGGGAATTTGGGCCTACGTGTCCTCAACTCATCTCTGCCAGGAGCTGGTTTTCCATGTGCTCATTCTGTATCACTATCTATTGCTCTCCCTCTCTATGCACCATACCTTTTCCTTTCTGTCTGCGTCTGACTCTGTGTCTCTCTCTTTCCCTCTGTCTCTCCTACCCCCTGCCTCTTCTCAGACAGCATTAAATGGCCAAAAGAATTAAAAAGCTGAAAAATTCCAGGCTGCGCAGCAAGCTGCATCCCCCTCTAGCCCTGCAGCTAGGAGCTAAGGGGTCAGGAGAGGCCTCACTCAAAGAGCTGTGTTGACACAGGCTGGAAACCTGGCAAACACTGCCCTGATTTGCAAAGATTCAATTTACCAGCCCAGCATCACCACCTAGGTGATAATAAGGGCATTTGCTAGTTCACAAGTGCTGGTAATTTATGCTGTCTCTAACTGCCAGGAAGCCATTTGGGGACTCTTGGAGGTGGGGAAAACAGATTGTTAGAGGTTTCCTTAGAACTATGGGTATTTCAGAGTTTGTCAATCTTGGTTCTTGTGCCTGGGTCCCCCTCCCCCAAGCAATGGAGTGTAAGATAGGGAGGGTTATTTTAGGCCCAGCTACTCGTCTCTCAGTCTGATTGAAGGTACCAGTTAAATGTCCGTTTCCCCCCCCCCCGTCCCCCTGCCCCAGATTTCCCTTCTTGTTCCCACTGCTGCCCAATGTATTTACATTTCCTAGTCTGGGCTCTTTGCCGGAGCAGATTCTGTGATGGCGTAGTATGGATTAACTGCACTGATTCTTAACTCTGCTTCATAAAATCCCAGGACAGGAGGGAGGCTGCTAGGGCAGATGGAAGGTCTCTGTGAGCATCCTTGGAAGCAGCAGCAGCTAGGGAAAAAGCCTGTTCTTTTACTGGAAATCCCAGCAGCTCAGAAGGTCCCAAATGGGGACCTGTTAGCTGACACTTGGCCTAAAATTTTATGGGTAAAGGGTGCTCTTTGATGAACAAAAGGAACTCTCCTGGCAGCTGAAACCAAGTGAAAGAAATGTGTCTTTTTGGCAGCTGCATGGGGCTGGTTTGAGTATTTTGATAAACAATGTTCTTCATGCCACCATGACTTTTTAAGGAGGTCACTGCAGAAAGGCATGTTGGGAAAACTCAAAATCCCTATAGTCTGAGCCTGAACAGAAAGACAGGGCTCCTGTGGAATTTGGGGAAGATAATCTTGAATGTGGGGGACTGAAGCTACACTGCATGCTTTCACCAGATTGCTGATGACTGAGCATAAAGTTAGATGACAGCTATTACAGTGATGGATGCAACTGATAGCTAGATAGACAGATTAGATGTTTTGCTTCTGCCTGTTTTTGAGAAGGGTAGTTTGTCTTATTTCTGCCCCCATAACACAGTAAAATATTCCTTTCAAGAAGGTACATTTCTCGCTGGTGTCCCCCAAAGCCATGGTGATGTTTTAGGACATGTTTGATTATACATATTAAAGATGCAGCAGATGTTAAGAAAATGATCAATGGGTATGAGCCACAAAAAACTTTCATCTGGATCTGGATATACTCTGAAAAACAAGAGTCTTCAAATCCAGGGGGTTCGCTCAGACCCATTTCTACCTATAAAAGAGATTTAAAAAAAAAAAAAAAAAAGGCAAACAATGAAACATTTCTTGCGGCCTCCTGAAGTGACTGCAGCTCTTCTTTCCTTTAATATGTCTGAAGAACTTGTGTTAATCACGAAATCCAGCATGCTATGGTATGAATCCAACCTGGAGACAAAGGAGAAAGAAAACGTGTAAATGGACAGAACATACAAGCAGAGTTTTGCCAGGCCATATATAAATATAAGTATATACCTCATTTGTGGAAAACGTCCCATTTATTTAGAACCATGGGCTTCTACAGCCTCATTTTAAAGGTGATTAAGACTAAATAGCGAGTATGGAGGTCTCCTGAGACAAGGCATCAGTAGACAATGATTCCCTTACCTCTCTCTTGATTGGCAGCACAGCACAGAGAGTCTGTGTTTGTTCCCCTCTCTGACCTAGCTGATGGACTGCAGCCTCGTACCACATGTTTTTCAGTGACCTGCACCAGCCCAAGGAATGCCTGCCCAGTACAGGACACATCAGTACGGGTGAGTCAGAGGCCATCAAACAGTCAAGCTCTGTTGTTCCTGCATCGATCATCCAAGACAGAGAGCTGTCTCACCCACACTGTTATTTTTGCTGCCTCCAGCCTTTGTTGCTCCAGATGCAATGCGTCTGGCGGGCTCAAATGTCAGAAATGAATGGGAACAATGGGTAGGACCATCACCACCTCTTCCAGTTGAACCTCATACCTGACCAGCGAAGGCTGAAGAAGAAAGAGAGGGAGCACATAAGTCAGAGACCAAATTGGGGCGGGGTCTCTCCTCCATAGCCTCTTCCAGGTCTTCTTGCTTCCCCTCCATTGCCTTATAATACCACAATGCTCTCAGTCAACCTGGTAGGGCAGGAACAGCCTGTAAGGCTACACCTGGGACTGGAAAAGTTTTGGATTTATGTGTAGGAAGAATGGTGTGTGTTTGGAGCTGAAGGTCCAAGGTTCTAACCCCAGTGGCTGGTGTATGCTGTTTGCAGAGTAATCGTGTCCATTTTCTGCAGTGTTTGCATTTGTTGCAAACGGTTAAGTGTATTGCCCAAGCTCTCACAACATATCAACAGCAGAGATAGGACTAGAACGCACCTACTTTAACTGCCAACCTGTGCCCACACCATGGGCCCATGCTGCCAGCTGTTTAGCTAATCTATCGTCTTACATAGATCTTTTCAGACCACCTACTACCAGAGTACCTAGGTGCCAGGCATGTTTAATTAAGTCCCAGAACACAGACCACACACTGGCTGCCTGTACTTCCAACTATGCAGCAGGCTTGTGCAGAAGCTCTGGACTAGTTGTGTTTAGTGAGAAGAGATGAGAATAGGAATGATCGCGTGAAATCTCTGTGGCGCCAGTTCTGCAACTGAGAGGATGGATTTGACTATATGGGGCTTTACATATTTACAGTGGGTTCACCTCAAGCAAGGGGCAGCATTTAGTTCCAGGCCCAAAAGCAGCCTAGGAACCTGATTGTTTCTTGGAGAGCCCTTGGATTACCGCCTGACCTGCCAGAGGCTGCTTCCTCTTTTCTAACTCATGTAATTACATGGCCCCAAACTCTCAGTCTTTAATGTATTTAGCCTCACACCACCCTGTGCTGTAGGGTGGTGCTGTTACGCCCATTAAGGCAGTGAGACTAGGGTCTTTTCTAGACGGCGAGTTAGTGCCCAATGAACTGGGATGTCATCTACAGCACACTAGCCTGCCACACACTGACTGTCATGTGGCCCTAGAGGTTCCATAGTGTGTGTTGACCTGCTCACTCAACGTGCACTAAGCAACTTAGTGTGCTGTAGATTGACAGTCACGCTTGCCACACGCTAACTCACCCCATCTAGACCCGCCCCAAGTGACTTTTCCAAGGTTACACAGTGAGGCTGTGAGAGAACAGGAACTCGAACCCAGGTCTCCTGCATTCCAGGCTAGTGCCCTAACCACTGACCAGTCCTTCCTCCTCTGTACCTCTCAGTTGTGCTGGCTGGAGCGTTGGGAAGTAGAGACATGGCACGTTGTGGGGCACTAGCCACCTGGAAGGGGAGTGGCGGCCTCACAGAGGTGGCTCTCTCCCTCAGCTGCTACCTGCAATATGGGTAGCTGCCATAGACGAGGTAGGGGGTCGCCCTACACTAGCTAATGTTCCCTTACTGCCCTGCATGGTCACATCACCAGGGTCACATCCTGCCAGGGGTGAAAGTAACTTAAGGGACTTACCGGTATGCTGGGCCCAGGGTCCTGAGAAGCGGAGGAGGGGGTGTCCCTCAGGTGGAAGGGGCGGGCCCTCAGGCAGAGGGGGCGGGCCCTTTAAATCCCCATGTCCTTTAAATCACTGCCACTACCCTAGGGCTCCGGCAGTGACTTAAAGGGCCCGGGGCTTCAGCTTTGGTAGTGCCGGCTGGGTGCCCCGGGCCCTTTAAATCTCTGCCAGAGCCCTGGGGCTCCCACCACTGCCACTACCCCAGGGCACCAGCAGCGGGGCTCTGGCAGCGATTAAAAGGGCCCAGCGCTCCAGCTGCAGTACCAGTGGCCGGGAACCCCGGGACCTTTAAATCACCACTGGAGTCCCATGGGAGCTGTAGCGGTGGCGGCAGTCGGGAGCCCCAGGGCTCTGGCGGTGATTTAAAGGGCCCAGGGAGCCTAGTGCCCTTTGAAATTGCCCACCTGGGGAAGCTGCCCCCTACCGGTACGGCCGGCTGTGTACCAGCTCTTACCAGTATGCCGTACCGGCTTACTTTCACCTGTGCATCCTGCCTATGAATCTGCAAAGAACTGGTGACGTTTAATGCTGGATCTATGATTTTGTTGTTGGTTAAAGGAACGGCTGTCATTAGCATTTGATTCTGGATGTTCTGCTCCAGTCAGTGAAGCAATGAACTACTGGTTGCAGAAACAATAGTTTAGTAGAAAGTAGGGCAGATGCTGGAAGAGAAGCTGCCAGTGATTTGGCTTATTCAGGAGTGTCAAATTGCAGAAAGACACATCTGTTGTGCAAACTCCTTTTATGGCTGGATGTTAATTGTAAGCAGTTTTACAGCAATTCTAAAAGGGCTAGGAAGTTAGTTGTGTACATAATATTAGACAGCAACCTTGATAAAAAATGTTACTTGAGTAGAGAAAACTCTTGTGTTGCCTTTAACGATGAAGAACTGGAACCTCATTGGTCCCCTGGAATCCTGCTTCAGGGCGCAAGAGCCAAGTTGTGTAACAAAGTAAAGGCAGTTTTGCAGCAGTTTTTATTATATTCATGCCCTCATGTGTAATTGTGCTTCTGCACAATCCATTTTCAGTCATTCGGTTCTGCGTGTCCTGGCTGTGAATGATGTGGACAGTGAAGTCAAGTTGGAGCACACAAGCAGTTTTCCATTCCATCGCAGTTACAGATTGTACAATGACACAGGGGGCATTTATATCTGACCCTACTGCTGATGCGCACTTAGGTCAGATTTGCACTTAGGTCAGATTTGCAAAACTGTTAGGCATGAAAATACCTGTGCAAAATGCTTGCCTAAATTTAGACTCACAATCACTGCTACAGTACATGGAAATAAGGTAATGGAGCACATAACTAGCTGTGTTATTCTTCTTAGTAAGGCACTGAGCACTTGCATCTAACACCTACATTATTTTGATTGCAACATTCTGTAGCCCAGCAAGGAGAGCCTGCTATATCCTGGGAAAATCCGCCACATTCTTTTCTGCCCCATGCAGTCCAGAATCCTGACTTTGATCTCTGCAGACGCCCCCACCTTCCTTCCACCACAATGACAGCTTCTCCCCAGACCAGCCATTCTTGCAGCAATGGCATGTCAATTTGCTCACAGAACTTCTGAGAAAATCTGGTCCTGAAGAGTTACTCCTTCACCTCCAAAAGACCATTTTATTGTCCTTCAAAATTGTTTGCTTAACTTTCTCTCAACCTCCCCACCCCTGCCCCTGAATGTTGGAGGCGCTGATAAAATGGGACCTAGCCCTTGCTTGATTGCTCCAAGTAACTTGGATCTGCAACATTTTCACGTGTGTCTGTAAGTCTTGGTTTCTAGCATACGTGCTGGCACTAGGGGTGCTGCCACACACCGTGGTTTGAAGTGGTTTCTATCATATCCAGGGTTTACAATTTGGTTCAATGGCTCTCAGCACCCCCACTCTACAAATTGTTCCAGCACCCCTGCCTAAGTGAAAGAGCCAGAGCTCGGGTGCTGCAGTGTGACCAGTTTCATCATCCGATGGCATAGGAAAGAAAACAACCCCCCCGGGCTTTTCTGCAAACAAGATGGCCCCCATCTACACTAGCAAATCAGCCCAGTGTATTGATGATTGTTACGTGGGGCTGCGTCGGCATCCCAGCTGTTCAGCTCAGCCTGCGGGGTTGGGGTCAAAGTGGGTTATAAAACTGTACTCTCGGCTGCCCCACATGGGCCAACCATGAACATGTTAGACTGCATCCGGGCCAGCCCCTGGTGAACAACCGTTCTGCTACGCACTAGTTTGTCTAGCACAGACAGAGCTGCGTCAGGGAAACTGCAGTCAGCGTTTAGGAGCCTGAACTGAGCGAGCTGAAGGTCAGCTGGTGAGGTTATGGAATGTGTGGTTAGTTAAAGACATTTCCTCTGAACATGGTGTCAGTAGGGGGTCCGAAGCCTGGGGAGACAGCCTTGCCTGGTGCAGCTCCATCCTGCTGGTGGTCCCCTCCCTGCTGCACAAGCAGCCCTTTGAAGGCAGACAGGTTGTGTGACTGAATCCCCTGCACACAGACTGTGGGTTTCACACACGCACCTTTCATAGAGGGGCATTTTTTAAAAGTGGGATTTTTCCAGCCCCCCCTCCCGCCAACAAAGTCAAAACCCTTCTGTCAAAAGCAAGGCTCGGTGGGACGTTTGTGAGAAGGGCCTGTGGTAGGATTCCAGACAGCAGGGGGCATATTGGGGGGGAAGCCAATCAAAGCTTTGATTGGACTCAGATAAATACTCCCAAATTCAGCTGCTTATTCCAACGAGCTGAACCCCTGGAGTCTGCTGAAAAGCCACAGTCTCCAGAGAGATTTCCAGCTTGCCTTCCTTTGGTCCCAGCCAGCCTCAGCATGGGGTTTGGGGGCCTGTAGCCCCCCCCAGGTGGACCCTGCAAGCTCAGGGAGGCATGAACAATGGTAAATAGTAGCGGGAGGAAGGGCCTCGCCAAACTTGAGCTGGGCCTCGTAAAAAAAAATCAATGACGTTTAGTTTTGACTGGGTGCCACTTACATGCAGGGGGCTGGGAGCTACTTGTGTCAAAGCCAAGAAAACCCTAACGGAGTTTTCCTGAGTACGTATGAGCTGCACAGGCATCCGCACAGCATCTACTAAACTCCCAAAGTCCTGTGCCAGCAAAAACTGGGCACAGCCTAAGAATCTGGGATATATTATTGAGGGGCAGGCTATTCTGTGGTTGTTCAAAAGACCCAGTCAGGATTTGGGGGTTGGATAATAATAATACCTAGTTCTTATACAGCAGTTTTGTCCCTTGATTTCAAACTGCTTTACAAATGAGGGCAGTATCAGTATCCCCATTTTGCAGATGGGGAAAGTAAGGTGGTGAAGTGACTTGTCCAAGGTCACCCAGCAGGCCAGTGGTAGAGCTGGCAATAGAATGCAGGTCTCCTGTGTCCTGCTCCAGTGTACTATCCACTAGGCCATATTATCTGCCCGTGGAACTGAATTTTGGTGGTGGTGGTTTTCTCATCTCTTCTGCTCAGCCTCTACCTTACTCAGTTGATAGTGCCCGATCTCTATTCTCCGCCCAGCCTGTGGGGCAAGAAATGCTCTCTCCCTCTCTTGTATATAAACATCGCTTTCCCTTTTGGTGCGAATTCTCCCACACCTCAGCAATCAAGTGCATGTCCCACGGGCTCTGCAGGGCTGTTTTCTGTCAGCGTGGAGTTCAGATGAAAAATCGTGACATTTACTGTGCCAAGAGCTCCTTGCCGGGACTCTTGAAAGAAACCATTTCTGCAGCAAAAAGAAACCTGAGCGCATTCTCCTCCAGCCGCCTTCACACACCATGTTATTATCAGCCTGTCAGACTAGAAAGGGCATTTAGACTAATGTTGCTTTAACAGCTTTGCAAATGGATGGAAGGTTCCTACTGCTGAAGCCTTGCAGCTTTCCCAGGGGCAGGAGAGGACCTGGCCTGTCTCCTCACCCCTCCAGTGGCAAAGAACAGATCCGAGTTGGAGCGATCCCTTCTCCAAAGACCTGGATCAGGCTGCGTTTCAAAAATGCTCTTAAGTGCTGCTGACACGCAGTTAGTGGGCCGAGGAATGAAGTGAAAGAAGTGGCTGAGGCCTGGCTTCAATCCCTACAGGAGCCCGTGGATGCCAGCAAGATAATAAGAGGGGATGTTAAACATTACGGTTTTCACAGGGATATTTATCTGACGCAGACAGAGGCAGCCAGAAATTCGCCAGGCGGGGTGGGGAGCGGGGAGCTCAATTTAGCCTCCATTAAAGTTCTTTTTATTCATTGATGCTTCAGCTAAAGCAACAACTGACTTTCTCTGTGGGGGACAGTTTCCATGCTGGCAACAGGACGCTGCACAGGGCCCCAGGGCATGTAGCCCTCACTTTGGGCTGCACTCAGGGGGCCCCTGCATGAGTGCATGGGACCCTGCACACCCTTTGGTGCTTGGGCTCCTTGAGCACAAACTTGAAGGACTCAGAGAAAATGTCTGCATAGCTACACATGGCATGGCCAGGCAACCCCCAACCCTCCATCAGGTACTGGGCGGGAGAAGGCATGCTGCACCTCCGAAAAGTACGTGTACCCTCCCCTCCCTTCCAATCCAGCCAGGCATTCTGCCTGTCCCTGCACTCCATAGGTAGAAAGCTACTGTTGTTGGGGTAGGACAACTTGATGCACACACGTGCACACACACTGGCATCGGTGGCTCTAGAAGCCCCAATGTGACCCTGTCTCAAGAGATGTCTGCAGAGCACAAGTACAGTGCAGTGCGGGGAACAAGAGTGAGAATACATTATTGGAGACTAGAGGCCAGGCGGTGACATTGCCCCAGCTCAGCACTGTTGTACCCAAGGGCCATTGCAAGTGAACTGGGCTCCAGCAGTCACCCAGCTCTACCACATCACTTGCCGGTGCATCGTCATCATGTGTGTCAGAGCTGGGAAAGAGGCTGACCAGGGCTGCAAGGGAGACTGGAAAGGGATGTTCTTTGGCTAGGACACAGTCTGGTTAGTTTCAATCCACTGGAAAACAAGTACACTGGCCGGAATGGCTCTAGAGCTGCAGATAGGGTGTTGGTGGGGTGGACAGGGATATAAAGATACATGAGCAGCTGGGTATATAGACAGAACATACAGGCAGCAGATCACACAGAGAAACAGGCAGCAAAGGAAAGGGAAAGGAAACAGAGAAGACACAAAAACCCTAGAGATGGGCTCAAGCTGTGAAATTTGGATCCAAATTCCCATAAAGTTCAAGGGGGGCTTGTATCTGGTCTTCTGGGTCCAACCATCTCTAAAAAGATAACTTTGGGGCTGGGGAGATGCAATAGAGAACTGGAAATCAGAGAAACAGAAGAAGGAACCTTTGCAATGAGCCAGATTCAATTGAATTGAACCCAGAAGCTACACTGCAATGTGTCCCACATCCTAGAATGGGGCAGGCAATGGGTCTCGGGCCTGTGAAAATTTGTGAGGTTTCATCCCTAGTCAAGACAAAAGGTCAAAATCTCAGAATAATTTTCAAACCAAAAATCTGGAAAAAAGTATTGGTTTGGATCTACTGAAACACATTATTTCAATTTTGACCAATTTTAATTTCTAAGAAATTATTTTAATTAGCTTAAATTTCTAAACAAAAGGAATTCTGAACTGGAAAACCAGATTTTTTCTTTTTGAAAAAAAAAAAAATCAAATATTTTTTCCTCCAAGTTGAGACATTTGTCAGCTCCCGCCCTCCCTCACAGGAAGTTTGGGTTTTGACAAGTATGCATTTTTCAATGGAAAATATTTTGGTAAAAATTTTCAACTAGCACCAACCCACTCCCCACTTGACATAACGCACCCCTTCTAAAACCCTCTGTTCATGCAGTTCCCTTGTGTCCTCCCATAACAGGGCATAGTAGGGCCCCCTCTGCTCCTGCCTCTGCTCTGCTCCAAAAACCACTCAGAGACCTTCACGCTCAGCAATCACCAGTGCAGTTCATTTACAGTGCACAATTCCACCACCTTCTCACCACATATAGTTGGGGGTTTCAGCCTTGGGGGCATCTCAGTCCCACAGCCAGGAAGGAAGAGCTACCACTCTCCTACCACTCTCTGACTTCCCCCTTGGTTTCCTTTCTCTGAGGCTTTTATGTAGCCCCAGGCTAATTGGGATGGCAGATGTTTCCCCTTTCTGAATCAGGTGCAGGCTTCTCTAACCAGCTCCACTTTACCTCCCTTAATTGGAGCTGGTGTGACAGAGGGCTGGGCAAGAACTGCTGAGCCAGCCCTCTGTCACACACCCCCAACCGCCTTCTGCAGGGGACCCATCAATGGGCACATTGAGTCATGGCCCATGGCTTGTGGAGCGGACAGTCGGAGCAGCACAGAGTCATGTGCAGGGGAGAACAAACTAGCTGCAGGATGGTTTAGCAGCTGGGAGGGATAGTGGCGGGAAGCAGCAGAGGGATGTCCAGGGGTTGTGGTTCATATTGGATGCATATAGTCTATAGAGGTGATTGTGCCCACTCCCAGTATTCCAAGAGGGAAGTGAGATATTGTTTGATTCTGCCGTGCTTGTCATACGCTTGCACATTGAAATCAATGTGACTAGTTATGGGGGGGAGTGTTACTCAGTGTGAATAAGGATGGCAGACTCTGACCCACTTTGATTTATTCCGCTGTGATTTTAGAATCTCATATCCAGCCCTTTTCCCTGTAAATCTTTGCTGTTCTCTCCGCAAGTGACTGAGAGTAGGATCTGATTGCCATTAGCCAGGCAGCAAGTCTGACTTTGGAAGAAGGCGGAGGGGAAGTAAAGTGAAATGGACAGAGGCCAAGAGACTTACATTTAAACGTGTAACAGACAATTTACAAGCCATTGTGTTGGTGTGTGGTGATGAGACAGGGCTGCTTCAAAAGAAGCCAGTTTTAAATGGATCTAGCCCTGAGCCAAAAGCATAAACACTGGGAGGAAGTTTGGCTAAAGTTAAATCATGTTTTATTTAAAAATCTCTCTCCCCCCCATTGTAAGATGGAAACTCTGCATCTGAAAAGTGAAACTAAGATTGGAAACAGTCTGCAGTCATTAAGCATATGCTCACTTCTCTCTCTCCCCCACCCCCCGGCTTCTCAAGTAAAATATCAACTGGCTCCACTGTCAGGGACAGGAAACATTAGTAATAAGTTCATAGATTTACATTTTCCCCAGGGAAATACAGGAATATCAGAGATCAAAAGTTGGAGAAAGGAGTTATTTTTGTACAGAGTGATTTGCAACCAGCATTCATTGGGGGAGCAAATAAATTACAGGACCTTCACTTTGGGGCTTTTAAGTTCTTTTTCTTTAATGCTGCTCCTTTTAACTACTGTAGAGGGTCTGTCAGGACTTACATAGAACAGGAGAGAATTCCCTGTCTGATAAAACAGTCCTGTTCCAAAGTGAACATTGAATGGCAACGGCTCTAATTAGTTGCCATTCACAAATGTCGTGTAACTGATCCCTTTGACATGTCTCCCCTTTAGTAATAGGACTGACAATGAATTAGTAAGTGAGCATTAGGCCTTGTCTATACCAATAGGGCTTTGCCGGTATAGCGAGGCCACGTCTACACTAGGCACACCAGTATAATATACCAGCAAAGCACTCCTAGCGTGGAGGCAGCTATATCAGCAAATCTGCACTTTGTATCGATATAGGTTATGTCTGCACTACAGAGTCTAGGATGTTGGTGCCATTTTGGCATAGCCCCCAGTGTAGACACCGCATACACCAACAGGAGGCATTCTTCTGCCAGCGTCGGATCACCACCTCCCCCATTTTCTATTGGCATAGCTGCGTCTACACTGGGGTTATGCCATCATAGCTATGTCGCCGAGGGGTGTGGTTTTGTCATACCCCTGACCAACAGAGCCAGGCCAGTATACATTTTAAGAGTAGCCCGAGCCATAATGAAAACACCCCCTCACATGAATCAAACTATATTGGTAAAAGCTACACTGCTTTGCCAGTATAGTTGCGTCTACACTAGAGGCTTCTGCTGGCACAGCTGTGTCAGTCAGGGATCACAGCTCTTCACACCTGACTGACATAGCTATGCTGGCAGAAATCTGTAGTGTAGATCTGGCCCTACTGGCGATGCAGCTAAAACCATTTCCCCATGTGAAAGAAGCTACACTGGCAAAAGGGCTTCTTTTGCTGTGTCTATAGCAAAGTTGCTTAGTGGTATGCTTTTTTCCCCACACTCCTACCTGACATAGCTATGCTGGGACGACCAAGCCTTAGCAAGTTGTAAATAACACTGGACCTGGAAAAGTTGGAGCGTATCTACCCACAAAATCATAGAATCATAGAATCTCAGGGTTGGAAGGGACCTCAGGAGGTCATCTAGTCCAACCGCCTGCTCAAAGCAGGACCAAACCCAACTAAATCATCCCAGCCAGGGCTTTGTCAAGCCTGACCTTAAAAACCTCTAAGGAAGGAGATTCCACCACCTCCCTAGGTAACCCATTCCAGTTCTTCACCACCCTACTAGTGAAAAAGTTTTTCCTAATGTCCAACCTAAACCTCCCCCTCTGCAACTTGAGACTCCTTGTTCTGTCATCTTCTACCACTGAGAACAGTCTAGATCCATCCTCTTTGGAACCCCCTTTCAGGTAGTTGAAAGCAGCTATCAAATCCCCCCTCATTCTTCTCTTCTGCAGACTAAACAATCCCAGTTCCCTCAGCCTCTCCTCATAAGTCATGTGCTCCAGCCCCCTAATCATTTTTGTTGCCCTCCGCTGGACTCTCTCCAATTTATCCACATCCTTCTTGTAGTGTGGGGCCCAAAACTGGACACAGTACTCCAAATGAGGCCTCACCAGTGCTGAATAGAGGGGAATGATCACATCCCTCGATCTGCTGGAAATGCCCCTACTTATACAACCCAAAATGCCATTAGCCTTCTTGGCAACAAGGGCACACTGTTGACTCATATTCAGCTTTTCATCCACCGTAACCCCTAGGTCCTTTTCTGCAGAACTGCTGCCCAGCCATTCGGTCCCTAGTCTGTAGCAGTGCATGGGATTCTTCCGTCCTAAGTGCAGGACTCTGCACTTGTCCTTGTTGAACCTCATCATATTTCTTTTGGCCCACTCCTCTAATTTGTCTAGGTTCCTCTGTATCCTATCCCTACCCTCCAGCGTATCAACCACTCCTCCCAGTTTAGTGTCATCTGCAAACTTGCTAAGGGTGCAGTCCACACCATCCTCCAGATCGTTAATGAAGATATTGAATAAAACCGACCCTTGGGGCACTCCACTTGATACCGGCTGCCAACTAGACATGGAACCATTGATCACTACCCGTTGAGCCCGACCATCTAGCCAGTTTTCTATACACCTTACCGTCCATTTATCCAGCCCATACTTCTTTAACGTGCTGGCAAGAATACTGTGGGAGACTGTATCAAAAGCTTTGCTAAAGTCCAGAAATAGCACATCCACTGCTTTCCCCTCATCCACAGAGCCGGTTATCTCATCATAGAAGGCAATTAGGTTAGTCAGGCATGACTTGCCCTTGGTGAATCCATGCTGACTGTTCCTGATCACTTTCCCCTCCTTTAAGTGGTTCAGAATTGATTCCTTGAGGACCTGTTCCATGATTTTTCCAGGGACTGAGGTGAGACTGACTGGCCTGTAGTTCCCTGGATCTTCCTTCTTCCCTTTTTTAAAGATGGGCACTACATTAGCCTTTTTCCAGTCATCCGGGACCTCCCCCGATCGCCATGATTTTTCAAAGATAATGGCCAATGGCTCTGCAATCTCATCAGCCAACTCCTTTATAGTTATAGTTATAGTGCTATAACTAGACCAGTGCAGTTAAAGCAGCACAACTCCCCTTGTCTGGGTATAAAGGTGCTTTTTAGTAGTATAACTATTCCCATAAGATAGAGGACTCTATTATACCACTGTAAGGCACCTTTCTACCAGCCTAACTGCATCTAACTAGGAGTTGTACCACTATAGCTATTTCAGTACAATAAATAAAGCACATCCTGCAATAGCTATACCGCTTTAAAAAGTATGTGTAGACCAGGCTTTAGAGAACGTCCTGCTGGGCAAAATGGGTGTGTGTTTCAATCTTGTTAGTTCAGTCGAGTTAGCTTAACCCAAATGAAAAGCCCCGTTTTAGAGGCTCATCCACACATGGAGCTATTCCAGGCTGACTCCTCTGCTTTACAGTCACACCCTACCTTAACCCGAAACAATTTTAGGCAAACATACGGTAAAATAAATTGCAGCAGCGCTGCTGTAGTGCTTCAGTGTAGACACTACCTGTGCTGATGGGAGGGGTTCTCCTGCTGGTGTATGTAAGCCACCTCCCCGAGAGGTGGTAGCTAGGGCATTGGAAGAATTCTGTCAACCTACAACTGTCTATATGGAGGGGTTAGGTCACCCCGAGCCATGTAGCTATACCAATATAAGTTCCTGGTGTCGACCAGCCCTCAGTCTAGGGGCTTTCCCTGGCCAGCTAACCTGGTTTCAAACAGGTTAGGGCTAGTCTATATCTGAAAATTAATTTGGATTAGGGTAGGGTGTGAATTTAAAGTGCAGTAGCTATTCTGGAATAACTCCATATGTGGAAATGTTTACTCTGGAATAAGAGCATCCACACATGGAGTTAATCAGGAACAGTTAGAGTATAGACAGGCCAAGCCTTCATTCTAACAAGCATTGAAATGGCTTTTTCATCATTTTAAGCTAATTCAAACAAGTTAATATGATTGAAGCACATTCCCTTTTCTATCAGCATAAAAGGCCAGTAAATGACAGGTTAAAATTCTTTCCATTTTAATAATCTGGGGTGACATTTGTCATGCACGGCATGCAAAGGAATTTTGTTCTTTTTAAAGTGTTGTTAACTTGACAGTGACCCTTTAAAGCAGGGACTGAGTGACATTATTTATGTGACAGGCCATCATTTCAGGGAATGCTGCTGGGAGGACAACGAGAGATATAGAGACTGATGGGAAAGAATGGGAAATATCGCCTTTGAACAAGTAACTCCATCAATGTATTGGCTGCAGCTCAACTGAAAAGGAATTTCAGGGAGAGGCAGAGAGCACTAGACAGAGAAACAGACATTGCAGTAGGTACTGCAGTCAGGCCCCATTTGCAGGGAGATGGTTTTAAGTGTTCATGCACATTAAAGCAATGCACATAAGGAATGTTAACCAAACAGCTGAACGTCCCAGGACCCGCTGCCCAGACCCGCGCTGTGTTTTCTGTTACTCTGACCCCCGGCCCAGACCCAGCACTGCATTCTCTGTTACCCTGAAGCTCCAAGAACCAGTGCACAGGGCCGGCATTGCATTCTCTATTAGCCTGAAACAACCTGGGCCAATGGTCAGAGTCAGCCGCACATTCCCTGTTGCTCTGATGTCATTGGTAGCACTTCCCAGACCAGCACTGCATTCTCTATTACTCTCAGTACCATGGAGCTGCTGCTCAGAAGTAAAGCTCCAATCCCTGTTCAGTGCAATGCCAGTGCTGATTTTTGGCACCTGTTTTAGGCTTGTCCTGCAGCCCCAATTTTAAGAACAACCGCAGTTTTGAGGCCCTCTCTGCACAGGATTAATGGTTGTGTGGAACCCGTTAGCAGTAGCGCGCGTTCGGCGTGTTCACAGGAGACCAGTTCTTCTAAGAAAGATGGACTGAGTTCCCTTTTACCCCTCCAAATAATACAGGCAAATGGATCCTCAGGGCCTAGTGCAGCCTAGAATGAAATATCCAGGCCAGTTTGTGATGGCTTGGAGCCAGCTCCAGTTGTGGTAAAGACGCTGGAAACTTTGACCACGCATTTGTCTTGTGTCATCGATTAAACGTGAGCCACTTGCTGGCCGGTCAGGATAATGAATGACGGTTTTAAGTACAACTGGAAAAACAATAAAATACTCTATTAGGATGACACAGCTGTGCACAATGAACATTAAACAACTTCACAGCTAGCAGAGCTGCCGCAGCAACACTTCAACCTGGCGTTTGATCGATTTCTGTTTGGAATACGCCTTGCGAAAGAACTCTCCATCTACCCAAGACAAGAAGGGCTGGGAACCTCTTTCCCTCTCTTAAAAATACATTCCCATAAAAGAATCCCTTAAGGTTCATTAATGTCACAGGCAGAGGAGAAGAAGAGAGTTGGATGGCCTTGAAATCCATGTCGGAAGCACTCCAGAGAAAACTAAATGCTGCTAGGATGAACTACAGGCTCAAGAGGATCAGTCGGGCTGGAATAGTATTTATTTTCCAGTCTATTTTAAACACTGGACTGTTTCAGATAAGAGTTGCCTGGGGTGGCAGACAGGATCGTGGGACTGGTGTGCAGGAACTCGTGCCAGATTCATTTCTGGGGAGTATTTCCTCTCTGCCTTGATAAATCTGACTTGTCTGCTGTACCAGGTTACTTCCTTTGGAGTTCTCGCTCCTTATTATTACTTATTAAAATTGCCTGGCCCTGGAAATAGAACTAGGGCTTCATGCAACATCCTGTGCTAACAATTCATCTTTCTTGTTATCTTGACGCTGACAATTCCCACCAGGGCCAGAGGGGGCGGGTGGAAAAGTGTCTTGAGAAGAAACAGAAATGGTTGTCCTTATTGTGAAGCTGGAGAAACTGAACGTGAAAAGAGAGAGGGGTGGGAGATAAGTCACACACACACACAAAATACCTCATCTCCCCTCCCCCCCAGTAAAAACCAGGAAAGGGAAGAAAATGTGAAGAAATGAGGTCAGCAGCACCAAGGAACAAACATCTTTACTCACCCAGCTGGCATCGTTGGTCTGTGGCTGGCATATGTGCACAAAGGAGGAAGAGAGCCCCCCAGATGACCTGACCTTTGTAAACTCACCCAGTTTGCACAGATCTTATCAAGGAAATCACTCTCAGGTTACATCGCTGTTCAGCTGGGGGCTTTTAACTTCCCGGACTTTGTACAAGGTGATTTCAGACCGCAATCCTGCATATTCCATATGCCCTTCTAAATATGACAGAGCAGATGAGGCCTGTCTCAGGGTCACTGGCCTCAGCTCTTTGAAAGCTAGCAGCATATCTTTTTATGGGAGGAGGAGAGAAAGGCAGTGTTTCACTGACCGGGGGCCATCAGGCTGGGAAAACCTTGCAGAAATCGGGCTGCTGGCAAGTTACGGGCTTACTTCTGAGTGTGTGTTAAAAATAGTAATCATGCTGGGAATTCCATGTCTGATATGCAAAGGAAACGGTTCTCCTTTTCTCCCCATTCTGGCCATGCAGGGTGTAATTTTGTATATTGGGGCACAGTAAACAGAAGTGCTCCAAGCCCTCACGCTGGTTTACCCTCAACTCCTAACCCACTGCCTAGACTGGATCTGTATTTACATGCTACCCCCTCATCTGCTCTATTCAAAACACACGAGGAAAGGTCACTAGCAGTTGCAATGTGCGACTCCCCCAGCCACGGGCTGTTATTGTCAATGCAGTTGGACTTGTATGTAAAAAAAATCCACTTTTACCTAGAACTTCACAGTCACCACCATACCAAATGTCATGAACATGTAGGATTTCATGATGGCATCAGGGAGAGACCTCAGCTCCTCCTGCTCCAAAGGCATAAGTCCCTCTCACTTGAATGAAAGGAGAATCATCTTTAACTCTCAGCAGTACAGGGCCTAGGACACAGTTTCAGCAATTCTGATTTCATCCAGCAGAGGGCAGTGGTGTACATGCACACAAGCCAGATCATTCCTTTAGTTAGAGGTGGGCCAAAAGCAGAACTTACAATCTGAACCCATTTCAGGGTTGGGGTGGGGGTCACATTGAAAAGCCCAGCTCCAAACCCATTACAGTTTTGGGTCCAGGTTGGGACTTTGGAGGGGGGACTATTGTCCAGTTCAAGTCTGACTGAAAACAGCTGATCATGCAAGATTTCCACCCACTCAAGAGACTTTGGTGTTAAATCTGATCCAAACTGTAGCCGCCTTGAATACAAACCCTGAATTTCCACCTGCACCTAATCCAGTTCCAAACAGCCCCTCCCCTCATTGTAACAATCACCTCCATGAGGCCGCTGCTGAAGGATTCGCATGCCAAAACGCCCCTGCGTCCTGAGGGCCCTGGACCACACTAACATAGAGCAATGCTTCCTGTTCATGTACAGACCCACGCTCTGAAGATTGCTCTCCCCTTCCCATGTGGGCTTAATCAGAACGCATCTGCTTCCCATTGCAGCCCTTCAGAACAGGTTTCCTCTTGTAGCCTCCTGCTAGGGTGCTAATTTTATATACACAGGCTGAGTCTCTCTCCAGATCTATTTGTCAATATGTGTAGCATGGTGTATAAAATACATCTGCATCCAGTGCATCAGGGCCACTGAGGGGAGGGGGCTGGAGAGAGGGGTGGCAGGAGAGAAGATAGAGACTGAGAAGGGAAGAGAAAGTGGAGGAGAGAAAAGCAAGAGCGGGAGATACTCTCCTATTTCACACGAAGGGTTTGTAAGAAGCTGGAAGCGCCTCCTGCAGACGGTTTGTCCTGGACCAGGAGCTTGGACAAATGCCAGAGACTATTTTCAGAAACCTTGCTCATGGTAACGCCCAAACCTCAACGTAACACTAACCCGTTATTGATGACAAATTCATTTTAACCAATAATAATCACTGGGGACTTTGCAAGAAGAAGCAACCTCCCTTCCACACAGGCACTGCACTTCATTCCCAGCCCCAGCTGGGCCGTTCAAATAAAAGGTCTTGGCCCAGCTTACAGATGTAGCTAGTGATTTTAGGTGCCCAGTGAAAGACACTATAGGGCGGGGGGGGGCTGATTTGCAGAAAGTGCAGAGACTCTGCAAATCAGGGATCTGAAGTTGTGCTCCCTAAACTGAGAGCTTTGGAAAACTGTCCGTGTGACCATTATTTGTTTCTTTCTAATCATAACATTCCTTTCCAAAGCCAGTCATTGTTACTTATTTGTATTACCGTAACGCCTGGGGGGCCACGCCGGGATCTCCCTCAGCACTTTGAGGCAGCTTTTCTTTAACAAGTATTTTAACAACATTTTTGACCAGTCGGGTCCTTACGACAAATCCACTTGGGCTACATTTGGGGGAGTCCATCTGAAACATTCCTTGGTTGGCAGCAGCAGTCTCCCCAAGTAACAAAGATGCTCCCCTTCCTGCATGCGTCCTAGCCACTTGTCTTCTTAGGCTGTAAGGCCCAAAGCCTTAAAGGTATTTGGGTGCTCAGTGGAGCAGGGACCTAGGCACCCTGCATCATGTGATCCCAACTCTCAGAGCTGTGCTAATACCAGTATAAATTTATAACCATATCAGACTCTGGTGGGGCTTGTATTCCTACCATCTCGCTGTAGCCCCCTTTTTGGTGCTATAGCTAACGTCCTTTTGCCGGCGGGGGGGGGGGGGAGGCTGCTCCACATATCTATGCAAGTGACTTCCATGTGAGTCTGGTATTGGGGCTAATACCTGGCTCTAAGCGTCTAGTGTGCTGGGGTCTATTCCTGCCGCTGCTGTTGACTCACTGTATGACCCTAGACCAGTCGTTTACCTTTTCTGGGCCTCGTGTTTCCCATGTGTACAAGTTAGCAGTGACATCCCCCACAGCAGGGGTGTGAGGCGCCATCTACAAAAGCCCTCTGAGACCCTGTGGGGCATGATGCTCGGGAAGGGCGATGGGTTAGGAGTAGGGTTACTCTCTGCAATACAAATACGGCACTGAAGCACAAGAATATATCAAATGAGAACTGCTAGCAGGATTTTCACCAATAAAACATCACACACACACGCATCTGCTAACCATTCCTGCCCACTTCAAAAGCGAGCTGGAAAGGGGCCATGCACTGCATGGAGTCAGTCAGTCGAGTAGGGGCCATGTCACTCACGGCTAAGCCCTTCTTGGCATTGATAGTAGATATCCCGCTCAGCTCAGGGGCGGCAGAGCTGGGGGATCGGGGCAATGCAGCTAGCGTCCCCACAACAGAAATATTGTAGGGGCTGAACTCTGTTTCCACCCCTGCAATATTTCCTGTGTATTTGGGGAGGATGCAAGGCGGGGCAGCCCAGGCCCCACTTCTCCAGCTCAGCCTCCCAGTGCCGGGGAAAAGGGGCACCTGGAGGTGGGGACTGGCCAGAGAACAGGTGGCTGGGTGGAGCTGCATCTTTTCAGGGTCGGGGAAGGGCTGTTTCTGCTCCAGGGCAGGAACTGCTGCCAGATGTGTAAAAGCAGCAGCCAGGGCAGGGGGCTGGGTAAGTCTGATTTGTCCTGCGTACCCCAAGTTTCACCTCACTTAAAACTACTTGCTTACAAAATCAGACACAAAAATACAAAAGTGACACAGCACACTATGACTGAAAAATTGCTTTCTTTCTCATTGCTACCATATAATTATAAAATAAATCAATTGGAATATAAATATTGTACTTACATTTCAGTGTATGGTATATAGAGCAGTATAAACACGTCACTGGCTGTATGAAATTTTAGTTTGTACTGACTTCACTAGCGTTTTTTATGTAGCCTGTTGTAAAACTAGGCAAGTATCTAGGTGAGTTGAAGGATCCTGTGGAAGACCTCTGTGTATCCCTAGGGGTACACATACCCCTGGCTGAGAACCTCTGCCCTAATGCAGATATACACCAAGCGCAGCACTGCAGACTGTTTCACAGCGTGGTCTGGAAGCACTGCACTCAGGTTACACCAAGGAAAAGTGCATGCTGTGTCAAGAGAGAGCAGAGCTGGGCCTTTCATTAGCAAAGCCAGGCTGCAGGAACAGCTCAGATGAAGCAATAATGCCAAACTGTCGAGGAGATCAGTGTACATCAAGTGCAGGGAAAGCAAATGAGGATCCAACATAAATATCTGTTTCCTTCCTGTTGTAGAAATTGTTCTGCCTGACAAAGATCTCTTCTGTGTGTGTGCTTTCCCAACAGAACAGCCTCAAAGACTCCAACCCAACGCTCCGATACTGCCACCGCCTACACATGCTCTTAGATTTAAACCTGTGAGTAGTGCCACTGAAGTCAGTGGAACTACTGAGATGCTTCAAGTTAAGCATGTGATAAGTATTTGCAGGCTCAGGGTCTAACAGGGCTTTGATGATAATGGCAACAGAGCTGTGCTGTACACCAGCTAGGGGTCTGGACCACAAATATCAACGATGGGCAAGGATGGAAGCATTGATTTATCTGAAGCAAACTCCACCTTCCAATCCAATTTCTTTGCTGCTACCCATTCTCTCTCTGCTGTAAGGGCAATCATCCTATTCCACATCATACTCTGTAAAGCAGTGTCATTGCCAAGGGCAAGGTCATTTAACTCATCTCCACTAGCGCATTTTACACCATCCACAATGTCTTTTGTGGCCTGCTGCTAGTGCAAAAAGTTATGGTGATAACAGGCACCCGTGTCTAACTCCATTCACAATATCAGACACTCACCCGGGCCTGTATCCAAGCTTACTGCACGTCTACTCCCATCATAGAAACTCCTTATTATGTTGATCAGCTTGTCTGGCATCCCATAGCAACTACCAATATTCCAGCAATAGCATTTTTAGTGATCTGTTGAAGAGTGAATACCTGTTCACACCATGACCTACCTGAACAGATCTCACCCTATTCTTTTCATAATATTTCATCCCATCCACACCCTTCTTCATTCTATTCAGCATAATGGTAGTCAAGACTTTGCCCAGGATTTATAGCAGTACAATACCCCTGCAGGTTTTTTGGCAATGCCACAGTGGTACTATCTTTCCAGGCTCGTGGCACTTGTTCTTTCCACTTGTTCAACTGGGATGAAAGCAAATGCAGAGGAAACCAGGATTATGAAAGTAGGAAAATGAATAACAGATGCAAAGTATATGTGGATGGAAAAGAAATCAAACAGGTGGAAGAGTTCAGCTGTCTGGGAAGTGTGATGACATTTGAAGGTGGTTGTGATAAGGGTATGCAGATGAGATTAGGAGGAAAAGCAAACACTACTTTTGGAAGGATGAACAACATCTGGTCAAACAGAGGTCTCCGCACCAAATTAAAGGCCAGATTCTACTCTGTGATTGTACTGAACATTCTACTATATGGAGCGGAGACTTGGCTAATGACAGTGGCTAACTGTAAGAGACTGGAGGCTTCCCATCATAGATGGTTGAGGAAGATACTACACAGTTCATAGAAAGACAAAATAACAAATGGAAGAGTAAGGGAGTGGAAGAGCAGAACATTAGAAAATATCATCAAAGAAAGAAACCTCAGATGGTTGGGACATACACACCATGTGGAAGATGGAAGACAAGCTAAGCAAACACTGAAATGGGAACCTGAAGGAGGAAAGAGAAAGCCAGGAAGGCCAAGGAAGAATTGTCAGAAGACAGTGACAGAGGATATAAAGTGCACTGGCATTATCTGGGAAGAAGTATCACAACTAGCAAGCGTCCATAATCAGTGGAGGATGTTCATAATGCCCGATGTGTCACGGCTAAGCTCTAAGGTAAGGGTAACAGCAACTATCCCAGTGCTCCCCTAAGGGTATGTCTGTACTTAAAGCTGGGGGTGTGATTCTCAGCTTGAGCAGACATACTCACACTAGCTTTGATGGAGCTAGGGCAGTAAAAATAAAGAGTAGCTGTGGCAGTGCAAGCAGCAGGAAGGGCTGGTCGCCTTGAGTATGTAGCTAGCATCTCTGATGGGCATGCACTTGGGGAAGCTAGTCCCTCCCACCATTCACACAGCTGCAGCTACATTAGCACAGGTACTGTATGTCTCCTCAAGCTGGAATTTACACGTTCAGCTCCAAGTGTAGACATACCCTTAGTTTAGGATTGTACAGAATTGGGACTCAAATAGGACAATTTTCATTTCCTTTTCTGGTAAACTGAAAACTGACTGATGAGCTTTTGGAAAAACAAATCAAAAAATGAAAGTGGGGAGTTAAGATCCCGATGGGTCCCATTTTCTTGCACCCCAAATATTTGGGTAGTCAGGAGGATGGTTACAGACGGGCTCTATTTGTGCCTTATCTCTAGGAAACATGTACCTGACAAGTTTGCTGTCTCTTGCATTTGCTAAGTGTACAAACTTCAAGATGCTGTTTGCAGATATAAAAATAACTATGGGAGGGCTGGAAGGGGAAAGAAAGTCTGTTGGTTTGCTTCATAAATTGAATTGGCTCTTGCTTTCGTAATGCATGGGCCAAACCAACTTTAATAAAATCTGGATGGGATTAAAAGACTAATCTGTGTCTTCGCAACCAGGCTGCAAATATTAGCTGGCCAAGAGTTTTCCCCAGACATTGAAGGCTACAAAAAGAGCAGTGAGGGAGATTTCTGTTTTTCCAAAGTACCGGCCTAGCCCTAGGACCCAGACAAACACCTCCCTATCTCCCTCCATGGAGGAGTTGGAGATAAGGAGGTGACTGTGATGTGGTGGGGATAATCCCCTCCCAACAGCAAGAAGCATTGCTGACAGCAGACTATCGTCATAAGAGAATACTTCAGTATGGTTAAGCAAAACCTTGGAACACTTTGATCTGCACTGTGGCTCCTTGAATTAAAACAGATCCAGGCTAGGCAGGGCTGCCTGTTACAGGGTTAGCTGTCGTCTTGCCTGATATCCCAGCTGAGCATGTTAAACAGGACCCCCCCAGCACAAGCAGAGCTATGGGGCTTATTACAATGTTCACTTCACTACCTACTTCCAGACGGGTGCAAGAGAGGACTTCAAAATAATGTAACTAAAAGCATGCCCTTCAGTCAGAATAAACAGTTATGGAAATGAGTCTGAGCTGAAAGGGGGAGAGTTTGGGGGGTTGGATTTCAAACTCCCCAAAGTTGGTTGGGGGGGATTGGATCCAGAGCTTTGACTCAGGCCCATCTTTACACAAAGCTTTGTATAGATCTTTCCATCCGAGGATACCAAAGTGCTTTAGAAACGTTAAATCTCACACAGCAGGAGAGGGGCCAAGGCTAGAATCTTGAACCCAACTCCCCTCTGAACTGTGGCGTCTTTGGACAGGACAGAAGGATTCAGTTTGAATCGCCAGATCTGAATCGCCCCTATGGTTTTGGATCCCAATCTGGAAGGCGACCGTTTTCTGGTTCCAGTTCAGACGGAGCCAGATCATTTGGGGAAAAGTCCTATGGGATGTACCAGAAAATGGGGACCACCATAACTTTTGAATCACCCTGTAGCCTTCTATCCATGGTAGAGGCCTCTGCCTGATGGTTTAGAGAACCCCGGGGAAAGGATCTCCTTCTGCATAATTTCAGTCATTTCTATAGAGCCGTGCTAGTGTCATCCCTGTTGAATGACATAAGATTTTCCTGTAAATCCAGCGGGCAGATCTAGCTGAGGGACTTGTGTCTCCTTGGAACTCCCTCTCCAGTCTGGCAGAGAGCAGATGTGTCATTCAAGGATTATTGCACCTGGGCCTTTTAGTCTGCCTCAGCCAAGCACTTCTCACAGGCATAGGTGCTGGAATGAGGGGTGCTAGTGCTACCACACCCCCTGACTTGAAGAGGTTTCCATTACATAGAGGGTTGACAGTTTGGTTCAATGTCTCTCCGAGCCCCCACTATACACATTGGTTCAGCACCCCTGCATGCTGGTGGTCCTCATGAACTCCACCTAAGTCAGAAAGAAGTTGCCACTGCAGAATTTCACAACGAAGGAAGAGAGAGAGTTAAAACGGTGGGAATCAAATGTGTCTGGTTATTTCTAAGAAGTTGAAGAATGGGATCAAATTCAGAACATAAATGACCAGCTCAGAGGTTACATTTGGCAAGTAAGCAGATCATTACTGATTATTTAATTATTTATTTATTTTGATTTCTCTGGTGCCCGTCCAGAGGTCCAGGCCCCTCACCACAATTAACACACACAGATAATTAAAGCATTACTTTGAACTACTTGAAAATGAGTCAAAGCACTGGGGCCAGAGATCTCTGCCTCTCTATTTCTGGGTATGCTCAGAGTGATGGTAGCACAGGGAGAATTCACCCTTTACATGCTACAGCTGCACTGCTGTAGAGCTGCAGCTGCACCAGTGCAGCGCTTCATTATAGCCACTTACTACAGCTATGAGAGGAGTTCTCCTGGCGACGTAGTCAATCCACATCCCCAAGAGGCGGCAGCTAGATCAGTGGAAGAATTCTTCCATTGACCTAGCTGGGTCAACATAACTTGAATGTAGACCTGGCTTCAGGACTAGACTCCAGTCTATTTCTTTTTTCTTTAAAATTTAACGAGCTTTAGCCTCAAAGATATCCTGTAGCACTGAGTTCCACAGGTTAAAAATGTACTCTAGTTTCTTTTCTCCACTGGAAATCAGCTACCTTTTCAATACTGTTGAATGTACTCAGTTAAAGTGCATACATGTGTGTGAATATAAATACTGCACTGAAGCCTTGAAGTAAAGAGGAGTGAGCTTTCAACATGTTTTCCAGTGAGAAAGTAACCCTCATTGCAGGGAGACTCTGCTCTGGATAGCTTGGAGCCAAGACCGTTTAAACTCCAGGGTGTTTTTTATCAACACAGCCTCAGATTTGAACACTTTGAATGAGAGCATCTTTGTGCGGTGAGCTTGACTTGAATGTTGAATCTGGTCCCTATTTATTTGTCTTCTTTGCTGCTGGATCTTTTTCAGAATAGTTTTCTGCAATTACTTTAACTTTTCCCAGCTCAGATTTGGCCTGAAACTTGTTTTCCAAGAGATAAACTGCAGAGATACCATTTGGCCTGAAGAGAAGTTAATTGGCCAGCAGAACAGATAGTGGGAAGATGAACCTGAAGAGAGAGACATAATTCTCATCATGAAAAAAAAACCAGGGGCCATGGAAATAGACAGATGCAAATAGAGATCTTGCCAGAAAGGCTGTGAATTTAGGAATAGGCTGACAGCCTTGGGCAAACTTCCTCAACAATGTCCTCTGCCAGCATGCCTCAGTCCTGACCTGGGGGCAAGCAGGGAGTTCAGTCTCTATAGCACATTCAGTGCTTGGCCTCTCTGTTGAGCCCATCAGCCGGTGCCAATTGCAAGTGGGTTTTGTGATGTGGACACTTGTCCATGGGGCACTGCACGGGAGCCACCCGAACAATTATACATTGGCCAACAGCAGACCACAGACAATGATAACTTTTGGTCACTACTGAGCTGTGTTTGAAGCAGTGGAGTCAGCTCCTACCTTGCCCCCTCTCTTGTGGGGGTTTGTGTTTCGGGGCTTGGGTGGGGCTCATTGACACTAATTTCACACAGCCCACCCCCACCCCCCCGTCTGCTGCCAGTGCTGATGCTCAGGGTCATAGTCACTCTCCGAGTTACAGCTTCGCAGATTGTAAACACCCAGTCAAAGGGAAGGAAGGTCGGTGTCGCTGCAGTAGTTATCTCTGCGCTGCATCCTAACCGAAACGCCAGCAGAGGAGGCCAAGATTCTCTCAGCCAGATGCTGCCAAAGCCAAACGCCTGGTACTTGGCTCAGTGCACTTGACCTGAAATGTACATTTCCAGCCACATCATTCCAGTGGCACTGATTCACTGGCCCGATGTCAGATAAATTCTTGGGGTTATATTGGACTCGGCTCTGACTCATGAGGCCAGACTCGGAGCATTTTAAAGCAAGCCCTTTTTCATCTGGGAAACGTTGTCTGTTCTGCTGCCTGGTCTCTCCCCCCTCCCCATGGGAACTTCCAAAGCCCGGTCTGTGCACTAATCTTTCCCAACATCATTATTGAAATTCCCTGCTAAAATAACCTTTCCCTTCCACTGTCTTAAAATTCCACAGCATGAAATCTGCCTTTCAGGCTCCTGACTGGCATCCGGCACTGAGAACACATCCAGCCCCAGCTTTGCGCAGTGCAGGAGTTCTTCTATAGGATATGGCCCAGGCTGGCCAAAGGCCTTGTTTTGTTGGCATATGGAAATCATCTCTGGGATTCTTCTGACAATCACAGCTACAGGCTGTAGCCTTGTCTTCCTCCTCCTCCAGCTCAGTTAACAAATAACTGGATTTGCCTGTCCTGTTACTTCCTCTCCTTCTGATGTGCCTCAGCTTTTGTCGCCATTAAGCTACTGCTGTGAGGTTGTAAGGTGACTACACTACAGGTCCAGCTCAAAGCACTTTTTATATCGGGTATTCTTTCAGCACTAAACTCCCATCTTGCATGTGACTGGCTACCATGGGGCTCAGGCTGCCATGTCCTGTGAGGAGGGCTGGCTCCAGGCACCAGCAAACCAAGCAGGTGCTTGGGGCAGCACATTTTCAGGGGCGACATTCCAGCCAGCCTTTTTTTTTTTTTTTTTTTGCACTTGTGGCGGCAAAAGCCTAGAGCCGGCCCTGGCGGCAGCAGCGTGTCCTGCATGGGGGGCGCCCTGGGGCCGCTGCGGTTCACGTTGGGGAGCAGCGCCTGCACCTTATGGCCAGGCGGGCTCCGAGCTCAGGACACTCGGGCTGGGGGACACCCCACAGGGTGCACGGAGCCGCCTGCAGGTGCCACAGGGTGGCCACCCCCCAGTGCCACAGCTGGGGCTTGGCGAAGCGGCCCGAGCCGCCCAGGGACTGTGGCAGGGCGGCCAGGAGCAGCAGCAGCAGTGGGGCCATAGTGGGGACTGGTGCTCAGGGTGCTGCTGTGTGGGGCCCGCGTCCTGATCTCCGGGGCTCCGCTCCCTCTGGGGCTGCCCTGCTCCAGCTCCTCAGCCCTCTGCTGGGCGGTCCCCTGGCTCTGCCATCCCGGGTCCTGGCCGGTCCTGGAGGCGGGAGCCCCGGCTGGACTGACCCTGGGCTGAAGCATGGCCCGGGAGCCCCACTGCTTATCCCGACTCTGCCAGCATCGGACCGGCTGGAGGCGAGGGGGGAACTGGGTGGAGTCAGCACTAGTGGGGGGAAGCCCAGGGCTGGGGCAGCAGGGGGTGAGGGTGGGGTGGGGAGAGCCCAGGGGTGGGGGCAGCTGGGGGGGTGCGGGTGAGATGGGGGGAAGAGCCCAGAGTTTGGGCAGCAGGGGTGCGGGTGGGGAGAGCCCAGGGTTGGGGCAGCAGGGGTGCAGGTGGGGTGGGGAGAGCCCAGGGTTGGGGGCGGCAGCGGGTGCGGGTGGGGGGGAGAGCCCAGGGTTGGGGGCAGCAGGGGGTGCGGGTGAGGTGGGGAGAGCCCAGGGGTTGGGGCAGAACGGGGTGCGGGTGGGGTGGGGGGAGAGCCCAGGGCTGGGGTGGCAGGAGGTGCGGGTGGGGAAGGAGGGAGAGCCCAGTGCTGGGGTGGCAGGAGGTGCGGGTGAGGTGGGGAGAGCCCAGGGGTTGGGGCAGCAGGGGTGCAGGTGGGGTGGGGGGAGAGCCCAGGGGTTGGGGCAGCAGGGGGTGCGGGTGGGGTGGGGGGAGAGCCCAGGGGTTGGGATAGCAGGGGGTGCAGGTGGGGTGGGGAGAGAGCCCAGGGCTGGGGAAGCAGGAGGGTGCGGGGGGAGCCCAGGGCTGGGATGGGGGGCAGCCAAACATTTTTTTTGCTTGGGCGGCAAAAACCTAGAGCCGGCCCTGCCTGTGAGAGCTGGGAAGAGCTGCCATTGGAGGCGCTAAGTGGAGCCATGAATGAGCCCATCAATCATCCCAACTGAATTGGAAGCAAGTGTTTATTCTAGCCCCAAGGCCTATTTATATCATCCCCTGTATCTTTCCTTAGGAGCCAAGAGTGGGGAAAAACAAAACAAACAAAACAAAACAAAACAAAACAAAGCAACCTGGGGCCTATCCAGCATGTGAGGAAACTAAACCTGAACTCCCTTCCCTGGCCTACAAACACCTCACCCCTGGACATGCTGTACACACCTTCCCACCCCCGCCCACTGACATACTGCACCCATGTTCCCACCCCCGCCCACTGACATTCTGCACCCACCTTCCCACCCCCGCCCCCTGACATGCTGTACACACCTTCCCCCTGACATACTGCACCCATGTTCCCACCCCCACCCCCTGACATGCTGCACCCACGTTCCCACCCCCACCACTGACATGCCGCACCCATGTTCCCACCCCCCCGACATGCTCTACCCATGTTCCCACCCCCGCCCCCGACAAGCTTTACACGTTGCCACAGACATGTAGCAGAGCCATGAATAATTATAGCTAAATTATAGTGTATAGCATAAGGCATGTGATCCTCTCCTTAACCTGCTCTATGTGTGTATGAATGTGTGCATGAATATGTGTATGTCCATGTGTGTGAGCATGTTTATATGTGTGTGTGTGTGCGCATCTCAGCTCCTATCAGCCCCTCTCCAAATCTCTGTTAGGCATGGTCTACACTAGAAAATTAAGCTGGCTTATCTACGTCGCTCAGAGATGTGAAAATCCTCACCCCTGAATGGTATAAGTAAGCTGACCTAGCCACCAGTGTAGACAGCACTAGGTCGACAGAAGAATTCTTCTGTCGACCTAGCTCCACCTCTTGGCAAGGTTAATTATGCCAATGGGAGAACCCCTCCCATCAGCGTAGGTAGTGTCTACACTGAAGCGCCACATGTGCAGTTGTGCTGCTGTAGCATATAAAGTGTGGACAAACCCTTACTCTTTGGATGGAATGCTGTTGCTTTTGGAGCACTCAGGGAAAAACTTTCTCCATTTGCTTCCCTGCATTTATACCCTCCCACATGCTCTCCACCTTCCATTATTTATGGGACAGCTATTTCCTTTTGTGGAGAGGTAGCCAGTATTGTGCAACTCCACTATTTACTTGAATAAAAACAGCGTATTGTGGGGTTTGGGGTTTTTTTTAAAGCACATAAGAGAACAGATTCCTGCTGCGTTCACATGGGTTTTCATGGCAGTAAAACGATGGAATGGAAGCCTCAGAGTGCAAATGCGTTGAATCCCTCAGGTGCCTACAGAATTGGAGCTTCAAGGTGATTCCAGTAAATTACAGCATCTTAAAGGGACATCTACAGGCAGATATGGCTCCAAAGCTAAACTTCATTAACAATACCATGAATGAACAAATACACAATTTTACAAATCATTTCATAAATGACACGTTTGGATTTAAGCCTCTGGCCTCACTGGGCAGCATTTGCAACCCAAGCACTGTAGCATAGAGCTAGTGCATTGGAGCCAGAAAACGGAACCAAAAACTGGAAACAAACAGGAAACTGACTAAGTTAGATTCACTCTCCCAGTTATGAATGAAAGACCAAAGGTGAATAAACATTGCGTGTAACAAAATCTACATTTGCTTTTCTTTTTAAAACATTCACTTCATTGTGGGTAATCAAAGGTGTTACATGGAGAGAAATTTGGAGAAAATATTTGATTCTTAACCTGACACCTGACATTGTCCTTTTAACCAGTTGCAGCTATAGCTAGCTAACACCTAACACACATACAGCCCCTTCATCTTTGCTAAGCATTCATTTCCTTGGCAACTTAGAAAATGCCAGTGATCACAGGGTTAAATCTGACTCACATACAGACATTTCATCAGTTACATTGATGCAGCTTTCTCCCCACCTCCCAAGCCCATCACTCCCAAGCAGCCACAGAGGCAGGGTGAGGGGAACAAACACCCAAGCTTTGCCCTCTTTCATCAGGAAGCAGGTGTTAATGGACAGGACTCATTGGCTGGCTCTTCTTTTACTTAGCCACATCCAGGGACGTGAATGGATACTGGGCTCTGCCAGCTGTGGCCAGATCCTGTAAACTCACTGGGGCCACTCGTGTGTGAAGTCACTCGTGTGTTAGCAGGATCAAGGCCTAGGTCTGTTGCTGATTCAAGTCTCTCGGGGCCAGAATTTCAAATGCATTTAGGTGCCTACAGATGCAGAGAGGTGCCGTGTGGTATTTTCAAAATCACTAAGGCTATGTCTACACTGCAGTAAAACACCTGTGGCTGCTGACTGCGGCTCACAGGGCTCTGGCTGCAGGGCTGTAACATTTCAGTGTAGATGCTTGGGCTGGAGCCTGGGCTCTGGGACCCTCCTCCTCGCAGGAGTCGGCTGACGTAGGTCAGCCACGTGTGTTTTCTTGCAGTGTAGACGTATCCTCTGAGTCCAGATCCTCAAAGGGATTTAGGTGTCAATTGCCCTTTTGAGGAGCTGAGAGCTAGGTGCGTTTGACAATCACACCAGGCAGGTGCCTATCAGCAGCATCTCTAAGCTCCTTAATACCTTTACAAATTGTTGATTTTTCAAGCAAATACTGGCCTAGAATTACACCCAAGCCCTGGCTTCTAGGAAGAAGAGGCATACGTTTATTCCTGTAAAGTCACTTTTTATTGAGCATTTGGGTGACATTGATAGAAGCAGTAGCAGCTATAATAAAGCTGCATAATTGTTCCCATCCTAACTCCTTCGTTCTTTTCAGACACTCCAAACTTTCTGAAACCTTCACCTTTTGGCCTGAAACATTTTGTTCTTCGTCTGAGTTAAGTTTGAGCAGTGGATCTTTTACTATTCTTGGCATGAGGGTGCAAAACCAACAGTTTTCCTCTTTTTAAAAAAATTGTTACTGCATTGTTTTTAAGGCGATATTTTAGCTGACCAGTATTGTCAATCAAATGAAATGCCCATCTGTGTGAAATTTCCCACCATCCTTCCCAGCCTGTGACTCATGTGTTTCTGGATTCTGGAAAGGGAGTGGTTTTCTCATCACGTTTCTAAGAAACTCCATTGTATTTTAGCATTTGTTCCTCTAAGGGTGCGGGGGAGGGGAAGGAAATGAATTATTCCCTCCCTCCAGCTTCACTGGGCCAGTTTAACCATCCCATGCACAGTGAAGTAGCTTGTTGGAATAGAGAATGCTGGATGCTTTCAAACATCTGGAGAACTTCCCAGGAAAATGTATCATCTCAAACCATAATCTCATCAGCACTCACACACCAAGTAGGATCAAGCTGAATCAGTATGTGGCAAAAAGGCCTCTAAGGGAAACCCAGGTGCTGCAAGGAGTAGCATAGTCATTTCAGCTCTTGTCTGAGTCACTGCTGAACCAATGCCCCCGCATGATGCTAAGCAGCGATGGGTTGCTAGAGGCGAGTCAGTAGAAATCAGGCTTTTCACGAGTCAGTACTGAAGCAGTGTCCATAGGGGCACTGTGCTAATGGTGAAATTCAGGTGCAATATAAAACCAAACTCCTAACCACTTAGGTTATTAAATATTCTGTGGCACACTTTGTAAAAATAAGGATGTTGACCATGGTATCCTGGATAATTCCAGTATGGCCTTATCTACACTAGACTTTTTGGAAATCTCCCTTCATCACATTACCTCTGTGCAGCTCCACTGGAGGTAGCCAATGGTGGAAGTGGTCACATGGATACATTCCATTTTACTAGCACTTTACATTCACTTTGCACAGATGTCAATGATGACACAAGGGCAAAAACGCCAGGAGCAAGGGAGTGGAGAATCAGGTCCTTTGTGTGTGACCTATGTCCTGCTGAAAGAGGAGGTGGGGAAAGTGGCACACAGTAATATTGATTCTTTGCAGATTGAAAAAATAGAAAAGCAGGATACAACTCCTAATGTGGAACGATTTTCTTTTACTTTCTAACTTGGAGAATCACCACACTGGGTGCATGATTAGGACCCAAAGATTTCCATTCTACATCTGTCACGAGGGCTCAAACTGGAATGCACCAACCTTCCTTAAGATAAAGAAGATGGACCCAAGCTTTGCCTGGCCAAAGGCCACAGTGCCAACTATCCACAAGATACAGTATGGAGCAGATTCCAATCAGCCTGCTCTTTAATATGAAAGCATGGCCTGTGGAGATTACAGGGACTGGCATGCAATGCTCCGTCTTGATCTGAGCTGCTGGTTACACTGCTTAGAACCTTCAGTCTTCACTGGGCACAGCGGGATTGAAGATCTCCATGGGCTGGGCTGCATGTGTCTCACGGGTTGCACTGTAACTATCTCTGAATCAAAGCAACTAGCTTTTATTTGTAGATACATAATCATCTCAATTCATTTCCTGTCTGTCTGATCTAATCAACTAGTCAACAAGTTCCCCTTGTTAAATATTCACCATTTGAGCCCTGCTGCCTATAACTATGACATTACTTCTTGACAAACACTGGTTTCCTGCACGCAGTGCTAATGCTGCTTCCTATCTATGTTTTAATTTCCACCTACATTTACTTTCACAGAACGATGTGTGCTTACCTTTACGACCTCTGCGTCACCTTTGAACACTGAAAAGCTGTGTGGCCCTGTTTGGAAGCTTACAGATCATGCCGTGTGAACGTACAATGCATCCAAGCAGTTTTTTTGCGTATTAAGTCCTGTTTCTTGAGAGAAGTTGTGTGTGGGAAACTCAAACTTCCTGCCATAGAGTAGCACTCAGAGTATGAGTGTGCTGGACAGGAAATTTTACATAGCACGGAGATATCTCTGGGATCAAATGCATGTTTTAGCTCAATGGAACAATAATGGGCTCATCTGTCTTGCCCCTTCTAGGCACAGATAGAAAGAACAGGAAGCAGAAGAGAACTTACAGTCCATTCGTGTTGAAAATTTGACTAGCAATAGAAATGACCCTCATCACATCATTGCAGCGATGGGCATTCCTAGAAAGTTCATGCCTTGGAGCATGTATTTTTACTGTTGCTTCCCCCCACCCTTAGCCAAGTCTATTAGGTGGTGTGGCCAAAACTGTGGTTGCCTAAAGTTAGACTCCTAAATCCAAGGTCTATTCTGGAATTGTCCAAGGTATCATGGTCAACACCCTTCTTCTTACAAAGTGTGCCACAGAATAGGGCTAAATAAGTGGCCTGACGTTTTAGGCCATTGGGAGCTGCAGGTGTTCAATTCCTCTGAAAATGAGACCCGTTAGTTGCCTGACTTTATGCATCTGAGTTTGAATATGGCTGCCGATGTTTATAGTATTAGTGTGATGAGGCATTTTTTCATTGAAATCTAGGGCCTTCTCAAGGTTTGACCTGGGATGGATTCTGAAACTAGTTTATTATCTGGTTAGAGAGACAAGGTGGGTGAGGTAATATCTTTTACTGGACCAACTTCTGTTGGTGAGAGAGACAAGCTATCAAGCCACATGGAGTTCTTCTTCGGGGCTGGAAGACCTTGTCGCTCCTCTAATATCTTGGGACTGCCATGGCTACAAATACATGACATATTTTCTAATTAGGCAGCTTCAATAGATAAATAAATAACTTCTGCCTCTCCAATAAAGCAGGGAAAGGTGAGCAATGTCTATAGCCCCTCTTTAGAAAGTGGATTATTGCCACTGAATAGAAACTATCTCTTTAATGAAGTGCTATTACCAACAGGCTAATTGAGTAATGACATAATGCAGACCCTTGAAGCTCTTTATAACAGGCTACCACTATCCTGCTACACACCACTGCTTCCTTGCCATGCCCCATTGTGCCTCCAGCATATTGTCAACAAGTGAGACTAATGTTCAACACCATGGTCTTTATTGAAGCAACAGACAAAGTGTCGCCAGCATAACCCTGCGTGGAAAATCCAGAGGTGGAAGGGAACCCATATTAATTAGCTCGGGAGACGCCAATCTCCTCACATGTGAAATGTGAGCCTTTTTATTGAGAAAAGTAAAACAGGACTCACATTGCTTTCAGTGAGCCCAGTAAAACAGAAGGTGATCCATAAATATGTATGTTATGCTGGATTTAAAATACTTAAATGATTTTCTAGGCAGATCTCCAATAAGTTACAGCACAACATTGCTATTGTAAAACCATAGTCTGACCCCAGTGAAACTTGTACTTATTACTGTATGGAGGATAAAAACTTTGTAAGGCTATATCATTATTTCTCAGAAGCAGCAGCTATCATATCCCAGTAGTTTTGTTTTAAATGGACTGTCATTAACAGGGCACAGAATAAAGTTTCCAGGACTCTTGTGGGGCTATTTCTGCAGCTGACTTTGGTGGCCAGTCCTTTAAATTTCAGTAGATTTACACATCTGTTTGTTGGCCAGTGCATCATCTGCAAAGGTTCACCGATCAGCAAAACACAAAGAGTTCCTAACATATCATGTGCAAACTAAAGGCAACCAGAGGAACAGCCTGAACAATGGACAGATGCAGCAGTGACTGCCCTGAGAATCACTCGGACCATTTGAGAATGAAACATAAGAAATGGACAGTTAATACCTAACAATATTGTGCTTGTTCTTTTCTCTGCAGTCGTTTAAAATCTGCATGCACCGCAAACTCAAGGACTCCCCCCACTCCTCATGCTAGTAACTGTCCTTTAAAACAACACTTGTAAAGAGATTAAATAAATAGTTTGAAGATTTGACTGTCCTAGAGGGATGTTGCTCCAACTAGGCTCATCTACTTAAACAGGCAGCAGAGGACCAAGCACAGCCCAGGGACAATGAGATGGGGATGACTTTTCTTTGTTATTTACTCCAGTAATGAAGATTTAATGCCTGATTTTTATACAAGCAAGGGATGTAATTGTGTACTTAATCCACACATGCGGATGTCATGGCTTCACACTCATATGGATTCATCATGGTCATTTGTGCCTGCAGTTACCCGATTTGCACATGCAATCATGATAACTGTGCGTGCAGATCAGGCAGCCTCTTTCCATGCCCAATCACACACTGCCCATCCTGGGTGGAGTACAAGGCACAGCAGAGATCAGGAACTGCCAAGGCTGACTTTAAATGAGACCAAGAGTACAATCATATAGGTGTGGGATTTGTTTAGTGGGATGGAGGGTGAGTGAGTGGAGCAGGGTGAAATTTTCTATTAAAGAGGGGCAAAGCCTGCTCCAAAACCAAAGAATAATTTCAAACATTGAAATAAAAAATGAATGCATCTGTTTAATGAATCCATCCCATTCTCTTTTATTTAATCTTTCATCCCCTTTTCTCTCACATTCTCGTTTCTCCTGTACTCTCTATATTTGTGAAGTTCTTTGTTTCAGTGTAAAGAATTGCACCCCACAACCCGAGAGCAATCCAATATTACCTCTTTATCATCTAATTAAAGATTAATTTAGGATTATTGTTAGTTTCAATAGCACCGAGCCAGAGAAACAACAGCTACACCTGCAGCTTGTTTGTGAACTTGACTCCTTATGGCCAACCGTTAATGGATGAAGTCTCTTGCCATAGACGTATGTTGACATGTAAGCTATGTTTAAAGCTAAACTAGTCTCTGCACCTGCTGCCCTGCTCAAAGAGCAGGGAATAGGTGCACAAATCTTTCAAACCTTCCAATAATCACCAGGTGTAGGAGAGGGGAAATCTTCAGGCTAATTTCTCTGTTGCACACTGTTTAAAGACCATTTGGCTTGTTTTGCAAAACCCATGTTGTTCCATGCTCCAAAGCATAAACATTGGCCTAGAGATCCATTTCATTGACGGGTCTTTGATGGGCTCTTGCCCTGGTTCTGCTTGGGGTTTTTTTCAGCTTTTTCTCGATAAGGTAAGAGCCACTGGGAGAATTAGGCAAATACACTTTGGATTTTGAGTCAAGTCAAAGTTTATGCTGCCTTCTTTACACAGCAGGTTTGGAAGCCATGGGCCAGATCCTCAGGTGGTGTAAATCATCATGGTTCCACTGAAGTGAATGGAGTTACACTGAGTTATACCAGCTGAGGATCTGGCCCACTGTTTTTCTTCTTTGTTTTTCTATTCCTTGGGAATGTATTGCTGGGGAAAGGGGCGGGGTGAAAAAAAGCCGGAGGCCTGAAATCCTCTTCTATACGCAGAGCAAGCACAACACAACCAGCAGCAGAGCAACCCCTCTCTCCCCCACTGCCCTGCCAGTGCAGCTCAAGCTTGACAATAGAAGCATCACCTTAAGAGTGAGTGGCCCGGATGACAATCCTGCCAAGGACCCATAACTCCATGAAGTCCCGTAGGGATCTCCCACTGGTGCAGGGGGAAGACTCAGGCTCCAGGGCCATGCCTCGTCTGACGGCCTCATGTGAGTGGGACAGAAGCAGCAAGGAAGTGCAGACAGGATGGGGCAGGAGCAGAGGATTAGCAGTGGGTGGGGGAAATTGCCAGGCACCCATCCTCACTGCAGGAAATTCCCGCTGCCGCTGGGAACACGGGACTGGAAGCTTCTTCAAAAATGCCCTCCCATCTCTCAGCCTGCTCCTGCATTGCATCCTGCACTCCCCTTGGGATCTGGCATGGGAGATCCTGCAGGGTCCTCGGGAGTAAACAAACATACGAGAGGCAGCCTCAGCTCCCAGGGAGGCACAGACAGCAGCAACAGTGACTTTTCCCAACCAGCTGCAGTAAGTAGCCAGAGACACTAGATATATACACTAAGGGTCAGAGACACTGGGATTGTTGGGGAGGTGGGCAGAGCCACAGATTTTGTGACGGTGGCATGAGTCAGGGTGGACAATGTGCAGGGGCGGGGTGTGGGAGGAGGATCCACAGTAAATTTGTGCTTGGCATCCATTCATTTGAAGGTTGTTGGGGCCCTGTTGCGAGCTGAGTTCAATCCCTAGCGGCTGTTCAATCCTTGGCGGATGGTTAGATTGCCAGAAGGGGGTCGGGAGCAATCGTTGCTGATGAAGCTGGTGTGGTGAATGCTTATAGCTGCTGTGCTGTGCTGTGCTAAACTGAGCCTGGGTACTTTTCAAGCTCTCTTTTCTTCCTACCTCTCAGACCTTGACAGGTGAAAGTGTTACAGCTAATCTCGGCCCCTCTGCCCGCTAAGTCCCGTTAGTGTCTGTGCATGAGGAGAGAAAATGCACCGGGCTTCAAAACTGCGGCAAAATGACATGCATAAACTTTTCTAATGGGCTGTAATTCAAATGCAGTCCTGGCTGCTAGTCCATGGGGAGACCTCCACCAGGAGCCCTGAAGCTCAGCTGAGCATGAAAGCAGCTTGCTACATTTCCTGACTCCTTGGGTTCAAATACAGTCCAGTTCTTCTCCTGTTTTTTTTTTTTTTTTTGTCTCTAAATCTCCCATTAAGAAGAAGAAATTCTCTTCACTGTGTGTTAGACACACAGCATGTAGCAGGCCCTTAGCTTTCGCATAGCACAACAATGCACCCAAATGCCCTCACTGTGCTACTCGGCAATCTGCTTTTTGAGCCTCCTCTAAAATCAGAACACAGGGATTTAATGAAATAAATGGAAAGTGGGAGGGGAGGAATTGCATTCGCAAAATGGCCATGGAGCAATATCCATTATGATCCTCAGATTCTGAACCATGCAAATAAAGTTGAACTTGGTGAAACATTTCCATTACATGAACCCATTCATCAAGCTCCATTTTAAAACTAGTTATGTTGTCTGCCCCTACTCCTCCAGAGCCTCACTGCTGTGATGCTTAGAAACCTTCTAATTTCCAGCCTAAATTTATTACCAGCCAATTGATGCCCATTTGTTCTTGTGCCAACATTGTCCTATAGTTTAAATAGTCAGTCCTTGTTGTAACTCTCATCTTTCCTTTCACACCTCTTGTCCCATTCTTTCCTGTCAGCCCTGGGCGAAGTTGAATTTAGGGCCCAGTTCTGCCCACTTTCTCACATACCTTATGGGAAGTAGTTTGATTATATGGAGAATAGTCACAGTACACTGTGGGTGCAGAATCATGGGAGTTTTGGAGTTTGACACCAATTCCCAGAATTCCACTGGCTTCCGCCTGGCTTCCATTATATATCCCACAATATACAAGAGAAATCCAGCATGCACATAGCCCAGCAGTGGAGCAAAGGAACATGGGATACCCCCCCAGAATGCCATGTGCTTACTTTGCAAAATGTCGCTGTCCTGTGGACACAATTACAAGGATTGAAACTATTTAAATGGCTGTCCATATGTACACTTTTGCTGTGGCTTATTTACTGCATGCCTGCCAATGCTCTTCAACTCAGTGTGTAACCCCCTCCTCACATGTAGACAAGGCCATATCCTGTTCAGCTGATCTATGCACAAAAAGTGCCCCCAATTTAATGAAACTGATTTAGAAACAGGGAGCAGAATAGAGCCTTTTGATTGTAAGATCCTCGAGGCAGGGATCTTTTCCCCACATGCCTTTGTAAAGTGCTTAGCCCATATTGGGTTGGTGACATACAAATAATATTAGTGATAATAACATGGTGGGGTTTTTAAACTATTTATTTATTTAGGAAGTTTTAACAAGTTTAGAAATCCTCACCATGCAAATATCAGAAACAATCATTACAATGGTTAACTTTTGTATAAAGAGCCATTATACATTAATAGCGGGATCAGATCTTTCTATTTAACAGGTTGTTACCGTATTGCAAAGTGAGCATCATTACAACTATAACATGTCATTTCTAGTGATTTTATTAAGTTCAGTGAGCAAGATCTCAATATACACATATTTAATAGATTAGGCATGTATATTAGACACAACAAGGTGCTTTTAAAAATACCACATCCTAATCAGCCCCATTAGACACAGAAAGGACTTTAGGTTGATGGCAGGCCAAATGCTGAGGCCCTGGCTCACTTTTTATTTGGGCAAAGCGCCCAGTGAAGATAATGGGTTCTGCCTGAGTAAAAACTGGGTCAGGGCCTCAGGGTCCGGCCCTTTATTGTGCAGAAATCCCAAATTCTGCTCCCAGGTCTGCCAAGGAAACTTGAACACTTCACCCCCATGACCTGAATGACCAGAGCAGACAGGGGAAGGAGTGGGAAGAGGGTTTATTCATTGGGAGTTTTGCTTGAATAAGGTTGAATAAAAATGGAGTGAGGACCGCGAGGACTCTGCCAACCAGTCAGTGTTGCAAGAAGCAGGGGTGGGGTGGGGTGGGATGGGGTTGAGGGGAAGGATACTTCTACAGGCAACTTTCTTTTGAAGTAAAGTGAAATCCTAAAGCTTTTGTTTTGCTTGAAACTCTCCCATCTCTGACCCGGTATGGGGCAGTGTAATTTAGAGTAGCTTGGGGCACCAGAAGCTCCAAAGCTGTTCCTGGTTGGGGCAGTTTAGCACATCCTTCTCTTGGGCTGCTGGTAAAGACACGGATACATTAGCTGGCCCTGCTTTCAAATCAACCTTAATTCACCCAGCGGGGGGTGAAGACCTACAGAAAGAAAAGGCACTTCTTGGTTTGCCTAAAAGCAGGGAGGACGAATGTGCTTGTTTGAAAGGTCCTTCAGAGTGAGTGGAAATTAAAACTGGGAGTTCAAACATTTACTCTGTCAGTGTAACACAAAACAAAACACTTCCAGCCCAAAGAGAATGTCAGTGCAGAGCCAACAAACCCTGCTCACTGGGGTTCACGATCTTCAACAATTGCAGCCCCTTGTGATACCTGGAGTTACGTTGATTGAATCACAGCTTTTATTAGCACTGACAATATAATCTTTTGCAGATGGTCACACAAGGTGGTCACCAAATGGCTCCTCCTGTTAATCACAGGTCTCCTGCCCTCCTCAGAAACTACAGTCCTTCCTACCTGGGTAAAACACATGCGCTCAAGAGACAAGCTTTACACTGTTTATTTCTGGAAATTAAAAAAAAAAAAAAAAAGCAAGCCCATACTTCAGCATGAACCTCCGCCTTAGTCATCAAGTCTGCACTTTACAGAGCCAGTTAGCGAGTCAGGGATGACTCCCTGGCTTATGATGTGCTGCGTGACTGCAGAATTCTTTCAGAATGGGCATCACTTTCTGAAGGTGTGTTATGCCATTAGAGCTAACATGGAGGTATTGTTTTGTAAAAGATAAACAAGAAAACCTGAATAATTAAAATAATGCCTACCAGTTTTCATCAGTAGATCTCAAAGACTTTGCAAAAGAGGTAAGAGTTTGTCTACACCAGAACGCTCAGGAAAGTGAATCCAAATTAATTAAAAGTGTGAATTTAAAGTGGATTAGTTAAACTACATTAACACACTGTGGGAACTCTTATTCAGAATTGCGGTGGCCTTAATTCAGTTTAGTTTAATTCACTTCCTTAATTAACTTCAGAATTAAACAAGAGTGTCCACCCAGAGATTTAATGCAGTTTAACTAATCCACTTTAAAAATTCATTTGGATTAATTTTCCTGAGTGTATGTGTAGACAAGCCTTAAATATCGTTATCCTCATTTTACAGATGAGGAAACTGAGGCAGAAAGAAGTGAAATGACTTGCCTGAGGTCACCTCATGGGCCAGTGGTAGCAATGGGAATAGAACCCATGTTTCCTGAGAATCAGTCCAATGCTTTATCCGCTATATAACCCTACCTCCCACTTAAAAGTGATTTCTTAACATCACTGGCTCAATCTAGGTTTTCACCAGTTTGTGACACAATAGAAATAATAACTTTATAACATCTCCAAAGTCTTATTTGCGGTTCAAAACATGTTTTTAAAATAGTGAGGCAGATCCAGGGCTCTGGCTGAGCTGTGATCAGCACAGATTCCAAGGGAGTGAGGGGAGGTGGTTCTAAGCCACTTCCCTGATCCTGAGATAGACCAAGAGCCATTTCAGACCCAGGCATAATTTAAAATAGCCTTAAGCTATGTCTACACTAGCACGTTGGTCAGCAAAACTTTTGTCAGTCAGGGATGTGAAAAAACACACCCCGATCAACATACGTTTCACCCACAAAAGCACCTGTGTGGACAGCACTATGTTGGCAGGAGCGTGTCTCCCACCAACATAGCTACCACCGCTCTTTAGGGGTGGTTTAATTATGCAGGTGGGAGAGCTCTCTCCTGCTGGCATAGAGCAGCTACACAGGAGACCTTACAGCGGTGCAGCTCCAGCAGTACAGCTCTGCCACTGTAAGGTCTGTAGTGTAAACACAGCCTTAGAGGCTGCTCTAAATTACACCAACAATAACTGGCCATGAAGTGCAAGGTGCTTTGGCCACATCCTGCCCCATCCTCTACCCCAGGATATAGTTATAACATGGGCAAGGCCAATGATCTGGCCTGTCGTGTTTCCAAGTAGTTTGGGTTTCTTGTTTCTGCTGTTTTCAAACTATATTTATCCTTCCCCAATCCCTTAATTCTAAAAGCCCTGCATCCCAAACCTCATCCATCCAAAGACTGGAATGTAGCTGAGTAGGCCACAAGTTAGCCCAAGAATTGCAGAAGATAAGGTTTTTCACATCATATGGAACAAACCCTTTTTGGTCTGTTTTACGCATATTAATATAATCCCCTTGAAGCCAATGGCACAGGCAGGACTTAGCCTCAATGGATGTAAATGCAAGGAAAAACCATCAGTCCCAAACAAAGAACTAGATAAGTTCATGGAGAACAGGTCCATCAACGGCTATTAGCCAGGATGGGCAGCAGTGGTGTCCCTAGCCTCTGCTTGCCAGAAGCTGAGATTGGGTGATAGGGGATGGATCACTTAGAATCATAGATAATTAGGGTTGGAAGGGACCTCAGGAGATCATCTAGTCCAACCCCCTGCTCAAAGCAGGACCAATCCCCAACTGGCCCCCTCAAGGATTGAACTCACAACCCTGGGTTTAGCAGGCCAATGCTCAAACCACTGAGGACTTGATTACCTGTTCTGTTCATTCCCTCTGGGGCACATGGCATTAGCCACTGTCGGCAGACAGGACACTGGGCTGGATGGACCTTTGGTCTGACCCATTGTGGCCATTCTTATCTTCTTAACAAAATGGAACAGGATTGCTAGGTGCTTGGCCAGCATCTTTAACTCTGTTTGACAGTACGTGCAATGTGAACCAGTGGGGGGATTCTTCATTCACATAACTACACAAAAATGTTTGGTTTGGGCCCTATGCCAGCCTTGCCCTACACCCTGAGCTATGGCAAGCATGGACCAAAGACAGGTATGGCCCTTAATATTTAGTTAAACACCCACACAAAGTCAGAACACTAAACAAAATTATAACTGAATAGTCTTGTACCAAAGAACTGAAAAATAAAACACTCAGCTGTTACCTTGTACCTTCCAATCAAGGCTCTCAGAGCACATATAACACACACTCCTTCTACATATAAAAAGCATGTCTATAAATATTTGTTCCCTGAATGCCCAGACCTAACTTCTGTCTCCTTTCCTAGTCCTTACGGTGGTCCCTTCTAGACATTTTCCCCTTTTTAACAATTTAGTTACTACTGTGAATCCAGGATTTTATAGCTAAAAAGCGGAAAGTAATTAGTGAAATGCTCTCTCTGTCTCTCTTTTTAATTTCACTGGGTTTGGGTTTTTTAATTTCATTTGTTTCCTGTTGGGAAAAGGGGGGGGGGAAAATAATCCAACAAAACCCCAACTTCCTCCCTTGCTCAATAATAAAGATTGTAACGAGCCAGGCTCAGATGGGAAAGTTGGTTTATGCTGGGTGAGCACTTAATTAAAGAATGACTGCGCAGCAGATCTGTTCCATTTTACAACCACGCATCTTCCTGTTTTATAAAAATGCCTTTTGAAACCCAAAGGAAATTATGCAGTAAGTGTTTGACTGGAAGCTGCTGAATTGATTTTATCCATTTCCAATAATTTAAAGCGGTGAAATGGAGACACGTAATGCTGGGAGTGGAACATCTCTCTTTTGCTTCTGATTTAAAAACCATCTCTCAGAGATCATGAAAACCGGGTGAGTGGGGAAAAATGGGACAGCAATGAAAAATTTAGCCTGTAGGAAAGCCAATCTGTAAAATATAGGTTTACATCCTCCAGCCAATTAACTGACAATTCTGGCACGCTTTAAGCATCCAAAATTCTCATAGTCTGCAATGAGTGTTTTGGGTGTGCAAGGATTGGGCCCCTAAAATGGCTCCATTAATGGAAATAGCACCAAGGCAAATCAGAGTTACCAATTAACTCCACTCTGCCATGAGACAGTATTTCAAGCTCAGTAAAGGAAAAGGGAAAGAAATGATTTACTAATAATTTATAATTCTGTTTTGCCTTCCAACCAAGGGTCTCAAAGAAACCATTTTGCAAACATTACATGAACCAAGTTCCATCTCAGGGGTAAGGGGCATTATTATCCCTTTTATAGATGGAGGAAGTTGGACATGCTTTCTCTCCACTAGCAATGCTTGGGATCTCTCGCTGTGGTGCAGCCCCACCAGTGAACATGGTGGTGGGAGCACTAGTGTTGACAAGTCTTAGGCATTTCCCACACTAGGTTGTCTCAGACTACTCCAAAATATGGCTTGTCTGCACATGGAGCTAATCAGGAAATAGTGGTCATGCTTTAAATTCACATTCAACCTCAATCCAAATCAACTTTCAAGTGTAAACAAGCCATAAATTGTGATGTTTAAGACTGCAGCGGCAGCCAGATCACCTGCACCCCAGACTGTGCTTGTCAGAGGGTCATCCACCCCTTTTCAATGCTACAAAGGGTACAGATTTAGGCTGATGTCAGGAGGAACTTTCTCATTGTGACATTGGCTAAGATCCTTGAACAGTGTCGCAAGGGAAGTGATTGGGATATTTCTGGGAAAAGAGCACTAGAAAATAACCTGTGAGAACATTCTTGCATTGTTTGGTGGATGGGAGATGACCTAATAGGTCTTTTCCATGTCTGCTGTCTCTGACTCAACTGAAAAGAGAAAAGGGTGAGCTGCGTCTGTGATTAAGACATATCATGAACCACTTTTTAATTTTACTTTAACAAAGGCTCTTTGCAGCTGCACCACAAATTTTATTTAAAAAAACATCTCCATGATTACAGCCACCTACTACCCCTTTTCATGGGCATTCAGGACATATTACTACTACCGGCGCTATGGTCAGATTACCATTGCCATTTACCTTCAGCTACATAGGCTCATAAGAGTTTTCAGGAATTTAAAGTGTTGTCATCAGTTTTTGAGCCAGACAGTGAGTACCCCTTCTTCACATTAGTGAGCCATTATTAACACAAAATCTGATAAGGAGTCTACGCATATGAGTGAGTCATAGTCTGGTCCCTTGAAACTGCAACAAAAATATATACAAGTGTGCAGTCGCTGTTTAAATTAAAAAAAAAAAAAGTAGCCACAAGACCATATTATAAATTAACCATTTTATTGAATATCAATAAACTGTATATAATTATATAAAAAGTTTCATCAGTACAAAATTGTGGCACAAAAATATAAATACCAGTGTACCTTTGAAATGTAAACATACTCTGTTATGATTGTGTGAAAACAATGTACAAAGAAAGATGCATTCACTAGGCACCTGTCAATAACCATAAATAGCTCTTTTGGCACACACCTGTCAATGGCCAGTGCTTTGCACAAGCCACCATTGTATCATCTGACAAGTGCCTGCTATTAGTCACAGTTCTCTTGAAAAGCAGTTGTTAAGAGTCATATTAACAGGTGCTTGAGTGCATAGCTGCTCTGTAAACAGGATTCTTGTTTGAAATGGCTACCAATGCCTTTTATGGACATTGTTAATCTTGTAGGCATTGCAAATTGTCATTGTGCTGGGGGAGAAGCAGCTGCTTGAGAACTAATGTGATACTGTATTATTGCATAGTTACACCTTCTGCAGGCGGCATATACACAATCAAGGAGAAGAAGGGGTTTATGTTTAACACTTCGCTTTTGTCCTTCATTAAAAAAATAAAACAAAAACTACACACACAACTGTGATATATATTTCAGACCAGCTGTATGTCATGATTCAGGGCGCAATCCTGCAAGGTGCTGAGTAACTTCAGCAACTAACAGGCACCTGTTTAGTCTATAGCAACACTCAGATTGATATCAATAAGCCTGATCCTGCATCCACTGAATTTAGCTGGAGTGGAGGGAAACTCTTCTTCATGCCTTCATTTTATATAAGGCACAGTCAATCATAGTAGAGGGTCTGATCCTGTGGTGACAGAAGTCGATTAGAGTTTCACCATTGACTTCAATGGAAGAAGGATCAGACCTTTAAATTGCGCCAGAGGTATGAAGATGAAGAACATGGTAAAAATATCATTTAAGGCCCAAAGCAGCTGGATATACAGGGCTTCATAGACACTGAAATGGCAATATGAAGGAAACTACCTCCTATAGAAACTAGTAACAATACATGTATTTGCATGTCAGAGTCCTTGGGGTTTAGAACCTTTAGCGAGTTCCAGAGCAGCCCGTTTCTTCATGTTTGTGAAGTAGTGACATTCGGGAGAAAGTCCGGGAGCAGGTTTTGCATTGATACTTCTTTACATCTGAATGAGTCTGCAGGTGGGCTCGGAGATTAGAGCGGTCAGCAAAGGCCCTATTGCAGTGTGTACAGGAAAAAGGCTTTTCACCTATAAAACAAAGAGAAGCATTCACAATTAAATAGTGCATCAACACATGGAGAATATCAAAGAGTGAGCCATTCAATAGGCAAAGTTTGTTAAAAACTCTTTGAAAAGAAGTGCTCAGTATTATTGAGATTTTAAAGGACATTTATAAATCTCTCTGTATAAATGCATGTACATTGGTATGTGTGTGATCCACTTTGACAAAATGCTACACTTAGGAATTCAGTAGTAAAGAGAGCATTCCCAAACAGTTACACGAAGTTGTATGAAAATTAAAGCCAGGGAAAGGTAAAAACCCCACGATTTCACCAAGTAATTAAGGACACAAATATTTCATGGGAAGGTTTGGTGTCGTTGAACCTGACTGCATACTAAGTATTATTAATTGTGTCACAGCAGGCAGTGTTTTAAAGCAGAGGCCTCTGGAACTGGAGTATAGCTATTTCCTTTTCTGTTCATCCACCTCCCAGTGTTGAAAAGCAGGGTGAATTCCTGGCAGAAAGGCTGGAGAAAGAAATGTGCCTGCTCAATTTAGAAAGCACAATTAAGTCTTTCTAGTTTCCTTCAAACATCATCTTTAGTACTTTAAGAGGGTGTGAAATCAGCGCCAAGTAACAATTAAACTATCCCTGTGGCAAGCACAAAGGATGCTGAGGGAGATGCATTGTAAATGTGATACTTTTTGGATTAAAAGCTTCAACAGCCTGGCAGCTGCAAGTCTGTTGCTTTGCCTGGGGCATTACAGTAACAGGTGCACGATGCTAACAGCATTGCTACATTAAAGCACCTGCCTACACAGACCATGAGCCTTCAGTGTCCCCCACTCCCTGCTCAATAGTACCATTAGCCAAACAATGAAAACCAATGAGGTTTGAAATGATGCTTTTGTGTTGGAACTAAGCTTATCCTCCTTGATTCATGAGGGATTCATATGCCTGGGGAATTAAAGGGATGCTGGGTAACAGGCCAGTGTTCATATCAAGGTGGTCAAGTTCCCCGCAGCGTCCACAACCCTGACACTAGACAGAAGGAAAGGCTGCAGATTATAATGTGAACTTTACTCCAGGAGCTAAAAAAGCATGGGGGAAGGGGCGGGGGGAGAAGGAGCAGGAGCGGTCTTGCATAGGTAAGCAGGTTAGATGTTGAACAAAAGGGTGAGAACACACCCAAACCACAGAACTGTCACTGACAGTGCATCTCTGCTCAAGCTTTCAGCATTAATTCTCTGCGCTCTTTAGAACACCTGGGGCCAGATCCTCAAGGGTGCAAAATGAACAGAATGGAGTTGTCCTGATTTTACACCCAATACGAATCTGCCCTGTGATTTTAGCAGAAAGGTATTTAAAGGGCATTTTACAGAGAGAGGTCCCAGGGTTTGGGAAGCCCTTATCTCCCCCCAGATAAGATACAAAACTGTTGCTTCGCTTCAGGCTGCAGGCCTGGGGGTTGAGGCAGGAGCAGGCGGAGATAAGGGAGAAACTCCAGAGTCAGCGGTTACCTGTGTGGGTTCTGATGTGGCCCTGCAGGAGCCAGGGCCTGGAGAAAGCCTTGCCGCAGATTTTACACACGCAGGGCAGGGTATGGCTTCGGATGTGCATCTTGAGAGCCCCCAGGCTCACGTACTCCTTCTCACAGTACTTGCAGCTAAAAGATTTCCTGGTCTGGGAATCACAGTGCAATTGTTTGTGCTTGGAAAGGCCCGCAAAGGTGGAGTAGGACTTGTTGCATTGACTACACTGGAATTTCTCCGCCTCGGTGGCAGAAGAGGCCGGGCTGGGCGGGTCAGAGGTCTTGCCTTCATCCTCCTCGCTGGACAGGGAGGTCAGGTCTAGGGGCTTGGACTCTGGGCTGGGGGAAGCGGCGCATGTCTTGTATTCCGTCTCCGAGGTGAAGAAGTTGGAGAGCAGCCCCGTGTCCCACACAAGCGGGGGGTAGTAGGCCCCCGGGCTCAGGACCTCCGGCTGGGGGATGAGGGATAGGGGGCACTTCTCATACAGAAAGGGCGACACGATCACTGGAAAGAAGCAGAGCCGGCGGCGGTTAGCCAGTCCCAGGATAGGCAGCCACATGCAGAGCGCAAGGCTGGGGAGGGGCCTGATCCCGGGACCGCTGACTGAACTCGGTGGGGTGGGGGCAGAATCGGGCCCCAGCAGCGCGAACCGCGCAGGGAAAGCGCACAGCGGGGTCCCTCCGCTCCCGCGGCTGCCGTGGGGGCCCAGAGCTCCTGGCCGGGCCACGCTCCGACCGCAGGTGCGGTACGCAGCGCGGGGCGCTACTCTGCAGCGCGGCCCTACGGGCGGATCAGCGGGGGCGGCGTCTCTAACCCGGGGCGCAGGCTGGGCCATGGGTACCCGTGACTCAGGCTGCGAGGCAGGTGCGCTGCCCGTGCACCGCGCCCAGCCAGCCCTCCCGGCGCCAGCACATGGGCAGCCGCCACATGCTGGGCTCCCTCCGGGAGACCCCTGCGTGGACAACGCAGCCCCAGGCCGGTACCCGGCAGGCCGCGCCCCTGGCTCCGCTCACACCCGCGGTGTTCGCACGTGGGTGGCGCCCTGGACGCAACACGCGCAGTTTCCCGTGCCCGGGGTGCACCAGCCTGGTGAAGTCACGGTGCGGACAGTGCCGTTTTCCAGCCCCGGACCCGGTCCCCGGCGCCTCCCTGCAGCTCCTGTCCCCGTGCCCAGCTCCCTACGCCTCCCTGCAGCTCCTGCCCAGCTCCCATTCCAACTCCAGCCCCCGTGCCCAGCTTCCCACGCCTCCCTGCAGCTCCTGCCCCCGTGCCCAACCCCCAGCAGCTCCCGCGCCCCCAGCAGCTCCCGCCCCTGTGTCCAGCTCCCAGCGCCTCCCGTGCCCAGCTCCTTACGCCTCCCTGTAATTCCTGCCCCCGTGCCCAGCAGCTCCAGCGCCCCCTCCATCCCCGTGCCCAGCCCCCCTGCAGCCCCCGTGGCGGGGACACTTACCGGTCTGACTCTCCAACTCGCTGTAGTTGGGTTTCTTGCTGGCCGAGAAATGCTTCTTCACCAGAAAGGAGCGCGGCATCTTGCGGCCAGGCGCGTCTCCACTCGCTCGCTCTCCCCAGCTACCCGGGCCTTCAAGGGACGCTGGCCCAAAAATCCTCCACCCCTGCGGGCCAGTCCCCCGGCTGCCGCAACCAACCTCAGCAGCCCACCAGCGCGCGGCTGCTAATATGGGCCCGGGAGGGGGCGAGACGGACACGCCCCTTGTCACTTGGCAGCCAATGGCCGGCGGCGGGGAGGGTCTCCGCCGTCCTGGGGTCCAGTGGGTGCAGCGTGTTCTCGCCCAGCCCCGGAGCCCCAGCACGGCCAGAGCTCCCGGAGCCCCAGGGCGCTGGGCCAGGACGAGGTGAGGCTTCCGCACAGAGACCTGGCCAGCCCCTCGCTGCATGCACTGCAGCCTGCGCGGGCAAACCCATCCCGCTGACCGGCTGCACCGCGTCCCATGCTCCGGGGCTGGCAAGACCCCCCCCCCCCACACACACACACGTGTGGGGCACAGAGAAGAGCAACGAGGTCCCCCGAGTTACCGGTCAGAGGCGCCTTGGCAAAGCACTAAGTGGGAGACGCACAAAGTCAGGCTGACGGTGCCCAAGGAGGCTCCTTTCTCTTGCTGTCAATTCCGCCCTTTAGCACAGATATTCTCCGGTTTCAAGCAATACACAGACGCTCTCCGCCTCTGATCCCTGTGCTGGCGAGGGACACAGTCCAAGCGCTGCCATGGACAGACTTTGGGGGAGTTTCAGTCCAGACCGCATTGGAACATCACAGTTGGCTCTTCCCTCCACCAGAAGCAGAACCAAATCCCAGGCCCAGCCCCTACAGCTGGGACCTCTCTCACAGAAAGCACCCAGTGAGGTCCAGCTTTCGCAGATTGCTGCGAAAGAAGGGGTTTCTCTGGGGACACTTGCGCAAGCTAATATGCTTGTGCTCAGGCCCAGCTGGGTGTTTAGGTCTCCAAAGCAGCACATGTCTTTAAAGAGCTGCTACAGAGGGAGGCATTAGCACAGATTTCAAGACAACTCCTGTCTCTTTGGTGAACTTTGCTTCCTCTCCCAGGCTGCAAGTTCACACGTGTCAGCCAGATGCCACCTGCGCCCTCCGCATTCCAGGGACAGCAGGTGCGGGCCGGGGAAGCCCTGGGCAAGGGGGTGGGGGTAAAGAGGGCTCAGCCCCAGGATAATTTGGGCTGTTGGTACAGATGTCTGTGAGGAGGCCTGGAAGCAAGCTAGGGAGCTGCTAGATTGGTATCTGCACATCATCAAGCATGGGGGGGAAAGTGGGACAGTCAAGACACCAAAAAACGAGCTAGACTAAAAGGGACTAAAATGGGAGTTTACAGGGTGATAGAAATTAAAGTGAAAAGCCATCAGCAAAGAACCTCCTCTCACACATCTTCTATTTCATTGCTCCAGACAACGTTCTGTGCGCCAGGCCCAGGTTAGAACAAGAGCAGACGCCTTGAATTGATTCGATTTTAATTATTGACCTAATTCATAACGCTATTTGCTGAATGTTTCTTTTTTCAAACAAATGCACCACCACGTGGAACAGAGGCTCCCCCGGCTCTTTCCAGATTGGGTCAGCATCGCCCTCTGCAGGCATTTAAGGAAAACTGTATTCAGATCCGAATAAATCGGGATTTATTCTCCTTGCTACTGGAGGAGACAAGTTTCATGATGAGCTGCTATTTTGAAAGGGTTCAAATTCAAAAGGGTTTAAAAATCGGGATGTGGGGAGGGGAGAGGGATAACCAATAACAGGGAGGAGATGTTACACAGTTTACACTGTAAAAGCAGCAAAGAATCCTGTGGCACCTTATAGACTAACAGACGTTTTGGAGCATGAGCTTTCCTGGGTGCATCCGCCTTGCATCTGACGAAGTGGGTATTCACCCACAAAGCTCATGCTCCAAAACGTCTGTTAGTCTATAAGGTGCCACAGGATTCTTTGCTGCTTTTACAGATCCAGACTAACACGGCTACCCCTCTGATACAGTTTACATTGCAATCATTTTTTTTTAATGCCCCAAGGGCCAAACCCATATATCAACGGGACAGCCCTGAATTTAAGAGACCCGCTCCTCTCTGATTAAACAGTTTCCTATTAAACTAAACCGATTCAAGCAAGCGTTAAACCCATTGAAGTGTGTCGACATGGTCATCTACATTTGGCGTTTACACTGGTTTAACTAGACTGATTTTAAGGGATATGGCTAAACCGGTGCAATTTTTCTAGCATACACATGACTTGACGACTAATAACTTCAGCCAAATGGTAGGGAGATAGAAAACCCCCAGTGCTTAGACAACTCTGGGACTGCGCTGCTGGACAGGACAACGCCCCTAGCCACGTTCTACTCTTCGTTTATTAGACTGCTGCATTTAATAATTTCTTGCGTGGTTTTGAATAGAGGGAGATAAAATGAAAATTTGCAAAGCGGATTATTTTAAAAAAAATCTAGAATAAAATTAGATGCACAAATCATGTTGCTATTATTACCGTAATGATTCACTACTCTTATGGCTGTAGCTGGGAACGCCTTAAAATATGGACAGGAGAAGCAGGGTCCCTCCTCAACCAAACTGACCGCTGTTCCATTGCTTTAAAAAATACGTGTGTATCCGCAGGCACAACAAAAGCGCGCTAAATTGCAGTTCTAACTCAGAACAAACTCCCCCCAAACCCCCCCCCTTTAAAAGCAGGGTGGAGACTCCCACTGACGTTTCCCATTGATTTCAATGGGATTTGGATCGGGCCCAGATCACTGCCCTTTCAAGTTGGTAACTCCTATTGTGCTGGGAGTGAGTCAAAATTGACACAATTAGGAAAAGTTAAAGGAGGTGGAGACAGTTCCATAGGGTCATAAAGTGAGGTGCTATTGACAGAAGGGGAGGTTTGAAGAGCTCAAGTCAGTTATAAAACTGTTAACATGATCCAAGGAGGAATTTCTAATAGGTGAGTGATTTAGAAAAGTGGCTGCACGTTGTTTCCCGGGGGGAAATGTAGTTTGTATAAAACGTATCAAGTTTTTTGTCCCGGGAAATCTAAAAATCAAAATACTACAGACAGTTGGCAAGGTGATCTGACTGGATTAAAGCTAAACACACGAGTGTGAGGATATGCTAGAGGGTGTCAGACACACAGACCAGCATTGCCTGAAGCCAGAGATACAGGTCATCTACTTAAAATCTAAGGAAAACTCCTTTGTAAAGAAAATCATTTCAGAAATCAAGTTAGGCATAATGTAATTGTGTACCTTTAATTATATTAGCCACGTGTAATCTTGTCAACCCCGTGCTCCTCTAGCCAGCAGAGGAATTGGAAAACGGAATTGCAGCTCAAATGTGCCACTGGGGGCGGGGGGGGGGAGAGAGACACCCCCCCAAACGCTCTACCATGTAGTTTTACTAAAATTCACCCTTTCTTGGAAATAAAGAATCTCTTTAATGGATCTAGGCAGGTGACTGACTCAACACCCCCATCAGCGCACACTTTTCTCCTACGTTTAAATACCGACCCACTTCCCCCGAGTTCAGATCCTATCCTCCTGGCTCTCCCCCCCCGAATTCCCAGATGCAAATACCCATGAAGGCAGGAAAATTCTGACCCCTGCTCAGGTGCACCTCTATTGAATTTCAAAGGCATCTCCATTTCACGAGACACGAATCCTGCTTGAGGCAGGCAGCACTGACTATAAGAGGCAGTTCTTAACAGGGATCAGTTTAGTAGGCATAGATGTGTCCTCAGAGTCATGAAGTATTTTAGTTGAAGAAAAACTTGAAAAGTGAGTTTAAAGCAGAAAACAGCTAGTAAATCCTGCCGATTGCTCCTGATGAATACATTATTTCTAGCTGGCTGTCTAGCTAAGGTATTAGGGGCCTGATAAAAACCAACCAAAACAAAAACCTGTTGAAGTCAATTGGCGTCTCTCCATGGACTGTAACGATTGATTCAATCAGTGTCTCTAGCCGCCAGATTCAGCTGGCGCTGAAGTCAGCAGAGAGGTTCTCATTGACAGCAATGGTGAATGGAATACGTGCTGGGCCAACATTCAGTGTTTCAGCATTTCTCCCTAATGAGGAATCCTCTAGCCAGCAAAAGGAAAACCTGAGCCACACAGCGGCTGAAATGGACGGACAAGATTCCCTTGCTCTGGACTGTACGCGCAGGGGGTCGATTAGGTTGAGATCCAACCCAAACCCGGCCCATGCTGTCCTAATCAGCCCAGAACCGACTAGCGGTGCAGCTAAAACAGTCAGCCACGCAATAGTTAGTAGTGTAGACAGGTTACCCCGAGGCCAGTTGTAGGTAGTAGCCCTGCCTAGGAGTGCCTCCTGCCATTTTTTGTCGGGTTTAATTTTACGATTGAAATGTCCCTGCTGTTGTTTTAAGTTTCTCCCCTTTTTCGTGTACCTGTGAAAAGACTCCCACAAGCAACGGAAGGAACTACTCCAACAGGGAAACCTGTGAAACTGACCGAGGGAAAACGCTGTCAAATGCGCTACCCACAAAACCAGAGGAAGCGATTTCTCCCGCTCCCCGAGGTTGTTCCTTTGCAAGAAGGGTGAGTGTGACTTGTCACAGCAGTAGGCAAAGACTTTCCAGACAGGCAGGTGTTAAATTTGATGGTGTCCCTCCAACGCCCCACGGAGAAGAACTGGGGCAGTTCACACCTCTGGCAGGGCTATTGTCTCACTCTGGCTGCAGGCTCCAACCCGGCACCGCTTCGGGGCGCGTTTGGAAAGGGAGCTTTGCAACCCGCAGAGTTGGGAATATTCTATACAGGAAAAGTTCAGACCCCCGGTATTTCCCATCTGTAATGAACAAAGCCCTGGAGCGTTCCTGGCTTCCAAACGTGCTCACCTTGGCTGCTGTCGGCAAGTTGAAAGATGGACCTAGGTGAGCTGTAGCAGCGGGCAGTCCTTACCCAGGCACCCCGAGGTGGCGATGAGACGCACCGGTTTGGCTTGGGCTTCGTGCTTTCCTGGCGGCTAATTAGAATCAGCGACCAACCACTGGGGCTGTTCAGAATACACAGCTCTTTAATGTGAGCCGTTTCCTAGTGTCTCAAAATCGATTGGGGTCCCTCTTTCCCGCCCCCATATACAAGCGTGGTCAATTACACCCCCCACCCATGCCATGATTATTTGAATAATTCACCACTGGAGCTTTAATGCAAGTGGATACTGACTTACAGTTGGGGGGTAATGGACATACCGCAGATGTTTCAGCTTGCCACTAGACATGGGTTATTGGGAGGGTGGCAAACATGGCAAGCTTGCCGAAGGAGAGTGAGAATAGCCCAGGTTTCCTGGCACTATAGGGAATAATTAATTTTCACTTTAAAGGGCTCAGCCAAAGTTTTTGCTCCTGCCTCACACTGATCCTCTCTCCCCTCTCAAATTAGTTACATTTCCCCTTTGCTGTGAAACTTGACAGCACAGGTCCAGCCATCTGCTATAAAAGTCTTGAGTTCCTGTTGGTTCTAACAGAGCTGTTGGCTTTAGTCTTGTAATGGCTGAGGAAGGAAGGGGAAAGAACACGATGGGAATCCGTTAACGGCACAGTAGATAATTTCTCTTCTGCATCCTGCACTAGCCTTTTGCTGTTCTACAGACCTTGCATTCTGCTAGGATGCAGGCCAAAGCCTACCAGCAGAGCAGCAGCAGTCACTCCTTTCATTCAGGTTTGTTGACTTCAGCTGGAGGAGTGGTTTGCCATTGGGCACATGGGTAATGGTTTGGGCCCTCCACAAACAAAAGGAGACAGTGAAAAATGTTGGGCTAAATTCATCCCTGGACTGACTGTCCTGAAGTCAAATAGCTTTTGGATAGAATGATCATTGAAGGTCTGCTAGGATTCTGCAGTGTAAATGCAAGTCACCCAGGCAAGGTCCACTACCTTGCCTGATGGTGTGTGGAAATCAAAGAGGTGCAAAGACTATCCTTGGGTGCATCATTTGTGTTGATTTTCTGTTGCTAGGTCCACCTTCAGCCTGTCTATAGTTGCTCCCTGGTTGCCCTAATAGCCTCTAGGGCTCAGGGTTTGCCCATCGCTTGCTTGTTGCATCTATTGAGTGGGTCATGCTAATCACCTGCCCTTTTGTGGGGGACTTTGTTACCGGTACCCACTTAAGTGGTTTCCTTTTAAGAAGTGAGCAGCTTCTTCTCCATCAGTCATGCTAGTCACGTTAATAAAGCACAGGGAGAAATCCAGCATTAGCCAGAGGATGAGCTAGATTATCTATTTAGGATTTTCTCATTTTTAAGTTCTCTGCTCAACAGGAGGCCATTTAAAAATTCCTGTTGTATTTTAACTGTAAAAGCAAAACTCTTACAGTTACTTCCATGTGCTGAGGGGGCCAGAGCTGTAAGTGGAACTTTCCTGTAACAAAAAGCAAGGTCTAATACTTCACTGAGGCAACCTTCATGTAAGACTGATCAACTCTTTATTTAGATGCATGATTTGACCCAGCTTTGCAACTCCATGGGACTGGTACTGTTATAACGAATGTTGGAGCACGATTCTAAGGAATACTCTAAAGAAGGGGGTTTGATGATAGCTGACAGAGAAGAGGCCCACAAGACAGGCTGTCTGCAATGTGTACATGGCTTCAGTTCACATTGGTCAAAATAGATAGGGCACCTAGTTTCTCTAAAATGCAAGGACTCCCTCTGCTGTTTAGAGGCCATTATAGCTTCTTTGTGATGTGATTTTTCCATGTAATAGAAAAGGGCATTATGAAAAAGGAATTTATGGGCCAGCACTCAAAAACATGGGGATTTAACCATGAAATTATAATTAGTGTTAATTGGAGCCATGGGGCTAAATCTCCAGCTGTGACCACCTCAAGAAAGCAAAAAGTTGTTCTTTCTTCTCCCCCCCACCCAAAAAGATCCCAGTAACAGTCATAAAATTAGTATGAAAAAGTGGTGGGTGTAGGGTATAATCAGCTGCAAAGTATTGAACATCTGAATACATTGTGTGATCTGTGACTGATCATGATCCACACAGCCAGCATGCCAGGCAGAGAGCCAACAAGAGATGCTGAGGAGAGGGTTGTGTACTTAACCCTCTCTGAGTTCAGCGCTTAAATCCCAGCTATAGGGCGGCACCCCTATCTCTGCTAGTGATTCATGAATTGTGGAAAGATTGGCCTTAACATGCAGGCACCCAACCGCCTGTTAGAGACCTCCCATATAACCTTTAGCCCACTGGTTAGGGTACTCATCCAGGATGTGGGAGACTTCCCCCTCTCCTGTTTAAGTCCCTGCCCTGCCTGATGAGAAGGGGATCGAACTGGGCTTTGACACCTCTCAAGTGAATGCCCTACCCTGTATAGAATCATTCCAACTTTCTCTGGCTCAAAGAATATTCAATTACTTAATTTAAGTGGAACAACTAAAGTGAGATGAAGAAGCCCCACCTCAGAATATTCCCTAGCCTCATCTGAGATGGGGCAGATTCTTGTTCAAACCGTGTGTGTGTGTGTGTGTTAGAGAGAGAGAGAGAAAATCAGGGTCTCCCACATCCTGGGTGAGTACCCTACACACTAAGCTAATAGTTAAAGGGATATCCTCCTCTGCCTTCCCTCCTGCCCCCAGGGTGTTTGAGCTCTGCATGTGAATTTGCATCAATTGTGTAGGCAGTCTCTGAACATGCGCTGTGGAGTGGCACTGCCCACACATTAGGCACCTGAATGCCTGTCTTCCCCAGTTTATGAATCACCACAGGACTTAGGGGCCCAAGCCCAGGCCTCTACTGCGAGGCAGCAGTGCACATGTTCTGAGGCAGAAACAAGCACCAAGGGATCTTTTACTGCTGGCACAGGATCATCACTTTGTCACTTCTTTCACTCACTTCTGCTTCCTCTTTCTGCTCCCTCTGGGGCATAGTAACCTACAGCAGGTAATTCAAAAAGTTTGAAAGGTCTTAAAAAAGGTTTTGTTTTTTTAGCAATTTCTACCATTGCAGATGGACAAATGGCTGGATCTCCTTCCTTGCAGTTTCCCTTCCTTCCTTTTCACAGCTGTGCAGGTTTCCAGCACTGCACTAGCTCCATCAGATAGCCTCCATATATGTCAGCTCAGGCCTTTGTCTGGGGAGGGAGGAAGGAGGGAGGATTTCAGATCAACTTAACTCAAGTAGCTATTCACCTAGTGACCTAGAGACTTTTACGATGAGATTACTAACAGGAAGGATAACAGGAAGGAGGAGGAAGAGGCTAGCAGATTAGCCAGAACTTCAATTCTTACCTACAACCTACCACAACTATAACTATAAGATTGTGACCATGATGTCTGTGCTGTCTGGGTCTCACTTCTCTGTCTGCTGTGATAAAAGACAACTGGCACCAGACTCTTCAGACTATTCAGCTGCACTCAGAGAAAAAAGCAGAAAAAGACTTTTTTTGATTTGCTTTTAGGGAGCACTCCCCCTCCCCAGGGGGTCTCAGAGCCTAGGCTCCATCCCCACCCCAACCCACACCACACACTACCCATTAGCCCCAGAGGCCCCAGAGCCCCTGAACCCCCCAAGTCTGCTGACCTGGAGCAGCCACTAGTCTTTTAGTGCAGTGGAGACACACCTGCTGAGCCTCAGCTTCCCAGGTGTGGATAAATATATTGAAGATTGTGAGGCACTCAAATACTGCAATGATAGGGGCTAAATGAGTACCTTAGATAGTCAGAGGCCTAGCGCTTTTGTAAGTCAGGAGAAATTAGAATCCAGGATACATTTCATTAGTATTGTAGATCACAGGCATCCTTCACATAGAAAGTTGTTTGAGATTTTTAGTGCATCATCAGTGGGATTCATTGTAATGAAGAAAAGCTGACTGTGTGTCACCCTTCATCACTAACTGATAAGGTGGAGGTTGAGTAAATCTATCAGATAAAAAAAAAAAAAAAAAAAAACACAAACCCAACTGCTTAACTGCTTCTCTCTGCTCTATCTCTCTGAGAGTAGAGAGAAATGCCATCCATCTCACTCCTAGAAACTGGGACTTTATAGTTCCAAATAGGACAGATTAGATTAACACCAACAAGGAGCATGTTGGATGTGCTATGGCCTCAAGGGTGGCTGCTGACAATGAGTTGAAAGATGCTCTGGCAGAGTACTTCACACACATTCAGAAATCACAAAACTATTTGTTGTTGGCTATCTTTAATTTAATACTTCTTCTTGCTGGCTGAATGAACAAAACGAGGCATCCTTGCCTTGTGCCTAAACTTTAAATTTTAAAAAAAAAAAATTTTATAGTAATTTGTGCCACAAGGAGACTCTCTTTTTTTTTTTGTGATACAGAACTACTCTGGCTGCTACGCTGGATGAATGAGTTTATCAAATCAAACACAACCTCACTGTAAACTGAGCATATAGGGATTAGGTACTTTGAGTAATTAAGTACTGATAAAAACACAATCTGTATTTTCTCTGTTTATCTGCTAAAGGAGCAGGCATGGGTATTTTAAAGACACTTTGCTATAGTTCTTAAATACTTGTAAAGAACTGAAGTTTGAGTTGTGTACACCATATTTCACATTACAACTCAACTTGTGACATTAAGTATTGATTACAGTTTGAGTTACCATATCATACATGCCTGTAAATCCTGCTATTATAAGGTTAACAGGTGCCGAGGCATTGTTCAGTTTTCCTATTTATCTGCTGAAATGCCAAACTAGAAAAGAATTGGTCATCTATTTTTCCATGAGCACAGCCAAATCATTTCTTGCTCTGAACTTCTCACCTGTCCTTAATTTGAAACCCACATCCAACCCCTTTAACAATAAATTGACAGTCTGATTGGATGTAGAATATCCTGTCAACCAAAAGTTGCTACTGTTAATGTGAGCAATTAAACTGAATTAGACTTCGGAGTCCATCTCACTGAAAGAGGGGAGGAGGACACAAAGTTCACACTTTAGCCTATCTAGCTCTAGACTCAAGACAAAGGCATTCACGTTATCCTTTACAGCCAGATGAGCTACAAACTAGGAATGCTCAAATGCTACAGACTAAGATAAAGATCCCTGGGAAGGCCCTCCTACACCAACTAGGCCTGGTTTACCCTAGAAAACTTAGCACACACCTTTAGTAACAAGTGCAGCTGCACCAGTGTTTGTTTTGGGGTTTTCTGACCTGTACTACTTTGTGGTGCATCATTGGTAGCAGTGACTTCGGCACCAACAAATACAACAGCATGCAAGTGTAGCATGAAGCGGCCATTTTCACACAAAGCCTCAAGTACAAGTGCTAAGAGCTAATGTACACCAAACAAAACCCAATCAGATAAGAGTTACTGCCAGCTCAGTCTGAATCATGCTTATCTGAACTGGTTTTAAAAACCAGTCTGGTCTACACTTGCATTTAAAACCAGCACAGCTGCTGCCAATGTTAAAAACCTACACAAAATATCTCTGCATAGGCTGAGCTGTAGTCTCTTGTGTTTGCATCCATCCAATTTTATTGGACCCAGTGATGTGTTATGGAGCCAGCCACAGCTTTCCTTCAGGGAGAAGCTGTGAGAATAATATGGAACCATGGGGGAAGTTACAAAAGTTTACATAAAGATAACATTTTATAAATTATATGAAATTTATTTATACCTTGTCTTCAAAAGCCAGAACAAGACAATTTAATTGCTTAGATGCTTTCTGAAACATTTTATCGGAATTACATGGAAGTGCACTTAAATACTAGCAGAAATCTGGAATCAGTCAGTGTATTACAAGACTTTGGGTTCTAGCCAGAACCTAGAAATTCTATAATTCAATATTAGGAGCTTCCACCAAAAGTGTTGAGAGATGTTAACATCTCTGCCAAGCAGAGTATCAAAAATACATAGTAGTTTATATTTTCATAGCACTGTATGAAACTCTTTTCAAAAATTCAACACACAAGTCAAGCAGATTACTGATCTGTTCCAAATTAGCAAAGTTATATTAAAAACAAACGTTCAATTTAAAAATGGTTTAAACTTAGCTTGCCCAGCCTGTGTGGATGAGGCCAAATGTCAAACAAACCATTTTAGCTGGAAGTCTTTAAACCATTACTTAGAACAGTTCAAAAAAGTGAGTTAAACACCCAGTAGAGATGGGAGGCTTAGCTGATGGGACCCCAGTAATTTGAAGCTTCTAAGTGCTAACTTATCAATTAAAAAAAAAAAAGTTAAACCAAAACAAAAAGCATTTTCTAGAAAGGTAATATCAACTGCTGGCCATTAATGGAATTAATAGTAAGCCACTTGGACATAAACCACCACATGTCTGAAGTCTACTGTCACCAATACATGGTCTCAAAGTTACAGCCAGTTGACAAAGACTCTAAAGATGATTAAACTATACATAATTATAGAAAAATAATTCCCTGGGGTATGCATCAACAAAACATACTCTGGGCCCTAGTTTTCAGAATTGCATGTTCTGAATTGCAGAAGCATTTAGGTGCCTCATTTGTGCAAGTAATTATAACTGTGTGCTGAAGTTAGGTATGCAAATCCAATCAATTCTGAAAGCACAGACCCTGGTGCAGTTTTACTTCAGTTTCAGACAATGAAGTTTTTAGTGCAATAGTTACCATTAGACATAACAAAAATCAGCATTAGTCTTCTTTCATATCAGATTGAAGCTCACCCCCAGACATGAAGTAATGAAGTTTTTGGCTCCATGTGCATGGGGAAGAGCTGGAGTGTTACACTTGACCTATCAGGAGAAGGGACATCATAAATCATGTGAGTCACTGCATATGAAATAGTAATTACAGACACTATGATCTGCATGTTACAGTCACATTTTAAATGGAATGCACCGTACCTTTGTGTGTCATATATTTGAGTTGTGAGGCTTTCCACCAGTCTGCCACAAAACTATACCTGTATCTACACATTACATGAAGACCATATTCTAAGTACAGCTTCACCTGTTTAAAAGCACATCTTTCAGAAGACACCTGAAAATCTAATTTAAATGAAGCTCAGGTGTTCAAACCCGTGTTAGAATTTGTAAAGCATACAGAGAGTGGGTATAAGCCCTGCATATTATTAATCCAATTTGTTACTTCAGGTTGTCCTGAAGAACAGGACAACTGAAAATGTATAGGAACATTTTATAGTTAAAATAAAAAAAAAAAAAAAAAAAGGCAGAGGTAAAAGTTAAGTGTTTTGCTTTTGAATTCCTCTGACAGTGAAAGGCTGCATTTAATGCTTAATGGTTCAAACTATAGAAAATCAATGCCGAAGACATAAAAAAATAAAATGTCAAGACAGCACATAAGACTGATTAATATTAGACGTAACACAAAGAAAAATACATCCTGTGGATTTTTTTTTTTAAATAGTAAGAACTATCTTTTTAATACAGACTTTTACTTTCTAGGCTAGAAATTTGTCACCAGAATACAGTTATTTATAATTTATGCTAGTATGTAACATGCAGCTGCTGAACTAAATAAATATGGTGAATCAGTTTCTTATGCTGGTGCACAGAATTGTTAGCGTATAATTTAAAGACTCATTATTTAGTCAATGTATTGTGTATTAGTAATATTTTATTACTTATTACAATGTATTACTTATAGCCTTTAGGCTGACTACCAGCATTATAAACCCCGTTAAAGAAAGCATAGTCCATGGTTGTATTAGGTAATCTTAAAATTCAAACCAAATTTCTGACAGTTGCATCCAAAACCAGAGTTTCCATTCACCAAAAATGGCTTCCAATGCTCAATCAACATTTAGGAAGTATATATTGCCAAGTGGTTTTTTTAAACTCGTCTTCAAACAGTCAATTTAGGCCATTCCTTCTTGAAGCTTTATAGTGTTTATGGGATCTGAAGAAATCAGAGAGGAACATAGAGAGCAGAAGGATACAAGGGACGAGGGAAGGAAAATGAGCAGGCAGCAGTAATGTGGAGACAACTGGCTAAACTTAAGCTATGTATCTACACTACAGAGCCTTTACCAGCATAGCCCGCTAGTGGAGATGCAGTGCACATCAACAAAGTTTTTCTGCCAGTATAGGACCACCACCACCACGTCTATGCCAAGAGAAGCACTCTTATGTCAACATGGCAGCATCTACACTGGGAGTATTGTTGACATAACTATGTCTGTCAGGAGTGTGGGTTTCTCCACACCTCTAACCAACATAGCTACACCAGTACAAGTTTTAAGCACAGACCAGGCCCGGCCTGGTCTACATTAAAAAGTTAGGTCAATTCAGCTATGTCGCTCAGGGGTGTGAAAAAATCCACACCTCCAAGTGATTTAGTTAAGCTGACCTAACCCATAGTATAGACAACGCTAGGTTGATGGAAGAACTCTTCTGTTGACCTAGCAACTGCCTCTCCAAGAGGTGGATTACCTACACGGACAGGAGAACCCCTCCTGTTGGCATTGGCAGCATCTTCACTGAAGTGCTACAACAGCACAACTATGCCGCTGTAGTGTTTCAAGTGTAGTCAAGCCTTTGGATTGAAGGAAGCAAGAGAACTACCCTCAAGTGGATGAGCAGCAGCAAAGAGACCACTAACATAGACAAGACCCACAGTAATGTATGGAGAGATCAGGTACTGGAGCCAAGAAACTGCAATTCTTCAAAAATCTTCCATATTTATTTTCAGATGTGTGGGATCATCTTGGGATGAGAAGGGACAGGTGTCAGGGATGCTGTGTATTTTCACCTAATGGAAGGTTGGTATCATACAGTTTATCTCCCACTTAGTTCACTGATCCCTCAAGGAACGTAGTAAAACCTGTGCCATCATGTCATCTTCATCAGCATCATAATCCTAAAGACAAAAGAAGCAGTGTGCATTAGAAACTCGACTTCATAATAATTGAATAAGGATACTAATGAGAACAAACATTCAGAAAGTGAAGGTACTTAAAAATCCATAAACGCCCACACACAAGCTACCTAACACAATTTGTCTACCTCAAACAATAAAGTGAGTTGCCCCTGTCAGGACTGCATCAAGATGGAACAGATTTCACAGAAACAGTTGAAAAAAACTAAGTTTTAATACAATTAAAAAAAATATTGTAACAGTTGCCATTTTGCTATAGCCCAAGATTAAGAAATATCCTAAAACAGCTATTAGTGGCATTTCTACCTTCAAAAACCTAATCCAAGCCACAACAGATATTACAGGAGCAATAGATTTTAACAGTATGCACTCATTACATACCACAAAAGTATCATAGGAAAACTGATGTCGCCGCTGAAGATGTTCCATGAAGTTAGCACTCCTGTAATTTGGATCTCCCCACGGCATCGAGGCACAAATTGGGCAAACCTTAGAGAAAAAGCCATGAAAACAAATTTTACCCGAATACTGAATTATATTTATATTTGAGTTCATGGGGAATGTCCTCAGAACCAAAGACTTCTTTGGAGACCATTCTTATTACAACAGTCCTTGGAATCTAGATTTGCCTCTTGAAATCCACTTCCCTCCCTGGCAAAATATCTGATTTAAAAAACAGAACTGTAAAAGAAATGAAAGGAAAAAAAATGATTTTATAGGCTTATGGTGATTACAAACACAACCACGACCTCTTCATAAGACACTCATATGTCACAGGAAACAAATTCAGAACATTTTGCCAAATTAGACTAGAATATTTGGTTCCTCACTGAATTCTTTTGATTCAGATTTTTCTGAATTTAACTGCTAATTTTGAGCTACCTCTGTGTACTGACAGTTAGAATACTGAATAAAGTTCCTTGAGTATTTCATCCTCCCTGTCTTTCAAGAATAAAAAAAAATATTTCCTCCCCCCATCATGCTTTTGCAGAAGATACATGTCTGCATGGAAAAAGAGAATATTTCTTTCTAAACCAAGACACTTGAGGCAATTCCTGAAGATACCAGAGCCACCCTTGGGACAAAGGAAAGAGCTATTAATTCTTAGAGGTGAATTTCTGTAAGTTTTGCAGCTTCTGTTCTACTTCCTGCCACACCTGCAGATAGAGTTTTCATCAATTACGAGACATTTTTATCATCACAGATTAGTGATCTACTCTTTTACTGAGGATGTAGGGAATGGTTTAGAGAGGATCCAATACTAAAACTTCATTCTACATGAGCCATTTTGAATAGCCTGCTGGGGCAGGCAGTTTAAGATTACATTTTTTTTAAAAACTAAGTTTTTACAAGTATAGGAATGTGTTAATACTTGTTAATTCTAAGACACCTTAATGTCTTTATGAAAGTTTGTCTGTCCCGGGGCTTCCTCCCCACAACCCGCCACCTCAAAAAAAAGTGTGTTTTTGACATTATCTAAATTGGTATTTTATTCCAGATGTTTGTTTTATTAAATTACTACGTTATTTTAATTTTGAGGCTGTAATACTTAGAAAAAAATTAAAATATGAAAGAATGGCTTAAAGTGGATGCACCAGAGACCATGTCAGACCCAAGTTCAGATTTTTAACAGTTAGGCCCCAATCCTGCAAACACATATGCATGTACTTAATTTTATTTGCATGAGTAGTCCCACTGGCGTCAACAGAAGTACCCAAATGCTTAAAGTTAAGCATGTGCTTGTGTGAGGGCCCCGATTCCGTAGTTTCCCAGAGATTACCAATTTCCTCATCAAAACTGTTGTACTGAGTTTGATACTGTAAATATTACCACTTGTTTTGCATCCATGCTGTGGTATTTTTTGCAATGTTCAACTAGTCCTTCCTGATCAAAGTTTTTCTCACTGCAGTAAGGACAAGGAAAGGTAAAACGATTTGGAACATTCCTGTTTAAAAAAAAAATAAAAATTTTTTTACATCATAGAAAGGTGAATTAAAATCCAGAGAGTCTCTGGCTATTCAACATCACTTGACAGAGGATATTTCAAATACAAACTACTCGGAAGTTAAACCCTTAGTGTACAGTATACAAGCAAACTGAATTAGTTACCAGTTACTTTAGTTATTAGTTACTTTATTAGTTGCCAGATGACATCTTAAAACAGCACAATTCTTAATACAATTAACATTTATACAGCGCTTATTCTTCAGCATCTACAAAAATTAGCTCTAAGTATAGATACACACTATTCTTCAAGTTGCTTTCATTATAATTTTGCAGCACTTTAATAAAGCACACAATTAAGTGCTAGATATGCTACAGTGCAGATTAATAGAGCAGCACAGTCATTTCCTTACCTCCCTTACCTAGGACCTGATCCTGCTTGGGAAATTTAAATCAATGGAGCAGCATGCCTGTGCACTCAACTGCAGGATTAGGGCCTCGTTAACATCAGTATCAGAGGATTAATGTAAATATTGTGCAAAATAAGTGAAGAGCTAATATTGTTTTGCTTTCAGTCTCACTTGCTGGCACAGAGGTGCAATGCACTAGAATGTTTAAAACCAAACAAAAAAAGAAAACTTTTCCAAGTTAATTAAAACCAGTACTGTCCAAAACCTTAGTTTTGGACAACAGTTACCCAGCAGCACCCCTCTAACCAATCTGAAAAAGGAATGTTTCAAGAGGCATAGTCACCTGGTGTTACGAGGTGGTTCTTTAGTTACAGCTTTAACGCCTTCCATTATATAATTCTGGTATTTTGAACAAGAAGCTGCATGACTACGCATCTTTGAGAGGTACATCTAGGTAAGCAACAGAGAGACACACAGTTAACAGGCAAGGTTATTTTCAATTAAAAATTCAAAAAAAGGATTGCAAATAAACAGTGGAATCTAGAAACAATCTGCTAAAGAAGCTTCATGTTCAGATCAGACTGAAGTAGCGAACGCTAAATGTTTTGGCACATGGGACAGAATAGAATAGAGAGCTATAAAATAGAAGCTAGGTTAGTGAAGCTATAACACTCTTCTGTTAATGACACAATGCATTATATTGCGCAGGACAGCTGATTCCTTGTTTACCTGACCATTGTAATTCTTATTTTATATTCCCTTTAGATGCAGAAAACTACTATATCTGTTTTGTACTGAGTCAGTTTTCTAGATCTTCCCTTCACTATTCCCTGCAACAACAGGATCAAGTGGCAGTAGTAGGCTACTGTCAGATGATATACTCTAAAATCTACCCCATTGAGTATTATGCCAGGGACACATTAAGAGTGCCAAGGAAATGCAGGCCAAAGGTTCTTTCCTAAACAGAATTTAGTAATCAAAGTCCAGCTAGCTATGTTGTTCTGGTTAACATTTACCCAGGTTAAACCACTAGCATCTTTATTAATTCTAAAAAGAAAATGGTTTTAAGTGTGGTCTTGACACCAGTGAGACATACCAAGCGCTGCATCATCAAGTGAAGATCAAAGATATTTAAACATTAGTTATGAAGGGTGGGATCCACAAAGGTGTTTAGGCACCAAAGTCCCAGTTTTGGTTCTACTGCAATACATAAAACTACAAATCTCTGTAAGCACCTACATTTTTCAGAATGGAAGTTCCCTCAGCACCTATGTTTCTGCTTGTGGGCACGCACACTGCTGCCTCTCTCTGGGTGTCTGGACACCCATCTCCCACCAAAGCCCCAGAGGGGCCCACAAATAAGGGGAAGACAGGCATTCGGCAGTAGTAATGCTGCTGCCCACCTGCCGGATAGCTTTTAGCCTAGTGGCTAAAGCACTTGCCTGGCATGTGGGAAACCCAGGTTTAATCCCCCATCTCTGCCAGAGGGGAAGAAAGGATTGAACAGTGGTCCCCACAACTCTTAGGAGGACACTCTAACCACTGAGTTATGTGGTATTCTGATGTAGGGCTCCCTCAATCTCTCCTGTCAAAGTTGCTCTGCTATTGATAAATAATGAGTGATTGGAGAAGGGGGACTGGACCTAGGATTTCCTAACTCACAGCTGGATGCCTTCACCACCAGGCTAGAGAGTAGTTCCCATTCTCTCTTTATGTCCAACAATTGCTTAAATATTTATAGACAGCAGAAGAGTCACTGGGCCAGAGAGAGAGAGAGAGAATGGGAATGACTGTAGTTCAGTAGGACGCTAATCTAACATCCCGGCACAAAAATGAAACCAACCAGAAACAAAAGTGAAACTCATTGGGCTGTTACACTTTCTTAAGCTACATTAAATACAAAAAGCAAACAGCATAAAAATGAGAAACTAAAAAAACAAAAACAAACATTTTATTTAATCGGGAGGGGACTTTTAGTAGCCATAGATAGAAAAAGTACATTTAACATGACAATGTCCCTTAAATAGTTTTAAATGCTTAATCTGATTCACCTTGAGGAAATTAACTTAATATTTAGATGTAGGACTATATTCACTGTAGAAATTTCACTCTTTGTGCATATAACAAAGTAAAAAAAGTTCATTAGTGTTTCTTATTATTTATAGCATCTATCACCTGGTGTTAGGGTTGCCAATCCTGCAGGATTGTCCTGGAGTCTCCAGGAATTAAAGATTAATCTTTAATAAAGACTATGTCATGTGATGAAACTTCCAGGCATATGTCCAAACAAAACTGGCAATCCTACCTGGTGTCCAATAATTCCTAAACCGCATTGTTCACATGAAGTACTAGTAACTCCACTGAGAAAGAAATACTACTCCCCTACCATTAGAAATAAAATGTATTTAAGTATTTTTCCATACACAGAATCTTCTTGTGAATGTCACATCTATAGAAAAGATTACCCGTAGACAGTTTTGTCTTAAATAACTACCCCAAACTTAGTGAATAAAATTCTGCTATACCTTTCTTTAGTAGAAAAGTTTCATTAAGAAACCAATCTGTCCATCCCTTAAGACAGTTTTCACTTTGTACTGTATTTGCAGAACAGAATTTACCCCTGCTGAAGTGCATGTAGCTCAGTAGCCTATTGCATCTTCTGCTTCATGTTAACTGTATATTTCTACTTGAAACCCACGTCCTAATGAAAAAAAACGCAGGCAGGGGAAAGGGAAACCTCCTAATGTTACCCTACACGCAGTCCACGTGGATTATTTATCACAATTAAAGTTCAGCTTTCTAGGGAATAAACAATCAGATGTGCAAATATTGTATTTCCATGTTAGCGGTTTGCCTAGTTCAGCCATGTATGTACTTCCTTTTTTTTTGTGCTTTCATACTTTTTTATCGCAGCCATCACAAGTGGTTTCTGTCATTTCAATTTGCTGTTCCAGGTCCACAGCTCTACTGCCAGGAGACAGGGTACTGCGGCAGACTCCACAAACTGGTTCAATAGGCTTCAGACATTCCTGCAGGCATGGAGTGCAAAAGCTAATATGGGAGAAATATGATTTGTAAAAATGCATGTTATAGAACATGTTTGCACTGTTCTAATTAAAATACTCCCAGACCTACCCTACAGGAAATAGAAATCACAAGCGACAACATCCACTGACAAATAGCAACCTGTTGATATGCTAAGGGATAGTCAAGTCACTGTAAATCTAGTCAATTTAAAAGCAGTTTCAAGTCATGTCCCTGTCCCTGAATGCTCTTGCCAATTTGTGGTTTATGCCACATTTTCCTCTTTTCAAAGTTTCTCTTCACTGTTTCAAACACAAAAACCGAAACAAACCAATGATGACATAGTGGAGCTGACTAAACAAAGCGCTATCAAAACACAAAGTAAACAAATTGAAAAAATATTCTTTTGATCGTTCAATTATAGTAATCTGAAACGCAACTTGTAAAAATGGCCCAACTATTCCCCTTAGTTGCATGCAGAGAAAGAAGGGTCTCAGATACCTCTGCAAAGCTCTTTTCTTCAGACCCCAGAACTCCAAGGGGATGTACATTGTTCCGTCCCCATAAAACTTACAGTACGTTTCAGCTAAGAAAATGTCATGTTAGAAAACATTAACTAGAACATTTTAACTGACAGTTGTGACCACAACTTTGCCCTTAGTGTAGAAAAGGAAAACTGCATTTAAAGGTATGTAAGAAGATTGTGGCTAATCTTAGGCTGGTTTAACCTGAGGGCATATTTCCTCTCAGAGGCTGTCTCCTGTGAATTTTACTGGAAGGGAGGGCATCTTGTCCCAGCACAGACAGAACTGTAATTAAGTTTCACTTTAGTCACAGCCAATCAGAGATCTTGTTTCTGCCTACCCTACCCATCCTGTCAGTATCCCACCATAGTCCTTCTATCCTTAGCTCATATCACCCACATTTTATTTAATATGGGGGGTAGCCATGTTAGTCTGTATTCACAAAAACAACAAGGAGTCCGGTGGCACTTTGAAGACTAACAGATTGATTTGGGCATAAGCGTTCGTGGGTAAAAAAACCTCACTTCCCTTTCCATAAAAGACTTAACACCACTTCACAGCAGATTAGTCCACATACCCGAAAAGAGAAAGGCCGAACTCCTTCCTTAATCCATTCAACACTTCCCCTTCGCCAGTGCACACTGCCTACAACCAAACTGCTTCGGTTTCTATTCCCCCCAGGTTTCGTTTCCAAGAATCTGCCCGCCGGTTCTCCACCCTTTCCCAGCCTTCGGAATTCCCCGCGCTCGCTGCTGCCCATTTGGCCCGTCGGATTTTCTGCCAGCTGCTCGAAAGCGATCCCGCTAAGGGCCCAATCTCTCAATCCTTACTCAGGCAAAGCTCCCCCTCAGCTACATGACCGGCGGCTTTGGGCCCCGCTGGCCCGTCGGGGTTAACAGGCTCCGGGGGAGGAGGGGGGGGGTTTAAAGCCCAAGGAAAGCTCTTCGCAGGGATCTTACAGCACTAACAGGCCCATTTCTCCGGCAGGGCTCAGACCCCCTCCCCCGGGCTGCGGAGCTTAGGGGGCACAGGCTCCCTCCTAACCCCCTCCCGAAGCCGCTCCGTGCCCGCGCCTAGGCCCCACTTACTCTGCGCCCCCGCTCCCCGTGGAGCTCCCCGCCACTGCCCACCCCCTGCCATGACGGCGCCCCCCGCTGGCTGCCAGAGCCTCCTCCGGCCCCGCACCCGGCCATCCCCGGGGGTCCGCTCACACATGGCCGCAGGGGGCCCGCACCGGGCTCTCAAACACCTCCAAGCAGACGGGGCAGGTGAAGCGGGACAGCGGGTCCTGAAGCGCCGATCCCTCCGGGTACCGGGAGCTGCTCTGCACCCCCGCCATCTTCCACCAGCCAGCCGGCCGCCCCCCACTGCACTTCCGCAAAGCAGCCCCGGCGCCGCGACGGCGGCCCAAAGGGGCCGGCCCTCCGCCACGCCCACCCGAGTCGGCAACGGGCGGCGGCCTAACCCGCACGCGCAAGACAGCAGCTGTTTCGAGCCACGCCCCGTCGCCGCCAGGCCACGCCCCAGGGCGGGCCCAGTTTCTTCAGCTCCACCCACACCCAGCCACGCGCTTTTGTGCCCAGGGCTGAGCTGGGCGTGGCGAGAGCGGGGCAGGGCGTGGGTAGGCTGGAGAAGGACTGGCGGGGGCGGGGGCAGCCAGCGAGGACGCTGCGGGCAAGGGGAGCAGCCAGGGGTCACAGCTGGGCAGGAGGTGACTCCAGTAAAGGAACATCTGGTTGTGGGCAGGGAAGGAGCCAGGCGTGGGCACAGGCACAGGCACACAAGGGTGTGCCCGGGGCAGCGGAGCACAGCCAGGGGCGGCTCCAGACCCCAGCACGCCAAGCGTGTGCTTGGGGCGGCACGCCGCGGGGGGCGCTCTGTCGGTCCCGGGAGGGCGGCAGGCGGCTCTGGTGGACCTCCCACAGACGTGCCTGCGGATGCTCCACCGGAGCTGCGGGACCAGCGGACCCTCCGCAGGCACGTCCGCAGGACCAGCGACCGACAGAGCGCCCCCCGCGGCGTGTCGCCGTGCTTGGGGCAGCGAAATGGCTAGAGCCACCCCTGAGCACAGCCAGGCAATAGAGAAAAGGGATGCAACATGGCATAGATGCAACCAGCCATTGGTAGATTAGCTAAAATTTCCTCTCTCTTTCCCTCTATGGGTATGTGGCGTGACATGGGCCTTTGACTGCCACCTTCCACCACAGATGTGGCTGCATTTCACTGATTCTCTATGTGTACAGCTCATTGTTCACTCAGCACGTGTGGGGTACCCCTTCCCCCGCCCTGTGTCTGTCTGGTCTATTTGAATTGTAAACTCCTCAGGGCAGGGACCATCCATTACTCTGTGTTTGTACAGTGCCTTTTACAATGGGGCCCCATTCTTGGTTGACCTTTAAATACTTTTGTAATAAACATGAGTAATAATACTAATTGATAAGTAGGATTCAGGTACTATATAGATGTAAGATTATTATAATTAGCATGAGAACACATCTTTCACTTCTACTGAAACAGCCTGGACTAGAAATGTGTAATTGATACATAGGAGATAGACCCTGAAGATGGTTAGAGACTGGGGTTGCACATATCTAAGGAAAGAGTGGGGGGAAACAGTGCTGAAGAATAAGGAGCGTTGGTTGAGATACTTCAGATTATGACTGGTTAAGTGACAAGAGCTCAGCTCCATCTCTTCACGCCATCCCATAATATGGAGAGGTCAACAGGTGTCAATATACTGGGGGGGCATGTAAATTTAAAACAATACTTTCTCCCCCATATTGACTAGTTAGCCTGGACAATCCACTGCATCCGGAGATCAAAGGCTGAAACCAAATCTTAACTTTAAAACAGGATAGAAAATATGGCCAGAAACATTCATAGTAATGCTAAAATAGGAATGCCAAATCTCATGCCTCATGGCTTAAATACTTTACCACAGGGCATACTTTGTCATGCCATATACAATATTGAACAATTAAGTGTGTTATTGGCAGGTTTCATCTTCCCCTGAAATGGCAGGTATTGGCCACTATTTGGTGACAGGTCACCTTATGATTTACGATTTGATCTTGTAAATCCTTGTTCACTGTGCAACAGGGAACATAAGGCTGCTGCACTGCAGTTAAGTGTGAGCGGAAGCTATGTGTGGATGCAAGTACTAAGCACTGGGGGCCATTGAAAGCCCAGTGAAGTCAGTGAAAGGATTCCTATTGACTTGAATGGGCTTTGGATCAGGCCCACAGTGTAGCCCTGTGGAATGAGCAAATAATAAGCGTAAAGCCCCTTGTGTGTCTACTCCATTGCAACAGTGCAGGGTTAAAAAAAAGCAATGCCAAGGGAAGAACGGCCATGTCTGAAGAAAGGTGGTCTTAAATAGTATCTTTATCACTCCAATTAAATACTTAGTTATATGATCGTTGAGCCTTAATTTTGCTATTAGTCGGGAGTTACTTGTCAGCGATGCAGAAGCACTGCCATTGTAACACCATCAGTGGTGGGCAGGAGCAAACCAGGGACTTCAGTACATGAGCTTCTATTGCATGAGCTAAAAGCCAACTGGCTGTTAGCTAAGGCTGTAGAGCAAACTCATTAATCTCTCTCACTCTGTCTCTAAGTGGTCTTGGTGCCACTAGATGAGACAGAACACCACACCCAGGACGTGAATGGTTTATACCAGTGGTTCTCAAACTAGGGCCGCCGCTTGTTTAAGGAAAGCCCCTGGCGGGCCGGGCTGGTTTGTTTAGCTGCTGCATCCACAGGTTTGGCTGATCGCAGCTCCCACTGGCCATGGTTCGCCGTGGTTCGCCGCTCCTGGCCAATGGGGGCTGCAGGAAGCGGCGCGGGCCGAGGGATGTGTTTGCACCATTATTGCAGAACTGGGTTCCCCTATGCTCCTGCTCATCGTACTTACATATGCAACACTGCAGCTGTGAGATATAGGATCAAGACTTTAACAGACTGATGGTCTGATGCAGTACAGTGAATCTTTCGTGCTTAAGATTGCACTTAAGGGCAGCAGTGGGGGCAAAAAACCTAACCGGCTTCAAGACTGAGCTTGAAAAATTTATGAAGAGGATGGTATGATGAGACTGCCTACAACTGATTTGCGACTGCAGCATATATCTCCATCGGCCAATGATGGGACACTAGATGGGGAGGGTTCTGAGTAACTACAGATCATTCTTTCCCAGGTTTTTGGCTGGTGGGTCTTGCCCACATGCGAAGGGTCTAACTGATCACCATATTTGGGGTCAGGAAGGAAATTTCCCGCACATCAGATTGGCAAAGACCCTGGGGTATTTTTGTCTTCCTCTGCAGTACGGTGCACAGGTCACTTGCCAGTTTAAACTAATGTAAATGGTGGATTCTCTGTAACTGGAAGCCTTTAAATCAGTGGTCACCAACGCCTTGATCACGATCGACTGGTCGATCCTGGAGCCTTTGCCAGTCGATCGCAATCGCCGGGCCACTAAAAGTTGCTTCCACTCCTGACTGAATGGCCTTGAGCCCGCCCAAGTGCCGCTACAGGTGCATCAGTTGAGGAGCCGAGCTTGATCCGGTGCAGCGGGGCTCAGGCAGGCGGCTTGCCTGCCCAGGCCCCATGCCGCTCCTGGAAGCAGCTGGCTGCAAGCACTGCCCCCACAGCTCCAATTGGCTGGGAGCTGAAGGACGGTGCTGGGGGCAGGGGCAGCACATGGAGCCGCCTCCCTGCCCCAGGGCTGCAGAGACATGCCAGCAGCCAGTTGCATCCAGGAGCAGCATGGGGCCTGGGCAGGCAGGCAGCCTGCCTGAGCCCCGCTGCACCACTGACCAGGAGCCGCCTGTGGCAAGCGCCTCCTGGCCGGAGCCTGCACCTCATACCTCATCCCGCACCCCCAACACTCTGCTCCAGCCCAGAGCTCCCTCCTGCACCAAACTTCCTCCCAGAGCCCGCACCCCTCACTCCTGCACCGCAACCTCCTGCCCCAGGCTCAGCCTGGAGCCCCCTCCCACACTCCAAACCCCTTGGCCTCAGCCCAGAGCATGCACCCACTCCCCCACCCCTCTACCCCCACCCCAGCCTGAAAGTGAAAGTGAGTGAGGGTGGGGGAAAGTGAGTGACGGAGGGAGGGAGGAATGGAGTGAACAGGGCGGGGTCTCGGGGAAGGGGCAGGGTAGATCCTGGGTTGATCTTAAATTCAAAAAGTGATCTTGTGCGTAAAAAGGTTGGAGACCACTGCGTTAAATCATGATTTGAGGACTTCAGTAACTCAGTCAGAGATTAGAGGTCTATTACAGGAGTGGGTGGGCGAGGTTCTGTGGCCTGCAATGTGCAGGAGGTCAGACTAAATGATCATTATGGTCCCTTCTCACCTTAAGGGCTATGAGTGACTGAACAGAATAATGATAAATCTTTTTTATAAAAAAAATAAGCATCTTTTCTTAACCAAAGTGGTAGCAATTTATGTATGGGGCATGTTGCAGATATTGTCCTAACACACTGTCCCACTATGCAAGATTTAAGTAAAACTTTGAATGTTTCAGAATTAACATTTGGTTGGGAGGAAGTTAGAGAGAGAGGAGTGGTGTGAAATGCAAATCAGGAAGACAGAAGGAAAAATACAGGAGGAAAAAATACTGTATAGGTGATGCCAAATGTTTCCATTCATGTGCCAAAAGATACTTGTCACTTAACTAGCAGAATTAGAAAATCAAAGCCAGGGATACATTGCCAATGACAGAAGGTCTCTGTTCTTTTCTCAGAACTGTGTTCACAACACCCATATTAACAGCACATGCATATCCACGGGTAGATTTCATCCTGAGTTTCAATTTCTGAACCAGCTGCAAAATGTTAATGTGTCAGATTCAAGCCCTTATCTTATGGTGCCTGACTCTGTCTTATAGTTTAGACTTTGCTAACACCTTGCTGCTGCTGAAAGTGCTATAGGCCTCCTGAAAATTGAATTCACCGAGTGCTCTATCAGATGGAGTCTCCTGCCATATGTGGAACACAAGGCACTGAAGATGCAGAGTAAGAACAACTATAGTGTAGCCATACCCTGAGAAACATTCAGAGTTGGTCTTGCAAAACACTCAGCTTCTATTCATCTGTAAAATACACACATTAGCACTCACCAGCAGCAGTCTTAGAATCTAAACATTGTTAGTAGAACAAGCCTATTATGGTTCACATAACAGAAAAAAGATGGAGGACTACTTGTGGCACCTTAGAGACTAACAAATGTATTTGGGCATAAGCTTTCACTGGCTAAAACCCACTTCATCGGATGCATGCAGTGGAAAATACAGTAGGAAGATATATATACACAGAGAACATGAAAAAATGGGGGTTGCCATACCAACTCTAACAAGACTAATCAATTAAGGTGGGCTATTATCAGCAGGAGAAAAAAAACTTTTGTAGTGATAATCACGATGGCCCATTTCCAACAGCTCACAAGAAGGTGTGAGTAACAGTAGGGGAAAAATTAGCATGGGGAAATAGTTTTTACTTTGTATAATAACCCATCCACTCCCAGTCTTTATTCAAGCTTAATTTAATGGTGTCCAGGTTGAAAATTAATTCCAGTTCTGCAGTTTCTCATTGGAGTATGTTTTTAAATTTTTGTTGTTGAAGAATTGCGACTTTTAGGTCTCTAATTGAGTGACCAGGGAGGTTGAAGTGTTCTCCGACTGGTTTTTGAATGTTATCATTCTTGACGTCTGATTTGCGTCCTTTATTCTTTAGCGTAGAGACTATCCAGTTTGGCCAATGTACGTGGCAGAGGGGCATTGCTGGCACATGATGGCATATATCACATTGGTAGATGTGCAGGTGAACGAGCCTCTGATGGTGTGGATGATGTGATCAGTACTCCTTGTTCTTTTTGCTGATACAGACTAACCCGGCTACCACTCTTGAAACCTGTCACCATAGCAGAAAAAGTGAACAGGCTTGGATGTCAAAAATCAGCTCCCTTCAAGCAGAATGTACAGGAAATGGAGTTTGTTAGTTTCAGACTGATCTTAAGTGAAACAAGAGGTAAATGTTCCTGTTACTAAAAACAAACAAATACTTTAAAAAATAGCTAAAGCAACAGAGTGTAAGTAATTGTAGTCAGCAGGCAGAATCTGCCTGGTTTTTGACATTAGCCTCAAGGCTGTAGGTTGTCCACATTTTATTCATTATGTTATTACTTGCATATGGTTTTGGGTGTCTTGTAGTAACAAAATGTAATGCTATTTTCCCCTTCATTTACTTCAAGGCTGCTCTGGCTACGGAAGAAATATTGACCTTTTTAGAAAAGGATAATGCTGCTTTTTTTGTGGCTTTCAAACCAACCAGATATTAGAGAAATTTATAAAATAATTGTATCATGATTTATCAATTGATTTCATTGTTGTGACTGAATAGCCACATTATTTAAAAGGACAATTAATTTTTCACTGTGATTATGATGGAACTAATTTCTCCTTCCCTAGAAAGGGAGGAAATTGTGCTGCTGGAAGTGGCCTTAATGTCTTTCAGATGAGATGTAAGACCAAGGTTCTGACTCTTTGGGATCATTCAAAATCCCATACCATCCTGAGTATAAGCAGGACTAGTAACCCAGTGACCCTGTCTAAACTTTTCTTCCTTCCACTGTAGTGCAGCATGCTGTTGCCACTCCACATAAGTGGTTGTTTTTTAGCAGTTCTGCTGGAGTGCTATGGGTGTCCCAAGAAATATACCATGCTATGTTGCCAACTCTTGCCGTTTTATCACAAGTCTTACAATATTTAATGTTTTCTTTCCTAAAGCCTCAGCTGCTGGATTCTTGTAATTACATGAAAATCTCAATTTTCATTTAAAAGTATGTTTCTAGCTCATGGTTTTAGAAAAAGGTGGAGAATGTGAACCTTAAAAGCTCAAAAACCAAAAGCGAACTAATCCCCACCACAGACTTATTTTCAAGTCTCATGGTTTGGGCTCTTTGAATACATAGCATTGGCAATTTTGGAACCTATAGCTGTAGACTGACCAAAGCTCATCCTCTTCTCTGGATCTCTGTGCAGCATAGGTTATGCAGGAACCACTAAACCAGGTCAAAACTTTAAAAGTATTCACAATATTTTTTTTACCCTATACCATTTTCTGACAGTTAAATCATCCACAGATGGCCAGACCCAAGCTCGGAGACAGCATTTACTTTTCAAGGTGGAGTCTGTGGGGTGGCAACTTTGTCCTATTCTGAGGCATTGGTTGCAAAGCCTCTGAGGAGCTTCTCAGTCATTGAGGCCTGGTTTACACTACAGAGTTAGGTCAATGTAAGGCAGCTTATGTTGACCTAACTCTGTAAGTTTCTACACTACAATGTTGCTCCCACTGATGTAAATTGCCCACTACACCAATTTAATAACTCCACCTCATGCGAGGCTCCGGTTAGGTCGATGTAGTTAGGGCAATAGAATGTCCTTGTAGACACTGCATTGCTTACATCACCTGTTGGCTGTCAGTCCCATTCAAGGGCTGACAGCTGGACTCAATTTCACTGCTGGTAGGCTCCTTGCTCTGGAGCTGGGAGCCTAGCAGCACCAAAAATCCTGCCTGCAGATGAGGCTCCCAGGGCTTCTGCTGTGGTATGAAGAGCCTATCAGTGCCCAGAATCCTGTCTCCAGCTGGGCACTCACAGGCTGGCTGCTGTGTTGCAGGAAACCTGCCAGCCCCATACTCCACCTGTGAGCCCTGCACCAGGCCAACAGCTCGGGCTGTCAGCCTGCGGCGGAGTGGGAGGAGTGCTCAAGCAGTTGGTGCCCCACAATGCCTCACTTCAGTCAGTGGCAGCACTGCTGGGGAGAATGCGCACTATTGACAGAACAAGCATGGTGTGGACGTGAAACACCACTTTAGTTACTGCTGTGGTTGTATGTAGACTTAAGTTAACTAAATTTTATATAAAAGAGGGGTAGCCGTGTTAGTCTGGATCTGTAAAAGCAGCAAAGAGTCCTGTGGCATCTTATAGACTAACAGACGTTTTGGAGCATAAGCTTTCGTGGGTGAACACCCACTTCGTCGGATGCATGTCCATAGTGTAGACAAGCCCTTCGCCAGTGCCTCAAAGCCTGATCCATCTGCACCCTCACCAAACAAGGCTCCAGCTGAACTGGACTCTAGTTCCAGCTGGGCTGGCAGTGGCCAGGCACGTCCCAGGACAATCAGCGCCCTGCCGCCGGAGTCGCCCTGTTGTGGAAAGCCCAGTTTTGTTCAGCAGGCCACTTCCAGCCTAGGCTCTGCTGGACAGGGGTACCCAGGCCCCAGGTACTCTGCAGGCCTATAGGGGGAGAGCCCTCAGGCCATGACAGGAAAAAGCCTGCCAGAGGCTACTCTAGCCCTTTAAATCCCTCCCTATGACATCACACGGGAGATTACGCCCCACGAGCGGCGCATGCGCAATGAGAACATGCAACCGTATTACGTCACTTTCTCTAAACTGATTTGCTGCCGGGTTGTGGCTGCCGCTGTTTCGCTTCGGCTGGACGGAGGGGTATGCGGTTGCCTCGCCGGGGGGGGGCCGGCACGGGTAAGAGAGAGGCGCGGAGAGCTCCCGTACGAGCTCAGGGTACTGTCGATTCCTTCCCGAGAGCACTGGGCATGCGCCAAAGCTCTTCCGGGTCCTTCTGCTTCCCCACTCGCCCCCCACAGGGCTCACTTCCGGCTGCTTGAGGGAGGACGGAGGGTCTGTATCCGGGGCACGGGCGGCTTCCTGCAGGCGGGCGGCAGCGGTGGCTGGTCGCGCGAGCGGGACCTGGTTTCGCCTCGCTGCAAGCTGTGAGTGAGGCGGCCCCAGCTGGGGAGAGCCCCGAGGCGGAGCCGGGCCCTGTCCCAGCTGCCCCTTCCCGGGCGGTCCCTCTCGGGCGCCCGCGGGTGGCTCCGGGTCGTAAGCGCTGCGGGTCCTTGTCGGACCCCCGCTTCGCCCGGCTCTCCTGCGCCTGCCGGTGCGGGGTGCCCGGCCTGCCCCGCTGCGGGTCCGGGTTTCGCTTTCACTAGCCGGGGGAGGTTTGTATAGCCAGGTACAGCCCTGTCGCGCGGAGCCCCGCCAAGCACAGGTGCAGAAGGGCCCGAGAGATCTCGGGCTCCCCTTGGCCTCCCCCAGCCCCGGTAATGTCATCGGAGACTTCCTCCTCGGGGGGGAGGGGAGCTGGGAGAAGGTGCCTCTAAGGGTGTAAAGATCTGCCCAGGGGATTATTCTGGAGAAGTTGTATGTCCTGTGTTGTGCAGGAGGTCAGATTAGGTGATCCCGATGTTCCCTTCTGGCCTTGGGATCTATGAAAAAAACTAATGCCACGATGTAGCGTATACAGACAAGGCTCTTCCATTGACTGTCTCATGCACAGCCGGTTTTGAAAAGGGCCCTAAGGCTACATCTACACTGCAAACATAAATAAATAGCACCACCATCACCAAATGGCAGCAAGTCTCAAAGCCCAGTCAACAGACTTAGGCTCACATTGTCGGGCTAATGGTAGCTGCATAGATGTGCTGAAGCTCTGAAATCTGAGGGGAGGGAGAGAGGTCTCAGAGCTTGAGTTCCTGACCGATTGGGAAAATCTGCATTGCTACTTTTAGCTCTGTAGCCTGAGTCAGTCAATCCAAGCTCTGAGGCTTGATGCTGTGGTGTTTGGTTGGTTTTTGAGTGTAAATGTACTCAGAAGGAGCAGAGAGGATGGGAGCCCATGCAGGTAATTGAAGGCCAGTAATGATTTCTAATAAAGTTTCTTGACTTTGTACCTGGCCCAGGAAGGCTCTGAGGCAGAATTAGCAGCAAAGTTGGCTGATGATTAGTAGTGGAAGAATATTCCAGGAGAATGCTTTCTTTGAAAATGTAGAACTGGCAACATATTAAGTGAGGAGAGCGGGGGAGAGCTTGGTTTTCCCAAACAGCATCTCATGGAAACAGGATTGAGAAGGATGCCAGGTTAGATCAGGATTTCAATCCATTAGCTATAGGTTCAGAAACTGAGCTGGGTACACGGAGTCAATTTGTTGTATAGGTTCAGTTGAATTCGTTTTTTTTGTTGTTTTTTTTTAAAATAGCTGCCTGCTCAATAAGACCCTGTTGCATGAGCCTCTCAACCTAAAATTGCTATTCAGGGGATATGCCTGTGGGTTTGTGGTAAAATTATTGTGATGGTTCAGCCACATTTCATGCTGAGTAGCTCAGTGTAATATGAAAGCTATGTTCTCGCTGCCTGGGTGAAGGAATCCCTCTTATAAAGTCCTGATTCAAAGAGCTAATGAGTATTTTGAATGGTACCAATTTGAGTAGTTAAGAATTATGGCTGAAATAGCATGGGGATTTTCTTCTGTGGGTCAGGGGATTTTTCTTGTCAGATGCTTAAGAAACCATTTTAAAGACAATGTAAGACTGCGTGGGTTTTGTTTATTCTTAGTGGGACAGAATTATTTGACTTCCCTATAGATTGGCAATTTCAGAACAATGATAATTCAGCTTTTTCTAATGTAATCACAGTTCTGAAGGTGGCACATTTATTGTCTTATAATTATGCTTAATATGTCAGCTATCTTTCTTTAGCTTTGTCATTTGAAGAGTTTTAGTACTTCTGGGGCAACTCTTCTTAACTGAAATACTACAGTTTATAAACAAACTGATGGCTTTGATTGAGGGTGATACATTAATGTACCCTGTAGGCTGCTGTCTTTTAATAAACTTAATCATAATCTAGGATGCCTTAACATTCAAAAACATTTTTGTGGCGTTAAGCATTTTCTTGTGCTCAATACAATAGTTTTCTTTTTTTTTTAAGTGTTGATGAAAGCCTTAGCGACTGAAATCCTATTTCAGCCTCAAAGGTGACAGCATGAGTAGCAGCATATTGTAAAGTTTCCTCATGTTGCTATGACGGTATTTCACCTCTACGCTAGAGTAAACGTTCCTTGGATTGGAAGGGCCGCTGAATCTCTATGGCCCATTCGTTTTTTGATTTCTGTGCTGAGACTTTCAGTGATGAAGGGGTACAGATATATTAGTGGCTTTCTTTATGTCCACTAGGAACTGGACTACGACGACAGCTCATAGTATGTAGGTTATCAAATAGCCATGAGATGTTACAACTTTCAGTGAGTGATTTGCAGGCAAAGGGCTCAATATTCTTTAACAATCTTCTGAGCCAGGGAAAGTCATTGCCATACAACCAGGTTTATTTGTGCACTGAATTTCTTATCAAGTACTGTAACCATGTATGGTGGAAGTAAACTGTTGCCATCTAACACCTGTTAGAACCCGCCTGCTGATTAGTGAACTGTTAAAGATAGGATTTTTCAGGGAGTTAAACTGTAAATGTTGAGAGGCAAAACAAGAGTTCTCTTGAAAGTTGTTGGCTTCTGTCTAAAGCTTTATCTACGCTGGCACTTCCGTTGTTACTTTTGTCGCTCTGGGGTGTGAAAAAACAAACCCCTGAACAACAAAAGTTTAAATGACGGAAAGCACCGGTGTGGACAGTGCTTCATTGGTGGAGTCATGCTCCCAGTGACAACGCTACTGCCCCTTGTTGGAAGTGGTTTTATTTTGTCACCAGGAGAGCTCTCTCCTGGTGACAAAGAGCGGCTACCCTGTGCACCTTACAGTGGCACAGCTGCAGTGGCACAGCCATGCTGTTGTAAGGTGTGCAGTGTAGACATAGCCTTAGTTTGTCTCATATTTTGATTTTCAGACATGAGCTGGTGAACCCTGGCATGCCCACAAATGGCAAGTCATGGGAGCTTGAGATGATTATGAATGTCCTGCTTTGAGCAGGGGGTTGGACTAGATGACCTCCTGAGGTCCCGTCCAATCCTGATATTCTATGATTCATAAGATCTTTACAAAGGACTTACTTGTCTTTAGGGGACTTCCTAATCGTAATGCCCCATTCATGAAACAAAGCTGCTGTATCATACAATTATTGAAAATAGAGATGGAGGTTAGGATATCTAATCCAGCTCCATTCTAGTGCAGGATTGTTTCCTGTTTAAGTCTATTATCCAGACTGGTTTGAAAGTCCCAGTTAATTGGAAACAATCAGAGCTCTTTTGCATAGCCTAATTATTTAATTTGGGAGGGAGGTGGTCGTTGAGTAGTGGCATTCTGCTGCTTTTGTCCAGTTCTGTTTTATACAAATACAGAAATAACTTTAGGGAAGGGGCAGTAAATTCATCCTGTGGAGAAGACTCAATTGCATTTTTATTTATGGATCTTGGGCTGAGGTATGAATTTAGCACTCCATATTCCCTGTAATTCCCAGCAGAACTCTCACTGATTTCAAGAGGGAAGCATGTACAAGCCATCTTTGTGCAAAACTTCTAGCTTGTTTGTTCACTTCCTCATTGTTGTATTCAGCATTACTGGGTGAAAGAATATTCTTGAATTTGGGACCATTGAAATTTCTGCCCTTTGTTTCTCTTTCTTCTTCGTCCTCTCTTTTTTCCCCTCCGTCGTCTTCTTCCTTAATGTCTTCCTGATGTATCTTCTGTCCAACAGCGCGCGCTCTCGCTCTCTCTCTCTCTCTCGCTCTCTCTCTCTCACACACACACACACACACACACACACACACACACACACACACACACACACACACACACACACACACACACACACACACACACACACACACACACTCTCTTCATTCCCATCTGCTAAAATGATCAGCAACTGAATAATTACTGATGGCATTACATGGGCTTAATGTAAGTTGAGGAGTTTACACTTTTGAGTCATTGTTTTAGGCTGACTGCAGACTCAGAAAGACAACACTCCATTGACTTACATTTGGCTCATAGGGTTTGCCTATGCAAGAGACATCAAGTCACTAAAGTAGAAACACACATATTAGTACACTTGTAAAAACCATAAGTAACGAAGGTTTTGTACTACACTGGCATAGTGGGTCCAAGCAGGGCCCGTACTAGTTGTTAAAAGTAGGGATTCCAGCCTTTTGATGTAACTGCAAGTTTCAGGCTAAAATCTTGGCTGTGCCACTTGCTGCCCACTGCCTCCTCTTCAGTTGCATGCAAACTCTTCCACAGTTGTGAGATGAGTGTCGAACAGCCCCACCTCCTTGGCAAGGTAGAATATGCACAGCTGGATAGGATTATCAGTAGCACACAGAGGCTCACAGATAAGGTACAGCTAGAAAGACTAGCGTGCTGGGCTGTGCAGTCCATGCAGTTAGAGAGAATTACAGCAGAAGTCCTGAGTTAAGTAGAAAGAACCCTTTTGGAGCAGTTCATGTTATTTATATATTTTTTCTGGAGAAAGCAAAATAAGAGATGAATAAAGTCTCTGATTATAGTTCTCTTCATGCAGTTTAACTCATTAGCCCCCAGAACAGTATAAACAGGTCACTTTGTTTTCATCGCACCATGCCCTTGCTTTTAGTCATCAAACCATTCTATTCTTATGGACCAAAAAGCATCTCTGCTCTCTTTAGGCTCACGTGCACCTAATTTCTTTGGGGCTAAGGCTGCCCTGGCTCAAAGAGCCAGATGGGGCTTGGGGAAATTGTTGTGGACTCATTGATGGGATTTAACTCCCAAATGTCTATATCAGTCTGGCTTGACTTTGTTCTAGGATGCAGTTGGAGAGGAGTGTATAATGGCTGTGGGCACCATGGGGCACCAAAAGACCAGTACACCTATTACATGATTACAGAAGCCTGAAGAGTTTGTGGTTGGGATCCACTGCTCCATGAACACTTCCACAGGCTCCTGTGGGTATGTGGAAATTACAGGCATGCTGGAGTAGTACAGCTGTAATGACTTGTCTTTGTTTTTTCTTTTTATTCCAGAAGAATCACGATTACTGAGAACTTGTAAAAGGCTCAGTAATCCGCCTGTTGCAGAGTAACCATGGAAGAGACGAGGTAGCCACCCAAGAGTGAGCCAAAATCCTATTTCAATGGATACGAAATATAAAGACGATTTATTTAAGAAGTATGTACAGTTCCATGAATCCAAATTGAATGCTTCTGACAACAAACAGCGCCCTGTTAATGATGAATATCTGCGAGTGGCAGCCTCAGCCTTACTCTGCCTTCCCAAGATTGATCCCTTTTATAGATTCCGGTTGATTAAATTTTATGAGATGGTTGAAAATTCACTAAGATCCCTGAAATCCTCAAATTTACGTTCTCTCCATACTGCATTCGCTATGCTGGAGATGATAGGAATTAATCTCTTTCTTTACCCTTGGAAGAAGGAATTCAAAACTATAAAGGTAAGACGTTTCACATGCGGTGATAATACATTAGAACAATGATTTGTAGTTTCATCTAACTTTATTCCTGAGTGTTTTTTGCGTTGCTGCATGACAGATACGCAGTCCTGGAGTCTGAAATCCTCTCTGTATCCATAAAACAGGCAGAATCAGTGCAAGCATCCCCCTCTGGCTTCCCCCCACTGGCCTACTGTTGTATCCTGACTTTGACAGCGAGGGAATACCACTAGGGTGAATGAATAGTTGACTTCTAAGTTCACTCCATATTTGCCCTTTCTGCCATAACTGCTATTAATTTAGCACTAATTGCAATGTGCAGTGTTTAGTGAAGTGGACACTTGTTTACCAGGAATTGGATTGGAAACCTCAACTCATTTCACACTGGCAAGCAAACTTCTTTAGTTTGCTTTAAGAACATCTTTCTTCATTCCTGATCACATGGAGCCTGGATTTTTTTTTCTTTTTAATGTCCTTTCAAATTCTTTACCTGTGTCAGGGTCTTTGTTTGAGACTGATAGTATTTTAAAAGCCTAATATACTTCTCATCATCTGTGCTATTTGTTTAATAATTGCATATAGCTCAGCTTAGATCATGGAAGCAGACTAGTTAGCTTCTCTTCCACTGTCAGTTTTGAGTCTGTCTTGTCTTTGGGTTCTCATTTATAGTGGATCAAAGCTGCAGTGTTTGAGTTGTGAACACTACAGGTGACATTTGAAATCCAGACAGAAAATTGTTTTTGAAAGTTGCATATAAACACTTCTAATATAGCCTTACAAAGCATTTTTCTATACACTAAACTACAGTGTCCTTTTAAAAAAAAAATGCACTGTGCAATCAGTAGTTTCTATTACATTTTTGAGGGGGAGGACAGGGGGATGGGACGGACGGGACTATTCCAGACTAGTAGAACTCTCCATAGGTCTACTTCCTCATTGCACTGAAGTCCTGACAAGTAAGATCTTGACTATTCCAGTCTAGGGCACCTCTTGGGATGCTAACAATGTAGACGTTGGTCATATATTGTAGTTCTTTTTACCACCATGTACAAGGTTGACAGAGCCAAATCATTTCCACTTGTGACCCAATATAGGATTTGAACTCCAGTCAGAGCAAACATCTCAGCTATGTTGCATCACAAGGGATATTTCTTATGGATCCATATGTTTCCTCATCCCCCACAAGCCTTTTTTTTTTTTTTTTACACTGTAGACTCTTGACATGTAAAACATGACTAAGACTTAAGAAAACGTAGAATGTACCTTCCAAATCAAACACTGTAAACCATCATCCTCTTTGGAGTCAATTTTGTCAACAATATTGATGGCTGTCAGCTCTGCTCAGACTGAAATATTTAACCCACTGCTACACCTTAGCTCAGTGTTTGAGATTTTGTTTAGAAAAATAATACTAATAAGTTTTGAAGTGAGACACTTATGTCTTCATTAGCTTTTTGACACATAGTCATCTGAAAGAAAAACTGTAAGCATATTGTACAAATTGATTTGAGTGAACTCTCTGCTTTAAAATGTTATGATTATCCCTGGCCAGATATTTACATTAAGCTAAGCAGCTCAGAAGAAAGGTCAGTTGTTTCCCAAACATAAAAGATAAGTTTGGGACAGTATTTCACAGAGTTGCAAATGATTCATTTGGTTGCTGTGTTTTTCTGTCTGAATCAGTAAGCAAGTGCTCATTGAGTTTCTCAAGGCGGGGAATCTCCCATGGCCTTGGATTTTTAGAAAAGAGAGAGTGTACCTAATAGGCCTTGGTAAAAACTGTCCTAGAACATACTTGTATGTACATGTGTGTTGCATCTTAGGCTTGTCTTTTTAACTTCTTTCCCAGGAGACTTGCTCCTCTTCTTGAGGGATTTTCTGTCCTTAATAATTATTAGCCTGTGAAGCACCTTTCATCTGAGGCACTTTGTAAATGCACATAATAAATATTACGTCTATTGTAGATAGGGCAGCTGAAGTACAGATTATTGTCAATGTTTCATGGCTGCAGAATTTGCTGTAAAATCCATCCTTCCTCCAAATATGAACTGTCATTTAAAAATGTTTCAAGCATTATAGTATGAAGAAAACCTTTGAAATGTGAATGGCATAAACCAATGCAACACTCTTCTCCAGTCTGCAAACATCTTGAAGTATTTGCTGAGATTTGAACTCACACTGTTCATTTCAGTACATTTAAGTTTGAAATTGGATAAGATTTTAATGTCAACATTAACAATTTCACTGATTGCTTTAGCAGAAACATCGAGTTAATTTTGTGATCCCATGTCCCCAATATGGCCACAAGATTCTTAAATATTTAGCTGTCCACTACCCACTTCGGAAACCTCCATCTTTCCCCCACCAAAGCTTGTACAGTGCAGTTGTGTTGTAAATTCAATTTCTGGTCCGTTAAAACTGGAATATTTAAGGAGAAGCTTAAAATAAACAATTTAATAACAAGAGGATTACATGCTGGTCATATGGTCTTCAAATTTAAGCAAAACCTTCCTTTTTTGGATTTATCTGAAGCTGATGCAGAATTTTTAGTCTGTCAAACAGGAGAGCTAAAGAATTTGGGCTCAACTTTCTTGGAGTAGATGTAGTCTTTGATTGTCAGAGGTTGATTAGATAGGACTAACAAGGCACCTATATTGTACCCAGCTCTGTAGTGTCTGAGCATCTAGTCTGCCACTGAGATTATAACTTAACTTTCCTTTATTTTCCCCCTTCCAGACCTACACGGGACCTTTTGTTTATTATGTAAAGTCCACACTACCTGAGGAGGATGTAAGACAGATTCTGAACTACATGGGGTATGTCCAAGAACTGGGAACCATGTATAAGCTCAAAGAGCTGGTTGATGCCTTCCAAGTAAAAATGGTTTCATTTGAACTCTTTTTGGCAAAAATAGAGTGTGAACAACTGCTTGAAATTCACTTGCAAGTGAAGGATAAAGGTTATTTGGAGCTTGATGTTGTAAATGAGCGAAAAAATAGCAATGAAGATGTTAGAGGCTGCTCAGAAGCTATGAAACGGCGCACAGAATGCAAAGAAAACTTGAACACTTCTATGGCACGCATGGTTCTTCAGAAATCTGCTAGTGAAAGAGCCCCTAAAGAGTACTTCAAGCCAAAAGTAAGCAAGCCTTCTAAATCCGTGGATACATATGACAGCTATTGGGAAAACAAGAAACCACCATTGATGACTTCGTTGAGTCTCAGAAAAGAACCAATTTTGGTTGATACAGAAGATGACATTAAAGATGAAATAATACGTCCATCACCATCTCTTCTTGCTATGTCAAGCTCTCCACATGGGTGTTCAGATGAATTTCTGCCAATTTCATCCCATCCCAATGGCATGTTAAGAACAAATGTCCCCTACAACTCTTATATTTCTGCTCAAGAAGACTTAGACTTATACACTGATCCTGATTCTAGAAGTATGTTAAATTTTAAAAGACATGAAGTTAGTAAACCTGATGTATGGCTAATAAGAAATGATGCCAATCCCATTTACCACAAACGTACGCATCTAGCCAAAGAGACAACTTCCCTGAAGTGCCAGAATTGTGGCATAACTTGCGGCACTTCTGTTTGCCAAAAGTGTGACAATCTGCTCATCTATAGGCAGGAATATCCAGCAGTGAAGCAGAGCAGTTATTCAATCAAAGCAATTCCAAATGATGGCTTGTCTCCTGGCTCTGCTTTAAGAGAGAAATCTCAGTATGCATTACAGACTCAGAGTCAAGAAAGAGCTACTCAGCTCAGTTCAAAATCCAAGCCTTCAGGCACCCTGCGCTGTGGCTTCTGTAACCGATCTGGAGCTGCAAACACATGCACATTCTGTTCAAAAGTCTCATGTGATGCTTGCCTCAATGCTTACTATTATGATCCCTGCTGTAGAAAGAGTGAGCTACACAGATTCATGCCTAACAATCAATTAAACTATAAATCAACCCAGCTGCCCCACCTTGTTTATAGATAGACTTGAAATTCTGTGTTTGAGAGGAGAAACAAGGGCTAAAAACACATGGAATTTTCTGATTTCACTGGTAACAAATATGATACTGACCTCTTTATATATAAATATTAAAAAAAAAAAAGATGTGTCCAGTTTTTGGAAATACATTTCAATGACTAGGTGCCAGTTTCATTTTTAGTGGCTTCACAAATGCTGTGTATACATTAGAGTTCATGCCTCTACCATTTAGGTAGTTCTTATCTGATAACTGCTTTTCAATTTAGATGGGGGAGAAGAGCACATTTTCCTTTCAGACTTGGCAGCTGTTGCACTTTAAGTGACACCACATCTTTGTTATTATATTGCAGTTATTGGCTCACCCAAATAAAACTACGTAAGAGTATATGAAATTAAGAGCAGCATTTTCAGTGTATTGTGAAATCACTGTCTGTTTTTATAGAGTAACTTTAAAATACTTGTAGGAAGTATTTGAAAATTACTTGGTTGCCAAAAAGGACTAATTTTTGAAGAGTTTGGCTGCATTTCCTGAGCTCTAAAATGTAAACACCAGGACATCTCCTCTTCATGTCTTCATGTTTCCTCCTTCTCCCTTCCATCCCCCAAGATGTTTATCTCAAGCTTATACAATCTGAATTTGAAGAGAGTTCTTGCTTTATTTTCTAGTGTTGCCAATACCATCCTACTGGTTTTTACTGTGTGGTATTTTTAAAAGGTGAATCTGTATACATGTCACTTAAATTATGCCTGGAGTGTTGTCTTTCCAGTTCAGTACTGATTTTATTCATCTTCTGTTGCACATGTATTAAATCCCATTCTTTGTACTGTAAATAGGTGATTTGGAAACAGTTTATTTTTTAATAAATAGATTCAATATGTTAAATTCTAAAAGTGGTAAAATCATTATGTAACTATGAAGCTTCTCTGGGTTATTTGTTCAGATGGCTTCTTTTTTTTTTTTTTCCTTGTACTGTATTTCATGGTTTACTACAGTCACTGTGGCAGACTGATATTATTGGCTCAGAAAAAAATTTGTTTTCTTTGCTTCCTTCTTTAAAGCACCCAAAGCGCTCACTCAGGAGACACTTCTTCTAAATTAATTGGAGTCTTTCCTGAGTAAGGACTGCAGGATTTTGGGCCTAAGTGCACATTTTCTTCCCTTATGCTTATGGGAACTTTGTATGCATAGATGATACCCTGCATCTAAATCCACTGCAGAGTCTATAGCGTAGCTCAGCTGGCAAGGCAGTGATCTGATTAAAATTCAGAGAGCTTGTATGACTCTCACTGGAGTAAATCCATCAGTTGTAGACGAGAATCAGGCAATAAAACTTTATTATTTATTTGTATGACTATCGTGCCTAGGAGCCCTAGTCCTAGACCAGGATTCCATTGTGCAGGATGCTGTACAGTTTGGCCGCCAAACCATGTAATAAATTAAACTACATCTTCTATGAACAGACTTTAGTCTTATGGAAAAAGAAAATCTGCAAGAGCCCCCTCTTATTTTTGTCTTTTACATTCAGACAAGCTAATTAAGACAAAATATTTAGGGAACTCAATCTGAGTATTGGAATCAAACATTTAAAATATCTAAAGAAATTATCTAAAGTGTTTGTTATATTTTTTTAAAATTAATCCACTTTGCCCTAAAATAATACATTTTTGAACAGTTTGATTCTAGGTTTTGTTTTGTTTTCTTCCCAAATGTCCATTGTGTGGAAAAACATGCATGAATGATTGGTCACCAATGTTTTCTTATTGTTTTGGGTTGCGGGAAATTAAATAGGTTAATATTGTAAACTTACTAAAATATTTTAGCCATAAGTGTCAGATATACAAAAGAAAAGGCCAAACTTGATTTTATAGAAGGCTGAGAGAGGCTACTCTGACTTGCATTAAGAAATAAAGTAAATGGCTTTCACAAGACAAATCAAGTGACTGCAACTGAAAATGTTATAAGCAGGTATTATCTTGCTGACTGAAGGCTACGGCAGGGGTTCCCAACCTTTTTGTTGGCATGACCCCATTTTAATGAATTTTTTCCTGCCAGGACTCCAGATAGCATGGAGGATGCCGTTTTGTAGAACAACATGGCATCATCCATGCACTGTGACCTTGCCTGCACTGTATGTGCAAGGTCATGCTGTAGGAGCAAAATGGTGTCTGTCCTCTGTGACCCCATGTACCGATGGTGCATTGTGACCCATAGATTGGGAACCATTGGGCTAGGCTCAGTATTGCTTAGGTGAATGATGTTAAGGTTTTCAAAATCTTAATGGCTTTTTATAAATACATACATATATATGTATAAAATAGAACACATGTAGATACAGTATGTATATAATGCAGAATTTAAAAGAATTTTACTACTAAAATACAGTCTGTAAGGGTGGCTCTCATTTTGGTAGTTACTTTTTCTGTTCATCTTTCTGAAGTGTCACGCCTGTTTTTGGCTGCTATACAATGTACCTTCTAGTTCACTAGTTCAACTTCCATATTGTTACTTTCACTACAGTAATTAACTCAAACTGTGATGCCACGTAACTTATACAGTGAACATAGCAGGGACTACTATATTTGCTTTAAAAAGGAAAAGTCCTGTGTTTATATCTGTCATTGAATACTGTAGTACAAAACTGTGTTGAATTGCTAGTGATACCATGCTCTATTTTTTGTGTATCTTACTGTATGGGTTGCTGTGATTGAGACAGTAAAATATATGCTAACTTAAAATGCAGGTGTTTTGCATCTGATTTCTGTTAAAACATCTGAACATGTTTTGAAGCCTTCTCTTAAAGGCCTGTGTCTTTATGGAGGGTGGGAGGGGAAGTTGAGTGCATTTAGATGTCTCTCATACACACTTTGCACAAAAGTTTCTCATTTGGGCACTGACCCGCATGTAAGTGTATGTCAACCAGGAGCCTCAAGTTCATGGAAATTCAGAACATTTCTCATTAAATGTAGACTTTTAAAAAAATTATTTTAGAAACCTAGCAGCATGAATTTGCTTGGTCCATAATGTGAAGGTTGTCATATTGCTTTCTAAGACTATTGAGGATATACAGAGCAGATATGTATGGTGTGAGATCCTCCTTTAGTTTACTTGTCAGACTTGATTGACGTCACCATTATGAGGACATATGTGCTTCTTTTAAAATCAGCTTCCTGATGTACATACATATGCTATAGCTTTTGTGTAAAATAAGTGGAACTGTTCACATGCATTTTTTGGCAGTTGAGTTGAGCTTGTTGCCTGCATCCTACTGGTTTTGGAGTAAAACTATCTTCCAAATTCCAAACTAGACTGACTTTGGGTTTGAATACGTTTTAAAACTATTACGTGAATGTCTTAAACCAGTAGAGGCCCAGTCCTGCAAGCTCTTTATTTCCAGATCATTTGAGAAATCAGAGTTCCAGATGCATGTCTGGGAGGATCAGGCCCAAGAATTTTAACTAAAACATTTTTGCAGTGGCTTGCATCCTGGACTTCTGTGTATGTAGAGCTAATGTATTTCTAGTGCATATACAAAAAAAATTACTTTCTTACTGCCTGACACTTCTAGTTATGTTCAATTTGTTTTGCTTCCTCTATTGCCTTGATAAAAGTTTAGACACATTGTCAAGTAGTTTAGCTTGACAGCTTGTATAATTTGCACTCTAAAGGTATTGTATGGAGGATATCCCTCTGGGTTCTAAGCACCTAGTGTGTGTTATTGAAAAATATCCAACAGTACCTGTTAAAGGCTCTAATATAGTTGCCTTTTTTTAAAGAATATTGAAGAGATTTTTAGATCTTACTGATTTGATCTCTGTAGTGATTATGATTTTGTCCGCATGCTGAGCCTCTGAGTGAGAGACAAAGGTGGGAGTTAAACAAAGTAAGGTAACATATCAAATGTATCTATTTAGGCTATGATCCAGCTTTCTTTTAACGTTTTGAGCATTGGATCATATTTTTAATGTGTCAGTTGTAGTATGTAGCTAGCAAGAGAGCCAGGCTAAGAACGCTCTTAGATTTTTTTTTTTGGGAGGTGGGGGGGTGGGGAGGATGTTCTACATCTAATTCTGAAAATTATGTAATTGTGTTATTTCTTTAAGGTCAGCTTTATTAAGGCATCTGTGCTTATTCTTGTGAGAGAGCTTTTAACTTGAATGCACTGTTTATCTGTTCTTTATAATTACACTCGTGTTTTACAGTTGTACCCATCTTGAAAACATTTTTTGGCAATGGCCTCTTCCATTTGCTATTTCTCTTCCCTGTCCATTTTCAATTAAAATAAATTTCTGCTTGTATGCACTAGCCTCATGGCAATTACCTCATTGTGCTCCAGAGTACAAAGTCACAAATTACTGGATCAGGTAATCTGTCTGACCCTTTGCTCTGTGTAGGGGTGATGCTGAGGATCCTTCAGTGGTAGTTTTGTTCTGAAACCATGAAAATCTGTATGTACACTATATGGTTAAGGTTTCACAGGTTTGTGAGGATACAAGTGATAGAGCCAGAGAGCAGCTCCTTTCTCTGATAGGCTTATTTAATAAATTTCCAAGCACGTGGTAATGTGTGGAAGATAATAATGCTCCTTACAGCATCGTAAGAACTTTGGGATAGGAATAAAGTTCATGTTTATACTGTGGCCAGCAACCCAGTTCAGATTGTTGGGACCTTTGGGTAATAACACAACAAACTCTCTAGTATGGCTTTACAGGTACCTGTGCTGTGGAGCAGCTAACAGCTGCTAGTAGGCTTGTGTGGCAAAGGGTGTGTTTCACCAGGAGAGGGAGGAAGCATGTACTTAACTCAGGTTATTAACCCCAGTTAGCTAACTGGTTAAAATAGCAGTGAGGACAAGGCAACTTGGGTTAGCGCTCGAGTTAAAGCCTGTAGGGGAGCCTTGGAGTTGAATCGAGCTGCTATCCTGAGTTAAGAACACACACAACTTTCTGCAGTAAAGACAAACCCAAAGTCAGGGAAGCAACATGGAAGGTTGGGCTGCCCATGTGAGGCTATGAGAGTGAAATAAACTCTTGTGGAGTCGTCGGCACAGGCCCTGACTATTTCAGGGTGTATATGATAGCAATGTGGGTGGGGAAGATGGGGGGCCCAATTTAGAAAAAAATAACCTACTTCAAGGCTTACTTTAATTTTTTTTTGTTTTTGTTAACTGCTTGGAATCAAAAAGGATTTTTTTCTTCACACATTAGGAATCTGGAAGCCACTGAAGCCTAGATTATAGTTAGCTCAAGGTAGGTCAAATGTTAATTATCTTAACAGTGTCTATTAGTTACTAATAGGCTCCTTTCTTGGCTGCGGGGGGCCCAAGGTCAGACTACTACTGTTCCTGTAATTTTCATAAGGTGGCTAGTTTCTATCAAAGCAATTCCTGCTTTACGGTGAGAATTCAGATTGTTTTCCGAACTATGTTTCTAGAAATTTAGCAACTTTTCTTGCAGTGAATTTTCAGTTGATCCCATTCTCAAAGACAACATCAAAACTCCCCTTAGCTTCAGTGGTGCAGGAGCAGGCCTGAGATGTTTAGTATAATGAGCGTTCCAGCTACTTGCTGCCAGTTGGGGCCTACCTGGTTCCCTGCTTTGGAAATGGCTTACAAGTTCAGTACTTTTCCCAGAGGAGACTTCATCTTCAACTGGGGTTGCCAACTTTGTAATATTTAAAAACCAGACACTACAGCAGGAGTGCGCTCTCCCCTCCCTACACGTTACCTGGGGGGGGGGGGGGGGCTTTTTCCTTCTTCCACTGTGCTGGCTCCCCACACTCCCCGGCACGTTTGGCCACTCTATCTGGCAGCCACGCAGGGCAGGGAGTGGAACATAGCCAGCTTCTGGGGTCAGGAGCCAAGCATGCTGTGGGGAGGGAAAGGGAAGGCTTAACTTAAAAATAATACTCCTTTTGGTGGAAAGGAAACTTTTGCCCTCCCCTAAATAGGGCCCATTTTATTTGCATTCCTTTGTATGCAACAGGCTCTGTCTTAACTATCCTATCTAAGAGTTTCACACTATACTATTGTAAACCAAATTGCTGTTATCAGTATTGTTGAGCTGTTATCTTTCTGACTAGAGGCAATATTGCACATCTCATCATTGCACATGCACAAATTCTAACCTCTTATTTACTTTCAAATTAGGCTAGACCAGTGGTCTGCAACCTTTCAGAAGCGGTGTGCCGAGTCTTCAATTATTCACTCTAATTTAAGGTTTCGCATGCCAGTAATACATTTTAACGTTTTTAGAAGGTCTCTTTCTATAAGTCTATAATATAGAACTAAACTATTGTTGTATGTAAAGTAAATAAGGTTTTTAAAGTGTTTAAGAAGCTTCATTTAAAATTAAATAAAAATGCAGAGCCCCCCGGACCGGAGGCCAGGACCCAGGCAGTGTGAGTGCCACTGAAAATCAACTCGCGTGTCGCCTCTGGTACGCATGCCATAGATTGCCTACCCCTGAGCTAGACTATGAACTCCAGGAGTGACCTAGTTGAGGTTTGTTGCCAGAGGCATATGTAAGCTATAAACTTGGATAATCAAAACAGCTGCTACCAAGTAGCAGGTCTGAAAGTAACAGCCTGTTTACAGGACTCTAGTTATATTCAAGCTGAACCTCCTTGTAGGAGAGGAGGGAGAGAGAATCTCCACAAGCTGCCTTGCCTACTCCCACATGGTCTGTGATTGACACATCTCAACCCATCCCTTGTGCACTGTAGAAAAAAAGCACTCTGTATTTGTAACTTGTGTGGTCCGGTATCTGCTAATCTACTACTAATCACAAGAAGGATCTGGATAACACATCAATCCTTAGCGTATGCTAGGAACACTATTAGACACCAGCACCGACAGGTCTGTAGGAAACAGTCAACACCCAGCCTTAGAGAGGCAAATATTGAAGACTCTCCAGTTGCTAAAACACACACAGTTTTCAACTCTCTAATGTTGATAAATACAACATATAGCTGCTGGAGAAGGGAAAGGTCCCAAAGGAAATGCAGGCTCGGTCTATCATAAATCTCTGTGTATGTGATTTGAAGTGCGGCGTTGATGATCTCATTAAAACCACTCCTTCACTCAGGTGTTATGGCCTGAAAACTAGTCAATGTTTTGGGACTTATTCTGTGTTTAAACAATCTCAGTATCTTTACTCTTTAGCATGTAAATTGTTCTGTTGGAAGACAGGCTGCCTCTAAGATTCTCCAAGAAGAGATGGCAAATGGAGAATGAGCAAGAAACAGAGAGAGAACCTGCACCTTTAGGTCATTGGTCCAAATCTGAATGAAGGCAATAGTGATGAAAAGTTACCCTCTGATGCCTTTGTGAAGTGAATTTGGTGAGTCTCAGCCTAGTTTCTCATCACAACGGATTTTCTTTTTAGCAAAGATGCAAAAAGTGAGCGGGCATGGACACTAAATAACCCTGTGACTCTGATTGGACTCCCAGTGTATATTCTGGTAGAACTTCTCATCAGCAATCTTTGACTGAGAGGAGAAAGAGACATTCCCTCTCCCTTCCCAATAAAGCTCGCTTGCCCACACCAGGTGTGTCTGTGTCCCCTGAGGGTCTGGGCAGTGAATTTTTTTACGATATTGATGTATTATCAGGTAGAGCCAGGCACATAGTGTAGTGTTACAGTTCATGGCCTAAATGCTTAGGGCTATCGAAAGCCTGTAGTAGAAGAGAAATAGTGGATTTTTTATGGCGGTGGGTGTCTCAGTCCCAAAGAGACTGTGCTAGGGGTGTGTAGAGCACAGCTTGATGCCTCTGTCCATGGCAGCCTGGGGGAAGGGTTTGTGGCTATGTGGATTCACTGACCACAACTAATGCTATTTTACTCTGACAGGAGCTGAGAGGGATGATGATTCTACCTACCTTATACATCCTGTCCAAAGCCTATTTACTCAGACTGTATTCATGGGAGCAGGATTAACCCTTTATGGTCCTAAGAGATCTGCTTAACACTGCTGTAAACACAGCAAAATTTCACCAAATACTCAGTTCCACCACTTCCCCTTGGAAAACTGTCATGTTAGCAACCAGTGCATGTGCCCATGTTTTGTGGGGGTGTGTGGGGCTCAGTTATCTTCTCTGCATTGAGATTTTATATGATGCAGAGACTGCCACTTCTATTTCTCCTTATGCTGGGGGCACCTGGGTTTGATTCCAGCATCTAAAATCAAGGACACTGTGGGAGCATCTTTTTCATGTCATCTAGCAAGACAGGATGGAATCCTCTGGCCTTAATGGGCATCTGTAATCAGCTCTTTTTTGAGATGTCTCTGTAGAAAAGCCAGGGACTGAATGAGCCATGGAGACTGACCTACCCTCTCCCTTCTAGGAGATGTCAGCTTCAGATCGGGATTGGGGCAGCTTTTCTGTGTACCTACACTGTGCTCAACTGAGAACCCTTTTCCAGGGGTGCTAGTGTGGCACCTCTCACCAGTAATAAATTCATCTAGTTTTTTTTTTTTTTTTTTAAATCAAACCCCATGAAGGCAACTCTAGTATGCATATCCTCTGCTTTGCGGTAAAGTAGCTATAGATGGCACTCCGGTATCAGTTACTAGTTGTGCACAGCAGTTTCCATGTTGAAGGTCTGATTTAGGGGAGTAATATCAGTTCTGGCCAGTTTCTAAAAGGTACATTTATTAGGTTTCTGCAGTGAATTAATTGCATAGTGTGGACCATAATTAATGGTGGGAAGGAGATGCATTCAGTTTAAGGAATGAGAACAGGATAACAGTTGACAACACAGTGGAAGCTATACAATGTAGAAAATACTGTTTCCAGTGTGAAAAATAGAGACTTTAGGGGGAAGAGCTGTTGGAAAAATACTTTGAAATCAAAGAGATGTGATTTTCCAGAAAGCTCTCTCTGCTCACATTAGATACTTGTGTGTGTTATAATTATCAGGTGCTAATCTCTCCAGGCTCTCTTCTGTGATGCCTGAGACACCTGCATTAATGATTTAGGGCCACAAGTCCTCTCTTGCTGTAGCCCGAAGAGTAGAGAGCAATTCCTGTGGAAGTCCTGAGCAAGGTTGGCTTATGGCATTGACCAACTACCTGGTACTAGGCAGGGGCTGTCACTGTCTCTGTTCCCTTCCCCCACTGATTTTGAGCTTGTGTGTGCAGAATAGAATAGTGTATTTCAGATACTAAGCCGAAGAAACATTAGAATTAGTGAGAAGTTAACACACAAGCAGGTGCAGCTATTCTGCCCATATCTCTTCTCACAAAGAGGAGAGGGTCTTAAGTAGTGTGGATGACCTTGTGCAGGCTTGGATAAATGTCACCCTCACCTCTGTTTTGCCTCTGTGCACAGATAATCTCCAGGATCCCCATCATCTTTCTTCTTCCTTAGCCCTGGCGGTTTAAACTCCACAGGTCCCAGCATCAAGACTTTGTTGAAATCCATCTCTGTCTCCTTCCACAAGGTTAGCAGAGATCATTGCCAGGCAGTGCAAAAATGTAGACACTTTTCAAGGTTTTAAAATGTTCTGTTTTCACTCTTATTCCTCTGTTTGACCCCCAATATCTGAAACACACTGAAATCTCTGATCTGACTCTTTTTTGCTTGACATAAAAATCACAAGCATGCTTCAGAGATATGCATACACACACAACAATCATCTACAGTCCCCAAGCCCGTGGTGTTTTAGTGTGTTTGATGTGAAGATTTTACCAGTTTGGAGCTTAGTTAATTTTAATGGTGCAAAATAGAGCATGACAAATGCATTGCTGTATGTACTGCAGTGAGCACGGAGAGTTGCTAATAAATGCGGTGGTGTCCTATTTTTAAAACACAAACCCTGCTTCATAAGGGAAGGGAGGTTGTAGGTACCTAGATCCTGGTAGCTGAGCCCAAAAGCCTTTAGACCAAATTCAGCCCTGGTATAACTCCACTAGCTGCAACCAGGAATTAAAGGTTCTCTTCTTATTCACTGCCTGCTGTGTAAAGCAGCGGTCTCCAAACTTTTTTCATCGCATGCCCCATCAGTAAAAATGAGTGTGCACCCCCTGCTCCAGCCAAACTGTCAAAGCAAAAATAAATAAATAAATAAGCCACTCGGACTCCCAGCCAAACTGCTGGGGGTGGGGGGTGGAGGGGGAAGGTAGCGCTCCTCCTGCTGCACACCCCGAAGGATCCTCTTGCACAGCCCACTTTGGAGACCACTGGTGTAAAGTATAACTATGTTAAGTATCACAGTATCCTGCCTACTCCTGCAGTCTAGGGTCTGACTGTTACTATCCCCTTGTGTTGAATCCACCAAGTGAAAATGTGAGCAGGATGTGGTGATGGACACATTCAGCACCTTTGTTTCATTCAGAAATAGTCACACCATGTTCTGTGCAGGGGATAGAAAACTATATCCATAAACTCCCTGTGATGAAGTGGGAATTTTCTGTAATATTTTTATAAATCCCAGGCATGCCTCAGTTTCTCTCTGCATGCGGCATTGCTAACTAGTGGGTGGGGTGAACATTGCTCCTGGAATGGCACAGCAGACAAGAGGTGTGTGTATCACCTTGCTATTTGGGGGAAATGAATAGGATCATTAAAGAGCTGGCTGAAAACAGCAAGAGAAAGAGATGCCCCAACAACGGCACAAATCAACACCCAACAGCAGGAAACCCCAGCAAGTGGGACTTGTGAATGAAGCTGAAAAACAAGATGGGCAGGTAAGTAGAAGTGTTTTGGGTTTTTTTTTTTTTTTTTTTTTTTTTTTTAGGGCCTCAGGTGCCTGGACAGGGCAAGCAAAGGGTAGAACAGAGAGAAACAGGTAGAGCCCATCACAGCTTGGCTGGCCCATCAGGGCATTGGTTTGACCAGGGTGGACCATGGCTTACCTTCTGCCTCTCTGTGTTAACCTCTGCCTCTAATTATTAGTCACCTGGCATACAGAATCTTAGTTATCTTGGTTTGGAAAAGGCTTCCTGTGTCACTATGAATACTCACTGAGAGTATTGCACCCTGAATGGGGCAAAGTACAAGCAGGATTCACTGTAGGGAGCCACAGAGAGAGAGAGAGAGAGAGAAAGGGAATGCTTGTGCCAATGGTCCAATCTGTAAGCTCTCTAGCATAGCTGCTCTAAGCTGACAGGAGAGAGCTCTCCCCTCGACTTAATTAATCCACCCCCAACGAGCCGCGGTAGCTATGGTCATTGGGAGAAACTCTCCTGCTGACATAGCGTTGCCCACCACCAGTGCTTAGGTTGGTCTAATTTATATTGCTCAAGGAGGTGGCTTATTCACACCCAGAGTGACACAAGTTTACGCTGACATAAGTGATAGTGTAGACAGCCTCAGAGTGTTGGAGGGTATGGGCCTACTCCTGTGGAACTGTGTGGGTCCTTGGGGCCTGGTGCACTAAAGGGGTCATTCCCAGAGGACTGGCTGGGGCATAGCTCAGACCCTGTGACACTTCCTCCCCCTCTCCCGGTTCCTTTTTTAGGCCATGTGGTTCTGTAATTAGGACACTAGGCTGTTGGTCAGTAGGCTTGGGTTCGAGTCTCAGCTCTGCCATTGAATGTCAGCACAGTCTTGGGTGTGTCATTTTATTTCTGTGCTTCAGTTTCCCCATCTGTAAAATGAGAGAGAATGAATGACCCCAGAGCAGGTCTGAGTTTTAATTTCATGTCTATAAAGCAATCAGAACTCCTGGAATGAAAGGTGCTATATAAATGACATAGTCTGAGGAGGTAAATATAATTGGCACACCTGTCTGTGACAGACATGGCAATTTCCTGCAGTAGCTTTGGGACATCTTACTGTATTAAGTTATGTTTCATTATGGGTCAGGGTTTGTATGTAATTCCACGGGGGAGGGGGATCACAGCCCTCCAGGACTTGAGGGAGTGGGAGGTGATTAGGCAAATTCACTCAGCTTGTAAGGGCTCCAGAGAAGTCCCACCATCTGAAGACACTCATGTAAACTGGTTCAAACTGGACTCTCCAGAGCCCAACAGGCAGAGAAAGAACTTCTGGATAAATAGCCTGAGTTTAACCTGACTCAGAGGCTTCTTTCTGATCCAGCAAACACCCAGGCCCTTTTGCTCAAGGAGGTCTGCAGTCCTTCCTGGGGAGGGTTGGAAGAATTTGGCCTATTGATGCACTATAAGACAGAGGGGCGACATCTGGTAAGCTTATTAGCCTGCATGTACATCCTTTATTGTTTTTAATATGTTTTCACTATAATGCCTTCACCTTAAGAATAAACGTACTTGCCTAGAAAGGGCTGTGTGGTAACTTTTAACTCTGGGCAATTACAGCTGCTCATAGCCTCTGAGGAGAAAGCCGAAACTTAGACACAGGCCTGTTTAGGTCGTATGGCTTGGTGGGAAACCTGCAGTGAAGACAAGGAACTGTTCAGTATGGAAAAACTCAAGTCAGGAGGGAGTGTGGCACAGGGCTCCACCCAAGAGAGGTGATGGCTGAAGAACTAGAATCCCAGAGTGGGTGCCCTCGAGTGACCATGGAGGGGGAATTGAGGTGCATTTGCCCTGAACTGTGACACTGACCTCAGACTTTCATTTGCATCCACGACCAGGCAGGCTTTCCCTACTGGAGGAGCAGAGGTTAACAGGTGATTCTGTGATGAGGTCTGCTAGTACTTAGACCAAGGCCCTGTGTGCTTAGTAAGAAGTTGGACCTAAATTCTGCAGCTAGGCTCCCTGGATTGTGTGGCATTCTGGTGCAGCTACTGTGTTTATTTAAATATGAAAATGGAGGTTCTCATTCCATTAGATGTGACATTAAATAATGCATACAGTAATCCCTGGGTTACTTACTGATATTCAATACAGTTTATTTGAAGCTGTTCCCATCTTTTCAATGTGCTGCTGATTTTGTATTAATGTGTAATGGCCTCAAGTTGTCAAGGGGAAAAGGGGAGGTATGTCACATTTGGGGCTTTTGGTACTTAAGGAAGCATGGAAGGCAGTTTAGGATTGTGGGTAGTCATGTTACCTGGATGTTTCTGAAAAAATCATTGTTAGTGAAATACTTAACAGTGCTGACATTTAAATAGTCATCTTTAGGCTTCAGAGTTATCACTGATGAACAGGACAGTTCACATATTTTACAGATGTTTCCGGTTGTCTGCAAACTCAGAAAGACTAATTTAAAATTTACATTAAGGCTTTCTGGACAGCTGAGGGCTAGAACCATAATTAATAAAGAAAAATGAAGAGAGATGCAGGAGGACAGTTTTGCAGCCGTAGAATTGCAGGCCCTAAGGCCCTAGGATACAGTAGAACCTCAGTTACGAACACCAGAGTTACGAATTGACCAGTCAATCTCACACCTCATTTGGAACTGGAAGTACACAGTCAGGCAAGAGCAGAGACCGCCCCCCCACGACCCCCTCAAAAAGCAAATACAGTACAGTGTTAAACATAAACTACTAAAAAAGGGGGGGAAATTTTTAAAAAAATTGACAAGATAAGGCAACTGTTTCTGTGCTTGTTTGTTTTAATTAAGATTGTTAAAAGGTATTTTTCTTCTGCATAGTAAAGTTTCAAAGCTGTATGAAGTCAATGTTCAGTTCTAAACTTTTGAAAGAACAACCATAAGGTTTTGTTCAGAATTATGAACAACCTCCATGCCTGAGGTGATTGTAACTCTGAAGTTCTACTGTACTCTGAACTATCCTGAACAATCAAAACTAAGTGATATTCATCACAGTAAGTGAACAAAGTACATTTCTTGCTGCAGTGTATTTATCATTTTGTTTATCCAGGATGGCCTGGCACTGTGGGTCTCTGCAGAGGAAAAAACTTCTCCAGCCTCAGGCCTGGAATAACTTTCACTTTCTTTGTATGTATTAGCATGGGTCTATGCATTAGCACATGCAATGGTTCTCTGCAGGAAGTTGCTGTAGAGATCCTGCCCCCTGCATGTGGTTCCACTGCAGGCAGGTCTTTCCAGCTCTTTGGAAAAAGGAACAGGATTTGGCATCTGTTTATGGGTGGAAGTATCACACTAAGCATTACTGTGAACAACCCAGCATATTTCTAATGCCCCCATAGCTGTAGTGTCCAGACTCCCAATACAGACGTTAAACCTTGCGTTCAGCTTGATCATAAAGTGATCCTTGCTCTTCACCACTCCTAAACTCAGGCTTTGTGACTCAGAATACTCACACAGCACTTAATGCCTTCGCTGTCTGTTTTCGTGATCAAAGGATGACTTTTGCCAAGAGGGGTGTTCGCCCTGTACTGTAAAAATAGTCAGGCTTTAGCCAGGCGCTCACTCATCTCCAGGAGAGAGTTCCATTCCCGTTCTCTCGTCACTAAGAATGCCCTGCTCCAGTCTCAGCAGAGCTGAAACCTGCCCTCTGTAAGCTTTGAGGGCAGCTGCCGTGGCAAGTGTACTGTGTTATAAAGTCTGGCTATTGCCAAAATGTGTGTGTCCGCTGCATCTGCCTCGTGATTTCAGACTGAAAGGTAGGATTGACCAGTCTGGGACCTCAGAAGAAATAAAGTGTCATGATCTGGGTGTTCATCAGCACTCTCCACTGCCTACATTTAAACCCCCTTTCGTCCCATCACTACAAGCCCAAAGCCTTGTGACCAGCCTTTCATTCTTCTCCGAGTGGGACAGGTGACGTGTATTATGAATAAATGTTGGCTTGATAGCAATTTGATTTTGCTTTTCAGCCTGAGGCATATCACTCTCATAAACTTTCCAGTGAAGAACTTTATTATTTCCTCAGTCAGAATAAATTTTCATGACCAGAAAATGGCTGAAGCCAGAGATTTTCCCTGTCAGTGTAGGCATTGTATATTTTTCAGTCAAGCAATCATATGACCACATAAAAACCAGTCTTAAAACACAAGTGCAATATCTGCTTAAAGTGACAGGATGAGTGAAGCACAAGTCTAATTTTTTCTTTCATAACCCTTGCCTTTCTCTTTATTTTTCCAAGGGGGCTAAAAGTCCAGGTAAATTTCATCTTCATCAAAAGGCTCTTTTGAAGAAACATTGTTAAATTCCTCAAGTATCAGAGGGGTAGCCGTGTTAGTCTGGTTCTGTAGAAGCAGCAAAGAATCCTGTGGCACCTTATAGACTAACAGACGTTTTGCAGCATGAGCTTTCGTGGGTGAATACCCACTTCTTCGGATGCAAGCATAGGCGGCAGGTTTGTATAATTTTTGGTGGGGCCCAAAATGGTGGTGCCCCCCCGCTCCCGCCCTGTAAGCCGATATAAAATGAAGCTACAACGCGTCAGTGCCACAAGATTACAAGGGTCAATTAAAAGTGGAAAGTCAGAAGCAGCACTTGCCTACTTCAATATACAGTATTATATTTTGTTGCATCTGTTGTGATGAAGTGGGAATGTTCTTAATATTTTCTCTGAATACTGTGTGGGTGCCTCAGTTTCCCCTGCAAGATGCCAACTGAAGGTGTTGGGGACAAAGAGATCAGGTGGCCTCCTTGTCCAGAAGAGACACAGAGGCCAGAGGAGGGAGTGTCAGTTTGGAGCTGGCTGGGGAAATTGGGAGAGACCCAGAACTTGGTTCTGGGCTCCTCACCCCCCAAGATGGACCTGACAGAGGGGTTCTGTTTTCTGTACCAACAAGCTCTGTTTAAACTGTGTTCCCGTCATAAACCTTCTGTTTTACTGTCTGGCTGAGAGTCACATCTGACTGCAGAGTTGGGGTGCAGCGACCTCTGGTTGCCCCAGGACCAGCCTGGGCAGACTCACTTTGGAAAGTGCATGACGTGGAAGGGCATGCTGAATGCTCCGAGGTCAGACCCAGGAAGGTGTAAGCTTCTTGCCCTGGAGACAGTATGCTCCGAGAGAGGAGGCTCCCCCAGAGTCCTGACTGGCTTTGTATGGAGATGTTCCAAAGCATCACAGCATCCCCTTCCACACCGTGCACTTCCCAGAAGTCCGCACAGGCACTGACACTCTCTCCTCCGGCCTTTGTCTCTTTTCCAGGCATTAGGAGGCCACCTGATCTCTCTGTTCTCCAACACCTTCAGTTGGCACCTTGCAGGGGAAACTGATTTGGGAGAAATGAAGTAAAAGCTGCCCAAACCGAGCTTGAGCACTCCTGAATTTTGAGGTGTTCAAATCTGGAAGGCAGGTGCTGGGGGTGGGAGAGGGCTGTGGGCTCCATGGGGGAGCATGGCAGCAACTGTCTGGAGCTGCATGGAGCCAGATACGCTGGTCTGAGTGGCACAGGAAGCGGTTTGGGGGTTGGTGAAGAGGTAGGGAGTTCCGGGGGGCAGTCAAGGGACAAGGAGCAGGGGGAGTTGGATGGGGCAGAGGTTCGAAGGGGCAGCCAGGGGACAGGCAGCAATTGGATAGGCATGGGAGTCTAAGGTTTATCAGGGGACAGGTAGGGGTGCGGTCCTGGGGGAGTTGGGTGGGGTCTCAGGAGGGGCAGTTGGGGACAAGGAGAAGGAAGGCTTAGATAGGGGCTGAGGTCCCAAGGGGCAGTTAGGGGCAGGGGTCTCGGGAGGGGTAATTGGGGAACAAGGACCAGTGGGGCTTAGATAGGGGTGGAGGTTCTGGGGGCAGTTGGGGCAGGGGTCTGGGAGGGGGCAATCAGCAGACAGAGGCTGGGATTCAAAGGGCTCTGGGCTGCTGGCAGCCGCGGGATCCCAGAGCCCTTTAAATCCCAGCCCGGCTGGGAGTCAGAGGACTCTGGGCTGCCTGCAACCGCAGGGAGCCCAGAGCCTTAAATCCCAGCCGGGCCGGGAATCAGAGGGCTCTGGGCTGCCCGCTGCGGGAGCCCAGAACCCTTAAATCTCAGCCGCGGCTGGGATTTAAAGGGCTCTGGGCTGCCTGCAACCGGGGGGAGCTGAGACCCTTTTAAATCCCAGCCGCGGCCGGGAATCAGAGGGCTCTGGGCTCCCCGCCGCAGCAGGCAGCCCAGAGCCCTCTGATTCCCGGCCGGCTGGGATTTAAAGGGCTCTGGGCTGCCTGCAACCGCGGGAGCCCAGAGCCTTTAAATCCCAGCCGCAGCCGGGAATCAGAGGGCTCTGGGCTTCCTGCAGCAGGCAGCCCAGAGCCCTCTGATTCCGGCCGCGCTGGGATTTAAAGGGCTCTGGGCTGCCTGCAACCGCGGGAGCGCAGAGCCTTTAAATCCCAGCCGGCCGGGAATCAGAGGCTCTGGGCTTCTGCTGCAGGCAGCCCAGAGCCTCTGATTCCGGCCGCGGCTGGGATGAAGGGCTCTGGGCTGCCTGCAACCGCGGGAGCCCAGAGCCTTTTAAATCCCAGCCGCAGCCGGGAATCAGAGGGCTCTGGGCTGTCTGCTGCGGCGGGGAGCCCAGAGCCCTTTAAATCCCAGCCGCGGCCGGGAATCAGACCGCTCTGGGCTTTCTGCTGCGCAGGCAGCCCAGAGCCTTTAAATCCCAGCCGCCGGGAATCAGAGGGCTCTGGGCTGCCTGCAACCGCGGGAGCCCAGAGCCTTTAAATCCCAGCCGCAGCCGGGAATCAGAGGGCTCTGGGCTGTCTGCTGCGCGGGCAGCCCAGAGCCTTTAAATCCCAGCCGCCGGGAATCAGAGGGCTCTGGGCTGCCTGCAACCGCGGGGAGCCCAGAGCCTTTTAAATCCCAGCCGCAGCCGGGAATCAGAGGGCTCTGGGCTTCCCGCTGCAGCAGGCAGCCCAGAGCCCTCTGATTCCCGGCCGCGGCTGGGATTTAAAGGGCTCTGGGCAGCCGCGGCGGGGGGCTCTCCAAGCAGGGGAGAAAAAATATTGGTGGGGCAGAGCCCCTGCTTGGGATTTATTCATGGGGCTAAAGCCCCAGAGCCCCATATAAGTCGGCGCCTATGGATGCAAGCACCACTGCTTGCATCTGAAGAAGTGGGTATTCACCCACGAAAGCTCATGCTGCAAAACGTCTGTTAGTCTATAAGGTGCCACAGGATTCTTTGCTGCTTGTTAAATTCCTGTCATCTTTAAGGCCACACTCTGGTTTCTTCTGTTACCTTTTTTGGTGACTATCGGGCCTGTGAAAGAGGTCAGATTGCAGCTATGCAGCCTGAAGTCTTATCTACCCCCTGACTGGGGCTGTCTTTTAGTTTGGTGACTGGTGTGTAATTATTGTGTTAGTTGTCAGTACAATTCCTGGGGATAAATATTCACCATCACAGAACCCATCACCAATTGGCAACTTGTTGGCAGCCTGAGGAGAAGCTGAGGACTGAATTCCCCTCATTCAGGCATCATTAGCACACACGGCCAAGGCTGGCTGTTGGGGGAAGCTTGCACTGCCACTGCCCACTCAGGGGCTAAATAAGACTTCAGGCTGCATAGCTGTAATCTGACCTCTTTCACAGGCACTATAGTCACCAAAAAAATGTAATAGAAGAAAGCAGAGTGTGGCCTTAAAGATGACAGGAATTGAACAGTGTTTCTTCAAAAGAGCCTGATCCCTCAGTGTGCTAAGCACCCTCAGTTCTCAAAGAAGTAATTTGGGGTTCACACTGATGTAACTGACTCCAGAGCAGTAGGCTCCTGATTCTCACTAGTGTGAGAGAGAAGGATCAGGCCCAAAATATTAACACAAGACAAAAGAATTCAACTGTTTTAAAACAATTTTAAAACAATTCAACTATTTTAAAAACAAAGTATAGAGTTAAGGAAATGTGGGATAGAAATATCATTCAATTTGCACCTTCAGGGCAGAATGCTCATTAAGTAACACCTAGACCAAATAGTAGTATGAATAGGGAGATAAGGTGAGGAAGTCATTGGCCTGGAAATTCTTCAAAGGAAAGGAGGAGAAATTGATTTTAAAAACTGAGCAAGATAACGAAGTGGTATCTAATGCCTCCACATGCCTAAGCGTCTTTCCTGAAATACTCTCGTTCTGTGTTCCAAGTCAGAGAAGCACAGTGGGTGTGAAGGGAGTTGACAGATTTCAAAGGGAATATTAATTAGAAACAAATTGACTATACGTGCAAAGATGTATTTAAACTAAGATATTTTCAAAGGGAATTCGCTGCAGTCACATTTGCTAAGAACTTAATAAGGTACCAAAACTGGCTGCTTTCAAGGTAAAAAAATATTTTTTCAAAGGCGCTCACTCCACTTGTGTCTGAAATGGCCAGCCCTACTCTAGTTAACTGCAGCGATGCTGGTAGGGCTGATTTCCATGCCAGTAGCCTTGCAGCAAAGCTGCTGTCTGAGTTACAGGAACGGACTGCTAGCATGGGTGGCAAGTTTGTAGAAATTTTGGTGGTGCCCAGAACCCGCCCCCCAACCCTGCCCCCCCAAACTCTGCCCCCACCTGCCTAAGGCTCTGGGAGTGGGCTTGGCGGGGGGGAGGTCTGGGGTGCAGATCCTGGGCTGGGGATTAGAGTGCAGGAGGGGTGCAGGGTGCAGGCTTTGGGATGGAGTTTGGGTGCAGGCTCTGGGCTGGGGGTGGGGACAAAGGAAGGCGTGAGGGGTGCACCCTCAGGGAGGGAGTTTGGGGATAGGAGGTAGTGCAGGGGTGAGGGCTGTGGGGCTGAGGATGAGGGGTTCATGGTGCGGGGGGGATCAGGGCTGGGGATGAGGATCAGGGCCGCCCAGAGGGGGGGGGCAAGAGGGGCAATTTGCCCCAGGCCCCGAGCCCCACAGGGGCCCCCACGAGAGTTTTTTGGGGCCCCTGGAGCAGGGTCCCTCACTCGCTCCAGAGGCCCCGGAAAACTTTCGCGGGGCCGGGCGCAGGAGCTTCTTCGCTCCCGGTCTTCGCCGGCAGGGGGTCCTTCCGCTCCGGGGCGGAAGGACCCCCCGCTGGCGAATTACCGCCGAAGACGGAGCGGGACCCGCCGCCGGTTCAGCTCGGTTCGGCGGTAATTGGCGGCGGGGGCCCTTCCCTTCTGGGACCCGCCGCCGAAGTGCCCAAGACCAGCGCGGGGCCCTCGCCGCAGAATTACCGCCAAGACCGGCTGCGCCGGGCGGGTCCCGCCGGGCGGTAATTTGAGGCGGGGGCCCGCCGCGGGTGTTCGGGGCACTTCGGCGGCGGGTCCCGGCAGGGAAGGGCCCCCCCACCACCGAAGACCCCGGGCCCCCGGAATCCTCTGGGCGGCCCTGATGAGGATTAGGGTGCGGAGGATGAGAGCTCTGGCTGGGGCTGAGGATTAGGGTGCGGGGGGATGAGGGCTCTGGCTGGGGCTGAGGATTAGGGTGCGGGGGGATGAGGGGTAAGGGCAGTCTGCCTCGCCATTAGCGGCGGGCAGGCACTGGGACCCTGGGGCAGCAGACAGCCGTTCTGCCAGGAGCCGGGAGCAGGCAGGGGAGAGGCGCCGCACTGCTTTCTGTCAGGCAGGGACGCGGCGCGGCGGGGGACACGCAGGGGGAGGGGTGGTAGGCGGGGGCTGGGACCTGCTCCAGGCAGGGACGCGGCGGGGCGGGAGGCCTGCGGGGGCCGGGGGAGAGACCCAGCTCCAAATATTCCTGGAGCCCGGGCACGGCAGATGTATATAACCTGCCACCTATGACTGCTAGGTTTGGCAGGAAGGAGTCAATTGTTTCCTGGGTGCTTCCAGCATCTAGACCCTAACTGTTTTTATTATCATTAGTTAACATGAAGTAGCAAGAGCTGTGTGCCAGGGGTGGGGGGAACCCGCTTGTTCTTGGTGAAGGAGGAGCTAACATCAACTCAGGTTTCCCCTCCTCTCACACCAGTGCTGAGGGGGAAGAGGAATCCAATTAGTTGCTTTAAAAAAATGGAGAATGCCTGAGAGCAAGGATGACCATAGGTCCTATTTTGGCCAGGACAGTCCCTTTTTTAAGCTCTGTCCCAGTCACCCCAATTTTTTTTTTTTTTGCAAAACTGGGCTGGCAGCGCAGGGGTTGGCAGCAGGGGGACTCAGGCCTGTCTGTGCATGGGGAGGAGTGGGAGGACTCAGGCTGGCCCTGGGTGGATAGCAGGGGGGCTTGAACTGCCCTGTGCATGGGGGGTAGGGGGAGGCCTCAGGCTGGCACTATGCTGACAGGTGGCAGGGGGGCTTGGGCCGGCCCTGTGCATTGCAGGGGGAGGGGACCTCAGGCTGGCCCTGTGCAGATGGGAGGCAGGGAGGGCTCAGGCCAGCCCCATGTGGGGGGCGGTGAGGGGGCCTTGAGCTGGCCCTAGGGGTGTCTCATTTTCTCTTTGGGAAAACATGGTCACCCTAAGCATAGGAACATTGGGAAAGTTAGAGGTGTTGAGAAAACCATTGTGCAGGAAGGTTGGCCAGCTCTGGGGTTTGGTAAAGGGCTATGGATCCTTGTAGAATGACTTTATAAAGTATCAGAGTTGAAACATTATGAAATCCTAAATTCTTCCCTTCATGTGGCCAAAACAAAATGTACCCGCCACTGGCACATTAGTGCCTATGGAATTCTCCATTTGATGTGCAAATAAGCTTTTGTGGATATAGTTTAGGAAAGCAGACATGCCCCTACGTACACAGTCCGGGGCACAGATTCTGTTTGCGTACACAAATGCAAGGCTTCGTTGACATAAATGGATGTGCAGGAGTAAGCACATTTGCAGATATTCTGCTGATAATTAGGCCTTTAACTTCCCAATTTCTTCAATTAAGGACTGGAACCTAAAACTGGAAAAACCCTTCCACAGTTCTGTCTGGAAAAGCAGGCAGGTGTGGCTACCAAAGAGACACCACAATGCACAAAGGACATAAGAAATTGGAGCTAGGGAATGCTATTTGATCACAGCACATCTGTTCCCTTTAAGATAACACCACGTAGCAAGCTATGAAAACAACACCCTATCCCCACAGCTCAGACACCACCCTTTTATGAAATAGCTGTGAACTAGAAGGGTATTGTAAGTAATAACATGTACATGATCACCAAATGGTTTTTGCAAAGGGAAATCAGGCCTCATCACCCTACTAGAATTATTTGAGGGGGTCAACAAGCATGTGGACAAGGGAGATTCACTGGATATAGTGCCAAGGTCCCTCACCAAAGTCTTTTAAGCAGCATAAGCTGTCATGGGATAAGAGGAAAGGTTCTCTCATGGATTGGTAACTGGTTAAAAGATAGGAAATAAAGGGTAGGAACAAATGGTCAGTTTTCAGAATGGAGAGAGGTAAATAGTGGTGTCCCCCAGGGGTGTGTACTGGGACCAGTCCTATTCAATATATTCAGGAAAGATCTGGAAAAAAGAGGTAAACTGAGGTGTCAAAGTTTACAGACGATGCAAAATTACTCAAGATAGTTAAATCCAAAGCAGACTGTGAGGAGTTACAAAGTCTCACAAAACTGGGTGACTGGGCAACAAAATGGCAGATGAATTTCAATTTTGATAAATGCAAAGTAATGTACATTGGAAAACAATCCCAACTATACATATAAAATGATGGGGTCTAAATTAGCTTTTACCACTCAAGAGAGAGATCTTGGAGTCATTGTGGATTGTTCTCTGAAAACATCCACTCAATGTGCAGTTGCAGTCAAAAAAGCGAACAGAATGTTGGGAATCTTTAAGAAAGGAATAGATAAATATCATGTTGCCTCTATATAAATCCGTGGTACGCCCCCATCTTGAATACTGTGTGCAGATGTGGTCACTCCATCTCAAAAAAGATATATTGGAATTGAAGAAGGTTCAGAAAGGACAACAAAAATGATTAGGGATATAGAACAACTTCCGTATGAGGAGAGATTAAAAAGAGTGGGACTTGATAGATATGATAAAGGTCTATAAAATTATGACTGGTGTGGAGAAAGTAAATAAGGAAGTGTTATTTATTCCTTTTCATAACCCAAGAATTAGGGGTCACCAACTGAAATTAATAGGCAGCTGGTTTAAAACAAATCCAAGGAAGTATTTCTTCACACAACACACAGTCAACCTGTAGAACTCTTTGTCAGAGGATGTTGTGAAGACCAAGACTATAACAGGGTTGAAAAGGGAACTAGATAAATTCATGGAGGCAGGGCCGGCTTTAGGCGGTGCAGGGCCCAATTCGAACAGTTTCGATGGGGCCCCGGCAGGGATGATTTAAAAAAAAAAACACATAAAAAACCCGTGGGGCTTGTACTCACCGGTCAGTGCTCCAAGTTATTGGTGGCACTTCGGCGGCGGGTTCTTCACTCACTCCAGGTCTTCAGCGGCACTGAAGGACCCACCGCCGAAGTGCCGCCAAAGACCCAGAGCAAGTAAAGGACCCGCCGCCGAAGTGCCGCTGAAGACCCAGAGCGCTGCCAGGTGAGTAAAAATTAAAAAGGCGCCTCTAGCCAGGGAAGGGATTCTCACTGGGCGCGGGGCCCAATTCGGGGGAATTGGTGGAATAGGCCTAAAGCCGGCCCTGCATGGAGGATAGGTCCTTCAATGGCTATTAGCCAGGATGGACAGGGACGGTGTCCCTAGCATCTGTTTGCCAGAAGCTGAGAATGAGCGACAGGGGATGGATCACTTGGTGATTACCTGTCCTGTTCATTCCCTCTGGGGCACCTGGCACTGACCATTGTCAGAAGACAGGATACTGGGCTAGATCAATCTTTTGTTTGACCCAGTATGGCCATTCTTTTGTTCTTAAAAACATTCCCCTTTGCAACTCTCAGCCCTGGTCTACACTATGGGGTTAAGTCGCATTTAGCTGCGTTAGGTCGATTTAAAAATGACGGCGTCCACACAACCAACTCCGTTCCGTCAATCTAAAGGTCTCTTAAAATTGACTTCTGTACTCCTCCCCGACGAGGGGAGTAGCGCTAAAATCGACCTTGCTGGGTCGAATTTGAGTTAGTGTGGACGCAAATCAATGGTATTGGCCTCCGTGAGCTATCCCAGAGTGCTCCATTGTGACTGCTCTGGACAGCACTTTGAACTCCAATGCGCGAGCCAGGTACACAGGAAAAGCCCCAGGAACTTTTGAATTTCATTTCCTGTTTGGTCAGCCTGGTGAACTCAGCAGCACAGGTGACCATGCAGTCCCCCCAGAATCATAGGGCGTAGAATGTTTCTATGCTCCCCCTATCATCTCCGTCCCTGAGGTTATCGCAGATTAGAAGACGAAAAAAACGCACTCGCGATGACATGTTTTCCAAGCTCATGCAGTCCTCCCACACTGACAGGGCACAGTTTAATGCATGGAGGCATTCAGTGGCAGAGGCCAGGAAAGAATTAAGTGAGTGTGAAGAGCAGACGCAGGACGCAATGCTGAGGCTAATGGGGGACCAAACGGACATGATGAAGCATCAGTTGGAGCTGCAGGAAAGCCAACAAGAGCACAGACCCCCACTGCATCCACTGTATAACCACCTGCCCTCCTCCCCATGTTCCATATCCTCCTCGCCCAGATGCCCAAGAATGTGGGTGGGGGGAGCCAGCCACTCCACTCCAGAGGATGGCCCAAGCAACAGAAGGCTGTCATTCAAGCAGTTTGATTTTTAGTGTGGCCTTGTCCTTCCCTCCTCCCACCTGGGCTACCTTGTCCGTTATCTCTCTTTTTAAAAAAAATTAATAAAGAAAGAATGCATGGTTTCAAAACAATAGTTACTTTTTTTTGAAGGAGGGAGGGTGGTTGGCTTACAGGGAATTAAAATCAACAAAGGGGGCGGGTTTGCATCAAGGAGAAACACACACAACTGTCACACCAAAGTCTGGCCAGTCATGAAACTGGTTTTCAAAGCCTCTCTGATGCGTAGCTTGCCTTGCTGTGCTCTTCTAATCACCCTGGTGTCTGGCTGCTCAAAATCGGACGCCAGGCGATTTGCCTCAACCTCTCACCCCACCATAAACGTCTCCTCCTTACTCTCACAGATATTATGGAGCACACAGCAAGCAGCAATAACAATGGGAATGTTGGTTGTACTGAGGTCTGACCAACAGCGCCAGCAAGCTTTTAAATGTCCAAAGGCACATTCTGCCACCATTCTGCTCTTGCTCAGCCTATAGTTGAACTGCTCCTTACAACTGTCCAGGCTTCATGAACGGATCCCCCAAGCTCGTCACTGGGGAGCAGGAGTGCAGAGTTGCAGGGGAAGTGATGGAGTCATACACCATGCCCTGGACATTGCTAGGAGCCGGGCAGGGAAGACGTTCCCAGAACCCACAGCTAAGCTACATGTCCGACAAGGACAGTTACCAGTCTTACTGCAACATCTGCTGCCAGCAGCATCCAGGAGGACCAGTACGGATCCCCCAAGTTCATCACTGGGGAGCAGGAGAGCAGAGGTGCAGCGGAAGCAGTGGATGAAGACTGTTAGCAGTTCTACTGCACCATCTGCTGCGAAGGCAAGGAGCTGCTGCTGTGTAGCAATGCCAGCTGCTGGAGGTGTTTCTGTGTCGAATGCTTGGAGGTCCGGGTAGGGCAAGGTACCTCGGCCAAGGCAAAAGAGCAAGAGCCCTGGAGCTGTTACATGTGTCAACCACAGAAGTGCTATGGGGTGTTACAGTGCCGACCGGACTGGAATGTACGGCCGCAAGACTTCTTCACCAGTGACAAAGGACAGGAATATGATGCACCTAAAATCTAAAAAGGCCAGCACGTTTCCCAGAGTCACTACCCTTGATAACAGAACATCAATGATTGCATTGGCTACTTGGATCACAGCAGCCCCCACAGTAGACTTGCCCACAACAGCAGAGGTGACGGTGAGCTGAGCAGGCTCCACGCTTGCCGTGGTATGGCCTCTGCACGGGTAACCCAGGAAAGAAGGCACAAAATGATTGTCTGCCATTGCTTTCATGTAGGGAGGGGCACTGATGACATGTACCCAAAACCACCTGCGACAATATTTTTGCCCCATCAGGCATTGGGAGCTTAACCCAGAATTCAAAAGGGCGACAGAGACTGCGGGAACTGTGGGATAGCTACCCACAGTGCATCACTCCGTAAGTCGATGCTAGCCACGGTAGTGAGGACGCACTCTGCCGACTTAATATGTTTAGTGTGGACATACGCAATCGACTGTATAAAATTGATTTCTAAAAATCAACTTATATAAAAGCGACCTAATTTCGTAGTGTAGACATACCCTCAGCCCACCAGGCAACATGAATGCCTATAGCCTGTGTTGTCACCACCCTTTGGTTTGAATGGCAACCTACTCAGTGTCAAGTTGTAATATACTGGCTGTGCAAGGAACTGTTATGGATATTACCCTCTAGCTCAGAGCCTGGCCAAGGGGTCTGCTAATGCTTCTAGCTCTAGGCGTTCTACTTTTAGTTGAAGGTCTGGGGTTCTAGACCGAGGTCCTTCCACCCATGTATTTGTGTATTTTATAAGTACAGCCGGCCAAAAAATTTCCTACAATCTTTTCCCCACAAGAAAATAAAAATGCTGATTTGTTGAAATCAAAACTTTCTGTGCAAACATGTTGATTTTTCACAAAAAAAATTCATTTAGAAAAGAAACCAAGTGTTTCAATAATGTTGAAACATTCCATTTTGACCTTTCTACAATGGAAGGCTTTGATTTTTCATATGGAAATGACTGTTTTATGTTTATTTTATGTTAAATTATAATAATTTTTTAAAAAAAAATCAAAGTCTGAATGTTTTTAATTTACCCAAAATGTTTTTTTTTTAAATGTCATGTTCTGGGATATTTCTAGGGGTTTGCTCTGATTTGGAACAAAAAAATTTGGAGATGTAAAAATTTCCCATGGAATGGAGATTTTGAGTTTTGACCAGCTCTCTTTATACTGTAATGGTGTATTGGATTGCAACACAACATCCTCCTCCATGTTTGAAAGGAAGTTCCAGTTCGTGTTTCCCCTCCACTAATGTTAATGGGAGTTGTGTGTGTGCCTATTGAGGGAAGAATAGAGCCCTTAATAAGCAATTACACTGATTGCTTTTTTTTTTAACTGAAGGTTCAGCTGACATACAGATAGGGAGCTTCCAGTGTTTCCAGAACTCTCAATTTTATTCCAAATCTTAGCATATTTGGTGATTTTCTTAAAGCCCCAGCTCCTGGATTCATGGGGTTGTGGAAAATCTCAGTTTTCATTAAAAAAAAAAAAGTTTCTAGCTCTCATAGTTGAGGAGAAAAGCTTGAAAAAGGGACCCAAGTGAATACTAAAGGCTTAGAAGCCAGAAGTCAATTGAAAAAAATGTATGAGCCAAACTCATGATTTTTAATGCTTGGGACTGGTAAAATTGGCCAAAGTTTTTGACTGCATCTGAACTGGAACTCAAGAAATAGGCCCCTCTCCAGTTTTGGCTCTAACCCATAACCATAACGAAATTCAAAAGGATGGGGTTTGGATCCAAAGAAATTAATCAGAATTCCCTCCCTGTGAAAATTGGAAGGAGTTCTGATTTTAGTTCTCTCTCATCAGAGCGGAGCTGCTTCTTTAACTCCACAAAGATGCTGCTTCAGTAAATGTATACTCAGGAAATTATAGATCAGCGAGTTTGACCTCAGTCGTAGGTAGGATCCTAGTGACATTAATAAGGGATGAGATCACAAAACATCAAGAGAAATATGAGTTGATTAAAAACCAGCCAGCTAGGCTTCATCACAGATAAATCTTGTCAAACAAATGTGGTGGGGATTTTTTTTTAAGGCGATAATGCACTGAGCAGAGAGGCAAGCGGGAAGCGATGGACACAGATTTCAGTAAGACATTTGACATAGGGAGGCACAGTAGACTAATAGATAAGATTAGTAGGTACAGAATGTGCCTGGGAGATGGAGAGAAAAATATTACTTTGCTGTCCTATAGAACCGATCATGAGAAGATTTCAGAACATTGCCCAGGCAATTAATGTAATCTCATCACTCTCTGTGGTAATCAAATATTATTTCTGTTTACAGATGGGGAAACTGAGGCATAGAGCGCTTATGCGACTTACCCAAGGCAACAGAACAGTGCTGTGAATAAAACCGCCTACATCCTTCCATCCAAAGATCTCACAACACATAATAAAAATTATCTAGTTTGTTATGGTAGGTGTTACTTTTATTCCTAGTCTTCCAAGGTGTCTTTCATAGCATGTGTTCAGACTTGGGAAGACATCTTGTGTATTAATTTTTGGTCATGCAAGAATCTGGGTAAAGGGAGATGTGAGAGTAGCAGGAGAGTTTGCTCTCTGCCTTGGTAACTGATGGGAGTTTGCTTCTTGGGAACCTGGCATTGGTTTGCCTGCATGCTGTTTTTGACCACCTCTGTTCAAGGATTGGAAAATATGTGTAAATAAAAGAAGTTGTATTTAAGATACCCACACTCCTCATCACTGATTTCTCCTCCACTGGGAAGTCAACCTGCAAGATCCTGAACATCTTCTACTGCTTGACAGTGAGGCTACAATATTATAATTTTACAGCTGGGGAAACTGGGACATAAAGAGATCAATAGAGCCAGGAATAACATGCAGGATACAGTCATGGCTCACAGACCCCCGATTTAAAAACTAGCCCACACTGTTCCAGAGCTAGGCATAGAGCACTGGGGGCAGATCCAAAGCAATCTTTACTCTGGGTTTATTAACCCAAATTAAGAAATCTCTCTCTCTTTTTTCAGTGTAGACATACCCTAAAAGTTGGGTACATTAAGAGCTTGATTGCTGCTGACTTGCTTTCACCAGTACTGTTAAGATACTGTGACTGCTCTGCAATTCCCTTCTTTAGGAAGGGGTTCAAGCTTCAAAATGGGAATCCAACTCCAAATCCAAATGTAAATTTCAAACACCCAAACTCAGAGGTGGTTTAGATTCAGGATTTTGAGTTGGGCCCATCTGTGGGAAAGTTTAGCAGTTTTCCTAGTTCCTAAGAATCTGACTTCTCACAGGACTTGGGGCTCAGTCCTTCTTCCATTGGAGTCAATGTGACAGGTGCAAGCCCTTGGGAAAATCTCTTTTACCCCCTTCATAATGTTATGGGCCTGTCTTCTTCTGGATTGGCCATTGACCTACTTACTGACTTCTGAACCGATCTGTGCCTATCTACCATACTGTGTTCATGAAGTGTGTTGATGATGGAAAGTGCTTTAGAAAGGATCTACCAACTGCCTTAGCCAGCTTGCTAACCTATCTCCCATCTGTAAAAATATAACAGTCAACAAGCTGACTCTCCCCTACCCATTGCTGTCAATTCCACACTATTTTTATTTAATGGATCAATTCTCTATTTTCCATTGTATTTACTGATAACGTATTTGCAGATCTTTTTTATTTTTAGTGAAGTATTCCCCAGGTTGGCATCCAGGGGCTCTTTCTCCTTCACTAATTATCCTTTTAACACCCCACTGCTTATTTTTTTTTATAGATCTTTGCCCATAACATTTTTAAAAAAAGCTATCAGCCTATTGCTTGCTCTGATCTGTTAATCCCTGTGGAACCGTGCTGGGTACTGGAGCTCTTTTCATTGATTAACTTGAATGAATCTCAGCTGGATGCCTGCCAAGTATTTCTTTAATATTTCCCACTTGCCTGTGGCAGATCCTATTGAAAAGTCACAGGGCTGGTAAAGAGAGAGCGGTAGGCATGCTCAGAGTCAGGGAAAGGACAGGAATCCTTATCTGAGCTGATCCAAACATCTAACCTAATGGAGGTTTGCTCTGAGGAATGGATTAGGGTTCTAACAGCTAGTTCTACAGTAACTTCTCCAGTCCTGATATGCAGGAGTGACATACTATTCTGGAGGTTATCCTGGGTAACAGAAAGACTCTCATTAACAAACTAGGGAATCGGGTAATGGCTAGTCTGTTCCCAGCTCTGTCCCCAACCTTGAGCAAGTCATTTCACTGTCCTTTAGTTCATAGTTTCCTTATCTGTAAAGTGGGTGTAAGGACACATCTCCTTTGTAAAGCGGTAACAGTTCTCTGGTTGAAGAGTGCTATATATTAGCATTATGTGTGTTCCAGCACTAAGAGGGATAGTGAGATTTTTCACTGAAATAAGTCTGCCTCTGAGGGGCTTGAAGGCTTCCCAAACAGTAATTAAGCCTCAGCATACCCCTTTGAGGTAAAGAAATTGCATGAGCCGTGTTTAATGGTTGGAGAAATTGAGACAGAGAGAGGTTGTCACTTGCCAGAAGTCACACAGAAGTTTAGAAGCAGAGCTTGAGCTAGAAGTAAGGTGTCCCAGTTCACAGCCCCCACCCCCCGTTCTAACCACCACGTGTGCAAACACGTCCTGAGCGTGCTGCACAATACGCAACACAACACAGGTCTCTTTCGAAGGGCAGGAAGAAATGACTGTGTCAAATGAAAACGAATTAACAGCACAGGCGGAGGTTCACAAGGAAAAAGGATTTATCAAATAGTTCTACAGAGGTGATAAACATTAGGGGGAGCCTAATGGAGCAGAACTTTTAAGTGAAAAACTATGAAAGAGAGAAACCAATTTCAAGGTAATGCTTTTTATATTTATATAGCTTCTGAAATGAAACCTCGATTTTGGCTTTGGTTGATGGGTAGTGTTGCCCACCTGGACGATCCTCTGCAGACTTCTGTGCTTGGAAAACTAAGAAGCTGTTTGCTGTTCTTAGAGGCAGCTTGTTTTAATGAAGCAGCATTGTCTGGAGGTTAGAGAAGGTGACAGAGCCAGGAATTCTTGTGAACTAAACCCACCTCTGCCACTGTTTCACAGTATGACTTTGGGAAAATCATTAACCCATTGGCCAGCCAGATTTTCAGTACATGTGCATGCAACTGCATGTTTTTCAGGCATTTTTTGTACACAATATCCCATTAAATAGCCAGTTGGATATGTAAGTGACTATTGCATGTGCAGTTGCAATAATTATGCATGAAAATGTATGGACATCTTTGCATATGTAAAACATTGGCAAAGTCTGTGTGCATCTCTTTCTAATGACTACTCCACTATAAGTTAGCAGGTTACTGCTACTACTACTATTACCACCCAAAGGCTTTACTTCATTAGCTCATGTAATAGAGATTTATGCTGCAATTCAAGCTGTGCTGATGACTCACACAGGCAATACTGAAAGTCCTTATAATGGTGAAAATAGCCCTTAGCTACCTACGTCACAGTGGGGTTGTGAGATTCCATTCATTAATGCTTTTATGGTGTGGTGACATGCTATATATGTGCTAAGTGTCATTACTACTGGCCCTGCAAGTAGGTGCAATTATCTTTTATCACTACTGGGCCTGAACCCCCCCGCAACATTATATTATCCCAACAGGTAGTCTAAATATAGGCCTTCTCCAGTACCCCAGCATCCGCCTGCAGGGAGGAGATAGTTGGCTGCATGTGGTACCCAGCCTTTTGCTGCCTAGAGATATCGTCAGTATCAGAGACAGCTGTTTGGCCCACACTCCAAGTCATTAATCCTGGTTACCCTGGAAATAGTTCCCTCCTGATTGTCTCCGTGCTTCCTTGTATGCAGAATACACCACTGGCTAATTTTTCATTTGCCTGCAGGACAACCCTCCTTTCAGCTCAGACAATACAGACTCAGTCATGTAGCTCTGGGCGCACAGCGCTGCTGCCTTGTATCGCTCAGGACTCCCTCCCCACCCTCTTGCACGCCTGGCTGTCTGAGCCTGTCGGGATGCAGTGCTATTTCTAGTCACTTGCACATTCATGACACAACCTTCCCATTTGTGTAACAGGAGTTGTCCATCTCCTGCCTATGGCCCCTCTGGATCTTGTGTTCCCACATGCATTTGTTCTACCTCACCCCACTTCCCAGAGCCTCTAGCATCACAGGTGAGTGACTGTGGGGACTGAGGTCTTGTCTACACTACTGGGAGCTCTAATTCCTCCTCTCTCGCCTCCTCCACAGCTGTCGGGAAGCTGCAGGGGGGAAATCACATCTCACACATTGTGAAGGGCAAAGCCTAACCCCCCGGCCCAGAGTCTCCATCTTCTCCCACTGACACAGATCGATGATTCAGACCCATCTTTAGAGCGAATAGCTTTTCTCTCGTGCTCTTTTGAATACAAAATCCCCAGAGTTCTTTCACTAGGGGAGTCTCGGGTCCCTGCGCTTTGTCACATTGTTTTGCTGCTCTCGTCTCGATTATTGATGAGAACAGTTTGTAGTACATGATGCTTTATTCAGCAGGAATAAGCTAGGTTTACATGACAGCATGAGCGGGGAGTAAGCATCTCTGTCCCCTTTGCATGGGACTGGGCAGTACGCTCCCACCGCTTCATCCACACAGCCTGGCACTGATTCATGGTTCTGCCGACAATTCTCTCATTTGCATATAAACAAATTTGGTTCTTTCAGGCTTCACTACCTCCTCGGCTTGCAATTTGCTTTCATGCTCATGTCATGGAACATGTTCCCACACCATGGCTGTCAATTACACTTTGTGTAAGCTAAACCTTGTTTCTCCTGCAGAGTCGCCTAATGACCTGTTTTAAACCTCTTATCACTGGGTGAGTTGTGTGCTAAGATAAATAAACAGATGATGATAATACCTTTTATCCAGGGATCTTAAAACATGTTACAAGCAATACATTACACCTCCAACACCACTGTGATGCAGGTTGTCATCAACCCATTTCACTGATGTGGAAACTGAGGCTCTGAGAGAATCATAACTAGAGATGGCAAATCCTAGCCAGTCCCCTGCTACTGAGGGTTATTTTCTGCAGGACATTTAGCTGTGCTTTGGCCAGGAGAGTTTTGAGTGGCTATGCCATCTCTTTACATTCCTAGTTATTTCCTTTTTGTCTCATGCCAGGGACTGCTCTAAGTTACCGCAAGTTCGCAACCTGTCTGGGCTCCGAATGGACCCCGCTGTGGGCCAGACATCAAGCATTATGAATATTCCCTTTCCCATCCCTGGCTCTGCATCAGCCTCAGGAATGCTCCTTACAGTGGGGCTTGCAAGAGGGAGCAGTGTAAAGAGACATTATTGGCCCTATGCTGCTCCTCCACCCAGGAAGTTCTTCACCCACCTCTTGTGCCTCATTTGTTATCTCCCATAAGCCATTAGAGCAGGACCCAGCATCAACCAATTAGTCCCTTTAATCTTTCTTCATAACTTAGTTCCTCCAGGCCCATAAGCATTTTCAGCTTAACTTGCTCAATGTCACGCTAAAATCAGAAGCAAAGACAGGACTAGGACCCAGGAGTTCAGGCTCCCAGACTAACCATTACATATCACTTCCTCTAAACATAAAATTACCAGCATGCTTGCTTGTTAAAAAAAAATCACCCCTCACATTAGTCCTTGTTATATTTTATAGCCAATTTTATGTATGTACATAAAAGGACGAGTGATTTAAAAAAATTGTTACTGATCCTTCAGTATTTGAAACAGAGTATTGTTGTAAATTACTACAAGTTTATCCCAATTATAAATTTTATGAGAGAGATCATTCTCACAATCTTTGGAGTAAAGCCAGATTCTTGTAGCTACAGGAGAGACTTTTATTTGTTAATAAGTTCATAATGAGACCAAAAATGTGTCTTGTCTTTTTAAGATGTCAAACTGGGATTTTTTTTCTATTGTTTTCACTGGAGCTAAGATTCTTGATCAGCATTCCTGGTCTAGAAGTATTCTGTGCTGTATGGGGCTGGTAACTTGAAATGAAGTATTGTGTAGCCTTTTTTCTCTACTCAGGTTTCACAGTATGCTATACCTTCCCTTCATCACTATCTTCATTGGCAAAATTTTCCCCTTTTCCACTTCCCACTCTCTGGAATGATTTTAAGGGGTAGCCATATTTTCAAATGTGGGAAATTTAAGTTGCATCTACAAAATGTGCGCAGACCTTCCGCAAAAGCACATGTGACTCTGGAGATGCACATTTGTTTTAAAGACTCCTATGAAAAATTTCCCATAAGAGTTGTTAAAGTACTAGTTTGTGCAATCACAGTCATTGTGGGTACAAATGATTCACATGTGCAGTTGCTGAAGTCCAGATTCAGTATTCAGGGTATTTAGAAGATGAAGCCTTCATTTAGAGGTTAAGGGTAGAATTTTCAGCCCTAAGTTTTATTCTGATATGAACTTTACATTTTCCAAGCACTGTATAACAACTAATTAACCTCCCCCATCCTCAATGAAGTAGATAGGTGTTATACTCATTATACAGAAGAGTAAAGTGAGCCAGAAAGGTTGAGTGTCTTACCAATGGCCATGAGTCAATGGTATAGCCAGGATTAGAACTCAGCCGTACCTAGCTCCCAGCTCAATATTTAACATACTAAACCCCATTGCTTTCCTTGGAGAACTAGTGCTCCTTAATGTTTCATTTTGAGCATTTTACTGATTAAACCGTTGAAGACTGTGTCCTAATCTTTCACTTATCCAGTAGTCTAGAAGGCACCAGGAAGGGCAAGAGTTAATTTCAAGACCTCCCACACACAAAAATGCGCTGGTCTCTTGACAGTTTTCTAATGGAAATAAATGAGTTTCCTTTTTTAAAGTCAAACATCTGATCAGTCTCTAGTCCTGTGAAGTTCTGAGCTGTGTAGACTCAAATTCATTCTTCAGGTGGAGGGTTGTACAAGTATCCCTGGATCTCTGAAAAATCCAGCTGTACTTGCAGAATGTAAGACTGAGGGTTTTTTTTTTTAATCATTTTGTTACAAGGAAATCATATCAGAGACACATTGTTTTACTTAAGTTGCAAGTTTTGGGGGCCTGGAACATGCCTTTCATTCATCCGTAGGGTACTGTGCAAATCTATAGTGCTGTATAACATTAATTGTCTTGGAACGATGCAGAGTTTGATATTCTGGGGCTAATTTTTGTTTTGGGTATTGAGAGTTTCAATTGACATTCAAAGATCACAAGGTATGTACACCCCTGTGCAAAGTATGTCTATGATTCCATACCCAGGCCAAGGAAAGCTATTGCCTAATGTTTAGGGCAGGAAATTGAGATTCAAGACCCTGTTCTCTATTCTTCATTGACCTTTTGTTCATTAATTTCTTGAAAAATTGTTAGTTGCTTGTACAGCTTTGGGTAAGCGCTAGGTATTACTCATCTTTAAATGTTATTAGTGGTATAAGTAGGTCAAGCACCACTATAAACATACTTCAGCCACTTTCATATGTAGTATCCTCAGGATGTAGACAGGGAATGAAGATTAACTTGCTCAAGGTCACAGATTCAGAATTTAGGGGTTTCTGGCTCTGAGTCTTGTGATAAGGCCACTATGCCACATGACCCTTTGTCTGGGGAGAATGTCACAGACAGTTATACCTTAAGGCAACAAGAGAACTTATGTCCTGCACACATTTGTCCGGACACTGCATGAAAAAGCCCATTCAGATAAATAAATGCACACGCCTATTTACAGAATAAAGTAATAGGAGGCTGCAATTTTTCCACATTGTTTCCCTAAAGTTAACAAAAAAGAAGCTACCATAAAACTTAAAACTGGTAAAATTTAGGAGAAAAATTGTTCTGAGACTGAAGACTCAAGACTTTTCATGAACAAAGATGCACTCTGCATTTTCCCCACTGCAACCAAATGCATTCCCACCAGCCAGAAGTACATAAAACTACAGAGACATGTGACTGCAATGTGTATCCCTCCTAGTAGGCTGGGTGCAGGCTACAATAATGCTGCAGGCTATTTGTGTTATGCTGGGAAAGTCCAGTTAGACTCAACATTAAAGCCAGCTAGGGTAAACAAACCTGTAGCAGTCAAAGAGGGCCAAAGAGATCATTAGTGATTAATCAAATACTGTTACTCATCACTAACAAACCATTAAGTAAATTCCCCACAGACATGGGAAATCTATAGATATCAAGCTAATCTCAGCCAACCTGATCAGCCGCAATGTACAACCTTCTCTGACTTGTAGTGAATCAATGCTTTTAACAATGACTAAAGTGCTTGCAAAGGAGTGCCAGATAACCTCATCTAATTTAAAAATAAAACATGTGTACAACCAAACCACTGAAATCCAATAAATTCACAAATTACCTCCCAGCCATAACACTATAAAAACCCTTAATGCAATTCTGGGATCCTCACCTCCTCCCTTCTTACACTAAAAATAAAATAAAAAGAACAAATCCAATAATAAACTGGGGAGGTAGGAGGTACATGTAATAAAACCAGCACTAGGTGCCTCAGAGAGGGGTCAGTAACACATGGAAGCCTAATAGCATTTTTATACAGCTAAAATGGCTTGCAAATGTGTGCAATCCATGCACAGATCTCTCAGTTCAAGAGGTAGAAGCAGGGAACTCTGCCTTGCTCATTTAAGCAGCCCAGGTGGATTGAAATGACTGATTAATTCACCCTCTGAATGAAGGCATGAGTTAGGACTGCAGTTTATTATAAAAACCCTCTGCCAGAAGTCTGCTAACGTGATTATTTTATAATGAAACAAAGTACAAGAGAAAGGATCAGATCCAGAACTGGACTCTGCCCACTAAGATTTTTTTCATCTAGGGGACTGGATGGGTCCAAGGAATTGGTAATGGCCAGTGGAGTATCTGACCTTAAGACCACCAATACACATGCAGCATAGGTCAGTATGGCACCAAGTGTTACCATCTGGCAACTGTTTAGTGACCTGTATTCACACCACCAAAGACCATCATAGTGATGATAAGTGGCAGTTTCCAGTTGCAGCAGACAGGCTGAAAACTAAAGTTATAGCCTAAGGACAGTTAGATACCTTCTCCCTAGGAGAGCTCCCCCTGGGGAACCTCACACTTCTGCTATACCCATTCTGGGAATGACTAGAGGCCTTTGATCTCCAGGGCTGCACAGTACACTGTACTCACTGCTAACACCCACCCCGCACCAGGCCCCTCTTGCAGCAAAGCAGAGCATAATGTAGCCTGAGCTCCCCCAACAGCTGTTCTGGCCCTGCAGTCATCTGCACCTTCTCCTCACTCAGCTCTCCAGCCAGGTTACTTTTAATCCTAGCCTTCGAGGGTAACAGAAAGTCCAGCAAGCAGTACTCAAGCCAAGTCTTTCCCCCAGGTCTGGACTCAGTAGTCCTTTCACCCCTGCTCTCTGGGGTCCTCACACCACCTTTTCCAGTGACTGGTGGGGGGGACCCCTCTTCTCCCTCTCTTGTAGGTTGCAGCCCAGGAAGCCAGTATTAAGCTGGCAAGGTCTGTCTACTCAGTGCCCCTGCATCCTTCTGGAGCTTTTTCCTACCTCAGCCATCTATGGGTCTCCCCAACAGCTCCTTTCTGGGCTGACCCCATAGCAACATCCCTGACCCCAAGGGCTCAAGCTCCACCCTTCTTTCAGGGCTGTGGTTTGCAGGATTCCCCCAAAGTTCTCCAAAGAATCCAAACCCAAAGATATAGACTTAAACCACCTCTCCTCTCATTGGATTTGAGCTTTAATCCTTCCTGACACCCTTTTCCTCAACTGAGCACCAGCTCCCCACGGCTGCCTCCCTAGAATTATGTTCCTCTTTCAAAACCCCACCACAGGAACTAACTCCTTTCCATCCCATCCCCTGGCTTTTCTTAATTCTCCTCTTTCCTGATTTCTACTACACAGAGTAGCTAGGCAAGATAGGCAGCAGCAACTAGTCTCCCACCTCCTTTCTCTTGTATCTTTTCACTAACTGAACTGTCTCATGCCTTTAAGGAAAACCTGATACCTTGCCAGGTGGATCTGCTAATTGACCTTACCACCACTCCCGATGCCCTCAGGTGGGGATTATAAGGCACCTGTTAACCCTTGCAGTACCAGCTTCTTTCAAAGGTGTCTGATTTTGACCTCCAGCACCTTTCCCCAGTATTAAATTCCCGGGGCCAAAGTCAGACCAGGCTTAATGTGCAACTTCACTATAAACAAAGAAGATACACCCACTTATCCCAGGTCTGAATTTGGCCCTAGGAATTTATTGCAAGACTGTAGAGAATGATTTATGGAAATAAATTAATCAAGTGTCCAATGTCAACCAGAACACAGAGAGGCCAGATCCTCAGCAGGTGTAAATCAGTGTAGCTCCATTGTATTCAATGGAGTGGTGCCAATTTACACCAGCTGAGGATCTGACCCAGGGTGTCATGTTCTGACAAGAGAAGTGTGTGACTGGTAAGAATCATTCTCCCACTTTGCCATTGTTATTGCTGGATGCTGAGGGTAAAGTATTTGAACCTTTGTTTGATGCTGGACACAAGCTCCCCACACAGGAACTTTCACTCACTGCTTCACTGAAGTATCCAGCAGGGCATCTCTCCCCAACACATATAGTGTGCAGTGCAGTGCACGACACTGCAAATTTCTTGTTTCTCATTCCGTTCAGTGGAAATGGTCCGTAGCTCTAGTTACAGTTGATCTAGAAGCAGATCAGATGTTCACACCTGTAGCAATTTGACTGCAAAAACCCATTCTACAGCTGTGTCCTAAAGAAAGCCACACAGAGTCATATTCTGAGTCCCCTATTCATGCTGAGTCACACACTACTCCAGTAATTCCACTGCCTTCAAGGGGAGAATTTGTGAAATAAGATCAGAATCTGACCTATAGGGTTGGAAGGGAGACTCAGGAGGTCATCTAGTCTAACCCCCTACTCAAAGCAAGACCAACCCCCAGATTTTTACCCCAGTTTCCCAAATGGCCTCCTCAAGGATTGAACTCACAACCCTGGGTTTAGCAAGCCAATGCTCAAACCACTGAGTTATCCCTCCCCTGACAGTCTCTGTTCCCAGATGTATATATTTACATTTTGCCATATTAAACCAGCTATTGTTTGCTTGTGCCCAGTTTACCACGCACTCTATATCACTCTGAATCTGTCCTCTTCATTATTTGCCACCCCTGCAATTTGTGTGTCATCTGAAAACTTTATCAGTGATGATTTTATGTTTTTTTCCAGTTCATTGATAAAATGTTAAAATGTATAGTGCCAAGATCTGATCCCTGTGGGACCCCACTGAAGCAGACCAGCTAGATGATGATTCCCTGTTACAGTTACATTTTGAGACCTATCAGTTAGCCAGTTTGTAATCCACTTAATGTGTGCCATGTTAATTTTATATTGTTCTAGTTTTTTTAATCAAAACATCATGAAGTACAAGTGAAATGCTTTTCAGACGTCTAAGTATGCTACATCAACACTATTACCTTTATTGACCTTTATTATTGGATATGAGATTTACAAGGTGAGAAGAAAGTTAAAACCAATACACAGTTGTTCTGGGGCTGTGAAAGGTGACAGCATTCAGAATTCTCCTTTTTCCAACTGAACACTTGAAAGAAAGAAACGTCTGGTAGATGTAAAGATAAGGACAAGGTGAGACAATCTCTCTCCATGACACTTCTCCTTGTCAGTGTTATATAGACCTACTGCCGTGTGTCCCCTTGCCATAATGCCAAGATGGGGCACTGAGATATTATTATCCCATGTGGCATTGGCTCTCAGAAGTGAGAGGAGGGTGACAGGGAGAAGTCGTCTTCATCAATGATATCTTTGTGCTGGGGAAACTGTTTTCTTTGCTATTGTGGACAAGATGGTTTCTGGGGCCAACTATTTTTTCTGGATCAAATACACAGAAATTTGAGTCCAGAGCAATAGGAATTCGGACTCTGCAGTAATGATGGGTGAGTCTGCAAATATTTCGTGTATGGGCTCAATTTGAGTAAACAACCTCAAGTTGTCTCTGAACCACTGAGGCTCGCCAATGAACCTTGTAAAACCAGGGCTTTAGAGCGGAGCCTGGAGCTGGAGCGCAGAGCAGCTCTGGAGCAGTGGAGCTGCAGGTTTTTGCCTGGAGCCGGAGCACAGCTCCAAAGCCCTGTAAAACTCTCTTCTAGCATAACCCTTTGCTTTATCTAGGGATGCTGACATGACCCTCTTTGCCATGTAATGACTTCAGTCATGAATGGATTTTATCTTCGCAACACCCATGAGGTAGGGAAGTATTTAGCCCCATGAGGAAGTGAGGCACAGGTGTGTGGCAAACCAAGCTGTCACAGGGAAGCAATGAGAGCCAGGAATTGATAGCTGAGCTCCCAAGTGTGAGGCCAGTGCTCTGTCCACTGACCATCTTTCCTACATGCCCATGCATAAGCTCTGGTTCCACAGGACTTGCTTTTTCTGGTTAAACTTGTTTCCAAATGAGTAGTGTTGGTGTTAGCTCCTGGGGTTGGTAGTTGTATTGAAAGAAATAGAAAGTCCTGCCCAGGAATGTCTCTCTACATCTACATAAGTGCCAAGAGGCTGATTAATTCCTGTCAGCTTCATCTTTTTCATTCAGTAACCTCCACCACCTTACCCTGGATTTTGCTGGACAGAGACAATCAGCTGTAGCGAAAGCTTGTGTTATTTCACAGAAAGTGCCTTTTTTGCAATCATTTTTTGGCCTCAATTCAAGCTAAATCAGTTTAGTACACTTCAAACACAGGAGACTTGGAAAACATATAGGTAGGCCCAGTATTGTCTACTGTTGCCACTTGCGGCCTCTGTGAGTGTGACTTACTTGATAATTATAAAATTTGCCACCCACAGTATCAACCCTTTACAGGCATGCACAGCTATTAATGTTGACAAGGCTGATACCTGTGCAGCTCCTTTCTCTGTGGCTTGCCCAAGTTCCAGCTCTGCAGATTCCAGCACACGCACCTGCCCACTTCTCATACATGTGACCACAGCATCCCCCTCATGAAACCGTTCTGTTGGCTCACCATTCATTTCAGGATCCAGTTCAAAATTGCCCCCCGTACTTTTTTTTTCCAAACTGAGGCACAGACTAGTCCATGTCACAGAGAAATTCAGCAGAAGAATCAAGAATGGATCCCAGGAATCCTCACTTCCAGGCTCTGCTCTAACCTTTTAACTACTTTTTAAAAACATGTAACTACTCGAGGGCAAAAATACCCACCCATAGGTAGCTGCTGGACAACTAATTTAGAGCCTGATTTTAAAACAAGATGCATGCACAAAATGGATGTGCAAAGCCACTTAGCCCATAGTAAAGTTGAGCATCTGGCCAAAGCAGGGTATATAACCATTGGCTTTGACCGCTAGTGTCTCCAGCATACGAGGAGATATAAAACTTCAGCTACAGAAAGACAGTGAGGAAACAAGCCTAACCTTTTCTAAAAGATCTGAAATCTGATCCCACCTCACTGAAGTTCATGTAAGTTTTGCCGTTGACTTAAATGGAAGCAGTTTTACAACTTTGCCGCTAAGTGGCGTAATGATAAGGTTAATGTCTGTATTTGATATGGGAGTGGAGTTCTCCAAATTGTACATTCCCAATCTCAAACTGCAACCTGCTTGGTGAGTGTTTTCTTGTTTACATTATCTCAGTTGGCATCCAAAGATGCTCATACTAGGACAGTTTGCACTGTGGATGTGTGATGTGCTGCTGCATCTTAGAATAAATATGGCCTCATCTACTGTTAGCTCTGTAACATTTCCAACATCCCAGGATACTTTTCCATCAATGGAGGATTGTTCCTCCTGGGGTTTGTGGTTAAGTGCTCAGCTCATCTTTTGTTTACTTAGCAGCTTAAAAAAGCCTTTGGTACACAAGCCAACAAAGGCTATAGCTGTGTCTCTGCCATACACAGTATTGTAGTAACAAGGATGGCTCAAGTCTATTTGGGAGGGTTTGCCTACTTAGGAACTACGCAGTTAACTGAATTCCTTTAAAAAAGTCCTAATTAAAGGTTCAGTTATTTGCTTTTATATGGTGGGAAAGAGAATGTAAAATGAATAAAATAGTCTACAATTTAAACACAAAAAGCTAGGAAATACTCAGATAAAGTTGCCTATATCTGTTGACCTAAATCTTCAGAAAAAGAATATACATGCAATTGCCCATGTGCACACACACACAAAGACACCTTAGCAGGTTGTTAACAGGTAAGTTCTGTAATTCAGAATCTGTATTTTAGGATAGTCTTGTGGGTCAGGCATTGGACTGGGACTCAGGTGATCTGTATTCAGTTTCCAGCTCTGCCACAGTTTTCCTGAGTGATCTCGGGCAAGTCACTTTATCACTCTGTGCCTCAGTTCCCCATCTGTAAAATAGGGATATTTCCCTTCTCACGCCTTTTGTCACATTAGATCTGAGGCTCTTTGGGTATACAATGGGTATGAAGAAATGCCTAGCACAACAGGGCTCCTAAACTTGGTGGGGGCCTCTAAGGGCATCTCTGCGCTGCAATAAAATACCTGCAGCTGGCCTGAATCAGCTGACTTAGGCTGGGTTACAGGGCTACAAAATTGCAGCATAGACATTCGGGCTCCAGGACCCTCCCACAAGGTGGGGGTCTCAGAGCCTGGGCTCCAGCCTGGTTGGACATATACACTGCTATTTTATAGCCTCAGTCCGCTGACCCTGGCCAGCTGCAGATGTTTTACTGCAATGTGTTTCTGGAGTACAGCTAATAAAATCTATCAGCTTATAAGGCCTGTGTTTCTATTTATCATGTTGTTTAGTGCATAAAAATATCTTCTCATAGGAGGACTGTTTCTAAGCTGTGTCTAGCATGCTGTGCAGTTAACTGGATTTTGAGTACCTTTGGAAGTGCAGTTTAAGAACCCAAATCTCACTTAGCTGGCAACGCTTACATTGTTTGGAGCTTTGAAAATGAACAGCAGGATTTTTGAAATGGCTCCCATATCTAATTGGCAAGCGAAGAAAAGATCTTCATGTGGAGAGGAGGAACAGTAGTGTAGGGGTAAGTGATGGTCGTGACTAGGGATGTGCCAAGCAGGGATGATGGGCCAACTGCTTTGAAGGAAAAACAGAAATCGGCCCTAATCTCAGCCCACATCCGCAAGGGACACTTCATTCACCCTGTTGAAGAGTTTCCCCATTAGGATCCTTTGAGAGTCCCGTGTGAGGCAGAATGGTGGTAGAGTGACCAGAGAGCAAGTGTGAAATATCGGGACAGGGGGTGGGGGGTGGGGTAATAAGTGCCTATATAAGATAAAGCCATGAGTATAGGGACTGTCCCTATACAATCGGGACATCTGGTCACCCCAAATGGTGGTGGGTTGGAGAGCCCGAGGGAGGGGGAATCTGATCCCCAGTTTGCATCCTTTACTAATGCAGAATCCCAAATAACCTGGAGAGGCAGGGGGCTGGAATGGGGAGAGCAGGGGGCTGGGCGTCAAGACGCCAGGGATCTATTGCCAGCCCTGCCAAGGCTCGCGTCAGGTCTCCGTGCCTCAGTTTCCCCCTCTCCAATAGTACTTTCGGGGGAGGGGGGGAAGTGCTGCGGGAGCCTGGGCTGGAAGGTGCTACCCGAGGCACCACCCCTTCTCCCTGGCTCCGTGCCCGGGGTGCTCAGGAGCGAGCTGCCTCTCCTGGCGAGAGGAGGGGCCGCCCCAGAAAGCCCCGCTGCCTGCAGAGGGACAGAGTCCAGCCCCTCAGCCCCGCGCTGCCCAGCCCCGGGGCCCCTTCCCCAGCCCCGGCGGCCGGCGGCTCGGCTCGGCTCGGCTCGCACACGGCGCCGGAGCCGACGGCGGCTGCGGGGCGCTGTCCGCGGGCGGCGGGTGCTGATGGCCCTGCCCGCGGGGAAGGGGCTCAGCGGGGCTCCGTGAGCCCGCGCGGACCCTGCGCCCCAATTCAGCCGCTGCCATGGGCGCCGCCGGAGCGGGCAAAAGTTTGGCGCTGCGGAGGACGGGGCTGCCCGGCGGAGGGGCAGGGCGAGGCGCGGAGTAGCCCACGCGGGAAAGGTAAGGGGAGCCCCGCAGGGCTGGCGCGGCGGCTGTGGGGTACCCCCACCCCAGCGGGGCTGCGGGGGGGGAGCGTCTGAGACACCCCCAAGTCTGCGCATGAGATCCCCTCCCCCAGTGAGGTTGTGTGTGTGTGTGAGAGAGAGAGAGACCCCCCAACTGGGGCTGTGTGTGTGTGTGAGAGAGAGAGAGAGAGAGACCCCCCAACTGGGT